>NC_064566.1:98478571-99757142 GCF_937001465.1 Orcinus orca | reverse complement strand
GCCAAGCCTCCAGTCCAGGCTTCCAGGCCTGCTGAGGACCTCAAGTCGCAACAGAAAACGATGGCCCAGACCCCTGAGCTTCCCCCGGAACGCCAAAACACGGAGCTGGCTGGGTCCATCGCAGCCACGGCTGGAGCAGGAGTGAGGTAACAAGGCGGGCAGAGAGGTGGGGAGGCGGGGGGCAGCTCTCTGCGCCGTGGGCAAGTTCCTGCTGCACGTCAGGCAAGCAGGGCCGCTAAAAGGTGGCCTTCCAGAAAGTGCTCCTCTCGGACCCAAAAATGCATCTTCTGGAAGAAAACCTAGAGGTGGAGGGGAGTGGGGCCAGCCTGCTGGAAGCTGGGGGATGAGGGTCGGGGGTGTTAAGTGGTGGATGGGATGATTGTCCCACAGCCTAGAGACGAAGGATGGAGGAGGAGAGAGTCAGGAAGAGAGGTTCTCAAGCTTCCTACTGGAGTGGGCAGGTGGAGTCAGGGGGTGCCCTACCACCTGGGGGAAGAGAGGAGAGCGCTATTTCTCCCGGGGGCCCCTAGGGAGGAAGGGCTGGCCTTGGCTGCCCTGAAGAGCTAAAGACACAGCATGGTATGGCGCAGAAAGGATTCTTCTGAGACCACACAGTCCAGAAAGATTCTCTCCCTAATCCTTCCTCCAAGATTTCACCCTAGACGTGCTGCCTGCAAACGTATGGACATGGTCAAGCTTGGGTCACAGACAGGGCAATGCAGAGAATCCACTTCTATCAAAGCATTCCTCTTGTGCTTTCTTGGTCCTCCCCCTTCCTTGTAATCCCAAGTTCTCAGTGTCAGCGCTCTAAGGCAACCCAAGGATTTTAGCCAAAGCTTCACACTTAATCCAAACCCCAGCAAAGTTGGAGACAAAAGAGAGGTGGTAGAAGCAGGAAGGACTTCTCTCCACCGTTTGCTCTAGCAAGGAGGAGGGAGGATGGACAGACGGACGGAAGGCTTCACAGCCCAGGAACGGAAGGTGGGCTTAATCCAAGCCAGTGTCCTTGCCACCAGCCTCCTCTTCCCAGCTGAGAGAAAGTCCAAAAGGACGCTTACAAAGTAAGACTAGGCCAACAAAGGAAGAAACACCCTCCTAGGTTAACACCGAGCAATACAGCAAGCTTCATCTTTCTCCCTCTCCCTCCCCCACCCGCCCCTCACTGGACCTCCCTGCCCCTCGTAGCGCGTAAAGAAGATTTAACTACCCTGGATTTCCTGGAACCCAGACCCTGCCCTACGACTCATCTAAACTCCAGGGAGGCTCTAGTCCAGAAGGCTTGTCCTCTCCTGGCAGGGCACCTTCCAAGTTTGAGAAAGCCCAGCCTCGCCAGTCTCTGACCCAGCCTCCAAGATCATGTCAAAGCTAGAATCCACCTTAGGGACAGTCTAGCTCAAGCCCCTCCTGTTACATATGAGGCTCCAGAGGCTCAGAGACCGGGGCTATGTGTGTGGGGGTGTGTGACCTGCCCAACAGCAGAGCCAGGACTCAGGCCCAGGTCCCCTGAACCCCTCAGCTCGCTGCCCTTCCAGAGAGCTCTAAGTTGCTGACCTTGCTGTCCTGGAATGTTATCCCTTTGTCCCAGGGAGTGGGATGGGGGAAAGGAGAGAGTTACAGACATGACTGGCCTCTCCAACACCCGTCCCATCAATTCCCCCCCAGTCAGCAGGAGTAGAGTGCAGACCCGCTGCTGTTCTCACCTGTCTAGAAACGGCAAAATCTTTGAAACTGAGTGCAAGCTCTCGAGTGTCTCACCACATGAGTCCTCGCAGAAAGACTCCTATATGACTGAGTCCTTACGTGAAAAAAGCCAAACAACAACAAAGAAAACAAAACAAAAAAATGCCCCGGCTGGAAGACATAACATAAGACATGGTGGTTTTAATGCTCGCTTACGAGCCAGGGCTGCCAGCCATGAGTCACAATGTCATTTACGTGTTTCACTCCCAGACTGAGCTGCCAGGGCAGAGGCCCCTTCTCTTTGACAGGTTCCTGAATAAAGGGGAAAAGCTTTTGTTTGGGAGTGAACACAGCTGTTGGTTTTCTCCTGGTTTGAAAATCAAAAAATTACTAGACTAGAAAGCTCCCACAAACGATCGGTGATCCTTAGAAACGAGGCAGGCCAAGAGATACTCCCCACGTGCACACACTGCCTCCTGGGTTCAAAACCCCAGAAATCAAGAGGGTTCCTTGGACATCCCTCCCTGTCACCGACTCCTTCCTGAGAGGGGCCCGAGAGGTGAAGCAAAAGCTGAACAATTCCGCGTAGCCAGGCCCACTATACCACCTTACTCCCAGCAAAGAGTCCTTTTAAAGTCATCCCAAAGGTCCCAATATGGTACCTTTAATAATTGAATAATTTAAATAAATAAATATGTATGGAATAAATTAGAGAATTTATCACTTGTCCTTTCCTTTCAAAAGTTTCGGGGAATAATTTTGACTTCTGGCTACTCCAACCAGAAAATTCCTAGCAGCCTGCACTGTTTCTCCTTCTTTGGCTCACGGCCCATGAACCCTGACCCTCACCAGGGCCTCCCATTCGAAGTCCCGGACAGGGACAGGGACAGATATGATCTTGAGCCGCTGGCCCGTGGGCATATGCACACTTCACAAGGATTACATGCAACTCCATTTGCTCATATCTCCTTTTCTACAGAAGGGATAGCAACATTCTAGATGACCATGATGGAATCATCCATCGCATCCTACTCCCCCTGGGGGGTGGGGGGTGGCCTGGGTGTGTCTCTTTCTGTCTTCTCATCCTGCCCTTAGGGCAATAACGAGGCCCTCTTCTCAGACAGACTGAAGAGTCAAAAACTTTCTTTAATCGCTAAAGTGGGATGCTCAGGCCAGTCCAAGAGAATACAACATGCTCTCCTTTTGGGCTAGATAAGTGATCAAATCTACCTTTCTTTCCTCTGCCCCTTCCACCAAGGGGTCCACTAGAACAAGCGATCTGGAAGAGCTCTCCTTGCCAAACTGGTATAATCCTTTCCTGATCAAGAATCTCTACAAGCTCTGCCTGGGGCTGGCAGGATTCCTTGGGTCATCACAGGGAGAGATAGCAGTTAGTGTGTGAAGGACGGTAAGCCTGCCCAGATGGGCCATCAGTTCTGAGCCGGCCCCCAAAGGCCCTAGATGACCCACTTTCCTAACCCATGGTCTTCTTTCTACTCCTTAGTGCTCTCATACCTCCCTGGGGCCAGAGACTAGAGAAGGCGCTGGTTACTCCCTCTGCCAGAACTTCCACTCCCAACTCTCAGAAACAGGGTTTGGAATGGCCCTCTGTGGGGTAGACTCCATCTGGCTTTTTCCTGCCCAAACCTACGCACCTTTGCCAAATCCATTCCCTCCAAGGCTTAGGTCTTCGTTCATGTGCAAAGTGTCTCAGACGGTTGTCTCCCTTGACTAAGCCGGTTCCTCACTGAGAGGAAATGAGGCTGGCCGCCAAAGAGCTCTTGGATATAGGTGCTCGCGACCCATAGTAGTTCTGTGGTTAGACCCTACAATTCTTACACGGCTAGTGCATTCACTCTTTCAAACCCTGGAGGCCCTAGAACACACCCTGATTCATCCTAGAAATCAAACGACAGCTCTAAGGGAAGGGGTTAGAGCCACAGACCTGACTTGCTTACAATCGCTAGAGGTTTAACAAGATCAAAAATGCTCCCACCCTGACGAATAAACAATGTGCTCTTAGGGCACAGAGGAAAAATAGGGCTTTAGGCACTAAAAAGTGACACTTCACCCAGATCCAGCCTGGGAAAAGACCAGAGAGAAGGGGGGGGGGAGGGGGGGGAAAGTAAGAAATCCCCAGCCCTTATTGGGTCCACACCCCACGCAGGGTAGAGGAAGGTACAGGGGCTGATGGAGGAGAATGCCCTTCAGAACACAGGCCCTCAGGAGCCTGTGGCTATGAAGCCCAAACCCTCCAGCGCAGCCTCCCCAGCTGTCCCGCCGTCCTCTGCACCTGACTCGCGGTGCACGGTCCACATACAGGGGGCGGCCTCATGTGGTAGAGTTTAGCTTGCGCCCTGCTTCTGATGCTTCCTTGTTCCCGAGAGAACACTTGGGGAAGTGTTGGGTGGGGAAGAAAAGATTCTCGTTTATTTTGGAAAAAAATCAAAAGGGGATTAGGGAATGAAGCACCTTAAGCGATGCCCCCTTGAGACTTCTTTTCACGACCCCAGGGTCTTCACAGGCATAACTCTGGCTCCACGTCTCCCTTCTCAGAGCCAAGAATGGCCAGCGAGGGAAAGGGTGGGGACGAGAGGACGGAGAGGAAGAGGCTCAGGGGAGGTGGGTGCTGAGAGGGGGTCCCTGCCCTCCTGGCCCCTCCGCCGGCCAGCACAGGGGGCGGGCCCGCTCCTTCTCCCTGGTACATAGGCATCATCTCTTTTTAAAATCTGTATATAATATATATATTTATATTCTCTCTCTATTTATACATATATATTTATATGGTCTATGTACATGTATTGCACAGGCCTCCTGCAGCTGCCCCCGCTCCTGCCTTGTCAGTGATAGCGGTTCCTCTTCTCTTCACTTTCTGATGTGTAGTCACGGGCCCTGATGCCGTTCTGAAGGTTGATGAGTGAGTCCTTCATCTGTAAGACAGGGAAGCCCGCCCCAGCCCGGGTTTGTGCCCTCAGTGGGCTCCTCCATTCAGAGCACCCACCACACCCACGTCTGGCAGGTCCCCCCGCCAGGCCGGGCAGCTAAAGGCAGCAGGCTCCCGAAACAAGGGTCGCTCTCAAGGGACACAGTCTCAGGCTGAAGGGGGACGGCCGATCGAGCCCTGGGAACCCCTGGGGTAAGCGGTGCTGTGTCTCAATGACTTGTGGTCCTTGTTTCACGAAATTAAGAATTCTCTCGAACGTTCCGTTGCTATCAGGACCCGCGTCCGACGCCACTGGTCTGTCTTCTACTCACTCGGCTTGGTTTCCCTGTGGTCCTGAATACACTGTCCTCCTCTCCTGGTACCTTTGCCACACTGTTCCCCCAGCTCAGACTCCTCTCTTGCCCATTCAACCTCACCCATCTACTATCAAGGCCCAGAACAACTCCAAACTTTCTCTGGCTCACAGCCATCTCTCTCTCTCCTGGCCTTTCATGGACCCCTCACTAGGGCTCTGCGCTGCAGTCATCTTTAATGGCTTTGTTTCAGCTGTGTTGGGACTGCACTGTCTTATCCTTACCTTGTACACCCCAGGTGCCAAGCAGAAAACTGAGTAGGCTCCTAGCTGTACCCATGTCATTGAATTAACTGAATCTTAACTGAATTTCTTAACCTTCTTTAAGAAACAGATACATCCCACATCACGGGATGGAGTTTACATGGGGCAATTCCAGCGGTAGAATCCTACCCTGGTTCTAGGTAAGCTGCCTTGTTAACACAGGACGGTTAACATTTCACAGGTAAACAGTTACGGATTTTGAGAACCTCTGATCTCTCGGCCTAATCTGTCACTTTCTTCTCTTTAGTTCTTTGATATCAGGAGGGATGAGGGGCCCATTAATGTTCTTTTAAAGGGGACAGAACGATGGGAATTCCCTGGTGGTCCAGTGGTTAGGACTACGGCGCTTTCAGTGGCAGGACCTGGGTTCAATCCCTGGTCGGGGAACTAAGGTCCCAAAAGCCACGCAGAGTGGCACGCCCCCGCACCCCCAACCCCCAAAAAAGGGGGAAAAGAAAAACGAAAAACAAAATCAAGGGAACGGAACGAGACACCGATCTTAATGCTTGTAGAGTCGAGTCTACGAGGCTACAGGTCTGCCTGCCCCAAGCTCCTTCTGAAGGAGACCCACCCTGAATAGAATTCCACAGCTGGAAGGGGACCGGGTCATCCAGTCCAACGGCCCCCCGCCTTTAATTCATAAGTCCCTCACCCCACATCATCACATTGCCCTCTGAGCACTTTCAGTCCTTCAAAGTAGCCCGTTCCATTGCTGGACTGCTCTACCCATGAGGAGTGTGCTTTTCGTTGATGACTCAAAAATCCGACTCCCTATAACTTGTGGCCCTAGTTCAGTCCCCCGGAGGTTCACAGCAGCCTAACCCTCCTTCTAGATGTCAGACCCCAACGTCTGAAGACTGTCCTGTGCTGCTCACCCACGCGTCTTCCCTGCTCCTGAGCACATCTGTACTTCTCTCAAGCCTTCCTGATGGGCCAGAGCTTCCAAGCTCCTTGCTGTGTTGTCTGCCCTCCTTTGGTTAAAAAAAAAAATGCCCTCCTTAAACGTGGCTCCAATGTTATGCATGACACTCTAAACCCATTAAACTGGATCGTGATAGCTGCATTAAAATCCTCTCTCCTTAATTTAGAGCTAAGAAACCAAACCATGAAGGGGAAGTAAAGTTGAATATTAACGAGTGCCTCCCGCGGGCCATCAGACCAAATGCAACAGCAATTTCACGAAGCAATGGTTATAATTCCAATTTTATAAATGAAGGAACCGAAGGTCCCTAATACTAAATCCCTTGCTTGAGGTCACAAAACTAGTCAGTGGCAAGATTAGGATTCCACCTCAGTCTGATAAAATGAAGCTAACTATTGATTTTGCCCCAGAACGACTTTCTTAAAAAGACGCATCTAGTTTTTCAGAAAGAAAACCGTACCAGGAAGAAGACGTTATGAAAAGGAGACACAGTACCAGCCATCTTCCCAGACTCTCAGCACAGCCCCTGGGGAGGGGCCACGGCCTGGGCGTTGGGTGTCGTGTGCATGTGTTGAGGGCAGGAGGTGGGGGAGGGGAGCACACGTCAAAAGGAGTTAGAAAGACACGCCCTCTGGGAAGATCAATCTCTGCGAAAAGGGGGTTATCATCTCTTTCAAGGCCTGTCAGATGGCTATGGGTTACCAAGAAGAAAAATTAGCTCTCCTTCCATCTAACCTACAGTTTTCCTACTGCAAATCCAGTGTGTTATTTCACTGACATAATTTTGGGGAATACACGGGTGTCTCCCACAGCTCGCTCAGGGGTGGCTTTAAAATTAGAACAATGGATGGCCTGGGGGAAGAACGAATGGGAGGAGGGCATCTGGTGGACGATGATGGAGATGGCGCTCTCCTCAGAGCACAGGGCAGGAGTCCCATCTCCGTGAGACCAGGGCAAGGAGGGACGGAGGGGGCATCTCACCTGGTCAAGAAGCATCACTGAGGACTTGATGATCTCCCTCCATTTTTGGAGCTCGGTATCGTGGTACTTTTGCTGGGACTCTAAGAGCTGGGCCCACTCTGTCTGAGACTGGGGTAACCTGTTGGGTAGAAGAAGGGGTACCCCAGCAGCTGGAGTTATGGCCCGTCGACTGTCCTATGCACCCAGACCCCTAAAGGACAGAGAGCCACATCAGAGCTCTCTGTCCTTTGCTCAGTGCCCTGGTTCCCCTGTGCCCCAAATCAGAAGCAGACTGAAACTACAGGGACCGTTTTCAGAGCCTGCCTAGGCACTCATCCCAGAGGGTTACCCCCCGGCCAAGGGCAGCAGGGCCGTCCCAAGGAGACTGGGAAGCAGGAGCCGGGACACAGTACTGGCTGGGGTGAAGGTGGGAGCAAGGGGGAGAGGCCAGGATTACCTGTCCTGGAGCCTCAGACCCTGCCAGGCAGTGAGGGTCTGGGTGGTATATTCCAACATCCAGAGTTTGTAGAAGAGCATCATGTTGAGGACGACCAGCAGCACCAGACTAAGAAGACGACAAGGGGGAAAGCGAGAGCCATGAGCCGGCGTCTGGGGGAGCCCCTCCCTCTCAGAGCCGGGCACTCCCCCGCCCAGGGGCCACTGTCCTTGACCACTGGGTCACCCGACGCATCACAGGCAGCGGTTAAGTGAGCCAGAGGGATGCAGCGGAGGCGGGGGGGCGTCGCGGGGGAAGAGAGAGAGAGAGAAGCAGTGTCATCTGGAGGGGCCAGGAAAGGGCCGTGGAGAGGCGTGTGGGGTGAACGCAACAGAAGGGAGAGACATACAAGTCACCCGGAACCTGGGTGCTGGGGGAAGCGAGGTAAGATGGAGAGGAAAAGAGATGATGGGGTAAAAGAAGCAATCACAGAGTCAGCACCTGAAACAGATCCCAGTGCGAGCAAGGAAGAAAAATAGGGAGAAGGCAGAGGTTAGAAACAGGCTCGTGTGGGGAAGGGGAAGCCCGCTCAACCCGAGGCAGAGAGAAAGTGAGCGCCCAGGACAAAGAAAGGGCAGGAGCAGACACAGCAGGATGGGGACATCTAGCAGGAAGGAAGGGGGGCGCGGGGAGCAACTGTACACAGACTCTTAGCACTTCAAGGGTGATCAGTCGAGACAAGCTCTGCCCCTGATACGCCTCCCAGATGTTAGCACAACTGCCCGAGAGCTGCCGTCTCCTCCGTGCACCTGCCACAGCCCTGCACGGGGCACGAGGACCAGTCGAGGCTTCTCAGGGATGGGCTGGAAGTGCTCAGAGTCAGGGAGGTGGCAGGAAAACCAGGGGCCGGGGGACCCAGTGGGGAATGATGAAGAGTCACTGAGGCCTATGGGAATTCTCTTCTCTTGGCCTCAGTGTCCTAAAGATCATTTTATAACAGAGGCTCGTGGGATGGAGAGATGAAAGCTCTGGGAAAGAGAGGACGCAGACACGCAGAACTGGGCACAAAGCCTGGCTCACTGCTGAAACATCTCAACTTTCAATCAAGTTTCCTAGCTTCACTGAAAGCCAGCTCCTTCAACAGGACAATAATACCTACGCTGCTGAGGTTGTTATGTGCATGGAAGGAATGTATGTGAAGCCCTCCACAAGGAGCAGTTATTTTCATTAAAGGAGGAAGTACAGACACACAGGAAAAAGAATGACAAAAATGGGAAGATAAAACAAATAGATGGAAAAAAGACCAACAAAGAAAGAAAAACCTATACTAAGCCTCTGACCTTTCAAAGTGTGTGCTGCATGTGGTGTGTGGTGTGTGGTGTGTGTGGTGTGTGTTACTGTGTTTCTCACCTGGGCTTCCAGCACTATGGAAGGCGGCATTCCTTAGAGCAGCAGCTGCAAATCCCTGGGGCTACTCAGCTGTGTTCTCGGGGCTCTCCTGAGTTTTCCACGAGAACTTCTTAATGTTGTACTGAATTTCAATGATACCACCTTTAATTGCATCAGTATGCCTGGACCACCTGAATGCCACTTCCTCAGAGTGTGCTGCACACAATCTTAGTACTTGCGTTTGGGTTTGTGTTTACAGTCCTGTCTGTGCTCAGTGGAGGTCAAGGGACACCCTTGCCTGCTTCCCGAGTGAAGGCTTGGGGGTGGTCTAAACAGAGAAAAGGTGGGAGGCTGGGGTCACCACAGGGCAGGCTTATGGCAGCCGGGGCCTCTAAGACGCAGGGCAACCTGCACTGTACCAGAAGGTTCCACTCACAGGCTGGGAGCAGACCCAACGCCTGGACCTTCTAGGGTTGAATGACGAGGCCCAATTATCCTAAACGAACAAAGCACCAATGTTTGTTAATATGCTATAAAATTTACTCAGGCCACTGGCCTTCTCTACTAAATAATGACAAAACACAGAGACAGCTTAAACAGAACTAACCCAAGGTTAGAGTTCTCTGTTGACCAAAACCAACATCAGAGATTTAGTTTTAACGATGGCATGAATCACATTAAAACGATGCTGCTAAACGGGAATTCTACTGGCTTTACGGCTGTCCTTGTGTTTAATTGTGTAAAAATATGTTGGCTTCTCATGCCATAGTCAGAAGACTTTTGCATCTACTTTTATGTTACATATTCAGGTAAGGTTAGCAAAAGAGCCCCCCTCGTGACCCTCAAAGGCCCCTCTCCCTGAGTGGTCCCCAGGTCTGTCCTCAGCCCATTTCCTTCCTCATGCTCCATACTCTCCTCCGATGATCACTCTCATTCCCACCATGGCTCTAACGCTACCGACAATTAGATCTGTAACTGCAGCCTGAACTTCCCTCCTAAGCTCCAGGTCCACATCAAGAAATATCTATCTGTCACATCCGCCTGAACAATCTATGGCAGCTCAGAGACATCGGGAACTGACGGCATCTTCTGTGACAACTTTCCTCTAAGTTCCAGGTTTCTGTCTATGACACAACCATCTATAGGCACGCAGATCAGGAAGGCCTCTTCCTTCGCTACGTAACCAGGTGTAAGGAGCCTTCACCTTCTGGGCCCTCTCAGCCCCAGGAGGCCCTCATCTCAGTGTGACAGCCCCTCCCGCCGAGATCACTGCCGTTTACTCCTGTTGGCCCCCCCTGCCTCCAGTCCGTTCTTGTCTAGCCCATGCCCCATACTGCCATCTGAGTGATATATATATATTTTTTTAAGTGTAAATCCAACCATGTCAGTCCAGGGCTTCCTTCCCAGATTCCTGTGGGCAGAGCTGTGCCCCTGCTTCTGCAATCCTGAACAATACTTTAGTGAAGGCATGAAGGGCTGGGGGTGGGGTGGGAGTCACAAAAGCAGGACAGAGCTACGCACAGTCTAACGCCTGGTGCACACCTGGTGGAGCCAGCGTCTGGGCAGCTCCTGAGCACCCCCCAAGCTATGCCGCCACGTCTCACAGCACAGCCCAGGCAGGAAGGGCTGGGCAGTCAGGCAGTGGGCCCGGCCAAGCGGAGGAGCTGTCTGTACTTAGCTGTCCAAGCTGCTCCTACTCAAGGTTTACAAAAGTCCTGAGCAGGCTCTGGGCTCACACTTCAGAAAGCTGTCTTCCCATCTTACACCCTCATGTTTCTCAACGAACTTGCTCCCTGGCCCAGCATCTTTCTGTGCAAGTTACTGAGCCCACAGCTTTACAGCATTATGGCAGTGATTATACACGGCTTATATTAAAATAAGCATACACTTTTCCTGGACTCTAGTCATCGATTGTGTCCAGCCACCCTGCCAAAGAGTGGGCCCCGTAAGTGCACAGTCCCGACGCCTGGCACAGAGCAGACACCCAGAACGTCTGTCACAAACAAATGAATGGGCTCCTAAAATGCTCTGTGGCATCTCTATATTAGCATTTATTCAACAGTGTAGCAACTGTGAATCTCCTGTCTGTTTGACCCACTTGAAATTGAGCTCCTGAAGGGCATGGAGGCTGCATGCAGCATTTTCTTCTGAATCCTGAAGGCCTAGCATACAGTAAGTGCTGAGTAAAACAGAGAAAAAGCAGCAAAGAGGCAAGGAAGGAGAGATAGAGCAACCGATCTGGAGAGGGACTAGAGGAGAAGGCAAAAACCAGGGCAGCAGCGAGGGTGTTCGGATGCCTGAGGAAGACAGACGGGGAGGAGGTGGCAGGCGAGAAAGGAAGGCGGCCGGGGCAGGGCGGGGGAGGAGAGCCGGAGTCCCTTACACACAGCTGATAACCAGCAGTAGCTTGGACACACTCTGCAGGTGGAAACCATTGGGGCTGTCCTCGGGGATGTGCCGTGTCTGCGTGGAACCTGTGGGGAGAAGGAAAGAGGCCATCACCACGTGGTCCGCCAGCCCACCAACGACCGACGTGATGCTGGTCACGCACAGAACTGCCCGTGACGCTGTCGTGGCAACAATGCGAGATGTGGACCCGGCCCTCAGGGAAGGGAAGCTCCTGGAGGGCAAGGGGGACCGGAAAGTGACCGAACAAATGAGAAAGTCACCTGACCTCTGTAGCTAGGACATGCAGGTGCAGGACAAAGCGACCTGCAGCTGTGGAAGGGAAAGAGCACTGGGCTGGGACCAGAGACAGCTTTCAGCTCTGGCTTCATCCATAACTGGCCGTAATCCACTGAGGGTCAGTTTATTCGAATGCAAAGTTAGCCAGGAGTCCTGTATGTAAAACTCATGAACAACGTGGGAGCGCCCTGGCTGAAGCCAGGGGAGGGACAAGGAAGGCTGGCGCCCTCCTCCTTCCCCTGCCCTGCCCCACCCAAATCTGATGAACATCCGGGGAAGTGCAGAGCACAGCCTGAAAATCCCTTGCTGCATGTTTCCGTGACCGAGCAAAGACAGGAGGTTGTGAATGGCTGGATGGGACGAGGGAGCCCCACTGCCTGGCAGGGGCCCAAGGAGGGGGCTGCCTCGCACCCCCTGACCTTTGCGTCATGCGGTAACCCTGAGCTTCGGCTTCTCCCTGGAGCATGTCCCAAGAGCTCGGAAGCTGCAGGCCTGAGCCGAGGCATGCAGGGAGCCGTGGAGCTCAGGGAACATGGAGGCAGAAACCCAAAGGCAACTTCTGTTCAGCAGAGCACACAGGGGGGTTCAGCAAGGGCTGAGGAGCTTAAGGGCAAAGGGAAATGGCAGAGCATCCGGAGCCTCAGATGTAACGAGTCGTGAGCCCACTATACACAGTCCACCCCAGGCTGCAAAATGAGCACGCCTGTGTGCCCGGCGTAGGCACGCAGCTCCCGCCCACAGCCCTGAGCCACGCCTCCCCGGCCCCCACCCGCGCACACCTGCCACGTGCTTGATCCTGTGGCCCACATCTTCATCGGTGGGTGTGGTCACGGGGCTCATCACCTCTTCCAGGTGGGGCACCCGCAGGTGGGCATGGGGACGCTTCCTCCTCCGCACCGACGGGGCCTTACTGGCCTTCTCCTTGGGAGACTGTCTGTGCAGCTCAGCCAGGTAGGTGCTCTCCGTTTTGGTCAGCTCGCTCTCTGTCAGGGTCAAAAGGCCACATCAGAGGACATCCGCCCCTACCTCCAACCCAGCACACTGGCCTCCAAAAGCAGCTGTCTACTCCTAGCCGAACCTTCTCTAAGGGGACCGTTTTCCCCTATTGTACTCTGGGACGTTGCCTGGGAGGGCGGGGATCCCTCAGGGATGCCCGTGAGCCCCAGGAAATACTCCTGGGACCCAGCCCAGCCCAAAACCCTCTCTGGGTCGTTCAACAGTGTGTAGAGACAAAGGCTCCCAACGTGCCCCCTCACGTATGCAATCTGGGGCACGTCACGTTTCCCAGTGGACGCCTCCTCGGGCTACTTCCTTCTCATAACAGCATCACCACCAGTGAGTCTGGATCTCAGGCTCATTTTGGGGGGGGTCACGGATCCCTTCATGACGACGATCTCATGAAGGTCACAGTCAGAGCCTCTTCAACGTGCATACGTTCACACACGTGCTGAACTTTGCATCCGTTTCTGGGGCAGACTCAGGGACCCCGTGAAGCCCGCTCACTGCCCCCGTCTCTCCCCGTGCCCCATGCCTCTCAGGCCCTGAACGGTGACGGCGGAACGGTTCACCCAGCACCAGGGACGGTGCTCACCCAAGTGGCGGAAGTAGTCCTCCAGCCCACTCCAGAAGTTCTTCTCGATGAACGTTTTCACCAGTCCCCAGGGCTGTTTTCGATAGCGCAGCTCTGTGGAGACCCTGAGAAACAAGCCACAGACAAGATCAGCCGTTTGCTAGGCGGACCTTCCTCTGCTGGGAAAAGGAAACTTCAGGTTTAAGGCCGAAGCAGCTTCACATGGGTGCTGCCCTTTACAAGTTAAAAAAAAGCCCCTTCACATCCACATCACCTGATCTCCCTGGCCACCCCTTGAGGCAGGTGAAGCTAGTGGATTTACCCTCATTTCACAGAAGAGAAAACTGAGTCTTAGAATTTGTAAGCGGACCAAAGATTAACAAGAAGGGCTCTGACTCCAAGCCCACAGCTCGCTCATGATGCCACTCGGCCTCATCCCAGGAGGGCTCTGGATGGCGGGCAGCCTGCCGGCCCCAGGGCCCTTCTCTCCTTCTCCAGAGACTTTTAGCCCCGGGCAGGCTCTCGGGCTTTGCAGCTTCCACCTCTAAGGGCTTCATCAGCTCCTGGCCTGGCCCCTGCCTCTCCACCCTCCCCGGGACCTCGCCAGCTCCTGCTCTGTCCCCCGCACTCTGTCCCCGTCGTGGGCACCTCCGCTGTCCCGTCCCTGCAGCATCACCTTCTGCTGCTGCACAGTCACGCTGCTCTGCCTCTCCCGAAGGTGCACTTTCATCGGTTACTAGATGCTCCCAGTTTACGCTCCCCACGTTCAAGGCTCCCTGCTCTGCCCTCAGGAGGAAGAAGGGACCTCACCCCCAACCCTGGTCCGATGTGTGTGTGTCCACGGCCACGTCACCCCCACCCAGCAACTCTTCCCTGGATTGAAGGTGGGCACCTCTCTGTAAAGGTCTGTCTGGGGTCAACCAACTACCTCTGCGTGAGCTGGACAGAAGGGACATCCAATTGGAAGACCCTCCAAGGAAGCTGGAAGCGAGGAACACAGATGCTGCAGGGGAGGGACAGCGGGGCAGGGGGGAGGAGAGAGAGAAGGGAAGGAGTGGGGGGGAGGGAGGAGAAAAGGAAGGAAGGGAGAGAGGGAAGGAGGGAGTAGGAGAGGGGCGGGGAGGGACAAGGAGTTGCTCAGAGAGAAGCACCGAAACCAAAAAAAATGTTTCAAACAGGAGAAAGCGGGGCTTCCCTGGTGGCGCAGTGGTTGAGAGTCCGCCTGCCGATGCAGGGGACACGGGTTTGTGCCCCGGTCCGGGAGGATCCCACATGCCGCGGAGCGGCTGGGCCCGTGAGCCATGGCCGCTGAGCCTGCGCGTCTGGAACCTGTGCTCCGCAACGGGAGAGGCCACAACAGTGAGGGGCCCGCGTACCGCAAAAAAAAAAAAAAAAAAAAGAGAAAGCTTTGTCCCTTTTCAAGGTGTGGGTACTCAGATCCTCCCGATTCCCCAGAGACCTCTCGCAGCCTTTCACCAAACTCCTATTTTATTTGAACGTGAGTGAATTTCTGCTCCGTATAACCAGAAGAACTGGGTCTAAGGTACAGGTACACGATCAGTTATTTTCAAATGGGTGTGTGTCTTGGCTTTTCAGTCAGACTACAAGCTTCGCAGAATGTTAGGGTCTGAATTTCTTCCTTCCTTGAATGCACGTCACAGTGCCCAGGACAGGACTCGACCCGCAAACGGCATCTAACTAATCATTCAATCAACCTTTTCTGACTCTGCTGTGTGCAGGCCCCGTGCTGGGTGCTGGGAACACAGTGGTGTGTGGACTGGGACTCCTGCCGGCCAGGATGGCTGGAGCTGCCACCCAGGGAGACACATGTGCAGGAACTCGCAACAAGCCCAGCACCCAGCAGGGTGGGAAGGGCAGAGACTTGCTTTTCTAAGACCTGGATTTCAGCACTTTTGCCTCTTGGAAAAGTTACTGAGCTTGTATGACCCTCAGCTTTCTTATCTGAAAAGTGAGGATAAACCCACCTCCTTGGGTTATTCTAAAGAACCAGCTCTTGGAGGTGAAGTACCTACACAGTATCTTATAAACTGCAGACAACCACTAAAAAGCAGTGGTTGTAAAAGTTTTACTAAAGAGACACACAGAGGGGTAAAGGGAACACGTGGTGGAGAGAAGCATGAACCATCAGGATGGGCGGGGGGGGGGGGGTCTCGGAGGCTCCGGAGAGGAGACAGAATAAAGGCTGAGGCAGCAGCCGGTACACCCAGCGTCCCCCTCCTCCCCAGGAGCACATCCACGCTTTCTGCTGCAAGCTCCCTCAGGTGCACAAGGAACTTGCTCCGCACCCACTCGGCCGTAGAGACAGCACCTGAGTCGACTCTTGTTCCGGGCCACGCGGGTGAGAGTGTAGCGGTTGATGGTGTAGAAGTAGTCGTGATACGGCACGTCGTGCGTGAGGACCTCGGCGTCGACCACGTAGCACTCGCTCTCCTGGCTCGCCTTGTACATGGTCTGTGGGGAGGAAAGGGTCGTGGGACGAGGCTGACGAGCAGCAAGACGGGAAAAGCACCTCCTTCCTAACCTCCCCAGCCCACCCCCAACTTCTGAACGGGGACCCAGAACCACGGGAAACGGCAGCATCCAGGCATGTCAAATGCCGCCGTTTCAGGGCTAAACAACACCGTCACCCAGACACTCCTTGCTGACGTCTCTCCTGAATCCTCCACGACAGAACAGAGGCTTCTCCAGCCCGCCCTTACTGGCCTCTGCCCGGGGCTCACCTGTGTCTCCCTGACAGTGGCAGTTTTGGGAGCCAGAGGATTGGTGAGGGTGATGGTGTAAAGAATCACTCGGCTCTGGTTTCCATTGTCTTCCTTCTTCCACGGATGGAAGATGATATCTGAGGGGAGAGAGGAGCCGTGGGGTGACGGAGGGAGAGAGGCGTGCCATCCCCACATCTGAACGTCCCCTCCAGTGCCCTCCTCTTGACCGTACTGACTGCCGACTGGCCCCCAAAAGGAAGCCAACGGGAGCCTGAGGGCCGGGGGAGGAGGGTGAGAGGAGGGGGCGTCAAAGCAGAAAGAAGCTCATTGTAGCATGGCCGAAAGCCTACACAGGGCTCCAGAATGTTGATTGTTCCGGGGCTCGGGCAGGAGGTCCTGGGGCCACCTACGGGGCAGCTGGCAACACTGGAGTTACTGTGATGAGGGCCTGGGATCCTTGGGACCAAGCCCTCTGCTCCGAGGCATGACCTCCCCGTGCCCTCGGCTCTCCCCTCCTCCTGGCAGAGGGCTTCGCCGATGCCCAAGGGCTCTTCCACAGACCCGGACCCCGAGCAGCCCTGCCGGTCCCTGCGGTGCGGCAGGGGCAAGGAGCACACGGGTGCCAAGCATCAACGCTGAGAGCTTGAGGTATGAATCCCAGCTGGGCCCCTTCCTATTAGCTGCATGACCTTGGGCGTCTAATAATGGTCTGAGTTTCAGCGTCCTCACTGGTACCGTGGGGATCACAACCCTGGCACACAGGGCAGGCTGGAGGACTGAATGAGACAGTGTAACGTGCCTGGCGGACAGCAGGTGCCGACAGGACGTGGTGGCTGCTACTCTCTACCAGACGGTGAGCCCTGGCGGATCCTGTTCACCGCCGAGCCTTTGGGGCCCAGCACCAAGGGTCTGGGCACCACGGGTGAGCGTACAGCCGTGGTGGCGCGGGGAGGAGTAGCCCGCAGGGCCCCGAGGAGCTCCGGCACCGCGTGAGGCCACAAAGGGGGCGCCCCAGGCCATCAGGCGGCCTGGAAAAGGAGGGCGCTTGGGAGGAGAGGAAAGGAGAGGGGACAGAGCGGGAAGGGGTGGGAGGCACCAGCCCCGGGAGGGACGGACCTGAGAAGCGTCGCTGTTCCATGAAGTCCCGCTGGAAGGGCGAGTCGGTGAACAGGAGGTCGTACAGCTTGTCCACGCTGAAGTTGAAGACTTCATTCACGTACTGCCGGCCACTCAGGTCCTCGTAGAAGGCCTGGACCTCCCCTGCAGAGAGGATGAGGAGGGAGACAGGGAAGGTGAGGGACACCTCAGGGACACCCCCAGAGCACCCTCTGTGGCTAATGTGGGAACGGCCACCAAGGCTCAAAGGAGGCCGTGGGGTGGGGCAGCGGGGCCCTGGCCTCCGCCGTCCGTGGCTTTGCGTCAGCCGGCCTCCTTCCTCAGCGGGCGTGCACGTTATGGCTCTATAGCTTTACAGAGAGTTTGGGAATGTGCTATTTGCCTTTACACGCTCAAGCCTTCCTAATTAAAGTGATCTTAGACCAAAGTCTAAATAGATGACTACTTCCTGGGCTTGCCGGAACCCAGAGGATCAGTTATCAAGAGTCTGTAAATTAAACCACAATTGACAGCAAATGTCATCGCAACCCATGGCACTGGTGTGTCCAGGGACGCTGATGAATCTGTTTTTACAAAAGCTTCTGAGGCTGGTCTGGTCTGCAGGGCCGTGATCTCTGCACAAGGTCTGCTCTCCTTCCATAAGGCAGCCTATACCCCCTTCAAAAAATTTCTTTTTCTACAGGAGAGAGTTTCTGAGTACAGGTGAGTTGCTCAAACCCCGGCATTCCTCTTGAGCCCTCGGCACCCGAGGGCTCTAATTACTGCCCTAATTACTAATTACTGCCCCTGCAGGGGCTGTTATCTGATCTCAAGAAGAACGCTGCCATTTCTGGCATCCCTGTGACGCTGAGAAGGCCAGAGGGGAATTCACAAGCATCCTGGAGCGTCCGTGCGCACGACTGCAGGATCAGGGCTGTGGCGCACAGCTCGGGCGCACTTCGCAGTTTACACGACGGCACCCCGGTTCTTAGGCGGTGCCCACCTGCGCAGTCCTTTGCACCGACCCTGCACCCGAAATGGCAGTGGGCAAGCCCACCACAGGTGAGAAAACCCCTACAGGTGACTCGCAGGAGACCGTCCACAGGTGGGTAAGTGAGCACTGTCTGCACAGCCTTGCAAGTCAGAACCCACCACCAACTCAAAGGAGGTAAGCCATCAACCATACTCCTGAACACTGAGGATCTGGCCTGGAATGTCAGCGGCAGCGAGTTCCCGAGGGAGGGCTAGACGCCAACCCTACACAGGAGGGAAGTAAGAAGCCACCCACTTAGAAGTATGAGAGAGAAGGGCGGTCTCCTCAGTCTGTCTGACCAGGCAACAGTCTAGGTCTGAAATCCCCATGCTGGAGCCACCGAAGCAAGTGTCTGTTAAAACGTGTTTCCAGGGCCAGCGGACTAGCACTTTGCTTGTGGCGTATACGCGTAAACACTGTGAGGGGCAGAGCTGCAGGGCATGCCGGTGCCAACAGGGGGCACATGGAGTGACGGACTAAATGGCAGACAACCTAAGACAACACCGTAAAGCAATCATACTCCAAGAAAGATGTTTAAAAAAAAACTGAAAAAAAAAAAAAAAAGACAAAGACAAATATAAAACGACAAGGATACTACGGTGAGGGCCTGAAAAAAGGGATGTTTGCTAATAACAAGTGCACCTTTTTTAAAAGAGCTGTTTTACCCACCCACCCTTCCGCCAGGAACCCAGACTGACTCCAGCCTCCATATGGGAACATCCGTTAAGCCTTCAAAATGTGTGGAGACAGGAAGTGCCATTCTGCCCCCGCTGCCAGACGCCCACCTTCGTCGTGGGTGTCGGAAGAGTCACTGAGCTCGGTGGGGATGTCCTCATTGTCGTTGAAGTCTAGCGAAGGGGAGTTCACGGGCGCGATGATCTCAATCTTCTCCCCGATGATGCTGTCGATGGCGAGCTCCTTCTCCAGGGACCCGTCGCCCTCCAGCACCTCCTCCTCCAGGGGCAGGCCGTCAAACTGGGGTGGGGACAGAGCGGTCAGCCTGGTCTACTCTCCAAGAGGGAGTCAGAGAGCTGGCCACGGGAGCCCACACGTTCAGAACGCAGCTGCTCGGGGGCTGGGCTGTGGGGGTCAGGGATCTCCCCAGCTCTGCCGGGGAGGACAGGACACAGCACAGGGCCCTGCCCTTCTCCTGACACCAAGCCCCACACGTGGGCAGAGGCAGCTCCGTAGCCAAGCTCCTCTCCTGGGGCCAGGCCTCCACCGTCCTGTAATGACGTGGGCCTGCCTCCAACTAGTGCCCTGTTTTCTGAGAGGTTCAAAAGGCTTCCTAAGCAGTTTTTGATTCATTCTCCCATTAGCCCTGGGAGGGAATGGGTACAACTCTTTACATTTTAAAGTCAACCTCTGAGACAGAAAATGGAGATAGGCATCAAATGGACGACGTTTTCATTCTAAGGCCAAGTGGTCTGACCCCTAAGCCACTGGAATACAAGGCTCCCTTTTCTGGGAACCCTTTCTTCTTCCTGCCAGCTCACACCCAGACACTTCCCTCACCAAGCTTCTATCCCCTCTACAACCAAGTCCCAGAGGACAGAGTCCTTCTTATACATTTCTGTCTCTTCTGCAAAGCCTAGCACAGCAGGAAGATAAACCGGAGTGTCGACGCTAGGAGCTCCGTCACGATTTACGGAATGAATGAACACAGAGCAGTTCTGCAGTCCTCTCTTCATGTACAACTTTGACTTTAGATCGAGGCAGTGAAAAAACAAAGACCTGGAAGAGTTCTCCACCAGTGGGCGGACCACAGCAGCCCACCAAGAGCAAAGCTCACACAGTGGACTTGAAATGGTTCTCATCTGCTCCGAAGCCAAACAAAACCTGGAACCCGAAGCACCAAGAACCCAGCTCTGGATTCTACACTCATCTGAATGCAGAGAGTCCCTCTGCCCAGGATGCCGCCCTGCGTAAACCGACCACAGTGTAACCACCTCCCCTCCACCTGCTCCCCAGGTTGGGGTCCCGTGGAGTTAACAAGGCTGGGAAACACCGCCACTGGATTGGGTGGAAGCAAAGGGCTCCCCGCCCGTACCGAGACGGGCGCTTCGCTGCTCCCCGTGGATGTCAGCGTGCTGTTGGTGATGGACTTCTTGGGCAGTTGTGGACTGGCATCCGGCTTGGTCTCTATGCTGCTTTTGGATGAGCTGTCATTCACTTCATTCTCCTCTACAGGGATCTCCTCACAGTAGCTGAAAAGAGACAGTGTGAACCC
Organism: Orcinus orca; assembly: GCF_937001465.1. NCBI lineage: Eukaryota > Metazoa > Chordata > Mammalia > Artiodactyla > Delphinidae > Orcinus > Orcinus orca. Next base: position 99,736,859 of record NC_064566.1, on the reverse strand, counting down.
ACGTTAGCCTCAGTGGCCAAGACGGCAGGCTCACAAGAAACTCACACCCACCGATCCATCCAAAACTATGGGCTTTCCTGCTTCTTTGCTCTGTGCGTGACCTTCCGCAAACCTCTCGCTGCCCCTGAACTGCTCTCCTAAAACCTCCTTCCCACCTGACACCCCCTCCCCATGGTAAAATTCTGTCCCCAAACTCACCTTTTCTAGGCACCCTCCTTAGATTTATCCCCATCTAAATAAGAAAACTGTCTTAAACTTTCTTTTTCCATTGGCTTCCCATCCCACCCCAACCTGACCATGTGAATCAAACATCCGGGCTCCGAGCATACATCTGATTTCCCACAGTGACCAGGACAGGACTCTGGACATGAGTGCCCTTCGAGGGGACCTGCCCAGATTCTGGATCATAACTAGCAAACTTCTCTGCATTGCACACCTGAGGAAAAACCCTCCTTGAGATAAAGGCAGGTGCCCTTCTGCGGACAACTTCAGGGATGCCATCGGAGCCTCCCCCAAGGGAGAAATCGTCATCACCGTCGTCATCAGCATCTAATTTATACTTTACATGTGACCTCATCTGGACGCATAACAACTCTGAGCAAATCATTCCATGCGTTTCAGAGATTATCAAGTAGATATTCACAGAGGCTAAGTGATAACTACTATTAAGTGTCAGAAGTGGTACCTGAGCCCTGGGCTATGCACCACACGTTTGACGTTCTTTCCTTGCTGTCCATTCCTCTTGCCTCTCACATGACCACCAAGCCTCTACCTTCCAACCTCAAGCATACTGTATCACTCTGCAGTCCCATCTGTCTTAGCCTGCCAACAGCAGCCCCTTCTCCTCACAGCGTCCTTCCCTTGGCTTTCAGGATACGAAAACTCTCCTAGCGTTCCTCCTCCCTCACTGAATGTTCTTTTGTGACTTCTTTTGCTGCCTCTTTCTCTTGTTGAGTGTTCCCAGGCCCAGTCCCTGAGCTTCTTCTCATGTTAATTCAGCCACCTGGTGGTCTCAGCCACTAGTAACCCCCAAGGTTATGTCCCTAGCCCAGACCTCCCGGTGAACTCCACACTCACACACACAGATGCTTATGTGACCTCTCCACGTGGCTAACAGTCATCTCAAACTCAACTCGCCTAAAATCAAGCTTCTGACCTTCCCCCGCATCTGCTCTGCTTACAGTATTGTCCATCTCAGTTCAGAACAACCCTATCCTTCCTGCTGGTACATCCTTAAAGCCACCTTTGGATCCTTTCTGGGCCATCAGCAAATCCTTCAAAATATGTCTGGTTCTATCTTCCAAATATATTCAGAAACTAACCACTTACTGCTGTTTTTACTGCTACCTTCCTGGTCCAAACCACCATCACCTCTCATCTAAGTGATCTAAATGATTCGGCAGCCTCTTAGCCAGCCTGCCCTGGCTCCCCTTCACTCTATCTTCAACCCAGGAGCCAGAGTGATGTTAAAATGTTATGTCAGATCTCATCAATTATCCATTCAAAGCCTTCCCTGGCTTCTCATCCCCCTCTGAGGAAAAGCCAATCATCACGCTGACCCAGAGGCCCTGAGTCCAGCCCGACCTCCCCGACCTCCCCGCTTCCCACCTGCCCTTTGCTTGCTGGCCCAGCTGCCGCTTCCGCTCCCTCCGCCTGGGAGGGGCCTCCCTCACTCCGCCAGGGCCTTACTTAGACGCCATTCCCCAGCCGCCCGCACCCCTCTGGAGAGGCTTCCCCGGGCAGCCTGCCCTCTGCCTCGCTCACCCCATCGTGTTGAAGTCGTCGTCGGGGGGCACGTAGTCCTCGTCGTCGCTGGTCAGGCCCAGCTCGTTCCCGTAGCACTGGTGAACGAAGTGCCAGAGTTCCTTGGGGCACAGGGGCTGCAGGGGCGGCAGACGGGCTCTGACCCTCCCTCCTCAGGACCCCACTCTCCACAGAGGCACTGAGCTGAGCTGGACGCCCCCAAGGGTAGGAGAAGCCAAACTCCAGGCAGCGCCTCCACAACAACCCCACCCCCCGCTCTTCTGATCTCAGCAAGACGCCCATCGTCCCCCTAAGAATACGGCTTTTAGTAAAGCCAGGAGCTTCGCCTGTTCCCTCAACTCAGGTCTGCATGGTGGGACCAACGGGCCCTTGAGGATGGCAACCGCCCGCCTCCCGCTCCTGTGGGTGAGGTCCGGCATTCAGCGGCACAAACCAAAACTCCTCTGGGGCCAAAGTGATCACAGAGCTTCTGACTTGGACTCAGAATGAGCACCAGAGGCCCCTGGGCCAGTCTCGCCCACGCTGCGGAAACCTCCTTATACTAACAGTGGTCACACAGGTCCTCACGGACCTGACCCAACATGGATCAGGTCCAAGAATGAGGTGTGACCTCAAAGGTGGCCCATTCCACAGTCGGGCAGCTCCTGTGCTTGGAAAGAAGTCTACATTCTCGCAGTTTCAGGGCCTCAAAGGTCACTGCATCCAGCCCTCTCTTCACTACTTGAATACTTCCTCCTTTATTCTTAATTACAATCAGTCTGCCTACAGTTCTATGTATTAGTTCCATAAAGAGTTTTTCTCATTTCACTGCGTGTCTACATGTCCTCCTCAAAAGCACTGTCCTAAGAAGAGTTAGCTCTCATTGAGGTTCAGAGTTTCGGAAAAGAGGCAACAGAATGTCAAAGAATGAAGGTCAAAGGTGGAGACCATGGATGAGTCCAAGGTTAGGAGGAGGGAGAGAAGGTGGGAGGGATAAGTATGTGAAAAAGAGAAGCGTTAAGAAAAACAGAAGCAGGGACTTCCCGGTGGTGCGGTGGTGAAGAATCCGCCTGCCAATGCAGGGGACACGGGTTCGAGCCCTGGTCCAGGAAGACCCCACGTGCCGTGGAGCAACTAAGCCCGTGCACCACAACTACTGAGCCTGCGTTCTAGAGCCCGTGAGCCACAACTACTGAGCCTGCATGCCACAACTACTGAAGCCCACCTGCCTAGAGCCTGTGCTCCACAACAAAGAGAAGCCGCCGCAGTGAGAAGCCCTCGCACCGCAACGAAGAGTAGCCCTCCACTCGCCACAGCTAGAGAAAACCCACGCACAGCAACAAAGACCCAATGCAGCCAAAAATAAATGAATAAATTTATATAAAAAAAGAAAATCAAACTTAAAGAATGTTCCCACCAACAGATTTGATAAGGAGTTTGAGCTTTCTCTGACCCCATCCTTTCGAGGTATGGTTTAAGAAGCACGCAGCTGGCAGGATGCCATGAGCCAGGTCTCCGCGTTCCCGGCTGAGGAGAACTGCCTGGAATGGCCTAGTCGGGGCTCTCTGTGAGCCGGAAGGGTCTGGCGTGGCAGCTCTCTGTGCTGGCCGCACCCCCCACCCCCCGCCCCAGCGCCAGAGGGAGGCACCTGCTTCTGTACCTGGACCTCCTCCCTCCTCCCAGCAGCCTTTACATACACCATCCACCCTGCCCGGGACACATCCGCGTCTCTGCCAATCCACGCCCTCCCCTTCTCCACAATTCACCTGCTCCACGCAGCCTTCCCTGACCAGCCCCACCAGGCTCAGCTTGTCTGACCGCAGCCAGGCCAAACACAAAAAGCAGACCCTGCTCATCAGCCAGAATTCTGACGTGATTTTGTGAGAGTTTTTGCGAACCACATGGATGACCCTCTGTCTTAGTTACAAATGACAGTGGTTGTGAGCTGAAAATTCAGACCTGCCAATGGAGACTCAAACGCATTTCTCAGTTTACCGTTATCCACGGCTAACAAAGGTAGACGATCAACTCAGGATAAGTTACCAGGATTTACACGAAGGCTACAGACTTCCAGGTTAGAAGAAACTCTAAATAACAAATCTATTTAATTTTCTTTAGACAGTAATAAGTTTGGGCTAGAGTCAAGGTGGATACACACATAAATTTAAATACATACAAGTCACATATATAATTGTAATTACAATATTATATAATTATATTACATAATTGTTCCCCCAGGTCTCCTTCCCTGGCTGGGAGGCTGTTTCTCAACACCCCCGGCATCTGCGTGCACAGGCTGCACAGCCACGTCTCCATCTGCATCTCCCACAGTGTCCCCTTCATCCAGGTGATCAACCGGTGGCTGTGTTAACTCTATCTTCCTATTTTCTGCATTTCCTTAAAACTTATTCTATTGAAGTATAGCTGGCTCACAATGTTGTGTTCATTTCTGCTGTACAGCAAAGTGATTCAGGTATACATATACATATGTATATAGATTCAGTTATATACATATATACACACCTATGCTTTCTTTTTCATATTCTTTTCCGCATGGTTCATCACAGGATATTGAATATAGTTCCCTATGCTATACAGCAGGACCTTGTTGTTTATCCATTCTGTATACAAGACTTTGCATCTGCTAATCCCAAACTCCCAGTCCTATTTTCCGTATTTTTGATGCTCTAGCATCTGAGGTCTTGCTGACTGGGGAAGGCCTGCCCCTTGCAGGGCTAGCTAATTCCTAGAGATAGAACTCACCCTGCCAGGGAGACTACCTTCCCTATGTAAACCGGCCAAGCCAAAGCCCACACACCGAACCACCTCGTTTTTCTAGCTCTTACATACCAGGCCAATACTCTCTCGCACTAATTACCCCGGGACAGTCTCTCTGGAGATGGTCTCTCTACCCTGAAGCCCAGTGAAACATTCAAACTAGCCAGTCCAGTGAGCGGCTTGGCCAGCTCCCCCCGCCTCACTCATCCTTTCCCATGAAAACCTGCAATGAAGGCTCTTGCCCCGCTTCCCCCTCGCTCTCCCTGCCTCCTGTCTGACCTCGAGCTTCCCCGTGTGGCCCTGGCTGGCATGCTGGGGCCTCTGCTTCTAGGGATCTGTGAGTATAAAAACCTCTTCCTTCATGACAGTCATTTCTGTGTCTGGGCGTCTTACCGCGCCTGATTAAAACAAACCCCGGTGCGTTTTAAAACAGCGGGAGTGCACTGCCCTGTCAACAGGGCCTTGCTCCAGGCGGCAGTGAAGCTGTTCACATGAGAGGATGTGCTAGTCTCAGCACCTGGGTCACCAGCAGTGGAGGATATGTTACCGCGAGCCTGGAGGACTTCCAGAACCAAGAGAGACATGGGCTTCTTTGGAGCAGGCCAATGTCACAGTAAGAGCAATCACTCCAGTGGACCCCCACCCAAGCGGAAAGAACATTCTAGGTGGGTGTGCATCCTGAGGCTGAAGGAGCTGGGCGGGACTCACCTTTTCCAGGAGAGCGTTCTGCCAGAGCCGGAACATCATCATATACGTCCTATCCCGGGCCCCAAATGAAGTGAAAAAGTGCTGGATTGAACGAGAAAATGGCAAGAAGCGTCTGTTAAGACTTACAGTATAGTGAATGGAGACACGGTACTCCTTCCTTTAAGAAAGGCTCCTGAGTCCATCCTCAAATACTGCGGACTCTCAGTCACCCGTGATCACAGCACAGGGGCTCTGTAGTGACTGGGGTCAGCACACCAGGGACCAGGGCCCTGGGACCTCTGAGTCCGCACTGTCTCCATGTCCTTCAATGTCCACCCACACTTTCGTCAGTGGTTCTCTTTCTGGTTTGAAGTTCTCACCTCCATAAAAAACTTCCTGCGCCTACGTACACGGACTGGGCGAGTGGTGAGCTGGGAACCAGCCCAAGGGAAGGAGAAGGCAAACCCACTAACCCACTCACCCTTTGATTCACCAATTCAGCAAATACTTGAATATTAGTGTGTGCACTCTTCTACACGTACACACACTAATACGTGTGCACACACTCTTCTACATGTTTTGGGCACAGTAACAAACAAAACAGAAAGCTCTTATGGAGCTTACACATTTGTGGGGACCTTTTATAATGTGTGGGAAGAAAGCGACAGAGAACCAGATTTTACTGAACACATTCCAGGTGCTTCACAAATGCTCCTTCATTTAAACCACACAGAAGCTTTGGGAAATAAACATAACTGCTAATCCTTAATAAAGAGAAACCGGCTGGTGAGGTTAGGTGACCTCTGTAATCGCAAAGCTGCTTCGTGCCAGAAACAGAATTCAAAGCAAAGGCTATCGGACCCCTGAGCCTCAGGGTTCTTGCCTCTGAAGTGCCTGAGTTCAAGGGCACTGCAGACCTGCATTCAGTCCAGCCCTAGCCCCGAAGCTACCAGTCTTCAGGCTCTGGTTAAAGGTCAAAGATCACAGTGTTTCCTCCGCTCTCAATTTTATCTACCACATTTTCCCCATGCTGACGATATGGACAGTCTGTCTCCCGTCAGACGCCTCATCCCTCTCGATGAGCTGTCCTGCTATATGATGATACAGCTGACATTTGTATAGCACTTTGCAATTTAGTGTTTTCAAGTGTGTGAGGTCATTTCAGACTGTTAAACAGGCATTGCCGGCTCCGTTTTACATTTACAAACTGGGGCTCAGAGAGGTTACATAATGTACCTACAGCCACGGGACTCTAATTCAGGTGTTCTGGCTCCAAGTCCAATGTTCTGCCCCTCCACCTCGCCCCCTGCTCAGACCCCAAGCGCCCTGCCCACCACGGAGGTGGCTCCCGTAATCTGCATCACCTTACCACCTCTCACCCCAATCCTACTGGCCTCCATATTCGTGCAACTGAAGGGCAGAAATCCAGCAGTAGGGGGACTAGGGTTTGGGGGAACAGAAAGTCCAGGATCAGGCTCTACTAACCTTTTCCGAGTCCGTGCAAACTTGGATGGCATTGGGAATGAGGCGGGCTGTTTTTTCTTTAGTCATGGAGCAGATGTCTTTCAAACGAACGGTCAGCTGGCATCCGCACAGAAACAGAGAATGGATAACAAGCAAGAAGAGGCATATTAATAGAGTCAGGCAAAGAGTGTTCACAGGGCAGCAGTTCAGACAGAGGAAATCAGATCACAGGCTGCATACTTCTAAACCCGGAAGGGACCTCCTTAGGGATCACCTGGTTTGGCCCCTTATTTCAGACGCCACACGGCGAGCCTCGCCCAAGGTTCTCTTGATTCTTGGTCCAACGAGCTTTGCTTTCTCATTTCTACACAGCCTGATAAATGTGCAGAGGTCCCATCACGATTTGCCACTTACAGAAACACAGAACACTGGCACTGGATGGGACCTTAGAGTCATCTAGTCTGTCTTTTCTCACTTTATTTTATAAGATTAGGAAACAAGGCAAATAAAGGACTAGCCTAAAGTCACACAGCTACTGGCTGCAGAACCAGAAAGTACAAGCCTGTTCTCTTGAGTCCCAAGGCCAGTGCCCGTTTTACCCTACACTTCTGCCTCCGTGGTGACTCCTGCCAAATATTTACCTGCACTTCCCCAAAATCAAATGCTCACCCGAGGAGGAGGGAGGGGAAGGCATGGTAGAGAGATCCATCCTTCAAGATTCAGGCACGTGCTTTTGTGAATTATGCAAAGGCTTGGGCAGAGTTTGAAACCAACCAAAGGACAAAAGTGAGGGCAGCTTCCGCAGCCACAGCCCAGGGGGACAGCCCCAGGGAGCAAGCCCCAGGTCTTTACCAGAGTTTCCCAGCGGAAGATGTTGCTGTAGAAGCAGATCCAGTTTTCAGAGAGGTAGAGTCGGCCCTGAAGAAGAATGTCTCTTTGGAGTGCACAGGAGTAATCTGTGGTAGAATGGGGGACGGAGCTCAGGGACAGGGAGCGTTCTCGGCAAACCAGTACCATCAGGCAAGCCATCCCCCAGCAGCCCCGGGAAGCCCAACTGCCCACCATGGACTAGGTGTGTGAAACACTAGTCTAGCGGCCAAGGGAGTCCCTGGCATCTCCTGATCAGGCAGGAGAAGGATGTGAACTACGTCAGAGGACGAAAAGGCCAATATAATTCAACCAACGCCCCTCCCCCTCCACAACTTCCCAGCCCCTCCTCTGCCGGGCCATCTGCAGGGACAAGAGTGGCAGCGACGCCTCCCAGGCCGGGCTCTCTGGAGGCCATCACGCAAGTGGGGCTCAGCCCTGAGTCCCCACCGCTGGGGCCAGCTCCCTGGACATCCTCGCTCCCTATTCCCAGACAGATGCTCTTACTTGGGGAACCTGTACTCAGAAGCAGCCTGATTGCCTTCCTGCCCCCACACGCAGGTCACCCAGCTCACCAACGATGAGGCGCTCCGTGTCTGGAAGTTGCTTAAAGAGCTTTCTGAAGTCTTCATTTCTCTGCTTGTAAGTGGGGCTTAACACCTGCGTGACAATGGCCAAGGTTAGCAGGATGTTCCCAGGTTCACGGGCTGGGGAGGAAGGTGTGGGAGGAGGACCTGCTTGCATGTTTCAAGGCAAAGCTGAGGCTCTGTTGCGCCAGAGACCCCAGGAGTTAGGCAAAGGGGGCTTGGTATGGAAAAACATGGTGGAGAGAATTTGATGCTGCAGAAGGCTTTATACCCAGTGTCCATCAGTGAGAAAATGTCAAACATACTAAGCAGGGCCCACAGAACATCCCAAGTGGACAAAGGGAGGAGGGACAGCCCTGGGCTATTGCTGTTCTGCCTCTGACAGCAGGAAGCACCATGGTGACACTGAAGCAGGCCCAAGGGGACTAAGGGGACCAAGGGGACCCCCACCCCCACCCCCCGGCAGGACCCAGGATATGACGGTGCCCAGTGTAGCCCTCAGAAGAAGCTGTCATTACGAGTAACACAGTTAGCACTTGGCTGTGTCTGAACTTCATGATTGGAAAAAAGAAATCATGAAACATAAGACTAGTACAATGTTATGTCAATTATAGCTCAATAAAACTGGTGGGGGTGGAACGAGGAATTACACCTTTACAAAGAGTGGACTAAAAAAAAAAAACCCCATAAAACTAGTACTAGGGCTTCCCTGGTGGCACAGTGGATGAGAGTCTGCCTGCCGATGTAGGGGACACGGGTTTGTGCCCCGGTCCGGGAAGACCCCACATGCCGCGGAGCGGCTGGGCCCGTAAGCCATGGCCGCTGAGCCTGCGCGTCCGGAGCCTGTGCTCCGCAGCGGGAGAGGCCACAGCAGTGAGAGGCCCGCGTACCACAAAACAAACAAACAAACTAGTACTAAAAAAAAAAAAGCACACAAGTAGGGAATTTAAAAGCGTATCTTGCGGGCTTCCCTGGTGGTGCAGTAGTTAAGAATCCGCCTGCCAATGCAGGGGACACGGGTTTGAGCCCTGGTCTGGGAAGATCCCACGTGCCGCGGAGCAACAAAGCCCATGCGCCACAACTACTGAAGCCTGCGCGCCTAGAGCCCGTGCTCTGCAACAAGAGAAGCCACCGCAATGAGAAGCACGCGCACCACAACGAAGAGTAGCCCCCGCTCGCCGCAACTAGAGAAAGCCCGCGCGTAGCAACGAAGACCCAAAGCAGCCAAAAATAAATAAATAAATAAATAAAAACAAAAAAACGTATCTGGCCACTTGAGGTACCCAAACTTCACTCCCTCACCATCCCTTAGAAGACTATCTAATCCAAACCTTACGTTACCAGTGAGGAAACTAAGCCCGGAGAGAAGTCCCTGCCCAAAGTCCTCTGGCTGGTCAGTTAGCAGAAGTCTCGATCCGTGGTTCTGTGCTCACCTCCCACCATCACCTGTGCTGCCAGACACCCCTGAACCCACACCTAGCGTTTCGGTGCCTCAGGGAAAACTCAAACCCATCAACTGCCTTAATGAATCCTTCTTGGAAATTCCATGAACCAGTTGAACAGACAGGAATCCTGCTCTTTCCAAGCTTACAATCAATCGTGTGCCCGTAAGCGAAAGGCACCCAAGGATGATACACGAAGACAAGCGCACAACCGGGAAGGGCCAGGCCTCGTGACAGAGACGCGTGCACTCCACCCAGGTGACTTGCTGACCTACTTATGCCAGGAACACACGCAGGTAGACAAACCGTCCTGCTGTTGCTGACAGATGGGTCTTGGCCATTGACGCTTTCTCGCCCACTTCCCTGGGAATCCACTGGCAAACAGCTGGAGTTCACAATGGAGTGAACTCTGCACTGTTCGTTTCTTGGCTTTCTGCAAAGCTAATGGCCCGTGAGACAGCTGAGGCTGCGGCCTGACCACCCTGGCAGCAGGCACTGACTACCTCAGCTTGGTGACTACCTGTGCCAGAGGAAACAGGAGGATTTCAGGAAGTTGGAGGAGAGAAAACAGCATGACTTCAGTTTGGGGGCGGTTTTCCAGGTAAGAGAGAAAGAAGAGGAGTGCTTTCAACTACTTTGTCCATAGTTAATTTGACATTTAAACTCTTGTTTTGGCTTATTTATTTATAAAATGAGTTTTGTATGTGCAAGTGGACCCTCTGCTACCTTCCCCAAAGCAACAGATATGCTGTAGAATCCCAGACTTCAGAACTCACCGACCGTATGTTTGAACCAAGTATCGGGGTCATTGGGAGGGAATGTCTGGAAGCCAGCCCATCCCGTGACTTCTACGGCTAGAAAAGACCTCAGAAGACAACATTCCTCGGACCCATCAAACTGATACTGAGGTATCCAATCTCAGTGGCCCCCTGGCCTCACGGAACACAGTCCACACACTGAAAACCCTTGCCTGAGCACCTGTCAGGAAGTTCCTAATTATGTCTAACCGACCTTGCAGAGCTAACATGGAGTGAGATACGACCCTGCACCAAACACTATCATAAGCCCTTCACAACATCCTCTCACCTGACCACAGGGTCGTTTTTACGATCCCGTTTTAGACGCGAGGAAGCTGAGGCGCAGAGAGGTTAAGCAACTTGCCCAAGGCACGTGGTTACTAAATGCGAGTGTGGAATATGAACCGGGCGGGCAGTGTGGTCCACAGCTCTGGGTCTGAGCCATCACTCTGCACTGCCTCAGGATCCTTGCGCCAAGAAGGAAACAACAGGGATGCCCCAGCTGAGCACACCCTCTTGTGGATGAGGTGTTCACTTACGCGTGGGGCCCCCACTAGCCTTCCATGCCTGCAACTGGGGCTTTTTTGGGGCGGGGGTATAGTTTCAGTTTTGCAAGTTCTGGAAATTGGGTGTACAACAATGCGAACATACTTAACCTACTGAAATATATATTTAGAAATACCTAAGATGGTAAATTTTATGTTATGTGTATTTTACCATACTTCTTTCTTTTTTTTTTGGCCACGCCATGTGGTTTACGGTATCTTAGTTCCCCGACCAGGGATCAAACCCAGGCCTTGGCAGAGTGAAAGTGCACAGCCCTAACCATTGGACCGCCGGGGAAACCCCACAATTTTTTAAAAAGCTGTATCAGTTAAGCCGGTCTTAAAGTTCCAGTATCAGCCTGAGGACCAGCCTACCAGGTGGCCCCAGACCCCCTTCAGTTGAAAGTGGACATCAGGCATCCAATTGCCTGCAGCCTGGAAGTCCTCCCCTTTCTAAATGTTCCCTCCGTGGTGCTCTGTCACCCCTGCTCCTCTCGCATCCAGTGAGGACTCAGACATGGACAGAGATGCAGGCGCAGGGAGTCTGGCCCTCATTTCCAACCCAGAGGCAAACGGAGGGAGCCGCCTCTCCTCCCCTCGGAACAAAGCCGTGGCTATGGGGAGGGGAGGGCCCATCCAGCCCTGACCTCAGAAGTCAGCCAGTTCTGCGAGGGCTGCCTCGGCGGGGTGTAGGAACTCCTTAACCCAGGCCCGCAAGGCACTGCCCTGATTCGAGCAGGCTGCCAGTGTGGAAGGTAGGCAGGCTCGCCTCCTAGAGTCTAAAGTCCAGAGATCTTAGTTGGCCCCGCCACCATCTACCTTCTTGTCCCGGGAGACTGTGACCCTCTCTCCCTGGCGCCCTCGTGCTCTTAAAGCCGTCTCCTCCGAAGGGGAGGCACGGCTCACCTATTTTCATTTTAAATGGCCAAAGACTTCTGGTCCAAGGCTTGTCAAACCCGGGGCCCTCTCAGGGAGCAGGGCCAGGTGGAGAACGACAAGGGCGCAGCAGACCTGTTACACGGCGCAGAGAAGTGAGGATGCGCACTCACGGCTGGGATTTCCTCAGACCCGGGCCGGCAGCAGAGTTCCGCGCCGGCAGGTCCATCCGTCAGTTTCTCCAGGCGCCGCTGCAGGGGCTGGCTGTCCTGCTCCAGCAGGAGGCTCCAGAGGACCCCCGATTCCGTGAGAGATTCCATCCCGGTCCTCGAACTCCGACCCCCCCCCACCGTCCCCACAGGATGAACCAGTCAGTCTCGCCGGGGCTGGACGCAGAGAGGTGGCCTCTGGCTCCTCGGCAGCGGGTCTGTGTGACCCTCGCTGGCCCCCCTGGTGCCCCTAGAGCCCGGTTCCCGGCGCAGAGCCTCACGGGTGGGAGGGTGCGGTCAGCAAGGTTCTCAGGCGGGCTGGCCAGAGTCTCCAGGGGCTGGGCTCTGCCTCATCGCACTCGGCTCCCAGCGTGGCAGGTCTCCAGGCTGCGGGGGACCCAGATGGGACGTGAGGGGGCCCCTCCTCCGGGTCAGCGTGGACAGCCGCTCCGAGGGGCCAGCTGCGGCCAGGACGTGGAGGACGGGGCAGGTGCACAGGGCCGCCAGAGTCCCGCCCCACCGTTACTCACACACAGTAAGTACAGTGGCTCACGGCTGGTCTGAAACTCCAGGGAGGACAGACGCCCAACTCCCCAGCTCTGTCTGGCCCGTCCCGTAAGGCAGCCTGTTCAACGTGCAGTCGCTGCTCTGGGCGGGCGCTGGTCGCTGTGACTCACGGTCCTCACCCAGGCAGCGTGGCCACCGCTGGCTGGGGCACCAGGGCCTGCTCCCCCCCACACCCCCTTTCCTCCCAGACGCGCTCCTCTCGGCTGACCAGCAAACAACTTCTTTGTTAGAATCGCCCGTGGCAGGAGGGAGGGGGGGGAGGCAGGGCGGGTGGGCGGGCAGGGCCGGAGCCCTACACACGCTTCGAGTTACAGGATCTGGATGATGGTACCGGCCAACGTCCTCCAGTAACCCCCGGCCTAGCCTGGCCTCCCCAGCAGATGTTTCCTGCAATGGAAAGTAGCTGGCCAAGGCTCTGCGTCGGGGAAGGGAGGGGAGGAGGTGCCAGGGGCACTGCTGTTGTGATGAAATCTGAAATGTGAGACCTGAACAGCCAGGGACTTCTTGGAGACACGCTCTCCCTCACTGGCCCATCCATCCACCAACTCCCCCGTAGCAGCAGCAGCAACAGGAGACTTGGAAGTTTAACTCATCCTGTTTCAGATGTGCCGGTGGGGAGAAGCTGAGGCCAACAGCTCCCAGGTGTGTGGGCGGCATCGCCTTCCTTCCCAGGGACACCGGGAGGGCACCCACTCAGCCTCTCAGACCTTGAGGGCCAAGGAACCATGCTAAGAGCAGAGAATCTGGGCCAGCTCCAAAGGAGACAGACAGGCTGCAAGGAAGCTGAGCCCTCTGGAGAGGAAAGAGAGCCAGGCCAATGAGGGCAAGAAGGGCTCTAGAAAGAGAAGCTGGGGCAGAGGTCAGACAGCACTGGGGCCGGGAAGATTGGATTCCCAGGAAATGTCAGACTCTGGAGACAAACGGGGCACCTCCCTCGCCCTCCCCAGTTCTGCCCGCCTTGCCAGGAGGGTCTCCAGGCTGCACAAGAGGGAGAACATTGCCTTTGTCCTAGGAGTCTCAGCTACCGGTATTTGACGCAGTAACGCTCAAACTGTACCGTACTTAAAAATGATCTAACCATCGTATTAAAAGTATAGATTCCTGACTCCCAACACCCAAAATTGTGCTTCAGAGGAACCTGGGGTCTCCCAGTTAAGTCGTGTTGGAGGGAGAGCCTGAGTCCTCCCCAGAACTCCTGTTCGCGTCTCACTGTGCACACCTCGGACGCAGCCACCTCCTCCGCCCATCCATCGTGCAGGGTGATTCCTCTCTCAGACTACCATCTTCTCCAGGAAGCAGCTAACGCCCCCAACTATCTTCTCCAGCACCTGGTATGGTGGGTTTCAAGTCTCCGCCGCTCAGAAACTATTTAGCACATGAATGCATTCCTTCTGCGCCTCTTACACTGTCCCTATTTACACAGCATCGTGTGTGTACACATCCACACACATCCCCGCTCCTCTAGGCACGGGCCCCTCAGCACCCAGTCCCTGCCAACACTCTCCAAGCCATATATCCGAGCTTCTCTCCGCCCTGCATCAGCCCCACCGTCAGGAGTGGGGGAGGAGAAGTCAGCAATTCCGTTTTCCAGGGTGACCGGAATGCTTCTCTCCTGGGCCTCAGCAGACCCCACGATCTAGGCAGTGCCAGGACCCAAGAGGGCTGAATCCTTACAGAAATTCCCTAGAAACACTTGAGTATTGCTGCGGCCAGATAAGGGGATGACTGTTTGGGGTCCGATGCAGTGAGTCAGGGGCAGGACACACCCAGAAAGATAAGCCCTGGAGATGAGTCTCAGTGCTCTCAGCCTTTGTCTCCTACGCCCCTCACCGGGCAGGGCAGCGGGCAACTTCCGGCCTGGGGAGAGGGAACTGGCCCCAGGCTAAACATTAACTCCAAGGCAAACACTGGGAGCTGGGACCAAGTGGTACCCCTCCCTAGATAGAGCAGCGGGAGGGAGAGGGTGGAGGAGTCCAGGAAAAAAACAGATGGATCTTGGTGACACATTGGCCTCACCTAGGAAGAAACCAATGGAGACCCTCAAAGGAGACGCTGGACTTTCAACCAGATCTGGGTAGGGAGGAGCCAGATGTGGGATAAGGGGCAGTGGAGACGGGGGAGGTGACCCAGCAAAGGAAGGAGAGAGGTGAGTGGGAGAGAGCGTACATAACAGAGAAAGGCGGAGCGGAGCGGGACAGGAAGTGGTCTCACCTGGAGACGGGGCCGCTCTGGAGACAGTTAAGATGGGGGCACGGGGGTCCATGGGTAAATAACAGAGGGAAGCTGGACGGAGGCAGAGGAAGCAGAGGCCGTCCCCGAAAACAAACAAACGAACAAAAAAAAACGGGCTGCCAAGCTGTCCTCAGCGATGCCTTTCAGGGCTCTCTCCCACTTTCCTCATTGTCCCCCATCATTTGAATTTCATTCCTACAAAGCTTCGTCCTCTTGTTCAATAGAATGTCTGCCAGCGCTGCCTGGTCATTCCACAGGGCCGGCACCATCCCTCTTCCCCACTGGACGGCCAGCATTCCCAACGGGGACCAGCAGGCCACTTGGGCCCTAAAGTCTCAGGGCAGCCGCCAGCGTCTGGGCTCCCATCCTCTGACCTCAGAAACCTTCCTTTCCCTAGGTTGCCACGGAGATGACTGACCCTCCAGGAAAGAGGTGAGGCAGGTGAGGAAGCACCTTTGTCCACCTGGAGCACCGGGGAAAAGTCTTCTGTGACTTGCCTTCATCCAGGATGCGAGAGCCCGCTGTGTCCAGTGGGGCCATCTTTGGGGGGCAGATTGCACCCCTCTGGCCCCTAACTCTCCCCTTGGTCCGCTGTTTCTGCTCATCCTTCCACCTGTGTATCCCCCAAGCTGGGGGCCTTGACTAATAAAACTGGGGTAGTCAAAGCGGGGTTCAGGGGCAGTAGATGTGATGATGCCTGGCAGGGACTCAGGCAGATGGCCCGGCCTTCAAACCCCACTCTTGACCTGAATATCCCTGGCTGGAGACCAGAGGCTCTTGCCTCAGTCCTTCCACGTGTCCCTGGGGTCCAGCCACCTCCCTCCGTGGAACCCACGCTTTATAAAGGCCAAGATGGTTTGTCATCATGGTGACAGTTCCTCCCTGGCTAAATAGGTAAAAGTAAAATGCAGAAGAGAGGCAGGTGGAGGGGGAGGCTGGGGAGGGACAGGGCGGGGTTGGGGGGGCTTCCTCTCACATCAGAGCCAGGCCACTCCAGTGGGCCTGAGATGTTCTCGCAACAGTCGGCAAGCACGTGCTGACCCTCCCTGTCCCGAATCCGGCCAGGCATTTCTAACTGTCCCTAGGGCTGGGGAGACAGAGCCTTTGCTTATCGGAAGGATGCCCAGTGCCAGCGATGGAGCCTCAGGCAGCAGCATAGCTGGAGAGCCACCAGCGGATCAGAGAGGGCTGTCGCAGAGCTGAGAAGGAGACACGGGGTAGCCTTCCTGATGGTCAAAGTCCAGCCCCCTAGGCCAACGCAGTGGTGAGGTAGGAGGACCGAGCAGATCGAGGGAAAACAGAGAACCAGGTCACAGCAACAGGGGCAGGGCAAGGGCCTCCTGAGAAACCAGGAATGGACTGGGGGGGGCAGTGCTAGGGAGCACGGGCGATGAACTGAAGTTTCCTGATGGGGCCTCTGCGCACGAGCGCTGACACACACACACACACACAGCATACCGCAGGAGCACAGGCCCCCGAGGACGGGGGTACCACACACCCGTGGGCATGGACTCAGGTGGTTCTGAGCTCAGGCAGGGAAACTCCCAGGACCTGGCTTCCCAGTGGAGTCAGAGCATCCAGCCTAGGGCCACAGCCACGCTCAGGCGGCGCCCACGGAGAGGCGCACTGGTACCATCAGAGTGGGCGTCCACGGGGGTGCCACTGTGTGAACACACAGCATCATGCTTCCTCCACAGACACCCGGGGGTGGACCAGCCCAGAGCTGGGGCACCAGCCTCAGGACGAGAGCAGGGTTTTACTTGGAAGAGGGGGTCCCGGTGCTGCTTGAAGCCGGCCTCTCTAGAGCTCTACCCACTGTGGCAGCTGATGACCCTCCGGACGTGAAAACACGTAAAGAAAAAATGCCGAGATGCACTAGACACAGCCCCTGACATCTGTGGCTCAGGCCGGCTGGAGACCCCTGTGCCTCGCAGCTTCCCTCCCATCTGCTCAGCTTCTGCCGCTGCCTCCCAAGGCCCACCCGCCATTTCTCTCTCCCTCCCCGACGCTGGTCCATTCTGCTCCCTGTTCCGCCCACAAGTCAGGATGTCCACAGTGGAAGTCCGGCAGGACCAGGAAGAAGGCAGCATCCCGGGGCCGGGTGGCAGACACAAGGGGCCACGTGTGCCTGGCAACCCTGAATCGGGGAGCAGGGGAAGCAGGAGGGCAGCAGGAACACACTTGTGGATGGGCCCCATGTCTGGTATGGCTGAGCTCCCAGAAGGAGCCCCAGTGTGAGAGCAGGAGGCCGGGAGGGGATCTCTGAACGCTGCTCAGCAGAGCCCCTTGTGCACTTGGCCTCTGTGAGTTAATGATTTGTGCTGGGTGGAGAGTCAGTGTCTCTGGAATCCATCTGGGGTGAGGGGTGGAGGGTGAACGGAGACAGCCTAGGATTAATGGAGGGTGAGGGCAGGAAAGGCCTGGGAACCGGGTGGGTTCTGGAGGACGACTGTATAAGGAGATTTACGGAGCGAGTGAGGGCGGGCTGTTCCAGCACGTCTCCGCTGCAGGTGGAATCCACCAGGAAGCAGCGCTCGGCCATGCCGGGCTCCTCTGTCTGTCACTTATCTGCCATCAGAACGCCTGGCCTCTGGCCCCATGTGGCAGCTGGCCTACCACCACCGTCCAGCCAAGCGGCAGCATCTATTTCTAGCCTGTTGCTCTGCTGAGGGCTCAGACGCCAGTTCTCCTCTGTGGGGCTGAGGGAGAAATTAGGAGTGAAAGGAGGGGAAAAGTGGAGTGGGGGCGGGGGGGAGTAAACCTGCTAGAACCAGAGAGGGAGAGAAAGCCAGCCCGGAGAAGGAAAGTTAGAAAGGAGAGCGGCAAACGGAGGTGGAGAAAAGAAAACGGGGGAGTCAGCGAGGAAAGGGTAGGCAAGGATTCAAGGGAAGGAAACGTGAGACGGAACAGAAAAGCTTGCTGGAAAGAGGAAAGGAGAGAAAGGAGTAGATAAGAGGGAGAGGGTGGAGACGGGCAGCAAGGCTGAGGACCTGCCCGTCCAAATCTGGTCGATTTAATTGTCCCCTGGGTCTGCAGCCACGTGTTCCCTGTTCCCCTTTGAGGCACTGATTTTACAGTACCCCTCGGGAGCGTGGAAGATTTCGTGACGGAAAGGATGCTGGAGGCCCCACCCACTCCCAGGAAAGCATTCTCCATCCCCTCTACGTCCTCCCACACAGGAGCTCCTCTCCCCTCCAGGATGTCAGCTCTAAGCCACGGGGAGGCCACAGCCCAGGTGAAGACCACTGTGGGTCCGAGGGGGGCTGAGGGGCTGAAGTCCGGCTTCTCCCACCCACAGGCCACCTAAGCCCTCAACTCCCCTCCTGCCAGCACAGCCCACCAACCTCTGCCTTGCCTGTGCTGGGTGAGGCTAAGGCTGGGATCCATCAACCCTACTTCTGCTTGGTCCCCTGAGCAGCAGGAGGTGGGAAGCCACGGGGCTGATGGACATGTGCTTGACTGTGGGGAACCGCTGAGCCCTGTGGGAAAGCACCCTCCACACAGCGATTCCAGCCCAAGTCCCTGCGTTAAACCCAAGCCCCTCCCCCCTCCTCCTGCCGCTCCCCCTCGCCAGAGCGTCCTCAACGCCCGTCTCCCAGGCGCCCACTCTGGCACCTTCTCCAAGTCCATGCGACCTGCTGCAGCAGGGCCTGGTGTTAGGGGAGCGGGGAGGATGCGTCCACGTGACCATCAGGGTCAAGCACAGGCAACAGCAAGCTCAGGGATGAAAGACAGTGACCTGAGACCCGGCCACGGCTGCCCGCCCATCCACCGTGCAGCCGCAGAGGCCGGCGCACGACCGGGCAGGCCGCTGAGACTTCAGCCAGCTGCTCTTCACGGGAAAAGTTCAAAACCCTGTGGCCCCGGCTCTGTGACCCAGAGGATGTGGCCTCTGCAGGGACCACTTACTCCACGACCGGCTTCCGCGTAGGAGCGCCTGGCTGGACACCGCAGGGACGACCCCAGAGCCGGGGATGTGTTCTGGGAGGAGTGTGCCCGTGGGGCTACTGGGGGGACCCAGGGACAGAAGTCACATTCCGTTACATGAGACACAGCCTCACTACAAACGGGCAACTTGTCTGACTGCTTTTCCCCCGAAATGTCTCGGTTAAGGGGAGGAAACCTCGGCCCTAAGTTTAGGCCCCAGGACTGTCCCGTCCCAGAGTTCTGTCTGGCCTTGGAATGCCTCCCCAGCCCGGTCTCCTCCGTCAGGGATGGAGGGCCCTTGTCGGGGATTCTAGCGGGGGGATGAGGCAGCCCATCCCTGCTTGGTCTCCGGGAATCGAACCCTCCCTCACCAGCAGTCCTGTCCTGCTACAGAAGAGAATCACGGTGTCTGGTTTTTGAGGGAGGGGGTCTGGTCAGGGGTAAAGCCCACCTTGCTAGGCCCCTAAGTTTGCCCGAGCCCACAGGGAAGCCACGCTGCGCCCCCCATGCCTCCATCCCCCGAGCACGGCCACCCCCCACCCGCCTTGCACGAAGCCAACAAGCAGAGAAAAGGGATACTTACGTTATACCAGCTCTGGCTTTTCTGAAAAAACAAAGTAAGAGAAGCAACGTTAGTCAGCGAGACACGGCGGGAACGGCCAGCGCATTCCTGGCTCCAGAGGGAAGGTTACACAGACAGCAGAGGGCGGGCGGGGAGGAGGAACCCCAAGGCAGCTGAAGGCTCCCCGTGTTGTTGCTCGGGGTGGGGGTCCTCCTTTCTCAAGACAGCTCCCGAAAGGAGGCCCAGGGAGCGGTCCATGCTGGAAGCCCCCGCGGCTGGGATGGCAGGCAGCGCAGCACCAGCTAGAGCTCGGCCGGAAGGGAGCAGGCCCCATCACAAGGTTCTTCTGATGGGGGCGAGGGATGCACTGCAGGCATCCGAGACCCAGTCCCCAATGGGCCCTGATCAGAAGCAAAGTACCCACGGAGACCAACACAGCCGTCCACCCAAGTCGGCCCCCCTGCAAGGCAGGGTGGGACCCTCTGGTGTCTGGGAGTCAAGGGACTGCCTAGAAACTTCCCTCCAACTCAGTAAATTCCTCCTTCTGCCCAACTGGCTGATCACGTAAGTGACAGTGGCCAAGGAGTGGTTGGGGGCTGTGTGTTGGGGGGAAGGCTGAAGCACATAATTGCTAAAGGTCCTTCCCGACTTCATGGGGTTAAAATTCAATACCAACAAACCCTGGTCCGTCCCGACTCCAGAATTCAGGTGCTCTCCATTCCCAGCCCTGAGCAAAGGTAACAAAGTTTTTTAGGGAAAGAGGAGGGATGGCTAAGAGGAAGGATGGCCTAGTCTATCTCCCATCTCACTGGCCAGGAGTCCTTTATACATACACATCCCACTTGGAAGACAGACAGAAAGACAAGCAGATAGAGACAGACAGACACACACACACACGCACTCGCACACGCACACGCACACCCCTGCCCCATCCCTTCAGGGGCTGACCCAACAGGTTTAGATTGGGTAGACTGGGGCTGGGGTATTTTCAGTTTTAAAATGCTTGCCAAGGGTGTATAATTCAGGAGGAGAATCACTGGGTAGAAGGAAGCTTTGCCTATGGGTCCACATCTTAACTATAGGCACACCTCGTTTTACTACGCTTCATAGATATTGCATTTTTTACAAACCGAAGGTTTGTAGCAATAGGGTGTCAAGCAAGTCTATTGACACCATTTTCCCAAGAGCGTCCATTATTTTTCACTTCATTTAAAATTGTATTTTTAATGATAATTTAAGTGTATACTGCCCTTTTTAGACATAATGCTATTGTATACTCGACAGAACATAACTTTCACGTGCTCTGGGAAATCAAAATATCCACGTGACTTGCTTTACTGTAACGTCTGCTTCACTGTGGTGGCCTGGAACCCAACGGCAGGCTCTCCGAGCTATGGCTGCATACGCAGAGGTGTGGATCGTGGGCACCCTTGGCAACCTTTATCCCGCCCACCTGGTCTTACAGGGTCCCTACTCCTAAGGGAAGAAGGCAGGCATGCTCTCAGGTGGTCTGCTGTGCGGTGTCTGGAGAGGGTGAGGGTGACTGCAGTGGCGAAGGCCTGGGCGTGCGAGCGCCCCCCTCGCCGGCTCTCCCATCCGGAAGAACTCTGTAGAGACCTTCACCTTCACTCTGAAGAGGAAGCGTCAGCAGGCGAAGGACAGGCGTGGGTGGTGCTGCCTCTGAGTGGCTTTGTTGCAACCTCACACCCTATCTCACTGGCCAGGGGGCAGGTGGCAAGGCAGGTGCTCAATCCTCCTCTGCAAGACGCCCTCCTTGGTCGTTTCCCAACAGAGGCTGTCACCACGGCCCCATCCGGAAGTCACATATTCCCACCACAGCCTCATCTTCTCCCATCCAGAGGGCCTAGCAGGTAAGGGGCCAAATCCAAATATTCAAAGCCAACTATCCCACCACTGAGGGAGAATGGGAATCGCGGACTGCAAGTTAGCCTCTAGTCATTCTGGAGGAGCGTGGATGGGGCAAGGAGGCTGCAGCGGACTCTACCCTGCGCCTCAGAACATCTTAACTCTTGGGTCCTCATTCTGAGATCACAGGGCACGAGGCTGTACAGGTATCCATGAAAACACCTCTCTCAAGAGTGGAAAAGCACGCTCTGGAAGCTGCCGGCCTCAAGCACCCGCAGTTCGCCCGCGTTTCATCAAACCAAAGCCAGGTCATCAGACACCTGCTCCACGGCTGAGAAGACTCTCTGTACCCGCCCCCAGCTGCTCACCTCACCGTCCTGGCCTCCACGTGAGACCCTCGGAGGAAAGGGGGCAGCAGGAATTTGATCCTTTACTTAGCCTCCCCCTCCTAACTCGAGTGAATGGAAGAAGGAGAGTTTCGTGCACTGCCGCACAGATGCACGGCCCTTCTGGATCTGTTTGGAAAAAGGGCTTCAGAGTGACAAAGAGCCTGCACCAGGGAACCTGGGCCCACCTCTGACTAGCTGTGTGATACCTTTGTGTGGGTTACTTGCTTGTGTAAATACGTGTTCACAAGTACTGCAATGTCAGACACACAGAGAGAGGACTTCTGTCCCTCAGCCTGAGACTCTGCCCCGATCCAGCGCTCTGTGGGCAGCTTGTTACCCATCACCACTGAGGGTGTCCAGCCCTCCGGCCAAATCCACGGCAGCCCCTGGGAACAGCCATGTGGGTGTGAGTCTCCCTGAACTCAGTTTGATCTCCGTGGCTCCGCTTTCCAGGACTGAGTCCTGGAGGAGCTGCTGGACCGGAAGGGCCCAGCTCACGGGGCAGGGAGGCCAGGGAGCGGTGGCCCCGGAGGGTGAGAGGGGTGTCCAGTGGCACTCGTGAAGTCTCTGTCCTGGTGGGTTCTCGAAAATGTCCTCCTGTGCAGAGAGGGCCAGAGGCAAGGGAAGAACAGAACGAGGGAGTGGGGCGAGGGCTTTCTGACAGGTGATAAGTGGATTTGGGCAAAGCGGGAGGACAGAGTCAGGAAAACCGCCCAAAGGCAGAGCTGCTGGGACAGGGCTGAGCTGAGCAGGTTTCTAAACTCCTCGCCGAGGTCTGAGGAGCAAGCACCTATGGGACTCCAAGGCCCCTGGAAACAGACAAGTTCCTTACACATCCCCCCAGTGCAAAGGCCCGGGAGTCTGGAAGATGGGATGTGGGCAGAGGAGGGACGGAGGAGCGCTAGTTAGAGGAGTTGGGGGGAAAGAACAATTTCTTACTTTGATCAGGTTAAGTCTGTCATACTGGAAAGGAAACCATAAAAATTAGGATTGAACAACAGGGAGAGAGTCAAAGGTGAAAAGGCGTGCCAGAGCCACAGAGCCCACGACACCGTACACCCAGCGCGGGGAGGCACAACGCGGGGGCCAAGCAAGGACCTGCCTGGGCTCCCGGCACCGCAGCGCCCGGTTCCAGAGCTGGCGGAGCAGGAAACGGCTGCGGGCTCCCCCTGGCGGCCATAAGCCAGCACTACAGAGCGGAAGCTAGGCGGTGGCACAAACTAAGGGGTCCTGGAATAGACCTGGGCCTTGACGTCTAGCCCAGGGCTCTCGGCAGGGCTGGCCGGGGTTAGGGCCCGCCTCATCAGGACAGCTGCAGAGTCACAGGAGCGGGGCCTCACCAGCTACCTCGTCCAACCCCAGTGGACTAACACACGAGGAAATGGGGGCGCAAGAGAAGGGCAGGCAGACACTGTGAGCGAGGCCTGGCTTCAGGGAGAAGTGGCGGCACTCTCCAGCCAGCCTGAAAAATATGAGGTCACCTCCTCTAGCGCACAGGATGCAGGGAGCAAGGTGGCCTGGCTGTGAGAACAGTGGCAGTAGCTCTGGCCACCAGACCCCTCGCTGCGGTTGCATTCGGTCAACCTGAGAAAAGGCTCTACCGGGGGAGGGGTATCCCCACCACAAGACTCCCCTCCCTCTGCTCACCTCACCCCTGCAGCTCTCCCTCGCTCCCTGCTCCGGACCCTGACCGCGCAGAGCCTAATTCCTACACTGGTCCTCGTGTGTCTTCTCTGTCCCGCATGCACACTTCCCAGACCAACCACGGCTGCCACCACGTCCGCCTGGGGTGGCAGGCCGCCCTCCCCGCCACAAGTCAGTCCTTGTTAACTGCTGTGCTGTCGGTCGGTGACGATGGTCACGGCTGGGGAGAGGATGGGACCTCAGTCTGTGGCTGATGGGTTCAGGCACCGCCTCACCCAAGCTCTTCGTGGGGAAAGAAAACCTGGACCCCGCCAGTCACCTCCCTCTTCAGCTCCTTAGCAAAGGGGCTGAGGTGCACTCTGGGCTCACGCTCAGCTCTTGGTCTCTTCCTGATGCCTCGTTCTGCCCCTCCACAATCCCACTGGGAGTTCCAGCCTGGTTCCGTGCACCCGCTCCCCGCCTCCGACGTGAGCTCTCCCGCCTCCGACTTCATCCGAGCATCCCAACTGCTCGTGTGGTTCTGAAGGTCAGGTTAGGTTTGTGGATAATCTGGACACAAATAATCAGGATAATCTGTGTTTCTTATCTCCCTTCCCAGACTAGACGCTGCCTGGGGGTGGGAACCTGGTCTTCATACTCCTTTCTTAAGGAAGACCTACCATTTAGGGTTTTTTAAAAATCCTCACCATTGGCTACTCCCCTCAACCCATCACCTGACCAAAAGAGGTGCTCCGTTAAGTGCTGACTTCCGTGCTGTAGGCCATAGATAAGTATCGCTCTGCTCACTGAGGGCCTTGCTAGGCACAGGGGTAAGAGTGTAAGGAAGCTTAGGGCTTGACCTTAGGATGGAAAAGTGCGTAAACACTGTGGGCAGAGGCAGAGACATGGAATAACTGGATGCCCTGTCCCGCCGCATCTGCCCTCTCCCCAGCCAGAGGCATGAGGGGCTCAGGAGGGGCTGACGGAGGTCATCTCCAAACCCCGTCCCCAAAAGGCCTGCACCTGCCGAGCCCCCCGAACCCACAGGGGACTCCTGGGGGCCTCCTCGGGGCAGGCAGAGCTCCTCCTGCCCTGCCCACAGCCAGCAGCTGGTGGTGTAAAATCCTCAGAGCTAAGATGAGTTTTTAGCCTGAAGGTCACAGACTGTAGGATTAGCCCTGTAGCCACTCGCTCATCCCTCAGTAACCAGAACAGCTGTTGAACCCTGCTCCTCCCCAAAACCCTTACAGAGGCTTGAGACTATGATTAAGTCACCCCCCAGCTCTCTCTTCTTCAGGCTGTAGCCACCCCCTTCCCGCGTGGGTATCATTTCCTGAGCCCCGCTACTGTTGTAAAACACCTATTATTCACCCTCCATTCCCTCCAAGTTCTCCTCAGGCCTCTGAAATCCTGGGGTCCTGGGCAGACTCTGGCACGGGCTCCCTGACCTGGTTGCATCTGTGCAGGGCCTGAGCAGGGACAGCTCTCAACGTCCACGACCTCCCGGGGCTGGTGCCACGCCCTGTGAGAGAAGACTTCTCCTCTGGTCACCAGCCAGGATCCTAAGAACACCACGAGCCCCAGGCTGGATGGCGGGTGGAAGCATTAAGGGGCGCTCAGGCTGAGCAGCTCTCAGCGGGCAAGCGGAGGGAAGGAGCGGGCCAGGGCGAGCTCCTGGGGTCACTCTACTGCACCAGGGAACTCATGTAAGGGAATTCGTGACCCTCAATCAGCTCACCTGGGGAATCAGGAATCGCCCACCAGAGCAGGTACAAGGGGGTATCAGGACCTGCAGCCCCACCAGATCACGGTGGGGGGGGGGGGGGCGGGGGGGGCTCCCTTCCCCAAAGGAATGAGACTAAGCCCTGGCAGGACTCTGCTTCTAGATGGTTCCAGGAAAGTAGGGAACAGATGCCCAGCCGAGGCAGTGTTTGGGGCACAGGCAGAGACACGGGGGTGGGGGGCGGGTCTGGTCTCCGACTCCGGGTGCAGTGGGAATGGTCCGCTCAGTGACCTCAGCCAGCCTGCCAGGGGCAGTGGGGCCGGCCCTTCTGGGAAAGGGGCCAAGCGAGACGCATGGGCCAAGATGGGCGAGGGAAGAGGGAGGGGTGCGGAGCACTACAGACAGTCCAACACCGGAGGGGAGACCGAAGACAGAGACAAAAGATGGCTTACTTTTGAGAGGCGCTTGTGAGACTAAGACCATGCATGCAAAGAAGGTATTTGGGAGATGGGGGGGGGGGGAAGAAGAGGAAGAACAAGAAATCAAACGACAAATTCAGGTGGGAAGCCAGCTCCCGAGCCTCCCGGGGTCCCCTCCCCTTCCCAGGGCCTGTGAGTCCAGCAGGTAAGAGAAGCTCTTAAAGGAGCATCTAGGCAAAGACATCTCCTGCTTCCCAAAGGACTAAGGGGGTGGGGGAGAAGAAAGTCTCTGGGAACCATAAGTAGCCAGGTACCCAGGGCTTATCTTATGCCCCTCCTTAGGCAAAGGCCCGGGGCTCAGGTGGCAACTCTGACACACTTGGGAGGGATGGAGAGCCCTGTCACCGTCCTCTTGGCCAGATGAGTACCAAGTAGGTTATTACCAAAGGTCAGGCAGGGTGATGGCCAGGGCGGAGGTTAAAACGGCATTCCGCAACCTTCCCTGAGGACTCCCTTCCTGGCACTACAGTTGTCCCAAATAAAGTTCCCTTCCACCCCAAATTTGGAAAAGGTAGCAGGGCTAAACAGATGACCCCTCCTGACCCCCAGAGCACCTCTCCACCAAGTCTCAAGGCCCGTGAGGCTCCCTAGCCCCTAAAGAGAGATAACGGTCATTGCGGAGTCATTTTTCCAGCTCCCGGGGCCCTCTCGGAGTGCTTAGCTGAGACGATACAATTTAACTAGGGTCTCTCTCCCCTGCCGGCCCCGCCTCGCCTCACTGAATCAAGGCTATCTCTGGGACACTAGGGGCCGGTCAATCACGTCAGGTCCCTGGATGACGGGGTTCTCTGCTTCATTGTCCCCCCAATGCCAGCTTCCCTGCAGCCAGCCAATGAGCAAGGACAGAGTCCCCGGTGGGGTCTGGCTCACCTTGGAGTTCTTGCCACCGCTGCGGCCGGACTGCGAGGGGCAGCTGCGCTGCACGCCCTGCTCCGGCGTGGACGGGGACTTGTCCGAGGAGTGGTCTGAGCCCTTCTCCACCATGCTGTCTCCGTCCGGGTTCTGAGGGGGTGGCGAGCGAGACCGCTTCCGGAGGATGGGGGAGCAGGCCGGCGTGCTGCGGTTGGAGTTACTGGCAGTGCTGCAGGGGCAGACAGAGAGAGGGGGCGGGGTGGAGAGGGAGGGGGAGGAAAGACAAGCAGTCAGTGACTGAAGGCCAAAGACGGGTCCCAACGAGCCAGCTCAGGGAGCCAGGGTTCGGGGCTGGGGAGAAATAGGGAGCAAAGGGCCCAGCTATGGACTTGCTGCACCATAATACTGCTGCTGGCCAGGAGGGGGCGGTGGTGTCCACGCGAAATGGAAATAGCAATAGGAAGGGGTAAGTAGGGCAATTAGACATGGAGAGATTCGTTCACCCAGCCATCCATCCGACCATCTGTCTGTCCATCCATCCATCAGATACTGTCAGGACACCCCCGCCCCCCCATTATATGCCAAGAACTGTCTAGGGAACACGGAATTTAAGATCTGAAAGGCTCATCAGAGGTGATAGCAGTACTATCAGCTCATTTTATACATGCTGCAAAATCCAGTTTCTGCATTTGGTTTTGGAGATATTTGCCCATAAAAATAACAAAAATAATCCCACTTTCCAAAGCATTCACAACATATTATTTCACTGGGTCCTTAAATCATTCCATCAAGGTAGTAATGACGAGTGCCATAAGACCAGCGCGTGGCAGAGAGAATCAAGCGTCCTCTGATCACAGAGGGCTTGGAATTCACTTGCAAAAGGTACCTCGTACATCCCACCGTACCAAATCCCCTCACGTCAAGGCTTATAAAACTGTAAATATTTAGCTTGTGTTCTTAATGGACTAGAGGAGATGAAGAAAGGAAGAGGAGAGGAAAATTAAGTGCAGTTAAGTTCTAACAGGTGTTTGCTTTGCTCTGAGAGAATGGAGGAAGGAAAGAGACGGGGGAAGGAAAGGTTATGGAGGAAAGAGACGGGAAACGGGAAGGAGAGCCCACGTGAGACTGGAAAGCCAAAGCAGCATGAGGGGAGGGGGTGAAAAGCCCAAGGCCTGGCACAGGGCGGTCAGGGCAGGCTCGGGGCTCTGGGCACAGCCGGATGGATGCGACGCTGTCAGGGCCCCAGGAAGCACCCTGGAAAGCTGCATCCCCACCTTCCCTCAGCCAGTGGAGTGCAGGGCAGGGAACACTGCCATTTGCATGAAGATCCAGCTGCAACCTCAGATGTCCCACTGGACCCATCTGCAATGAAAACCACGCCCCTTTCAGCAGAACCTTCCACCTGGGGATCCTTGGCAGAGAGAAAAGGAAGGAAGCCCAAAGGCCCAAACCAGCAAGTGCGGGAGGAGGGCAGCAGTGGGGCGAGGGCAGGGCTCTGACTTTTGGAAGGAAACGGATGGAGAGAAGAAACAAAAGGAGACCAGAGTAAAGGAAGCCAAATGTGACCAGAGGGCGTATGGGGACACTAAGGCCGAATGTTTTGCTTCATCCCCAAACAGAATTTGAATTTGGAAACTCAGTTATAATACCAACAACAACTGTGATTTAGAAAGCAGCTCTTCAAGTTCTCACCCCACCGCCAACATCCTCATCGTCTCCGACTTCTGAACTCACCTACTACCATCTCCAGCCAAACATCTCCAGCCAAACCCTGGACAAAGGAAATTACGTTCTTCTCCCTCGGTTGGAAGAGCTGGGCCTTAGGAGAGCAGCAAGTGGCTCCTGGGACCCGTCCGGGGGTGGGGGCTGGGGGCCTCGGGATGGTCCGAGGAACAGAATCAGGCGCTCACCTCTCTGGGGGCGGCCCCGCCCCCTCTCTCGGGCCAATCGCAACCCACGGCCAAACACTCCAGGGCTGAAGCCGTCTCCTGGCACTGCCTCACTGGAAGGACAGCCAGGACCTCTGCCCCTCACCTCAACTAGTTTGCTCAGAGAAGCGAGAGCAAGGGTGTGGATGACACCACGTGCACGCCTGTCTCGGACACGCGAACGCACAGCTGGGCTCCTGTCTTTTCCCGAGGTAAGGGACATCCTCACACATGGTGATTCCAGACCCAGGAATAGAAAGGAGCTCCCTTTATCCTTCCTCAAACTCTGAATCCCTGAGAAAACTGCCTGTTGAGGAAAGATTCGAGCAAAGGGTAGGCAAAAAATTCCAACCGGGAGGAAACTCACCGCAACTATCCAAAACCGCGTGAATCTGGGCGCTCGTGGTCGACGTGTCTAGATGTTCTCCCCGCCTAGTGACCCCACGTCAGCTGACCCTCCGTGTGCCACCCGACGGGCACCAAAAACTCTGCTTTCAACACTTCAGTCAACAGACAACTTATACTATCCCGTGCCATTTTCCTCTCTGTGCTTATAAGGCTGTAGATTTGTGTTGCTCTTGAAAATCTCTCCCCTTCTCCCTGATGACGCACACCTCTCTCTTCTATTCCTCTTGCTGTCTCAGCAGCTGGCTCCTCCCTTGTACCTCCACCTGAAATTTAGTCCTTCCCCAAAGGTGGGCCCTTCACCACCTGAGCCATTTCCTGTTTTCCATGACTTCAACTATGCCTGGAAGCAGAGGACTCCTCTACCTGCTTCTGGTCCTGTTAGCTTCAGCCCAGCAACCTGTTGCCACCGTGACATTTCCTCCAAACGTGTCTCACGAGCACCTCAGATGCTCCAAACTGAGTTTGCCGTCTTTCCTCCCAAGCCGCCTCCCACTACTGCCCAATCTCCGTGGCATCCTCATTTCCTAGTCTCTCAAGCTGCCATCTCACCCCACAAAAAGTGAGCCACTGAATCCCATCAATTCCATTTCCCTAAAGCTCCCATAACCCATCCTTCCCTTCCACCCCCAGGGCTCAGAGTTCCAGCTCTCAACGCCTCCAGCCTAGACTTTTCTAATAACCTTCTAAGTAGTTTTCTCCTCTCCTTTCCTCTTTCATGCCCATTCACACCTCTGTCCTTGAATCTTTCTAAATAAAAGCCTGATACTATCTTTCTGCCCCCTACTAGCGTTCCTATTAAAGTCCAAAATCCTCAGAATAGAATTCAAAGCTCTCTACTGAAAATAATTTGACACTTCCCTAGATCTCAATACTTTCTCCTTGTACTCGCTCAAAGGGTGCCCATCTTCTCTACTTATCTTCCCCTGGTTTTCTTAATACACATTCTTCTTCCCCTGCCCCCTCCCTTCCCAACGGCTCACCACTTGTGCGTGAAGCGCTCTCTCCCTTCATATGTACCCAGTGGAGTCCTGTTCATCCTTTAAGACCCATTTCAAACCCCACCTTCTCCAAAAAGCTTCTGTACACCTCCACCACTGAACCGACCAAAGCATTTAACACTTTGGTGTTTAACACTTCACTGGTGTCAAAGTGAAGACCTTCACGCTCCTGGGCGCACACCTCTGAGCCTCCTCCCTGCTCAACGGGACGCTCTGTAAGTAGTATGAGCTCAGCTAACGCCCGAAGCGAGTCTCATTCTAGTGCACACCCACGGCTTTAGCAACCCCCAGGATCACGACAGCTCCCAAATCTGCACCTCCAACCTGCTAATATTAATACAAATAGCTAGAAGTTTAGCAGTGCTTATGAATTCCTGGCACAGTGGCAAGCATTTATTAAGGCATTCTCTCATTTAATCTTCCCAACCAACCTGTGAAGTATTAATGGATATTACCAGTCCTGTTTTTCAGGTGCTAAATTGAACGACTGACAGATTAAGTAGTTTGCCCAGAGTCACACACATGGGTAAGTGGCTGGAGAGGCCTAATCAAACGTAGGCCTATCTGATTATAGAGCTTGTTCCCAGAACCAAGCGCTCAGTAATGTCTGTTTGCTGGGTGACGAGACAGGAGGATAGAGGAACAGGATTGATGGGGAGCTGAACGGATGGAAAGAAGGAATCAACTTTCGGCCTCTAGCCTTCAATCCATTCTCTATTTCACTGTCAAAATGAACTTTCCACAAAAAGTAAATGGGTCATTTTTGGCCCTCCTCTGCCCCTGGTTAAAGCTCTCTATGCTTTTCTATCTCCCTGGAATAAAATCTGAACTCCAAACTATGATACAGAAGTTCCCCAACTGTCAACTCCAAGCTGCCTTTGAAAGCTCCGGCTTGGCTACGTCTCCCAGGACACACTCGGACTCCGCCACCAATCGAGGCCTATTCACGGATCCCCTGCCACGCTCCGTCACTCCTGCACGTTTTATCAGTCTTTCCCACCCAACACTTACACTCAAGAGTAAGCCCAAGTATTGCCCTCACGCCCCACCCCATGCTCCACCTCCCCTCTGATCCTTCGCTAAACAAGAAGAAATGTTAGGAGCTACTACAGTCCTAACTCGGCAGAATCACAGCTAGACTCGTTCGATTCCTAAAACTCTTAATTTTACTAAGCTTTCTTATTTTTTCCTTTGGCCACGCTGTGCGGCTTGTGGGATCTTAGTTCCCTGACCAGGGATGGAACCCGGCCCTCGGCAGTAAAAGTGCCAAGTACTAACCACTGGACCGCCAGGGAATTCCCCCTAAAACTCTTTTAAAAGGCACTCCATCATCCTACAGATTCGGACGTCCTGCTGAGCAAATAAAACCAATTCTTATGAACCTCATAACCTGTAACACGGTTTTTTCAACAAACTACAATGTGTGCCATTAATCTGATCCTGCCACCCTTATTAACAATAGTATTACATTATATTTCAAAATCCTTGGATTTTAAAGCTAAAAATGACCTTAGGTTTGCTGTAGAAAGAAAGGAAGACACGGATTTTGGAAGGGCTATTGGAGTAAGACCGCCCCCACTTCAGATTTCAGAATTAACATAGCCAACTCTTAACTTCACATATAAGAAACCTGAGAAATAGAGGTTAAAGGTTAAGTGCCTGGCCAAGGGGATAGGACTGCACATCTGGATCTTCTGTTCCACAAACATTTACTGAGCACCTGGCATAATACTAGGCGTTCAAGTTCATACTGATGAGTCAAAAGTATCCTTGTGCTTAGGACATTATCAGCTGGAAGAGCTAGACACGTATTCCTCTCATTTTAATATAAGCAACAAGTGGTGTGACAGGAGAGAGGAAAGGAATCTCAGTCAGAGGTCAAGAAAGGCTTCCTTGAAGATACGGCCCTTGAGACTTAAGCTGGGTCCTGAAAAATGTGTCAGAGTGAGCCAGGTGAAGGGCGTGGTAGTAGGAGGGAAGAGACAGTTCCTGAAAAAAAAAGACAACCCACAAAAACCAAAACAACAGCATGAACAAAGGTATGAAGGCCTAAAACAGCATGGAGTACACAGAGCAGTACAAGGAACTGTGTGTTTTTGAAACATAACATACTTGAGCGAATGCTTAAGAGATTCTTGTCCTCATCAACTCTCCCCAGTAACAGGTCAGCTGAAACGCCCCCAACCACCTTCAACCCACTGCAAGGGGCCCAGGGGTCATTCACTCACTTCCCGTCTCTCCTATTTTATTTTATTACTATTATTTTTTTTGATACGGACCATTTTTTTTTTTTTTTTATAAATTTGTTTTTGGCTGCGTTGGGTCTTCGTTGCTGCGCACGGGCTTTCTCTAGTTGCGGCAAGCGGGGGCTACTCTTCACTGTGGTGCGCGGGCTTCTCATTGCAGTGGCTTCTCTTGTTGCAGAGCAGGGGCTCGAGGCGTGGGTTTCAGTAGTTGTGGCACGCGGGCTCAGTAGTTGTGGCTCGCGGGCTCTAGAGCACAGGCTCAGTAGTTGTGGCACACGGGCTTAGTTGCTCTGCGGCATGTGGGATCTTCCCGGACCAGGGCTGGAACCCGTGTCCCCTGCATCGGCAGGCAGATTCTTAACCACTGCGCCACCAGGGAAGTCCGATACGGACCATTTTTAAAGTCTTTATTGAATTTGTTACAATGTTGCTTCTGTTTTATGTTTTTTGGTTTTTTTGGCCAAGAGGCACGTACGATCTTAGCTTCCCGACCAGGGATCAAACCCGCACCCTCTGCGGTGGAAGGCAAAGTCTTAACCACTGGACCGCCAGGGAAGTCCTCCATCTCTCCTATTTTAAAACCTCCATTAAAGACTATGTCACTCCTCCCCTGGTTACTTTGCTAACAAACAGTGCTTCCTTAAGTCTGGCCACAGTATCTCATGCTACAGTTTGATCCTGCTTCCCATAATTAGGTCTAGCTGAAGTCCCTGAGAAACAGGGGCACATGGAAAGAGGACCAAGGCTCTTGGGCTTTCTGTGGCGACCCTCCTGGCCGCATCTCCCACCCCCACTCGAGACGTGGGAGCCACGGCCCCGGTCTGCTTGGCCTTCTGTTCCCTTCCTTCTGCCTGTGTAGTCCTGCAAGCCAGCTCCCTGATCAGCCACCCACACAGTTTCAGACCCCCGAGCAGAGCTGGATAGTCAGCTGGTGTCCCAGTGCTCTTCATTTTTTTAAAAATAAATTTTATTTATTTATTTATTTTTGGTTCTGTGTCGGGTCTTTGTTGCTGCGTGCAGGCATTCTCTAGTTGTGGCGAGCAGGGGCTACTCTTCGTTGCCGTGCACGGGCTTCTCATTGTGGTGGCTTCTTTTGCTGTGGAGCACGGGCTCCAGGCGCATGGGCTTCAGTAGTTGTGGCACGTGGGGCTCAGTAGTTGTGGCTTGCGGGCTCTAGGCACGCGGACTCAGTAGCTGTGGCTTGCGGGCTTAGTTGCTCCGTGGCATGTGGGATCTTCCCGGACCGGGGCACAAACCCGTGTCCCCTGCATTGGCAGGTGGATTCTTAACCACTGCGCCACCAGGGAAGCCCTCCAGTGCTCCTCATTTAAGTTAACTTGTTTGCTTGCAGCAAAGTTAGCTGTTTCTGCCCCAGGGATTGCAAGATATGTACCTGTCGCTCCACCCCCAGAGGCTCCTTTCTGGCTCTCAGGCCACTGTGGGTTCCGGCCCTGGCTCATTCCCAATCAGACCCCCTCCTTCCCACCCCTGGACACTTCATGTTCACTCTATGGTTCGCCCTGAGCCCAGCTCTGCCATGACCTGGATGATCAAACGTACGGCTGTCACAACTTCAGTGCCCCATACTGGTAATTTTTTAAAGACTGCCTAATACATTCCAGTGCACCCCACCCCAATAGAAAGAGCATTTAATGAGAAATGTAGAAAGCCAGTTTCAAATGAAACGTTTGTTTGCTGAAGGCCTGCTTGGGCCCTGCAGGGTCAGGATTAATTGCTAGTGTGCAGCGTAAGCAGGCTCAGCGTTGAGTCCCAGCTTTGCCACTTGCCGTGTGACCCCGGCCTCTAAGCCTTATTTTTCTCATCAGACAAATGAGAGATAATAATACCTACCTCAGAGGATTGTTGTGTTAAGTGAAATAACGTAAGTGAAATCTTCAGTGCGGTGCCCGATACGTAATGAATGATCAATAACTATTTCTGAGCTGCTCTTATTAAGAAGGTTTTTGTTCCTCTCTGTAAAAAGTGGAATAATTATCCTTGCCCTTCTTCCTCAGAGGGTTATATGGACGTGCTTTGAATGCTCCCAAACATTACTTCCCATAGGAGGGACCAAATCTACATGGGGTGCTCTCTTGAAGCGCAAAATCCCAGCTCCACCCCCACTCAATAAAGGACAATCTCCAGGGGACGGTCTTACGAATCCGCATTTTAAACAAGCACCATAGCTCATTCTGATGCACCCCAAAATTTAAGAACCAGTGTTCCCAAGGACTAAACCATATAAGGATCAAGGGATCAGTGACCGTATCTGCCCCAGATGACAGAAACCTGCTTATAACTCTCTTGAGCGCATCAGCTATTCAATGTCCACCGGGTGGGTGGACTCGCTGGAACAGAAAGTCAGTTGAGCTTGTCAGAGGAAGCGCCAATGGAAGAGACCCCCGGGTTGCTGGGGAGTGGGCTTGAAGGTGTGGTTCTCAATGTAATACTACGACTCAGCACACCTTCTTTTGGTGCAGGAGCCTGACAATCAGCATTAGATCCCACGCCCACAGCCATATTACAAACACCGCTCCCCTCCCTGCCTTTAGTAGCATCTAGTTAAAGCGGATTCCGGATTCCGATATCGAGCGCTTCCTAATTCCTAACAGCTGACTATTCTGTTATCTAGCTATGCCCGCCCCCAACCCCATGCCAATTCTGAAGTTTCATCAGTAATCCTCCTCAGCTCTTTATAATAGCACTGCAAATATCCATGCAAATTAGCCAGCTCCACTTTGAATTTTCCCATAGCACATGTTCCGGTGTCTGAGATAGGATGGCCATAGGTGTATTTGCATAATAGTTGCATGAAATTTACATGCTTCCTGCAAATGCCTCCATTAGATCTGTCCACCTAAACTGGTTCCAAATTCAGAGTTGACGAGGATTCCCTGAAGATGGTTGTTTTTCAATCCCTTTCTGTATTCCTGCTTGTCACTTAGTGTCTCTGTACCCATAAATCCACAGCACGGTAGATGGGAAGGGCAGACCCAACCAGAACTTTGCAGAGGAGGAAAAATAGCCCAGATCACAAATCCCAGCTGGGCCCCAAATTCCCCTTGGGCCCTCCTCCTTGGAGAGCAAAATACCAAGTCATTTAGAAAAAAAATTTCCCAGGCCTGCTTCAGTTCTTGTTATGATGTCCCGGAGCTCCAGGTCTTGGCCCCCTTTACCCATGAAAATAAAACCACAGTCTCAGGTCCCCAAGGGATGATTGTTGCAGAGAAAGAGTCAGAGTCCTCTTACTGTTATGGATGGAAGCACAGGCCCAGGGAGATGATGTGACTGTCCACCAAGGGGTTAACAGGCAGCTGGACTGAGTGCTCAGCAGTGTAAGTCTCAGGAGCTTTTTTCCCCCATGCTTTTTAGGATACTGGATGGGGTGGGGTTTTGAAAGGATGGAAAAATGTACTATTGTTCCTCCTAAGAGGAGCTCCTGGTGACCATGTATAGAACTCACTCTTTGAGAGCCTATCACTTAGAATCTAAACCTGGCAACCACTCTGCCATTGGGTCCAATTCCTTCTCTTAGGGAGAAAAAGCCAACTGTGCTTTTTCTGTCAAACTGTGATTACCTGGTTGAAGAAAGGGGCCAGACAGCTTCTGAAGAGATGCCTTTTTGTTGTTGCTGGGGTTTTTTGTTGGTTTGTTTATGGCATAGAGGTTCTCTTCCCAACTTATGCTAAAGCAGGTCTCTCTCAGCCTGGTCCCAGAATGCCACACTTTGGTCTGGATGTAGCATCGTGTTGCCTTTCAGCAAAGGGCAGGGAAGGAGAGGAATCCTGGAATAATGCCTTTCTTTCCTAACACAGTTCATACAGGGCAACTGCAGAGCCTGACACTGAGCAGGCCTCCCTCCACTGCTGAAAGAGCAAGATGTAGACAGAGATGAACATCTCGCTCCCTCTCTTCTGTTCTAGTAACTTGCTGAAATGCCCCAGCGGCTTTCCAAGTTGGGCCTTTGGGTGAAATATACACAGTGTTCAGGGAAAGGTTCTGTCTGAAATTTGGAACCAAGAAGGTGGAACTAGACTGTTGCCAGGTCAGACCATGGGCAGAGACACCTTACAAATGGAAGCCTGACAATTCTCCAGACTCACTATCTGGCCACTGGTCATCCAAACATTGGTTCACAGGGTCCACATGGCCCAGGCCCCACCCTCTCTCTGCACTGTGCCCCTCATTGGTCTCCATCTCTGTAGATAATTCAGGGCACTTCTTATGGCCAGTAATTTCCACGGGCCCATTCTTCCTTCCCTGTCTTGTTCAAGTACCTATGGAAAGCTAATTTTTTTAAATCTTACAAAGGGAATGAAAGGTGGCAGAGCCCATCCAAAACATCTGCAGCCAGCTTCTAGGTACACCTTCTAGGTACATTCTAGATACATTCTCATTAGGGAGCTACTTACATACTAGATACATTCTAGATACATTCTCATTCTAGATACATTGTCATTCCCGGAAGGAATTACTTGTGGGGAAAGTCTTAGCAGTGACTTCAGTTGTTGATGAACTTATTAACTGAGCAATTCATGAAAGGGCAAGGTACATGGAAAGCGTTTGGCCAAGGAGAAAGGCAGAAGAACATCAGTTACCCTACTACTGGTGTTCTTGGTCCAGAGAGGTGATGGGTGAAGACAGGGCTGGAGAACGGGCAAAGATTGTCTGCCTTTCCAACACAAGCCAAGGAGAGATCGTTCATCACAATGGCTGCAGCCTCCATGCACCCTACTCCCCCACTCCCTGGCTTTCCTACAGCTTCTGTTCAGCCCAGAGTTTGGAATTCAATCCAGGAACAGGCATGACAAACACTATTTTTCATTTCCATGGAGACCAGGGCCCGCAATAGAACCAAGACTCCATGCCTGAAATGCCAAAACAGCCTGACCCACTTTTCCTCCTTCCTACAAAAACAGGGTCCTGCCAGAGCTGAGGGAGAAGCCAGGGCTCCAGTTATCTCTATGGACATTTCGAAGAGGAACAAATGATGATAACCTTTGAAAACTCTGATGACGCTACAGAACCAGGGTCAGAAGTCAGAGGCAGACATGAATTGTTCTGCACAAAGGTTCACAGGCCGCACCCAATCCATCCTGTGTCCTTGTCCTAACCTTCTGGAGGGATGGACTTAATGACCAGCAATCCAGTGCCTGGGATCCAAACTCAGGGATCTGTTTCCTCAACTTTCTCTTGTACCACTTCCTCCCTCACTCTATTCTGGCCTCCTTGGACCTTTCTGTTCCTCCAACACACCAAGTTCACCCCTGCCACAGAACTCTCACTCTAGAGTTTTGAATTTTGATTCCTTTTCAACTTTTAGATCAAAATTCAAATGTCACCTCCCCCAAGCAGCCTGTCTCAAAGGGCTACTGCATCTAACGCAGCCTCCCTGTCTCCAGGCCATCATGATCACGTCGTGCCATTTCCCACCTTCACGGCACTTATCCGGAGCTGAAGCAGTCTTATTTTTTGTTGTTGAGTTGCTTACACTAGATTGAACACTCCATGGGGGCCGGGGCCTTGTCTACTGTGTGGTTCCCCAGTGCCTCTAGCTCAATGCCTGGGGATCACAGATATGTATTGCATGAATAAAGGAAGGCACTCATTTTAAAGCCCCTGTTCAGCCACTCTGTTAGATATTGCTTTCTTAAGCCTGCCCCAAGTCTGCCTTCTTATAACAGCCCAATGGTTCTTGTTCTGACTTCTGTATCCATGAAAATTAAAATTTGACGTCACTTCCAGACTTTGCTGGCCTGATCACTTTGTCTAGACGTAAGTGTACATATTTGAGTTTAAATACTGAGCTGTTTTGTGCCCTTGAGAAAAGTCACTTTATCCTTCTGTATACCTGTGTTCCTTGCCTACTGGAGGCTCACAACCTAGCTTACTAGGGTGACTGGAAGAAGCTAAAAACAAACAAACAAAAAACCCCAACTAATTAGACAGTGCATCCCCAAAGTAAAGGGCTTCCTATAATCTGCTCATGGTGGGAAAAAGGGGGTTAGAAGTAGGAAGTCAGTTTCCAGCTAAGGAACTGCATCCTGTTTCTAAATTCTGTCCTGTCCATGAGGCAAAGACAAGGGATAAGAATACAAATTGCTGGTATCCACATCTTCAGCTAGTCCCCACTTCCACAGGGCTAGAAGGATAAAGACTTAACATGAAGCGAAGATGCTGAAATTAAACACAGGAACTTACTGGTGGTGAACAACTTCCTTTCTCTGAGTTTGTTCACAACAGGATAAACACCTAACATTTGGGAAACAGTCCTGCCGGATTCACAGGCAGTGTTGACCGAACTGCTCTCTGACAGTCTGCAGTCTGGAAGGGGACTTAGTGGTCATGTAATCTCACCTCCCACTGGACACAGGAATTTCCTCTTTGAGGCCCTGTCAACAGCCACGTCCCCCCACCCCCACTTCAGGCTTCCTAGGAGAGAGCACCCATTAGGTGGCCGCACATGTGTTGGAACAGCTCCAAAGGGACTTAATTTTAAGCGCCATCGTCCTTACTTCTCCACGATTCTCCGTGCTCATTCTCCATCCAGCTCTCTCTGAGCTACACAGTTAAGCTGACCTTGTGGATTGGATGTCATTAAACAAGAATCTACTGAACACCTAGCATGTGTCTCCTACTGTGTGATACGTATTCATCCTGAGGGCCCCACAGGGCAGCGACTGTGTCATGGTTCTTTGTAGATACGCAAGGATTACATACACAGTACTAAACATGCTGGGCACACAATAGGGTCTTCATGCTTTTACACTACCAATCTCAGTCAAATCTAAGTACAATCTACCCAAAGTATTTCAGAAGCCTCAACACTCAGGAGAACGGGACCTTGTGAACGTGGAAAGGTGCCAAGCTATTCCAGGCAGCCCCTTCCTTGAAGGAGATTTCCAATCCATTGGGGGGCCACAAATCACCAGAACAAGGCAGGGAGGAGTTCAACTGAATAGAACGTCCAGCTGCTTCTAAGTTTGCTCCACAAGGACCCCCTCCCCCATCCCGTGCAAGAGAAATGTTGCTACTAGAACTGAAAGGAACTTGTGCAGGGTCCATCCGTCCGTCCAACCATCCATCCATCTAACAAACAGCTGAAGAGAACATGCTCCAGATAATGAGGGAAACAGGCTCTACCTCTAAGGAACCCACCGTCTATGAGAGAGACAGACATGTAATTAACCCTGCGGTTAAGACCTACTTGGATTCAGTCAAACAGTTCCCCTCATCACCTGTCAAGGGAGCTGGGCAGTCCGACTCGGCCCCTTCGCTGTGTATGATCTGGGGGCAAACCCCTCCTCCCTGAGCTTCGGCTTTCGTTATGCAAGAAGAGTGAGTGTGAATATATCTTAAGCCCCCCACAGAGACAGAGACGTGAGAGGGGGTGACAAAGAGCGTATAAGGGACACACCGCGAACTACTGAGAAGAGCGGCTTCTCCGAGACACAGGGACCCAGATCTACATCTGGCAAAGGATCCAGGAACAAGATCCAGGCTGTCCGGGCCCCTGGTTAACTCAGCATCAGCAGCTTTCCCTCTCGTCAGGGCCACGCCATCTCAGGCGCCAGAGCCCGCTGCCGTGCCGTCAGGAGAAAGTTCCCAGCCGGGCAGGCAGGCTAAGGGGTGTGCAGTATATACAGGTGGATGGGGGTAAAGAGAAGCATTGGGTGCACCCTTCCTTCCCTTCTCTCCTCCCCAACCAAGCTGTTTGAGCCAAGGGTATGGCTCATCCCCTCCAGAACCTATGGATTCAAATCCAGTTCTGACTCACTTTCTGCCAGAGATCAAACAGAAACAGGCTGAAGAATAAACATTATGTTAAAATCATAGAAATTTTAGAACAAAGAGGTCTGTAAGAGGGGTCGGCCAATCTGCCCGGTTGCAAGCAGATACCTATGTCACCCAAGAGAGGCTGTATGCTCATTTAAAATATATTCACAGTACAAAATTCCAGGGCTTCCACCTCTGATCCTTCTGACTGGCTTCTGCTACCATCAGCAAGTTCTTTATGATTAAAAAAGAAAAAAAAAAAAAAAACCTGTTAGAATTCCTTTGGGTGGAATGAATCTAATGCCTCCAACCTATTTTTAGAAGTTTAAAGTCATTTCTCCTACATCTCCACCTAATCTTTGTTTAGCGTCTACCTCAAGTGACAGAGAGATAATTAAATGATGATGTAACTCACTTCACCTTAGGACAACTCTTCTTATTTTAAGCTCAATCTGTTTCCTGTGGCTTCCCACCAAAGGTCCTATATCTATCCACCCGCTTGGCAGGTGTAGAATAAATCTCACTCCTCTTCCACATGGTGCTTTGGACGTGGCTCTCAGGCTCCCTCAGTCTTTTCTTCTCCAGACTTGCTGGTCCCTCTGGCCATCCCTCACACAGCACGACTATGGACCCCTTGGCCACTGGGTTCGCTCTGCTCTGAACGAATTCCAGTTCATCTCAATCCCCCTTAAACTGTGGAGCCCAGAAATGGCCGTAGGACAGAAAAGAAGTGCTCTGATGACCTCAGAATAGAGCAGAACCATCACTCCATGTGCTCTGGAAATCAGAGTGCAAACACAGATTTTTGGAGTCATATTCTGAATCAGAGGAATCTGGAATTAGTCACTCTTCTCTTATGAGTCTCTGGCTACAGCCTCCAGGCTAAGGAGGGCGCGTGCCCGTGTAACGTATGTATGCATCCCTACGAGGGACACTCCCCGCCCCCACCATTCCTTCCCCCAACCAGACAAACCCACGTTCCAGTGGGATGAAGAAGAACCCACTCAGTCCTCAGCCCAACTCAGGTGATACTACAATTCGGAACGTTTATATGTATATTTCCAGGCCAGACACAAAACCACAGCCCTTAAGAGATTCTGGAGATGTCATGTCCTTAGCAAATGTTTTCCCGCCTTCTAGTCCAAACATTTGCTCCTTGGACCCTTACTGCCTGACTTACAGAGATGAGGTTTCGCCTGGCTGGCCGAGAGCAATACTGTGAGGTTCTGTCTGAGGCCATTAGGAAAACTGAATCCAGCCCTGTCTCATCTGTCACCGGAATAGAAGGGTGCGTGTGTGCGAACACGTGCACAGTGAAGGCTGCTCACGCCCTTCACACTTTCCTAAGGAGGTCTCAGGTAATTATCAGGCCGCTCAAATCAGGACTAATTCATGGGTCAGCAAACTACGACCCACAGGCCAAATCCGGCCTACCACCCGTTTTTGTGTGACCCACAAGCTAAAAACGGTTCTTACATTTTTAAACGGTTGGGGAAAAAAAAAAAAAAAAGAATGTCTTGTGACATGTGAAAATTATATGAAAGGGAAATTTCAGAGTCCATAAATAAAGTTTAATTGGGAAAACAGCCACGTGCGTTCATCCTTATACGTCTGTGGCTGCTTCCACTGTACAAAGCATTACAAGAGAGATGGCCTGGCCCACAAAGCCCAAAGTATTCACTCTCTGGCCCCTTACAGAAACAGCTAGCAAGCCCTAGTCCCACAAAATGTGTGACCTTGAAAGGTCTGTTCTGTGAGTCTGCCTCTCCTCCGTCAAGTTGAAGAGGAGGTACCTGTGTCCCACCGACAAGGCACCTGTGCTTGACGACTCCATAGTGGAAGGAAGGGGCTGCAGGCTGCCTGCCACCTGCAGAAGAAATTTGTAGGGCCAGGAAAGAGAGGAGGGGTTTTTTCCAGGTAGGGTGACAGAAGCTCCCACTCCTTCATTCTCTCCCAATGGGGTACCCAATGGGGTACTACCGTCCATGGCCTTGACACTGACACTCTCCTGCCAACGGCAGCTCCCCAAAACGTCCCTTTCTCTTCCCTTCTTCCAAAGCCAGCTCTTTCCAGCCCATCCCGAACTTCGCTAACCTATGGAGTGCTGTCCAAGGCAAAGGAGGAAAGCATGCCCACCTTAAGGCTGCCGGGAGAGGAGTGGCGGGAAGCAGAGGGGCCAGGCGGTGTCCACAGAAGCGATCTGCTAACAAGTGTCAGAGAAAGTAAAGAGGCAAAGATCCCTTTCCCCAGCCCTGGCTGGGCGCTTGGCTGAGTCCCCAGGGAGACAGAGCTTCAAGTCCTCCCCTCCCCTCCACTTACCTAAATTAAGCAAATAACTAACAATACAAG
The DNA here is from genome assembly GCF_937001465.1 of Orcinus orca. NCBI lineage: Eukaryota > Metazoa > Chordata > Mammalia > Artiodactyla > Delphinidae > Orcinus > Orcinus orca. Next base: position 99,694,939 of record NC_064566.1, on the reverse strand, counting down.
GAGGCGTGGGGGAGTAAGGCCCCCCACCCCGCCACTGGGTATCTATTTTCTGAAAACACATGGCAAATCTCTGAGCCAAATGCTGGCTAAGCCAAAGAATAAACAAATCTCTTTATTCCCCTGAGATGGGAGCTATTGACTTCCCCTCTGGTGCCCCCCTCCTGCTAGCTGGACCCATCCACCCGTCCCAGGGCTCTTCCCTGCAGGAGGAGCCGGATCTGTCTACATCTGAGAGGGCGGCCTGCCTTCTAACCCTCCAGCCCGCCTCTCCTCCCTTGCTAACCACTGCTCTGGTCACCTCTCCCCCACCAGAGGCACCCCAGAGCTAAGTCAGCGGGTGGAGAACAGGAGCACATGGCCTGTCCACACCTCCCCCAGAAGCTCCGGCCAGCTCTCCGTGACGCACCGCTAATGCAATCCTCTGCCCTCTTTTCTCCAAGTTCAGGGACCCTGAATAAGTCTTGCTGGCCAAGGGGACCCCACCAGCCTCAACCCAAGCCCTCCCTCCACCAGCCCCAGGCCCACCCCTCAGTGCTCCAAAGCTCAGCTCAGGCAGTGCTACTATGAGGGCAGTGCTACTATGACGGAGGTGAGGAAGGGGGGGAGAAAAAAGCCAGGGAGGAAAAAGAATGTGGCATCTCTGCAGCATGATGTCACGCTGGCTGCTTTCAGATCCCCCAACACAGAACAGAAGCAAACAACATGGACTCCAGATTTACTGAGCCGGGAAAGGTTTGTGTTCTCAGCAGCTCCAGCCGCCTGCGCCAGCTGGAAAAAGCACACAGCCAGATAAGACAGGTCCCCCACCCGACCCCTGCATAGGCGCCCCTTCCAAAAAAATGCCTGGAGAAAACAAAGATGGACTGACATATACACACACACAAGCGTCAGCACGAGTGAGCACTAACCTGGCAGCCATTGGGAAGGTAGTGGAGAGCAGGGCAGAGCTCATTCATTCATGCACTGGGCAGTGGGGGGAGGGGGCGGGGAGCGGGGGGCCCTGAGGATGCCGGAGGGCACGCACCTCCATGACCATCCCACAGCCCTGTGGCTAACAGCGGGGGCAGGGCTCTCACAAGCTGGGGGAGCTTCCTTTCTCTGCTGTTTCGAAACGCTCTGGAATTGTTACGCGTGACTCCCCTTGAATTTCTTCCCCCCACCTCCTCTGCGGCCGGTGCCTGGTGTGGTCGTGCGGCCACGCCGAGCCCCTCTCTCCCGGCCCTCACTCCCTTTCTCTCTCTCCCTCGGACTCCCTCCCAGACAGCTGTCCCCGAGCTCCTGCACGCACGCGCATAGCGCACAGACACACTCAGACACGCACCCCTCTGGCGCGCAGACACACTCGCACACACGCACGCAGACACGCGCACGCACACCCCGCCGCCTGCCGCTTTACATAATGCAACTCTCTGGTGCACAGTCAGCTTGCCAGCTCTCAATTATTCATGCCGTCCTGGAGGACAGGGCCGCTGGGGCAAGAGCGTTATTTCCTCTCCATCCCCGAATCTGACAAAACACAGGATGATGCCCCTGAGAGATTCTGCTCCCTTCGCCGCCATCAGTTATTTCCCAGGTGTTGCCTATTAGGTCAACCTGTATCAAGGAGGTGATACCAAATCAAAACACAAGTGCCTGGCTCAGAATAGAGCCTTGCACCTTTCAAAGGATGACAGCTGCTCTTACTGCCTGAGCCTCAGGAACAGAGGAAAGGAGGAAGGCGGCACTGGAGACCACAATCTTTAAAAGAAAATGGCAACGGCCTCTTCAGGGCAGCCTCCCCGACTTCCAAGGCAGCAGGCCGTGATACCTGCAGGTCAGACCCTTAACAAGTAAAACACTTACATTCATGACAAAGCACAGTTGTCTGAGTTTTCAAACTCTAAGTAGCACCTCCAAAAATTGTTTTTTTTTCCCTGTCCATTCACTGGAATGTAGCACTAGTACTGAAACAGCCCCCAAATGAATGTTCTTTCAGATGAGGCGTATTCTATTCAGCAAGGATATTAATGAATACTTTGAAAGTCATTCGCGGCTTACAAAGCACTTTCACTCACATTAATTCATTTGATTTCCACAACAATCGTATACATAGACCTTGTGACGACAACTAACATAAGGATGCTGAGCCCTGGAAAGGTGGAGCGTCCCCACAGCTGGGAATCCAGATCACCTGACCTGAAATCCCATGACACCACAAGTATGACTGTGAGAATTTTGAGTACCACTGTCATCTTTTGAGGGGAGGAGCAGAGGAACCCCAAACCTGGGCCCAACACAACAAAAACAATGGTGACGGTTAGCTCAGTGTTTCTCGAATTTTAATCAGTTGAGGGTCTTGTTAAACCACAGCTTCTGATGTAGTATCTGTGGGAGGGATAGAGGGCCCAAGAGGCAGCCTTTCTATCAAACTCCCAGGTGACGTCCATGTTGCTATTCCATGGACCACACTTTGAGTAGCAAAGTGTTGGTTTACGCATTCTCACTCCTTGGATGTCCCTCAAGGGCAGAGTTTTGTCTGCCTGGCTGCCTCTGCACAGGGTAACGTGCTGAAGGTGGATAATAACTATAATCCATCAGTGCCACCTGTGTCCTGCTCACCAGACTCAGGCTGGGAGTTCATACTTCTTGGGCATCTGTTGGCAAAAAGTCTCACTCTATGATTGCCAAGCCCTACAGGCTCATCAAGAAAGGTCTTTCTAGGATTGTTTCTACCTGCAACCAGTTGAGAGAATAGCAGCTTCATGGTGTTTAGGAAGCACCTAGGTTTGGTAACTGTCCCGCCTCAGTCACATAGAGGAATTTCAGCGCCACAGAAAGGTGTGCTGGCAGTGCCCTGGGATGCAAGCACTGCCCCAGTTCTACCTGCTCCCACTTGCTGGTCAAGTCCCATCTCTTCTGAAATGATAATCTCGTTGTGGACCACCCACCCACCTCCCCTTCGGTTACTCCAGGGAAAGATCTCGGACTTCGGGGGTCAGATCTGCATTCAAAGCTATGCTTTGCTGCTTTCTGGCTCTGTGGCTCCAAGTTGCCCTGCCACCCCCTTCTCAGATGCAGTTTGTTCATCTGAAAAAGCCGAAAATAGGTATTTCCTCTCTTACAGGGCTGAAAAAAATGGAAGACTAAAATAAAGGTATGAAAAAGCACCCAGGAGAAGCTGGCTACATCCTCCACCTCTGAGCTACAGAATTTAGAACTTAATTGTAGATTCTGTTGTTCATTCTGTTGGTTTGATCTCCCTACCTAGGAAGATTGTAGGCAACTTCCTTCATGTCCCTCCAACTCTTAGGAGTACTGGGTACAGCACAGGTATCTGTAAATATCCTTGCACTGACTGTCCCGTCCTCCATTAAGACAGTAAACAAAAGGGTTGGTTGTCTTGCCTTCTCCATTCACTTACTCTGTGACTTTGGACAAATCATACTGACTTTTTGGAGGCTTTGCTTCTTCCGCTATAAAATGCACAGATTTCACCTTTCTTCTGAAACAGCTCTACATAGCCCGATAGTATCAGTATCTTCATGATTTAGATTGACAGCAATGGGTTAAAAGGGCAGACACAGAGATGAGACAAACCTGACTTCAAAAGCTAGTTCTCTCAATTACACTAAGTCCCCTACATACGAACCTTCAAGTTGTGAACTTTTAAAGGTGCAAAACGTGCCCATGTATGCTAGCTGTTGTACTGTACTATGGTACTTTTCAAGGTACTGTACTGTTAAGATTAAAAATGTTTTCATTGTTGTGTTTGTTTTTTATGTATTATTTGTGTGAAAAGTAGTATAAACATATTACAGTACAGTACTATATAGTCGATTGCGTTAGCTGGGTACCTAGGCTAACTTTGTTGGACTTACGAACAAATTGGACTTAGGAACACGCTCTCGGAACAGAACTCGTTTATATGTAGGGGACTTACTGTACTAATTTTGTGACCCTTGAAGTTAGCCTCTGGCTTCAGACTTTAAATTCTTTAAGTAGTCACAAAAATAACAATATTACTGGATTGTGTGAGGATTAAGAGAGGTATATACAAATAACAAGCTTTTCATTGTATCTGACACAATGTCTATCCAATAAATGAAAATTATTATCAGTACTGATTTTAAAAATAGCTATTTTTAAAAAACACAACAAAAGATATCTTCTAGTGGTGAGACAGGCATTCAGAAGCCTTCAGTTGAATCTGGATCTAAGAAAGATCTCAGTTCCTAAAGATGCATGTGGTATGTGCATGATATTTCCTCAGTTTCCAAAATGTTCTTTGCCTGCTCCTCCCAAATTGGACCTCATTAAATAATAAGAAAGTTACAGGGGGCTTCCCTGGTGGCGCAGTGGTTAAGAATCTGCCTGCAAAAGCAGGGGACACGGGTTCGAGCCCTGGTCCGGGAAGATCCCATGTGCCTCGGAGCAACTAAGCCCGTGTGCCACAACTACTGAGCCTGCGCTCTAGAGCCCGTGAGCCACAACCACTGAAGCCCGCGCGCCTAGAGCCCGTGCTCCGCAACAAGAGAAGCCACCACAATGAGAAGCCCACGCACCGCAACGAAGAGTAGCCCCCGCTCGCCGCAACTAGAGAAAGCCCGCGCCCGGCAACGAAGGCCCAACGCAGCCAAAAATTAAACACAAAAAAACAAACAAAAACCAGAAATAGAGTACTTTCTACACGCAGTGCAATTCGCTAAGTCTCTGATGTGAATGGTCTCATTTAATTCTACCAGCAACGGTAAGAAACAGGTACTCATCATCCCCGCTTTTCTGATGAACGAAAACCATGAGAAAGAGGGTTTAATAACCTTCCTATAGTATATGGTTAATAAACAGTAGAGCATGTTTCTGAAACCCAGACCCCCTTAGCCGAGTCCTACTCTTAACCATTAATTGTGTATGAAAAGAAGGCTACCGACTCCTCATGAGGAGGGAAGGGGCCTTTTCAAACTCACAGTGTTTATAGATTGCACTGTTCGCCTCATCCTTCCTGAAAGTCACAGCGCAAACTCCGAAGAGGCTGGCTGCGCCTCAGAGCGCTCGCTGTGGCCGGAACAGAGCTGACCGGGCAGCTGGGACTCCTGGTCCCGGACTCAATCTCCGCGTTCCAGTGGCTGGGCTATCTGTTGCCTAAATCCCCAAGCTGCTTTTCTGTAAATGAATTTAGGAAATTGCGGTCGAAGTAGTTATCTTTTTCTGAATTAAACCTTTGCCGTAGAGATATGGAAAACTGACATCAGTTTCTATTTTTTAAAGGAAAAGAGGTTTCTGAGAGTCTTGTACAGTATCAAAAGCACTTTCCAAAGAGCACCCTGGAGGACTTGGGGAAGAAAAAGAAGTTAATGTATGCCTGCAAATCCAATTGAACCAAGTGGTCCCATTCAACCCAATCCCATTCGATCACAAGCTATAAAAAGAAGGTCGGTGTCTACACAGCATCTTGTTCACCTCAAGTGCTTAACAAGCGTTGTGGACAAGAATGGGAGGTAGGGAGGATAAAAGATAAGGTCTTATCTTTGAATCCTACTCCCATCCCGACAAAAACAAAAGAATTTTTACATAGCGAATACTTCAAAGATTTTAACTACTGAATTTGTTGAATTATGGGGAATGATAGGCAAAAGTGAACCTGACTCTATCACGACCACCATCCAAAGCACAAGTGCTTTTCTGAAGCGTAAGCATCTAGGAGATTCCTGAAGTGTGTGGGGTAAGTCAAAGGAACAAAGCTCTAACGCCTACTGAGACTCGACCATGTGCTAGTCACGTAGTTTACTTTATTCTATATTTACCTGTAAAACTTTTATTTAATCAAATAAATGAAGAAACTGAGTAGAGAAGCCTCTCCTTACCCAAGGTCACAATAGTATTTCTAAAATCCGTGTTTGCACCACACCACGCTATTTCCATAAATAAACACCTACTAAGGAAAAAGGCACTTCCCAGGTCACTGGCACTTAATCATAACCAGTTGCTATCATAATACCGCATTTAGTCCTCAACACAACCCTGCAAGGTTAAGTTCTATCCTTCCTATTTACTCAGGCCGGCTATCCATTTATTGCCCCTCAGCTCCAAATCCACCCTTCTTTGCCTCGCCTTGTGATGCTGGAGCTGTGCCCTGTGAGCGGTTCACCAGCCTCCCGGGAGCATCACTGGCGTCCCGTGGGTGGTTTTCAGTTTATGGGCCCCACCCTGCAGCGTCTCAGGAACTTTCTGTGCCATATGCTGGGCAACAGCCACTGCCCTCCAGAATGAGCTCTAAGTCTTAGCCCTGTGTAAGGGGCCACCCTTACAAATTTGTTCCTAGACGTAGTGGCTGCTCCCTACCTCTGCTATTCCTGTATTCCTCAGAGTCTGCTGCACTCGTTTATACTTGTTAATGATTCTTCATATTAAACTTTCCCTGTTCAACTTATTGGTGTGGTGTCAATCTCCTGACTGAAGCTCCCTGATATATTACTACTCTACAGGGATGAGCAAAAAGCAGCTTAGAGGAGTAATACACCATCCTTGCCCTTGAGTTATTCAGTAAGAAGAAAATGGCTAAAAGCATCTAGAGCACTCTATGAGCCAGACAGATTTTATACATTTAATATGCACTCCCTCATTTAATCCTCACCTCAACCCTCCTTTACAGATGAGGAAACGGAGATATCTCAGAGATTAAATAATTTCCCCAGATCACACAGTGGACAGAGAAACCAGAGTTTCTGACCCCACAGTCCATTCTCAGCCATGCCATGCTACAACGCTGCCACCACCAGCTGGCTGCAGTCAAAGAGGGAAAGGGGTGCAAGGAGGCAGAAGTGGGACACAGAAACACAACAGTCTTTCACGAAGTTTGGAAGAGCAAAAAGAAGTTAAATTGTTGTCCAGACAGGTCCACCTGTCTCCGAAGAATTTAAAATATGAGAAGGGACCATTAAAGGTCTTTTAAGTCAGTCTCTTAGTGTAAGAGACTTGGTGTACCCTGGTCATCAGGTACTCGGGAGACCCTATTAAATATCTCTTTCAGAATTAATGCTTGTCCATGTTTTATGAACCATTAATGTAGAAGAACTGATGGTCCACAGATTTCCACTCTGCCATCTCTGAGGTCCCAAACCCAGACTTTAATCCATGGAACCTGGGTCAGGGGTTCCGAATAGGTATATTGATTGCCTCTGACCCAGCTGTAACCCAAGACAGCTCATGAATACTGCAACTCTCACATGAGGAGCAGTGATGTCTACATAATTAAAACCTGAAGCAAGAAATGGCCAGAAGGGTGGGGAGAGAGGGGTGAGGATTCAGATAGCTCTAACACCAATCCCACCCTATGGTAAACCAACACTGCCACTAAAACAATGCCCACCTGTTAGGTCAAACTCCAGTAGGATAAAACCTTTCTCTAGAGCCAAATGCAGCCCACTAGGATAAAAAGACCTATCCCCTAGCCCACTGGGAAGAGAATTCGCTGGGGATGGGGATCCTTCTATATATTAGTCAAAGCCCGCATCACCATGCCTGCCAACACTCTCTACCAATTTTCTTATAACCCCATCCAAACAGAATAACTAACTCCTGAGTATCTCCTTTTTCAAAAATGTTCCTGACCATCAGCCCTAGATTTTCAGCCAGGATCAATTATAAACCCACTGAACGGTCTATGCCAGTGATTGCCAAACTTTACTACACCTAGTAGTTTTTACATATCCCAATGCCTGGTCACACCCTGTACCCGATTAAATCAGAGGGTCTGGGGGGGCGGGGTGTGGGTGTGGGTGAGAGCTAGGCTTCGGTAAATTGTTTTTTAAACATTTATTTATTTATTTTTGGTTGTTGGGTCTTCGTTGCTGCGTGTGGGCTTTCTCTAGTTGCAGCAAGCGGGGGCTACTCTTTGTCGCGGTGCGTGGGCTTCTCATCGTGGTGGCTTCTCTTTGTTGCAGAGCATGCGCTCGAGGCGCACGGGCTTCAGTAGTTGTGGCACGTGGGCTCAGTAGTTGTGGTGCACGGGCTTAGTTGCTCCGCGGCATGTGGGATCTTAGTTTCCCCGACCGGGGATCAAACCCACGCCCCCTGCAGTGGAAGCGCAGAGTCTTAACCACTGAACCGCCAGGGAAGTCCCTCATTTAATCTTATTATTCCAGTTTCACAGAAGAGCAATTAAGTCAAGAGACTATAAGCGCATCTACAAGTTTATTCAGGACACCTGTGAGACTTCAACAACTCTGAAAAGATCAAGTCATCCCATGTTATCTTTTCCCTGATCTTTGGGTTTTAATTCAACCCAATTACCTTTGCTCTATTCTTTTGATTTAGAAAACTGTTCTCTCTACATGAAAAGACAACGTCATGTACGTGTTTGGTGACATTCTGAAACACACGGAAAAACAGAATGAAAATCCCTCCATTTCCTAGATCTTCAGAATGAGAGTGAGTACTCAGTGGCCATGACAAAAATCTACACAAGAAAGCAGGCACTAGAGACTCGTTCAAGATGGCGGAGTAGAAGGACGTGGTCTCACCCCCTCTTGCAAGAACACCAGAATCACAACTAACTGCTGAACAATCATCGACAGGAAGACACTGGAACTCACCAAAAGATACCCCACATCCAAGACAAAGGAGAAGCCACAGTGAGATGGTAGGAGGGGCGCAATCACAATAAAATCAAATCCCATAACTGCTGGGTGGGTGACTCACAAACTGGAGAACACTTACACCACAGAAGTCCACCCACTGGAGTGAAGGTTCTGAGCCCCATGTCAGGCTTCCAAACCTGGGGGTCCGGCAACGGGAGGAGGAATTCCTAGAGAATCAGACTTTGAAGGCTAGCGGGATTTGATTGCAGGACTTCAACAGGACTGGGGGAAACAGAGACTCCACTCTTGGAGGGCACACACAAAGTAGTGTGTGCGTCGGGACCCAGGGGAAGGAACAGTGACCCCATAGGAGACTGAACCAGACCTACCTGCTATGTTGGAGGGTCTCCTGCAGAGGCGGGGGTGGCTGTGTGTCACCGAGAGGACAAGGACACTGGCAGCAGAAGTTCTGGGAAGTACTCCTTGGCGTGAGCCCTCCCAGAGTCTGCCATTAGCCCCACCAAAGAGCCCAGGTAGGCTCCAGTGTTGGGTCGCCTCAGGCCAAACTACCAACAGGGAGGGAACCCAGCGCCACCCATCAGCAGACAAGTGGATTAAAGTTTTACTGAGCTCTGCCCACCAAAGCAACAACCAGCTCTACCCACCACCAGTCCCTCCAATCAGGAAACTTGCACAACAAGCCTCTTAGATAGCCTCATCCACCAGAGGGCAGACAGCAGAAGCAAGAAGAACTACAATCCTGCAGCCTGTGGAACAAAAACCACATTCACAGAAAGACAGACAAGATGAAAAGGCAGAGGGCTATGTACCAGATGAAGGAACAAGATAAAACCCCAGAAAACAACTAAAGGAAGTGGAGATAGGCAAGCTTCCAGAAAAAGAATTCAGAATAACGATAGTGAAGATGATCTAGGACCTCGGAAAAAGAATGGAGGCAAAGATCAAGAAGACGGAAGAAATGTCTAACAAAGATCCAGAAGAATTAAAGAGCAAACAAACAGAGAAGAACAACACAATAACTGAAATGAAAAATATACCAGAAGGAATCAATAGCGGAATAACTGAGGCAGAAGAAGGGATAAGTGACCTGGAAGACAGAATGGTGGAATTCACTGCTGTGGAACAGAAAAAAGAATGAAAAGAAAATGAAGACAGCCTAAGGGACCTCTGGGACAACATTAAAAACAACAACATTCACATTATAGGGGTCCCAGGAGGAGAAGAGAGACAGAAAGAATCCAAGAAAATATTTGAGAAGATTACAGTTGAGAATTTCCCTAACATGGGAAACGAAATAGCCACCCAAGTCCAGGAAGCGCAGAGAGTCCCATACAGGATAAACCCAAGGAGAAACATGCCGAGACACATAGTAATCAAATTGGCAAAAATTAAAGACAAAGAAAAATTAATGAAAGCAGCAAGGGAAAAACGACAAATAACATACAAAGGAACTCCCATAAGGTTAACAGCTGATTTCTCAGCAGAAATTCTACAAGCCGGAAGGGAGTGGCATGATAAACTTAAAGTGATGAAAGGGAAGAACCTACAACCAAGATTACTCTACCTGGCAAGGATCTCATTCAGATTCGATGGAGAAATCAAAAGCTTTACAGACAAGCAAAAGCTAAGAGAATTCAGCACCACCAAACCAGCTCTACAACAAATGCTAAAGGAACTTCTCTAACTGGGAAACACAAGAGAAGAAAAGGACCTACAAAAACAAACCCAAGGGCTTCCCTGGTGGCACAGTGGTTGAGAGTCCGCCTGCCGATGGCAGGGGACACGGGTTCGTGCCCCAGTCCGGGAAGATCCCACATGCCACGGAGCAGCTGGGCCTGTAAGCCATGGCCGCTGAGCCTGCGCCTCTGGAGCCTGTGCTCCGCAACGGTGAGAGGCCCGTGTACCGCAAAAAAAAAAAAAAAAACAAAAAGAAAAAAAAAACAAAAAACGAAAAAAACCTCAAGACAATTAAGAAAATGATCATAGGAACATACATATCGATAATTACCTTAAACGTGAATGGATTTAATGCTCCAACCAAAAGACACAGGCTCCCAGAATGGATACAAAAACAAGACCCATATATATGCTGTCTACAAGAGACCCGCTTCAGACCTAGGGACACATACAGACTGAAAGTGAGGGGACGGAAAAAGATATTCCAGCAAGTGGAAATCAAAAGAAAGCTGGAATAGCAATACTCATATCAGATAAAATAGACTTTAAAACAAAGAATGTTACAAGAGACAAGGAAGGACACTACATAATGATCAAGGGATCAATCCAGGAAGAAGATATAACAATTATAAATATATGCACCCAACATAGGAGCACCTCAATACATAAGGCAACTGCTAACAGCTATAAAATAGGAAATTCACAGTAACGCAATAATAGTGCGGGACCTTAACACCTCACTTACACCAATGGACAGATAACCCAAGCAGAAAATTAACAAGGAAACACAAGCTTTAGATGACACAATAGACCAGACAGATTTAATTCATATTTATAGGACATTCCATCCAAAAACAGCAGACTACACTTTCTTCTCAAGTGAGCATGGAACATTCTCCAGGATAGATCACATCTTGGGTCACAAATCAAGCCTCAGTAAATTTAAGAAAATTGAAATCATATCAAGCATCTTTTCTGACCACAATGCTATGAGATTAGAAATCAATTACAGGGGAAAAAACGTAAAAAAACCAAACACATGGAGGCTAAACAACACGTTACTAAATAACCAAGAGATCATTGAAGAAATCAAAGAGGAAATCAAAAAATACCTAGAGACAAATGACAATGAAAACACGATGATCCAAAACCTATGGGATGCAGCAAAAGCAGTTCTAAGAGGGAAGTTTTTAGCTATACAAGCCTACCTCAAGAAACAAGAAACATCTCAAATAAACAATCTAACCTTAACACCTAAAGGAACTAGAGAAAGAAGAACAAACAAAACCCAAAGTTAGCAGAAGGAAAGAAATCATACAGATCAGAGCAGAAATAAATGAAATAGAAACAAAGAAAACAGTAACAAAGATCAATAAAACTAAAAGCTGGTTCTTTGAGAAGATAAACAAAACTGATAAACCTTTAGCCAGACTCATCAAGAAAAAGAGGGAGAGAACTCAAATCAATAAAATTAGAAATGAAAAAGGAGAAGTTACAACAGACACCGCAGAAATACAAAGCATCATAAAAGACTACTACAAGCAACTCTATGCCAATAAAATGGACAACCTGGGAGAAGTGGACAAATTCTTAGAAAGGTATAACCTTCTAAGACTGAACCAGGAAGAAATAGAAAATATGAACAGACCAATCACAAGTAATGAAATTGAAACTGTGATTAAAAATCTTCCAACAAACAAAAGTCCAGGACCAGATGGCTTCCCAGGTGAATTCTATCAAACATTTAGAGAAGAGCTAACACCCATCCTTCTCAAACTCTTCCAAAAAAACTGCAGAGGAAGGAACACTCCCAAACTCATTCTATGAGGCCACCATCACACTGATACCAAAAGCAGACAAAGATACTACAAAAAAAGAAAATTACAGACCAATATCACTGATGAATGTAGATGCAAAAATCCTCAACAAAATACTAGCAAACATTAAAAGGATCATACACCATGATCAAGTGGGATTTATACGAGGGATGCAAGGATTCTTCAATATACGCAAATCAATCAATGTGATACACCATATTAACAAATTGAAGAGGAAAAACCGTATGATCATCTCAATAGATTGAGAAAAAGCTTTTGACAAAATTCAACATCCATTTACTATAAAAACTCTCCAGAAAGTGGGCATAGAGGGAACCTACCTCAACATAATAAAGGCCATATAGGACAAACCCACAGCAAACATCATTCTTAACGGTGAAAACCTCAAAGCACTTCCTCTAAGATCAGGAACAAGACAAGGATGTCCACTCTCGCCACTATTATTCAACAGAGTTTTGGAAGTCCTAGCCACGGCAATCAGAGAAGAAAAAGAAATAAAAGGAATACAAATTGGAAAAGAAGAAGTAAAACGGTCACTGTTTGCAGATGACATGATACTATACACAGAGAATCCTAAAGATGCCAACAGAAAACTACTAGAGCTAATCAATGAATTTGGTAAAGTTGCAGGATACAAAATTAATGCACAGAAATCTCTTGCATTCCTATACACTAATGATGAAAAAACTGAAAGAGAAATTAAGGAAACACTCCCATTTACCATTGCAACAAAAAGAATAAAATAGCTAGGAATAAACCTACCTAGGGAGACAAAAGACCTGTATGCAGAAAACTATAAGACACTGTTGAAAGAAATTAAAGATGATACCAACAGCTGGAGAGATACACCATGTTCTTGGATTGGAAGAATCAATATTGTGAAAATGACTCTACTACACCAAGCAATCTACAGATTCAGTGCAATCCTTATCAAATTATCAATGGCATTTTTTTTACAGAATTAGAACCAAAAAATCTTAAAATTTGTATGGAGACACAAAAGACCCCGAATAGCCAAAGCAGTCTTGAGGGAAAAAAACGGAGCTGGAGGAATCAGACTCCCTGACTTCAGACTATACTACCAAGCTACAGTAATCAAGACAATATAGTATTGGCACAAAAACAGGAATACAGATCAATGGAACAGGATAGAAAGCCCAGAGATAAATCCATGCACCCGTGATCAACCAATCTATGACAGAGGAGGCAAGGATATATAATGGAGAAAAGACAGCCTCTTCAATAAGTGGTGCTGGGAAAACTGGACAGCTAACATGTAAAAGAATGAAATTAGAACACTCCCTAACACCATACACACACAAAAAAACCCTCAAAATTGATTAGAGACCTAAATGTAAGACCAGACACTATAAAACTCTTAGAGGAAAACACAGGAAGAACACTCTGACAAAACTCACAGCAAGATCTTTTTTGACCCACCTCCTAGAGAAATGGAAATAAAAACAAAAATAAACAAATGGGACCTAATGAAACTTAAAAGCTTTTGAAAAGCAAAGGAAACTACAAATAAGACGAAAAGGCAACCCTCAGAATGGGAGAAAATATTTGCAAACGAATCAACAGACAAAGGATTAATGTCCAAAATATATAAACAGCTCATGCAGCTCAATATTAAAAAAACAAACAACCCAATCAAAAAATGGGCAGAAGACCTATATAGACATTTCTCCAAAAAGGATGTACAGATGGCCAAGAAGCCCATGAAAAGCTGGTCTACATCACTAATTTTAGAGAAATGCAAATCCAAACACAATGAGGTATCACCTCACACCAGTTAGAATGGGCATCAGCAGGAAATCTACAAACAACAAATGCTGGAGAGGGTGTGGAGAAGAGCGAACCCTCTTGCACTGTTGGTGGGAATGTAAATTGATACAGCCATTGTGGAGAACAGTACGGAGGTTCCTTAAAAAACTAAAAATAGAATTACCATATGACCCAGCAATCCCACTCACTACTGGGCATATACACAGAGAAAACCATAATTCAAAAAAACACACGCACCCCAATGTTCATTGCAGCACTATTTACAATAGCCAGGTCATGGAAGCAACCTAAATGCCCATTGACAGACGAATAGATAAAGAAGATGTGGTACATATATACAGTGGAATATTACTCAGCCATAAAAAGGAACGAAATTGGGTCATATGTAGAGATGTGGATGGATCTAGAGACTGTCATACAGAGTGAAGTTAAGTCAGAAAGAAAAAAACAAATATCGTATGTTAATGCATATATATGGAACCTAGAAAAATGGTACAGATGAACCGGTTTGCAGGGCAGAAATAGAGACACAGATGTAGAGAACAAACGTATGGACACCAGGGGTGGAAAGCGGGTGTGTGTGTGTGTGTGTGTGTGTGTGTGTGTGTGTGTGTGTGTGTGTGTGTGTGTGTGTGTGTGTGTGTGTGTGATGAATTGGGAGATTGGGATTCACATATATACACTGATGTGTATAAAATGGATGACTAATAAGAACCTGCTGTATAAAAAAAGAAAGAAGATAAAATTCAAAAAACAAAAGAAGGCAGGCACTAAAGTGCTCTACCCCAGAGAGAAAGCCCAGACCCCAACATGTTCCAGAACATTACACCTCATATGTGGAGAGGATCGGGGTCAAGGACCTGGAGTTGATGCCTGGGAGGAAAAAATGGGATTGAGGAAAATGAAGATAATCTACGGTCATGATTCCGTGGGGGAAGCAGGTGGTAAGAGGAGTCTGTGTGGAGCCCAGGGAGCACTGAGGAGTTAAAGTAGAAGAAGAAAAAGTGAGGAGGCTGACAAATGGGATACGCAGCGCAAGGGAAGGACTCAGGCTCACTGACAAGGGACCATCCTAAGGCAAGTCTGTCCTCTCTCCAGGCGATCCTAGCTGCCCAAGCAGGAAGGCCCTGAATGGAGAAACTGCCAGCAGGGTAGCTACAAGTGGGGCTGGAGACCTTTAAAACCTGGGCACAGAGCTAAGCGAATGACTTCGTCATGCAAATGAAAGTAGTTTAACTTGCGCACAACCCCAGCGTTAACATGGAAGAGGATTACATAATAATACACCTGCTCTATGAGAGGGTGATTGTGAGGAAGAAGAGATGTAAGGCCAAGTGCAACGTCCTTGACTCTGAGACATGTGCAAGGACATTATAGTGAAGCAGTTACCTCAGCGCGCTGCTCCCTTCCAGAGAGAGGTGCTCATCTCCCTGTAGTAAGAGCTGCTGGTGGGTCACACCCTAGCTCCTCTTGAGGCCCTGCCCTTGACCAAAGAGAGCAGCCTCACAGGAGAGTATGCCCCCTCCCTGAGGACAGACCACCCCTAATGGCTAGTCCCTTGGGAATACGAAACCTGCCCCTTTGGGGATAACTTTTTTGGGAACCTTGCCTCAATTTGGGATAACTCTGCAGGGCCATCCAGAACCAGAGCTGTCCATGGGATTGGCCCAAGTGCATCAAAGTTTAACTTCTCCCTCTGCCCAATCCTGATTCCCTCACTCACTTCCAGGCTTGTTCCCAAGAAGCACTTCCCCATAAACCTCCTGCAGGCGAATCTGTGCCCACGTCTTTCCCAGGGTCTCCTTCCAACCTACGACACACACCAATTACCATGAAGGAGTGTGTGAATAGGGGGGTGACAGGACACACTGCTGAAGTGTAAGAAAAACGCCAAATTTCAGCCTCAAGAAATCAGTACCAGCCTGGAATTTCTAAAGAGACACCTGGTCCCCTGGGACAGGTGGATGACCATGCTATGGCTTCTACCTCTGTCCACCTCCGGGTATTAGGGGAGACTAAGCCCCGCTCCGAAGAGGTAACTGACCTCTCCTTAATCCTGGATTAAGGTCTTAGAGAGGGACGGCTGCTTGCTGGTGCCCCAGTTAAGATGCTGACACACTGTATGTACTTAAGGACAGACTTCAAGCCCTTCCGGCCACTGGCCTGAGGCTTGGCCGCATGACTACCCCCTCCATCTCCCTCTACCCCCTGCCCACTCTTCCTTTAACGGAGAGAGAAGCAGCCAGCTGTGGCAGCTAACAGAGCTCACGTCATGAAAACACTATGGTGAGGCCCCTGCACCGCACTGGAGCTGGTGAGGAAGAGAGGGGATCGTGACGAGGGAGTTAGGAAGGATCCTCGTCACAGCAATGACCCTGCCCCAGCTGGGGGTCCCCGGTGTGTTCCGGGGAGGCTGCTGTTGCCTCCTGGCCCCACTGCACACACCCCCGCGTCTCAGGAGTTTAGTTGGTCAGTGGAGCCGGGACAGAAAACCCAGGTAGAAAGAAAGCACCAGAGCTCACTGGTCACGCACACCCTGACCCAGCTCTTCTTTAATTCACCCCAGACTCTGCGGAGGACTACTGGGAGTGCTCTCACACGGGCACCGACAGACCTTCCACCAACTATCTCTCTTTCCTTAGGATGGCACAGTGGCCTGGACCCTGTAAGTGCTGCCTCGAGCCTGGCTTCTGCAGACGTGTCCAAGCTGCTCTGTGAGGCTGCCAGACCCTGTCTGGGCTCCCCTGTGATGTGAGTTGCTCATTTTACGAACATCTTTTCTCAGTGTCCATTTCTCCATACATGGCCATGGCAGTTAGTCTGCTCAGCCACCCTTCCCAAGGGCAGCACCTGGGCTGCTCTGGCCATTGTCCCCAAGACAGGCCTCCTCCTAGTTGGGGACAGAGTATACACTTGACTCTCGATGAGGACGATGCAGGCTATGGAAGGAGTTACTAACAAGCTCCAGTCCCAAACTCACTATATAAGACAGCGTCCACCTTCATGAGGTACAGGCACCCAGAGGACACTGGTGGTGACCTTGGATGTGTCCCACCTTTTCTCCGGGCCTCAGTTTCCCCCTCTTTTATAAGAAGGGGTTGGTCTAGATGACCCCCATGAAGACCTGTAACCATTCTTCACCCTCACACATCTCCAAGTGCTAATAATAATAAGAAAAAAAAAAAGAGCTCTGTGGCCACAGACTGAGGCAGAATGAAGCAGCAATGCTGACCACAGGAGACGGGGCCAGGGCCCGGCCATGAGGCTGCTCTCTTTACACTTTCTCTCTTCTGAACACATCGTTGCCTTGGACTACCTGCCTCTCCTCTCCCTTCCTCTGTATCTCCTGTCTCTCCAGAGAAGAAGAGCTGAAACGCTGTGGGGGCGGTTGTGCTGGGCATCTGGGAGCCAATGCTCATTAAAGAGTTTGGGCCTGGCCTGACTCTCCATTCCAAACCTGACGGGGGCTGAAAAGGAACAGGTAGGGACAGATGCGACTAAGGAAGTAAGTAGCCATGTGGCAAGCTGGGGACACCAACTCACCACGTGCGTATGCTGTGACACCCTGGCGGTACCATGCCCTCCAACCAAAATCAAATCTAAGCAAAACCAACTTCCTTTCTTACAGTCCACACGTTGTTAACCATTCAGCCACGCACCCCAGATGCTGGAGGCTCCCCGATGCAGAATAAGCCCCGACTTACGGTAAGGGCCTGTTTTCTACAAAGCCTGAAGGAATATAAAGGTAGAGTGGGCAAAGATCACAATGCTCGGCACGGACCAAAACTACATGTGGCTGTGAGAGTAACGAAAATACACCTGGGCCTCGTCGACAGAAGCAAGTAAAGGGAGGCAATAAACCCCCTGCAAATCATACCTAGGAAGGGCACCACTCTTTACGAGGTCTATTGCTCAGATAAGAGAGATAAGACAGCGTGGGTCTGGACAGCCTGCCCTACGCAAAACTGTAAAGCAACTGGGAATGCTTAGACTAAAGGAGAAATGCCTTAAAGTAAGCAGGATATCAGGTAATTGAAAAGAGGAAGAGAGAGAGAAAGCCAAAGGAGAGAAGAGTCCTTGTTTTGTTTCTCTAGAGAGAAGTTATCAGATTACATAATCGGGTTTGAAGTAACGTGGAATATTCTAAAAGTTTAGGGTGCGCTTCTAGCCAAGAGGCTGGCTTCACATCCCGATCTCCAGGATGATCTTACAAAACCTCCCGACTCTGAGACATCCCCTGTGCTGAGCAGCGCCCAGTCACAGATGACACCCAGTGAGCCTACAGGGTAGGAATGAGCACAGGGCCTTCTGATTTTCGCATTGGAAACCAGTAGGGAATCTCCACCTGCTCCTATTCTATGGATCCTTCTTCTCTAGATTGAGAGGGAAGGGCTTCCCTCTATTGTTAGGGGCCAGAGATACATCCACAGACTCCACGAATCTCCAAAGTGGAAAGGCCTTTTGATCTCACTCAGCCTAATTTTTCACCCAAAGCAGTGCTTTCCTCTGCAGCTTCCCTGGAGGAGAAGGAAAAGAAACCAAAGGACCTCTTCCATTAGCTTCCAAAATAATGAATCAATATTCTTAACTAACGGGGCAGGTTAGCCAAACCCTTCTCCCAAGAGAGGTTGATACATGGCCCTCAATCCACTGAGGTCCTCCTTCTGCCCATCACTGTGGGTCTCAGAACCACCAGAAGTACCAAAATCCCCCCCCACCAAGAATAGAAATGCGCCTGGGAAGCTTCCTGGAGATCTTGTGAAATGTGCTCCAGTGGGAGTGAGTGGATGAGGAAAGCTCTGCCCACTGCTGGGTTCCCTGTGTGCTGACATTTGTGATCAAGATGGAAAATATCCACGAGACGTGCCCTGGAGACTGGACTGTTTTCTTCTAAATCATCTTGCATTCGACTCACCAAAAACTCTTGTAACAGTATCTATAAAATACCACCGTACGGCATTAGAATGCTCTACTAGGCCAATGGCCTTTTGTCCAGCCTTGATTATTTCCCAGAACACCCTGGGGGGAAGGCAGAAAGGAAGAGCTCAATCCTCCCAGGTTGGGTGTCTGTCTCCCACCCTCCTCCAGCCGCATGCCAGGCCCATAGCAGCCCAATCAATGTGACTCCTGAGTAACGAATGCAAAGAAAAATTAGAAGGCACAGGAAGAAAAAGAAGCCTTGAGCTGGATACTAAACATGGAAAATTTTAGTCCAACAGAATCGTTTTCAGAAAAGTAGTGGTTGAGCAAAACCAAAAGCTTATAATAAAACCTTGGATGCGTGCTGAACCGCAGCAGTGCCCACTCTGGCTCAGCGGCACTCCTGAGGGTAGCACCACCCACATACCCCGGGTTACACACACCCCCCGAGCCCCCATGGATGCTTGCGTGCTTGTGTCCCTTCTCCTTCCCTGAGGTCAGGAAGGCGAGGCAGAGGGCTCAATTTAACTCAGGGGATGGAGCTGGGTGTGGGTAGTAATTAGGATACCTTGTATTTATGTCTAGCTATTTCTGGCCTGCGGCTTGTTTTCTCCTCCTTCAATTCCCTCTGAAGAGGTCAGTCAGCCTTACAGATGTGGATTCTGGCCTTCCTGTGCCAGCGATCAAGTGCTCATCAGCATCACCTCGCCCAGAGGTGGAAATTAGGCCAGGATTTTTGTCCTCACTCTACTGGCCAAGTGACAGGGAGAGCAGATGTTAGGGACACCTTCTCCGAGCGAGTCACACAGACGTACCTGAGAATTGCTGCTCATTTACTAAAGCATATAAGGCTTCCCTTCCCAAGGCCAGCTTAGCCAGGGCACACCGCCACTAACAGACTATTCAAATCGTGATCTCCTGGATGAAACCTGGATGACCAGGTTACCAAAAAAAAAAAAAAAAAAAAAAAAAAAAAAAAAGGTTTCACGAAAAAGTCTACAGTACTACTGATGTGTTAGCTCTGTTGTGCTAACTTTATAAATATCAGCTTTCATCCTCATAACCACCCTATACTGTAGGGACTAAATTATCCCTATTTTAAAGGGTGAGACAACTGAGGCACACAGAGGTTGAGAAACTTACCCAAGATCACAGAGATAGTAGCTGGTGGGGCCAGGATTCAAGCCCAGCGGACCAGCCCCAGGGTATACGCTCTTAACCACTGAAGAGAAGCCGCCTTGCTTAAATTCGTGGGCCCCGTGCAGTTACTCTGATTCAGCACATGATCCTGAGGACCAACCAGGTTTGCAGATCGCTAATGAAGTCGGTGGCTCTCAAACTACCTACGGTGTGCTTGTGGGTATTCAGATTCCTGGGCCTCAGAAGTTCTAGAATTGGAACCAAGGATCTATAGTTTCAACAGGCGCCTAAGATGAGGCCAGTGCAGGTGGTTCACAGAAGGCCCGTGCAGAGAACTAGTCCCATCACCTAACCCAGCTCACCTGGGACAAGTAAACAGCTCACTGGGGCACCTCAGGGCTGCCTGCGTTGACTGTCCCTTCTTCACTGGAGCAGCCCTGGGGGAAGGGGAGCTGGTGGCTGTGTGAGGGCTGCTCTGTTCTTTGGCCTTGGTGACAGGCTGCGTTCAGACGGTGGAGGAGGGGGAGGGGGGGACTGAAGGGAGCTCACCGTCCCTCCACCCTCGACAGGCTGCAGCACATCAGAGCGGCACACGCAGTGGGGAACGGGAAAAGGAGAAAAGACTGGGCGGCCTGGGCCCCCATCTCCCGTCACCGGAACAATGGCCTCTTCAAATCCCTGGCATCTGAACTGGCAGTCGGCCACCAGGGAAGAAAAAAGCCTGCTGTCCCTTTAAGGACGCCCTCTCTCCACAAAGGTCAGAAACGCCAGCTCAGCCTGCCCAGCGGCTGCCATTTTGCCACTTTGGTGCCCTGGGGCCCTGGGCTGTGAGCCCCGTTCCAGCTGGTCCTCCGGGCACCTGCTGTCTTCGGGAGAAGGCACAGCACCTGCGTGACAGCTGCGGCTCCAGGAGAGGTTCAGAGATCAGGCAGGAGGTGCCGGTGCAGAGGAAACCCAAGACCTCATTTGTTTCTCAAACTCATCCTCCTAGGGAGAGTTAGCCCCAAGGAAGTGGGACTTGGGCGGGGTGGGGCAGGTCAAAGATGACCGCGGGAGGGGTGGGGGTCAAAAAGAAAACGGACCAAGGAATGGGCGCTCCAAGAGAAACATTTCATCCGAGAGAGCAAAGGCTGACAGATGACAGATCCAGAAATCACAAAGAGAACAGGGCAGGGAGTGGAGGTTGGCAGGAAATACAGGGGAGTGGTCAGGGTTTTCTCCCACAGACTGAGTTCAAATCCTGCCACTTTATGTAATCTGGGGCACCATTCCTAACTTCGCTGAGCCGCAGTTCCTCTGCAATATTGGCATATATTGAGCAGTGAATAAACATTAGAAACTAATACTGTCTATTACTAGAGTACTAGCCGCTCAGTGTGTTCCTCAAGAGGCCTGAATCCCAGAACACACCACTGGTTCCAGTAAGTCATCCTGCAAATATGTGCCGTGAGGAAAGGGGGCGCTCATTTAGGAAACTACACGGTGAGGCAAATCATGATTCTCATGAGAAAACAACTGAAAGTTAGTCACCTATTCATAATATAATGCAAGGGTTGGTGGACTCTTTCTGTAAAGAGCCAGGTAGTAAGACCATACAGTCTGACCATCCTACTGAACTCTGCTGCTGCAGGGTTAAAGCAGCCATAGACAACGTGTACGTGAAAGAACATGGCTGTGTCCCAGTAAAACTTTATTTACAGAACAGGCAGCAGGCTGAAGCTGGCTGACCCCTGAAATAAAGGATGGCATTAATAGAGGACATGCTGAGTCCTTCTGGTGGCAGAGGCCCATTTCTTGCTCTTCTCATGGGACTGAGAGTATTTTACCCAATTACTTGACGTCCAGGAAGAGATTTTAGCCAACACCAGCTACCTGCAATGACTCCTGTATGCTGGTCTCCTCAGCATCTATGTCTGGAGTTTGCCCAGTACCTCTCTGCACTTTGCAGGGTTCTTTTCCTTGTTCTTCTGCACTTCCTCTAATGCTTGACATTGGGAGCTCACAGGGCAGGGTCTCCTCCTCCTCCAGCAAGCACAGTGAGAAACTGGATGAACTGGCCACCCCTCAAGATGTCCTCCTTGAAATCCCTCATTGCAAAAATGCCCACCCCTCACCCACCTTCCCAGGCCACAGTGGGTTGGATCCTACAAGTCTGTTCTTCATCAGCTTCCTGAACAGCTGCGCATCTCAGGGAACCCAGGCAGATTTTCACTCATTCACTGATTTATTTAAATAGGGGAGTGCCCACTGTGTGCTAGGTAAACCTTAGAAAACACAAATTTCCCCTCCGCTTTGAGTGGAGTTGGAGAGAGGCTGCTATGGCCGGAATCTTCTCAAAAGGCTGCTGTGAAGCCTATTTATTTCCTGCTCCCTGGTGTCTTTCTACCCGAGAGCTCAAACACTTCAAAAACAACCTTCTCAGCAGTACTAACAACTTTTAACATGATGATTTCTAAATGGCACTAAAAGCAGGAAGGGGCTTCCCTGGTGGCGCAGTGGTTAACAATTCGCCTGCCAATGCAGGAGACACGGGTTTGAGCCCTGGTCCGGGAAGATCCCACGTGCCGCGAAGCAACTAAGCCCGAGTGCCACAACTACTGAGCCTGCGCTCTCGAGCCCGCGAGCCACAACTACTGAACCCGCGTGCCGCAGCTACTGAAGCCCGCACACCTAGAGCCCGTGCTCCACAACAAGAGAAGCCACCACAATGGGAAGCCTGCACACCTCAACAAAAGAGTAGCCCCGCTCGCCGCAACTAGAGAAAGCCCGCGCACAGCAATGAAGACCCAACACAGCCAAAAATAAATAAATAATATAAATAAATAAACAAATAAATAAATAAAAATAAAAGCAGGAAGGATAAGAAAAGCTGAGAATGAGGAAACGGTGAGATTCAAAGCAACGAGGGTAGAAAGGAAGGCAAAAAATAAAAATAAATCATTATTTCAAATTAAAAAAATATATATATTGCTTACTTATATCATTCTCTCTGCATCAAATGACCTCATTCCACAAGTCCAACTTGCATGGTCCCAGCCTTCCTTCAAAGCTCTGCTCCCAATGCATCTTCCCCAGGGAGATTTCCCTGATAAACTCCCCCCAAATCTCAAACTCTCCAGCGTCCCTTGGAATTCTCCAGCACACCTCCCACTTGTTTATGCACCTTAAGTGTGGTGTATGAGAGCCTATGGGCTCTGTCTTAACCCTTGGACTATCACCTTCTCAAAACCCCTATCAGGATTTTTCCTTCTTCCACATTCCCCATGGCACACTGTAATTGGCAAATGCTCTCCCTACACTGTTGCTTGGCCAAGGCCCTGCTTCAACGGAAGAGCTGCTGCTATCTTACAGTATCCTCAGCGACCTGCCATCACTTCTCATACCACCATTTACTCATTCATTCATTCAGCCATTCACTCAACAAAACTGATGCAGACTGTTCGTGTGCCAAGCAGTGTGCTGTAGGTTGTCTTATATCTCATTTGCAAATTGATTTAATCCTCAAACCAGCCTACTTAGATAGATATTATTAATATGTAACTGGCACACAATAACACAGGTGATTTCAGAACGGATGACGGAAAGTGTGGGCAACTGATGGGAAGGGGTAGACTATCATACTCTGGAAAAGAGGTACCCATCTACCTGGGCTGCTGCTCTGATGCTAGGAAAATGAACATGACGTATGATAGTCCCTTCTCATCCCATGGCTGAAAATGTAGTCACCTGAGTTTTATAAAAGTATCAACTGATACAATTTTATACGAAATGGACCAATGCATTAAATTTAAAAACAAACCACAGAAGAACTCAAAGCTTAAGTGAATATGTATACTGTTAAGGTTGGGAGGAACTTTCTATGACTAATACACAACAGAGGAAGGGAGACTGACCTGATCACATTCAAACAAACAAGCTGAAAATCAGCCTGACATTAAAAGACAAAAAATCCAGGGAAAGTACTTACAACATGTATGACTAAGGGTTACTAGCCTTATTACGTTGAAGAGTTGTGAGCAAGGAGAAAGACAAACACCTCAACGGGAAGGTGGGCAAAGAACAAAAAAGGCAATTCACAGAAGAAATATACATGGGTAATAAGGAAATTAAAAGCATGTAGTCAATGATCAAAGAAATGCAAATTAATGCAACTCTGAGACACCACTTGTGGAGTATCAGATTGGCAAAGACTAAAAAGAATGGTAATGCCAGGCAGGCAAAAGACAAGGGGAACAAACACTCTCATAACTTGGGGGTGGGCGGGTAAACTGGAACAACCTTCAAGGACAACTTGGCACATGTGTTAAAAGCTGTTGACCTAGAAATCTGGCTTCTAAATTTTTATCTGAAGAACGTTAGTATGACATTATTTTTAATCTTGAAGAATTAGAAATAAGCTAAATGTCAAATAAGAGGAGACAGGACAAATACTTGCATATTTGCACTGCTACCCTTAAAAGTAATTAGGTAAGTCAATGTTAGTTGATTACAGAGAGATCAGATATTAAAGCACTTAAGAACAGCATATAGAATGAATGATCAATTTCAGCTATTTCTATCTTCCTATGAAAAAATAGCTCAAAGGATATAAAGTAAAATGTTAATAGTGATTATCTCTGAAGGGTGGTATTATGACTGATTTTTTAAAAAATATTTTCTAATTTTTCTACAATGCCCACAATTTTTGCTGCAAAAAAAAAATCAAACAAGTTTAAAGTTCTGATAATTTTTTTCTTCAAAAATGTCTTTAATTTTGATTTTCAAAAGACAAGAAATCTATAAAAGAACTTTGAAAAGCAAAATATAAATATAAGAATACAATCAATTATCCAGCAAATATTTCTTTGAGCTCCAACTGTGGGTAAAGCCCTGAAGAAAGTACAATGAGGGGACTCCCTGGTGGTGCAGTGGTTAAGACTCCATGCTCCCAGTGAAGGGGACCCGGGTTCGGTCCTTGGTCAGGGAACTAGATCCCACATGCATGCCGCAACTAAAGAGCCCACAAGCTGCAACTAAGACCCAGCACAACTAAATAAATAAATATTAAAAATAAAGAAAGTCTTAAAAAAAAACAAAGTACAGTGAGAATCAACAAGGACCTACTGTATAACACAGGGAACTCTACTCAGTATTCTGTAATAACCTATATGGGAAAAGAATCTGAAAAAGAATGGATATGTGTATGTGTATAACTGAATCACTTTGCTGTACACCTGAAACTAATACAACATTGTAAATCAACTATACTCCAATATAAAATAAAAATTAAATTAAGGGACTCCCCTGGTGGTCCACTGGGTAGGACTCCGAGCTCCCAGTGCAGGGGGCCCTGGTTCGATCCCGGGTCAGTAAACTAGATCCCACACCTATGGTGCAACTAAGCAGTCCGCATGCCACAACTAAAGATCCCGTGTGCCGCAACTAAGACCTGGTACAGCCTAAATAAATAGTAAATAGTAAAAAAAAATTAAATTATAAAAAGAAAGTACAATGAGAAAATAAAACAAAAATTAGAATAAATCTCTACTCTCAGAGAAGGCTTAATGTTATAAAGACAGAATGACACCTAATCCAACACAATGTAATTATGGGAATCCAAGCAAAGTGCTCCTATTTGGGGGATAAGATAAATCTGGGAAGACTTTTTCAAGGCGGTGACAGTAAAGCTAAATTTTGAAGGATAGATAGGATTTCCATAGGCAGAGAAGAGAGAAGCATGAACAAAAGAGCAGTGTTTAACTCTGACTGTAGTTCTAGGAAAAGGTATGTGAGATGCTCTGCAGAGGATAGGTCTGTTAGGGTGGCGGGGACAGCAGATGGAGTGGATGACGAGGCTGGACAGTCAGGATGGATGGAGCCAGACTGGAGAAGGCCCTGAGTGACACGCCAGGGTGTCAACTGCATTTTGTAGGCGACACGAAGCCAAATTCAGGTTTTGAAGAAGGGCTGGAAATCTGACCTACGTGACAGCTGAATGAAAAATGGACCCAAGAGTTACGGAAGAGATTAGATTATTCAGCCACAAAAAAGAAATGAAGTACTGATACATGCTACAACTTGGATGAACCTTAAAAACATAATACTAAGTGGAAGAAACCAGTCACCAAAGTATATGCATGTGTGTGTGCATATGTCTACACACGTATATTTCATAAATGGAAAATATGTATGTATATATGTATATGCATGTGTGTATGTATATATACACATGCATATATTACATGAAGTCCAGATTAGGGCAATCTATAGAGACAGAAAGTAGATTAGTAACTGCCCAGGGTTGGGCTGGGAGGGTTGGGATGTGCCAGCTAAAAGGTATAGGGTCTCTTTTTGAGTGAAGAAAATGTTCTAAAATTGGCTGTCGTGATGATTGTGCATATCTGTGAATATACTAAAAACTGAATGGTACACTTTATTTATTTATTTTTGGCCGCATTGGGTCTTAGTTGCGGCATGTGGGATCTTTCGTTGCAGCGCAGGGGCTCAGTAGTTGCAGTGCTCGGGCTTAGTTGCCCCGCGGTATATGGGATCTTAGTTCCCCAACCAGGGATCAAACCCGTGTCCCCTGCACTGGAAGGCAGATTCTCAACCACTGGACCACCAGGGAAGTCCCTGAATGGTACACTTCAAATGAGTTAATTGTATGGTATGCGAATTAGGTCTCAATAAAACTGTTCCAAAAAAAAAAAAAAAAAGAAAGAGGGAGGAGATCAGCCAGGTGGCTCTTGCAACAGGCCAAGTAAGACATTCAAAGGTTATGAATTAAATCAGTGGCAGTAGTCATGGGAAAGAGTGGAGGATGATGAGAGACACTGCAACGACGGAAGTAACCATGTGGGGAGTGAGGAAGAACAAGTGAAAAAAAAACAGCTCAGAAGTTTCCAATGTGAATGACTAAGAGAGGATGTGAGGGGAAGGCTGGATGGGAGACTATTATAAATTTGCTTTTTACGTGAAAAAGCAAAAGTGAGTTTGAGCAGCTTAAGACCATTCCCGGAAGTAAGGGAACAGAGAGAGAGGTGCAGAGCTGGAGTCGACAGCCCTTCTCCTGCCAGTGGAGACTAAGAGTCTTTTGTGACTGGTGACGACAATTATTAATTATATTTAGCACTAATGACCAGTTTAAAGTGGTCCTAACTTATGCCTAGAAATATGCTTAGGAGAATTTAGCCAGAGAAAGAAGTTAAGATTGAGGCAAGCAAGGAAAACCAATTCTATAGCTGCACACAATATTCCAAGCATTGAAAAGAGCTGAGTATTTACTGCTCCAAGTAGGGATTTTGATAAAAAGGAGTATTATCATTGCAGCTATAAATGTAATGGTTTATACAAAGACTGCTCAATAGCTGAATGGCAGTAGTTGCTCCTGTTACTAGAGGGCCTCACAGGAGCACAAATTTTGCTTGTTTATATCAAAGAAGGAAAGAACATGCAGTAGAAACCTCGGTTCATAAAATCAGAGAGTTAAAAAAAAAATCATTTACACCAAAAAGATGACTAAGGAAAATAAGGCGCCATGAGCAAAGCAGATCACCTTCAAAAGCCCAATGGTCACAGTTCCCAGAATTTTTATCCCGAGGCTTGTCGAGTTAAGCCTCCGGGAAAACAAAGGGGTTTTGCATGTCATGTCATAATGCCACCGGATATACACCATGATCATTCATTCAGTCAGGATAAAAAGTTGAGGTCGCTGCAGGGAAGCTATTATGAAACAATGAAGCTCCCAGTCTCAGGAGAAAGGGTCCAAAAAAAGATCTTAACTGAAAGATAAATCTATTTGCACTACAGCAGGAGAGGCATCTGAGTCCCTCTGTGGAATTTTCCTATACTATGCAGCATCGGTGAGACCCTACAGGGAAGGGAGTCCAATTCTGGCTCCCCCTCTACTGAAGCCTCACTCCAGGGCAAGGACCAGTCCTTCTCATCTTTGTGTTCCTACCACCTAGCCCAGTGGGCGCACAAGAAACGTTCATCCACTAAACAGATGAATAAATGAATTAAAGGGAAGATAGGAAGAATCCAGTAGGAACTTGGGAAGAATATTAAAGGGTCTTGTACTCCAGAGATCCTAGCCCGAAGTCCACGGGGATCCAAAAGAGATAAAATCTGCTGCTCTAATCTCGCCTATCGTCTTAGAGAGGAGCGCACTGGTGCCTTGCCCAAGGTCACACAACCAGTGAGCGGTAGGACAAGTTCTAGCTCCCAGTTAAGTAACCAAGTGACCATATCCATGTGGGACAGGAGACAGGAGAGCTCCAGCAATGAGACTCAAACATATGATATTGGAGGCTGTTAACTTGAAAGGAGGGTGAAACTGACTGATCGTGGCCTAAGTTTACTGTCCCTGGCTATCAGGGAAGAGAAGGATCAGAATTCTCGGTATCCAGCTAGGGCATGAGAAACAATTTTGGATTTTAGGTGTGGAGAGCGAGGACCATGACCATGCTCTCTCTGAATGATGCCAAACATAAAACAATAAAGATTTTAACAGCAGCTTAACATTTTATGAGGTGGTTACAATGTGCCAGGTCTCCTCCTAAACACATTAACAGGAATGATCTCATTTAATCCTCCCAATCTTTACAACAGCCCTCCAAGGTAGGTGTGATTAGCCCCATTTTATAGATGAGAAAATCAAGGCTTGGGGAGAGTAAGTACCTTGCCTACAGTCATACAACTAGAAAGCAGCAGAACCATCTGCATCCGTCCCCTGGGGTCCACATTTACGGAGCAGCCATTTATGCCAGTGTTAGAACAAAGAGGTACCTGCTGAGAAGCAGAGCCTGCTTCCTCTAGGAAGGCAAGTCCCAAACCCAGATTCGGGAAAGCAGTCAGTGCTCAGCTCCCAAGATTTGCATTTTCTGAGGCTTGACCTCCCAGCCTTTGAATATTTCCATAAATCTTACAAAAGAAACACATAAAAACGGAATGACTTTCAAAGGTTTAGGTAATGTTCTCAGCTTAACTGGACGGTGACAATGTTTAGGTATGCTTCTTTAAGCTGTACAGATACATGATATACTTTCTTTTGCATGCATGATACACTTCATAAATTTAAATAAAATTTTTTTTTAAATAAACCCTGATGCAGCCCTGAAGTGACAGCCACCAGAACATTGATGACTAGGGTCATGGCTCACCATGGCGGGGGTGAGTGCACTGGAAAAACTATTCTACTGCATGATTGAAGGACAGAGGGAGCACCACTGCCCAGAAAGGTCGCCCCACCTCCTCAGCAAACCTCTGCTGAAATGCAAAGTGTAAAGCATTTCTACCAAATAAACACTCTTCACACTGTACGCAAGAACTGGAGTATACAGGTTAAGGGCACAGGGCTAAACATCTTCGGTTTTATCCCAGTTCTGCCACTTACCACACGGTCTCAGGCCTGTTACTTAAACCTCTTTGAGACTCAGTTTCCTTACCTGTAAAATGGGATGAACACCACCTTTCCTGTAGGGTTGTGTGAGGGTTATATGAGATTTTTTTCCCCCCATGGAAAGCTCAGAGAAGCATTGTGATTATAATTTCTAACGCTATTCTTCACACATGCTCCCAAACTTATTCCAGTTCTCGGCCCCAGATCAGCCTGCCCTCCAAGTTGGGAAATGCATCCCCACGCTCTTCAGTCATCCTGAGCCTGAGGGCTTCTCACGGCTGAGCTGAGCAAGCCCACAGCCTCTGCCTCACTTTGGATGCTGTCGGCAGGTGAGCGCGACTTGCCTCTGAACTTTCTGCTCTGTTCTGATCTCTGCATCCACCAGGCCCTCATCTGGTTTCTGTGGCTCAGTTCTTGCTTCTGCCCTGCCTGAGAGACCACTAAATCCTCCTGACACGTCAGTGGCCTCCACCCTTCAAGGACCAGCCCACACCCCACCTCCTCCACTCAGCCCTTCTCCACTGGTTTTTGCCCACTACCGCTCTTCCCCGTCTCTGTTCTTGCACATCGTTGGTGCTTATAATTCATATCATTAAACGTCTTCATAAATTACCTTAGAATATTTCTCTAACTTTTCACAGGTATCAGTCTTCTCCCTTTTCATGGGCAAAGACCTGTCTTCCAACTGCTTTGTAACTGTAGTGGTTACGAGCACGGGCTCTGGAGTCAGACTGCCAGTGTGAACAATTCTGGGCTGTGTGATCTCGGGCCAATTACTAAACCTCTCGGTGCCTTAGTTACTAATTTGTAAAACCTACATAATAATGGTACAGAGCCCAAATAACTGCTGTGAGTTAATATACAGAAAACATTTATAATATGTCAGATAGTCAATTGTTATGAAGTACTAGCTATAATTATTACTATCTTTACCGTCATCACTATTACTATGAAGGTGCCTAGAACAAGACTCCCAGCTAGGAGGTGGCCAGGAAAAGCATATCCCTTTGTTGCACTTGAGAGGCATCTCTATTTGCCTAAACTAGGGGGCAGCAAACTTTGTGTAAAGGGCCAGACAACAATTATTTTATCTTTGGGGGCCAAAGCTCTCTGTCACAACTACTCCCCTCTGATGCCATGGCATGAAAGCAGCCACACACAATGTGTAAACAAAACTTTATTCATGGATGCTGAAATCTGAATTTCATACCATTTTTACATGTCATGAAATAGGACTCGATTTTTTTTCAACCATTTAAAAATGTAAAGCAACAAACATTCTTAGCTTGCCACCTGTGTAAAAACAGGCGGCAAGCTGAACAGAGCCCTCGGCTGAGCGTGCTGACACCTGGACTAAGGTCACACAACGTCCCCCCGATATCACAAATTAAGGCCCTTGTTCTCCAGGCGGTAAGAATACATTGTGGGATTTCAAGTAGGGGAGTGCGCCCTCGCCCACACCTCCATAAAAGCAGCTGTGGTGGGCATTACTGGTGCTCAACAATACTTCTCTGCCTGCCATCAGAAGTCTACATCTCCCAGCGTTCTGGCTGTCAGGCAGGGCCACGTGACTAGTCCTGGCCAATGTGCTAAAAGGGCAGTGACAGTGTATTTGCTTCCAAGGAGAAGCATTTAAGAGGCATGCTCTCCTCCCGCTGCAATGATGGTGGAGGAGATGCCAGGAGATTCTACAGCCTGGACCACTGAGCTACCACACGGAGGATGGCATCCCTGCAGAGTTTTCCAGAGTCTCAGAGGGACCTGGAGTGGTCAGAAACTAACTTTCACTGAGTTAAGCTGTTGAGTTTGCGGGCGGGGGTCGTCATCACAGCATAAGCTAGCCTATCCAGTTTAATTCAACATCCTTCTGCAAATACAAACCAAATAACAGCGCGAAGGATAAGTGAACACAAAAACATCTAGCCAATACCTACGTTATCATACGCTTTCACCGTAACAACTCATTTAGGAGACCAATGCCCAGCCTTCCGGACAATTTAGCAAGAGATCAGAAGCATTCTTCTCTTCCTCAAGTTCTGTCATGAGAAACCCTAAATCATCCCTTCCAGCAGTAAACTGCAATGACAAGAAGTCTCATAATAGCCAAGAAGCAGCGTTTCTAGCCAGCAGCAAAGAACCTGGAGTGCTCATCATCTCATTTGTTTGACAACATCTCTGCCATCCAGAAGCTTACATTTTTTTTTGCTCTACGTGGGCCTCTCACTGTTGTGGCCCTCTCGTTGCGGAGCACAGGCTCCGTATGCACAGGCTCAGCGGCCATGGCTCACGGGCCCAGCCGCTCTGCGGCATGTGGGATCTTCCCAGACTGGGGCACGAACCCGTGTCCCCTGCATCGGCAGGCGGACTCTCAACCACTGCGCCACCAGGGAAGCCCCCAGAAGCTTACATTTTAATAAGTGTAAATCTCTTTCTTCTTAGGTAATAATGATGACAACAACAAGAAAGCAAGGCAAATAATGTTTAGCGTTGCTTATTTCAAGCCAGATGCAGCTTCCCAAAGGAGAAAAAAACCTGGGTAAGAGGTAGGAAAGGCCTATCCTTTTAAGAAATCTGCAGAGTCAGAAGATTTGGTCATTGCCCTAAGCTGTCCTGATACTCAAGGGATTTAAATGCTTGGGTGACCAGTACTCAGTGCCCTGGATTTACCAAACCATGGGAAATCGCCAATTCCCATCCCACCAAGTCATAAAGTAAATCTCACACTGTTAGCAAGAGGTGTGCCTGCTGGGGGATGATGGTAAATGAATATTGACTATTTTCCAATGAAGGTTTATTTTTAGTGTCTCCTGCTGGCTAAAGAAGTGCACCAATGGCCCACATCACAAGGGACCCGCTCTGTCGGGACGGCGGCCTTTGTTTAAACCATTGCTGAAAGGAAAGCTGACAGACCCACGCATCTGCTACCCCACTTTCGAGACGGCTACCACCCAAGGCAAACGGAAGTTACCTAACACGGCCACACGGCAGGTCAAAAGGCGATGACAAGATTCAGACTCACGAGCTGGCTTTCCAGAATCTCGAGCCTTCACCCTAGCTCACCTTCTGGTAAACGTGTGAAGAGCTAGGAAGCTTGGGGCTAAAGGGGTTGTGCAGAGGCCATGCCCAAGGTTTCCTCCTCCTCCAAAGTAAACCTCACAGAAAGGGCCTCGAAAGATAGATACACGTCCTGAGCTTAATGCTCCAGAAAGTCCAAACTCTTTCCTTCCGTCTAGTTTAAATCCTCCCTGCTGCAACCCAACCGTTTCTTCTTTCTTGGGTCTAAACCAGAGCTGAAGAAGGAACAGCGCTCCATTCGTTAACAGATTTAAAGAGGAGAAGTACGCTGGACCAGTGACCTCGTATCAGATAAAATATGGCTGGCCATCAATCTCCATGAAAGATGGAGGTGTGCAAAACGGACTCTTGTCCCAGTTACCCAGTAACAACGTAAGTGACCGGGTTCTCTCGCACGGCGTTCACATTCCTAAATAAACAGTGTGAAGTTGCACGACTGCTCACTCACCTGCTCCAACACAGAGACAGACTCGAAATTCCTCTCATCTGTGGAACAAGACCTGGCCACAGAAATGCTTCCCCCGCTATGTGTCTTTACTCTGTTTTTTTTTTCACCAAATGAAATTCTTCCAGCATGCTGACTTTCCTGAAGGTCTGTCACAGCCCCCAACAGACGTGAGGACAGAGAACCGAGACAGATGTCACGACAGGCTGTCAAGTCCTGTGGGGTCGAAAACAGTCTGTACAGGGAGCAGCCCCACGGGACTGGAGGCTTCCTAGTGGCTGGGTTTCTGAAGCTCTACGGGAATTAGGGACAGCTTTACATCACACACACATACAAAAAAATTAACCATGTAGAAGCTAAGGAGGCCTAGTGAAGTGTCCTTTATAAAACTTACTTGGCTTCTAAACTACACGCGCCACGCTTCTGCTTGGACACAGCCCTGTCTGCATACGGACCTCCTTCCACGATCTCCTCCCCGCCGCCTTCACCTTGCTCACCAAGTTATCAGGAGATGGAATCACAGAAGCATCTTTTGGGAGAGCCTAAAGCCCCTGATCCAGTGAGGGGGAGGCTGGATTGTGGGGGGAGGATTTCTCGCTCACAATCCAGCCACTTGTCAATCACAGACACGTATCTTGATCAGCTTCATCCAAAAGCATCCCCTGTGGTAACCTTGTAACTCCAAGAGGTGGGGTAATAATGTTGTACACAGTACAGCCTCCACTCACCTAATGCTGTCCAGGCTTCACACCCACCTCTCAAGTGCCAATTACTTCAAGAAGCTTCTCTGCCACCCAAGCGGAAATAAATTCCAACCTCCTCTGGATTTCTAGAGTGCTTGTTGTTCATTGCCCTAGCATTTACTGACTTGTTTTGTGGGGGGTGTGTGTGTGTGTGTGTGGTCGGGTCTCATTCTGCCCGGGAGGCTACCAGTCCCTAGAAGTGGGAGGCAATGTCCTTTACATTTTTTCACCCCCCCCAATGCCTAAGCACAGGGCTGTGAAAACAATAATTACTTGGTCAACATTTGTAGTATGAAGGGATGGATGAATAATGAATTTATAGGGCTTCCCTTGTGGTGCAGTGGTTGATAGTCCGCCTGCCAATGCAAGGGACACGGGTTCGTGCCCCGGTCCGGGAAGATCCCACATGCCGCGGAGCGGCTGGGCCCGTGAGCCATGGCCGCTGAGCCTGCGCGTCCGGAGCCTGTGCTCCGCAACGGGAGAGGCCACAACAATGAGAGGCCCGTGTACCACAAAAAATAAAAAAAAATAATAATGAATTTATAGACCTTGACCCTGCCCTTCTCTCTGGAGAAGTATAGGTCTAACCTTGTTGTTGCTGTGATAGTTGCGAAACTGAAATAATGGTCAAGTAATAAGAGTGTGCATCCTGACCATCCAGTAACTAGTTCCAAGAATTTAGTCAAAACCCTTTATCACTCTGTAGGTCAGTTTCCCTAGCTCTGAAATGGAGACGCCACTTGATGGAATTATAGTGAGGACTGGGATAACACATTTCCATACACTTTTAAAAGCCTAACTGGACTTCCCTGGTGGCACAGTGGTTAAGAATCTGTCAGCCAATGCAGGGACACGGGTTCGAGCCCTGGTCCAGCAAAATCCCACATTGCCACGGAGCAGCTAAGCCTGTGAGCCACAACTACTGAGCCCTCGTGCCACAACTACTGAAGCCCTCGCACCTAGAGCCCGTGCTCCGCAACGAGAGAAGCCACCGCAACGAGAAGCCCGCGCACGGCAACGGAGAGTAGCCCCCATTCACCGCAACTAGAGAAAGCCTGCGCGCAGCAACGAAGACCCAACGCAGCCAAAGATAAAATATAAATTAATTAATTAATTTAAAAATAAATAAATAAAATAAAAATAAAAGCCTAATCAACTAACAACAAAAAAAGTAAGGCAAAGAGACAGCAAAAAACAAAACAGCCAATATGTACTAGACATATATATTCACATGTATATACATATAATACAGACGAAAGTAAACAAGTGAATCACTGGGGAAAATTCCCTGCAAACCCAAAGCCAGATTCCTATCTGTACACCTTTAAGCAGGTTACTTAACCTCTCTGTCTGTTTCCTCGCTCTGTAAAGTGGGGACCTTAATCATAACACTGTAGGCACTACGTGACTTAATACATGTAAACGGTGCTCGACACATGGTAAGCACTCAAATGTTCGTTGCCATTATTATTATTGTTATTATCATTATTATTGTCAGCATTTTTTATATCACTAACACATAGTAGGCATTCTGGAAATGTTTCTAGAAATGATTCAAAGGTTAGAAAGTTAATTCATACCATCCACTTCCATACGCAGACAGTTTTATCCAGAACAAAACAGCCAATGTATTTGTCACCTTGTTTCTAGCAAGTCTCCCTGTTGGGAGAGTAGAGGGTACCCCGACATGGGATCCCACCAAAGGGAGCCGCATTTCCAGTCCAAACATCCACATCACAACTACAAGGTCTGGCCCCTGGGCCAAAATGGACTGATAAATCTGTACCTAATGACATGGTGAATCACGGGATCTGACAGTACCCAGGCAGACCACATACACAATCTCCCCATCCTGGTAGCATTTTACTTGGCTGAAAAGGACAAGGTTACCCCAATTACAGTTCCCAGCCTAACACTGCTCTCCTGTTGAAATGCATCAAGAGGTGCTCAAGGCAGATTTGTAAAGGTAAACATCTCGGCACGTCCCTGTCCCTGAGAGATCAGCCCGGGCTGTGCAGAGAAGCACTCTGCGTTAAAGTGATGTCTCATCCTGCATGACAGCCAAGCACCCCTCAGCTCCAACCCGGGTGCGCTGACAGCAGGGGCGCAGAGGAAGGCTGAGTGACTTCTGATGATGAGGCAGTATCCCCACTCTCCCAGCAGCACCTGGGCTCTCCTTGGAGGCCTCATCCAAGTCACAGACCCAGCTCGGCTCTGCTGAGGAATAAAGGGGCAGCTTTGGATGCTGACCGGGCCTGCTAACAGCTTCCAACCCAGAAGGAACAGGAAAGCTGGACCCAAGAAAGCAAGGGCAGGGATGGCACCATAGTACCTCTGCCACCCTTTCTCAAACTCAGAGGGGGCTTCAGCATAAGAGTCGATACAAGAGGCAGTGATACCAAATCCTAAGCAGCAGAAGCTACAGGCTGGGCGGTCACTGACGTGCACCACTGCTGGGGACCTTACAGGTATGAAGAGTTAAGGTTGCAGGAACTAAGCTCCTCCCCTTCCCTTCCACAAAGTATCTTTTCTGAAGCGCCTTTTCACTAAAGGACCCTCTTGCCTAAGGGAGGAGGGCTGGCGTAGACTGATTCTGTCAGGGTTTACCCTGGCGAACCCGACTTCTGCAAAGCCAGAGGTGGCCGAGAGCCAGGCTAGGACTCCCTGCATTAGAGTGCTCACCCGGACTCTGACAAGCGCCCTCCAATCCGGAAAGGTGACCCAGCTACCACCCCGCCCACGACTGCCGGCGCAGGGAAGGCAGGACGCAGCCCTGCAGGGGGCGCTCTCTCGCTGTTGCCTCCTCCCACCCTCCCCTGCCTTCAAGGAGAGGAAGCTCCATCTCCAGCCCCAGGAGCCTTTCTCCTCCGTGCTGCGCACGCCGCCCTGCAGACAGTGGCAAAGTTTTCCAAGCAAAATCTCCAGTTGCTCAAGCAGATAAAACGCCAATTCACCCACCCATCTGATTCAAAGGAGAAGAGGGAGAATACGGGTTTTACTTCTAAAATGGAAGGTAAAAATGTTCTGACGACTTCTGCGGCTACAATACAGACACCCCACACCCCAAGCAAGAGGAAGAGGGGACTGCAAAGCCCCAAGGCGCGTCCATGTGGTGGGCAGGGGGGCGGCCCGCTCTCCTTTCGACACCAGGCATGCTAGAGGTTGGAGCCTGGCCCCCCAGGACTCTCTCCTCACAGAGAAGCCTCTAAGAGGTCAGGGACTGCCCACCGGGGGGAGGGTGCCCAAAGCAGCAGGGTGAGGAGGGCCCCTCTGGATGTCTGTCGGGTCAAGAAAGTTCGCACCGCCAGCTTAATGCGGACATGCAGGACCTTGTGAAAGGTTTCTTTCTTTATCCAGTTCCCTCAGTGTTTGGCACCCCTCAGCCCCCTCAGAGTCGGAGCCTCATTTCAGCTGCAGTTTGATTCTCTCCACCGCGGCCCAACTTCCACAAAACCCCTCCCCCAGGAAGATGCTGGCAGAAAAAATACTGCAGCAGTGCAGAAGCTGGGGGGAGCCAGACAGGGCAACCCAACTTTGTAGAGTGTGTGGACCCCGCCTTAACCCCTCGATACCCAGCTAGGGAGAGGGGCCTATCTGAGGGAGACCTCTCTTGAGGATGCTGAGGTGCTGGGGGGCGCACAGGGGTGAAGAAAGACAGCGGCAGGGGAAGGTGCCTTATCCCTTCTCTACTCACCAGGACAGCTTGAATCCTTTCATTAGTACAGTCACGATAATCCACTGACCGTGTCCTTAGCATCCCGGGCACAGCTCCGGAGGACCCAGGACATATTTGAAAAGATGATGAAGTCCCAAAAGAACAGAATCCCATGTAATGTGACTTGAACCCAGAGAGAGAAGGAAAAGAGAGAGAGAGAGAGAGAGAGAGAGAGAGAGAGAGACGGGCAGCCCCAGCCAGAAGAAGTGCTCCGCTGCTTTCCCTCCTTCGCCGTTCCCAGCTGAAAGCTGGGCGAAGAGGCAAAGGACAGCTTCTGCAAACCCAGCCCGGGGCTGGAGCTGCCTGCCTGAGCGGTTGCTGCCACTGCCAGTTTCTGATGAGGATGGGTAACGCTGGCAAGGCTGCAAAACAAGCCCTGGAGTTGCCGTCAACAGGCGGGCTGGCCGGCCACCCTACCCTCACCTCACGCCGGCTCAGCGCAGCCTTGGTAAAGGAACCCAGGGAGAGCCCGGCAGGAGAGCAAAAACCTAGCAGAACCTGCACCTCTCCTCCCCCAGGCGGCAGCTCCCGCAGCTCCATATAACCTCCTAATCAATGCAGTACCCAGGCAAAGCGCTGCCAGCCACTTCCGCCCATTTAAAGACACAGCACATGTTTTGTCCCAGGATGGGACAGAAAGTCGGGGAGAGGGTGGGTGAGCAACGTGGGCGCTGGAGAAGGAAGAGGAGAGGGGCAGAAATATCTGAAGACGAGCACTTCCCTGGGCATCGCCAAAGGGTTAAAAATGCCCCACGCCTAGAGGCGGAGGGGAGCCTTGCCCCCAGGCCCTTTGCCAGCCCCGAATCTGAAGCTGTGCCGACCTGAGAGGCCGGATGCCTAGGTGTCCGGAGGCAGGCGAGCTGCGCGGGACCACCTTAAACGGAGTCCTGGCCCTTTTCCCCAGCGAGGCGGGGCGAGCTCGGGGCTGCGGCTGCGAGCTCCCCGGCAGTTCACAGCCCACGGAACACACAGTTCTCCTCCCTGCTGGGGAAGTCGCCTGCCCTGACTTCTGGGGCTCGTGGTGAGGCAGCAGCTTACGGTGGCCCAGCAGTGCCCCCAGTCACCCAGAGCCAGGGAACTCTTAAGCTGGCCACAAAGGCCTGGTGTAGGATTTAAACAACATTTTATCACCAATGCAGGGCGCTGCGAAGATTCAGACCAGGCACAGCACCGAGATTTTCAACATCAGCTCGGAACACGCAGTTCCCAGGAAAAGGGGAAACGGCTCTTCTTACAATCCTCCAAGCTGGGGCCCAGGAGTTCCAGCACCAGCAACTTCCCTGGCTAGGTCATTCCTTTTTGTCCTCCCCTAGATTACTGACTATCTGGGTCAGTAATGCGGATGGGTGAGAATGAACAAAGAGGAGATTAATTATGACATGGCAACCTTCAACTCAACCATAATAAGCCTTTATACCCTGTAACTTGCCCCAAAGCAATCTAGATATTCATTTGTGTTGTATGCACACCATCTACACTTGACCCTATAAGGCGATGCTCTTAAGAAAAACTGGAGTGCAGATCCCCGTTGGTAGCACTCATTGTACGTGTAATACTTGTTTATTATCTGCCTTCCTCCTTTTACATGGTCAGTTCCATGAAGGCAGGGGCTGTGTAGGGGTTCAGCTCTATCTCCCTGGTGAGTAGGCGGGCTTGCACAGTAGGGGTCCGATGAGCAAGTGTTTAATTGAAGTGACCTCATTCAAACCTAACTGAAACACCGTAGTCTCTCTCTCTAGTGTCCAGATGGTTCTGCAGAAATACTCTTAAACATATCCTTGGGTGATGGAATTTCCCTCCACCCATAGCCCCCATGCCAGACAACAATGAAATGCTTTCAAGACTTCTGAACACATCTGGAATCATGTTTTTACAGCTCC
The DNA here is from genome assembly GCF_937001465.1 of Orcinus orca. Classification (NCBI taxonomy): domain Eukaryota; kingdom Metazoa; phylum Chordata; class Mammalia; order Artiodactyla; family Delphinidae; genus Orcinus; species Orcinus orca. Next base: position 99,655,763 of record NC_064566.1, on the reverse strand, counting down.
TTGAGCCTGTACCCAGGCCATAGTGTCAGCCTAGGTATTGTAGGGATGGATGCAAGAGATTCCAGAAGTGCACAGAGTTCTCCTTTACAACCTAGATAAGTCACCCGAAGGGCTTCCCCAGGACACGTGACCCGGCCCCTAGACTAACGTCACTTAGAGCACTCCAGGAAGATGAGAATATTCTCATTCTGCTCCGTCAACTGCTCTGATCACAAGTGACACGTAAAACCTGGACCAAAGCTTTCCAAGTATTACGTTAGAGACAATTATTGTAATGTTAAAATTCTTTAGCTTTTACCATGTATGTGTTTTTTTTGTTTAAACTCTCCTTTGCTTCGCAGCTATCAGTATGAATTTATTGAGGGCAAGCATTATCTCATTTAATCCTCACACACATAATGAAGCAGTTAACTGTCGTTACTTTCCAGGTAATGCAGCAGAAAACTAGAGTGTAGTATCTTGATTTGTCTAATGCCAAACAACAAGCTGCAAGCTTGGGATTTGAATGCAGGCACATCCAACTCCAAAATCCACTCTCAGTCATAATGTATGTTTATTAAAAAAAACTTCACTATCAGACAAGCTGATCGTAAGTGCTAACATGCTCCCAGAACAGAAAGAATCCAAGTAACAGGTAAAAAAAGGAGACTAAACAAAGGCAGCTTCCTCTTTCTCTTACTGATGAGTTAGCTGGCTTGCGTGTCACTGTACGTCTGTGATGTGAGAAGCGCCCTGAGCCTCCTCATTTAATATATTTTCCTTGTTTTATCTTCTCATAGAGGACAGTCTGTTTTGTATGGTTTGAAAAGTTCCCTGATCAGTAAATTGTCAGCACTGACATAATTCTACATTACTCTGTATATGATCAGGCAGGTGCATTAGGCTCTCCTGCTTCTGCCTGACTCTGCAGTCTGGCTGGCTGCTCCCTGACATCTGTATTTCAGGAAGGGCAATAATTTAAAAAAAAAAACTAAATTCAGAAGACTTCCATTTCTGGCAATATGGCAGACTAGATATCCTGATGGTCCTTCCTGTTAACAACAACTAAAAATCCGACATAAAATAAAATATTAACAAAGGGGGAGGTAAGTTTTTTTTTTTTTTTTTTTTGCGGTACTCGGGCGTCTCACTGTTGTGGCCTCTCCTGTTGCGGAGCACAGGCTCCGGATGCACAGGCTCAGCGGCCATGGCTCACGGGCCCAGCCGCTCCACGGCATGTGGGATCTTCCCGGACCGGGGCACGAACCCATGTCCCCTGCATCAGCAGGCGGACTCTCAACCACTGCGTCACCAGGGAAGCCCAAGAAATTCTTTTAAAAAGCTTGATGAGCTATCAAAACAGTATGGAATATTTAGAGGCACAAATGTAGTGAGGGCAGAAACCCAGAAAATCAAGGAACGCCTAGAGGATGCATTTTCTAGAAGGCATTTGCAGAAGCTGTGAAATTGGGCTTTGGTTTTTATGGCCTCACAAAGCACAGTGGACAAGAGATGACTTCTCCAAAAGCCCACTAATGTGAAAGGTGTAAGGGGAGATCTGGTAAAGCAGGCCCTGCTGGCCACACCCTCACCCTAAGGGTGAACTTGAAAGACACAGTAGGGTGGAGGATATAAAAGGAAAACTGTCTGTCTTCAACCCTGACAGTGAGTGAATGAAGAAGGAAGGAAAAACCATCTCCCCTGGTAAGTCATGACTACAAACGGATCCTCACACAGATTGTTGTCTGAGGATTTCCTAAGCAATTCACCAAAAACCATGTCCAGAAAGAAGACTGTAACCACAGTAAAATTAAGAACATCTGATCGTCAACATCGGTCACAGAAAAGACAAGATTTTTCTGGGAGAAGATATGTGTGACGTGTGTAACTGGAAAAGGAGCTGTTCACAGAGTTTATCTTAAAAATTTTACAAATCAGTAAGAAAAAGTAACACAATTAGAAAAATAGACAAATGATTTGAACAAGCACTTTCAGAAGAGGAAATGATCAATAAATATATGAAAGGTGCTCAACTTCATTAGTCCTTAGGAAAATGCAAATTTAAACTTCAGTGAGATACCATCTCATACCCATCTGATTGGCAAAAATTAAAAAGTCTAACAATATCAAGGTTGGAAGGGAACTAGTGCAGGTGTATATTGGTTTGATTCCCTAAGGAAACTATTTGGTACTATGTAGTCAGGTTGAAGAAATGCATCCCCTCACACCTAACGGTTCTACCCCACTGACTGAAGAAACTCACATTAGAAATTTCACACGGGGGACTTCCCTGGTGGCGCAGTGGTTAAGAATCCGCCTGCCAAGGCAGGGGATGCGGCTTCGAGCCCTGGTCCGGGCATGCCATGGAGCAACTGAGCCCGTGAGCCACAACTACTCAGCCCGCGTGCCACAACTACTGAAGCCCGCATGCCTAGAGCCCGTGCTCCGCAACAAGAGAAGCCACCGCAATGAGAAGCCCGCGCACTGCAAAGAAAAGTAGCCCCTGCTCGCCGCAACTAGAGAAAGCCCGCACGCAGCAACGAGGACCTAACGCAGCCAAAATTAAAGAAATAAATTTATTAAAAAAGAAACTTCACATGGTACTGGATGTAATAACATGGTTTGCAGAAACCAACCAAAAAACTGGGGGGAAAAAAATTTCTATCAGTAACAGAAAGGAAAAATACCTGTTGTATTTTCTTAATGTGGGATGGTATATAACAAGAGCATACAGAAGATGTATAAATTACTGTCACATGCAACAAGGTGGATGCATCTCAGAAACAATGTTGAACGGAGGAAGCAAATCAATGAAGAATGCCTACAGTATGATTTTATATGTATTTTATGTGTGTATATAGCTAAAGAACACATAAAATAGATAGATGATATTTTATATCCATACAGATACAGAATCTGTATAGTTGTTCTGTATCCTTAAAATGAAAAGTCAAGGGAATGACACACTCAGCATTCAGGGAGGTGGTCACGCCTGGAGCGGGGGTAAGACAATGTGGTCAGCAGGACAGGTAAAAGGTACACCTGTGTTCACCTGGCACCAACCTTCTCCTATGGGTTTTTGTGAGCAGACCTGATGGAAGGGCAGGATGGTGGTGAGGGAAGGATTGACAATGACAATGTTTTGTGTCATCTGCATTTTCAAAACTCTAAGTTCAAAACATTGATCTTCCCAGCCCCACAAACATTCACAAGTTGCTTGTGTTTACAATGTGTGGTTCACAGAAGGTTGGTTTGTAACACTCTAAGCTTCTTGCTACAACGGTTCCTTCCAAACGGGTTTGGCATGAAGGTTGGAAAAAGTTCCTTTCTGATTTTAGCTGCTTTGACTGCCTCCTGGCCCCCAGGAGCCTGAAGGTCTCACTCACCCTGGTGCTGTTCCTTTCTTAGTCCAACAAAACCACGACTGGCCTTCCTTGCCTCATCCGTGAGCAGGGGCCAGACGGTGAGAGAGGTCTTTCAGCCAGAGCACGCTGCCGGTGATGTGTCAGCAGACACCCAAGGCCCCCAGCCAGGGGACACCTAGCAGCTGGGAGCCCCCGGGAGGACTCAGCCCCCGTGACTCCCACCTCCCCACCAGCGGCTCTTCCCAGCACCAGACACCAGAAGCGCACGCCTCCTCATGACCTTGGGAAGTCACGGGGAGCGTATCTGGAGCAGAAAATAGATGGACAATGTGGTCCCTGAGGCTCGCCTTCTCTCTGGTTCTCGGGTATGTGCTGCCCTCCCTCTGCCCCTGCTCCTACGGAGAGGAGAGCCGCAGCGCCAGGGCAGAGCCGCATGCCTCTAGGAGCTGGCGAAACTGGGGCAGAGCAGTGCTGCAGTCACACATTGGGGAATCAAAGCTCCAGGCTCAGGCAGGGGAGTCGACAGGCGCCGGGAGTGTTATATTTAAGGAGCGTTTTGGAGGTCAGGAAGCTAGCGAGAGGAGCAGCCTCCTGAACATTTCAACAACAAGCCTCCTCCTCGGGCTCCAGCCAGAATCCTCTTCCACATTCCAACTGCAGCCGATAGAGGCTGTGTGAGGGGACGGCAGATGGCCGGAGCTGCGCCCATCAGGTGCTCCCCACTACTTCCCTGTCCCCTCCTCCCCCCCCGACTCTCCTCTCCCCACCCTCGGCCACAATTAGTCACTGGCTCTGGGGTGACGGCGTGGGCCGCAGGCACTGGCCTTGCCTTCTGACCTGTTCACCTGTGCCAGTGCCCAGCCCGGAGCCTCCTGCGCCTGCCCCACCCCTCCTGTGGCAGGACCTGCACACACCCCGCCCTCCAGCCCCACCGGCCACTGCAGGGAGAGGCAGGGAGGGGCGGCACAGGCCACAGAGCCGCTGGGGTTGAGGGGCTTGTGGGGAAAGCAAGGCAGGCTCTGTTCATTTGAAGAATGCTTCCTTCCGCCTCTGTGACCCCACGGATTTGCTTAGGGTACTGGACAGACTTACCTCCCCCATCCTTCTTTGCCTCTCCTTCACAATCTGCTAATCCAGAAGGTTCCTCTGGGCAACCAACAGGACAGACAAGGTCCAAGCCAAGCTCCGGTAGGCTTCATCCCGCCCCCAGGTGCTTCACCGACAGGGTCGACTGGAGAGGGAGGCAGACAGGATGGAGGCAGCCAGGGCTTCCACCGGGTGTCTGTTCACGCGCGAGTTTAAGCTGGCCTCCCACACGTCGTGTCTGGGATTCTCACAAAAACCCAGTGAGGTGTTACTAAACCACACTGGACGGAAGAAGAAACTGAGGCCCCGGGAGGCCTAGTACTCAGCCGTGAGATAAGGCGGGAGTTGGTGAAAAGAGCGAGAAAGCTACAAAGCAAAGCCCTAGGCCCAGGAACCACAAAGCGCCCGCTGCCTCTAGCCCAGGCACCTCCCCCTCTCAGCCAGGCCAGGAGAACTGCCTCCCCTGCCCACCTGGTACAGATGACAGCTGAGCTTTCCCTCCCTGCCTGCTGAAGCTCTGCTGGACATCCCTTCTCCACGGAGACCCCCTGGCTTGATGCAAGGAGACAGGAATGTCCCGGGCCCCACTCTCTGCGACAGTGGAAATCCCACAGAGGACCCCCTCTCTCTACCCTACCTTTCCCTTCCCTTCCCAAATCACTGCCCGCTTCCCGAACGCCTCTGCCGGACTCAGGTCTCCTTCATTGGTGTGCCCTGGATCACAACTCCTCCTGCCAAAAGACAGAAGGGCGGCCTCCGGACACGAAGCCCTCCTGTCAGGCAAGACAGCACACCTCGGAGAAACACCCCCCAGGAGAGGGAAATGCGGCCTGGTTTCACTCCTCATTCTAATTACATTCGTAATAGAAGAAAACATGTCTCCTGCCAGATGGAAGAAACAAGGCAGATTTCTAATTATGCCCCCTGCTCCTCCTGGTTTATTCTCTAGAGGAATTCGAGGTGACTGATGGTGTCAGGGACCCCAGAGGGTGTTTATAACTTCAGGTTTTCTCAGGAAGGGAGCACCCATATATCCACAGCCAGCTGCTTCCTGCTCTCCTCCCACCAAATGGAGGTTTTTCTTTTCTCAACTAAGCTACATATGAGAATTACCATTAACAGACAGCTGAATCGAGTGTTAACTCATGTTCACAGTGAAAGTCTCCAGACCAAGGACAAGACCAGAATCTGTTGTGGGCAGAGAAGCCGTCTGCCGATAGGACAAGCCTAGGAAAGCCGCATTCTTAACTGACAGGGGCCTGACACCAGTCCCAGAGCTGCACTCTGTGATCCAGCACAAGGATTCTGAAACTAGACTTGAGTTCAAATCCGTACTGAACAAGCTGTGTGACCTTGAGCGACTTACTTCATTTCTCTACACCTCAGCTCTATCTATAAAAAGGTGATGACAACGATCCCTGAAGCTGTTAAGAGTCAATGACACAACACATGACATAGTATTGAGTAAGGGCTCAACACCTTTTCACCCTTATTATGATTATTCCCAACCAGTGTCCACAGACCACCACTACCCACTGCAAGAACCAGAGGCTCCGTTTCTACGCTTCCTGGTCTACTTTTTCTCCTTTACCTAAACAAAGTTTCTCATTCTTCCTATTTTGTTGGGGATATTTTTGTATTTTTGTTTTGTGATACTTCTGTCAGGTCAGTCAGCTATTTATTTATTTATTCAACAATAACTATACTTATCGAGTACCTAATGTGTTCATGACCTAGGCAAACCAAGATGCTATTTCAATGATCCATCCAATATCGTCCCTGATCTCTAGAAGCTTATAATCTAATAAGGAACACAAGGCATGGGCATTAAGTAGTTATATTAAATAATTCTAACATAAAGTTTAAAGCAATAAGTCCCATAAGAGAGACACAACTAATCAGAAGGGCAGAGTACTTCTCTTTTCCAAAATGAAGATGGGTTTGTAATCATTATGCCAGTTTTTCAATCAACTAATGAGTAATGGTGAATGTTGTCAGCTAACCTATATTAAATCTGTGATCATCATTTCTCGATTAGTATGGTCTTAAAAGAGTTAGCCAGAAAAAGGATCCAATATTTGTCATCATCCTTTAAGGAGACCAGAACTTCCTATTTGCATGACAGGTGTCCAGAAATAGTGCCTTTGGAACATACTGCTACAATCACTGCCAATAAACACAGGTTTATGTGGATGGAGTAGGCTGTATCTAATGGGGTGGATTTTGAAGTTTCATTTCCTCCATCAGGATATCTTCTCATCAGCACCATAAAGCCGCAAACGAAATGCTCAGAGATGTTTCAGGCCCCCATACCCACGATATTCTCTTAATATCACAACGGACATGAGACTGGCATAATCATGAGTAAATGTAAGAGCCCAGGCTCCAGAGCTACTCAGTAAATGCACCTGTGTCCTTCCATACTCAGCCACTGGCTACCGCTGCTGCTTCAGGGGCACCCAAGTGCTGGCGTTACCATGATGAAGTTTTTACGAGGATCCACAGACAAGTGAGGAAAAATAAGGGCAACGTGGTGAGTTTCTAAAAACTAAAGATACTGAACCTTTAATTTTTGATAATTCATCCTTTTAAATTTTGTGTTTAAATATTCTCTAAATACAGACAATGGTGGTGGTAGTTTTATATTTTAGGTCAGTTTAGTTCTGTTGTGACCCTTTATAGGTGCAATAAATATCTGGCAATTCTGTGTCAGTCCACCAACATTTTTCAATTTCTCTACAAAATCCACAAGTTCAGACTCTCCTATGAAGAAGGCCTTCTCAGTTCCAAGATCTCACATTCTACTATAAGGAGAGCCTCCGCCTCTTAACTGCTGTGATGGGAGATCTGAAAAGTTTCTCCTGTCAACTCCCTAGTCCTTGGGTGGCCATCTAGGTCACAGAGGTTCCTAATCTAGTCTTTCTTTTTTTTTTACTTGAGATATAATTGACATATAACATTATAGTAATTTCGAGAGTACAGCATAATGATTCCATATATGTATATACTGCAAAATGATCACCAAAATAAGTCTAGTTAACATCCATCCCCACATGATTACAATTTTTTTCTTATAATGACCTAATCTAGTCTTGACTGTTTGAACAACGCCTTGGAGATAAGACTGTGCCTCCCCAATGTGTATACATATATATATATATATATATATATATATATATATATATACATACACAACTCTGACCACTCCCCTGACCTCAGACACAGATTCGCGATTGTTCCTGAACACCTTCACCTCGATGTCTCATGGGCACCTCAGAGCCAGCACGAATAAATGAAACTCCGCATTGTCCCTCTACCTCTCCTTCTGACCCTGACCTCCTGTGCCTATCCCAATAGATAGCACCACCAACTATGAAGCCACCCAGTCAGACAGCTGGAATTCATCCTACATGCTTCCTCTCCCACCTCCCATTTAACTAGGCACAAAGGCATGTCGACTCTAGCTCCCTAATTATGACTAGCGTTTGTCTCCTGCTATCCGTTATTACCTGCCCTTCAACCCTCATCTTTAGGTTTGCAGTTGTACTTACCCTCTCCTACTTGTTTGTTCATTCACCAAATATTTATCGAGCATCTATCATACACCAAGTAATACGCCAGGTGCTAGGGGTTTTGTGGCTTAAAATGGAAAAATGCACAATCCCTGCCCTTAAGAAGCTTATAGTCTAGTGGGGGGAAGACAAACATGTGAAAAATAAAGTGTCAGAGATGGCGCAAAATGAGGAAAATCTTAACAATCTGTCTACCTTGCAGTCTTGTAGTCAAAAGCAAACCTGAGGATATCTTAAAGTCCTTCAATTGTTCCCAGTATCTACATGGATGAGGCTGTCACAGGGTGTCAACTCCCGCTTCCTTCTCCAGTTTCACCATCTGCCTCTCATCTTCTACACGTGACCCGCGCTCCAATCAGGCCCAAGTACTTGCAGTGACCTGGGCTTTGCCACATGTGTGCTGTCTCCCTCTCCTGCCTCACTAGTGTCCAGTGAACACCTATGATGTGCAGGCATTTTACCTAAGTTATCTCATTTAACCCTCACAACAATCCTATAGGGTGGATGGTATCACCCTCATTTACAAAGGAAGAAACTGAGACTAGGAAAAGCCAGGATAACTCGCTCAGGTTCACTGAGCCAGAAAGCGGCAGTGCCAGCATTTGAACCCAGACACGCCCAGCTCCAAATCATAACTAGATCACCTCTCTTGCCTCGTCCGCCCGATAAACTCCCACCCATGCTTCAACTCAAATGTCACTTCCTCAGAAAGCCCTTATGCCTGCCCAGGTAACATCAAATAGTTCTTTTGTGCTTCCCTGGTGACTCAAACTTCTATTACAACCCTTATTACCTTTGTGCCACCATAATTTGTTTACTCATCTGTCTTCCCCAAGAACCCATGAGCAGCTAACTGCTCACAGGGATCGTGTGTTATTCATTGAAAAGCTCCACACTGAATCTCTGCTGGCATGTAAGCGGCATTTAATAAACATTTGTTGAGTGAATGGATTAATGAGTGCTTACCGACCTCTCTTCTCAAGGCTGAAAAAGAAACTCTCAGGACACAATTTATCATGTACTTATCTTAACACAGTCATGTCAGGACATCAGATGGCCCCAGTCTGAAACTGCAACCTTAAAAAAAAAAAAAGAGGAGCTCCACAGCAATGCAATAGTCCAGACTCCAGGAGGTGAAGTCACACTTCCAAAAGCCCTCCTCCAGGAACTGAACGCAGTCTAAATAGGCAGGGCTGTCATCAAGAGTGGCCACACCTCCAACCGAAACTACTTCATTTGGGGGTAACTGAACCCAATACACTGGGGGCTAAAGGGATCCAGGGAATAGGACCTCAGGTATTACAGGGGAAAGATAAGGGAAGGGGGACGCATTTACATGTATTTAGACTTTTAAAAATGATGCCCACATCATCTTAAATCAGTTACCAGTGAGTCACATTATGAATTTTTACTCCATGGTTCCTGCTTGTGCACGGCATTCTCCAACGTCACTGTGTCAACCACAAGGTATAGGTTTTCTTTGTACCTGGGTTGCAAAATGCAAACAGGCTCTTTATGGGAGCATCTTGATCAGTTAAAGAGTCTTAAACTTTTTTGAGTCATAAGCCCTCTGGAGATCTGATGAGAGCCATGGATACTCTTCCCAGAAAAATACAGAGATACAAAATTCTGCCTACAAGTGGTAGAGGCTCATGGACCCTTTCCTAAAGTCCATCCCAGGACCTTAATGGTTCACGGGCCCAGACTGAAAACACTTGAACTAAACTCCCTCCAAAAGGTTTGGGCTAGAGAAGGTTAAAGAAAACGAATCCCAGTGCCAGTGTTAAATGTCGCCTGTTTCTGTGACCCATCAGATTCACTCCTGTGGTCAAGGTCCTGATCGCAAATGCTGGCCTCAGGAATGGTCCAGCTCCAAGGTCTGATTCTTTGCCTGATTAGATAATCTGCAATCTGGGCGAAGGGATGCCAAGAGCCTGAGAAAAATGAAGCTGACTCTGTTTCTACCTCCATGTGCAAATGGAAACATAAACGCACATCTCCAAACTAACTGCAGAATAACTCCCCGATGCCCCCAAAGCACACCTTTCCCAGGGCACACACCACCACCACCCCTGGAGGGCCAGCTGCTTGGTCCCAAACCACTTACAACTTTAAGAGCTAGTGGACTAGCAGGTTTGTAAGCCTGGCAAGAGACGACACTTGACATCACGGAGAGAAGGTGCGTTACAGCCAGACAGCAAACTGCTTGGAGCAAACTGTTTTGGATCCAAACACAGCTGCAGATGCCTTGCTCCCATGGCTGCCACGGCACACGGCCAAGGGGGGTACAGCACCTTGACCAGCCATGCTCAACGTGGCTCCTCAAATGTTTGTGGAAGGAGGTAGAGAGAGAGGAAGGGTGGGGGGACTGAAGAGTGATGTGGTCCAGGAATCTAGGGAGGCCTGTTCTCATTTAGTTTTGCTCTCCCTAGCTCCTTTCTGCAAGGAAAAGGAAGTATTCGGCAGACCTAAGCTGGTTAAAACAACATACGCATGTAATTCTCACCACTATACAGACTAGGCAATAAAAGCCCAGAGAGGTTAAGTAACTTGGATCAGATCACACAGCATGTGGGAGTGGGAGAAAGGGGCTGAGAATCCAGTTCTGCGATTCTCAGAGACGTGTCCTAACCACTTTAACACATTACTGCCCGCAGCACGGTTGCTGCTTGGACCTCCTACCTCATTCTCTCTTTCATACACACATGGGGTACTCAACCTGCTCCAGAAGTCTGAGCCTCGTCCAGTCTTCCATCTTTGAGAGAAAGGAGACCCTGCCATCTGGCCAGAGAGGAAGGCCCCCAAACCCAGCACTGAGATATTGTGGAAGGACCACAGGTCTCTCTCCCTGTACACAGGGGCTGCGGCTTACAAACTCAGCCTGCTTAGCTCCCCCATCCACTCTCAATGGCTCTAGCTCCTTGTTTGGAAGAATGCACAGAAAAACAAATTTCAAATTGCAAGCAGGAGTCAGGAGACATCAGAAACCTATCTCAGGGACGCCCTCTAGCGTGCCTACAGGGTGCGTGCGACCCAGCACCCGGGCACCGTTCCCTAGAGGTGCCCAGACCCGCACTTCCATTGGGGCTTCAGATGAGCGGTGGGAGGGGACAGCTGCCGCATCTGCCACTCAGAGCCAAATCCCAAGGCCACCTCACCAATCCCAAGGCCAACATCTGCTGCAGGATGAGAGGCAGTCTCTGCTCTCAAGACTGTCCAGCCCACACCGACCCCACCCATTCCTTACACAGCAGGCAGAGGGAAAAGAGAAGCAGACAGAGGGTGAAAGTGTAGAGATGGCACAGATGGGTTAAGAGAGCACTGCAGCGTGGGGAAGAGGCAGAGGAAGAAGACAGAGAGGATAAGGGAGGGGGCGGCTGAAAAGAGACACGGTAAAGATAAAGGAAAACCAAGGCAAAGCTGTCGAGAAAGACAGACACACGGGTCAGCCCAGACAAAGCTACAGGTCACCGCCCCCGCCTACCAGGCTTCCAGGCACACAGAGGTGAGGAGTGTGCCTAGGAGGGCCCGGCCTTCCTCCCCTCCCCTGAGGTCCTCATTCTCGCACCGTTTCCCTCCACTCTGACACAGCCCCTGGATGCTCCGGACTGGTGGGCTGAGGGAGAGGAGGGGAGAGAAAAGTGAACCAAAGGCAGAACTTGCCAAGCGAAGCCACTTACGCACAGTGAGGCCGGCAGCATTTCCATCCTACCTTTGCTGTCGCCATATCAGCCGGCTCCATGATCTCAGCTTGGCCTAAGGAGCAGCGGTACCATCCAGAGAGAAAAGGCAGAGTCACAAAGGTCCACCCGGAAAGAACCAACCACCCCTCTGGAAGATCGGGGAAATGAGACCTATTTCTAAGCTTTGGCCCCGGGACCTCCTCTGCTGGGGGGGAGAGCAAAGGGCCTCGGGGTCCCCAGCAAGTCAGGGGCCTGCTTGTGTTCCCACAGATGCCCACATCAGGCTGAGTCAGGGGGCGTCTCCCCTTGCCTGGTACTTCTTCCCAGGAGGCAAGTGCGGGTCTCGCCAGGGCTCCCCCTGCTGGGGGAGAGCGCACAGAGGTGGAGGCCCTGCCCTCCCATCACCGGGTCAAACTGGTACCCACGGGTCAGAGAGAGGGAAGCTTGTGGGAAGAGGCCGGCTGGCGGGTGCTGAGCAAGTGCTGGGGGGGGCGGGAGGGGAGGAGGCTAGGGGTCGGTGCGGAGGCGGGTGTGAGAACCTCAAGAAGAAGGTACAGGCACTCAGATGGAAGCAGAAGGTGCTGTGCAAGGAGGTGCCGGAGCCACAAAGCCAGAGCCCGCCAGGCAAGGCCGAGAACGCAGAGGGAGAGGAATGCGCCCGGTGAAGCCACTCACCTTGCAATAACACTCAGACTGACTGAGGCCTACACAGGAGCCAGAGCGGGCGGTTCACACCCCCCCCACTCCACTCCCAGAGACTCACAGCCTCTGTCTAAAGGTACATGAGAGCAGCCGGCAGCCCGGCTGGATCTGCAGAGGCCCCTGGCTCTCTCGGAGCAGCCTGATTGGAGGACCAGGATGACTTCATCCGGCCCCATTCATCACTCTAGGTTTCCTGCCCAGCGGGGACAGGCCGCTCTGCTGCAGTGACTACTGCTTCCTCTGTGGCCCATTTTACGCGGGCGGCCTGGGATAGGCTGTGGCAGTCGGGGGCGGCCAGGGAGAGGGGTCAGAGTATGTCGGGCCCTAGAAGAAGGCGGGAACAGCCTGCTCACATTTCTAGGGAAGTGCAGAACCTCTACTTAAAGCACAGCGCATACATCCATTCCTCCGTGAGTCTGCCGGTGCCAGCCCCGGCAAGAACGCAAAAGAGCCACTCCCCTCCTTGAAACCAGCAAGGAGACCAGGTTGTGTGCTCTGGTGGAGCACCGGTCTTCCCGTCAAAGAGTTCAATCAGACACATTCGAATCTTCAGATATTTCTCCCAGTCACTGAGAACAACCTATGGACAAGCAGGTCGATATCCTCGGGCATCCCTAAGTACCTCCTTCCATCAGTTCTCCCTGTCAGCTCTCCTAACGTGCTGACCTGGGCTTGCTGTTAAGGACATGCATTCCTTCAAGCCCATGATTTCAGACCCACAAAAGGTTGCAGGTGGATGAGACCTTAAAGCTTCGGCTCCTGGAAACCAAGGCCCAGCAAAAAGCAAAAGGGTCAAAGAAAGGTCTCCCAGCACTTGTTCCCCAATTCCACAGAGATTTTCCCTCAGAGATGGTGAGCTCCTGAGAGAAATGATGCCCTCATTTCCCCCTTACCTTCTGATCCCCACAGCTCCCAGAGCACAGAAAACCCAGCAAAGCAAGGGTTAAAGGGAGAGATTCAAATATAAGGGAATGAAAAAAGACGGCAGTGACCGTGAGGTCTCATCCACTACCACCTGCAATGGCCCTCATTCTTTCTATTACCTGCTTCTGTTCAAGCCTGACTTCATCACAACGAATCCATGCAGTCAGGTAACCAACACACCAAGGAAAGAGTTTTCCAAAAGAATGACGACATCAACAATTCTACCAGTTTATTTTACCCGCGTCCTAGGGTCTGGCAGGAACAATAATAGTAGCAACTCCCATCGGTACATAATTTACATGTTTTCAAATCCATTACCTCATTTGATACTCACAGGCATCCACTGAGGTAAGTATTGTCTCCCCCATTTCACAGATAATGAAACTGAGATTCAGGGACTTGAAGGGACTTGCCCAAAGGTCACATAGACAGCACAGCAGAGCTGGGACTCAAACCCATGTTCACTGACTCCAAATCCCCTTCAACTAAATGTCATACTATCAAATTTCCCACCCCTCAACCTGCCCCCAACTCCAGCTCCCCATGACTACAGACTAAAAGAACATAAAACCTCAGTGAATTTACAATTTCCCTTTGGCACCCCCTTTTTGTAGAAGATGGCAAATTAGAAAATACACTATCAAACACTAGGAAAAAAAAAATCTTAGGCCTGCCTAGAGGTTACTGTATACATTTAGCAAATCTCTCGTGTCTGATGGAAACTGCTTTTAAAAAGAATCACCAAAGATTCATTCATGATCGCTTTATTTAAGCAGGAAAGTGGACCAAGACACCTGACCAAATTGGTCAACCATCAGGATTGAAATTAAGGAGGAAAAAAAGATGTGTATCCTGGTTCCTGGAGGTACATTATTTTCCAGCCATCATAAATACCGAAGGTATCACTTCTGCCTTCCCTTTCCCGTCTTAACTCTATCTGCCAAGGGCCGCCAAGTTCCATAAACCTAGATGAAAAAGGACGAGGATGAGAGTAACAGGAAATCATTTAGGCCCATGGATTGTTTTTCATTAACTCATTGCCTGGTTTCTATAAGCCCTAAACTGTGGTCACAGATACAGTCAACTTGAAGTGGGTAAGAGGCTTTGCTGGTACCGCAGTGGCGATATTCCACCATACGCCCACAACAATAACAAAGGTGTAGGGCCGTGCCAGACCCACACATGTCAGCTCTGCTCAGAGGCCTGGAATGCGCCTTCTGGCTATCGCTGTGGCCTTCAGTCCTCTCCGTTCCTGGGCTGACAGTCAAATGTACAAACAGATGGAGAGCAGAAGGCTAGTACCCACGACTGAGGATGTTCTGTTTCATCAGATTCACACAGAAATCAGACCCACGTTAACGGGACTCCACCCCGTCTCCCAAATAACCACACACATTCACCTACTCAGTGCTTAAAGTCATCCAGCTGTCACACAGCCCTGGATGGTGAACGCGGAGGACGGCATTGAGAAGACCTGCTCCGCCAGGAGCATCCACGTCTATTTTACAAAGCGATTCATATGTCCTGAACGCAAAGCAGCACAGAGAGCGCTATTAGCCATAGAACAGACAGCCTAGAAGATGGGGCAGGGTGGGAGGTGGGGGACAGTGCTAGGCTTTAATGAGAAGAAGAAGACTATGTCCCAGAGTCCAAAGACAACTCCAGGAAGAAAGGCGGAAAAGAGAACGACACTGAAGGGAAAAAGGAAAGAAAAGCTAATGCAGGGTATCTAAGTAGCCAGCGAATCTGCACCTCTGCTACTTCCCAGCGAGAAACTGATCTAGATGACTCCTCATAGGATCACTCACTCCTCTATTCCATGCATTTGCCTTCTGAACTAGAGACCAGAAGCTCTCTCTTCTACAGCTGCTATAATCTCCTTCCATTTTGCCTAACATTTAGTGAAAAGACAGACAGACAGACAGACAGGCAGGCAGGCAGAGAAAGGGTGGGGGTGGGGGCGGGGGGAGCCCCTTTATAACGTCATCATACCATTTTCTCTCCAGGGCAATTATTCGTACTAATTACTTTGCCCTACGTATTACATTCTAACTCCTTAATCGCTGTACTTAGGTATAAAGTTAAGAAAGTGGGGGGAAAAAAAATAACCCAGATGCTTGAAAAGAGGCTAGAGTGACTATGGGCTGGGGCCACTCAAGCTGTGGTGGGGAGTCCGGGCACCCAGTTCCCGGAGGACAGCTCAGAGGCTGACGCTGCACCTTTAGGAAGCCCTTCCTCTGGCAGCTGTGGGTGGGAAGCGCTGCCAGGAAAGCGGGCAAGGCTGTTTCAAAGCCTGGTGGGATCAGCCTTGCCTGCTGCGCTGTGGCGTGTGCGGCTCTCCGAGTGAGGGGCAGTGGGCTGGCCTCATCTGCACTGCTTATAAAATGTGCAGCCCCATCACTCTGCCCGTCCTGAGACCACAAACACAGATCGGGTGCCTTTTTGCCAGAAAGGTGAAATCCCTTCTCTGACTGATGCCTGTAAACTGAAAAGACAGGGATGAAGCAGGGAGAGTCTCCCATCACGATAGACCTTGAGAGGTCACTTGATGTCTTCTCTCCCCGAACACAGAAAACGGCAGTTTCTTCTGAGAGAAGAGACAGAAAGAGGGAGGCAGGGTGAAAGTGAACAGGGGCAGAGTGTGTGAGTTCCCACGATCCTGCCGTGTGACTGTGCGAGTCTGAGGGGTTGGAAGGTGCCGTCTCCTCTCTTGTGCTCGTTGGCCGTCAACCCTTTAGAGGCAGTTGATCCTGATGGACAGCCTGCCTCTCAAGTCATCCTGCTTAGGTCTGAATTCTGACTCAACGACCCACCGCCTGTGTAACCTTGGGCATGTTACTTGGCCTCTCTGTGCCCCCATTTCCTCATCTGTAAGACAGGGGATGCTATTCCTCAACTCATCGGCGCCTACGAGGATTAAATGTGATAACATACGGAAAGGGCTTAGAATTGTGTCTGGCACACAGTAAATACTACTTAAACGTTGAGCTTTTTTTTTTTTTTAATTCAGTGGTTCACCTCCTGTCTTCTGTCATCCATATGACCTCTCCCCCGCAGAGCATGAAATTTTAAGACCCTGTTGATGACGGCAGAGGTAGACTGGACAGAAAACAAACCCACTTGCTTTTTTCAGGTGAATAAAGGCGTTAGAACCAGCGGGGTGAGAGCGTCATTATAACAAGGAAAAGGCAGAAAAGAAATCAGGGAAAGACCAAGGGGAGACACTTCCAGGTAATGCTGAAGGGTAGTGGACACTGTGGGGGCATGTAGAGGAGTTTTGGGGGGAAAAGCCATCAAAGAACAAGGAAAGAGTCCAAATGAAAATAAGAAGGGAACGAAAGATGCACAAAGAAAATCAGGAAACTGATCGAGTTGGAAGTGGGAGGAGAGAGGAGACCAGGCAACGACAAGCTCAAAGTGGAAATTTCCATGACGGTGTTTGACCGAAGCGTCTGAGAGGAGCTGTGGCTGGAGAGAAACAGCCACGCACAAGGGAAACTAGGGAGACGGCAGCTAACCCTGCAAGGTTCAAGGCTGACTTGGTCTCACACAGCTGAACTGCTCTCTGGTGATGTCAGGTGTGGGAGGGCTGGGGTGGAGGAGCTTCTGACGAGTCAGGGCAAGGAGAGAAGGAGATTCAGGTTCTAGGAGGAAAGGAAACAGCCAGGGGCCAGTCACCTCCAGGAATGCACCCTCTGCTGGCCGGAAGGGACAGTGTCAGGCCGCCCGCCTCCCCCATTGGCGCCCCTAGGGAAGCCCACAGCTCAGGCCAGACTTGGAGGTCTCTGCTTCGGTTCACACTATAGCTCCTCGGGAAACCCACCTCCCTCAGCCGCTAGCACTTCCTGGGACCTCGCAAGCAACAGGAATATCAGTGATAGCGCCTGGACATCATCCTCTAGAACTGGACAGGGCAGTGTTGCCTAGTGCTTAAAACCCAGAGTCAGATGACCTGGGTTCCAATTCCAGCCCATCATTTAGCAGCTGTGCGCTCTCATGCAAGTTATGACACCTCTCTGAGCCTCAGTTTTCTCGTCTATAAAATGGAGGCAATAGTTATACTACTGGATAGGAAAATGGGGAAATTTAAACAAGAGCACAGTGACTGACACATAATAGGCACGTTCAACAAAGGTTAACTGAAATAACGTCGCCTTTATGATTACTATCTGAAGGGTACTCAGGGGGCTGGGAACCATGGGAACGCTCCGAGCTCCCCCAAACCTCCGAGCCATCTGCACTTGGCGCCAATGCAAAGCTGGCACTGGTCTGGTTACACAACTCCTGCCCTGACCACCCCCCCTCCCCCCACCCCGCCCCAGTCACACCACCTCCAGCCAGCAGCTGGTCCCTGAACTAGACTTCCACATGACAGATTTGTGTAAGTGCTTCAAAAATGGAAAGGCTCATAAATGCCTCAGGTGGATAATCCTCCCACTCCCTGCCCTGGAGGTTTACTCCTGTGCCTGTACCAATTTTCACAAAAGACCTACAGCCGGGGCGGCAGAGGATGTCAGAGACTTTCGCATCGGGGTCAGGGTGAGAACAGATGAGAAGCCACAGGATTAACTGAGCAGGGGGTCAGCAGGGAGCGGAGCGCGGAGAGAGCCAATCACGCTGCCTGACCTTTTTACGGTACATGGTATACGGGAGCCACACACGTTTCCATTGTACAACCAAAGACTCTACTGCAGATGGAGGTGGGCGCTGGTGGAAGAGCCGGTGCGGGAGAGGTTGGGGCCGTCTGAATGCCACTGGGACATCACTGGACGCTGGACTCGGGACCCACTAGTGGACTACTGTTGAAACTGAGCAAAAAACAAGATAAGGTGACAGAGGTCACAAGACCCCTGGGCAGTCCAGTGAGCGGCAGCAGCCTTGGGGGGGCGGGGCTGGAACTGTAGGGGCGCTGCTGAGGAGTGTTTCACTCCCCCATTGTGCTCTGCAGCTGCCAGGCCAGGCGCGTGGGAGAGGTAAGGGGGAAGCTGAGGGGAAGTCTCCCAGTGTCCTCCTCTGCATCCCAGGTTTCTCCCAGAGGACTGGGAACAAAGCTGAAAGAGGCAGATACAGATGTGCGCCAATCCCTGGGCCAGGGGCTGGGGAGGAGATGCGAGCCGGCAGCACACGAGGGCAGACGTGGAGGGGAATGCTTCCAGAGCCCACCACCCTCTCCAGACTGTCCTCAGCTTGTCTTCTGAAGGTCACTGGCTCCAATCTATCCTTGGAGCTGCCACTGCAGCGCTTACATCCAGAAAACAAACAGACCATGAAGCTATGGAAGCTCGTGGGGTGGGAAAGAAAAGAATGACCAAGGAACATCTACTTAAATGTCCAAGGAAGAACTCACGGGTCCCCGAGGAATCTGAGCAGAGGGTCTAAGAGGAACATACAAACCTGTCTGCACAGCAACGCCAACCAGCGATTCTTCCTTTGCACTGGCAGTTCCCTTCCCCCCTCCCCCGTGTCCTCTCTTCCTACGAGGTGGGAGCTGTCCTGCCAGGCAGACACCCCTGCCTTCCACAACTGAAGAAGTGGAGTCCAGGCCGCTCCCTTAGCCTTCTCTGCCTGCTGACTCACAGCCGATCTCATTACTGAGGGATCAGATGACCACTCCCTCCTCTCCTGGCAAAGCCACCACCAGCAGGGGGTGCTGGCGAGCCCAGAGGGAAGGTGAGTTTTTGCAGGTCCTGCAGATGCCTACAGGGGCTTCAGCTGGTACCTGCAGAGACGTAAGAGTAACAATGGCTCTGTTCTGCAGTTTAGGCATAACAGTGAAACCGAAAGAAAGTTTCAGAAAGAGATACTGTCAAACAAAGAGGTGTACTGGAACCTTTGTACATATAAAATCCTAAGGCACTTCTCAAAATGAACAAGGCATAGGAAACATACTCAAGATTAAGATTAAAAAAGAAAAAACCTATTTGGCCTTCAGGCACATTTAACTGCATCATTCAGAATCACTGGGGTCTATCCTCTCCCTGTTTGTTTCCTGTTCTGTCTGGTTTTGAAGCTTTCCGAGAGATAATCTTCATTAGTAGACTGGCTCATACACCTCCACATCCGGAGCTTCAATTCTAGCAAGCTGGGAAAGACAGACCCATCAGATATAAGGAAAAGCAGAAGGTCCCGCACTGGATCCCCACATGTATCCTTTCTCAACGGGAAGTCCTAAAGCACTGCAAATAAAAACTTGAGCTCTGGAGTCAAATCTCAGCTCTGCCACGTTACAAGGAAAGGCAATGGACTTTGCCTTATCTAGAAAATGGGTAGAGAAGTAACTTCCCTTCCTGGGTCGCTAATATGATAAAATAAGCACAGCATCGAGCACAGAATAAGCTCTCAAAATAGAAGCTATTCTTAGTAATAACAAATAATACCTCAGAACTGATACTGTGCCCACAAACTAAGTACACAGACATTCTGTGCTGTCTTGCGTTTGCTCTTCTCATTTGTAGATTTGCAGTAGTTTCTTATAATTATAGATTTCTTTACTGAAAAAGACCCCAATTAATTTCCTTAGTCAATTTCCCATTATGGAAGTTATTCATAGAGAGGCAGAAAACCACTTGACATAGAGAGTGAAGAAGAAATTCATCAATTAGGAAGGAGTAGAGTGTCTGGCCCCTTAAATTCCTTCTTAAGGGCTCCTTCTGTAGATCT
Organism: Orcinus orca; assembly: GCF_937001465.1. Taxonomy (NCBI): domain Eukaryota; kingdom Metazoa; phylum Chordata; class Mammalia; order Artiodactyla; family Delphinidae; genus Orcinus; species Orcinus orca. The sequence goes on along the minus strand of NC_064566.1, from coordinate 99,635,792 downwards.
CTGTTCTGTACCCTATTTACAAGGACAACTGATGTCAACTCTCAGCCGGAAGCGAATCCACCCGTTGTTTAAGATGCCAGGAAAAGAAAACATGGATAATAGTTGTTTCACTTCCAGAGGGCAAGGAGGTGAGCCGGTGAAACTGTCCACTTTGTGGAGCCCAAAGCAGGTCTAAGGCATGGAGCCAAACTAATAAACTAAGGGTTTCTCAAGTCCAACCCCGAATTCTACTTACTAACTCACCCACCACGCTCACACAAAGAATGACAAGGGGAACTTCTGTGTTTATGTATGGGCAGGCGGGGTGGTACTCAGAATGCCTCCACTCCCTCAGCCCCTTCCCTGCAGCCGGGAGGAGGAGGGCCGTTCTGAACCAGGGTTGCAATGGGTTTCTCTGCATCTCAATGCAAAAGTTGCCCCTTCGGATTAAGGAGGACTGGCAAAGAGAGGGAGGGAGCCCCAAGCAGTTAACTGCTTGTGGCTCCCCTGCCTGAGGATAAAAAGAAAAGAGGCACTGAGCAACCTGAAAAGTGATGACAGATAAGATGAAATGATTAACTACACAGCCCAACCCACCCACCTTTCTCCTCACTGCACAATGGTGATTCCTGGGCTACGCAGAGGATAAGGGAAAAACAGAAGCCACGCACTGACCCCAGCATCCCAAGCTGGGTAAAAAGGCACCGAGGGTCTGCCAGAGGTTCCCTAAAACTGATGTCACAAGCCAGGACTGGGACAGCTAGGCTCTCCCTGGCCCAGGCCTATTAAATTGGGTGCTTGATACCAGCTAGGTTTCAGGCTACGAAGTGCGTTTCTCAAACACCACCGACATGGAAATCACTTGGGGTATGTGTTATCTGTGCAAATTCCTAGAGGCTCAGAATCAGAGAGAGGGGCCCAGAAATGTGCATGCTGAATGAGTTCTGCAGGTGATTCTGACACCCGCTCAAAGGCTGAGGACCACTGCCTTAGAACCCTGGTCTCCCAAGCTGGAGGCTCATTATCAAGGGGATATGAACACTTACTCATGCAGTGCAGGAAGAAAATATGAGAACTTATATTTATACTTCTTTTTAGCTCATCCTTTAAAAATGTCTACTTAATTATATAATATACAAAATACTTCATACAGCAGTGCACGCATACAACTTACGTAAATACGTTTACACATGACATCGGTGGTACCGCTCAAAAAATGTTTACTGATGGGGATTTGCAACCAAGCTGGAGTATCAACTTCTGGTACAACGACTGCTTCAAAGCAAAGAGTGGCCTCTGTAAATACCTGCTCTGAGCTTACGTTATTCCTCAGTGACCAGTTAAGAAGAGAACCCAGGGTTTTGGGCCTCCGACTGCATCTCAGCCCTCGTGTAAGAGGGAGGAAAGAATGCAGTGCAGAGCAGAGCAAGCCTGCGGGCGGAGTCCGGGCCTGAGCCCCGAGCTGTCACCCACTCACGTTCCTTCTTCACCCTGGCTGCTAGGAGGATACTATTTCTCCCAGTAGGAAGTGGAGACGCTGGGGAACGAAATTTACCGTTCATCCTGCCAGTTGCCCCAATCTAAATCCCAACTATGGCATCCGCAGAGAGAGAGTGGTTTGCTGAGCTATAATTAATAACCCCGCTTTCTCAGGCAGAAAGGGAGAAATGCTGGAGTAGGAGAAACGCAGAGCAGGTGATAGTTACACCTGCAGACAGTTCTGCTGACAGCAACAGAAGCAGCCGGAGGGAAGCTACAAACTGGGAACTCGGGCGGGAGGGGAAGGCAGAAGCACCCTGCCCCCCAAAGTCAGAGCTTAGCCCAGACCTAAAATAAGTTCTCCTCTACTATCCAAACGCCTATGTGCTGTCTGCCACAAGACCGCACCGTCCTCTAAGCACACGTGTATGTGAATCAGAAAAAGGGGCACACGGATCAAACCATTTCCAGGACCATGAAACTGTCACAACGGTTAACAGATGCATTCATTAGGGCTACAGCGGCCCTCCTTCTGGGCCATAGTCACAGAATCCCATGATCATAGAACATTAGAGCTAGCAAAGCCTTACACACGTATTCACGGAACAGATATTTACTGAGCGCCTACCATGTGTCAGGCTCCGTGCTGAGTGCTGGGTACACACTAGCAAATAAAACAAAGGCGGTCCCTGCTCTCATGGAGATTAGGATGAGCGGGGGAGACAGACAACCACCAAGTCAACAAATAAATACAATTATGACACCATTAGTGCTAAGGCGGAAAGGAAGCTGGGGGGGAGTGGGGGCCGGAGTTGATGTGACTGGCTTTCCCGGGCGACTGAGGAGTCATCAAACGTCACCTCTCCTGAACTCACTCTAACCAAATCTCCAGCTACGGTTCTCTGAGAACTTACCTTCCACTCACCTCCCAGGCGTGGCCCGAGCCAACAGTTTGCTGACAGTAACTCTAACAGAAGCTACCATTTACTGCGCGTCAGACACAATGCCAAGTGTTTTTCCCCTTTGTTCTCATTTTGATCCCCCCAAGCTCCACAAAGTAGGTACAATTATCTCCATTTTCAAAGAAGGAAGCAGGCTCGGAGAGGATAAAACGTTGTGAAAGCACCACAGCCCACAGCCAGTAAGTGGTAGAGAGAGGATTTAACCTGAGGTCACTCCTTCACCTTCCAAGCAGGGTCCTGAGTCCCACGTGACCGCTGCACAGATTCCTGTCCCTGACGCCAGCACCACAGAATCAGAGACTCTCTGGTGCTGCCATGCCCTGCTGGGGGCCGGCTGCAGGGCCACAGCGCTGGGTAGTCGGGGCCCATGGAGCCACCTCCTAAGGGTGCAGACTGGGTTTCTGTTCCCCACCCTCAACCTCCGCCTGACAGCACCCTGGGGAGAGAACCCTCGTCAACGACGGCTGCACACCTGTGGGCGTCTGTGCCTGGGCGTGTGTGTGAGAGAACCGTGATCGTCACCAACCACCTTCGAGCCCTACCTACCTTTGAGATCCACTGAGCCTCTCACTGCCTTTCTTCTTCCTGTCCTCCCCTCACCCCATCTGTCCCATCTGTCCTCTTCCTCGCTGCTGCTTCTCTTCAAAACAAAACTGCTTATAAGTTTACATGCACCTCTCTCTCCGATGCCTGCCAGTCCCTGAATTTAACTCTGATCCTAGAGGTTGCAACCTCCTTCTCCTCCAGAAAACCTCCTCCCCTCTGCTTGTCACAAAGGCCAAGGCACAGCGTGTCTGGCAAGGAAACACCGCCCCACGATTCTGCCAGGTTCAGGGCCCACATTAGGGAAGAGAGCCCCACACCTGGTTTATGCTCAGATCTCCCTGGCAGCTGCTCAAGCAAAGTCCCAAATGAGTGGATATGAGGTATGAACACACAAAGGCAACACCCCCAAAGGTCCCTATCCATAGGTCCCTATCACTGGAAGGGAATTAACACCCACAAAGACATGAGAGAACCCGAAACCAGGCAGAACACACCATTCTCTTCAGCACCTTTCTCTTGGGACCGCCAAGTTCTTTACCAACTGAAGTAATTTACCATCAGAGAGGAAGAGAGTGCCCCCTGGTATGAAGAACCCAGAGAGCCACGGAAGCGCCTTGGAGACGACTCGGCGAGGCCCAGTCAAGCACGCCGTCCACTGAGGAGCACGCAGCCTCGTTCATGCCCCACCCCTTCCCCTTCCCCTTCAGCCTCTGGCAACAGAGCACTCTCCCTCTTGCGGGCCTGTCACTAGCAAGGAACTGCAATATCCCCAAACGTGGGAGACACCCCGAAGCACTCCCACCTCCGTGAACAGCCCCGGGTCATCCCAAACCAGCCAAGGGCCAAGTGCTCGTGCCCTGATCTCCAGGGCCCCCGGCCACCTACTTGGCTCGTAGAAAGGACAGCTTCTTCCTCAGGGAGGAGACATGGTGATGGCAGGCCTGCTTCACAGCTGTGCTGCAAGAGACCGTCGGGGAGCGCAGGTTCTGGACCATGCTGGGCTCACCGGGGGGCCTGCCACATGGCCACAGGGACCTGGGGGGCCGGAGGCTCACTCTGGGGCTGCTGGCCGGGCAGCTCCTTCCGCTGTCGACCTGGCCCCTGCACCTGAGCTCTGCCTGACCTAGTGTTCACACAGAACACAGGCGGGTGGAGGGCCCGGCCTCAGGCTCCGTGTTCCTGGGATGCCCCCTGCCTGCGACCCGGGCTCTGCACAGAGCCCTCCCCCATCCTCTCGCATCTGGCCACGCGCTCTGGGCACTCAGTCTCCTCTCCTCCTTTGTCCTCAGACAGGGAGGATGGAGCTGTACCTGCATGTGATGTCAGCTGCTGGAAGGAGGGGAGGGCCACGGGCACTGCTCCCAGAGGGTTTGCTACTCCTGGCTCCTTCCTCCTGGTGAGGGAGCTGACCCGAGCCATCACCTCTGTGTCCACGGGGCCACAGGGAATTTGGCGGCCAGGCAGGTAGACGGGGCTAGAGGGCCCTGGAAATATTCAACTTGGGGACAATTTCTGGGACAGAATTAAAAACATTTTCCTTCTAGTGGGAAGCTATCTATTCCGGTGGCCAGACCTGAGTTGGAAGGAGTGGGCCTGCTTTCTGGCCTTGCTCCAGCTCCGGGGGTTCAAATTCCATTGCCCTGGTTTCTGTGTTTGCTCATTCATAAATTCCGCACATATCTGCTGCTGAGCACTTACTCTGTGCCTGATATAAGTGATACAGTTTCTGTTCTCCAGGGTTTCATGGGCGAGTGGGGAGATGGATAAGTAAACCAAAGAGTGCACAGCATGGGGCAAGTGTCCGGCATAATTAACCACAGCCCGCTACTACACACAGAAAATAGACGTGATGAAACTTAAACTTGCCTTCCCTTCCTTATCTGGGAGAAATGAGGGTGCGTTCCAGTAAGACATGTAAGACTTGAACGTCTTTTGAGCTAGTCAGAGAAGAGGTGATACAAGAAATCCCCAGGGCTTCCCTGGTGGCACAGTGGTTGGGAGTCCGCCTGCCGATGCAGGGGACGCGGGTTCGTGCCCCGGTCTGGGAAGATCCCACATGCCGCTGAGCGGCTGGGCCCGTGAGCCATGGCCGCTGAGCCTGTGCGTCCGGAGCCTGTGCTCCGCAATGGGAGAGGCCACGACAGTGAGAGGCCCGCGTACCGCCAAAAAAAAAAAAAGAAATCCCCAAATTAATGACGCCCCAGCCTCACAGTACTCCCATTCACCTTTCTTGATCTTCCGAGATGATCCTTTTTCCTATCACACAGAGAAAATAGCTATTAACCTCCTCACTGTCCTACCACATCACCTGTGAGCGCACCTGCACTCACATCCACTATTCTCTCCTATTCAAGGCTAATCCGTTCACCTGTGATCTAGGTCCAGCTTTTCTTGCCTCCTCCAAACCCGTTTCCTTATCTTTCAGCAGAGGCACTCCCCAGCAGGGCAAGATGGAATCCCAGGATCAACTCTGGAGACCTCCCTTCTCTCTTTCACCCTTCGTCCGGTGCAGCACCATGTCGTGGGCATTTTATCCCCAACATGTATCTTGAACTCATCTACTTTTTTTTTTCCCCCACAACCAGCATCCCAAGTCCAAGCTACCAATACTCAGTCCTTTGCCTGGACTATTGTAACAGCCTCCCAACTGCCCCAGCTGATCCTCTGCATCCTTTCTCCGAGCTGCAATCTTTACAGAATGCAAATCTGACCCTGTCAGCTCCCTTCTGAAGACTTCCAATGAAAATTAAAAATTAAAAAAAATAAAGACTTCCAATGACTTCCTAGTGCTCTGAGCATAAAGACTCAAGTCCTTGTTGTGGCCAACCAAGCTCCTCTCATCTTATCTCATCTCATCTGTCTCGTCTCACTGCTTCCCTCCCATCTCAGGCTCATCCTTCTGGCCTTAGATCAACCACCACACTCTCATACCAACCCCACTTCAGTCCAGGCCCAATTTACTTGATACACTCCCTCGTGGCACCATGTTCCCCCTCCTTCAACACACACATCCGAGTTTGTATTTTCTTTGTTATACACTCAGTTATGTTAACACTGTCTCCTCAACAAGACTGGGAACTTGATGAGTAGAACACATAGTACATAACTGGTAAGTGTTCATTGAGTGAATGAATGAATGATGTCCTCTTTAAAATTCTCATCCCTGACCTACCGGTTTCTACTTGAGGTTAAAAATGTGCTGTGTCTCCCTATATTAAAATAAACTTTCTCCCCAAACACCCCTACATACCATCTGTATTTCTCTTCTTCCCAAGCAAATGTCTAGAATAAATTCCCCACGTTCAGACTCTTTCCTCCCCTCATATATTCTCTTCTAAAACTGCTCTATGGTTATCAACGACCTCCTAATTACCACGGCAGAAGATGCTTTTTAGTTCTTACCTATCTCTACCCTCTTTGTCTCTTCTTCCTTGCTTCTATGATATTTCTGTCCCCTAGTTCTCCTAGCTTCAGTGGGCAATCTTTTGCAAATTCCTCCTTCCCTTATCTTCTGCTTAAACTCTGCTCATTCTCAGACTCTTGGCCTCAACTATATTCTCATTTCCAAAACTAAAGAAGTTTTAGTCCTGTCTCCTGAGCTTCAAACAGGTGTGGCCAACGACATAGTGTATCTCTCCAGCTGCACACTCCATGCTCAAACTCCACACATCTAAATGAAACTCACTACCACCCCTGCTCCTCAAATCTTCCCGCTTTACCCAGTATTTTAGTAACAACAGCATTATTATTAATAACAATAATAGCAAGCACATATATAATACTAGCCATGCGCCAGGCACCATTCCTGTTCTAATCATCACACATATACACATTCAATATTCTCAACAACCCTATGAGGTAGGACCTATTATTATACCCATCTTATAGATGAGGAGAGTGAGGTACAGAGAAGTCCTCTTTTCTATTCTTCTACCATAATTCAGAAATGTGCCCATCTGGCCTCACCTTAAATGTCACCACATCAGTAAGCCGTCCCTCCCACCCAACTCACAATAGTCCCAAAAAGCCTTGGTCCACCACCTCACCTTTCCTCATCTTCTCTACAGCACTTATTACTACTTGACGTTTTCTTGTTTATTATCTATCTTCCCTCACTAGAAAGTAAGCACCGTGAAAGGAGAAACAATATTTATCTTGTTTATAGCTGTAGCCACCAATGCCCAGAAGAGTAGCTAGCGTACAGTATGTGCTCAATAAATCCCTTATTCAGTGAGGGAACGAATGGGTGGACAATTGCCACAGTATCCTTCCTTGTCTATCTGCTTCCAGTGTTTGTTCCTTGAATCCATCTCTCACACTAGGATGAAAAGGATTTTTCGCACAAGAATATCTGGGAGAGACTCGGGTACCCCTTCCTCCAAATCCCTCACTCACTTCCCCCATCTATAAATACGGGTCACTCTATCATGGCAGGATGTGACATGATCAGGCATCTGCTTACCTGTACAAAGATGATTTCCAGCCGCTTGCTAGCTACCCCCACTCCTGGGACATCCTCGGCAGCAGTACTGAAGTATTTGCCGTTCCTGAACATGTCTTGCTTTCTCACGCCTCCATGCTTATGTACATCTTGTTCCCTCGCCTGGGAACGAGGTCCATGTGACGGACTCCTACTCACCTTGCAGCTCTCAGCTGATGCACAGCCCTCTCCCCCTCTCCGTGGAGTCTTTCTGGATACCACTGCCCTCTCCCTCCCTCCTCCCCAATCCTCGCCCCAAGCAGAGTACCTGCATTACTTGGGCCAATTTCTTAACTCCACTGAGCCTCAGTTTCCTTAAACTCTAATACGAAGATTATAATAGCATCTATTTGATAGGGCTGTTGAGGGGTTTTATTTAAAAGTATATGCAAGACTCACTGCACAGATTAGGTGCATTAGTCAACAAATTCTTTAGTTCCACTACAACGAAATTCTATTAGACAAAATTCCATCTGTCAGTTATCACACTACGTTATACTTGCTTACTTACAGGTATGTCTCACCGTAAGACAAGAAGGCTCTTGAGGGCAAAGACCATGCCTTAATCTGTTTATCCTCAGAGTCAATAGCTGATATTTTGCAGATGATCAATATTCTACAGTCTTTCTGTCTCTGCTTCTCCAAGGACAGAACACAGATCGGCTAAGAGAGTGAGAGTAAAAACTCACGATAGCCAAAAGCAACCATCAGAGTCCAGCAGCCACCACAATGAGCACCTGTTAAGTACCAGGCATTCTACACGTGTTACCTCATGTGCTCTTTACAAGAAAAGGCTTTTGCAAATGAGGAAACTAAGGTTCAGTAAAGCTGAGGAAAATGCTTTTAAAAATGCACAGTCAATATGGAAGAAGGCAGACAAAACCGTGTCTGCTGACTGAGACTCTCACTCTTTCCCCACCAGGGAAGTCCTGTGGACTGTTTTTAGACTACAGTAGAGTAGCTATTTGTCTCTAAATATTATATCCATTCTGAACCTTGTACAAGAAAAAAGAAAAATCAATGTTTTATTTAACCAGTTGAAAGTTATCTCGTACTAAAGGGTTATAATTTTGATCTTTAAAACAGAAGAAATCAGGACTTCCCTGGTGGCGCAGTGGTTAAGAATCTGCCTGCCAATGCAGGGGACACAGGTTCGATCCCTGGTCCGGGAAGATCCCACATGCCACAGAGCAACTAAGCCCTGCACCACAACTACTGAGCCTGTGCTCTAGAGCCCGCGAGCCACAACTACTGAGCCCACGTGCCACAACTACCAAAGCCCGCACGCCTAGAGCCCGAGCTCTGCAATGAGAGAAACCTCCGCAATGAGAGAAACCACCACAATAAGAAGCCGGCACGCCGCAACTAGAGAAAGCCCCCGTGCAGCAATGGAGACCCAATGCAGCCAAAAATAAAATAAATACAATAAGTAAATTTTTTAAAAAAACAAAACCAAAACAAACCAGAGGAAATCAAACTTTTTTTTTTTTTTGGCCTGCTCTATGAAACGATCCTTCATTCTGTAATTGACCACATGGTTTGGAGAATTAGGAGGGGCCACAGAAAAGGGTCCATATTACCCACTTCATACTTGACCATTTTCAGCCCTGCTCTACCTGCTTCCCAGGGGAGGGGCAAAGAGTAAACGAGATGATCTGTCAGTCCAGGAAGGCCTGGCCAGTGTGGGGAATGCCGCTGGAACCAGCAGGGTGTGCTGTCCATCAAACTGGGCCAAGGGCAAAGGGCACAAACCAGATTCCCCACCACCGCAGAAAATCTCCACAGGGCTCAGATCTCACACTTGCTCTAGGTCAGGATATCACAGGGTAATACCCAAAACGCCCCAGAGAGTCTCTTAATTGGGTGGAAACATGTTAGAGGAAGGATTAGGTGCAGGGTGTAAAGGTTTGTGCTGAGCTGGGGCTGAGTGATTAATTAGCACTCTGAGGACTTGCTCTCTCCAGGAGAACCCACTGGCTGAGAAGGGAAAAAAGAATTCATTCAGAAACGCCACGGGGAACACACATCCGTCCTGAGTTTCGAGGGGAGGGGTCCACAGGGACCGCCACAAGAAGCATCCTTCTGATCCCAGCCCTCTCAGTTTCCCATACTGCCCAAGGTGAGCGAGTGCAGAACTGTATCCAACATCCACCATGAAGAGTTCAGGGGGCTGTCGGTGGGCCAGGGAGAAGAAAGGACCAGGGAAGACATTTAGAGGCTTTTTCTGGGCAGAGGTTTGGAAGGGAGACCCTCCATAACATTTCACTTGGTTGGGGGAGTGGGCAGAGAAGGAGCTAGAATATAATTTTTATCAGCATACAATCCCAACTACTGAACAAAAAGGCAGGGCTCTCTCCAGTTAGCAAGCAGCCTTGGGAAAAACGCATTGCAGAGTATGTACAGTTTGGCACTTATTCATCTCTCCCAGGAATGCCCTAAGCAGCAGGGATAAAACAGAGCGAACCGAGGAGCTGCCAATCATAGGGCAGATAGACGAGGAGCAGCTGAAGGTATGATGATCAGAAATGGACGGAACACTTCCAGAGATGTTTGGCGCACAAGCACAGGGAAGGGAGTTCTGCTGGGGAACTCTACGGACCCTTCCAATTTTGAGAGTATGGTTGTCGAAATCCAGACAGCACTGAAAAGAGAGCGACGGCCACTCTAGAGACTGAGGGCACTGCCATCAGATCATAACTGATGAAAGCATCTTTACAAGAGTGATTAATCTTTGCCCCTTGGAGGCCCCATGCCTCTGCCTAAATTGATGAGCTGAACTGTTAATTTCGGTTAGTAACAAGCACAAAACTGAGAACTAGCGCAGAACTCATAAAACTTTATAAAGGGACGGTCCCACCCTCCTGCCCAGGATGAAATCCTTTTCATGACATACCATCTAGCTTTTGCCTGAACACTTGTATGGAGGAGACAGTTCATTACTTTACAAGGCCTGTTCCATTGCAGTACAGCTCTCATCATGGAAAAGTTCTTTCTTATCCTGAGCTGAAATCCTTCTCGCTGTAACTCCTACCCCTCTAGTTCTATTTCTTAGGCTTTCAGATATTTAAAGAGTGCTGCTATAGTCATTCTAAACCTTCTCTTTTCCAGGCTAAACCCGTTTCCTTCAACCAATCCTTATCATCACATAGTTATCATCTTGATCATTCTTTTCTGAACTCTAATTTATCAATATCCTTTTCCAAACAACGGAGAATAATACATCCGATATGGGCAAACTAGCACAGACTACAGTAAGACCTTTTTTTTTTTTAAATCCATGCTCCATCCTTCCAGTAATGAACTCAGACTTTTACAGATCATTTGGTACTTGCTTCAGATTACTGGCTTACATGTGGCTGGTTAAAAAGTAACCCTTAAGTTCTTTTCCACATGAAATCCTGTCAAGTTAGGCTCCCCGTGGTAACCCTACACTCAAGAAACTATTCTAATATAAATGTATAAATATATAATAGCACATTTCCTTTTTTAAAATGCTCCGTGTTGTTTCCACCTACTGTTCTATTTGAAATAATACTAAGTCTTGGCTCTATCGTCCTTGGTGTTCTCTCTACTCCCTCTCAGCTGAGCAGCCACCATAAGTTTGACAAATGAGGTAAAAGTACCTTCTGCATTTTCATCTGGTTTGTTGATGAAAATGATAAACAGAGCTAGACCAAAAGCAGAGCCCTGCGCATGCCTGCTGAGACCCCCTTTCCGTGAAGGTCAGTACGGTCCACCTTCGCTGGGCACAGAAGTTTAACTTGCTGCAACAGACCGCTCCCTCTGTCTACCATTCAGAGGCGCTCCATGCCGCAGATGCCGCCTGGGGCCCACAGCCTGAGTGTTTAGCCAGTCCCACCTCAGAGCCTCAAACGAGCATCCAGGAGCCTCCGTATCCTCAGGGCCCCCTGTACACCCCACCTCATTCTCCGTTAACCTCTGACGCCTACCATCCACTCCAATCCTGGTGTTCTGCTGTCATCTTGCAAACAGATAGTGATACCGAGCAGGACCCTGTGGGGCTCCCGGGCACAAAAGCCTTTCTGTGCCCCCCACTTCTTGATTACAGGAAATAGGCTTCATTCAGCCTCCATGACCTTCCCTGAGTTCCAGCGGGCAGGTTCAAACAGTTGCTAATCAGGGAAGGGAGGGGATAAGGAGGAGACAGGAGAGGAACAGTCAAGAAACAATAGTGCAGCCTTGGGGCAGGGTCCTGGATCCCCCTCCAGGGATACACACAACAATATCCTTGAGCTGTTTTGCAGGTACAGAAACCCCAACCAGGTGGGAGAAGTTAACAGGTTAATGATGCTGACTCCCACGTGCCCCCCACCCAGGTGGAGGACGGAAGGATGATGTCGGCGCTCCTCACCTCAATCAACTAACGCTTGAACTCTGTCGACCTCTGTCGCAAATTCATGCTGAATTCTCCTCAGCTCAAGCCCCTCATGAATACGCATGAATACCCTCAGCTTAAAACTTCCCCAGTTTTGCGGTGAGGGAAACACTGCTTTGGGATAACTCCTTCCTTCCTCCGATCTTTAGCTTGGTTGTATCTTTTGGTTGACACCCACCAAGAGGCGAACCCACCTTTCAGGTACCACTCTGATGCCACACACGCATCCCCGGCCACGCCGTTTTCCTCGGGCACAAAATACCCTTTCCCCTCTCGCTCCACACCGTACCCGACCTCTAGAGTGTGCCTCAGGTGCCAAGTCCACTCTGACATCTTCCCAACGGACTTGGTTTCCACACACTGACTTCTTCCCCTGCTGGACACCAAAAGCCTTTAGAATCAGTCCCCTCTACTCGGGTCGAGGGGGAGCATCCTCCTTCTAAGCCGTGTGTGAGCACAGAGGTCTGGCGGGCCCCTATTTCTCTGCAGTTTCCCACAGTTCTCATTCGCGGCAGAAGCACTATCTTCCTCAAACATTTTCCCCACCCACTGTAATCGCTGCTCCCATCTCTCCCTCCTCATGCGATCTTACCTTTCTTCCCGCACCCGAGGACTCAGGAACCTGCTAGAGTCATCGTCATGGCTGCTCTGCTGGCTGCTGAGAAAAGACAGGATGTGAACCGTTAACGTTCGGCTTCTTTCTCAACCCTGGGGGAGAGCATCTAGACTTCAGCTCAATGGAGAAACGGGGTTACAACATCTTAAAGGTAGACGTTCCCCGGGGAAGTTTACACAGAGGGTATACTGCCAGACGGTGGAACTGAGACACACATTTGGTGAAAAACGCACCCATCATACCTAAAGCACAAGAGGAAGATCCTGACCTATCACCTTCTTCTTCCCAGGCCACACAGTCTCAGAGAGTGAATGCCTCTGGCATTCTCTGTACCTGGGCCTCTAGATCTGTAGGACAGAATAATCCCATTCTTCCGCCTCCCCTGAGACACTCAAGGTGCTGGCTTGCAGTCTTGTGGGCAGGAAGGGGAGGGGTGCGGGCAGGAGGGAATTCCAGCAGGAGAAAGACTTGAGACTTGATGGAGTCTGGGGCCACCCGGCCTGCTTCCCTGCCTCCAGGGAAGGCTGAAGAGGGTGAGGGACGAAAGAGGGATTAGAAGGTGGAGTCCCTCCACTCCTTAAAGCCCTGTAGGCACGAAGATTATAGAGCTTCAACTCACAAGAGTTCTTGAAGTGCTTACTTTAAATGACTGTGGAATTCAACAGTCATTCATCTTACTCAAGAGAAAGAAAAGCTGTTCAGACACCTTATGACACTAACTGAACAGAAAGCTGGTGAACAAATAATTTTTATTAATTGCTAATTATTAAGTACTCCAGGTTTCTAATCAAGAATCTGGAGCCCCCGTGGGCTAAGAATGGTGTTTGCTTTTTTAAATGGCTGGGAATAAACATTTTTTAAATGATAATAATATTTCATGACATGTGAAAATTATATGAAATTCAAAATGATGTCATAAATAAAGTTTTATTGAAACACAGCCACACCCATTCATTCGCATACTAACCAGGGCTGCTTTTTTGCTACAATGGCAGAGCTGTGCAGTTAAGGCAGAACTGAATAAGTGCAGTAGTGAGGCCATTAGACCCACAAAGCCTAAATATTTACTGTATGGCCCCTTACAGAAAAAGTCAGCAAACCCCTGTTTGGCATAGATTCCATTCATAATAAATTCCTGTTACCATAAATGTCACTATAACCCAGGCCCAGTACAACCAAACTTGTTCCCTTGTTCTGGTGGCTTGTTCAGCCATAAAAAGCACTGCTCTCTATAGAGTACACTCCTTAGACTAGATCCCCAGAAGATGGCAAACTGTGAACAATCTTGTAGGGTAGGTGCCTGCCCCAGTGACTGCTTCTCCACCAAAGAAGCACGCGATTTTACAACCACGCTCTGATGTTCTGATTTTTCAGCAAGAAGTAAATGAACTTAGAAGCAATTTACATCAAATTTTCAAATACACAAACATACACCTACACACACACACACACACACACACACATGCCAGACATCAGAACAGCACCACACACAAAGCTTCCAGTTGCTTGGCACAACCAAGTGTGTACACAATCCTGTGTTTTCTTTTACTCTACACAAAGCACTTTTTTTTTTGCCGCTCGTTCCCTGTGGAGAACATGTGGCTACTCATCATTCCCTCTTTGCAAGGTCTCATAGACTTGCCTTTTAAAAACTCCTTATAACAAAATTATACTGCTGTGTTGCTAACCCGTGGGATTTCTTACATTGGGACTGACCTGTCATATGTATCAAGCACCCTCTTCTATACAACTTGGAATAGGTGTTAAGACTACAGTAGGCAACCCACAGATGACTGGAACTCCAATTCCACAGCAGACTCAGCATCAAGAGAGAAAAACCAAAATAACAATAATAATAATAATTTAAAAAGAAAAAAAAAGAGAGAGAGGAATACCAGTCTACACCGTTGGCAGTACATGTGAGGAGAAGTAGGAGGGAGGGCTGTCTGGAACCCAGTGGTTTACACTATCTAACACCCAAAGGGGCTCAACCAACCCAATGACCACAATCAGCATTACGGCCTCTTCACGGAAGAGATCAAACTGGACTCCATTTAAGCTATCTATAATGGGGCTGTGCTTCCTTCTCACCCTACCCTCACTCTGGCAATCAAGGCTTAAAGTAAAGCTAATAGAGGGGCTCCCAGAACTAAATGAGAAGTACCAGAGTTTCAGAAAAATAATCGTGAGCTGATTTTAGCAAGTTATCTCACTAGATGGCACTGCTGACTTCCAAACCAGAACCTGAACGAGGCCAAGCCATCCAGCTTCTGAAACCAAAACTAGAACCAACTTTCTGGCGCCCCCTTCTGGCCTTCCCATTGCTTAGAAAACCGTTCAGAGGGTGGAGATGAAAAGTTAACAATGGATCACCTTCAAACGATTTATTGGTTCCAAATAACTAAGAAATATCAACGTGCATGCATTCAACAAGTATTTCTCCAATGCTCTCTATGTGCACATATGTCAAAAGGCAGCATCCAAGTTAAGTCAATACTTTGGAATACGCTGCCTCAGGTTACATCCAACTTCCTCCACTTCCTACTTAACACAACCCTGAGCAAATTAGAAGTCATTTTCCTTACCTACAAAATGGAGATAGATGTTACGATAGTTCTTACTGTTGTAAGGATTAAAGAATGTAAAGCTGCTGTAAGAATTAAAGAATGAACATATGTGAAGTATGGAGAATACTGCTTGGCACATACTAACTGTTGTACAAATGCTATTATTATGTGCAAGTCATCGTTTTGTGGGTCATGGAAAATAAAGACGTGAATCAGACAGGGATCCTGCTCTCAAGGTGTTTACAATCTGGAAAGTAAGAGTCAATATAAACTATAATTTTAAACTACATTTAAAAGTAGAAAATGATAACTCTTAGAAGTAAATATTAAAAGCTACAGAAACATAGACCAGAGAAAGATCACTTCCTTCTGGGGCTGGTAAGAGAAGACCATCTCAACAGCAAGGGTTTTTTTGCTGACACTTGAAATTTGAACAGATTCAGGATGAGCAGAACTGAGAAGAGAGGGCGTTTTTTTTTTTTTTTTTTCCTTAATTTATTTGGCCACTCCGCGTGGCTTGTGGGATTTTAGTTTCCCAACCAGGGACTGAACCCAGGCCCCCGGCAGTGAAAGTGCAGAGTCCTAACCACTGGACCGGCAGGGAATCCTGAGAGGGCATTCTGGTTCAGCTCGGCTCACCAAACATTTACCACCTACCAGGCACTGTGCTAGAAGGCTGGGACGTAAGGAGCCCCAGTCTAGGAGGCACAAGTGTTCCCTGAGCACTGCGACGCAGCAACACCGGAAGGATGAAGGGGCGCAGGTCGCAGACACTTCTGCTGGGGAATTTCAGGCAACATATTGGAGGAGAACGTAGAACAGCAGGAACTACGGGTAACTCCACAGCAGCAACAGCTGCAGTACGCATGGGCTCCCTCCTCCTCTAGACACCCCCCTGCCTCCCCACCCGCCAAAGGAGCCTGGTCCTCTCTCCTCCCATTTTCAGAACTTTTTTTCCCACCATCTTTAAAGGTGAGATAGACGCCAACCACTACCACTCCACCCAACCCCATGAAATGATCGTTGTTGAGCAGAGATTCAGACATTGCCTTGCTCTCTGGCAAAATTCTCAGCTCCTCTTTTATATGAGCCTTTTCAAACAGTACAGACCACCTGGACGCTGGGCAGCTCACCCTGCTCCCTAAATGAATCTGCCGGTCTTCTGAGGTCATGCAGAAGAGCCGTCACCACGGTAGGGTGCTTGCAGAGGGCTGTGGAAGGCCAGAGGTCAAGGGCCACGTCCACAACCGCTCCATTTCAGTCAAGGCCTTGGAGGGACAGGTGGCCAGTGCAGGCTCTACGGCTTAATGAAGCTGAGAAGAACTTGAAGGAAGTCCGGCAGAGGGCGCTCACGGATGAAAACGTCTCTTAGAAAGTCTGTAAAGAAACTCCAAACACCGATTTGGAATGACTTAGCCTGGGCACCAGATGACTGAAAGTCAGCTTAACACTGCAAGGAAGGGAAGTTGTATAAGCAACCGTTTGCCTTTCCCCCAAAAGAGCTAGAAAACGCATGAGGCTGACTAAAATCCCTCCTTATGTAAATTCAAGCTGCTGATAAAAACCACTGTAGAAATTAAATTTTGAAACAGCACACTGTGTTACTAAACACGGTGGGGAAGCGCTTCTGTGCGTCCCGCAATGTTCCGGAGGGAAAACAGCTGAAGCGAATCGAATCTGGAGTCCTGGTTTCGTTCTCTGCCAGCAAGCTAGTGCTGGGAGCTTATCCTAGAAGGTCACACTGAACCAGTAACCCTGGCTGGGAAAAATCCATTGTAATCGGAGGCAGAGCACACTCCAGAGGCAGAAATTCACAGGATACCGAGCTAGCAGGAAGCTCCGCAAGGCAGGCTGGGTAAATTCCCATGATTCCACTGGTCTCCCTTCCTCCCTCCCCCACCCCCGGGCACTGGCAGGAAGGTCAGCCTAAACCCACAAGCCACCAGGAAGGTGTCCTTCTGCCCTCTGCAAAGTACAGCTTCACTCCTGTGGAAACTAAATTTGGCACTTTTTCTGAGCTGGTGCTTCCTAAGTAGAAACAGTTCTTTCTCACCCAGACAATACTAATGGGGTCTCCTAAGCCGGGAAGGGGTTTTGGGAGATTCAGGGGATTCCAAGCAGTTATGGGGCTATGCAAGATGTCATTTAGTATTTCCAGAGCCTAATGGAACCTGTACATTTACCGACACTAAGGCTGTGCACTCATTTTTCGCATTTCTTTGTTTTCGGCTCTAATCAGAGCAATCTAGTGTGTTAATACCAATTATCTTATGCTAATTAGAAGCTCTGAAAAGCTCAGAGTGGCTTTGATTGATAAATGTCTGATTAATAAAAGTGGGGGATATGTATACGTATGACTGATTCACTTTGCTGTACAGCAAGAAACTAATAACACGATGTTGTAAAGCAACTATACTCCAATAAAAATTAATAAAAAAAATTTTTTAAAGTGGGGGAAGAAATTTAGTGGATGTAGTAGAATAGCATGGAGACAGACAAACCGAGGTTCGCCCTGGCTTTGTTTCTTATTGGCCCTATAACTTTGACCAAGTCCCGTACCCTCTCTCAGCCTATTTCCCAACATCTGAGTTCAAGATTTGGAATCAGGAAGACACAAGTTCTGCCACCTAGCACAGTGATACTGGGCAAATTATTTAACTTTTCTAAGTGTCAGACATGGGTATACACCACATGGCTTTAAGGACTGCAGTGGGGATTAGAAATGGTAGAAATCATCTATAGAAAGTGTCTAGGGCCACGTTTGGGCCTTGGTAGGTGTACCAGAAATGTTGGACATCAATTGTACTTAATATTCACAGTTAGTTTGGCAGATAAATACTTTGAAACATCCAATACATGGGAGGAAATTAACAGAAGAGAACCTTATGATAAAAAATGTTGAGAGCCACTGACTTGAAAAGTAGAGTCGCACTGTCACTGATAAAAGGCTGGATTTTCATGTTGAATTATATCTGCCTGAGAAATGACTCTAGCTTCTACCATTTCAGTTTAAAGAGGAAGGGCATCTGGGGGAAGAAAGGCAGGTAGCCTGTAAGTAGAGAATAAAAGAGAATAGTTTCTGTTTGTCATCTGGCAAGCGGGTATAGGAAAGTCTAATAATAGAAGATAAGTAAACAGATGTGATTTGGGACACTGCCAATGCCTGCCAGCTTCTTATACAACATAACTGAATATTCTCAATTACTACTTAGAAAATAACATGCTCTGTGTGAAGATTAATGATCTGTCTACAAAGGTAGCAGGACTGCTTCTGCTTAATGCCTCCCCTGGGAACAAGTAGCAAGGTGGGTAGCTGGTCAAAGATTGAGGGATTCAGAATCCAGCTAAATATCTTTTAACTCATTACAACTCACTAATGTTTCTCTATTGAATAGTTCTTCTGCCTCTAAACATACCCATGTCTCTGTCTTTAAAAAATAAAATCTCTCCCTCAACTCCTTTATGTTTCCTTCCTTCCCTTCAGGGCCATATTTTATTGAAAGAATGCACTATTTGGTGACTGCCGAACTTCCATCAAAACTCTATCAGAGATTTGCATATAATGTGTTGTGATAATTAAGCAGTTATTAATAAACAAAGAAGAAATCCTCATCTCCCTATTTCAGGCACGTCTCATTTATTGATTTTTCTATGTAATTTAAAATCGTTCATCTTTAAAACATTTTAATGCTCCTAAGGCAATCAATAAACTAAATTACTTTAAAAAAAAAATCTGTATCAGAATAAGCTAGGAGCTTTTCTATGCAGATTCCTTGGCCCCCTCCCCAAATTTACCAAGTCAGAGTCTGAGCCTGTCCAGGAATGCGTATTTTTTAAAAGCTTCCCAGTGATTCTGGGGAGCAACCAGGATAGAGACCCACTGGACATCACACTCACTGCCTCTGCTTCCTCACCATTGATTTCGTGAATTAGTCACTGTAACCTGGACCACACCCTTACCCCTCCTTGGTTTGATCAACCAAGACCTCTGTTACTGCCAAAGCCAATGACAACAGTTACATCCTAACCTCATTTGACCACCCAGGCAGGTCTGGCATTGATGATTATTCCCATTCTTTAAACTCACCCTTCTTGCCTTCTATGACAAAACCCTCTGCTCTTTCTTGGATTTTTTTTTTGCGGTACACAGGCCTCTCACTGTTGTGGCCTCTCCCATTGCGGAGCACAAGCTCCGGAGGCACAGGCTCAGCAGCCATGGCTCATGGGCCTAGCCGCTCCGCGGCATGTGGGATCTTCCCGAACCGGGGCACGAACCCGTGTCCCCTGCATCGGCAGGCGGACTCTCAACCACTGTGCCACCAGGGAAGCCCTCTTTCTTGGATTTTATCCTACTTTTGTTTTTCTCTTCTTTTTTAGGGAACTTCATGGACTCTTCTTCTGGTTGGTCCTAAAATGTTTCCCAGGACTCATTCAGCCACTCATTTAATAAATTATCTGATACCAACTATAGGCCAGGCATTGTTCTAGAATCTAGATACCAAATACAAAGTAGCAAATGAAACAGATGAAACCTCCATGCTCAAGGAGTTCACATTTTATTGGGTTTCTTGCTCTTCCAGCTTTATACCCGGGGAGCCTAGTTTTTGTGGATCTCTGAAATTGTTATATTACACATTCAGGGGAGAGGATTTATAGCTCTCATCCAATTCTCAAATAGAGAATGTAACCCACAGAAGATTAAAATCCACTGCAATATATCTCTGGGGAATCATGTCCACACACAAGGCTTCAATTATGATGGATAAGTTAATGACCCCCAAAGACAGCACAGCACTGAGCTGTCACTAGTCACATGTGGCTGCTTAAATTCATTAAAAATTCAGTTCCTTAGTCGTACTAGCTACATCTCAAGAACCTGATGACCACATGTGGCCATTAACTTCCATATCAGTGCAGCTAGAGAACACCTCCATCACTGCAGAAGGCTTTATTGAACAGCGTAGAGGTTTCCAGATCAAACCCAGGATTTGAGTTCCAGTTCTGCCACTTGTTATCGGAGTAACTCAGAGCAGCCTGTTAACCTCTCTCTACATTCCTGCCCCCTTGTCTTTTAAAATGTAAGTCACTTCACACACCTGTTTGGAGGATTGACCAAGTTAACTGATATAAAGCACTTAACAGAAGTCTTGGCAAGTAATAAGTACCCCCAAAATGTTAATAATACTTATTTTTATTATAATACATTTGCCATGGTGAATGGGTCCAACAGGAATCTCAAACTGAACATGCCCAATACTGATTTCACCATCTTTTTGTCCTCTCCTTGGACTCCACAACTAAGGATGCCTGCAAACGAGAAATGTACCTCCATGTCAATTTCACACCAGGTCCTGCAGATGCTACCTTACTATCCCTCAAAGGCATCCCATCCTCCCTTCAACATTGACTGCCACTGCTTGAGGTCAAGCTCTCATCACTCCCTGCGGGGATTACTTTAATCGGCTCCTGACTGCTTTGCCTGTTGCCAACCCGGCCCTGCTCCACTCTGTCCTTGACACTGATACATCAGTGTTCTTCCTGATATGCAGATTTGATCACGGCTCTTCCTGGCTTACTACTTTATTTTTTTTGACCGCGTGGTTTGAGGGATCTTAGTTCCCCGACCAGGGATTGAGTCCGGGCCCTCGGCAGTGAAAGTGAGGAGTCCTAACCACTGGACTGCCAGGGAAGTCCCCTCCTCCTGGCTTAAAATCCTTTAGGTGTCTCCTAATTTCAGAACAAAGTTCAAAAACTCCTTAGTTTAGCCTAAAACTAAGCTATAAAAGCCCAGTAAGCTGACTGCCATCTACCTTCCTAGCGTCCACATCTCCCACATCTCCCTCACCGGCTCCAGGATTTCACTCTCCACTCCAGTCATTCTGCTTGTCCCTGGCTTTGACTTTGCTCTTCTCTCGCCTGGTTTATCCTTTTCTCCACTTCCCCTCTTTGTTTCACTCATTCCCATGGGCTGAGGCAGGATCTTCAGGGATTAAGCCTGAGGGCTCTAGTTTTAGACAGTCAGCACTCAAGTCTCGATTCTCCCACCTACTCAATTTCACCCGCCATAAACTGGGGATGATAAAAGTATCTTCTTCACTGGGGTGTTGTGAAATTTAAATAAATTAGTTCCCATAAAATACTTAGAAAGGTATCTGGCATTGAGTAGATACTCAATATTATAGCTATTATCATCCTCCAAAAGTAGTACCTTCTCAGGGAAATCTTCCTCGATGGCCACCACCCACACTATGGTCCCTATATCACCCTGCCCTGTACTTTCCTTTATCATAACACTTATCATACTCCTTGGGATACAGTAATTACTGATTCAGTTCTGTATACCTTCTACCACACTGTAAGTTATTTGAGAACAAAGATCCCATTTTAGGCCATTTCTTTCCATCCCCAATGCCCAGCACTGTACTTAGCACCTATTAGATGTACAACATGATAAATTAATGTACAAATATCTAGCCTTGTCCTCCCTCTGAGGTCTCCACTTTCTGCTGAATACTCCCCGGCCAGTCCAGAAAGACACTTCACTGAGTACAGATTACATGCTCCCTCTAGATTACAACGTGCTTCCAAAATGCTCATCCACCTTTTCTGGACACCTGTGTTCAAAGTATCCTGCTAGTCCTTACTGGATTTGTAAGGCCTGGTCTGTGACCTCAAGGAGCCCACCAGTCTGTATGAATTCCTGATGGACCATAAATTCATCCATGTTTCCAGCAGACTAAGCTTCAGGGTTTGGTGCTCTGGAGATGCCAACTTGAATTAGATGTGAACCTTCTAAATAAAGCCACCACTGTAAGCAAACCCATGAGGGCTGGCATGGCCCTCCTAACACCAGCCCTCCTCTGCCCCACCCCTATGCCAGAGTTGTGGCCCAACTCTCAGTTATCCAACATGAGGAAGCCGTACCTCATGCTTGACAGAGCCTCCATTGGAGGGCGAAGAGGAAAGAAGGTGGCCCTCCAATTAGACATCACAGGTATTCGTCAGTGGGAAAAGATTCTGAAGCCCAAAGCTGCAACTTTTTTTTCTTGTTTCTTTCTTTCTAAAATGCCCATGAGTATTAAATTTTCTCTTCTGTTAATTTAAAAGAATTTTAATTTTTATTTATTTGAGGTACAATTGACATAAAACATTGTATTAGTTTCAGGTGTACAACATAATGATTCGATATTTGTATATATTGCAAAATGGTCACCACAATAAGTCTAACATCTGTCACCATACAGTTACTTTTTTTTTTTTTGGCCGTACCGCAAGGACTGCGGGATCTTAGTTCCCCAACCAGGGGCTGAACCCGGGCCCCAGCAGTGAAAGCGCCAAGTCCTAACCACTGGACTGCCATGGAATTCCCACAGTTTTTTTCCTTGTGGCAACAGCTTTTAAGATTTACTCTCTCAGCAACTTTCAAATATGCAACATCATATTATTAACTATTGTCACCATGCTGAACATTACATCCCCAGGACTTAGGTATTTTATAGCTGGAAGTTTGTACCTTCTTTTTTTGGTGACATTGGTATTCCTTTTTGTTTCCTTTTTTTACTGAAGTACAGTTGATTTACAATTTGTGTTAGTTTCGGGTGTAGAGCAAAGTGATTTGGTTATACACACACACAAACAGACACATATATATGTGTGTGTGTGTGTATATCTATCTATCTATCTATCTTCTTTTTCAGATTCTTTTCCATTATAGTTTATTACAAGATATTGAATATAGGGCTTCCCTGGTGGCGCAGTGGTTGAGAGTCCACCTGCTGATGCAGGGGACACGGGTTCGTGCCCCAGTCTGGGAAGATCCCACATGCCGCGGAGCGGCTGGGCCCGTGAGCCATGGCCGCTGAGCCTGCGCGTCCGCAGCCTGTGCTCCACAGCAGGAGAGGCCACAGCGGTGAGAGGCCCGCGTACGGCAAAAAAAAAAAAAAAAAAAGATATTGAATATAGTTCCCTATGCTATACAGTAGGACCTAGTTGCTTACCTATTTTATATATAGCAGTTTGTACCTACTAATTCCAAACAATGCATTTTAAATTTTCATGCTAATCCCTGGGTCTCAAGAATATAGATAATCAAGCTTCGGTTGGTAAAAAAATTTTTCTCGAATGCCCTGTTCTGAGATAGTTTTCACAAAGGGTAAAGCATCCCTCACCTAGGCCTCTCACCTCACACAATTAGAAGACTTACACCTACCCCATTACATCCCCTGAAGGCGCCATTGGAGCGGGGAGGGCGGGGGGGGGGGGGGGGGGGGAGCAAGGAGAATTGTGCCAGCTTATCTCTCTTCAATTGTGCTTAGCTAAAGGAACACACTGCCTCTTTCTAGTTTCCCACATCCCAGTAGCTTCCTTGGCCTCAATCACTACTCAGCGTCACACTGAAATCTTAGACCATCTGAAGAGAGCAAATACAACTTCACCAGGTCTCCTGGTAGTAAAACTTTACTCAGGACGGAACAGGGCCGACGAGTTGTTTCCCAGGACCTGAAGTCTGTGAGGATTCGCCAAGGCCCTGGGCAGCAGAGTCTCAGAGGCCAGCCTCCTCCCTCCCCAGCCCCCTGGGGCCCCTCCTGCCTTTAGAAAATCCCTTCCTTCCCAATCCAGAGCCTTCACATTGGAGAAGGAAGGAAGTGCCAGGAAGCTGCAAAGAGTTCTCAAACCCCAGGAGAGCCAGAAGCCACTCTGTCCACAGATAACCTCAAAACCTGATCTTGGACAATCATCTTTTTTGGGGGGGCTGCACCACGTGGCTTGTGGGATCTTAGTTCCCCGACCAGGGGTTGAACCCGGGGCCCTGGCAGTAGAAGTATGGAGTCCTAACCACTGGACCGCGAGGGATGTCCCTTGGACAATCATCTTGATCCTGGTCACTTTATCTAAACTGCTCAAGATGGGTTAAAGTTCCTTCTCCGTCGATTTCCCCTCACAGGAACAAGTCAGGAGACTTTCCCAGGACACACCAAGAGCCCCTGCCTGTGCTCCCCACACATCCCTACTTCCTCCACACCAAGAACCCTTAAATTATATTCCCAACAATCAGGTTTTGAAAGAGATAACTGACAACACACTATCTGTCTCCTGGTTAATTTGTGAGCGTGTTTTTAGTCAAAGGCACACAGCTACCATTCAGGTCAGCATCCAGTAACACGCCTCACCGCATTGGGTTGATAGAATTCAAATGAAACAATGTGTGGTTTCTATTAAGCCTTTGGAAATTTTGTTAATACCTAAAGGAACCCCGCCCTCCAAGGAACCACTGACTTCAATAATCAATATACAAACTGGTGTTCGCTGGATCTCCTCTTGGCTCCGCTTCTACCAACCTCCGCATGGTTAGAGTTTTGCCCACAGTCACCTTCTTTTCACTACACATTCTCCCCCCGATAATCTCGTGCAAGTCCATGGCCTCAACAACCCACATGTTGACTCCCAAACCTGTACCACCAGCTTGGACCGTTCCACCAAGCATCAGTTCCCCGGACCCAGCTGCTTACAGGACATGACCAAAACCCTGCGTCCATGCGCTCCTCAAGCAGCATGTCCCAAACTTCCTGCTCCCTCCTGCACTCTCACCTCTTCTACCGAACCACTTGCATCCACTTTCCTTCGCTCAGCCACCTGCATCACCATCCATCCACTGAGCTATCCAAACAAGGAAACTCAGAAATAGTTTTAGCAGTTCCCTCTCCTCCGCTCCCCACCTCCAATCTGTCGCCGAGTTCTGTTGCTCCTACCTTTGAAACATCTTTTATATCCATCCCCTCCTCCCTACTCCTCCTGTCCCTGCCCCGGTCATACCAGACTGGCTGCACAAGAACTGACTGAAAACTTTTTTAAAAATAGGTTCCTATGCCCTCACTTGCCCTGGATTCTGATTCTGGGTGTCTGGGTGGAGCCTGAAGGATTTTTAAGGCATATCCCAAGTCTGCAACTATTGTACTAAAGTCCTACCCTACTGAAATGGCCCCTTAACTGTGCTGGATAATTTTTTTTTTTTAATAAATTTATTTATTTATTTTTGGCTGCATTGGGTCTTCGTTGCTGCGCGCGGGCTTTCTCTAGCTGCGGCGAGCGGGGGCTACTCTTCGTTGTGGTGCGCGGGCTTCTCATTGCGGTGGCTTCTCTTGTTGCGGAGCATGGGCTCTAGGCACGTGGGCTCAGTAGTTGTGGCTCGCGGGCTCTAGAGCGCAGGCTCAGTAGTTGTGGCGCACGGGCGTAGTTGCTCCGCAGCATGTGGGATCTTCCCAGCCCAGGGCTCAAACCCTGCGTTGGCAGGCGGATTCTTAACCACTGTGCCACCAGGGAAGTCCCTGGATAAATTTTTAACAACCAGCTTGAAGGGGAAAAGGGAATGACTTGTATCACTTGTTGACTTCTGTGCTGTAAATTCTCCCACCACGTGTGATTTCAAGCACCAACGTGATGTCACTAAAAATATCACAACTGGGAAGCTATGTGCACAACTGGCGGATGCAAGCCGGTCCCGCAAGGAATTCGCCTAGACCACCACCTTTATCTTCTAAAACAGAGCTAGACACGCCTCTCCCCAAGTCCTCTGAGGGTTTCCCCTAATGTCACAGATGACAGTCCAAAGACCTTTGTCACACACGAGGCCTTACAACACAAAACCAACTTCTCAACTTCTCCCCACAGGAAGTTCCGCCTACGTTCTGTTGACACTGAGCCAATTGTGCTCTCCAAATACACCACGTCCACTCATTCCTCCAAGCTTTGTCCGTATCATCCCCTAAATGTCTCTTCTACATGATCCCACAGACCCCACCTCAATAACTGTATCTCCCACCTTGGCCAATCGAGCCCCATGTCACACAGAAGCCTTCCTGTCTCTCCATGGCCTCATTGATTTTCTCTTCCTACCTGACCCTTTGAGCTGCAGAGTTGCGACATATCCAAGCCTGAGCAGCTATTGCCAGTGTTGACGGTGGCCCTGCCCGAGCCTTGGAGATAACCTGTTGGCTGCATCGGAGAAACCCTCCTTCAGCGCAAGTACTGGCTGCTTTCTTCAGTGTAGTGAAGCTACTGCATACTAATATGTTTAATACTAACAGTAATCCTTCACATTTAAACAGTGCTCTCCAGTCTACAAAGTGCTTTCTTGTACATTCTTCCATTTGATCTTTCCAACCTTATAAAGAAGATAAAATATATGTGTGTGTATATATATACATGTATATATATACTCTGATCCTCATTTTATTGGGGTTTTTTTTTTGGTCGCACCGTGCGGCTTGCGGGATTTTAGTTCCCCGACCAGCCGACCAGGGATCGAACCAGGGCCCTCGGCAGTGAGAGCGCCAAGTCCAAACCACTGGACCACCAGGGAATTCCTGATCCTCATTTTAAAGATGAAGAAAATAAGGATTCAGGGGAATATATGACATGTCTAAGAGCGAATGGTTGGTAAGCTAAGGAATGAGGATTTCAACCCAGGCTTTCTACTCCAGAATTCCTGATTCTTCCACCTTGAGCACATGACCACGCCGGGCCATAGCCTTCACTTAAGACTGGGAAGGGCTGGGCGGCAGGGATGACCTCAGTGATGAGACTGGGGGAGATGTGAGCTTGGGGTGGGGGCACTGGGAAGAGCCTGAATGTTCATTCTGCTGAAATTGCCAATGTCTCTGCCCTGCAGGCGGCAGCCCTTAGCCAGAAAGCAAGAACATCTGGGAGGTCCAAGGCCACAGAAACCTCGAAACGAGAAGTGACAAGCGTTTTGCCCGCACCAGTCAACAGGCACTGACGTGAGATGGGACCGATAATGCAACCTGCCATGAGGTCTCAGGGCCACAGATGAAATCACAGAAATAAACAAGTGTTTGATGATAACTGAAAAAAAATAACTTATGGCTCAGAGTAGAGCTGTTTCACCAACCAGCTGGTGGAAAAGCCACAGGCACACCAAATACACCAGAGCGCTGTGCCCGGTGAGAGCGCAGGACTTCCTAGAGCCAGAGTCAGGCCTCGAGAGACTTCCAGGAAGCCAGGGGAGGGTTGGCCTGAGCTCAAGGGGGAGGCTTTGAAGACCAGGGAGGCCAGGACCATCTCATTTAGGTCTGAGAGCAGGACTCAGGAAGGGTAGGCCAGTCGCAGAGCAGAAATGCAAGTGCCCTGAGGGCCTCTTCATAGAAAGAAGCGTAGGGAACACTTGGCAGTGCCAACTTGACTCTACTGCCAGCCGAGGCGGGGGCAGCTTGATTTAGGGCCCAACCTGGAGTAGACTGGGCAACTGGTGAATTCCCACAGGAACGTTCCAGATTCACCCCCCACTCGCCCCCCCAAAAAGGTGGCAAGAGTCTATTTTACAGCTGATTGAAGATCCAACTCAATTAAAAAGAAATATGTTTTCAAGGCATTTTATGACTCTGGCTTCCCAACTGGCAGTTAATTTTGTCACCACCTGTCTGTTTCCCTCTAGTTAACAGAATTCAAATCCCTTAAGCTGAAAGTGTAGGAGTCCTAAAGGTTAAGGTAGGCAAGATACAAAAAGCCTTGTGTTCTGCCCCAGGGACCAGGGACAGAGGCACCCAAGGAGAGGAGAAGCGGATGCATCTAGAAGGAAGGACGAATTCTTGAGTCCTACAGGACAAAGGACACCTGGGGGAGGAGGGCTGTTTATGCAGAAACCCTATCACAGACAAATGGTCAGATACTATGGAGGGACCATGGAGTTCAAGGGCAGACTGCAGGCCGTGCTGTTTTCCAGAAAGAGGCCTTTCAGCCTCCTTGCCTCCCCTTCCCTGCCCGACTCCCATCCCCATCCCCTTCCATCCCCCATCCAACTTTGCCCTTAGCCCCAGGAAAAACCGGTTTATGGTAAAACTGTTATCATGGGTTTTTTGTTTTTCCAATTAGAAGAAATAAAAACAGTTCTAACCAAGAACTTTGGTCATTTACCAACTCACAGGGAGCCCCTCAGGGGCCTGGGAAGAAACAGTATGGACTGGACCTAGAGTGAGGAAGTCAGGGTCCAACAGCCTGATCTGTTTCCACAAATGGTTTTCCACACAGGAGTAAATGCCTATCTTTTCAGCCAAGCACTTTGACAACTTTCTGATAAGGTATAGGCCACTCATTGTCTTTTTTTTTTTTTTTTTTTTTTTTTTTTGGCCGTGGCATGTGGCATGCAGGATCTTAGTTCCCTGACCAGGGACTCAAACCCATGCCCCCTGCAGTGGAAGCGCACAGTCCTAACCACTGGACCAGGAAATTCCCCCATTGTCCACTTTTTACTAAGCAAGAAGGCAACAGGTACTGGAACACCTGTTATGGGAATAGTGAACAGAAGAAAACAGAAGTTGAATAAACCACAAATCGTTACTTTTTGGTTTGAGAATGTTAATGAAACAACCTCTCACCCCGCCCATCGCATCCTGTCCTACATTCAATTAACCCTCTTCACGTTCTGCTCTGGGATTCACCCACATGGACAAGGGCATAAAATAGATATCGATGATCTACAAAGTGGATCATTCATTCACTTAAAATTCATTTAAAGAACTCTTTGAATGGCAGCCTGTAAACAGGGAAAAGATGAGAAAGCAAACTTTGGGTGGGCCAGCTACTGTGCTAGAAAGCAGCAGACACAAAAGTACCCGAAGACCCTACCCTCAAGAACCCTAATGTGTGTTGAGAAATGAAGCTGAAAGGCTAAAGACAATTAATTATGAAGAACCAGAAGTTTGTTTCATAGAGGAAAGGGAAACTAACATGTACTGCGTGCCTACTCTATGCATTTTTCACATTATCTCACTTAAAAGTCAGTATTTGAAGAAATATTTTTTATTCAAATTCTGTTCTATTCTTCTTGATTTATTTAGAGCAAGATTACAAGTGTCCCATTTAATGTAACCAAGTCCCTTCATCTGCCCTAACTCCACTGTAACTATAACTCATCTACGATGTTCTTTCTGACCAACACAGCACCCCTCCTATGACAACGTCCTTTAAACGCTTTTCCAAGCTCAGGACTAGGCCGGCGATTGTGCTAGAAGATGCCTGAAGCCCACAAGAGTGCTGAGTCCTCTAGGTCTGAGTCCTCTATGTAACTCTGCTGGGCTAAGAGCATATACATTATATGGGAGCAGAATTTGCCACCCTAAAATATGTCTCTTCGGCACATCGATTGTTTTAAGCTGGTTATTTTCCGAGAAAACAGCAGACCAGGGAAGGGCTCTAAAAACCAAGTAGGAGTTGCCCTTCTGTAAGAGACTTCTACATTTGTAAGGGAAATCTCCATCTATCAGGCTGTCTCCCTCTCCACCTGGAAGAGGAGGAAGACCAAATCTCCAGCAACTCTTATCAGTGGGGAAAGGAACCACTGAGATCTGAATCACAATCACCCTTGTTCACTGTGCCTTTCCCGGTCACCTCCCAGAACTGACTCTCCCCACCCTTAGCATCCTCTTTTGTCTTTAGCTGAGGATGGTATTTAAGGAGAGGGCTTGGGCCATTATGGCAAATTACTCAGATTTCCTGGGTCTCTCCCACGTGCACATGTTATTAAACTTCTGTTTGATTTTCTCCTGTTCATCTGTCTCATGTCAATTTCATTCTTAGACCAGCCAGAAGAACCTAGAAGGATACAGGAAATTTTTCTTCCTCCCCAACAACATGAATCACTGGCTAAGGAGATCCGACTCAGAGTTGAGGGGAAATTAGAGGAGCACAGTCCAGAAGCTCTACTTCCATTCTGTAATTGCCCATCTGCAGAGTTGACACTTAAGAAGTATTCCACGTGTACATACATACCCTACACGTTCTTGTCACTCAAAATGCTCCTGTTCTCCTCTCTCTTTCCTGCTCATCACTCACATTTCAGCAGTAAATGAGAGGGCGGGGGGAGGGGCGGTTTACAACAAGCAGGGGAAACCCTGGCCCTTCCCTGTTTCTTTAGCTAGGATTCTTCAGATCAAAAAAGCCATCTGCTTCAGACTCTTTTTTACATCCAGTTCCTTCTCTGGGCAATCTGAGTGAGAAGGTAATGAATGACACTGCATGGGCAGGCTCCATTCCTGAGCTCAGCTGCCAGTCTCGTTTGGATGAGACAAGTTGGTATTTGTGATGCCCGGTTGCCCCAAGAGGACGAATATTCGCTCCAAATGGGTCAGACTATTTTGGTTGCATCATACTTCTTGAAGCTACCCACCTTTTTCTCTTTCATTACCCACCTCCCCGAACTGGTGATCCCCACCAGCTGCGTCCACTCCCTCTCTATTCACTTCACCCCCTACAATCAAGCTTCCAATTCTACTGCCCGATACAAACTGTTCCTTTATCAAAGGTCACCAATGACTGCCTAATGGCCTTTTTTCCTATCTCAATTCTTTCTGACATTTCTACAGCATTTGGAATAACTCTTCCTTCTTGGGGTAAAAAGTATTCCATCCTTGACTTAGTTTCAATAGTACTTAGTGAAATCACATCTTTCATTCAAACCAGCATTTCTGGAGCACTTACTATGGGCTAGGCTCCATTTGAGGGAACACAAAGAGAAAGATACATTCCACCCTTAAGGAGTTTACTGCCTAGTGGAGAAAGAGACAGTCCATTGAACAATGAGATCACACACAACAAGGGAACTGCTTCACAGAGGGCATGATGGGGAAAAGTATGTACAAAGTTCAGTACCCATACCAGTGAAAGAACACCTGGGTTGCACGGGAACACAGATAGCACTCCACAGAGGAGGAAGCATTTGAGCTGACATTTAAAAGATGAGTAAAATTTGACTAGCAGACCACATTCCAAGTGGAGAGATTGGTACATGGCAAGAAACAGATGCAAGCTCAGTCAAGGACCTCGACCTTAGCACGAAACCCACACTGTTGGAGATGAAGGAGGACGTGGGAATGGCAAGAAATGAATGTGCGCAAGTAAGCAGGGTCTGCATCACAAAGGCCCTTGTGTGTTCCAGAAGCGGGAGGAAATTTCATCCTGTAGAGGACAAGGAGGCATTGAAGAAACCTGGAGAGGGGAGTGATTTGTTTATTAGAAGAAAGTAAAGGGTTAAGTGGGAGGCCTAGAAGGAAGCCCTCGCAGTAAAGCAGGGGGGATGAAGGCTCAAGCTAAGGAGATGAGGATGGAGAGAACCGACGAGCGGGGAAAGAGGCAGGAGGTGCCTGACTGCAGGTGATGGGAGCAGGCGAGGGAGAAATCTGGAAGGTCCTGCTTCCTCTGCCTGTCAGCGCTTGAGGGCAGTTCTAACTCCTTCTTTGGCATTCCCACCACTTTAGCACCGTGCAAAACAAATGTGTGGCAAGCAATAAATAGCTGCTGACTACTTAATTATTACCACCTTCATCAACTAATGGTAAGATAAGTCTGTAGCAAATCTTCAGTGAGCCTTGTATCTGCAGCGAGAGCAGGAGGGCTGCTAAAGTGGGTTAGGGCTCCCAACTGGGTTCTCTATAGCATCCATATACGCTCATTCTGGAGTCGTGCGTAAAGCAACACTCGCCTATTAAGAATAAAAACATGGAAAACAGAGCACAAGTACGGTGCAGCAATAGTGCTGGGGCTGGGCTCAGGAGTCTGGGTCCAGCCCTGGCTCTGCCACTAACTCGGCAGCACACAGAGCAAGTAGCCTCACCGTTCTGAACCTCAGTTTGCTGAGTGTGCTGGATGACCACAAAGGCCCCTCCTGGCCTTAAACATGCAAGGAAGCTGAGTACGGTTTAAGTAAGTAAGGATATCTGCAGGGAAAATCAGTTTGAAAGCTCAGTGATGGGCGGAGAAGGGAGTTGCATGAACTGAACCAGGAGGGAGCGGAGGACCAGCGTCACTCAGATACCTGGAGAGGCGTTTCACCGGCAGAGACAGAAACCGTCCTGGCCCACTTCTGCAGACTCCTGTTGAGCCCTGCTTCCTTTCACTGTTACTCTGTCTACAGCTTATCATTTTATCATCATCTGTAATTCTACTAATAAAGTCATGGACCAACCCTGACAGCAAAAAGAGGCCTAAAAGATGATCTTGTCTGGACTTCCCTCGTGGTCCAGTGGGTGAGGCTCCGCACTCCCAATGCAGGGTGCCCGGGTTCGATCCCTGGTCAGGGAACTAGATACCGCATGCGTACCGCAACGAAGATCCCGCATGCTGCAACAAAGACCTTGCGCAGCCAAAATAAATAAATAAATAAATATTTTAAAAGGGGGAAAAATAAAAAAAGAAGATCTTGTCTACTTCATTCCCTTTCAGAACAGGAAACCAAAGGCCAGAGAAGTTAAGAGACACGTATAAAGCCACAGAGGTATTTAACAGCATTGCAAAAAATAAAACTCTAGTCAGCATACTCTTAGAGCAGAGTTCTGCCCACAGCTGCCCTTCGGGTCCGAGAATATAAACTCCTAGAGCAAAGAGGAGGTATTTTACATTTTTTTCCTAGCCCTTTGGTGCACTCACTCATAATGAGGATAACTACTAACCACGGTTCATTCCATAAAATGTATGCGTTCTGTGCTGTCGTTGAGTGTTTTCTAGGTACCAGCTCTGTTCTAACCAGAGACATAGTAGTGGCCCAGGCCCCTGCTCCTAAAGACCTCAAGTTCTTGCGGCTTAGCAGTAGAGCTGCAGAGATGGGATACGGATCATCGACAAAGACAACCTAAAAAATAGGATCATTTCAAAAGTGACAAATATAATGAAGATAATAAAATTGGGCGGTGAGAAGAGGAATCTCAGAAAAGAAAACAATATGTCGAGTTCACATCAGTATTAAGTGGCAGATTCTACCAAAGCAGACTTAAATGTTTGCTTTCCTATTTTCCTAAATATGAAACATGTCTCTTACACAGTACATATTCAAACAATATTTATCACTGATGTTGATGGGGATAAAACAGATCACAATATTCCTACTAATATAAGACTAAGTGCTCATAAAATATTCAGATATAACAAGTTAAAGTGTTTCTCAAACTATAAGTTCCCCAAATAAGTGTCATGAAAGATGGCAGAAGCACCACAGAGCACACACAAAATCAATCCTGATCTCACAAATGCTTCATATGTTTTTAAACTTAATTTTTTATGTAATTTTTAAAGGTAACTTTCATTTAGTTATTACAAAATATTGGCTGTATTCCCCATGTTGTACAATACATCCTTGAGCCTATCTTACACCTAACAGTTTGTACCTCCCGCTCCCCCCCGCCCCCCTGCCCCCCCCCCCCCCCCCGTCATCTCTCTCTTAAAGACTGTCTTTAAATCTTACCTTCTTGGCTCCTCCTTACAACTTCTCATTTTTCTAAAAGTTCTCTTTCTGCATCTTCTCCCTAGCACCAAAAGCATCTTCTCGCCTTATTATCCTGCATGTCAAAGACTGTCACTCATCTCAATCTCAGAAGACAATCCTGCCCTCCAGCATTTAGTCCTCCAACAGAGCCTTACGGCAGCCCTGATTAAGCTGAAATCAAAGATTCATGAAGCCACATCACAGGAAACTCAGCACGGGCAAAATACGTGTAACGCCTGCAGCGCTGGTTACTTGGCCCCCTCCCTTTCCCGTAAGAAGGGGGATCGGGTTCCAGAAGTGCATGGGGAAATACTGAGACAGGACAGGCTGCCTTAGCTATCACACGCTGCCCTAACCACCCTCTGGACCACTATTTTTTCCAGGTCTGCCAACCCCAAGTGACTCAGCAAAGGTGGTGCAATGACAAAGAACCACAAGTCCCAGGGCCTGTCCTTCAGATCAGATAAGCTTGGCCCCAAAGGACACCAATATGAAAACACCTCTTTCCCTTGAATTTGAAGGGGAGGGAGATAAAAGGAAACGATCAGAAAAGTGAGCACGTACTGTGCACAGACGAGAGATGCCTTGCCTTTCTTAGTTCATCTTCAAACCAACCTACAAGGTGGGGATTATCATGATCCTCCATTTATGCGGGAGGAAACTGATGACGCAAAGCAGCCCGAGGGAAGAAAACTTGCTCCAGGCTGGAATTTTACCCCATGGAAGCAGGCTGGAAATTGCTACTGGAATAAAATTCAAAGGCAGCCCCTGGGAAGTCATCTGTGTAGACAGAGTGAGGAACAGAGTTGGCCTGGGAAGTTATGGACAGTATTTTGCAGAGGAACAGGCTTGGGAGAGGTAGAAACATTCTCTTCCTCAGCTGCCCCCATCACGCTCTAATTCACAATCAGTCGCCACCTGTGCCTCCAGACCCTTCATCGCTCAGCCACAGGTGGGCTTATCCTGTCCTCAACCAGAACAGGGCAGGCCAAGTCTCTAAGTCTCTGTGACGTGGATGGATCTAACCCAACCGCGGACATCAAGACAAGAATCGTATTCAATACGCAAATTAAAATTCCTTGCTGGTAAATGTGAGTCACCGTCCCACGGCCAATGGGACCTCACTTGCCCTATGGGACAGCCAGGTTTTAAAAATATATGTATATGTATATATACCCAATGGGACCTCACTTGCCCTATGGGACACCCAGGGTTTAAAAATATATGTATATGTACATATACGTATGTATATACATGCACGCATACATATGTAATATTTACATGTATTAAATGTACAATATATTTATTTTTAAAGGTTCGTTCATTCAGTCATTCTCCATTACCTATCCACTTAACCCGGATGAGTGGGGTTTGGAGTTCCCTGCATGGTGCCAACTATTTCGGGGTTTTTTGCTTGTTTGTTTTTGCCAGTTCCATGGGGAGCTTTGACCTAGGATGTCTTTTTGGTATCACCCGGGTTGAGGCAAAGGTGCTGAGACTTTGGACTCCAATATCAGCTCATCGTTGGCCACAGCATGTCTCTCTCTTTTTTTGAATTTTATTTATTTTTTTATACAGCAGGTTCTTATTAGTTACCTTTTAACATATATTAATGTATATATGTCAATCCCAACCTCCCAATTCATCCCA
This sequence comes from Orcinus orca, assembly GCF_937001465.1. NCBI lineage: Eukaryota > Metazoa > Chordata > Mammalia > Artiodactyla > Delphinidae > Orcinus > Orcinus orca. Next base: position 99,600,849 of record NC_064566.1, on the reverse strand, counting down.
CCACCACCACCCCACCCCACTTTCCCGCCTTGGTGTCCATAAGTTTGTTCTCTACATCTGTGTATCTATTTCTGCCCTGCAAACCAGTTCATCTGTACCATTTTTCTAGGTTCCACATATATGCATTAATATACGAAATTTTGTTTTTCTCTTTCTGACTTATCTCACTCCGTATGACAGTCTCTAGATCCATCCACATCTCTAAAAATGACCCAATTTCGTGCCTTTTTATGGCTGAGTAATATTCCATTGTATATATGTACCATATCTTCTTTATCCATTCATCTGTCAACAGGCATTTAGGTTGCTTCTATGACCTGGCTATTGTAAATAGTGTTGCAATGAACATTGGGGTGCATGCGTCTTTTTGAATTATGGTTTTCTCTGGGTATATGCCCAGTAGTGGGATTGCTGGGTCATATGGTAGTTCTATTTTTAGTTTTTTAAGGAACCTCCGTACTGTTCTCCATAGTGGCTATATCAATTTACATTCCCACCAACAGTGCAAGAGGGTTCCCTTTTCTCCACACACTCTCCAGCATTTGCTGTTTGTAGATTTTCTGATGATGCCCATTCTAACTGGTGTGAGGTGATACCTCACTGTAGTTTGGATTTTCATTTCTCTAATAATTAGTGACGTTGAGCAGCTTTTCATGTGCCTGCTGGCCATCTGTATGTCCTCTTTGGAGAAATGTCTATTTAGGTCTTCTGCCCATTTTTTGATTGGGTTGTTTGTTTTTTTAATATTGAGCTGCATGAACTGTTTATATATTTTGGAGATTAATCCTTTGCCCATTGCTTCATTTGCAAATATTTTCTCCCATTCTGAGGGCTGTCTATTCATCTTGTTTGCAGTTTCCTTTGCTTTGCAAAAGCTTTTAAGTTTCATTAGGTCCCATTTGTTTATTTTTGTTTTTATTTCCATTACTCTAGGAGGTGGATCAAAAAAGATCTTGCTGTGATTTATATCATAGAGTGTTCTCCTTATGTTTTCCTCTGAGTTTTATAGTGTCCGGTCTTATATTTAGGTCTCTAATCCATTTTGAGTTTATTTTTGTGTATGGTGTTAGGGAGTGTTCTAATTTCATTGTTTTACATGTAGCTGTCCAGTTTTCCCAGCACCACTTATCGAAGAGACTGTCTTTTCTCCATTGTATATCCTTGCCTCCTTTGTTATAGATTAGTTGACCTTAGGTGCATGTGTTTATCTCTGGGCTTTCTATCCTGTTCCATTGATCTATATTTCTGTTTTTGTGCCAGTACCATACTGTCTTGATTACTGTAGCTTTGTAGTATAGTCTGAAGTCAGAGAGTCTGATTCCTCCAACTCCGTTTTTTTCCCTCAAGATTGCTTTGGGTATTCGGGGTCTTTTGTGTCTCCATACACATTTTAAGATTTTTTTATTCTAGTTCTGTAAAAATTGCCACGGGTAATTTGATAGGGATTGCACTGAATCTGTAGATTGCTTGGGGTAGTATAGTCATTTTCACAATATTGATTCTTCCAATCCAAGAACATGGTATATCTCTCCATCTGTTTGTATCATCTTTGATTTCTTTCATCAGTGTCTTATAGTTTTCTGAGTACAGGTCTTTTACCTCCTTAGGTAGGTTTATTCCTAGGTATTTTATTCTTTTTCTTGCATTGATGAATGGGATTGTTTCCTTAATTTCTCTTTCTGATCTTTCACTGTTAGTGTATAGGAATGCAAGAGATTTCTGTGCATTAATTTTGTATCCTGCAACTTTACCAAATTCATTGATTAGCTCTAGTAGTTTTCTGGTGGCATATTTAGGATTCTCTGTGTATAGTATCATGTTATCTGCAAACAGTGACAGTTTTACTTCTTCTTTTCCAATGTGTATTCCTTCTGTTTCTTTTTCTTCTCTGACTGCCATGGCTAGGACTTCCAAAACTATGTAGAATAATAGTGGTGAGAGCGGACATCCTTGTCTTGTTCCTGATCTTAGAGGAAATGTTTTCAGTTTTTCACCATTGAGAATGATGTCTGCTGTGGGTTTGTCATATATGGTCTTTACTATGTTGAGGTAGGTTCCCTCTATGCCCATTTTCTGGAGAGTTTTTATCATAAATGGGTGTTGAATTTTGTCAAAAGCTTTTTCTCAATCTATTGAGATGATCATATGGTTTTTCCTCTTCAATTTGTTAATATGGTGTATCACATTGATTGATTTGCGTATATTGAAGAATCCTTGCATCCCTCGTATAAATCCCACTTGATCATGGTGTATGATCCTTTTAATGTGTTGTTGGATTCTGTTTGTTAGTATTTTGTTGAGGATTTTTGCATCTACATTCATCAGTGATATTGGTCTGTAATTTTCTTTTTTTGTAGTATCTTTGTCTGCTTTTGGTATCAGTGTGATAGTGGCCTCATAGAATGAGTTTGGGAGTGTTCCTGCCCCTGCAGTTTTTTGGAAGAGTTTGAGAAGGATGGGTGTTAGCTCTTCTCTAAATGTTTGATAGAATTCACCTGGGAAGCCATCTGGTCCTGGACTTTTGTTTGTTGGAAGATTTTTAATCACAGTTTCAATTTCATTATTTGTGATTGGTCTGTTCATATTTTCTATTTCTTCCTGGTTCAGTCTTAGAAGGTTATACCTTTCTAAGAATTTGTCCACTTCTCCCAGGTTGTCCATTTTATTGGCATAGAGTTGCTTGTAGTAGTCTTTTATGATGCTTTGTATTTCTGCGGTGTCCGTTGTAACTTCTCCTTTTTCATTTCTAATTTTATTGATTTGAGTTCTCTCCCTCTTTTTCTTGATGAGTCTGGCTAAAGGTTTATCAGTTTTGTTTATCTTCTCAAAGAACCAGCTTTTAGTTTTATTGATCTTTGCTACTGTTTTCTTTGTTTCTATTTCATTTATTTCTGTCTGATCTTTATGATTTCTTTCCTTCTGCTAACTTTGGGTTTTGTTTGTTCTTCTTTCTCTAGTTCCTTTAGGTGTTAAGGTTAGATTGTTTATTTGAGATGTTTCTTGTTTCTTGAGGTAGGCTTGTATAGCTATAAACTTCCCTCTTAGAACTGCTTTTGCTGCATCCCATAAGTTTTGGATCGTCGTGTTTTCATTGTAATTTGTCTCTAGGTATTTATTGATTTCCCCTTTGATTTCTTCAGTGACCTGTTGGTTATTTAGTAACATACTGTTTAGGCTCCATGTGTTTGTGTTTTTTACGTTTTTTTCCATGTAACTGATTTCTAATCTCATAGCATTGTGGTTGGAAAAGGTGCTTGGTATGACTTCAATTTTCTTAAATTTATCGAGGCTTGATTTGTGACCCAAGATGTGATCTATCCTGGAGAATGCTCCATGTGCACTTGAGAAGAAAGTGTAATCTGCTGTTTTTGGATGGAATGTCTTATAAATATCAATTAAATCTATCTGGTCCGTTGTGTCATTTAAAGCTTGTGTGTCCTTATTAATTTGCTGTCTGGATGATCTGTCCATTGGTGTAAGTGAGATACTAAAGTCCCCCACTATTGTGTTACTATCGATTGCTCTTTTAGAGCTGTTAGCAGTTGCCTTATGTATTGAACTGCTCCTATGTTGGGTGCATATATATTTATAATTGTTATATCTTCTTCTTGGATTGATCCCTTGATCATTATGCAGTGTCCTTCCTTGTCTCTTGTAACATTCTTTATTTTAAAGTCTATTTTATCTGAGTATTGCTACTCCAGCTTTCTTTTCATTTCCATTTGCATGGAATATCTTTTTCCATCCCCTCACTTTCAGTCTGTATGTGTCCATAGGTCTGAAATTGGTCTCTTGTAGATAGCATATATATGGGTCTTGTTTTTGTATCCATTTAGTGAGCCTGTGTCTTTTGGTTGGAGCATTTAATGCATTCACGTTTAAGGTAAATATCGATATGTATGTTCCTGTGACCATTTTCTTAATTGTTATGGGTTTGTTTTTGTAGGTCCTTTTCTTCTCTTGTGTTTCCCACTTAGAGAAGCTCCTTTAGCATTTGTTGTAGAACTCGTTTTGTGATGCTGAATTCTCTTAGCTTTTGCTTATCTGTGAAGCTTTTGATTTCTCCATTGAATCTGAATGAGATCCTTGCTGGGTAGAGTAATCTTCGTTGTAGATTCTTCCCTTTCATCACTTTAAATATATCATGGCACTCCCTTCTGGCTTTTAGAGTTTCTGCTGAGAAATCAGCTGTTAACCTTATGGGAGTTCCCATGTATGTTATTTGTCATTTTTCCCTTGTTGCTTTCAATAATTTTTCTTTGTCTTTCAATTTTTGTCAATTTGACTACTACATGTCTTGGCGTGTTTCTCCTTGGGTTTATCCTGCGTGAGACTCTGCGATTCCTGGACTCGGGTGGCTATTTCCTTTCCCATGTTAGCGAAGTTTTCGACTATAATCTCTTCAAATATTTTCTCAGGTCCTTTCTCTCTCTCTTCTCCTTCTGGGACCCCTATAATGCGAATGTTGTTGCGTTTAATGTTGTCCCAGAGGTCTCTTAGGCTGTCTTCATTTCTTTTCATTCTTTTTTCTTTATTCTGTTCCACAGCAGTGAATTCCACCCTTCTGTCTTCCAGCTCACTTATCCGTTCTTCTGCCTCAGTTATTCTGCTACTGATTCCTTCTAGTGTATGTTTCATTTCAGTTATTGTATTGTTCATCTCTGTTTGTTTGTTCTTTAATTCTTCTAGGTGTTTGTTCTTTAATTCTTCTAGGTCTTTGTTAAACATTTCTTGTATCTTCTCGATCTTTGCCTCCATTCTTTTTCCAAGGTCCCTGATCATCTTCACTATCATTATTCTGAATTCTTTTTCTGGAAGGTTGCCTATCTCCACTTCATTTAGTTGTTTTTCTGGGGTTTTATCTGGTCCCTTCGTCTGGTACAATGTCCTCTGCCTTTTCATTTTGTCTATTTTTCTGTGAATGTGGTTTTTGTTCCACAGGCTGCAGGATTGTAGTTCTTCTTGCTTCTGTTGTCTGCCCTCTGGTGGATAAGGCTATCGGTGCCAACTGTTTCTTATTAACCTTCTGAGGATACTACTGAGCTGATTAAGACAGTGAAAGTGAATTATTTGCAAATAGCACCTGTCAAGCAAAGGGGCCTTAATCTAGCAGGCAACTGCGGGTAGAGGCTCTAGAACTCTAGATTCTCTGTGGCTATGAGGGAGAAAAATGCAGTTAACAAGCCCAAAATACCTAAATTCTGAATCACTGCATCAACAATGTTTGTGAGAAACAGAATTTTTGTTTTTCCTGCCCATCCTCTGCTGGAGAAACCAAAGGAATGGTCAATGGTTCTATGTCCAGCAGAAAGTGGAAGGAGCAGAAAAACCCCTGGTTACCCCCATGTTCACAGCTGGGATTCTCCAGCCAACTAAACATGAGCCATCTTTGCCTATTCTGTGAAATGACTGAGCTAGACCCTATGTTGTGAGGAAACTGCTTCTGCTCTCCTAAAACAAAATGTCCATGCAACCCCACTTCCTCAGGAAGATCTTCTACAGAAAGGATGTCCTTCACAACAAACGCTGGCCAATCACCAGGACTACCAAATGTTAACGGCTACTGGTGTCCCCTCTGTGGAAGCACTGGCCACATTTTCAAATTTTACATTTATGTGTATGACTTGCATGGACTGCCTAATAGACACTCAATTAAAATCTGTTGTTGAACAAATGAGTGGATGAATAATCAATACACTAGACTAAACCCTTCAAGGGCACAGGCCAGTCAGAGCTCAGTGGCGGGCACAGAGCAGCCAAGCTGTCAGATTTTGCAGAATTTGGACCCACCTTGCTGTGACGGCCTGAAGGTTTCATGTGTCCCTCCAAATGGGAAGGGAATGGAGGGGAAGTAAAATCCAAAGCTTTTCACGGGGTGAGGCATGCTGAAACAGCCACTTCTCATATTTGGTCTTTACTTACCATTTCCTGTGGATTTTAATGACCCACATCGTCAGCACACAAACATCAGCCTTGGTATAATGCCAGATGTATACATGTTTGTACAATACAGAAAAAGGCCTAAATTAAAGGTGACAGGACACAACCTTTTAGAGTCAGGTTTCCATCATTACTCAGTTGTATGGATGTGGGCGTGTTTCAATTCCCTTAAATCCAAGTGGACATACTCATTACATCCACCCCCTAGGATGCGGGAACAAATGAAGTGGTGGAGCGTCGTGCCAGAAGCATGTTACTGGAAGGCTCGGTGTGTGCCAGGCGCTGTGGTAAGTGCTGGGGCAAATACAAAAGAATAATTATACTCTGGGCCGGCTTCCGGAGCCCGGGGCCTTGTAAATCACAGAGAAAAGGATCAAATGCTCCCCACATTGAGAGATTATCACACTGCTATCGCCAGCACTGCGTTCATTTGTGTCCAAGTGGGCACCATTCTCTGCCGCTCTGACCAGAATCTCCCAACAGCAGGTGTCAGCATCCCCTCTCTCCTCTGCACCTCCCCCCAGGCTCCCCCTTCAAGGCTCCATACTCTATAGTCCCCCAGTTAATGGCATTCCCAACCTGCCTTCAGGGCTCTCATTACACGACATAAAGAAGGGCCATTTGTATTGGCAGCCCTTTGGCTCTTGGCTTCCACTGGAGCAAAGAGGAAGAAAGAAGCAAAACACCAGGAGAACAACTGCCCTGGCACCTGACAGCTGCAGAGAGAGGCCCAGCTTAATACCATGTCTCCCTAGGTCTTGGGAGAGGTCAGAGAAACAGGTGCATCTGCATTCCAGAACTGAATGAAGTCCTACTGTCGGTGGGAGGGGAGTCAGCCCCCAGCTCCACGCCCAACATATCTCTCTCCAGCGCAGCGTGGAAGGCATTCCTTTTACAACTCCTGATTTCCCAATTTTAGAAAACACACTAATTCCCTTTCAGTGATGTGCTCAAGTAACTTGTTTTTAAATAAGTAGGGATCAACGTTGCATTGTTCATTTGTTTACTGTCTTTAACCCCTCTCTAGGATGTAAGCTCTCTAGGGCAGAAACTGTATCGTTCACTATTGGTTCTGGTGTCTAGAACAGCACCTGGCACGTAATCTGTGTTCAGTAAATATTGGTTGGATTAAGTAGGAGGGAAAAAGAGTAGAAGGAAGGGTGCATCTATCACAAAATCCTTCTCTCCTGCAAGAGGAACAACTGTTGTCCTGACCTGGAATCGGAAGACTAGGGAAAATGTACTGTGTTACCACGGCAACCACAGCTCCAAAAATAAAAATAGCCTTCAAAGCTGCCACAGGTCTTTGGTGGGAAAAGGCTAACCACGATTGGTAGACTGTACCTGGGCCCCGGGTTGACTACAAACCGAAATATTGCCCCCAATGTGCTCTTGCTCGCTGGAGCCTCGTTTTGGGAGAGGTCAACCACTCTTCACCTGCTGATGCCAAAGCTGTCTCCCCAGATAGAGAACACCCTTAGAAGAGTGGCCATGTCTGGTGTCTGGGCACTTGCAGTCTGAGGGAAGACACAGTACAAGGGAAAAACCATGAACGAAACCAAAAGACTTAAAACAAACAATACATAGTAATCCAGATTTACATAAATGGCCCACGAGGGCATAATTATTCAACTTCAAGCAGACTTCCTGCTTTGTAAAATGATTTCCAATAGAATTCCGTGAAAATCAAATTTCCTTAGAGTCCTTCATCCATTTGATTATTTATTCACTCCCTAAGTATATGTTTACTACATTCCACGCAAAGAGCTTAGCAAGCACTGAATAAAACAAACGCTGAACACAATTAACTCTGCCCTCACAGCTTCTGATCCAGTGAGAGCTACAATGTGATCAAGTAGTCACAACTTAAGAACACAGATGTAATAAATACGTGAGTCAGGAAATACTTGCTAGAGGGACAATAACTAGGGTAAGATCCAAAGGAGAAGAAGGGCAGGGTGGTCAAGGGGGTCAGTGTTACAAGAGAGGAATTCCACACAAGGGAACAATGTCTGTGAAGACCTAGAAATAAAAGGAAGCATCCAAGGGCTTCCCTGGTGGCGCAGTGGTTGAGAGTCCGCCTGCCGATGCAGGGGACGCGGGTTCGTGCCCCGGTCCGGGAAGATCCCACGTGCCGCGGAGCGGCTGGGCCCGTGAGCCATGGCCGCTGAGCCTGCGCGTCCGGAGCCTGTGCTCCGCAATGGGAGAGGCCATGACAGTGAGAGGCCCGTGTACCGCAAAAAAAAAAAAAAAAAAAAAAGGAAGCATCCATCCAAGGCACTGAACGGTAACTCTGGCTGCAGGGTGAGCGGCATCAGGGAGCCCAGTTAGGAGGACGCTTGAATAACATATGTGAGAGATGGTGGTGGCCCAGGGAGCCGAGATGGTGGTGGAGATGAGAAGACAGACTTCCTCCAAAGGAAGGAAACTGTGCAAAACTGAAGGGTACCAACCCTCACCTCAAGGAACAGAGTGAGAGGAACTGGTTTGGAGGGAAAGGTGAAGAGTTCAGTTATGGACTGTTCTGAAGAACATTCCAATGGAAATGCCCATCAGCCAGTTGGAGAGATGAGCTGAAGGCTCAGGAAAGAGATGAGGTCTGAGATGTAAGTGTGAGAATCATCACCATGCAGGAATAATTAAATTCAAGAGAGTGAATAAAACAGTCCAAGGACAGTATGTAGATTTAGGAGAAGGAAAGGGGGTGGGGTGAGGGAGAGGGAGGGGAGACAGAGAAGAAGAAATAAGCCTGGATTCAGAACCTTAAGCAGACCAACACTGAAGAGACAGACAGCCAAGAGCAGCCCACAAATTAGAAACTCATTTTCACCACGTTATCAATATATCAGAAAAGTGACATCTCATCAAAGAAACAACAAACCACTGTTCAGCTTATACTAACCAGACTAGCAGACTCAGAAGCCTCATAGACCACCAAAGAAACCTCAGTTTTATAAACTAATGATAACGTGAGCATAATTCTTCAGACACATCTACTAAATTCTGTCTTACAAGATGAAGAAGAAACGTATACTCTCCATTTTACCAAGGAGAAAGACACTGAGGCCCAGAGAGACTGAGTAACCTGCCCAGGACCACACAGCAAAAAATAAATAAATAAATAACAGAACCAGAGTCTCTACCTCCGATGCTGCCTCAGACAGCCCCCTGGAGTGGTACAAAGGCAGTCATCCTAGGACAACCATCACCCTGCCCCTAACAATGGATGAGGCCTGTCTGAGCTTCCTGGGTTTGCTGATGAAGATATGGCTCCATCCTGGGCCAAGACAGGCTCCTAGGGACATGGGGTGGGCAGAATACGATAGTTAGGTTGCAGGAGATCAGTATTCTAGAGCCATCTCTGCCACTGACCAGCTTTGTCCACTGACCTTGGACTTCTCAGTTTGCTCAAAGGTGAAATGACCACACAAATCTCATCTACCATGAAGACTAGATTCTCTGAGCGAGATACAGACCAGAACTGTAGGTACTAAGGGGTGACAGCTGAGTGCGAGAAAAGTAAGGCTATTCAGGGGTGAAATCTAGGTCCCAGGACCCTCCTCCCATCTCCCTCCCAGCAGATCTTTTCCTCAGACCTTTTTTTTTTTTTTTATGTTTTAGTCCAAATTCCATATTCTACTGAAATTATCTTTTGCACACTAGTCTCCCCCACAGGCTGTGAGCTCCTCAAGGAAGGGCCACTTGTATCCATCTTTGTGCCCCAAGCACCTAGGACAGCACCTGATTCTCTGTAAGTGCCCCAAAAATGTTTGTTGAACTTGAGAATTACTTCTCCTGAGTTATCTACATTTTCAGCCTAATCTCTCTGGCTGCTAAACAAAAGGTGTATCAACTAATAGAGGCATTTGGGGAAGGAGTCCAAGCATGGAGAAGGCACTTCAGAGGAATTGTCCAGTGTCCCTAAGAACTTTCTGAACGGGCGGGCCACTTCCTACTCTGCTCACCTCTGAGACTGGCTCTGTCTTCTAACGTGCGTGGTTGCCAATTTCTCCACTGTGTCTGCAGGGCTCCACAGCCTCCACCGGAGAATCAGTGAGCACCAAGTAACTGGTAGCCCAAATCAAGGCTTCTCTTACAATCTGGGAGCAACAGCCCAAATTACTAACAATAAGTCTCTGAAGGAATATTCTCAAAGGATAATGACCTGATAGTCTCTCATCTTCACTGAGGACAAAACAAGAGAGAATGAATTTGAATTATACCATGGGGGATTTCAGTTAGATCTTCAGCAGAATTTTCTCAATAGCAGGTCTCAAAAACATATTAAGAAGTAACCAAGAGAGGAGAGGTGATGCGATCTCTTTCCTGGGGCCTTTTTTTTTTTTTTTTAATGAGATCTTCACATGTCGAGAAGATGTGTTTCATCATAGACAGAGAAAACACATGGTATCACCCAAGCTAAGGGCAAACTGTTCTCTGGAGAAGCTCCACCCTGTTCAGAGTAACCTTTATTACTGCCATTCCATCCAATCCCAAGAATACAGAAAGGTCAGGAAGAGCTTCCCAGTGTAATGACCCAGCTGGGAAACAAATGCTTGCCGGGTCAAGGCAGGCTGCTTTGAGGGGTCAGACTGGCACTCACGCCAAGCTTGGGTTACAGAGAACAGGAGAACGAGGCTAAGAGGCGTCTTCTTTGATGAGAGGGCTCGTATCCCCCCCTTTGGAGAAATGTCTCATTCTGATGGTTCCTCCAGAAACAGTGCTTCAGAAATCCTTTTATTTTCCTTATTTCACAGACTGACCTGTCCTTAACCTTTCGATTAATGTTCTCCCTTACTTTATACAGGTACAAGGTGCAGAAGAGCAGATGAAAAAGGAAAGTCTCAATTAGAAAGAAACTCTGGGGAATTCCCTGGCAGTCCAGTGGTTAGGACTCCACGCTTCCACGGCAGGGGCCAAGGGTTTGATCCCTGGTCAGGGAACTAAGGTCTCACAAGCCACATGGCATGGCCAAAAACAACCTCTGAATGAGAAAAAATACCGGGGGATAATACACCAAGCATGCTCCTAATGTTTGGGTTAGCATAGTAAAATGATGAGCTCTCTTCCTTTTCCCTATTGTCCAAAAGTTTTACAGTAACTAGTTATTTGATCACACATACAATATTCGTTGACTTTTATCATATAAAAATTTCTTTTAAGACAAGCTGGGGGGACTTCCCTGGTGGCGCAGGGGTTAAGAATCCACCTGCCAAGGCAGGGGCCACAGATTCAATCCCTGGTCCAGGAAGATCCCACGTGCTGCAGAGCAACTAAGCCCTTGAGCCACAACTACTGAGCCCGCATGCTGCAACTACTGAAGCCCGAGCACCTAGAAGCCCGTGCTCCACAACAAGAGAAGCCACCGCAATGAGAAGCCCGCACAACGCAACGAAGAGTAGCCTCTGCTCGCGGCAACTAGAGAAAGCTTGCACGCAGCAACGAAGACCCAACACAGCCAATAAATAAATACATACATAAATAAAAACAGTAAACTAAGTAAAAAAAAAAAAAAGACAACAAGCTGGAAAACCCTTGGAGAGACTCAAAAAAGTATTGCTACGTATATCCCCATATCCCCTCCCTCTTGCGTCTCCCTCCCACCCTCCTCATCCCACCCTTCTAGGTGGTCTCAAAGCACCGAGCTGATCTCCCTGTGCTACGCAGCTGCTTCAAAAAAAAAAAAAAAAAAAAAACTGTATTGCTAAACTAACCATCCATCATCTTTCTGTATTTTCCTAATTGCTGGAGCAAATAATACGTGGGTTACCACACTCACCCCTGCCCAAAAGGGGCCCCAAGGCAAATTCTTTTTGCATAGTTGCAAAAGAAAGTGGAAAAACCAAGTGGGTTGTGGATTATTTTTTTCGGTCCCCTCACTCAGCCCCCACATCTCCTGACTAAACTCTGGAACCAGAAGCAGCAAGACCGAAAAACCTCTGTGGTCAGGCCATGGAGGAAGGAGGCACCAGGCTGGAAGAAGCTCCAGAGACATGACAGATAGAAATTAGCCCAGACTTTAGGTCAGAGGCCTGAGTTCCAGAGTGTAACCCAGATCTGCCACTGAGACGTGCCTAACCACCCGTTTTCTTTATCTTATCCACAAAATCAGGGTGGAACAACCAGAGCCAGTTAGAATACGTACAAAGGATGCAGAAGAAAGGGCTTCACAGCATCTGACCCAAACGATGTATCAGGGCCTCAAATGAAAAAGCCATGGGTGTCCTCCTCTGTCTCCTCTTTACCACTGGTCTTAGCTAAGGAACAGCACCTCTTCCTAGTGATGATTTTGATGAGGTGACCCAGACACATGGTCTGAAAGCAGGGAAGAACATCTGACACCAGGGCTATCTTCAGGAGGTGGCACCTGGCTGCCCGCAGTGGCATGGAGGCTGGCAGGTGCAGGCCGTGGCCTGCCATCTCTGTGCCCCAGCTTGAAGCATGTCCCTCCTGCCTTCCTTCCACATGTGATCTTCTGTTATGCATCCCTGAAGGAAGCCTCACCATCTCCTCCTAGAGAAGGAAGGTTCCTTAGGCTCCAGAGTCACAGGACAAGAGCTCAGAGACCTCCCCCCGCCCCGAAAGGTGTTGAAAAGCATCTCCCTTCACACTAGGTACAACTGCCCCTTAGCGAGTCACTGCACTGACATGGGCAATGGAGGAAAGAATCCCAAGTGAGCAAAGCCTGCAGACTTTGTAAAGCTCTTGTACACACAGCAACCAGGCCAGCACTCCTAGGCTCTCAGGCCAGCTTGGCTCTGTATCTGAACGCCTGCTTCAGCGCCCAGCGGCTCACCCACTGGGGTCAAGGAGGAAATTCCCCACCGGCAGCTCAGCCATTCAAGCGCCCTAAGGAAAACTCCGGAGTTCCCCTAGAAGCACTTATCAGTGGCCAGCATAGCAACTGGCCTATAGATGGTAGCTGGGAGAAACTAACCGAGCGGGGCAGGGTTATCACCTGTTAACCTGCCCCGTGAAAATCCCAGCCTCTCCCCTGACACGGAACTGGCACTTCCTGAGTGCATAACCACCACGGAAACTCTCAAAATACCAACTGCCATGGAGGAAACTGGCCAGTGTGAATCAGCCCACGGGGCTTAGATCTACCTTCTCAGTTTCCACAGACTGTTTGAATGTGGAAACCACATCTACAGCCCAAGGTCGGCTGCTTCTCACGGAGCAGTTCACCTACGCCATGTAGCACCACCCTCACACATCCCCGTGCTGACCTCTGACCTCTGACATCTACAGACATCCTCAGTGGCCTTCCCATCCTCCCGACCTCCTTCAGAACCTCCCCTTCCACGTGGCTGTGATCTCAAACACGCAAGGGCCAACTATTCCCAGGCCCTGGGGAGATGGTTCAGTGTAGCTGTAAACAGCCCGGGCTCTGGAATCAAAAGAATGTGATTCAGATCTCACCCTTGCTTCTGTGCGACCAGGAGCAAATGAATCTCTGAACTTCAGGTTCCTCAGCTGTAAAACCCACCCGGGGGTTTGTTGTGAGGATTAAATGTGTATTTAAGGCGCTTAGCAGAAAGTAAGATGCAGTCCCCGCCCTCAAGGAAATAAGGGTCCGGGAGAGAGGTTTTTCCTAGTTTAACCTTATCCAGCACCAATAGTTTATTTAATCTGCTGACAAATCACAGGTCTCCTGTTTGATGCTTTGTGTGAAGAAAGCCATGAATTACCTCCCTCCCACACTCTCTGTGCTTCTCCTAGATGTCAGGGTCCACACGGAGCTGATGGGTGTAGCACACATCAGCCTCCTCCCTGGAAACTGAGCTGAAACCGAAAGCAAGACTCCCTCCGAAGGTCAGAGTGAGGGGATGAAGACTTACGATAAATATACCAATGAGGAATAATCATTACGTGCAAACCCACGTGCCAGCTAGACTGGCACCAGATAGATAACCAGGCTCACCAGGCTGGCAGAATCAGTGAGAGGTGCCACCTGAGGTCAGGTGTGCAGCAGAGCAGAAGTCATGACAGGGTAGATGTGTCACACAGAAGAGGGGACAGAACTGCCATGGGAAAGTGGTGCAAGAGGTAATAATAAGGAGGGCGTCCTGGGGAGACAGAGCAGAGAAGCGCTTCTGTGGCCCCCATAAGGACAGCCTGCCGTCGGGCAGCCACACCTACACCTTTGCCCCTTGTCAGCTCTCCTTTCCCCCTCCAGAGAATGATGTCAGGATGCCATCACAGAGACACAAAAGTTGTGTCTCTGTCCAATTCTGACCTCTTGCCATAATCCAGCAGGTGAGAGAGGGACTCTAATCCTCAATTTGGGTTTTGAACCATCACCACAACCAGTTATGGCCAAGGGATTTGGGCAGACACGCAGGTACTAGTTCTAAAAGCCTGCCCCATCAACTTCAGACTACGTTATCCGTGGAGCTCAGAGGGCAACGCGGCCAGCAAAAAACAGTGCCACCTTATGTTAAACAGTGGCTAAGATGACAATTCCCAGCTGTAACAGTAAGTGCTGGAAGAACAGTGCAAGGCTCAGGCCTCTACCTCGCACCTGGTTCACACAGAACAGCAAGAATTCGGTGCCTCCAATACCATTCTGAGCATGTCTCTCCTGGGTTCCGGAACCTACAATGGCTCCCCGTTGAGTTGAATCCTCTTTGCAGACAAAGCACACTGTCCATAGGATCTCAATACATCTTTGTTGACGGCCTGACTAATTGAAATTCAAACCCTTCAGCATAAATCATAGTCTGTCGGCCCATCATCTCACCACCCTCATTTCTCCACATCCCTCATCAAGACCACACTTGGTCATCCATCCCCATCTTCAAGCCAACACACCCAAACTGCCTTCACCAAGAGGCTTCTGGTTCCCCTTCAAAACTCAGCTCTCCACAGAAAGTAGATTCATGATTGCCTAGGGCTGGGGGCAAGGAGTAGAGGGGGATTGAGGGTAATATATAAAGGGTATGGGTTTCTTTTCAAGGTCATGAAAATGCTGTAAAATGGACTGTGGTGATAGTCACACATATTTGTGAATATACTAAAAGCCACTGAATTATGTACTTTAAAACTGACTGAAGTGCATGGCATGTAAATTATATCTCAATAAAGCTGTCACATGTCAAAAAACTGAGTTCTGGACTCATGTCCTCCAGGAAATTTTCCCTGATCCATGAATAAGGATAATTTCACTCCAAAGAGGAAAGAAAAAGGAATCATTCACTCAATCATTATTAATTTACCCATCAATAAACATCTATTGATCATGACGAAAGGCCAAGTACAGTGCTAGACAGTGAAGATCCAAGGATGAAACAGAGAAAATTGGACTCAGAATACGGGCCTCCAAGGTCTCTGCTAACTTCACCATTTTCTCTACTTCTTTCTTCCCAGGATTAAGGAAGAGAAAGGGGTCTCCTGCTTCTCTTTATATTTTCATCTTTGTGCAGTTAAAATCCACAAGCTGAGGCCCTCTTGACCCCGTGCCTTCTACCACATCAGACAGAATTGCATTGCAGGCCTCAAAGGGGCTTTTCTCTGTTGCGGAGAGGCAGACTTGGGGTGGGGACAGTGAAGAGGAAGGACGCTGCGCTGGGCCTGGTGTGCTCATTCCCCTAAACCAAGCCTGAGCTGGGTCACTTTCCAATCACCATATCCAAGTCATGTAACGTGTGAGGAGTCCCAGGTGCTGCTCCAGGACACGTGAGTATGTAACCTATACTCTCAAGCACACATCCACTCCATGTGAGCCACTCACAGAATGATGCCAATAATCCTTCCCCCTTGCACAGCAAGAGGACGTTTACAAAACAGTTCCACGTCTATCACTTGAGACCTCCCATTCATCCACAGATGGAGAAGATGAAACAGAGGGGAAGGGAGGTGCCCAAGGTTCCACAGCGAAGAAATGACAGAACTTAAAATTTAAACCCACGTCTCCTGACTTGAGTTCCAATTCTCTTCGTGCCCTATTGCCTCTAAATGTCAATTCCTCCTCAGGGGATCATCTTGGCCATTTACAAGCACCTCTTCACTTGACTGCTTCTTTTCTTTCCAAGAAGCCTTCTATTTCCAAGGCCTAAAAGAGATGGGTTTTTGTTTTGGCCACAATCAAGACAGAGTCCAACAGGAGGCAGTTTAACAGTTGTTAAGAGTAGAGATCTGAGTCAGACAAACTTGGGTTTGAATCCAGAGGTTGTCTTTTTATACATATATGCATATATTCTTCTAATCCAGCAAGCCGCCATTGAAAACAACTACCATCTGGGGGTGTGCTGCGCCATGCGGCCAGTGGGATTTTAGTTCCCCGACAAGGGATGGAACCTGGGCCTTGGCAGTGAGAGTGCGGAGTCCTAACCACTGGACCGCCAGGGAATTCCCCAACTGCCAGTTTTTAAACTACTCCCAGAAGGTGAAAACCCTTCCTGATTTAAAAGTATGTTTCCTGCTCCAACAAAAATGAAGATTCCACTAAACCTTTTTTTTGGCCACACGGCTTGCAGAGATCTTAGTTCCCGGACCAGGAATCGAACCCGTGCCCTTGGCAGTGAAAGCGCAGAGTCCTAATCACTGGACGGCCAGGGAAGTCCCTCCACTGCACCTTTAGACAAACTCTCTAAACCAAGATAGACTTCCCTAAATCTAACCAAACCCTCCCCTATCCCTTCCCCGGCTACCAGCGTAAGAATCTTCCCCATATTCTGTCCTC
Source organism: Orcinus orca (assembly GCF_937001465.1). Taxonomy (NCBI): domain Eukaryota; kingdom Metazoa; phylum Chordata; class Mammalia; order Artiodactyla; family Delphinidae; genus Orcinus; species Orcinus orca. The sequence goes on along the minus strand of NC_064566.1, from coordinate 99,584,225 downwards.
AGTGTACATGGCAGAATCTCAGGATCAAAATAGGGCCTCTTTTAGGGTTTCTCACATTTGAAGGGAAAGCTGACAAACCCGGATGAACTATTTTAGTTCAAGATTAGCTCCCACCAAGCTTGCCCCATTTCCCTCTACTCTCTGGAAAAGGTGACAGGATGAAGTAAGAGTACAGAAAGAATTGCTATCCTCAGGTCCCCAAAAAGCCCCAGAACAAAGCTTTACATCTGCGCCTGCAGGGATAACCACATCCAGTCATTACCACCAAATAAGAGAAAGGAAGCCTGGCAGGCATAAAACGCTCACCATCTGCGTAACCCAGCCCAATTCCTCAGCGTCCCCTCAACGACACATCTCACCCTGTTCTTATGCCTTCATCTCTACTGTTCCCCTTTCCTGATCTCATGCCCCTGACATTATATTCTTCCTGTTTTCTACTACCTATGTGTACGTGTTGTGGTTTGAGCCTCTTCCTTCCAGAAGTCTTCTTCCTCTCTTTGCCTTACAGTCAGTACCACATGGCACACAGAGTATGTGTCTTCCAAAGATTCCATCTCCTCAATACCAGGGAAACTCACATGCCGTGATTTCTTATCCAAGTCTCCTCCCATCCTCCTTCTCAACTTCCACATCCCCACACTCTACCCAGCTCTACCCACCCTCCCTCCCTGCCTCCTGGCCATAGCACCGTTAGCTGGTACCAGACTGAACTCACAAGAACATCCAATAAATACTTGTTGAACTGAAATGAATGGAATTGAACAGACTAGGAAGAGGAGTCCCGGGGAAGGTGGCCAATCACTTGCCTGCCCCACGCAAAGGCACAGACCACTGTTTGGAGACAGGGCCCTAGAGCCTGAAGGTAAATGCGGAGGGTCCAAGACATCAGTGCACCACTGAGGACTGCCCACCTCCTCCACCAGGCAATGGGCTTGGCTCAAACACAACCCCTGGCCAAGGCTGTGTGGAGCTACCCTATGGTCTTCTACACCAGTCCTCTGCGCAGGGAAAGCAAACTCCCCGACTACTCAGATGCCACGCTTGTCCAGACAAAAAGTAGCTGGCACAAACCATCAGGGTGCGGACCAGGCCTAGATGTCTAAGAAATGTGACTCACTCAGTGCGAATACTCCGCCACCTCCTCTACACATGGGGGCCAGGAAAGGCAACCTGGGGTGGCCAACAATGAAATAATAAAAATTGAAATGGAGCTTAGAAACTGAAGTCTGAGTGGAGGAGCCACTTAACCTCTCTCGCCTTCTACGATCCCTGTCTGTACAATGGGACTGACAGGGAGTAGCGACCTCAAAGAGGTTTCGTGGGGACTAACTGTGGAGATGGACTGTGATGTGCCCATCATACTGACCGAGAATGATAAAGGCTCGGTAAACATCAGCTGCTACGGCTGTTACTATTCATGTTGCTGTGAGGATCCAATGGGATGGAACGCAGCATGAAGCCCCGAGTACCCGTGTAATGGAAAGTCACCGGCCCCCCGGCCTGGACTGGGGAGATGGGTGACACGTGGGGAAGCCGTCCGCCCTGGCGAAGGGCTCCTGCAATCCTCGGCGAGGTTCCCCGGGGTGCCCTGGGCACCCCCCACCCCACCTCCCCGACGGCTGTGGGGAGGCCGGGGAGGAAAAGGGAAGACGGCTGGGGCGGGACAGGCACGTACCTGCTTTCGCTGCACTCCTTCCGCTCACTCACCCGCAGCCACTTGCGGAGGAGGAAGCGTTTGCGGCGCGGGGAAGCGCTGGGCGTGGAGCAGTTGGACCACGGGGTGTCCTCGTCGCTGGAGGGCGTGATCTCGATGGACGGCAGCTGCAGAAACTCCTTGCCCGGGGCCAAGACGCCGGGCAGGTCCCGGCTCAGCCCGGCCTCCAGGCTCGGCTCCTGCACATTCTTGGTGCGGCGCATCTTGAAGCGCCGGCGGCGGAGCGTGGGGGTCGACGAGCTGGACCAGACCCGGCTGCCCTCGGGCGCGCCCGGCGGCTCGGGCACCTGCAGGGCGGGCGGCTGCAGGCTCTCCATCATGTTGGCCGCCGGCATGGGGCCCGCCGCCTCCGCCCGGCGCCTCGCCGCCCGCCGGGCCCGCTCCCCGCCCCTCGCCCGCGGCGCCCGGCCTCTCACGTTAGGAAATGCTCGCCGTTCGAGCCGCGAGCGGAGCAAGTTCGTCTCCCGGAGCGCCGCGCGGGAGAGGGGAGCGCTGGGGCTCGCGGCGCGACCTCCCCGGAGTCTAAGTCGGCCGCCCGGCCGCCCTCCGGGGCTCCCCTCGGGCGCCCGCTGCTTTTCCTTCGGCGGCGCTCCCTCGCCGGCTGGCGGCGGCCGTGCCCGAGCGGGACTCGGCGGCCCGGGCCCCAGGGGGCGGCTCGGCAAACTCTCAGCGGTTTGCGTTCGGCGGACTAGGCTGGGGAGCCGGTCTTGGCGCTGCAGGGAGGCAGAGAGCGGGAGGAGGAGGCAGAGAGAGAGAGAGAGAGAGAGAGAGAGGAAGCAGACGCTGGATGAAAACAAAAGAGGAGGAACAGGGGGCGAGGAGCGAGGGTCACGTCTGTCCAGAAAGGGCGTGCACAGGCGGCGACGGCTGGCGTAACTGTACCCGGGATCCCTGGGGAGGGACGCTACCTCCGAGCCAAGGCTGCTCCAATCAGCCGAATGAAATAGGATCACAGCCCAAACTTTCTCAAAGCGACGGCTGGCCAGGCAGCTCTCATTAATCTAACTCCCTGCTTTTTCTTTGAGGGGGAGCAGGGGAAGGGAGGAACCGAGGAATTCAGTCAGGATACCGGGTTGAGGGAAGACTAGGGGCTCTTCGGCTGGATCTCCTCTCCTGAGAAAGGTGCTTTCTCTGAATAACTTGGGGTGCAGGGGGGTGCAGTTCTGGAGACCGCTTCCAAAATGACAGGCTGAGAAGAGAGGACAGCTCTGTGGAATAAGCCGAGGACAGCAGACATGACATATGGAGGAAGGACAGACAGTAGGACCTGAGAGACACAGGACACACAGGACCAGTCAGGAAAAGGGAGTGATCTCCGTGCATCTGGAGTGACCCCGGTCAATACCAGAGCCCCATCCCAAGCACAGAATGAAATTAGAGGAAGGTGAGCACCCAGAAGGTGAAGCAAAGTGAGTCTCAGGGAGCTAAGGGTACTCCCTTGACATTCCTGGGGGCTGGATCATGTCTGCTTCAACCTGCAGGGGGCATGGACTGCGTCACAAAAAGTCTGTATGTCCCCAGGTCATGGACCCTCGAAAGTCTGGGTCAGTCCTGTCGTGTCCCAAGCTATGCTGAACCCCTCACTCCCTAGACTCAGGTACCACCCTAAGAGATTGGCCCTAGAACTGATCCACCTCACCGAGGAGCCCTGTTCAGGACTGAGTCTAAAGCAGCCCAGCTCCTAGATCATAGACTGTTACCGCCCATCTTTCCTCCCAGCCCACAGCGCATGTGCCTCTCCAGTAAGTCCTGCACGTGAGAGCCAAAGTAGAGATGATGGCTTTCAAAGAGACCAGCAGGAGTACAAATAGTGCAGCATTAAGTCCACAGTGCAATTCACCCAATCCTCTCTGCCCCTCTCCGTGAGTCCAGTAGGGAAACAATGCCCAGCTTCTGTGCCAGCATGAAGGTCATGAGAACATTTCACAAGTGTCCCAAAGCTGAGGAAAAAAAAATCACATTCCTAAAGACCACCAGAACTCACTGTAAGAAAATATGTCCCTGCAGTTCAAGTGTGACAGCTGGCCATGGGTCCACCATAACCTGCAATGACACATGGGGGGAGCTCCAGGCATTGTGACCCTGCACAACCTCCATGAGGCCAGGAATCTGAGAGAAGTATGTTTTGCTCCAGGAGAGAGAGAGACTGAAGCCGAAATGCCAGAGCCAGGCCCACCTGTAAATGACTCCCTGGAACAGCGGGCCTGTCTTATTTCTGACCCTTCTCCACATCCGGCCACTGGCTCTCTCAAGGGTGGCTTGGTATCACTCTATTTTAACTCCTGGATGTGTCCCGGAAAGGATCAACTCCTTCCCATCAGGTGTCAGGCCTGGCAAGCGGCAGGACACTGCTTCCGGCTCCGGGAATGCCCAGAAAGCCAAGCTGTCCCTCCACTTCAGGGTCCTGAGCGAAGCCACAGAGCTGCTCACTGCCTTGGATTTCCTCCAAAGATGAGCGGGTTGCCGGGGATCTGGTAACTTTTCAGTTCAAGGAACCTGCTTGTTAAGGGGGCAGTTGAACTAAGAGAGCGGCGTCTCGGGTGTTTAAGGGGCAAAAGGAAGGTGGGTGGGCTCACTACCGTTCACTGGGAAGCCAAAAAACAAAACAAGATGGAACAAAACAGGAGGGTGCACACACAGGGGCCAGAGGCTTCCATGGGTATTTTGGGGAGAGGGAGATTCAGCAAGGGGATTGGCCCCCTTAAGGGGACCGTGCGCCCTCTGAATTTAAATGTACACCCCTTGAAAGGAAGAAAAACAAGCAGCTTCCTCCTCCCACACACTTCAGCCCCTTTTCCACCCACAAGAGATGCTGGACCTAAAATCTAAAACCCTATGAGGTTTAATTTAAGCCTTGTGCCCAGCAGTAGTTGAGTGATCATTTACATTTCTCCTGGCCTGAGGGAAAAACCTCCTCCACACTAAGTCTGCAACGGTTTCACTTGGGAAGCAGATACCCAGAGTACCTGAAGCCCCCAGCCACTGTCCTAGCTCACCTCCACCTGCAAGTCTCGGCTTAAAGAAAAGAAGGTACTTGTCACCCAAGAAAACCCTACTCAAAACACATCCACCAGAAACTAACACAACATTGCAAATCAACTCTACTTCAATAAAGAAAAAATTAAAAAAAAAAAACACATCCCCATCCCACCACCCTCAGCTGTTTCCTTTCCACTGTGGCACTGTCAAGGAAGATGATAAATGGGACACTAGTTTGCAAATGAAATGCCCTCCAGCTGCAAGTCATCATTGCTGTGAAAACTACACACATTAAAGGAAGGACCAAGTTTGCCCTCCCTTTGATTCTGTCCAGCGTCCTGTGTGTTTTGTTTGTAAAGCAACCTTTACACTGTCACGAAGGCTTTCATCTGTAATACTTTATCTTCCCAGTGACCCTAGCAGTGAGGACAGATGTTATTACCCTCATTTTACAATTTATTGAAGTGACGCACAGGAAGATATCCAAGGTCGGAGATAAAAACACAATAACTGATCCATGACAAAGCCAGAACTTGAACCTGGGTCAACTGAAGCCACTTAGAGGCCACCCAAATCTCATCAAATGCATCAGCTCTGGAAAGCAGGTCCCTTGGAGCACCAGCATTTTACCAGCCCTGATTTGAGTTGGGTATGTCACGAAACGACGTGTAGCTACTCAGTTCCATCCGTATTTTACAAGTGTGGAAAGGGAAGTGCAAAGTTCTGCAAAACAATTTCTCACAGGAGCTGGTGTCAGGGGGTCAGGACTAAAGAGCTTCAGAATCTGAGCCACTGCATTCCTCCCAAGTCCCCCCACCCTTCCACTTGTCTCCCATATTTCACTCTCAGCCGACTGGGCGGTTCTCCAGGAAACTGCCCTCACCTGTGGCCCCTCCAGACAGGCGTTGCCAGACCAGCCAGGCCTGCCTGCCCCCAGCTCACACAGCCAGGCCTCTGACTTTAATGAAAGGAGCTCATGTTACCAAGCAACTGTTGTTTATTCTCAACTGTTCAGGCTCCCTTTTCCTGCAGACACAAGACATCCAACACCTGTCTACTACTTCTGGAGCCCTGCAAACTCCAAAGTCCATTATTCAGCAGAAACTTCCAGGAGGGAACTTAAGTGAAAAATAGCAGGTGAGAAGCTAGATTTCTCCTGGGTGCCCACCCAGGCGAGTGGGAGGCAGAAGGGGCAGGTCCCCACCCACACCCACCCACATCCCTCCAGCCCCAGGGATGCCAAGGGCAGGCAGCTCCCAATAGCACGGACAGGTGTGTCCCCTCCAACGCGGCTGCCACAGGACAGTCAGTCCCCCCCTCAAGGTGAGGACACAGACTCTCTCTCCCGCAGGACATCAAAATAGCCAGACCCATGGGCTGGCTCATGGACCAGAGAAAGAAGTGGGCAGTGGGCATTCACGAAGAGGAACTTGCTGCTATCAGAGAACTGGAAATCCTGATAGAAATGTGGACGAGGCCGTAAGAGCAGCGTAATGAACTGTCTTCAAATACAAAACGAAGCACGGCCGGATCATATACTGAAACGCTTCTTCCGTTGCCAACCAAGAGGAAATGAGTTTGTGTAGTACTCTGTGTGGGAGATTCAGGTTAGATGATAAACATTTCCCGAGAGAAAGGCCAATTAAGGGCTGGAATGGATGACCAAAGATGGTTTAGAGGGCGGCTTTCTCTGCACATCTTTAAAGGTAACTGGAGCCTAGTTAGAGGTAGAGGCAGGAAAGAATGATCTTGTAAAGGCCCAACCATCTGGGTCTGTGGGCCCCAGATTCTCTCTCTTTTAAATAAAAGCAATTCACATATGCCTAAAACAAAGTCCATTTGAACTGATGCATTTCTGGCCCAGGGCGTTTTGATTACTGGATACTAAATACCTCCCTGAAACCCACGGACAGCTTTAATATCTTGCACTGTGAAATAGAAATACAAGGGTGGTGAAGGACAAGGGGCTGGGAGTGGGGACTGCGGGGACAGGTGAAATTGGAGAGAGCAAGCTTCAAGCCCTTCCCTGGTAGCCTGAGTCTGTTCCCTCCTCTAATCCCTACCTCATCACCCTGTGCAGCAGCTCGTCACTGAAGCCATCAGTGCAGTTTCTGCACTCAGTTTGTGTGATTAGAGAGTGCTGGAGGATGCTGGCTAAGCACAATCTAAATAAAACCACAGTGGACCAGCCTCCACGTCCAGCTTCTCCTTCTGAGAAAAAGGAAGAAAGAGCTGCAAGACTTTTCCCGGGTCTCAGTTCCCAAGGATGGTGTGCTGGCGAGGTCTCTCAGCCTTGGGAAACGCGCAAGGTTGGCAGCACGCTTCCGCCAGCCTTCGGTGGCCGATGCCAGGGTGAGCAATGACGTCACCCCAGGAGGACTGTCACCAGATAAGCCTGCCTGGTTTAACTGCTCATCGAAAGGCTTAGGAGTCAATCCAGACTATTCTGCACAACACTTGGCTGACCCTGATTTTGCGGACAGACATCATCACTTGTCCTCTAAATCTTCCAGAGGACATCAGGTCTGGACAAGACTTCCTGCGGCCACCCCACCCGTCTCCTTGTCGTCCATCCCGGAGGAGGCAGGTGGCCTGCTCTGGGTTGCCTGCTGCTTTCCTCTGAAGGGTCCAAATACTATGGGCGCCGTAAACTAGTGGCTGCGTGCACAGGCCCACAGGCCTGTTCTCTGAGCTTCTGACCCTTTCCACCACTTACCAGCTGTTGGATTTGGTGATGAGTTATTTAATTTCTTTGGGTCTCTGTCTCCACACCTAAAAAAAATCAGGATAATTAATAGTGTCTGTGGGACTTCCCTGGTGGTCCAGTGGTTAAGACTCTGCACTCCCAATGCAGGGAGCCCAGGTTCGATCCCTGGTCAGGGAACTAGATCCCGCGTGCCACAACTAAGACCCGGCACAGCCAAATAAATAAATATTTTTTAAAAATAGTGTCTCCCTCCTGCAGCTGTTGTGAGAGCATCTGAACAGCGTAGGGCATTTAGAATAGTGCTTGGCACCTAGGAAGTGCTCTATAAATGTTGGCCTTTTTGTACCTAATTAAGTCTCCATCATAAGACCTGTGTTAGGAAACATGACTACTCGCGTTGATTTTCCATTCAGTTTAATTCTAAGAGTACACGTTAAGCTACAGCAGCGTGTGAGGCTACTAAGCGCTGGGGAGACAGCAAGACAAGCATGACACGGGATGTGCGTTGGAGCATACAGCCTAGCAGGGAAGAATTAATTAAGTGCAAAGCATAAGCGCTAACAGCTGTGAGTGGAAAATGGATAAATTTTAACCAGAGGGAAAGAGGTGGTCTGGGAAGGCTCTATGGAGGAATTAGTATTTAAGTGAAGACTTAACGTATGAATTTTAGTAGAAAAGAGGAATGGAGCATTCTGGAATAAAGGAAACATTTGAGTAAAGGCACTGAAGAGAAAAAAACCCATGGAGAGTTTTTGAAAATTGGAAGAAAGAAGTCAGGGCTTATGGAAGGACACAGAGGAGATGAGGATGGACAAACAAGAGGGTCATATTGGTGAGTACTTAAAGTTTAGTTTATTCTTTAAACAAAGGGATGCTATTCAAGTTTTTTTTCTTGGGGGAGAGGGCAGTAACATTATCAACCTGTATTTGAGGAACAGCAGTTCTGGTGACAGTGTGAAATATATACTGGAGAAGCAAAAGATGGGACACACAGAGGCCAATCCAGAGACTGTCATTCAATCGGTCCATATTTTTGGAGTATCAACTATATAAATGGCAAACAGTGCAGGTAAATGATGGAGAAAATGTGAAATAGGGCGGGAGAAAAATGTGGGATGAGAGGAGGTGGGCAAGGGAAAGAAAAGTCCTATGAAGATTTATTCAGAGGCACAGATTAGAAGAAAACCAAGAATGTGGGATGATTCGGAAGTCAAGGGAAGGAAGGAGCCAGTGTTTGTTGAATGACTACCGCAAGCCAGACACCGGGCAAAGTGCTTCACACACAAAATCCCATTCAAGCCTCCCAACCACCCTGAGAAACAGACATCAAAAGTCCCATGTTAGGGGCTTCCCTGGTGGCGCAGTGGTTGGGAGTCTGCCTGCCAATGCAGGGGACACGGGTTCGTGCCCCGGTCCGGGAGGATCCCACATGCCGCGGAGCGGCTGGGCCCGTGAGCTGTGGCCGCTAAGCCTGCGCGTCCGGAGCCTGTGCTCCGCAACGGGAGAGGCCTCAACAGTGAGAGGCCCGCGTACCGCAAAAAAAAAAGTCCCATGTTAGGATGAGGAGAGATTTTAAAAGGTGCCTGACTTGCCCAAGTTCACACAGCAAGTGGAAGAGGAGCACAAATGTAAACCAGGGTCTCCCTGCTTTAAAGCTCATGCTTTTTCAATTACACCACATTTCAGAAAGATAAGTGATGCCCAATGCTATAATGAAGTCAGGCAGGAGGAAGACTGAGATAATCCCATTAGATTTTGTAATTGGGTCGTTGGTGACCTCTGAGGGAACAGCGGTGGTGAGGGCAGGAGACGGAATGCGATTGCCATAGGTGGAAGAGCACGGAGCGAAGCAATACATGGAGGCTGCAAGAGACCGTGCTTTCCAGAAACCAGGCAGTGGAAGGAATGCCTTTCATTTCTATTCGTTCTTAAATAGTTATTGAGCGTCTTCTATGTGATAAACACTCTTCGAGGATCTGGAGTTAGACTGGGAAAAGGTGTGTGTGTGTGTGTGGTGTGTGTGTGTGTGATTGTTGGCAGATGTTATGTTTCAGAGGAACAAAATGTGACTGTACGATTATGCCATTTAAAATGGAGTTCTGCCTATATCTGCTAAGAAAATTGAAGCTTGGGGGTGTACCTGGTAATCTAGCAAATCAATCAAAAAGTATTTAATATGCCCAGACTCTAAGCATACCATAATACTGGGTACCGTAAAAGGTTTCTGAAAAGTTTCTGCAAAACTATTTATTTATTCCTCAAAATAATTTTTGAATGTTTATCAGAGATGACCCTGGCCTCAATTGCTTCAAATCTTGAGGCAGGGGGGAGAGCAGAAAACCAATCCAAGAACTACAGTTTGGTAAGAAAATCCACTTCAATAGAAGCATGTACCAAATGCAGTGTGAGCCCACAGGAGAGAGAGCTTGATCCAGAAAGAACTTCATGGAGGAGACAGTATCAACCCAAGGTGGAAGGTTAGCAGAGGAGTTTTCCAGCTAGACCAAGGGGGGCATGCTTCCAGGCAGAAGGACCACTTGTGCAAAGGCACTGAGGTGTAAAAGAGAGCAGGGTATATTCCTGGAATCACAAAAAGAACAGCCTGGATCATAATGTTCCATTAGGTGAGGGATGAAAGCAAGAGATTACATCTACTATAAATCTTCCTTCATTCACCCATTTAAACACAAATTGATTGAGCACGCTATGTTCTACTTGCTAGAAAACAAGGTGGGGGTGTGTCTGTGCACATAACCAAGTCTGTGCCCTGGAGGAGTTTACATCCTGGTGATCACAAAATTCCAGAATGATGGAACAGAGATTTCAAAGATCTGACCCAACCATCACTTTATCTCCACTGTTCCTTCTGTTTCAGAGATTAGACAAGGAGGCACAGGGAGGTTACAGACATTTACTAAAGTCGCGTATCAAACAGCCGAGGATTCACAGATGATAAAGTGCTTTGCAAGCAAAGACCAAGACAAAGACCTGGAGGCTTAACTCACTCAAAGAGAAGGGCCCCAAAGCTCTAGGAAATGATTCCTTTCGAGCACTGAAGCAACCACCTAAGGCTTTTATTTCTGACAGAAACGCGGGCTATTCCACCTCCCTTAAATCAGAAAAGTAGCCTCCTTTTACAAAGACGCAAACCCGGATCCAGAGCAGTAGAGATGTTGGAACAGTGCTTCCAGGGTTGACCAGAAGCGTGGTAACTTCTTGCCCTGGGGTATGACGCTGAAACTGTAAAAGCTGCCCAGTTTTTGTTCTGATGGATACAATGGCATGTTTGACGAGCATGACAGGGACGCTAGCCTTTACATACCACTTCAAACCAAAAATTCGAGTTATTTTGTTGTGACACAGGAAGGGGCTAAAGAAGGCTGGGCTCAGGAGAGGTATTTTAGCCGCAGCCCCTGTAATCCACATCTGGACAACGATTCCCACTGCAACCTGAGTTATTTATCCTTCTGCAAGGAACACATCTGGAGGGAGTAAGTGTAGATAATTCATTCCTGTAAAATTCTGCATTTAGTGTGAGCTGTTGCCTTGAAATGAAAGTCACACTGTCAGATGTTCCCACTTTTCAGGAATAAATAGTCCACCACCCTCTACCCTGGCTGTACTCTGCCCGCAACTGCCCCCTAGTAGCAACGCCGGTGCTTGCATTCCCCCACCCCTCCTCTAGAAGCTGAGACCCTGGACCAATGCCCACAAAATTCACAATTCAGTGACTGCTTGGAATTTTAAACACTCTGAAATTGGGATTTGGGGATTGGTTATGCTGGGTGATCTCTGAAGTCTCGATTGTAGCTCTCACAGTCTATGAACTGGAAAGGTCTACTTTGCTTTAAGCAATCCTGGTGTATGAAAACACAGATTTTAAAAATGTATGCACTGGGGGTGGGCTTCCCTGGTGGCGCAGTGGTTAAGAATCCCCCTGCCAATGCAGGGGACACGGGTTCGAGCCCTGGTCCAGGAAGATCCCACATGCCGCAGAGCAACTAAGCCCGTGTACCACAACTACTGAGCCTGTGCTCTAGAGCCCGTGAGCCACAACTACTGAGCCCAAGTGCCACAACTACTGAAGCCCATGTGCCTAGAGTCCGAGCTCCGCAACAAGAGAAGCCACCACAATGAGAAGCCCGTGCACCGCAACGAAGAGTAGCCCCCGCTCGCCACAACTAGAGAAAGACCGTGTGCAGCAACGAAGACCCAACACAGCCAAAAATAAATAAAATAAAATAAATTAATTTTTAAAAAAATAATAAAACAATTAAAAGGTATGCACTGGGGGGACTTCCCTGGTGGTGCAGTGGTTAAGACTCCATGCTCCCAATGCAGGGGGCCCGGGTTCGATACCTGGTCAGGGCACTAGATCCTACATGCATGCTGCAACTAAGAGTTCACATTGCCACAACTAAGGAGCCTGCCTGCCACAACTAAGACCTGGCATAGCCAAATAAAAATAAATAAATAAATACTTTTTAAAAATGTATGCATTGTAATGATCATCTTATAATACAAAGCATTTGTTTTACAAAAAGGATTCATTAAGATAGATTGTTTCTTTAGGTGTAGGAACATTTTTATTCAATTAATCAACTTGAATACAGCACACTCTACGAGGAGACCACCATTGAACACCAGATGTCCACATGAACCTGAAACGTCACTGAATGCTGAGTGATCTTGTTTCTTCATAGTTCCAGGAAAAGAAAGAGCTCCGTTTCCCATACCCTCAACCACTCCCTTGATGTACGTTAGTACTTTGGGAAGACATATTAACTCTGTCTGACAGTTGGAAAGTTTTATGAGCAATAGAACTTCCTTAGGCAATAGAATTATAGGCCTGGAAGACATATCAGATACTTAGTCCAATTTCATTAGCTATCTGGTCCATTCTTCCTCTGCCCTGTCCCACCCAAGGTCACAAATGAGAAACTGAGGCACTGGTAAGCTCAATCTTGGACCAAGGTCATAAGGGTGAAATGGAAATTTCTTTCTGTTAAGTCAAATATCTTTTGGTCAAATTCCACCTTAATTCCTTCCAGTGTTGTTTTGGAGGTAGTATTTTGACCTCAAAGAATAATTAAAAAACAAATGGTACTCAGGAATCCAGATACTCATTCTGCTTTTGTCCACACACATTCTGTGTGCATCTAATTCCCTCATAAACCCACAGAGAGCAAGAAGTTAATGAAACACAAACACCTCCCTAGAACTGATCCCAACACGTGAATGTTCAGATTTGCACAAAAGACATCACAGTGTTTATTGCTTTTGCAAAGGCCTTTTGGCTTTAAACAAATAGAACTCCTTGATGTGGGAAATTCCCCTCGTGCATTTCAAATATTGCTCAATTGATACACAATTTTGCAACAATACTACTCCTTAATGAACATATGTCTGTGAATGATCAACTTACATGCTCATATCCTTTCATTTCAAAGCAAATATATGATAACGATGGCTTGAACCAAATGAAAAATCTGTGTTAGCCAAGCATAGATTAGAAATGTTCCAATGGCCTAAAAATTTGCATATTCATCTAAAATTTCTCGAGCCAGGCACTGTATTTTCTCATTGAAGCCTCACGAAAATCCTGAGGTCGTGCCAATTTTCCCATTTTAGAGATGAAGAAAACCAAGCCCAGAAAGATCAGCTTTAGGTGCTAAGATGCGATTCAAACCCAAGTAGTCTGAACCCCAAACCGGTGTTTTGTGCACTCCTCCATGTTACTCTATTTTAACCTCCTGTAAAAAATATATTGTCAGTCACTATTCAACTGGGTCTCCTGCCATTTTTTGTGAAGACTTTGATTTGCAATTTGGTAAATAAACTGATACTTGCGACTGTGATTCTACAGACTGAGACATGTTTTCCCGTCTAATGCGGTCAGTTCCTATTTGTTCCCTATCTAAAACACACCACAAAGTTAATACCAATTTCCTTGGGTCTTCCTATTGAATTCTAAATACTCTGAAAAGAAACTCTATCCCAAACATTTAGTAGAATTCACTTGGTAGAAGTGCTTGCAAGAAACACTTTATTTATTTATTTATTTTTGGCTGCGTTGGGTCTTCGTTGCTATGCGCGGGCTTTCTCTAGTTGTGGCGAGCGGGGGCTACTCTTGTTGCGGTGCGTGGGCTTCTCATTGCGGTGGCTTCTCTCGTTGTGGAGCACGGGCTCTAGGCGTGCGGGTTTCAGTAGTTGTGGCTCGCGGGCTCTAGAGCGCAGGCTCAGTAGTTGTGGCACACGGGCTTAATTGCTCCGCCGCATGTGGGATCTTCCCGGACCAGGGCTCGAACAGTGTCCCCTGCATTGGGAGGTGGACTCCCAACCACTGCGCCGCCAGGGAAGTCCAAGAAGCACTTTGTATTGGCACGTTCTGGTCACGTAAGCAGTTTCTCATTTGCAACTAAAGAAGTCAGTGAAGCCCTAATTCCTAATTTGTACCCAAGTGTCTCTCTCACACCTCTTACCTGTTAAGAAGTCCACCTGTAGATCTCAGGTGAGTCAGCAGGGCTCTGCAGGTGCTGGTGCCTGGAGGCTTCTGTTACTGAGATTTTTCCACACAATGCTCCAAGCAGGGCCTGTGCACAAACAGGGCAGTTTGAGGCTCCACTCAGTTGGTTTGCTTAAAACGAGGCTTGCCACCGTCTGCTGAAATGGTAGCTTAGTAAACACTAAAGACTTTTAAAAGTATCTTCTCTGTGGTCTTTGGGTTCTAATTTAGCTTCCACAGGTAGATCTAACTTGTTTGCAGGACTTAGGAAGGCAGTAGCTTCAATCTTGCTAGCCAGGGCAAAGTCTCTGTTCTTGAAGGCTGGCTCACATGATCTCACTCTGTGCAAGTTCACCCTTGCATCCTTGGACCTTGGAATCAGCACATTAGACTCCATCCCCACCGAAATGAAATCTCCCAGCTTAACCAAAGAGCGACTAGTCAGCACTCCTTGGTCCCACTGTCCTTCAGGCAGGGCCCCACCAGGATACTGAAAACCTAGGTTACTGCTCTGCCTTTCTCACTCTCCTCTTCTCTTTCTTCCCTCTCTCTGTCTCTGTCCCTTTTTTTCTCTCTCTCTTTCGCACACACACCCCATTCTTAGAGATTCTCCCCCCTTCCTTCAATGACCAGACACTGTTCATCCAAAATTAAATGGTGGGTTCCCCATCGGGGAGGTGTCCAAGCAGAGACTGAACGCGTGGAGGACATTCTCACATTGAGGTTGAGACCAGATGATTTCGGCGGGCACTTCCAGGTCGAAGGCTGATAGTATCCCAGAGGTTCCAACGTGCTGGAACAAGTCCACAATAGCTTCTAATTGTCCTTTTATGACTTCTCCTTCTTTTCTTTTTTGAGAATGTCCTCCACATTCATTTAAATCAATCCTTACTTGTATAAAAAGACCTTGGCGCACTTTACCCACACTGCTTTGCAACACATCTTTTTCCACCCTGTATCATAATTACTCGTGTACCTTTTCCACATCCCCTCAGACTGTAATGCCCCCAAGGCAAGATTTCTGTCCCATTCATCTGTGTCATCCTGTTACGGAGCTCACTGCCCCTCTTGGTGTATCTGCTCAGTGAACGTCTGTGAGTGAAGAAATGGTGGGTGGGGCAGTGTTGGTGGAGGGGAGTCAGGAGGACTGAAGAGGCACCCAGTGCAGTTAGCTTCCCAGCCCCATGCTCTCTGGGGGTTGCTTGCCCTCCTGGAGAGACGAAGGCTGAAGAACACGGTCCATCTCAGCCCTGCAGTGTCCCCTGGGACAGCTCTGACCGTGGTCGTACTTTCCCTCAGATCATCACGACACACTCATGCTACATTGCATAGGAGGTCTCAGGAGAAGTCACCTGGGACTATAATGCTCCCTGCCCAGAACATCCATTCCTGATTAACTAAAAGCTCAGGTTTCTTAGGTAAGGGTGTTTGGACTATGAATCTTTGGGGAGCAATTAAAGGAAGGAACAAGAATGCATTTGGAAACAGCTGCTTACCTATCAACTCTTAAGAAAACACCCTGAAATGGAGTTTGATCAATTCTCCCTCAGGGACTGGGGAGGGCCTCAGTTTAACCACTCCTGTGAGAAAGGATTTCATCCTACTCTCTTGCGCAGATCTCCAGATAGGCCCAGCTCCCAGCTTCCCCTTGTGGGAAGCCCAGGCCCACTTGAGTTCTGCGGCTGCCCTGCACTCCAAAAAATAACCACCCTCTTCCATGGTTTCCTGTCCCAAGGATGTTTGCCAATCTTGATTATAAGGCCAATGTTAAGTCACGATTTAGTTCCACAATTAAATGACTGTTCATTCCGTTTGAGTTTCAAAGGGGAAAAAATACCTTAGAGGAAGCCACCCGCCACATTTTATAGATAAGGAATTCAGCTCAAGAAGTACCTCTCTGTTGGCTGTCTTTGTTAGCCTGTTTGCTGCGGTACAAAGACGAAGTTAATCTGTTAATTACGGAGGAGCTGAGTCCAGAACCACAGTAGCACATACTTTGTAAAAAAATAAACTTTAAGAACAGTTTTTGATTTACTGAAGTTACCACATACTTCTACACGTTAAACTGCTTCATCCTTCCTGTTACTGTTTTACTAACAGTGCTCTCTACAGCACACTGTCAAAATAATTTGTTTTCCATTTTATGGGCACTAAGTGCCTTATACGGGTGAGAGTTTGGCCCAGGTTCCAGGAACAATTTGCTTGTTTTCTGAGGGGAAATGTTACAAAGAGCTACTGACGTACACAGGTTCTATGCCGAAGGTGGGAAGGGAATTTTATGTAAACTAGACCAATACAAACACAATCATAGTAGGACTAGCTAACATTTACTGCACACTTACTGTGAATCAGGCATGATCTCAATTAATCCTCAAATCACCCCAATGAGGTAGTTGTTACCCCCATTTTCAAATGAGAAAAAATGAGGTTTGGAAAGGTCACGTAAAGACACACAGCTAATCAGCAGCTGGGCTGGGGTTCAAACTGCACAACTGAAACCAAGCAGGACCCTGTGGGGCTCCTGGGCACGAAGGCTTTCTGTGTCCCCCGTTTCTTGTTTGTAGGGAACAGCCTCCAGCCTCCATGACCTTCCCTGAGTGTCAAAGGGCAGATGCGAGCAATTGCTAATCAGGGAAGGGAGGGGATGCAGAGACAAAGGAGGAGACTACCTGCGGCCAGATTAAAGCAGTGCAGGCCCTGCACACACCCTGATTCTTATTAGCAACTCTGTCCTTGAACCATTGCTATAAAACTCCTCACCAAATCCCCCCAGGTTGGGACGCAGTGTTTTTGAGGGGCAGGAGCCTGCCGTGTCCACCCTAGCCTGCAAAGCAATAAAGCTATTCTTTTCTACTTCACCCAAAACTCTGTCTCCGAGATTCATTTTGGCACCAGTGCACAGAGGCCGGGTTTTCGGCATCACAATCTGATGCCAGAGTTTGTGCCCTCCCATGGTAGCTTGGTCTCTCCTCTGGTGTGGAATGATCTCTGTCTTCAATGGCAGCATCTCGGTCCTAAACTGTTACCTGATTTGATACCTCGTTCATACACCTATCCTACACAGTTATGGCACGTGCCTTGTAAAAATATGCATTCTTAATATCCATCACATGACCAGTTTGAGATAAATGTCAGTACTGGTATGTGCAGATACGAATTCCCAAAGCTGGCAGACATATCTGCATATCCTTGACATTTACAGCATACTTTCCAGTTACACTGAGCTTATAATAGTCCTTTATTTCCTCACGTATGGTTGACAGTATGACCTAGCAGTTACGTGCAAGGTTCTGAATTGGAATGGCTGGGTTCAAAGCCTGGATCCACCATTTATTAACAAGTTAGCTAATGTCTCAGTGCCTCAGTTAACCCACGTGAAAAATCAGACTGTTAACCACAGTGCCTGTGTTACGGGCTTGTTGTAAGAGATAAAACAAGATCATACACATAAAGCTCTTGGCACAATCCCTAGCACATAGTAAATGCTAAGAAAAGCCCATGGAGGTATAACTTTTGCACCTGCCATCGTGTGTATAAGCATTGCACACTCATCGCTAATGTAATAAGGGCCATCGAGCAGCAAGGGATGTCTGGTTGCAGACACATCGTACATACACCAGGGAGTCCTATAAAAATCCACTTCGCACAGCGCTACACAGGCTGCATGTGTGAAACCCACGTGTCATTTCAGTAGTTCCCCACTTACAAAACAAGACATGAATAAAGACGGAGGTCAACTTAATAGCTTAAAATACAGGTTTTTTCATTTTAAGGCCTGTGGAGAAGGGGGGAGGTAGAAAATGGTAACAATTGGAATGATTATGATCATGATCATGATCACTAGTATGAACAGAACTCTCAGCGTCCAGCATCTCAGATTTCCGTACTCGCCTTTTCTAAGGGAACGAGAGAATGCTTGCTTCCTAACAATGGAATGGCTTTTGCCCGTTCAATTATCAGCTCCATCACACTCCACAGAAGTTAAAAGATGGCATTTGGGTCTTCTATTCAAGCGGGTGATCTTTCTATCCCTTTCATTACAGGAGAGGCAACTGGCAAAGTTAATGCAATGTACTGTAACTAATGCCTTGGAAATACCCCGAGCACGGCAGTCTTAATCCACTTTGAAGGCTAACTGTATTCAGAATGTGAGGCTTTATATTAAGCTATATATTATAGTAAAATCAGCTGCAGGGGAAAATTCTCTCTGAACCAAAGAGAAACCATTTTTATTTATTTCTATAACTTACAAGACACTGATGCCAGAGGGAAAAACCGCAAACAAACCTCAACAATAAGATACCAAGTTAACCCTTGGCTGGGCTACAGCAATGGCAGCCGTGTGGACTTTGCACAAAGTCCATGTATGTGTGCATGATATCTGGAACCCTCATGGGCATCACGGAGTCAACAATTAACAGGGATTCTTAATAGGAAATACTTAAAACAAAACTCGAAGTCCAGTTTTACCAACAAAAAGCAAAATGGCAAAAGTTAGCGATTAAATGGTGACTAACAAGAAAGGGCTCTTGCTCATCGTGCAAGTTCTGAGCTCCTCAGAGACGACCCAGAAGAGGGAGAGCTCCACGCTTTCCCTCTGATCCCTCCTCAGGTGCTTCGTGGAACGTTCCATTCATTCCTGAATTTCAACAGACAAAACGGGATGTGCAAATGGTCCCTGAGTTCTTGTGGAAGTTTTCCAATGTCCCCTCACCACCACCACCACCCGTCCCATAATTACGTTTCCTCATGTTGGTCGATCAGTTCTCTATTCCAGACACATTCCCCCAGCGCAGCCACCAATGCGACGAGGGAAAGGCAGGAAAGATCACAGCAGAGTGCCCCATAGCTCTCATTTTGACAGTATATGTGCTTTGCTGCATTTCTCAGAGGTATAAGGGGTGATACCGAATAAAGAAGGAAGTGGAACTTTTCTCCATTGCTGGCTTGGAGGGCAGGAAACCACGTGTGTCCCACCTTCCAGTAAGGGTGAGAGTCCTTACCCTTAGGTGAACTCAGGGCAGACTGTGATATAATTGACGTTCTTTTGCAGGCAGGTAATACTCAAACTCAAGATGGATTCTGTCTAAAAACAATACTTATAAGGTAAGGCAGAGAATGGATACAGGTCTTTGAGTTTCTTAGCTTAAAAGATGAAGTCAGACAAAGTTATGGGGAAAATAGTATACTTAGGGAGTGGAGCTTTATATAATAGCACCAAGCTTTTGGAAAGCAACATGGAAAAATTTAGTTAGAGCCTAACACCTTTGCCCTTACATTCCTGCGCTTACCAGCTTTGTTATTTGGAGGAATAGGGTTTGGGAGTTAGGGAGACCTGAATATAAATCCTAGCTCTATATTCACTGCCTACGTGACTTAGCCAAGCTACTTACTTTTCTAGGTTTCACTTTCTCTTCTGTGCAAAAGGAGAAAAATAATACACACTTCCCGGGTTGTGAAATTAAGTGATACACTACAAGTAAAGTGCCTGGCACGTAATAGGCACTCAACAAATTGCTTTAGGTTTTGTTTCTCTTTTTTCAACAGTAATAAGAATTATTTCTTATGTAAGAGAGAATGTTTATTTAACAGTGAACAGTTGCCAATAACCAAAATATTAAAAACAGAATGACTAAGGAAATCATGGTATTTTCACTCAAAGGAGAAATGCAACTATTTAAAAATATAAACATACATCTACTATATATTTAATCACTTATGGTTATTTGCATAGATTTGTATATATTTGTTGGAAGTGGAAATACATTGCACATACACTAAAATGATAACATCGTGTTTGTGTGTGTGATTTTCTATATTGTACTAAGTGGTGTCATTATAGATTTCACTTGCTCATAATAATTGATTGTTTTTAAGGTAATAAAATATTTTTAATCTAAAAAATGTCAAAATTAAATTCATTCCTTTATTTAAAAAGAAGAAAATTAGGGATGTGCAGATGGTCCCTAGGTAGTTCTCAATCTCTGGCGAAATATAACTCAAGCCAGTAACGCCAAGCCCACACCTGCCACATCAAGACTAAATAATAGCAGATCAGTTCCAGAGCTGACATGATTTCTAGAGATCTACCTGCTGCATTCCTAAAAGGAAACCATCATCTGCCTTGTTTATTTGATTATTTGATGCCTGTTGCAGATATCTGTTATGCCTGCTGTACTCTAGGTACCATGCTAGGAGATAAATCTGTAAGTATCCTGCCCTTGAGGAGCATATAACCTACTAAAGAAGGTAAACTATCCAAATATTTAAACAGAAGGCCCTGCGAAAGTGCCCTAAGAGGTAGGCAAGGCACTTTAGGGATAGCATCCATTGTCTTAATAAACCACAGGTAGGCATGAAGGTGGAGATGTGTTTCACAGGTTAAAAAAAAAAAAAAAAAAAAATTAAACCTTGCCTGGAAGCCATTTAGCAACTAAGGGGCAGAGCAGGGGAACTTGAACTCTTGTCTTCCAACGACACACTCTCTGCTCTCATCACTTCTCACAGCCTCTCCCTACAGACAGTGATCTGGGAGTTCTCTTTGCCAGCATCTTCTCTCTAGGTCTTCCGTGTCTTCCTCAAACCCTGAGAAAGCATGTGATGTTCCAGCTCTCAAGAAGAGGCGATGGCTATGCTGCCTTTTAGGGATGTGGGATGCAGCTGCCACTGCCTTTTAGATCAAGGACGAGCAGCAGGGTGTTCCTGGGTCGGTGGAGACCTGGGCGCTCAAGAGGCTTGAATCCCTGACGGTCTTAGAAGCGCAGATGGGGCATCTCAGGGGCATCTGGGCACAGCTGATTTAGCTCTAAAGTATTTGTTTCTGCTCTGTCTCAGTAGGGGGTTGGAGCAAAGAAGTCTCCTAGACCCTCATCTTCCTCCTTTTACCCCATCCTGATTCCCTCACTCCCCCTTTCCTCCTCCATTTCTTTCATTTCTCCCTTTCTCGGGAAGATTTCTTCCCCTCTCTTTTTGCCCATTTCTTCTTCTGCTTCTATAAACTCCTTTTTTCCTTGTCCTCGAAGCTTCCGAAGGGTCTGGTCCCTGTCTTCATAATCACAGCTCTCCCACCTCGGCCTCCCTGAGCTTATTAGAATCAGAGATGTCCCGTGGGCGGTGGACATGGAGAACCCACTTGAAAAATCTCATCTTGAGACTCAATAATGCTAACTCCACCACAGTTCGAAACTAATTGAAACTAAGTGAGGGTAAGTCACGCACCTGTTATTGACCTCGAAAGACAGGGAAGAAGGCTAACTACCTATGGAGAAAAAAAGACTGTACATGCTCTAAATGTTTGTTGTGAGTTTTGTGGTTGTTGTTAATTTGTTCCTTGTGAACTCTATTTCCAGGCACCTAAGTCACCAACTTTGAAGGTGGAAATAAGGCCCGTCTCTCACAAGTAGATGTTAACAGGAAGCCACACTAGCTGCAGGCAAAGGTCCTTGAGTTTGGAGCCAGGAGGTCATTAGGCTGTTACGGTAACTCAGCACTGACAGCCTGGACAAAGGGCATATTCTAAAAACCAAAGACAAATAAACAATTGACCATCAAGTCTCCTTCTCAGAAACTCTGGGTCTGGGTGTCAGGGCAAGAAAGGGCAGGCAAAACAGATAAGACCAGACAAGACCCTGAGGGCCAGGTAACAAAATAAAAACCCACATCTGTATAGCCCTTTGTAATTGAAACACTTCCACACAAATGAGCAATATGATTTTTACAACAGCCCAATAAAGGAAGGAGAATAGGTATAATGTTACTTTACAGACGAGAGGGCAGGATCAGAGAAATTATAGGACTTGCATGAGTCCCATAGTAAGAGGCAAAGGCAGGATTTCCAGCCAGGTGCGCCCTTTCCAAATAATCATAATTATGGAAAGTGCTTACCTGGTACTTAGGTGGTAAGACAATGACAGGTTGGGGCTTCTTAATTCCCCTTCAAAGGTCTTTTCACTACCTAAAAATGCCTACGTCATCAAATTATGTAATCAAATTTCTTTTTCTCTGGCTTTGGTAAAAATTATTCTAATCAGTGCTGCCTCCAGGCAAATAACAGATAAAATTAAAAAGAAGACAAAGACTATAGACCAGTTCAATCCTTACGCTATTACTTCTAGTCTTCTGAGACAGTGACTATCGCACTTTATCTGGAGGTTATAGAAGCAGCGTTCTACTTTCGCCTGCAGTGGGCTTTCAACTAAAGAGGACCTCTAGTCTTCAGAGGTGTGGCCTAGAAGAAGCCCAAGAACCTAAACTTGACCCGCTGGATCAGTGTTGTTATTAGGAGGCAGGGTTATCCCTGCACGAATTCATGCTCAGCCATTTAGAGACAGTCCAAATCAACCTAGCAGATTCCCTGTACATCCCAGTTATTGCACTTAATTATAAATGCTCATTACCCATCAATGCCTTCATGCATTGGTAATCCTGCCAAACTTTTTTAACGTGACCTATGGGCAATACCCACCCCCAAAAAAAGTCTGGGACAAGTGCGTCCCAGAATTCTTCCCTTGTTCCATTCTATTTTTAAGAAAGTAGTGAGCTATAACATGTCATCCATTTACACACTCAATTCATCCAAGTTATTGTGAAAAATAAAATCTGATCCCTTGGTTGGATAATTATTGACTTCTGGGTTCCAATACTATAGTTTTAACATAACCTAGACTCTGTGTCTACACCAAATAAGAGAGGTGGCAGGGAAGCTACGAACCACGCAAACAACCAGCTGTTAACACACAGCAAAGGGGCTAGCAAAATCCCTGTGGGGATTCTAGACCGGTGTAATGCCTCACAATATCATTCTCTTCCATCTCACTTAGTTTTCTACTAGTGTCCTGGCCTTTTCTGAGAGCAGCTGGGAAAACTTGGGTCCAGAAAGATTGATCAGTCCTGCAAGTTTACAACAGCAAAACAGTGATTCCTGACTTAGGATTCACGATGAGCCTATACAGTCTGCTCCAACTGGTGTTTGAAAATTTAGCTATAATACCAAAGGCATTTCCTAAATCTCACTGACAGAGATCTATATTCTCTCATTTGAAAATGTCAAGATTATGATCCGCTCGCCTAGAAACTTCACCTCACTATAAGAAAACAGCCTTAGGACCTTGGATTCAGGACCATGTGAAACCACCTTGGGGGCAACAAGCCCTTTGTCTGTCATTTATGGAAAAACCTAGCCTGTGAGGTCCTGGACAGCAGAGGCTTTGCCTTGATGAAGGTTGGATTCACACAGCGTAGCTCAGTACTTGATACATAAAAGGATTCAATAGATACCTTTTGAATCAGTGAATGGACCTGCACGTTTAATTTTGGGAGATGAGAGAGAGGAGAATCAGCCAACTGACTGCTTATAGCCCCGGCGTTCAGGGGCTCTGAGGTGGCCGGGCATATTTTGAAAAGGTCATTTTACCAGCCTATAACTGCAGGCTAAAGTAGACGGGAATGGCGATCATTGGTGGTGTGGAAAAACAAGTTCTTACTGCCCCCTGGTGGTCAGGATGATTTCAGACTCCAAAGTCCTCTAGCACTCCTAGCACTGAATTTAAGCATCCTGGTAGCCAGGGGTCTGCAGGTTTCATTTACCCAACCCCTTCTCCAAACAGCAGAGTTCTCAGCTTAAAGGCCAGAAAGATGCCACCCCAATCCCAAAGTCCTCGAAGGAGGCTTTTCATCTCTATACTGAGAGAAGATGAATATGTCAAGCTGAAATTGAACATTTTAAAGTGAATTGCCTTTCAGTGAATGGTCTGTGGTTTCAAGAGCTCCTAGAAAAAAAGGAAAATATTCAAGGAAAATAATAATTTCCTGTCTGGCACATTCAGATGTCTATCTATTTAAGATTATCAGGTCAGGCCACCCTTCTGAGCAAAAAAGACATTCTGGAACCCTTTCAGACTTTGAACTGTTAGCATTCCGTGATTGCATTCCCACTTCATCGAAGGAGAAACTGAGGGTCCAAACCAACTTTTGGAAAAACGATAACTATCCTCTCAAGTCTACAGAAGGTTTTCAGTTTTATTTTGTTTTATTTTAAATGTATGGTAAGTGAAAAAACAAAACAAAACATAAACTGCTACAGAGGTTTCTAAGGCAGCATCACATGTGCAGGGAGTTTTGTGTTTTATCCCACTTGTTGCCTCGCCAGGACCTAGAGCACTGTCTGACTCATCAATACATATTTGGTGAATGAATGAATGAATGAAGCCTAAAGAGAAAGAGCTGTTTTTTAATGGAAATTATTGCTTGTTGGAGAGGATGTCATCTCCTTCCTTGAGAATCTTTAAAAACAGGTTGAATTCTCATTTACCTTAAAAATTATAGAATCTGACACTGGAAGGAACCTTAGAAATATCATCAGTTTAATTTCCTCATTTGGTTTCATTCATTCACTTCACAGATGAGGAAAATGAACGTCAGAGAGGTTAAACAACTCACCATAGGTCACACAGCAATTACATGGCAGACCCTACAGTGACTCCAAGTCTTCATTCCTGACACTTTCTAAAAGAGCAATGATGTTCAAAGTTTTTGGCTGTGACTTACAGTAAGAAATACATTGTGACCCAGTACACACCCACACAATTACACACACACAACACTAAAAATAGTTTCCTGAAACAATACTCACCTTCTCCATGTAATAACGTACCCTGGTCTACTGTCTACTTTATTTCATTTTTTTAATAATATTCTGATCACAACTCACTAAATTAATTTCACAACTTAAAATTTTAAAACATTATAACCTCTCGGGCTGAAGTCCTCCAGAATCTTCTTCCAAGGAGAAAAGAACTAGAGTGATCAGCTTCTTGGGACTCCTTGGCCCAAAGATCCCAGTTTTATGACTCAGTAGAGGCAGTAGTATCTCCCACCGTCAAGTTTCATTTCACTTCCAAGAATGCAGTCCAAGCAACCCTGCTCTCCAGCCAGGGTGAGTAACCACACTACTGTGTTTCAGGACACAGACCAGGGCCATTGGTAGCAGCTTTGTCCTTGTCCTTGACTAGCTCTCTAACCCACAAGTTAGCAGGGATTTGCGTCCTTACATAAAAGAGCATGTCCTTATCTCTGCTGCCGTCACTCTCCCCTAGCCTAGGAGCCTGGGGGGAGGGAGCGGAGAGGGGAGCAGGAATAAGAGGAGCCCGGAAGGGGAAGCGCAGGACAAGTAGGTGGGTCTGAGGTCATCAGCTACGTAAGTAGGTGTGAACAGACGGACTGCTAAACAATCTCCAGGAGCCAGGCAGCCTCCCCCCACCGCGCACACGGTTACACAGAGCCTCCTTCTCCTAAGCCCATTTGATCGTTTCCCCCCATCTCTTCCCCTGACGTCCTCTACCAAACATTCTCCCTCTCTCTCTCTCTCTCACACACACATACTAAGATGCTAAGATCGTTCACATGGTGGGGAGATGGCTTCTCAGCTATTTCCCTTCTAACTGACAGGTTGGAACTTTCTCCTCTGACTTCCCACTTTCCTGCTGAGAGTCAGCAAGACGGGATTTGGCAGGGGGCTGCTTTGCAGCAGCCAGGGCAGAAAGCCTTCCCATAGCAACCTGGGCACATTCCCATGACGCCCTGACACAGGTGGAATTTCCAGGGCTGGCAACTCACCCCCTCTCAGAAGCAGCGCACAAGCTGCAGGCTACCCGCCTCCCTTTCCAGTGAGTCTCAACCTGGCTTCGGGCCGCCCAGTAGTGAAGGCAATGAGCCAGGAAGGGTGCTGGACAATACTTCGAATATTTATTGGCCCTTTCAGATATCCTCAGACAGCTTTGGAGTCTACGGCTCCAGGTCTTGAGTTCTGCTCGTGAACGGGGAAGATTAGAATGAACTGGGAGGCAGCAGAGCACTACCCAGCTCTGCCATCAATGTGCTGTGTGATGTTAAGTCAGTTACTTAACCTCTCTGGCTCTCAGTTACCTCATTTTTAACATGAGAGATTCAGTTTTCTAAAAAACGACTTCTCAACATTTCTTTATTATATTGCTATGCTTAAATAAAATTGTATCATCACTCTCATAGTATACAAATCCCAGATTCACAATGAAGACATACATCTTTACCAAAATAAGTACAATGTAATTAAAAGTCTGTTTCTGGAATTGGGCATTTTCCCCCATAATGAGATTTTTTTAATTTAACCATTTTTTAAAAAACTGAAGTCTAGTTAATTTACAATGTTGTTTAGTTTCAGGTTACAGAAGTGATTCAATTATATATATTTATATAAACACACACATACACACACACATATATACGTATATTCTTTTTTTCTATTTTAACATTTACTCTTTATGGTGTTGTATGAAGTACCACGTAATGCAAGTATGTACTGTACTAAAACACCCGTATTTCCAAATAACATTATGTGGTGTAGCCCACAGTCTCTGCAGAAGCATTGTGAGTAACCTGTGCCTTTACACTTTACAATCAATGCATTGTTGGCTGCTGTGCAAAGTATGATAACAGATGAAGAAAAAAAAAATAAAGCTAAGTATGAACACATTTTTCCAAACATACACATACACAGCTTACAATGGAACCCCAATGGAAAGTCAAATGACCATATTTGATGTAGTACCTATCAAATGCAGACTCTGCAATAAAAAGCCAAAGGCAAATAAAAATATATTTTAACTTTAAAAATAACTTAGTGACAGTAATACTTTGCTTGTGTCTTACCAACATGTAGCTGACAGTCAAAATTTTTCAATATAGATATAATATATAGGGATATCTAAGAGCTACAAGCAAATCCCCGAAACCCATAAAGTTGTCCAAATGTGAAAACAGAGAAAAGTTCTAACACGGAAGAATTTGCTACGGTGAGCCCAAACAATATAATATAGAAAACAGCCTAGAAAAAAGGCGTGGGTGTTAAATAAATTTTGACTTCCTCGTGCTCAGAAAATGCCAGAGTACTGTAAAGGTCCTTAATGTGACTGGCACAGCCCTTCATAAGTAGTGCCAGTCCTGGCCAAGCCAGATTTCTTACATGTCTGAAGGCCTGAAAACAAAAAATGTGAGCTGTACGTCAGCAATGCCCGCCGAAAATGGGTTCTGACTCACTTCCTCTCTTTGCCAGGATAGGTGTTTTTGTTTCTTTCACTGTTTTTGCAAACAGGGCATATCAGGTAAAAACATATTCTGTAGGAACGTCATTTTAGAAAACCCATCACGTGACAGCAAGTATAGCCAGCGAAGCTCTTCTCTTTGACTGTGGTTAGTTTTGTTTTGTTCTGGTTTTTGATACCTTTTATCCCAAAGGAAAAGAGCCGGCGGTGTCCTGTTACTTACTTTTATCCATGACATTCAGCACCTCATCCAGAAATGAGGGCCCAAGATCGAGCTGCAAGGAGAGGAGGGAACCCGTGAGATCAGAGAGGGACTCCTCTGATTTAGTCTTTTCCTTGACGAGCTCGCACGGGGCGGAATGGTCAAACAGGTCCTCCGCCGCCCAGTCGGGTACTGTTCGGAGAGGCTGCCCCTGCCCTGGCTGGACTGCGATGCGGACCCGCTGGACCCCCACGAGATGTCCCCCTGGTGGACCGTCCCGTTCTCCAACGGACTGCTTTTCTCCGGAGCCTTCTCCTCCATGACCTGCTCACAGCTAAGCCGGGGCAGCCTTCCCGGCCCTGAGGACTCCTGTTTGGAACTGAATGTCGCCGGTGACAACAAGGGCAACATGAGTGCTTGGGGCCCTCTGATGGTTGGGAGGGAGATGGTGTTTTTGAGCACCGGGGAGGGCATTTCTGTGAACATGGAGTCGGAGGTACTGTTGGCCCGGAAGAACTCGTTATGCCCAGGGAACTGGCCCATGCATGCTTTCTCCTGGTTTCCAGGTAGAAGCTCATTTCCTCGAAGAAAGGAAATGTCTCCAAAGACAGTAGAAGCTCATTTCCTTGAAGAAAGGAAATGTCTCCAAAGACGGTAGAAGCTCATTTCCTTGAAGAAAGGAAATGTCTCCAAAGACGTCGTGCTGGCCCTCTTTGCCGATGCGAATGGTGTGGCGGAAGTCTCCAAGGGAAGGGCTGATCGTATCCGGAGACAAGATGTCCCTCAGTTTACATTTCTTTCCTTTCTTGTTATTGGCAGCTTTCAGGTACATTGGGGTCTTGGCTGGCATTTTGGAGTTTGAAGATGTCGATTTTGCAAAAGGGAAAAAGGGCCACTTTCTTCACAGATGTTACAGGTTTCCCGATATCCTTTTTGATAGGAGCGGTCACATCATTTTTCTCAAGTAGCTTCTGAAGTGGCTCTGAAACGAGATGGAGGTCTAAAAGGACTTCCTGGACTTACAGCCAAGCAGGGGTTTCTGGAGAGCCGGTTACATCTGCCAGTCCCTTCCATAGCACGGAGAAACCAGCGGCGCCAAGGATCCCAGCCGCTGACCCCGGGGCCGGGCGCCCGGCACCAACAGTCCCCGAGGGCGCATGCAGTCCCTGCCCGCCACGCGCAGCTCCAGCCGGGTCAGCCGGCGCGGCGCCTGCTTGCTCACAGCATTATGCACTCCGAGACAGCGTGAAGGCGCCCAAGGCCGGGGTCTCCGGACTCCTATACGTATATTCTTTTTCAGATTTTTTTCCATTATAGGTTGTTACAACATATCGAGTATAGTTCCTTGTGCTATACAGTAGGTCCTTGCTGTTTATCTATTTTATATATAATAGCGTGTATATGTTAATCCCAAACTCCTTATTTGGAGAGATTCAATTTTTTTTTTGAATTTTATTTCATATATTTTTTATATAGCAGGTTCTTATTAGTTATCTATTTTATACATATTAGTGTATATATGTCAATCCCAATCTCCCAGTGCATCCCACCACCACCACCCCCCTGCCGCTTTCCCCCCTTGGTGTCCATACATTTGTTCTCCACGTCTGTGTCTCTATTTCTCCCTGCAAACCGGTTCATCTGTACCATTTTTCTAGATTCCACATACATGGGTTAATATACAGTATCTGTTTTTAGAGAGATTCAATTTTTAAAACAACAAAAATTAATTGGTCACCTTCAATGGTCCCTTCAGTAGTTCAGGGAATTAATTCATTATCTTGAAAACTAGCAAATAAATGAAACAGTCAACATTTGTTGCGTTTTTTCCCCCCTATATCAACTACAACACTAGATAATCAAATCGTTGCCAAGGGGAAGCACCTCCTTTTTAAAGTATTCCAACAAATACATAAAAAATAAATGATATGAAATCACCATTTTGCAACCTCTGATGAATTGATGAATCTAGACAACGAGCATCAATGATTACTAAGGTCAATAAAAGAGAGACAGATGTTATGTGCTTCCCACCCACGAACTTGCCGAAAAGATCTACTCAGATCAAACCTAATCAGGTCAAACTTCTGGGTCCAGCAAGAAATTTGCAGGCGAAAAAGTGGACAGAGAACTGTTGAACTGCGTTGCGAGTGTGCAGGCAGCACATTCCAGACTGCGAGGAACTCCACAGGCCATGTGCCCCAAGTTCCTCTCAAAATAAAGTGTAAGGAAAAGAAACTGACGAAAAGTGAACCTGGAGAGGAACAAGGACTCAGAAGACATGTCGACTTTTTAAAATGGAAAAGACTACACTAGCATGTCGAGAGAATTGTGGTCAAACGATAAAACTAAAAGGAAACACCAGAAAATTATGACAACAGGAGTCAGCAGGGCGATTACTTTCAGGACGGGGAGAGTCTATGGTTGGATCAGGAGACAGCACTGAGGAGGCTGATGGAGTTCTATTGCTTGGCTGTCCTCCCCTGCATTTGTATTTTAATTCATAATAAGGCGATTTTCTTAAATGAGAGAGTAGAAAAATCACCTTTACTTCCTGACAGAGCTAGAAGGCTGGGTTCTGGAATTCTAAATCTGGAAAGTGACAGGTGTCGTGATGACGAGGTTGGTTGTGGGACTGCTAAGCGGCAGGAGGCGGGGGGGCAGGAAGGCCAAGGATGTCCTGGCTGCAGAGCTGCGGAGACTTGGCCTTGACTCCTGACTGCCACTTCCTGGCTGGGACACCAGAAAACTCAGCTAACCTCTCTCATCTCATTTTCCTCATCTACTAAGTAGAGATAATAGTTCTTGCCTTGTCGTTATGACAATCAAATAAGATAACTCATCAGCGCTCATAGTGCAGAATCTGGCGCACAGGAAGTACTCAATACGATCATCCTATTATTATTATTATTACTAGTACTACTACTACTATTGTTATTATCTATCTGATTATTAGGATGCCCCTAATGTGGACAGAAGTAAACCAGAAGGTGGATTTCTCCTTCAAAAAGGGAATACGAGAACATGGCCCCTTTGGGACACTAGTGACCGGGGCGATTGTAGAAGGTGCAGCTTTGCTAGCCTTCCGCTGGCTCTCCCCAGTGTGACGTGTCCCCATTGGACATGCTCCCTCCTTGATCCACTCATCCTCTTCCCCATTAAGCACTCAACCAGGCTTCCACTCGAAGCCACTCTCATCAGAAGCCACGCTCATCAGTCTGATGGCTTCCTGTTCTTGCTGCTCTCCAGGGGGTGCGGAAACCCCAGGGCACCACTCACCGCGTCCATTAGTCACTGGAGCCACTTTGTGTGAGGAAGCCTCCGGGACAAGCAAACACCATGAGAGGCAGGAGAGCCTGGTGGCTACGGGCATGAGCTCTGCACAGGGCTGATGACCCACACCCGCCCCCGGGTTACCTTAAGGATGAAGTTCTGAGTGGACACACACAGCCTTTGGAATCTGGGGAGCACCAGACCCTTGTCAGGAATTGCTGTGATGCCTCTGGCATCAGAATGGCCAGATGTCTCCTGCTCTCCTTACTTTAACTTCCTGGGCAGGGAAAGTAATAGATTCCTGTGCCATTTGGGGCTAGGCATAGTCAGTCTTCCTTCACGTTATTATTCAGGCAATTTCCTCTTACCTGTGAGACCATGGGCAAGTTATTTAACCTCACTGTGCCCCCATTTCTTCATCTATAAAATCTACATAAGAGAATCTGCTTCATACGGTTGTCATGGAGAGTAACTGAATTAAAAGAGACAAATTGCTTTAAACAATGCCTGGCACGTGGTCTGTTAAAAAAAAGGCTCCATTTCACAGTTTTCTGGATTCAAGTACAAGCTCTTTCCCTTATCAGTTCAATGACACTCGAGAAGTTGCCTCGCTTCTCCACGTCTCTGCTTGTTCATCTATCAAATGGGGATAATAATGGTGCCATGCTTGCTGGATTGGCGTGAATATGAAATAGATAATGCAAAAAAGATCCTGGCTTACACAAAATATTTAATAAACATTAGATATTATTATCCCTATAATACCAGATAATAAGCAAAGTTTTGTTTTTTCCTCGCTATCCAAAGAGAGCAAAATGCACAAAATACTCCAACAAGATACTGGGTAGAGATCCTCCAAAGCAAAGTTCTCATCTCCGGGCACTGAGATATTCTCGCACACCACGAAATGGCACTGCTGGGATCAAGGATAGGCAGGTCTCTCAGGATCCATCCCATCTCGGGGGACAGTAGAGCAGTGAGACACATGGTGTGGCACCTCTAAGCCACAGGAAAAGGGGATGGATAAAGGGGAACCAGCAAGCAGATTTTTCCACGGAAGGATGGTGAGTAAAGGGAGGAGGAAGGCGTGGCAAAGAGGAGAGAGGCTTCCTTTCCACCAGATGAGGTGCATTCATCAACCCAGCCTCATTGTTCCAAAGAACAACCGAACCATCATTACTGAGAAACAGCAGCTAGAGCCTACTGGGGTAACAGGATTCTCAGAGTCTTGATCTCTAGTTGCCTTTTCGTTCTGATACTTCATCTGATTCTCTCAACAGTTCAGCAGGACAGAAAAAAATGTGGACGGGAAACCCTATTTCACAGATGGACTGCAGACAGAAGGGAGAGAGAAACTTATCCAAGGTCAGAAACAACTTGGGTCTCTTCACCCGTTACCCAGCGCTCTCTGGCTGAGCACAGGTGTTCTCATCCTGGGCTACTCGTTGGAACCACCTGAGAAGCTCTGAAAAGTACTGGTGCCCGAGTCTCCCTAACGGAGATTCTGATGAATTTGGTCTGGACATTGGGATTTCTAGACACTCCTCATTCAGTTCTAATGCACAGCTAAGGATGAAAATTACTACTTGAACATATGTGATTTCGTGGATAATAAGTCAAATCCACACTTCACCCAGGGCAGCTCTGATATCTCCTTTGTCCTTTTGGCTAAGGCAGGCAGATAGGGAAAAGAAACAATGTAAAAATTAATTCCTTCCTTGAAAAATGAATCCAGGCATCTTTTGGTTATCTACCAAGAGGGGTGGTGCATCTGAAAACTTCAAAGGAGGGAAGGGTCCACTGTTTCCCTCTATACATTTCCAAAATTTTACTACTTAATTTCATTTGTGTTTCAGCTGAAAAAGAAAACCACTTTTAATAGAATAGCCCTTCTTTTGTATGAAAATCAAGACTATCTTTCCATAAACTTTCTTTTCCAGAACGTGTTTGATCTCAATAAACTAAAATTTATTAAGGATCTACAATGTTCAATGGCTCATGCGACACTTATTGAGATTTTGCTAAATGAGTGTGACATAGTTCTATACTCAAGGGATTATAAACTTGTAGGGAGGACAGGAAAGGTACACAGAAAACTACCAGCAGAAAGTTATGCCAAGTGCATGGAAGTAATTAGGACAGTGCTTATCACACATAAGGTGCTCAGTCTTTATATGGGAAAAGAAGAACAGGAGGGGTGGTGGGAGGAATTGGGAGATTGGGATTCACATATATACACTATTGATACTATGTATAAAATAGACAACTAATGAGAACCTACTGTATAGCACAGGGAACTCTGCTCAATGCTTCGTGGTGACCTAAATAGGAAGGAGATCCAAAAAAGAGGGGATACATATATACGTATAGCTGATTCACTTTGCAGTACAGTAGAAACTAACACAACATTGAAAAGCAACTATACACCAATAAAAATTAATTTAAAAAAAAGGAAGACAAGGAGAAAAGAAGAGAGGTGGGAAGAAGGACTGGAAGGATGGGAGAAGTAAAAATTTACTACGGATTTTTTGAGATGAAAGTCCATAATGTGTTGGGAGGGGGTTGCAATGGCAGCTTTGAGAAGAGGTTGGAGTCACGAGGTTTGGAAGTGGAGAGGCAATTCCGTTTGGAGGGAACAGTACACACAAAAGCAGGAATGTGCAAAGGCACGACTGTGTTTTTGGTTTGGGTTTTTATAAATATTTATTTATTTATTTATTTGGCTGTGCTGGGTCCTGGTTGCAGCACATGGGATCCAGTTCCCTGACCAGTGATCGAACCCAGGCCCCCGCATTGGGAGCGTGGAATCTTAACCACTGGACCACCAGGGAAGGAAGGCATGACTATGTTTGGGAAACACAAAATGGTATAACTGGAGAGAGCAGAAGGAATATCAACACTGAGAGTAAGAGAGAATGTGATGAAAGAGAAAGCTGTTGCCAGTATGAAAGCAATGGACAGAATAAGGTTCTTATTCCTAACTGGGAGGCAACAGGATGACAGCAAGTCCTGGTTTTCTCAAGACAGTATTCATTTACATCTCTGGTTCATGCATAATTACTAAGAACACCCTGCTTCACTCTCAAAAGTGCTACGGTTTGGATAATAAATTATATGATCATCTTAGCAACAAGAAACCTTTAAGCTCCTTTAAAAAACAGAGGGCAGAGAGATTGGTTCAAGATGGCAGAGTGGAGGGGCGTGTACTTGCTCCCTCTTGCGAGAGCACCAGAATCACAACTGAATGCTGGACAGTCATTGATGGGAAGACACTGGAACTCACCAGAGAGGATACCCCGCGTCCAGGGACAAAGGAGAGGCCACGGTGGGATGGCAGGAGGGACGCAATCACAATAAAATCGAGTCCCACGACTGCTGGGTGGGTGGCTCGCAAACTGGAGAACACATACCACAGAAGTCCACCCACTGGAGTGAAGGTTCTGAGCTCCACGTCGGGCTGCCCAACCTGGGGGTCTGGCGACAGGAGGAGTTCCTAGAGAGCCAGACTTGGGGGCTGGTGGGATTTGATTGCAGGACTTCGACAGGACTGCGGGAGGCAGAGACTCCACTCTTGGAGGGCACACACAGGGTAGTGTGAGCATTGGGACCCAAGGGAAGGAGCAGTGACCCCAGGGGAGACTGAGCCAGACCTGCCTGCTGGTGTTGGAGGGTCTCCTGCAGAGGCAGGGGTGGCTGTGGCTCACCGTGGGGACAGGGACACTGGCAGCAGAGGTTCTGGGAAGTACTCCTAGGCGGGAGCCCACCCAGAGTCCACCATTAGCCCCACCAAAGAGCCGGGTAGGCTCCAGTGCTGGGTTGCCTCAGGCCAAACAACCAACGGAGACGGAACCCAGCCCCACCTATCAGCACACATGCAGATTAAAGTTTTACTGAGCTCTGCCCACCAGAGCAACACCCAGCTCTTCTTTCTCTAGAAGAAAAGGTGGGCATAGAGGGAACCTAACTCAACATAATTAAGACCATATACAACAAACCCACAGCATATATCATTCTCAATGGTGAAAAACTGAAAACATTTCCTCTAAGATCAGGAACAAGACAAGGATGTCTGCTCTCACCACTATTATTCAACATAGTTTTGGAAGTCCTGGCCACAGCAATCAGAGAAGAAAAAGAAATGAAAGGAATACAAATTGGAAAAGAAGTAAAACAGTTACTGTTTGCAGATGACATGATACTATACATAGAGAATCCTAAAGATGCCACCAGAAAACTACTTGAGCTAATCAATGAATTTGGTAAAGTTGCAGGATACAAAATTAATGTGCAGAAATTTCCTGCACTCCTATACACTAACAACGAAAGATCAGAAAGAGAAATTAAGGAAACAATTCCATTCACCAATGCAAGAAAAAAAATAAAACACCTAGGAATAAACCTACCTAAGGGGGTAAAAGACCTGTATTCAGAAAACTATAAGAACTGATGAAAGAAATCAAAGATGACACAAACAGATGGAGAGATATACCATGTTCTTGGATTGGAAGAATCAATATTGTGAAGATGACTATACTACCCAAAGCAATCTACAGATTCAGTGCAATCCCTATCAAATTACCAGTGGCAATTTTTACAGAACTAGAGCAAAAAAATCTTAAAATGTGTATGGAGACACAAAAGACCCTGAATAGCCAAAGCAGTCTTGAGGGAAAAAATGGAGCTGGAGGAATCAGATTCCCTGACTTCAGACTATACTACAAAGCTATAGTAATCAAGACAGTATGGTACTGGCAAAAAAAAAAAAAGAAATATAGATCAATGGAACAGGATAGAAAGCCCAGAGATAAACCCACGCACCTGTGATCAACTAATCTATGACAAAGGAGACAAGGATATACAATGGAGAAAAGACAGTCTCTTCAATAGGTGGTGCTGGGAAAACTGGACAGTTATGTGTAAAAGAATGAAATTAGAACACTCCCTAACACCATACACAAAAATAAACTCAAAATGGATTAGAGACCTAAATATAAGACCGGACACTATAAAACTCAGAGGAAAACATAGGAAGAACACTCTATGATATAAATCACAGCAAGATCTTTTTTGATCCACCTCCTAGAGTAATGGAAATAAAAACAAAAATAAACAAATGGGACCTAGTGAAACTTAAAAGCTTTTGCAAAGCAAAGGAAACTACAAACAAGACGAAAAGAGAGCCCTCAGAATGGGAGAAAATATTTGCAAATGAATCAACGGACAAAGGATTAATCTCCAAAATATAGAAACAGCTCATGCAGCTCAATATTAAAAAAACAAACAGCCCAATCCAAAAATGAGCAGAAGACCTAAACAGACATTTCTCCAAAGAAGACATACAGATGGCTAAGAAGCACATGAAAAGATGCTCAACATCACTAATTATTAGAGAAATGCAAATCCAAACTACAATGAGGTAACATCTCATACTAGTTAGAATGGGCATCATCAGAAAATCTGCAAACAACAAATGCTGGAGAGGGTGTGGAGAAAAGGGAACCCTCTTGTACTGTTGGTGGGAATGTAAATTGATACAGCCACTATGGAGAACAGTATGGAGGGTCCTTAAAAAACTAAAAATAGAATTACCATATGACCCAGCAATCCCACTCACTACTGGGCATATACCCAGAGAAAACCATAATTCAAAAAGACACATGCACCCCAATGTTCACTGCAGCACTATTTACAATAGCCAGGTCATAGAAGCAACCTAAATGCCCATCAACAGACAAATGGATAAAGAAGATGTGGTACATATATACAATGGAATATTACTCGGCCATAAAAAGGAACAAAATTGGGTCATTTGTAGAAACGTGGATGGATCTAGAGACTGTCATACAGAGTGAAGTCAGTCAGAAAGAGAAAAACAAATATCGTATATTAACGCATATATGTGGAACCTGGAAAAATGGTACAGATGAACCAGTTTGCAGGGCAGAAATAGAGACACAGATGTAGAGAACAAATGTATGGACACCAAGGGGGGAAATGGCTGGGGGGCATGGTGGTGGTGGGATGAATTGGGATATTGGGATTGACATATATACACTAGTATGTATAAAACAGATAACTAATAAGAACCTGCAGTATAAAAAATAAATTAAATTTAAAAAAACACAAACAACAACAACAAAAAACAGAGGGCAAAGGAGTTGAATAGGGATGATATTATCAGAGTTGTATTTTACCAAGACTCATCAGGCACTTCTATGGGATTTATGCTCAGTAGGGAAAGAAATAAGATAGGGATGGGACGATCATTCAGAGGCAATAGCTTTATTCTACGCAAAAGTTAAAAGAGCCTCAACTGAGGTGGTGGCCAAATGTGGAAGGCAGCCTCTGAGCTAGCCTCGGTGAGCCCCATCCTTCTGCCTGAAGAGGGCTGACCTGTGTAACTAACAGGGTAGCACAGAAATGACGGAGTATGACTTCGGACGCCAGCTCATAAAAGACACTGTGGCTTCCTTCTTGTTCTCTCCTTCTTGGATCCCTTGGTCTGGGAGAAGCCAGCTGCCATGTTGTAAAGACCCTCCAACAGCCCCATGAAAGGTTCATGTGAGAAGGAACTGAGATCTGTCACCTCCAGCACAACTTCACAAATCTGCCAGCCCTCTGTGTGAGCCAGCTTGGAACTGAACCCTCCAGCCCCAGCCAACACTTCAGATGACTACGGCCCCAGGTGCCATCTAAGTACAAACTCACGAGAGCTCCTCAGCAAAACCACCCTGCCAAGCTTCTCCTGATTTCCCGACCCAAAGAAACTCTGAGATAAAAAATGTTTACTACCATTCTAACCTGCTAGGTTTGGGGTAATTTGTTATGCAGCAACAAACACTAGATCGTAAAAATAAAAAGGAAAGGGTAAACTTGAATTGCCTATGGAAACCTAGAGTAACTGGCATGTGAGTCCTCCCCGCAGTTCCTCCTTCAATTAACTGTGTGATGTTGGTGAAATGACTTCACATAGAAGAGTCTTGGTTTCCTCATCTGCAAAATAAGCAGGCCTGACCAATTCCCTTCAGTGTCCCTTCCAGCAACCAAATTAAATGATCCCATTATTCTAAAAGCACCCTTATGAGTCGTCGAGCAGGGATTAGAAATTATCCCATTATCTGGAGGGCTCTCCATGTCTCTGACCTCATCCTGTTCAACCATCTTATCAACAACTGAATTGAAAATACAAAAGGCATTCTTGTCAAAATCAAAGATGTTGGGAAACTCTGAGGGAAAGCGATCTCTCTGCTGAAGCAACATGCTTAAAGATCTTGAAATTCAGGAACAATGAACCAAGCATAACAAGACAAAAAAATGTAACAGACTCACAGACAGCCTGTGAAGGTCTGAAAATTCATCCCTAGGAGCGTCAGAGTGTGGTAAGAGTAACATTCACTCTCAGTCAATCATGTGAACTGGTTGCCAAGGAATGAATATGCCTTTCTTTTGCTGAATTTATTCAATAATCATCCAGGCACGGTACTAGGCATTAGGGCTACAGCAATGACTAAGACACAAATTTAGACTACATTTATAGAATTACAGAACCTAAGAATAAGGGAGAAGGGAACCCTATGCTCATCCTTGCTTGGTCAGATCATATTTGATCTATAGAAAAATCAGAGTTTGGTCTGAGAAGAGTTAACCAGAATGGACATGGAACTCAAAGTAATCAGAATCAAACAACCTTTATCCAGTGGCTGCTCTGTGTGTCCTGTCCAGGGACAGTCTGTCCAGAGAGAAGAAAGGGTGGCTTAGGACAGAATCTTGCCGAACGCCAATACATAAAGGACACACAGAAGAGGAGGATCTGCAAGGGGCTGCGTAGGAGCAGCAAGAGAAGTAGGAGAAAAATCTGGAAGCTAAAACAAAAATGTGTTTCCAAGGTCACAGGCATGTGATCTGGTGCTTGCCTCTTCATCCAGTCTCCCTTCTACCCTTGTAACTCATTCATTCTAGCCCAACCACATGGGTCTTCCACTTGGTTCTCAAATACCCCACACTCTTTCCTAACTCTGGGTCACTCGTCTTTGCCGTTCCCACTGTTTGGCATGTTCTTCCCCCAGATCCAAGAATGGTCCAGTCTCTCACTTCATTCAGATCTCAGCTCAGATGCCACCTCCTCAGAGGGCTGACCCTGATTCTATCTTACCCTGTGTCTCACCCTGATTCATTTCTCTTCTGAGCATTTATCACTCACCTCCTAACATTTTATAAATTTGCTTGCTCCTTTATTTATTATCTCCTCATCTCCCCCAGCCCCATATATACACGTTGATTCCACCTGCCTCTTTCCCTGGCGGATCCACACTGCACAGTACATACAGTGTCTGGTACACTGTAGGCGTTTTGTGAATATTTGATAAGAGAATTAAGTAAAATCAAGATGCCAAGGAGGACTCCGGTAATCTTGACAAGAACAATTTCAGTGCAGGAACAAAAGGTCAGATATATAAGGGATAATAGATTAAACAAGGCCTGAGAAAGCAGGAGGAGATGAGATATGAAATACCGACAGTGGAATTAGCCTGAGATGGGAGATGGGAACCTTAAGAGGGGAGGAAAAAAAGGATGAGTACAGTTCCTTGGTATGGGGTTAAGAAGGTGAAGGATTCCTCACTTCATGACTATTGTTTTGTTTTTAAAGTAGTATTAAGGATTCATCCACTGAGATAAAGTGGGGCAAGCGGTGGGACCATGGGTTTGAGGAAAGTGGAGTAAAGGAAATTTGAAATATTCACTGTGAGAGAAGCCAGGTGGCAAGGTGGGTTCAATAAAAGGGCAATGAGCATGGGAAGACAGTGGCCGAGTAAAGGCTCATAGAATTAAGTGGGGAAGGAGGTGAAGCCAGGAGGGAGTTTATAGATGGGGGCATACAAAGTGGTCAAGAGACTGGCCTCTATGGGGTCAAAGAACAATGGCCACCCTGTCACTAACAACCAGTTGAAGGGACAGGGAGTATCTATCCTGTCAAGAAATGAGCCATGGGGTGGGGGAGAGGAAAAAGCACCTGTCTTGAAAAAATGGAAAAACCACCATGGAAAAACTGTATTTGACATGAATTCTGCATGGGACTAAAGCCGACAGATAGAAATTATAAATACATTTGACCCAATGTGAAAAAAAAATGCTGAGAATCATAGCAGTCAGTAAAAAGTCATAAAAAGATAAAGGCTGTCTTTCGGGTGAGGGGATACTCATTTCTAGAGGTGTTCAAGGACAGATTAGGATGTTATGGGGAGGGAGGACCCAAGGAGAGCAGATGATGCCATGGAGAGGCTGGCGATCCTTGGGGCTGCCTCAGAGGCAGGCAGGTGGGGAGGAAGCGGGCCCAGCAGGTACAAGCAGGTGAGGGCTGGGGCTCACCACTTCAGCCAGAGCAAATCAACTCTGCTCCACTTCAGCCAGAGCAAATCAACATTTACTCGTATATAATTGGACATCACCTACTATTTTGTTTAAATAAACTGTTTTGTGTAAATAAGTATTAAACAGCATTGGACTAGAAACCTCACTTAGTTTAATGAATTGATTTGAGCATAGCTATTATTTAAATAAACTTTTAAATTTTAGAATAGTTTTACATTTACAGAAAAATTGTGAAGATAATACAGAGAGTTCTTATAAACTCCATACCCACTTCCTCCCATTTTTTTTTTTTTTTCTGGCCTCCCCACAAGGCCTGTGGGATCTTAGTTCCCCAACCAGGGATGGAACCCAGGCCCTCAGCAGTGAAAGTATCGAGTCCTAACCACTGGACCGCCAGGGAATTCCCCCACTTCCCCCCCTGCCCACCGCACGTTATTAACTGCTTACATCCACAGGGCATACTTGTCACAGTTACCAATATTGATACATTATGATTATTAACTAAAACCCATACTTCATTCAGGTTTCCTTAGTTTTTATCTCATGTCCTTTTTCCATTCCAGGATTCCATCTAGGACACCACATTACACTTATTCATCATGGCTCCTTAGGCTCCTCTTGACTGAGAGTTTCTTAGATGTCCCTTATTTCTGATGACCTTGACAGTTTTGAGTTCTGGTCAGGTGCCTTGAGCATGTTTCTCAACTGGGATCTTTCACTGATATTCTTCTCATGGTTCGACTGGTGTTATGGGTTTCAGGGAGGAAGACCACGGAGGTAAAGCACCGTTCTCCACACATCATACCAAGAAGACACACTATCAACATGACTTTACTGTTGATGTTGCCCTTGATCATCTGATTGAGGTACAGTTTGTCAGCTTTCTCCACTGTAAAGCTACTGTTTTTCCCCCTTTCCACGCAAACCATAGTTTTTGTTGTTGTTGTTTTGTTTTGTTTTTATCATGTACGATCTGCATTTGTGAGGCTGGATATTTCAAAGAAAAAACGTTGCAGGTTGTGATGGTTACTTTTTTTTTTTTTGGCCATACCTCACAGCATGCAGGATCTTAGTTCCCTGACCAGGGATCGAAATCGTGCCCCCTGCAGTGGAAGCGTGGAGTCAACCACTGGACCAGGGAAGTCCTGTGATAGTTAATTTTTATGTGTCAACTTGACTGGACTAACAGATGCCCAAACAGCTGGTTAAAACATGATTTCTGGGTGTGTCTGGGAGGGTGCTTCTGAGGGAGATCAGCGTTTGAATGAGCACGCTGAGTAAATAAAGATCACCTTCTCCCATGTGAGTGACCATCATCCAGTCAGTTTACTGGCTGAATAGAACAAAACGCAGAAGAAGGGTGAATTTGCTCTCACCCTGAGCTGGGACACCCACCTTTCACTGCCCTTGGACATGGGCGCTCCTGATTCTTAGGCCTTTTGACGTCAACCAGGAGTTACATCATCGGCTCCCCTGGTTCTCATGCCTTCAGATGAGGACTGAATTACATGACCAGCTTTCCTCGTTCTCCAGCTTGTAGACGGAAGAACCATCTGTAAACCAGGCCTGAGTCTTTTCTTCCTCTGTCAACTGATCATAGGTAACTCCTCACGAGGCCACACGTGAAGGGGGTTGGGGAGAGAAGGCAGTCTAGCAGGAGTGGGGACCATGGCCCTTTGGGCCACTTCTTCGTGTGACTTACTTGCACCTTAGGGCCTGCTCTGGCCCAATCACTTCCGCTTCCATCTGATGATGGAGAATGGCCACGCGTGCCCACCTTTACGGCTTGATGCGTCAGATAATAACGTGTTTTGTGAAGACCAGCCCGGGTCTCATGATAAGTTGGTGGCCCATGGTCAAGTATTCAGCCTCTGCTAAGGACCAGTAGAAAGTGAAGAACTGTTTCTTAAAAGGAGAGCGGTTATCGGTAGAGGATGGTAGGGTCTTGCTCCAAAATCTCAAGGACGTGTGTTGCAATTCACCTACAGAAACCTGCCAAAGGCTCCCCACAGCACCCTTATCTGCCTCTGACACTTCAGGCACCACTAGATCTGCTGGATCATGAGGCCCAAGTGGCAGAGCAGCCTGGACCTGTTGTAGAACCTTCTCTTGTTCTGGGCCCCACTCAACACTAGCAGCTTTTCAGGTCACTCAGTCAATGGGCCGGAGCAATACACTCAGCTGAGGAATATGTTGCCTCTGAAATCCAAAGAGGCCACTAGGCCTTGTGCCTTTTTCTCGTTGGAGGAGGAACCTGATGCAGCAACTCACCCTTCATCTTAGAAGGGACATCTCCACGTGCCCCATTCCTGCATTCCTGCTGCCAATTCGTCTTAATCCATCCGGGCTGCTAAAACAAAAATACCATAGACGGGGTGGCTTACGAACAACAGAAATTTATTTCTCATGGTTCTGGGGGCTGGGAAGTCCAAGGTCAAGGCGCCTAAAGGTTCAGTGTCTAGTGAGAGCGTCCTTCCTAGGTCATAGATGGCTGCCTTCTCCCTGTGTCCTCACAAGGTAGAAGGGACATGGGAGCTCTCTGGGGTCTTTTTTATAAGGACACTAATCCCATTCATGAGGGCTTTGCCTTCATGACCTAATCTCCTCCCAAAGGTCCCACGTCCAAACACCATTACACTGGGGATTAGGTTTCAGCATATGAATGGGGGTGGGGGGAAATGCATGTATTCCACCTACAGCACGAGGCCACACAGGGTACTTTGGGGGTCTGAGCAGACTGATGCTTGTTTGTATGCATACTGAGAGCCAGAAAACAGAACTCTGAGACCTCTGGGGATTCTAGAGCCTGACTCTAAGGAGTCAAGGCCTCTGTCATCCTGTGCTTTGTGGAACCCTAACTGGAGAGCGGAAGCTGGCGTGGGTGCTCTGTCCTTCGAAGCCTTCGAAACCCACTCCCTTGGTACAAGACCTCACACCCCCCGAAATGACCACCTTTAATTTGCCAAAGAATGCTAATTCAGTGTCTTCGGGGACTTTTTGGTTCCTCCTTTCCTTCCAAATCGTCTGTCT
Source organism: Orcinus orca (assembly GCF_937001465.1). NCBI lineage: Eukaryota > Metazoa > Chordata > Mammalia > Artiodactyla > Delphinidae > Orcinus > Orcinus orca. The sequence continues at coordinate 99,541,370 of NC_064566.1, read as the reverse complement.
GTGATGATAAACGGTGGGTCTCATGTGCGTGTGCGTAGGCCTGTGTGTCAGCAAACATGCTGCCTTTCTGAAAGGCGGGGCAGGCCGCTGTGAGCCGTGACTCCACTCACCAGAGGACTGTGACAAATGAGTCCTTTTCTGAAAAATCTTCCCAGGGGTACTTCGCATCCAGTCATTACTCATGAAACCAGACGATGCCTCCTAAAATGCCAGCATCCTGGTACTCAACAGATTCGCACACCCCAACTGGGGTGACCTGCAATTCTTCTGAGAGGCACAGAGACTGCCTCTGGCCGCCTGGGACTCTCTCATCCCACCTGCCTCCTAAAAGGAACCCAAACACAAACCACTGCCAAAAGGCCCTCTGAGCAAACAAATGCCTACAACCTTCAGCCGGCACTCAGCAAATGCACGGTGCACTCATTCGATGCACGTAAAATGGACTAGGCCTCCCTTTCTGCTCCCTTCCCACACGTCAAAGACGGGGGCTGATGTTACCACCTCCACTTACAGATGAGCCAGAGGGCTTAAAAGATCTGCTAAACACCTTGCAGCCGATGCAAGGGGTTCGTCTGGTGAACATTTTCTGGCTAGCTGCTGCTACTTCCCATCCGTCCAGGCCAGGAGACACTGGGCAGCTTTCTGTGTTTTAAGACAGAAGTACATTGTGAGTCACAGTCAAAGTGAAATTCTAAGAATCTGGGGTTGGAGGAAGTTGAGTGCCTTGAAAGCACAAAGAGAGGGATTCCCTTTGGGATAGAAGGCCCCTGGGTTCCACTCAGGAGTCTCCTGTATGGAATGCTAGAAGTGACCACTACAAACGAGTCTAAAACTCTTTAGAAATAACAGAGAAAAAAATATGACAGAGGGAAGGCAGATAGGGATGGGGAAAATATGTATATAAAACCTAATTTCATCCTCATAGCAACCCTACAAAGTTGGTATTAGGATGTCACTTAACAGATGGGAACTCTTAGAAGCAGAGAGGTTTAATAACCTGTCCAAGGTCAACAGCTAGGTCAGAAACTAGAACTCCAAAACTAGGTCAAAAACTAGAATTCCAACTCAGGTCTGTCAAACTTCAAAGCCTATATACTTTTCTGATATTTCAGGATGTTTTCCTGACAGAGGTGGACCAAGAAACCGAGACAGTATTTTCCCAGACCTACTTTGGCCCCGTTACAAAGCATAATGGTGAATCCCAGGAAGGAACCAAAAGAGGCAGGTGCAGGAAGAAGTGTAATTGCACGAGGGCACAGACATACAGTGATACAGTCAAGGACCAAGGATCTCCACCAACCAATGGGGCTCATCCCACAACCCCAGTAGAGGGTCTTTTGGTTAAAAATGTATTCAATTCAACAAACAATACCTCCAGGTGCAAGGCCTAAAATTAAATGTGAATCTATAAGGATGAACATCCCTGCCCTCGAGAAGCTTGCCACACTAAGGAATATTGCCAAAAAAACTCCTGGGCAGGAATATTGAGATAGGCCACTAGAAAAGCAAGAAAGTACACCAGCCCAGAAACCAAAACTAAGGAGGGGAAGAGAGGTGTAAACAAGCAACCAACCACACCACAAGGCAGAATGGGAGCAGCAAAACATGTGATTCACTCAGGCTTGGGAGGCTGGGGAGGGCCTCCCACGTAGGTAGGATTTGATCTGGGTCCTAAAGCACAAAGATTTTCGTGGGCAGTGGAGACAGGAAGGGTATTCCAGAATGAAAGGAGAGAAAGAACAAAGGCATGAAGAAATGAATGGAAGCCAAGGAGAGGGTGAAGAGGCTGGAAACTCTGTTAAAGGATTTAAGCTGGGGACTTCCCTGGTGGTGCAGTGGTTAAGACTCTGTACTCCCAATGCAGGGGTCCTGGGTTTGATCACTGGTCAGGGAACTAGATCCCACATGCATACCACAACTAAGAGTTTGCATCCCACAACTAGGGAGCCCACAAGCCGCAACTAAGGAACCCACGTGTTGCATCTAAGGAGCCAGCAAGCCACAACTAAGGAGCCTGCCTGCTGCAACTAAGACCTGGTGCAACCAAATCAAATCAATCAATCAATCAATATTTTTAAAATTTTATTTATTTTGTTTTATTTTCAGCTGCGTTGGGTCTTTGTTGCTGCGCACGGGCTTTCTCTAGTTGTGGCGAGTGGCGGCTACTCTTTATTGCGGTGTGCGGGCTTCTCATTGCGGTGGCTTCTCTTGTTGCAGAGCTCGGGCTCTAGGCATGCAGGCTTCAGTAGTTGTGGCACGTGGGGTCAGTAGTCGTGGCTCGCGGGCTCTAGAGCATAGGCTCAGTAGTTGTGGCGCATGGGCTTAGTTGCTCCATGGCATGTGGGATCTTCCAGGACCAGGGCTCGAACTCCTGTCTCCTGCATTGATAGGCGGATTCTTAACCACTGTGCCACCAGGGAAGCCCAATAAATATTTTTAAAAATTAAAACTGACAAAAGCACAAGCAAACCTGATAAATTATTTTTTAAAAAAAAGGAATTTAAACTGCAGTTGGCAGGTAAGAGCAAACTGGGAAAGGTGTGAGAGGAGTGAGTCAAATGGCTCAGGCAGACCTGTTCAAGAACAATAGGGATCAGGGATTAGGAGGCAATGCAGTCATCAAGGCAGAGTTAATGAGAGCTGGAGCAACAGCGGTGACTGAGTGAGAAAAATTACAGAAATAAATGGGTCAGAATTTAGTTGTTGATTGGCTTGGGGGAAAGAAAGGGTAAAGATGAAGCTAACTCGGGTTTCCATCCTGGATGACCAGAAAAGTAGAGATGATAGAAACTGAGCGGACGTATCACAGCAAGCGGAGGGGCTTTTGGAGAATGAAGAAAGAGAGGGTAGTAATCTCAGGTCAGACAAATTGAATTTGAGGTGCCGTTAAGTCAATCATGTGACAATACCCACTGACTGGAAACACGAGCTAGTGAAAGGGTCTGCCAGTTCTGGCCCGGGAGCAACGTGTTTTTGTAAATAAAGTTTTACTGGAACACAGCCACACCCATAGGTTTATTGCCTGTGGCCACTTTCGCTCTACAACAGCAGAGCTGAGTAGTCATGACAGAGACTGGGTGGCCTGAAAGCCTGAAATGTTTACTATCAAGCCCTTTAAGAAAAAGTTTGCTGACCTCTGATCTAGAGTTAAAAAAAAGAGGTCAGAAATGTTTATTTGGGGAGCATGTAGTTGAGAAGAAGCCTAAGAAAGAAACACTGGAGGAATATTATAATCCATTCTCCATTCAAATAGTATTTTTGAAAAATTTTTTATTGGAGTATAGTTGATTTACAAATATTATGTTAGTTTCTCTGTACAGCAAAGTGAATCAGTTATACATATATCCACTCTTTTTTAGATTCTTTTCCCATATAGGTCATTACAGAGTATTGAGTAGAGTTCCCTGTGCTCTACAGCAGGTCCTTAACAAATAAGTGTTTGTTGATCACTTACTCTAGATCCAGCACTGGGACACTGGGCTAAGGTGATGGGACTAACACAACAAGCAAGACACACAAGGCCCCCACCCCCCTGAACTTTACAAGAGAAGCAACAGGAGGAAACAATCAGATAGCAACAAGTTATTCGTTATTTTGATAACCGACATCTATATTTTGCGGGTGAGAAAGAAAAAGAGAAGTGAACGGGAGGGAACACATCTGGGCAGGACTACCGAGATAGGGCAGCAGGAAACCAAGAACATACACCAATCAGCACAGAAACCAAAGACAAAGCATCTTTTGAGAGGAAAAATGGGACTGGGCATGTCAGATGCTGTAGACCGAGGTCAAGAAAGAGCCCATCGGATTTGGCCTTTGGGAGGTAATTAGAGAGTTCTGAGACGATTTTTGGCGCAATGGTGGAAAACAAACAAGTCTGCAAGGAGTTAAGTCAAGAGGGCAGTGAGGGACTTGGGGAAATGAGTGTGTGATGATTTTTAAAGAAAATCAGAATAGAAGGAGAGAATAGTAGCCAAGCTATGGCAGGTTAGAGAGGCATTAAATGTGAGAGAGAGGTTTCTCTGTGAGTATATTTATAAAGAGGAAAGAAGCACTGAAGAGCAAGAGATGGAAGATTTAGGAAATAATTCATCACCCAGAGCTCAGGCAGAGGATTTATGAGGAAAATGGCCAGCATTTATTGGACACTTAGCATGAGCCAACCACCACACTGGGAGATCTAGATACTGATACAGATAACTAAGAGATAAGTAGTCTTTAGATCTCAGATCAACCATGAAAGTTTAGTATTACCCACTTGTACAGATGAGGAAACTGGAAGTTTAGAAACTCTCCCAAAGCCCACGTTTAGTAAGGAGCAGAGCTGGGATTTCAAGCTACTGTTATTTAGCTCTTGAGCCCATGTACTTTCCACTCAATCGAGATGCCACATTTTGGAAACAAGGTTCCTCCCTGACACGGGAGGAAAGAAACAGAATGGGTGAAAAGAGAGATTCTGAGATAGAAACACTTTTCAAAAAATTTTTCTTTTATATTGGACTATAGTTGAGTAACAATGATGTGTTAGTTACAGGTGTATAGCAAAGTGATTCAGTTATACTCATACAAGTATCCATTCTTTTTCAAATTCTTTTCCCATTTAGGTTATTACAGATAATGGAGCCGAGTTCCCTGTGCTATACAGTAGGTCCTTGTTGGTTATCTATTTTACATACAGTAGTACGTAGATGTCAATCCCAAACTCCCAATCTATCCCTGCCCCCCCTTCCCCCTAGTAACCATAAGTTCATTCTCTAAGTCTCTGAGTGTAGAAACACTCCTCAGTGCAAATCCAGGTGAGCCTCGGTGGACACCTCAGTGTTCTCAGAAAACAATCTCACCTTACCTGCAATTACACACTTGACTCTGGGCAAGTGCTGGAAATTTTCCATGTGCGCCCCAGATCTACTGTCTCTGTCTCACCATCTTGCTCTGTGACCCTGGAGGCTGACTTTTAGGAACAATACAACTGGCTCCCTTGCCTTCTGGCTTTTCTGATTGGGTCCTGCCAAGGGAGGGCAATGGCTGGAGACAGGAGAACAGGGGATGGGGACATGCATTGGACCCCAGCTTCCTCCTTGCCATGTCACCAGGGATTGATCACATCCTTGTACTAAAGGCCACAGCTCTGGTCAGGCAGCCCTCTGCTACAGCGGTTGCCACCCTTCAGGGTGCTTTATTATCCTTTGCCAATTTCCCTTAACTCCCCACTCCCCCTACATGTCTAAAAGAATCTCTTTATTAAACTCTCCGCCATTACCCTGTCCAAGTGCGCCATCTCCATCCTGCTGAGCCCTGACAAGCCACCGGGTCACATACACTCCCGGATGCTCCCTCACAGTGGATAATGCAGGCACCCTGACATGCATCCGTTTCCCACACACTTAAACATCACGTTCAAATGTGTACATCAACCAACTGCAAGGCCTTCAGAATGGAAAAATTGAGACATTTTTCACAATATAAGCTGAACCTTGGAGCTCAATATCACTTTAAAACTCACACCCCAAACAATTTAAGAACCAATGATGTTTAATCATGGATCTTAGCATTCTCAACACCTCTAAAAATCCCCTAAAGAAACGAATCCTGGATTTGACTGACTCAGGTTCTGAAGCGGAGAGAAATGCACCAGATCTGAAGCTACAATTAGATTCAAGTTCAAAGCTCTTCCCGGTTCTGGCCTTGAAAGGGAGGCCAGCCAGTCTTTCTCTATGATTCACACTCTGTGATAGAAACGTAATTTAAAACATTAATTTGCGTCATGCTGAGTGAAGTAAGTCAAAGAGAAATATTGTATGATAACACTTAACATGCGGAATCTAAAAAGAAATGTTACAAATGAACTTATTTACAAAACAGAAACAGACTCACAGACTTAGCAAATTTATGGTTAGCAGGAGCAAAGGCAGGGGGGAAGGGATAGTTAGGGAGTTTGGGACTGACATGTACACACTGCTGTATTTAAAATGGAGAACCTGGGACTTCCCTGGTGGTCCAGTGGTTAAGACTCCATGCTCCCAATGCAGGGGGCCCAGGTTCCAACTAGATCCCACATGCCGCAACTAAGATCCCGCACACGGCAACGAACAACCGCGTGCCACAACTAAGACCCGGCGCAGCCAAAATAAATAAATAAATAAATATTAAAAAAATAATAAAAAAATAAAATGGATAACCAACAAGGACCTACTGTATAGCACACAGAACTCTGCTCAATGTTATGTAACAACCTAAATGGGAAAAGAATTTGAAGAATAGATACATGTGTATGTATAACTGAATCACTTTGCTGTACACCTGAAATTATGACAACATTGTTAATCAACTATACTCCAATATAAAATAAAAAGTTTAAAAAGAAAAGAAAAAAATATTACTTTGCTTTTCAAAAGGGTAACGAAAAACTGGATGCCCTCAGAACTGCTGCTTCTTTGCCCACCCCTCTCTTCCCCCCCCACCACCAGCAAAAAAAAAAAAGACCCTTAGTTTTTTTATTGATGTCATTCACTTATTCTGGGAAGGTGAAACCACTCAAGCTTTACTTTTTAATTTTTTTAATAAATTTATTGTTTATTTATTTTTGACTGCCTTGGGTCTTCGTTGCTGCGCACAGTCTTTCTCTAGTTGCGGCGAGTGGGGGCTACTCTTCGCTGTGGTGCACGGGCTTCTCATTGCAGTGGCTACTCTTGTTGCGCAGCATGGGTTCTAGGCACGCAGGCTTCAGTAGTTGTGGCATGTGGGCTCAGTAGTTGTGGCTTGTGGGCTCTAGAGCACAAGCTCAGTAGTTGTGGCACACGGGCTTAACGGGATTCTTAACCACTGCACCACGAGGGAAGTCCCCAAGCTTTACTTTCAATGTGTCATTTCCTTCTTGGGCTCTGAGCGAGCACTGCCAGGCTGGTCAGAGGAGCCCCCTTTGCACCAGGGACTGCACCTCCCACAGTGTGGGCGTGCAGAGCAGTGGCTCCTGACACCAGCACTGACCCTGCCCCAAGCCTCCAGGTCTAGCTTGTGACTTCAGTCCAGTCACCATTTCACTCTTTCTTTCTCTCTGAGCCCCCGGTACTTCATTTGTAAACTAACAGGTTTACATTAAATCAGTAGTTCACAGATTTTTTCAAGTATGGAGGGTTGCTTTTTATCATTAAAGAAATAGAGAGATGGTGGCTGCGTTTATGGGCCTGGTCTGCAGGTCCAGTGCGGGCATGGCTTTGTAGTAATTCCACAGCCCTCTGGGAACACTTAATACATGTTTAACACATCTTAGCCACACGTTAGAACCTCTGGACTCTAAAACCTCCTCCAGTTCCAGCACACTGGGTTTTTTGTGAATGCCTAAGACTTGGCATTCATATAAAGAGCTGGCACTCGAGAATCTCAACATCTTTCCGTGCCAGGCTTGGCCCAGGACACTAAAAGGAATGGCCCTACATCTCAGGCATGCAAGTCTCTAGTTAGAGGCAGACCTAATCTACTCAAGTTGCCCTGCGGCATGTGGGATCTTCCCGGCCCAGGGCTCGAACCTGTGTCCCCTGCATTGGCAGGCGGATTCTAAACCACTGCGACACCAGGGAAGCCCAGATTCAAGTTTTTCTGAAGCTGCCAGACAACCACCAGCAGCAGCCTCCTCCTAGAGCTGCAACTTTCAGGGCCATTGTCAGCACCATCTGTTCGGTCCTAAGAAACAAGTCTCCGGGCTCCCAGAGCATCATACAAAAACAGATCCAAGAGCTGCCCAGGGAAGAGCTGGGGAGGGAGAGGAGAGAGGAGTGAGGGAGACATTCTCAGAGCCCCACAGAAAGGAGTAAAGCTCTATCATCTCACCCCTGTTCAAAAGTCCCTTACCTCTGGCCAGGAGTTTCCATGGAAACCTTGTAAGTCCTATCTATAGGAAAAGAAAAAAATTAAAAAGAGGAAGCGTCCTGAGGTATGTATGAATTAGCTCCAAGGAAGGCAGGCAGAGGAGGAGGGAGTGGGGGGTTCACGTGGGAAGAAGCAGAGCTGATCATTATCCTGATACATAAAAAAGGCTCTGTGAAAACCAGGCTGCCTTTCAGTCACAGAATCAGGAGGGAGATGGGGTAGACAAGTAGGTATGAGGCACTAGGAGGTTGAGGGGGGGGAGCACTAACATGTGAAAGTAACTACAAGGAAAGGGGGGGACTGAGAGTCAACTCATGAAGGATCTCAGGCCAAAGGTTCTTTCCAGAGGAGGAAGGACAGGACAGCAAGCGGAGAGCAGAGCCAGTGGTATGTTTAGATGGCGACAGACAGCAGCCCCCTATACTCTTCATCACCTCGGGCCACCTGCAGAGTCAATCAGTCTAGCACCCTAATTTCCATGTTTGAACACCTTAAAATAATAATAAAATGTCTGGAGGTGTTCTGTACATCTTTGTCTTATAAAATTGCAATGCTTTGGGTCACTTGTAAAGAAGAACTCTGTTAAACTCTTTGTCTCCTAATCTTGATTTTAAGATGAAATTTGAGTGAGGAGGGAGTCTCTGAGTCTTAAATGTCATGCAATTTGTTTTTTAAAAATAGACCATGGGCTTCCCTGGTGGCGCAGTGGTTGAGAGTCCGCCTGCCGAGGCAGGGGACGCGGGTTCGTGCCCCAGTCCGGGAAGATCCCACGTGCCGCGGAGTGCCTGGGCCCGTGAGCCATGGCCGCTGAGCCTGCGCGTCCAGAGCCTGTGCTCCACAACCGGAAAGGCCACAACAGTGAGAGGCCCGCGTACCGCAAAAAAAAATAAAAAAAATAGATCATGAGGAGCAAAGAAATCAATGTAACAGCTAAAACTTTTAAACTCTCAGAAGAAAACATAAATAGACATAAATCTTTGTGACACTGAACTAGGCAATGGTTTCTTAAACATCACACCAAAAGCACGAGCAATAAAAGACAAATAAATTGGCTACCATAAAAATTTGAAACTTTTGTGCTTTAAAGGACACTCTCAAGAAAGTAAAAGGACAACTCAAAGAACTTGAGAAAATTTTTATAAATCGTATGTCTGACAAGGGACTTGTATCTAGAATATATATATAAAGAGCTCCTACAACTCAATAATTTTAAAATAAGCAAAGGATCTGAACAGACATATCTCCAAAGAAGATATACAAAAGGCCAATAATTACATTAAAAAGTACTCAACATCATAAACCATCAGGGAAATACAAATCAAAAACACAATGAGCAAGACTTCCCTGGTGGCGCAGTGGTTAAGAACCCGCCTGCCAATGCGGGGGACATGGGTTCGAGCCCTGGTCCGGGAAGATCCCACATGCTGCGGAGCAACTGAGCCCGTGCGCCACAACTACTGAGCCTGCGCTCTAGAGTCCGCAAGCCACAACTACTGAGCCCAAGTGCCACAACTATTGAAGCCCATATGCCTAGAGCTCGTGCTCTGCAACAAAGAGAAGCCACTGCAATGAGAAGCCCACGCACCACAATGAAGAGTAGCCCCCACTCACTGCAACTAGAGAAAGCCCATGCGCAGCAACAAAGACCCAACACAGCCATAAATAAATAAATAAATAAATAAGTGAATTTATTTTAAAAAAACAACAACACAATGAGGTATCACTTCATACCCACTAGGATGATAGTTATAATAAAAATGATGATAACAAGTTATTGGTAAGAATGTGGAGAAATTGGAACCCTCATACATTCCTGGTGGGAACATAAAATGATGCAGCCACTTTAGAAAACAGTCTAGCAGTTCCTAAAGAGCTTTTACATAGTTACCATATGATCCACCAATTACCCAAGTATATACCCAAGAGAAATGAAAATATATCCGCACCAAAACTTCATAACAGCCAAAAAGCAGAAACAACCCAAATGTTTACCAACTGAAGATCAGATAAGTAAAATGCGGCATAACCATACAATAGAACATTATCCAGCCATAAAAAGGAATGAAGTACCGATACACATGCCACAATGTGGATGAACCTTGAACACATTATGCCAAGTGAAAGAAGCCAACACAAATGACCACATATTGTATGATTCCATTTATAAGAAATGCCCAGAATAAGCAAATTCAGTCCATAGAGACAGAAGGTAAAGGAGTGGCTGTCTAGGACTGGGGAGATTGGGGGGAAATAGGGAGTGACAGTTAATGGGTACAGGGCTTCTTTTAGGGGTGATGAAACGTTAAAAAATTGATTGTGGTGACGGTTGCACAACTCAGTCAATATACTAAAAACCACTGGAGTCTACCCTTTAAATGGGTTAATTGTATGGTCTGTGAATTAGAGTTCAATAAAGCTGTTATAAGAAAAATAGACCAGGAGAAACTGTAATATACTGATCTTGTCATTTAGAGTTTTGATATTCAGGATTTTTTTGCATCATTATTGTTTCAAAAAATATATTGCACTAATATTTTATCTTGATATCTGAGTTTTTTTGTTACCTTCTTAGATTTTGTGCTCGAGGCCAGTGCTTCACTTGCATCACCCTAGCGCAGCCCTGCACTGGGTGTGGTAGCAAAGACATCATCCTTTAAACAGCCTTTTCTGATCCCCGAAGGGGTCTGTTGGAGGCTTCCTTCCACATTCCTCAGTTTTCTCCCTCTGCCTCCCAACCTGAGTTGTCAGATGCATGCTTCACCATTAACCCTCCTGACGCCCTTTTGCTGCTCCTTCATATACACTTTCTCCCACTGGCTTTACGTGTGCATATGTACGTGTGTGTGTGTGTGTGTGTGTGTAATTATGCAGACTAAAAACGATTATGTAAAACTGAAAGTGGGCAACTACCCCAATTTTTAAATAATGAGAAGCCAAGAAAGCACATTCTACAAGTATAGACCAGTGAGCATGAACTGGATCTCTAGCAGAATTCCAAAACTACATTATTTCACAAGACGAGTTTATAAACATTCAGAAAGCGTAGCTGTTTCCAATAGCAGCCAGGAAGGTTTCACTAAAACCGAGGAATGTCAGATGAACCTCACTGCCTTTTTTGACACAGTTATTAGACTACAATAGTAGATTCGGGAATTGCAAAACAGTGAATAGTTAGCCTTCAATAATGCATGCAGCAGTACCTTTACATCATTGCTAACAAGATAAAGAAATGTAGGTAAGATGATTGCATATTCAGAAGAGTGGTAGCCGTCTGATTGATGGTATGCAAATTTAGTTCACTATAAGCTCACTGTATGTCAAAAGCATACAGCAGCTGCAGAAGAAATTTAGGTGGACCTTGGGCTACAGCCATGTCCAAATGTCCTAGTGCCTGCTCTACTCTCCAACTGATTTCCCAGGAATACTGCGCTCATTTCTGGGGGTTCTACTTTTTAAGGGGACACCAACCAAGTGAAGTGCTTCCAGAGGACAGTGAGGCTGGAGTAGAGAATCAAAAGATTACAGAACATGTTTAATAAAAAAAAATCAAGGTCAGGTCTTTCCTGTGCAGTAGTGAAGCCATAAGTGAAACATGATGGCTACTTTGAAATATCTGAAGGACTCAAATAAAGGAAAACAAAAACAACAACGGAATCAAGTTGATGTAACCCAGAAGGTCCAAACTAAAGCCAGACAACAGAAGTTTAAAAAAAAAATCAGCTCAGGGCTTCCCTGGTGGCGCAGTGGTTGAGAGTCCGCCTGCCGATGCAGGGGACACGGGTTCGTGCCCCGGTCCGGGAAGATCCCACATGCCGCGGAGCGGCTGGGCCCGTGAGCCATGGCCGCTGAGCCTGCGCGTCCGGAGCCTGTGCTCCGCAACGGGAGAGGCCACGACAGTGAGAGGCCTGCGTACTGCAAAAATAAATAAATAAATAAATAAAAATAAATCAGCTCAACTGAAAGAAGGGCCCCTCCCCCCAGCCTGAGCTGTCCTGCAGTCAGATGGCCTGCCTTGGTAACTTGGTAACTGCCTTGCAGTTACCTGCAAAGACAGCTTTCAAGTTAGCCTTACTGGGATGTTGTAAAGCTTGGGATTTAAATAATTAGATGAGGTCGGAGCTCACGACTTACTGGGTCCCTTCAAATCAGAGAGACTATGAATCTCTGTTTCTTTTCTTCTCTCCTTTCTAGCCTTTCATATGCTTTCTACTGCACTGAGCATTTGAAAGATGTTCTTAAGCCATAACCCATGGTTTTGACCTAATTGCATCCCTCTAACTCTGTTCTCCAGCCCTCCTTCCTCCCTCCCTTCCTCCCTGTCGCCACCTTCCCTCATGCCTCTTGAGGCTGACACAGTACAGTGCTTCAAGCTCCTCCGACACCCCCCACTGAAACTGGTTGATGTGAGGAAAAGAAAGAATGGGAAAAAAGAAAAGAATAGTAGGGACCAAAGACTGAACTCAGGTGGCATACTGAGCCTGTTGTATCTGCTGTGAAATCTCTAGTGCTTGCTGGCTCTGAGACACATGCAGACCTTCATGGAACTGACTGGATTGAGTTCACCTGAATTAGCCTCAGGAGTGTCTACATATGCTGTTATCTTTCTGCATAACATTCAGTGCTTGTAACATATTCCATGTCTGTCTTCCCTGCTCTACTGGTAAGTTCCAAAGGCCAGACCATGCAGCTTGGCCTCTATCCCCAGGGAGGCACTCAATCGCTAGCAATTAAATGAATGAAGAATACCTCTTATCCTTCCCCCTACATCTAGACTGATCAAGAATTATGCTGCTGCTGCTGAAAGTCTTGCTTAAGACTAAACATTAGACCGTGCATAGAACTTGAGAGTTAATAGAGATGTCAGAAAACACCTAGCATAACCCCTCCATTTGACAGATGAATAAACTGAGGGCCAGAGTGAGGAAATGCTCAGCTAGGAAGCAGCAGAGCTGGGAATCAAAACTAGCTCTTCTGGTCTCTGAGAGACAGAATGTCACAGGAATAGAAAACACAGCTTTTGGAATCACATGAAACTGGGTTCCAATGCCAAGTCTTCCTCTGACTAATGCCATGATCTTGGGCGAGTTAATCAGGGTCTCCGAGCCTCAGCGTCTTCAGAAGTGAATGGGAAAGATAATACCTTCCACCAAGTCACCAGCACACAGGATACACTCAGTAAGAGGTAGCTTTGGTAACTATTACCAAGTCCAGTGCACTGCCCACTACAACACACGGGCCCTTGGCTTTGTGTCTGTAGGAAAAGCCATATGTGGGAAAAAAGTGGGAAAAAAAAAAGATGGGGACACACCAACCCCGAGCGCCTCCTATATGCTAAGCACTTTTCCATTCTCAATCTAAAACACAGAGGAGCCACATACAAAGAGGCAGAACAAGTACCATCCTCACGGATGCCCTCTTTCAGCTGGGAGCACGTGGCCGTGAAGGGAAATCCACTTCATTCAAGTTCAATATCTTTCGTGAGTCTTTTCTTTGGGTATCTGACCTTTCTCTTCAAGTCCCTACGTTAGGACCTCCCATATAGAGAATAACAGAGAGCCACTGAAACTTCTAAGTATATATTATCTTCCAGCTATTCTGGGTGGCACTTGTGGGCACAGGGCAGGGCGCACGTCCAGTTCAGAGATCTGTCACTGTGGGAGCTTAATAAAAGCCAGGAACAGTTAAACAGGGCATGTGGACAGCTCACACCTTCCCTTACAGCTTGCTTCCTGCCTCCTCATCTGCTGCTTCTGATGTCCCCCAGACCTGGTTCCAGCTTCCCTGGTGACAGAGTCTCCTTCTCCTCTTTTCTGATGGCATTACTGCCACGATGTCACACTCCAGAGACTCTGTGACTCAGTTCTTCCAAGGGAACTTCCCTTTTTCCTGCACCCGGCCCACACTCTGCCCTCTTAGCATTAATGCTTGGTCCACCCAGAACTTCTCATTCAGTTTGCATGAGTGAGATAAATTCTGGAATTTGGCTGCCGACATTTTGAGGCATTTATCTTTAGATTTTCATAACAGCTATCATCCTGGTGCGACATGTATAGACAAGACAGAGGAGGTGTTTCCCAAGATAAATCAGCCTAAAGGAAATGAGTGCAATAATCTTGTCTTATTGGATCTATTTATTCTACTGTCGGAGGAATTCAGGAGCTGAGAAGAGGAATGGTCAAAGGGAGGTGAGGTTTGTTTGTCAAAGTAGACACTGGTGTTCTTTTAGAGCAGCTCTTGGGAATGATTTAAGAGGTAGGAATGGGTGGGAGGGAAAAGGATGATACTGATTAATATGGCAGGTGGAACCCCATGTAAATTTTGTGGGTGTAGGACTTGCAGAATTGAACTACAAGAATTGTGGACGACAATAATCCCACATGTGTTACTTTAGTTAACCAGCAGTTACTGAGTTTCCAAAATCCCATGGTAATTCTGAAACAGAGCAACTACTTGGATCACAGAGTGAGCAGGGATAGCAACCCAGACACAATCCCTGTGGGAGGAGAGAATTCCGATTCCAAGAACTTGGTCCAAGTCCCTCACTTCCCGTAACCCAGAAAGTTCCTGTTCCTTGAATAGCCACCAGACCAAGGGCAAGACTTGGGCAACTAGAAACGAAAAAGAGAATCATGCCCATGGTCACGAATGAGAGAGACTGTCTTTGCACTTAAAGTGGTTCGTCTTAGGGTTGGAGAGGACCACAGTGACCCTTATCTCACTCCCAACCATCAGGGTTCCAATTCTTGTCAAGTCTCCTGATTCCATGCTAAGATATTTCCTATTGTCTGTATCAAAGCTCAGAAGCTACACCTCAGAAGTAGTGTGCCCCCAAATCTGCATAGCCCCCATTGCTAATTAAATAGAGAAAACGGAAAACAATTTATAGTAACAACAACGGGAGAGAGGTAGCACACCTTGTTCTTGTGTAGACTGTGCATCAGTATTCAGCGACTCAATATATTTTTACAAGCTCTAACTCTGTAAATAAGCAGGATGCAAAACCGTGCCCACTTTCTCATGACAAGCATGCAGAAAAGCATTACTTCCATGATAAAAACTACATGAGGTTACACCTCAGTTATATTAGGGAGGTAGGATTACGGGTGATTATCCATTTCTTCCAAACATTTCTGTAATGCTGTCCTATGGCGTTGATATTTTTTCAAGTTGAGAAAGAAATCAACTGAATGGATATGCCGGAGCTATTCTCTTTCCTTCTGACATGTTGGCCAGGGAAGAGGGATTGGAGACAGGGTATACTCCAGCAAGTGTGTGTGTATCTGTGGAGGTAAGGTGGGGGGATGGGAAGCTGCTGACCAAACACTGATTCCTGACATGTTTGCATGAGGCAGACCAGCCAGACAACTCTGCAAAGTAGTGCTGAGAGAGGTCCAGTGGTGACACCCGACCTTGAATCACTACAACCCAATCTGTGAGAGACCTGTGGGCCCAGGCTTGGTTGCTGACACTATGCTGAGCATTTGCTCCCATCTTCTCTTATACGAGTTTTAAATTGTTCCATATAGAGATCAGGAGCAACCTGAGGAAGGACGTGGTCCTTATTCTTCTGCTGTTACATCCTTAACTCCATCCTGCATATCTTTCAACAGTATCTAGCATCATTCCAGCACCGGAATAAATAATTGTTGAAGCCTAGTGAGGCATGCAAAGAGGTAAAGAGAAGTCAATTCTATGGCAGAAAGCTGGATTTTGTCAATTTTCAACAACCAACCTGGGCATGAACCAGATGTGTACTGGTTCAGCAGGGAGAAGGTCGTTACCCAGGCCACAACCTTTGCTGATAGCACCCAAGCCCCCACTGCCCTTCCTTCCTGGCTAAAATAACTGAATGCTTCCTATAAAAACCACACTTTCTTTGGCCTCTATGACTTTGCTTATGTTTTCTCTGCCTAGATGGTTCTCCCCACTTTTCCTTGCCTACTCTGTCTTATCCGTCAAAATATAAATGCTTAAGTATCACCTCCTCCAGGAAATTTTTCTCCATACTCCAGAAAGGGCTGAGTGTCTTCTCTATTACTAGAGCACCTGGACATACTTCTATCTTTGCCCTACTCATGTTAAAGATAAAGTGTCTGTTTACAAATCTTAACTTCTTCCCTAAAAAGTGAATTTCTCTAACAACAGGGCCTACAACTTTACTCTTCTTTGCAACCCTAATACTTAACACAGAGTCTGGGACACAGGAGCTGCTACTGTGTTTCAGGTGTGTGTATATATACACATACATACATACATGTTGCTGGGTGGATGAATTTTTGTGCCAAACATTCATTCATTCATTCATTTCTACGAAAGAGAAGAGCTTCAGTAATCCAACAGTGCTAAGTCATGAAGATAAAAGTCTGAAGCAAACAGCCAAATAGACAGAAATTTCTTTAGAGTGTTGCAAACACACTCAACAAGAAGTTCACTTGCTTGAGAAAAAAGACGGTTCCAAAGGTAAATGAACAATCATTGCCATATGGTCCCCATCCAGTAGCAGGCGAGTTTAAGGATAATATGCACTTATGGTTTAAGGGCAGAGAACTGAGTGAGGATGTGGGAAGGAGGTAACAGCTGGTACCAATGAAATCAGCCGGTTTTAAAAAGTTCTACTCATCCAGGTATCATTAGAATACAATGCTATACAATCCCAGTGCACAGACAGGAAGCAAGCGCTCCCTTCCATCTTTGTAACAAAAAGTTGTTACATCTTTTGTTTTCAATTTCTTCAGTTTATTCTTCTGTCTATATCCTACATCTTCAAATATGTACTGGTTTAGTCCATTTTGAGAAAAAAAAATCTTTGATTAATTCTGTGACCCTGTTCTTAGTATCTTCACGCTCTCCTGCTTTGGCCGTTGACCTTGTAAAACGGGCAGGCTCTACTATTGTGACCATGTTCTCTCCTTTTGCTCATTATTCCTCTGCAACAGGGCTACTGTCCCCACTGCATTACTGAAACGTGTTCTCCGAGATCACTGATGGACCAATCGTCAAAGTCAGTCATCAAACTTCTCTTGGTCTGCAATCTCCTTTTCTTCTCCTTGTGGCATCTTAACACCCATGACCCGCTTCCCTCCACACTTTCTTCAAACTCTCTCCTTCTGAGCTTTGGTGACTTGACAGTAGCCTAATTCCCCAACCGGTCCTTCTCTGACTTTTTAATAGGCTTTCCTTCTTCCCCCACACCTTAGACAGGGCCATTCTCCATATAGATAAATGGATGTCTTTGTCAGAGGGACGCCCACCCCTCAATGTGAAGTCCAGAAAAACCTAAGGAAGGGGGACATGACAGAGGCAACCAGTTTGAAAATTTGTCAGAGGAGGTTTTAAAATCCATCTATGACTCCGAGACTACAGACTGAAAACCTTGAGTCTACAAGAGAAAGTCCCAGCTCCTGAGCTTTATATCAGTGAGGCTCTAATCTACATTTTCAACCTTATCTCTCACCCTTCCCCTCCAGAACACCTCCACAGAGTAGACATTCGTCAAATATCTTTGACCAGACAGATGAGTACACAAATATTTCATGCATGGATAACATCATCGACCCCAGCCCCATCACTCTCCACCCTTCAACAATATAACGTGGCTTGTACTTGCTCATCCTTAAGATCTGTTCACATCACCTCCCTTGTATGAGATGCTTTTCCTATTGATTTCTCACCTATGTAAATCTTGCCCACTGTTCAAGGCCCAGTGTGAATCTCACTTTCTCCAAGACCTCCCCTCCTTATCCATACAATATTTACTATGTTTCACCTTTTGGGCATTTAGTGTGTTGTTAATTATGTTTAAATGACTTCTTGCCCAACAGCTTTTGGAGCCACGTGGGGATGGGGGGTATCTTATGCTTCTCTGTGCCTCCGTAAGCGTAACTTCCTCCGTAAGCGTAACTTCCTCCGTAAGCGTAACTTCCTCCGTAAGCGTAACTTCCTCCGTAAGCGTAACTTCGTACTTTCGATGGAGGCAATGTCCAGTAAGTAGTTTCCTAGAGCTTTGTTTCATGTAACACAGCTGTGTCGGAAGCTCAGGCTTGAAATCAGACCTAGATTAGCATCTCAGCTCTGAATTGTAGGCAAAGAACCTTGAGGAAGTCACCAAATCTTGGTTTTTCTTATCTGTGAAATTGGGAAATTAATAGTAGTGACTCATGGTGGAACTGTGAGCTAAGTGAGACCAGGAATGCACTGTGCTTAGCGAAGGGTTTGGCCCATGATAAAAGTTTCAATAAAAATCGCTGATGATGACAAAAAGGATGATAATTCTTCAGATATAGATTAGACCTAGATCAATGCCAAGGCCAAATGGATACCTTTTATCAAAACTCTGTGACTACGTTGAGGGAAGCTCACTCACAGAAGAGGAGTACTCCCTTGCTCTATCTGACACTGAGGAAGACAGATGCCATCATGCCCCGCCTAAGCTGTGGCAACTAAGCAACAGAGCTTTAAATGATGTTTTATATAGCTCATTCCTAGGGTTGCTTCTCCCACATCTGTCGTTAAGCGCTCAGCACAGACTGACAGCCCATCAGCTCTACACTGGGTGATCTGGAAACAAAAGCAGAGGATCACCGTCAGTTGCTTTGTGACAATTTAACCAAATGGCAGACAAGTGCACCAGGAGGCTGTTACCAAAGTAAGACATGAAGGCTGTCAACCCGTAAGGTCAGTGATCTGAAGGATGCCGAGACTATCTTTACCTTGCCCTTCCTGCATTAGACGTGAGCTAGGCTGCTCTCCGGCTTTTATTCCAAAGGTAGTAAATCTGTGGTTGGAAATCTCTAGACCTTAACGATACCCACGTTTGAAGGACGGCTCCTTGAAACTCTGAACTGTGGTTTCAGTTAAGAGGTCAACAGAGATAGTGGTTTATCATAAGAAAGGGGCCTCTAAGTAGTGGAGTAATGTTTACTTTGTGTTCACATTTTCCATCCCTGAGACTCAAGAGCAAAATGGTCTACCTTGGAAAACTAGACTCAGTTTGACTGGGGCAGGGGGTAATTGGGCAGACAAAACACAAAATTACTGAATGAGTAATTTAAGAACAGATGGAAACAATAACACGGATAACACAGGGTCAGTCCAGATAACAAACACATACTTCATAACATTTTGGAAGCAGTTAATAGCATTTGAACAAGACCAGGAAAACTGTCAAAGCGTAGAGACCATCGATATATTGAAACACCTACCACATCTCACACTTCTCTTCACAGCTAGCATGTCTAAATACACACTCAGTAAAGCTATTAACATGGATGGCTACACGGCTGTTAACTGACGTTCTGTCCAGATGGGATTCTCCCCGGGGAAACCAAATCAGAGAACAAAATAATCAGCAAATAGGAAACAATTCTCCAAATGACCGTGAGTGCTGTACAGCTAAACTCTTAGGGACCTCAAGCTCTGGCAAAAAGAGCCTGGATGATTTCTTTGAGGGTTCCACAATATAGGTTATTAACTCATGTTCCAAGGAGACAAGGATGGGAGACCAGAAAACTTTCTCAGCAGACTTCCGTAATTTTCTTATGAGCAGTTTAACGGGTTTCCGTATCTATGGTCAAATGATCTTCTCCAACCTACATATGTAAGAGGTATACCTTGGAGAGTTCCTTCTTTCTAAGCATGTTTCACCCTTTTGCAGCATAATGCCTTTCCTGGGGAATGACGAGAGTCATTTGCTTAGTGCCAGCTTCTGCAGCCTTAAGTATGTAATCCATCAAACTGACTGACAAGGCAGTGATCTGGGAGCATTTCCACTTTTTCTGAAAGGGAAAGCACTGACTCAGATTCCCCTTCAAGTGCAGGTCATACAGGGAGACCGCGCTGTACTTTAGCAGGCCAGAAGCTGGGTAACTGAAGACTAGCCATCCGGGAAATCTGTGCCCACGCTATTGAAAAGTCATCCACACCCCCAAACCCTTCCGGCTATAAGACCAGGCAAACTTTACTGCTGCCGTGCCTGGCTCTAGTCTCTCTGCTGTGTAAGAAACTAACAATGTTGTAGAAAGGGTCAGCTCGCAATTATCAGCACAAATTATCAACATGAATCTCTGCCTGTTAACAGAGGGTGACGTTATAAATAATCATGTGATTAATTTTTTTTTACATCTTTATTGGAGTATGATTGCTTTACAATGGTGTGTTAGTTTCTGCTTTATAACAACATGAATCAGTTATACATATACATATGTTCCCGTATCTCTTCCCCCTTGCGTCTCCCTCCCTCCCATAGGTGATTAATTTTTACTTGCTGCTAGTGTGCATATGATTTTTAAATGTGTGGTGGTGAAACAAAATTTACCTGTTCAAATTGCTCTGCCTTAAACATACACCCACAGACAACGAGGGGAAAAGGAGACAGATTCAGGGAGCGCAGGATGAGAACTTTACAAGATAATCTACGTAGAGGGCAAACTGAGGACCAGAATACTGAACAGGTTGCCCCACAGGCTGTCACCTTAAATGCGAACACCATTCTACCCTTCTTCAAAATACCCTTCTTCACGGGAGATTCCATTAATGACTCTAAACTCTGTGCCTGGAGATGGGGGCGCTGGTCCAGGGTCTGCCACCAACCAGCTTTATGGACTTGGATGACTGACTTTTCTCTGAGCCTCACTTTCCTCATCTGTAAAAGGTTAAATGAGATGATTCTAGGCTCCTAAATTGCCAGGAATACATGAAAGTGAAGCCACAGAAGGCAACTGAGATCTTAATTTTTAATATTTCTTATCCAGGATTCATCATAAAACTAAGTAATGACCGAGTACTTAGAAGGACACTCTTACAGATTGTTTCCTGGGTTACAGATTGTTTCCTGGGTAATGTGTCTGCATCTACATTGAAGCCCTACATTTAGTCTCCTACTGGAACAGCAGTGGAAGAAATGAGAAATACCTGGAAGAAAGGATAACAGACTGACAAAGAAAGGATGCTTTAAAACCTTGCCTCAGTGCTCTGTAATTGAAGTAAACAAATAAACAGGCAGAGGAAACAGGGCTGAGACATTTTTTTCCCCCTTTTTCCCCTTAAAGCTCTTTTTGGATGACATCAGCTGTTTATAGATACCTAGAGACTTGTGTTCTTTTGATTTGCATGTAGAACAAAGACACACAGTCGCACCAAACTACAGATGTGATGATGCAGCAAAAGACACCTAGAAACGGGAAGGGGGAGGGGACGGGGACAGAGGATGGATAAGCCAACAGAGAACTCTAAGAGAACAAGTCAGCAAGGGCCAGACAGCCCTGCTGCTGCTGTTCCCTGAATGACAGAAAGATCCTTTGTCTGCCTCAGCAGGCCCATCATTTGCTTGGCTTCTGGTGACAACACTTGTAGGAAGCATGTGGCTCAGGAGTGAATCAACCCTACAGAATAGGTCAGCTTGGATGAAAATGGAAACCATTATGTTACCTGCCTGGAATGGAGGTATAGGGAATGGTCTAAAAAATTCACTTCATGGGGCTTCCCTGGTGGCGCAGTGGTTGGGAGTCCACCTGCCGATGCAGGGGACACGGGTTCGTGCCCCGGTCCGGGAGGATCCCACATGCCGCGGAGCGGCTGGGCCCGTGAGCCACGGCCGCTGGGCCTGCGCGTCCAGAGCCTGTGCTCCGCAACGGGAGAGGCCACAGCAGTGAGAGGCCCGCGTGCTGCAAAAAAAAAAAAAAAAAAATTCACTTCATGAACCTAAAATTTCATGAAGTGAGAGCTAAGAACTGTTCTCTGGAAGGGACAAATTTATTTTAAGGCATTGATGATGTAAAATTAAATTAAATTGAATTGAATTGAATTTAAAAGCCCATTTTAAAAAAAAAATGATTCTGTGGCTTGGACTTTCAAAAGTCCAGGTGGAAAAAGCTTGCCATCACGTGTTTTTGAAATTTTTCAAAATACGTGTTCATTGGGCTCTGCAACTGTACATCATCATAAGACTTAGTGGCAGATAGATCATGAGATGTCACCCAGCACAGCATTCTGTTTCCAGTGAGGTCCACACCTAACTAATCCCAGACGGATGGGGACTACCCAATGTTGAATTCATAGCCTTTCTTGGTCGCCCACCCAACAGTAAGGAGCTCCATCTCTTGATAATACAATTAAGGCGATGCTGATTTAAGGGAGACGGTCACTGGCATGCAGCTTGCTGAAACAACCTTTTATCCAGATATCAACCCTAGAATCTCAAACGACCTCTGAGATGTGTCACCAGGATCTCAAACTCAAACCCTTTGAAATTTCTCATTCTACCCCTCCCTTAAGTCTCTTCTTCTGTCTCATCATTCTCCCAGTTTATCAGTCATCTTCTGGCTTCACTCTCCTCTAGGTCACTTTCCTCAAGAATAGTCTCACCAGCGCCCTCAATGCCTTGTGGTTTTGCCGAACCTTCCCAGTACATCTCCTACCCAAGAGAAATCCAACCAACTGCTCTCTCTGCCCAGGTATCAGCTCTGTATGGAAATTTTTTGCTTGCCCACAGTCAATAATCTTGAACTAAAACTGTTCCATTCTTCTTGAACTCACTACCCCACTTCCTACTTTATTCTCAGAAGATGGTTTCACCTCTTCTTCACAGAGGACACAGAAGTTACCTCTTAAAGTTACCCCTGAACTTATCTCTTGAAGTGACATCCAGTGGTCCTTCACATCTGCACTTCTGAAAGCAGCACTCATCTTTTGCTACTTTCCTATTTTTTCCAAGAAAGGGGCATTCCTTCTCTACCCTTACAGGGTTTTAATGAGAATTCAATCAATCAATCAATCAATGTAAGATACCTAGCACAATGCTTAGCAGGATGTAGATAATATCGGTTCTTTTTTTTTTGCGGTACGCGGGCCTCTCACTGCTGCGGCCTCTCCCGTTGCGGAGCACAGGCTCCGGACGCGCAGGCTCAGCGGCCATGGCTCACGGGCCCAGCCGCTCTGCGGCATGTGGGATCGTTCCGGACCGGGACACAAACCTGTGTCCCCTGCATTGGCAGGCGGACTCGCAACCACTGCGCCACCAGGGAAGCCCAATATTGATTCTTTTAAAAAAATATTTTATTGAAGTATAGCTGATTTCCAATGTTGTGTTTAATTTCTGTTATACAGCAAAGTGATTCAGTTATATATATATATCTGTATATGTATATATACAGATATATATATACTTTTTCATATTCTTTTCCATTACAGTTTATCACAGGATATTGAATATAGTTCCCTGTGCTATGCAGTAGGACCTTGTTGTTTATAATATTGGGTCTTAGCCATTCTTCCCTCTACAAATTTAATCTCTATCTATCTACCTATCTTTTTTTTTTTTTTACTAGATTCTGTTACCTCTTGAGTTCTTAGAGATCCTACTCTCTTAGCTGTCTCTTCTCTTTCCTGTATCTTTAATCTCTCCCTTTCTGTCTAGCTGCCCCCCTTTCACGGACAGACATATTCAAGTGCTTCCCCCCTCTTTAAAAATCTTGTTTTTATTCTTACTTCTCTTCCAAAGGCCCTCCTTTCTTTCAAACACTGAGAGCAGTATTCCTAAACTCTCTGCTGCCTTCAGCTCTGGGCAATGGTACCCTCTTGTTCTTGATCCATCTTCCTTTACAACTTCAATAAAACTGTTTTAGCTGAGTTTACGAAGGACGCCCTGCGTCTCTACTCCAATGGCCTGTTTTCAATACGCATCCTGTTCAGATTTTGATCTCACTGCCCTCCCTTTCAACTCTGCTTCTTTTCTGATACTTCATATCTCAATTTATGGCTACTGACCTAGTTAGGATAACATCAAGCTAGAACGTTAAGGCAAGCCGTGGTACTCCTCCTCTCCCCTCCCTCAGCCTCGACCACACCTCTGCTACCAAATTTTGATGAGTATTTTTTAAACTACTTCTCAAATCTGGATAGTCTATTCCAACCTTTCTTGCCAGAGCTTAGACGCCATGTGACTTTCCCAAACCTCACCTGCACTACTCAGCAGCCCCTTTACGGCAACTGGTCTTGAGACTCTCCCTGTTTTGGTTATCCTCCACATCGCTGCCATAGTTAGTTTCCTAAACACGTTAATCTGTTCTTCTCACTCTCCTGCTGGAGAATGTCTGGGGCTCCCACGTGCCTCTCTGAAGTACAGCTATGTAACTGCACCTTCAGAATCCGACTCCAGTTCACTGCTCCAGGCTCATCACCTCTCCTACAGCACACCTGACGGTCTGAACACGTCAAACACCTCACAACTCCTGCTTTCTGCACAGGCTATCTGACTGAAATATGATTTCACCCTTTCCCATCTGGAGCCTGCCTACTCGCCGTTAAAGCCCCCGCTCAAATATAAGCTCTTCTGAAAAAGCCTTGTCAGACACGCCTCCTTATCCTTTACCACTTTGTAGCCATTAACACGTTGTCCCTGACTCCTTCACGCTGCTTACCTCCCTCACTAGACCCTGAGCTCTTTGAAGAAAGAATTATCATATGCAACTCGGCATCCCCAATACCCATTTGGTTTCTTGCTTAACAAATGTTTGCTGCAAGAATATAAAGAGAGGATGTGGTTAAAAAAATATGACAGAAATAAACAAGAAGAGAATAAAATGGTGGTGAGAACACGTTACACCCTGTCCACAACTGGTAAAGATAATATACCCTGGTAGAAAAGGACGAGAGAGAAGGATACTTCATCAGTGCTCAGAAAAACCTACATTCCCGTCCATCAACTCATGTCTTTCCACCGTCGACACAGGAATCAAATCCATAAAAAGTGTTAATGCCTGTATTCTTCTCTCTCCGATCTCAGGCTTGTGGGTACCACTTTTTATCCTCTCCCAAGATCAGTTGTCCAAACTTGATCATGGTAACGTCATCAGTGCAGGTACATAAGATGCCCAAAGGCTGGGGACTTCCCTGGTGGTCCAGGGGTTAAGACTCCGTGCTTCCAACGCAGGGGGCCCAGGTTCGATCCCTGGTTGGGGAACTAGTATCCCATATGCCCTGCAGCGCAGCCGAAAAAAAAAAAAAGATGCCCAAAGGCTCAATGCCTAAATTAAATTTGCCTGTTGCTAGGAGATATCAGGCTTCAGACAGAAGAGTCAAAACCTGGCACTAGAGCTGAACTCAGGTGCAGGAGGCATCCAGATGTGTTAAGAGTGATCATACTTGGGGAGAAAATAAATAGGTAAGATTATTTTAAAGCAATTTTATAAATCCTCTCATCTCATCCTCCACTGGGCAAACACTCTAAGAAAACAGACCTGTTGTCCCTGCTTACCTGTTCTTGCTTCATGACAAGCCAATATAGATCATTCAGATTGGGGTAGGCTAACTGCTAAATAAAGCCATCAGCACAGCCTTATTTACCTGGGTTTGTACTTTCTCAGACAAATAGCAGGGAGCTCATGCATGAAAAAGAGCAGTCAGGACCAGAAATGAACATTCACTATTGATTGCTGCCAACTGAATTCAAATGGAAGGAATGGCCTTGGCAAAGATGAAGAAAGACCTCAAGAGGTCAAGTAATAGAGACTTGAATCCTAAGGGCTCTCTTTTGGAAGTGGTAGTTTCCCTCAAGTTCTATCACTTTTTTGCCTTACAGAAATTTATTTAGCCACTGGTTTAGCTGGAGCAGCCCACGGGGTAGAGCTCTTCCTTCAGGATAATCTAGGAGGAAAGGAGGGATAACACAGTTATGAGAAGTAGGTATAATGCCAACTTCCATTCAGTATTTTCTTTGACTTAAATGTCAGGCAAACTTGGCAGTGGGTTAACATACCAAAACCTAAAAGAAAGGCAGTAGGTGTCAAGGAAAGTAATACAGTCTGCCTCTCTGTTCTGAATTCATTTAATCAGTTTTGCACGGGTGTCCATATTTTAAGGAATCCCTTGTATACCCCTACCTGCTGAGATACAGAGAACTAATGAAAGCTGATCAGAAAGGCTATGAGAAAAAAGATGGCATTGACAACTTAGGGTAGGATCCATAAGCGAAAGAATGATATCATGGTATTTAAGAATGGATTATAGCGTTTAAAAATAGAACATTGGTTTAAGTCCTGGCTCTACCACTTCCTGTCTATGTGATCTCTGGCATCATGTCTGTATGTCCCAGTTTCTGCAACTATAAAATGTGGATAATAATAATTTATTCCACATAAGGTTCTCATGATGATTAAATAAAATAATAAAAAAGCTCTATAATATATGATACAAATGATATTTTAGTTGTAATAAAATAATAAGGATGAGGAGTTCAAGGTACTTTGTTTACTTCCACTCATGAGATGGCTATGTCAACCTCACCAGGAAAGGGGAAAGTTTTGGATAAAGACTTTGTATCAGCTCTCTACTTCCAAACAACTTGAGGAACTTGTTCTGAGGATTCAATTGAATAAAGACTTGAGCATGAAAAGCTCAGGGTCCCAGCATAGAAGTCTTGGGAAAACATAAGACAAAGCAATGATGGAGACCGTCATGTCCGGCTACAATGGCTATGGGGCTGTCACTGTGGAATTGTGTTCAACCGTGAGCACAACGCAGCTGAGAGGCCTGACTGAGAGACAGGGGCTTTATATCTGGGAGGCCGTACTTTAAACCTGATGGTAATAAAAGAAGTCCTGACTTGAGTTCATCTTTTTTCCCTTTTCCCCAAGATGCATAAAAGTGTCCTCGGCTTCAAAACCAGGCCAAGTAAACTGCCCTAACCAGATAGACAAGAAAAAAGAATACAGAGAGAAAACACACATGGACGCCCCATTAGACAGAAAGGAAGGAAACTGGCTTCTGCTTTTCTCTTAATGGACTGTCAATCCTTCGTTTCCCCAGGTCTTTGAACATACATCCATATGGCACATGTCAATGCTCTCAATTGCTCTCTGCTTCAGAGACGAAGATACCTTTTTACGGTCGCTGCAGGGAGTATTCTCTGACTAGTAAGCCTGTTCAGTTCTGGAGGGAAAGATCAGTCTCTACAAGGCTAGCCGCAGGAAGAAGAGTTCCTTTCTGAGTCCCACTGTCCCATCCATCCTTCCTTCTGAAGTCAGAACTGACTCAATCGCAGTCTTTACTGTTACCCGCTCTTGACTGCTAGACTTGTCAAAACAGCATTTTAGAGGTTAATAGATGGTGAATCATATAAACATTCAATGCGTACGGCAAAAGAGCTCATAAATACCCTATTAGATACAAACATGTGCATGGGAAGGGACAAGTCTTTTGAATAGCCTGTCATTTTCACATCTGCCCAACCAACCTTGTCTTATTAACTAGTCCCCTTAACACGCACTGCTGTTGTTGTTGTTTTTCCTACAAAAGAATGGTTATGGGGCTTCCCTGGTGGCGCAGTGGTTGAGAGTCCGCCTGCCAATGCAGGGGACACGGGTTCGTGCCCCGGTCTGGGAAGATCCCACATGCCGCGGAGCGGCTGGGCCCGTGAGCCATGGCCGCTGAGTCTGCTCATCCAGAGCCTGTGCTCCGCAACAGGAGAGGCCACAACAGTGAGAGGCCCGCGTACCGCAAAAAAAAAAAAAAAAAAAAAAGAATGGTTATGTGCAAAGGGACGTGCATTTAATTGCTACTCAACCTCCCGGGACTTAAGGAAGTAAGTCTAAACCAACCATGTCTAAACCAACAAAGCATTATCTGCTCTGTGTTCTAACCAGGAACAAGAC
Source organism: Orcinus orca (assembly GCF_937001465.1). NCBI lineage: Eukaryota > Metazoa > Chordata > Mammalia > Artiodactyla > Delphinidae > Orcinus > Orcinus orca. The sequence continues at coordinate 99,513,858 of NC_064566.1, read as the reverse complement.
GTACAACATCGTTATTCTTGTCACCTAAGCACTGTCACACCAGCAAAGTACACACGAGCTTCCCTGACCTGACCAACAGACAGGGCAAGCACCCAAATTCTAAGCCAGGCTTCCACTCAGGGCAAGATCAGCCAAAGTGAACCCTTTTCTGCCATCAATGAGATCTCCAAGGAGAACTGGACCAAGTCTCACAAAGGCTGGAATCAAAGCCAGTGCAAAAAAAAAAAAAAAAAAAAAAGGTATGGGAGGGGAAACACTGGGCACCTCCAGAATTCAGTTAACTGGAATTTCTCCTGCTAAGAAGCCCAAGTGAGCCAGTGGACAAGGTTCCTTTCCGGCTTCTGTCCACCCTCCTCCAAGCAGCTCTTCCGAAAGCCCAGGCTTCTCCTGAGGATGCCTTCTTATCTGATTAAAGGGAATATTATGCGAAATATTCAGCCACCCCGGCACTGGCTGTGTGGGTGTGCTGGATAAAATCTGCATGAAACTGCCATCGCAGGTCATTTGTTTAATTTCAATTCTGCACAATGTAAAAATAGAACGAGCTGCCATGAAGGGTTGAGGCTTGACAGCTTCAATGAGAAGAGGCTCCAACAGCACAAAAGCCACGCTGTTCTGCTGGGTCGCCTGCTTCCTCCCCGAGACGGAGGAAAAAGGGGAAGAGAAGAAACCTGAAAGCGAGGTACAGCTTTCACGATATTCTGCTCTTTTCCCCCTTTGCCCCCTTTCTTGCGCTTCTCCACATTTTCCTCTTTACTCCATCTGTTCCCTCTCTCTCCTCGCACTTGGCTTGCTTCCTGTCTCCGTCGCCCCACTCGCCTGCCCCTCCTTCATCGTTTCTACGTGTCATTTCTTTTTCTCCTTCCCGGGGACTGGCTCTCCTCCCCATGCTCCACACCCTCACGGGGGCTGCCCTTGCCTTCCCGGGCTGCCAGGCTCCCGGGGTCTCATCAACTTTTCTAGGAATTGCTCTCCTATACTCTGTTCCCCTCTTTATCCCCTACCCCTTCCACCAAGTCCCAGACACTGAAAATGTTTAGAAAGTGGAATTTCAGAGGTCAGGTAGATCAGATGGCAGGTGAGCTTCAGGGACTGCCTTTTTTCATACTCCCTCATCTAGACAAATATGTTTATTATTCACGGAGCTCAGCAGCTCCTGGCAGGTGGGCAGGCGGGAGGTACCTCGCTGGTCTTGCGTTCTGGACAAATTAGTTTTTACTTTTATTAAGTTTTTAAAAATAAATGCCCAAGTTGCCCTCTCCAGTTCGGACCCCTGAAGCCCGTAGCCACCTCCACATCAACCTTAGCACAATCCCGGCTCAGAAAGGGAAACTTCTCTTTAACCAGGGGCTCCAGAGCTGCGCCAGAAGAGTCCACATGGGTGCTGAGAGGGGAGACATGCTTCCTGCTCCGTTCACCCCCACTGGGATCTCAGAATGGTCCCACTATTTGACCTAGTTTCAAACCAAAGGATTAGGCTGTTTCAAGTCTGTTAAGACGCCTAATGGAACCAACGCAGTGGAGCTCCTTCTCTGTGCCCAGAACGGGCCCCTCGCCTGTGGAGCCATCTTTCTCTGCTACGGTGGGTTGCCAGGAACCTCCTCTCTGACGACAGAGCTTCACAGTTGCTCTGGGGAAAGCCTATCAGAAAAGCTGGTTAGCGGATCACTAACTCACAGATTCATCAACGTCAACCCACTGAAAAAGCACTCCTATTTTTACTGCTATCTTCCAGATCTGTACTCGAGTCCAATGCCAAGTGTTCCCCTATCTAAAGAACTTCATTTTCACACACACCAAATGAGGCTTCAGTAAATCAGGGGGACCCTCATAACAGTATATCCCATTTCCTAAAACACCCAGCTCTGCTGTAACACTGTTTCCATCCTCCTGCCTTTTACTGGCCATGTTCATTGATAGGCAGATGTGCAATGTGTATCCACAAAGCAGAGTGGGTACAAGGGCATCCCTTAGAAGCCAGAGTCTTGTATACACCAACATAAAGGGTGTATGGAACCCTGACATCTCAGATACATGTGGTGTTTCTGCTTTGTGCCTGTTAGGGCTCTGGGCCAAGTCAAGGACATGATGAATTTAGTACAATTTGAAGAATAATCATGCCTAGGCAGAAAATGAAATGTGGTTCCCGAGGTACCAATCCACAGGTGCAAAAGGGGGAAAGGAGAGGAAGAAAGAAAGGCTCCTGATCAGGGTTAAAGGACCGTGAAAGTTAAAACAGAGTATAAACTACAGCAGGCACCCCAAGAGAAAGCAAGCACCCTCTCGGCCGGGCAATCGGAATGGGTGATAATTCCTAGCAAAATTGTAAATAGCAGCCCCAAACCACAAACAGCTGAAAACGACGCGCCGCCTGCGTGAAAGCAGCAGACGGTGGAAGCAGAGCAGTGGAAATGCCTCTGGACGGCAGCTGCAGCCCTGGGCTGGTGGTTTCAGTTATAGATGTACACACTACAGATGTGTCTGACCGCACAGCCCTGATGGGGGAGTCAACAGTGAGCTGAACTGCAAAGACATCATGTGACTGTGACAGTCCAAAAGCAAAGACAGGAAGGTGGTGGCAGGGACCCCCTTTATTATGTGGTCTCCTTATACAGACGAGATTTCATTCAAGGCCTATCATCCTTGAAAACAACTGAGCAAGAAACCAAATAAGGCACTCACATTTGGTGACGAGGGCACATCAGGGTATTATAGTAGCGCCCCAGTTTGGCTAAGTGTTGATCAGTTGCTCATAATGGTTTCTTTCCACCACTAACACCAAAGCCTGGCCCCAAATCTCCAAAACCTAGCAGCCTTTGAGCGTGGACAGGGGAAACCATAACTTCCCCATGTCCACTGGAGACCCTGGATCTCCTGAACACCAACGATGCCCTGCAGAGCTCTTGGCCCAAGTTGCAAGTTGAAGACAAGGTCTTCTGAGCAAGTTACAAAGTACCTGCGTCTAGGGCAGGGGCCTCAGGCAAACACTGGTGACCTCACTATACACCATCAACGGCAGCCAGTTCAAGTTGCAAGAAGCAGTGAAGGTGGCATGGATAGGGACATCTGGTATGGGCAAGAGACCTCATCTTCAAGTAAGAAACAAAGGCAGAGGCACCGCTGAACAGGCAGAATAAACATTATCCTCAGCCAGAGCACAAGACTGAACTCCTCACACGAGAGATACACGTCTATACGCTGCCCTCTAACCTTCTAAACGCTGTTTAATGAAAAAAAAGAGAGAGAGGAATGGGTCACATCAGAACAGTGTGGACACCCTTCTTTGAGTGCACCTGTTCCACAGTAAGCCTCGAGATCAGATTAGGGGCAAAGTGGGACAGAAACGCAGCATTTCCAACTTGCTTCCAATATTAGTTTCCTGAGCTCAAAGGGACAGCCCCAGCTGAGATACTTCCCTCCTGAAAAGCCCCCAGGCAGAGGGCTCTTCATCCATAAGCCATCCTTCTGTAGCTCCAAAAGGTGATGTGCCCACGTGGGCACTGGCAGGGGAGACAGCTCAGCCCTCTGCACTAATGTCTTCTCACCCAGAGTGGTGGGAGTTTTACATCTGTTGCTGTCATGAAAACATTTTATTATTTTTTTTACAAGTTTTTTTTTTTTCCCCTCCTTGGATAAAGCTAGGGATCTTCTAAGTATATGTGATGTGCACAGTCCTCCCAACCTATCCCTCTCCAATTCTGGGTGTGTGATGGAGCTGCCTCTCACAGCTGCTCTGTCCACCAGCACTCAGAGCCTGGGAGTACGCTCTCAGCTGTTGGTTCACACAAGGCCTCGGAGCCTAGGCACCTGCTAAGGAACTTCTGGGGGAAATGAAGTTTCTCCACGCATAAGGCTGGCTGATGGTTGCAAACAAGTTGTTTGGGCTCCATCACCCTCATTCCAATGGCCACACCTTCTCATCCCTTCATCTACTGCGTAAGAGTAACTCCGTTTCTTCTAGAACGGGACTCCACGCATCCCTCGGTCCAAACCAGGAATTCCTCCAATTACTAGACCTCCACCTCCACCCTACGAGGAAATTAGGAAAAGCAGAACCTCTCCCTAGTGTTATTAGGTACCAGCAGATAAACCTCATGATGTCTACTTTGTCTTTCTTCCAAATCTCGGACTTTCACCATGCGAGGGGAACGGGCACAGACTGATGGGGGTGGCCAGGTGGGGTCAGGGAGGCACTGCCCTGAACAAGGAACGCCAGTGTCCCCAGTTCAAACTTTTGCCAGAAATCTGGAGAGGAGCAGACACAACCCCGTGCCCACAGCCCTGCCCTCACCACCCGCCTGAGCACGTCTCCAGAACTGAATGGACCATGAAGCCAGCTTAGCTCTCTCTGGAAATTCATGAAGAAGCAGTCGCTCCCAGGGGTTTCCTGGGGACACCAAGTCTCAGGCGTGGACACCACGTCTCAGGCGTGGACACCACAGCCGCGCCACAATCCATGTTAATAGCTTTACTGTGCCCTCCGGTAACTTTGAGGTCGCTCTAAGAAAATTCAGAAGAGAACGGCACCCCCGCTCCACCCTATGTTCCCACAGCCTCCAGGTTCCCGGGGATCCCTCAGCCTCTCCCCCAGCATCCAGGTGTGCCCCTCGTGGGGCTCAGGAAGGTCAGGAAGTTCTTACCTGGCTCTGCTGGGAGAGGCACTCATGTGGCCTGGCGGGCCGGGCGCGTCGGTCGGCGGCGTCCAAGGCACTCTGGGCTGCCAGCGACCGCTCAGCACGTCTCCCCGGGAGCCTGGCTCTGCGGACAGGAGAGCCAGGGCCACCTGGGGGAGGAAGGGGAGGGGCGCGGAGCCCGAGGACGCGGAGCCCGGCTGCGCTGGGGCCGCGGGGCACCCGGGCGGGCGGCCGTCTGCGCGGGGGGCGGGGGCTCCGGCGGAGGAAGAGGAACCCCCTCCCCCTCCGCGGGCCGCGAGGCTCCCGCTGGCTCGGCGTCTACGTGTCGCGGCGTCGCCTTCCCGCTTTCTATAAATATATATTTGCCCGCGCCCGGCGCTTCTGCGCCGCTCTCCGAGTCGTCCCCGACTCTACCTCCGTGGTTTCCGCTCCCCTCACTCTCTCCCTCCTCCCCTCCCCCTCCCTCCGCGGGTGAAGCCGGCCGCCTGCCTGGATTTTCCCGGTGTTGCCTCGCTCCAACATTTAGCACTGCAGTGTAACTCGGGGACACGCGACCAGACAGTTCCTTTAAAACCAGACCATCAAATTTAGTGCGGAAACCAAGCCCAGAAGTGCAGCTCCCCGTGGCTGGGAGGAGACGTTAGCCCGTTTGAAAGCCAGATCGCCGCGTTCCACGCAAAGCTATGAGCAGGCATGTGAGGAAAGCGAATGGCAGAGATTTGCACGAGTCCACAGGTGACCTGCAGGGTCTCCAGAACGGGGCGGAATCTGGATGGATGGTGTGGGAATCTGGGTACTGCAAAGCAGGACAGGACCTGACGAGTCATCGGGTTCAAAGCCCTCATTTTGCAGCTGAGAAAACTGAAGCTCAGAGAGGTGCATTGACTGGCTCAGGGTCACACAGCTGGCGAGGGAAGTGGCGACCTTTAGTTAATGCGATTGTCAGGGCATTCACGTTTCCGTACCTAAAAAAGAACTGTCTGGGTGTGGAGGGGCCCCAGAGGGACAGTGTCAGTCTCTTTCATTCACTCTTGCCCAGGGCACCCGTGTCTCAGGGAGCTCACCTGAGCCCAGGAAGAAAACATAATTAGCCAATTTACAGGTTAACACTCCATTCTCACCAGAACCACTTCTAAAACCACCCGGTCTTCCAGGAAGGCTGTGAAGAAGGAAAAGCACCAAAGGAGCAGCAATGCTTAACCCACAAAAAAGTGAAATGGCAAATCCTTCTTCATTGCCGTCTTCCAGAGACCCAGCTAACAAGATCTGCTTTAAAACCCCCATTTTCCACTTATATTTTCCACTTTCCTCTCCATCCTACACATCATTCTGATCACTCTCTGACACAGATATTTACACATTACGCACAAAAGAGCACACATTTTCCCCCATCTACTTCTTACGCCTACACTAATACTACCTGGCAGTATCAGCCTATAAATCAAAGGGGCTTTCTCAGTGGAAGACTGGTGAGGGGGTCATAGCATTAATTCCCTTCCCAGAAGATGTTATTATGCCTGGCAGAGTCTTCTCACAAATGTCCTTCCCTCGGGCATTTCACGACCTCAATGACAGAGCTCCTCTGGAAGGGCTTCCCACTTCTGGCCAGGTGGGGTCCAATATTTTGGATGCACTCATATACTCTCTTTGGGGAGGTTATGACAGCTATTTCACAAGTATGTGCACCGAGGTAACTCAGAGAAAAATGAAACCGCCCCAGGAGTTATACTGTAAATCAAGAAGGGGTCCTTTTGTCAAATGCCATTAAGAAGGAGGTAGCAGAGTGAGGAAGAGTGAACTCTGAGTAGGTACCCCTGCACCACCCTCGACCAGATTTGTCAACCTGGACAATTTACTTAACCTCTCTAAGCCTTAGTTTCCCTACATGAAAACTGGAGAAAGTAACCAACCTTGCCCCAGGAGTAAATGAGATTCTGAATGCACACTGCCTGGATTGTGATACGTCTTAGCTGTTATTCATGTTGTTCATATTGCTTTTCAGGGCCAGACAGTCCTCTTAGCGACCTCATACTTACACTTAGTAGCTAGGAACTCTGACCAAGTTGCTTAATCCCTCCCTGATTCTCTCTTAATCCAAGCTATCTTAATCTCCAAAATGGGGATAATTACATGTCCTTTGTAGGACTGTTAGAGGATTAAATTAAATAATGCACGTCAAACACCTAGCAGGGTACCTGATACACAAAGAACATCCAAGATAATATATTCGTTCCAGCCTCTTCATCTCCAGTTAACCAAATGTGTAATCCTGCACAAGTTAACTTTTCTAAGCCTCATAGGACAGCAAAGATTCATATAACACGTGCATATTATCTGGTGCATAGTAAGTGCTGAATATATGTTAATTACCTCCCTTCCTTTTGAAACTGCTCAAAATTTATTTTTACCTGGAAGCATTCCCACCACACCTCAGTCACTCATGATCTCATGCATTCTTTAGTTATACCAATTTTGTTTCATTTAAATGTGTTTACATTTTTCTCACATCCCCTTATTTATTTAGCAAAAATGTCTTGAGCACTTATATGCCGCCAGGCACTGTGCTCTGCTCTGACATGCATGTATTTCTTTTGAATGATTTTAAATTCCCAGGAGCTGGGAACGTGTTTTAATCTTTCACCACCTCCTACAGATGTAGCCATAGTCAGAGAGTCATTGAGCTAGAAGGAGACCTAGAGATTATATTGGTTGACATTCTCATTTTACAGCCCAGAGTGGATAATTGATCTATACACATTTTAATGCTAAAGATGGTGGTTTCTTGCCTCCTTAGCCAGTGCTCTTTGAACTATGCAAACTGTTCCATGAACACCAGTTCTTGCCAGCTGTTGCATGAACACTAATTCCTTGGAATGCTAATAGGTGGCACTCCAAAAAAGCATTCTATGGCCAAGTGTGTTTGAGAAATAATGGGTTAAAGAAAGTAAACCAAGTTTTATTTTGTTTGTTTGTTTGTTTTTCCTGACAGACTTTTCAGAACCTTTATTATGTTTATGAGCGTTGTGAATTTCCAAGGGATATAGTGCACCTCACTTGTTCAATGCAGTCAGTCAGGAAACCCTTTCTCATAAAGCATTTGGGGAACTAGGGATCGAACACACATATTTAGGGAACACGTTGATGAACACTGGAAATGTGACCAACCAATGTGACTGCTCTGTTTGTGTGACCTCCAGAGAAGAGTCTAGTGTTAACACATCCTGGGCATTTGTCAGTCCCCTTTCGAGGTCTAGGAACTTGTCTTCTAGATGCGATCCTCAGATGAAGGGGGCATGAGTCGCCATGGGTCCCCTCTTCCCTGAGCAACTTGCTTGGCGTGGGGAACGGGACAGACTCATCACAGCTATCAGGACACAGTTCTTCCTTCCCTGCTTTGATTCAAAGCAAGTTTCCAGGCTGCTTGGGCTATAGAGCACAGTGGTTTGAACGTGGGCTTTTGAGCTAGACAGTCCTTGGGTACCAGTCCCATCTCTGCTTCTCACTAGCTGTTGGATATTTATTAGGCAAATTGCTGAGCCTCTTAAGCCTCAGTTCTTTCATTTATGAAATTAGCATAATGATGCTGGATGGAAATAGTGCACTCAAACCCCTGGCACAGTGCCTGGCACAGAGGAAGCACCCCAAAACTCTGGCGGTATTACTAAGAATGACAATGGTGTATGGTAGAGTACTTGTGGCACTTAGTTGTCAACAGATAGCACAGTGATACAGCTGAGTTTTGCTGAACCCCAAAGCTCAGTCCTTCTCCTCTTCCTTCTCCCCCCTCACAGGGTTATGCCAATTACAGTCACCCCATCAACTACTCTGCTCCCTCAGATCTGGGAGGAAACTAGCGGTAGATACACTTTGAGCAAACTCAGAAATGAGCTAAAAAGGATATTAATCACTGACATAAAAAGCTTCCTTTAATTGAGCAGCTGCTAAACACCAGACACTGAGCTAAGTGATTTCTATTTCTACTTCTGTTCATTATCTATTTATGTCTCTATCTGTCTGTACTCCTTAACAACCACTTGAAGAGGGAAGCGTCCACCTCCCCACTGTGAAAATTAAAAAACTGAGGTTCAGAAAGTTTATGGGGCAAGAGGCCAAATTCACCCAAGGGCAAAATGAGTAACTACCAGTTCCCTGCTGCCATTCCAGTCCTCGGGGCGCATAAGTACATTGTGTGTTGATGTGCTGTGGACTAGAACACACGTTGTGGGACGTGGCTGAGCTGGGATGATCTCTCTCTCTCTTATGGACGGGGCAGCTGTGGAACAGATGTTAATTAATGCCCAGTTAAGTAAGAAATGGAGCCAAGAAAATTCCTTTCTCAGTTGCTTCCTCCAAGGGCTCATTGACTGGACCCTCTGCCTGTCAGCCTATTATATGTGAAGGATGCAGGACTCCCATTAGCCTACTGGAAGAAGCTATGCTTATTGTGCTAATCTTCTCACAATGTATGTAAGTTGAGTCATTATGCTGTACGCCTCAAGCTTACACAGCACTGTGTGTCAATCATATCTCAGTAAAACTAGAAAAATAAATAAAAGGAACTATGGTGTCAGGGGATCAGAGAGGACATTTTATATAAACAGAGAAATGAAGACATAATTTCTTCCCACCGGTAGCAGGAACCCAGGCATGTGGAACCAGGACAGTGAATTAATGCTTCCTCTTTCCCTTTCACTCTCACCCACAGTATCCTTTCAGACTCCTCCACCCCCACCTCATCCTTCATCCCTGGCAAGAAAGCCATGCCCAGGGTGAACATGTGACTCCTTCCAGACTAAATCTTCCTAATAACCCGTAGTTCACTCTTCCCGGTCTGTTCCTGATGGAGTCCAGTCAAAGCACCAGATACCCTTCGGCTGCATCCTCAGCTGAGAAAAGGACTGATTCTGCCTCTTCCAGGAGATCAGAACCCTAAAGGCAGCCATGGCTGGCTCCAACTCCTGGCAGAAAACATAACCAGGCTATTTTTTTTTCAAGGGGATTTGGAAAGAAACCAAGCTAATAAGAGACAAAAGGCACGAGAAGAGAGAACAACTGCTATTTCCTCAGGTAAAATATAACGAGAAGCTTCTGTGATAAAAATTGCACTTGCATGGCTGAGTTTGGAGGGTACAGAACCTCCCAAAGTCCACGTTCTCTCACCAGAGAATTCTACTGTGTCTGTGGTTCTCAGAAACACCTGCTGTGTGGCTATGTGGGCTGCATGTATTAGGGGCTGGGGTGCAGGATGGGCATAACCCTAACATCTTATAATAACTACTACAGCACATCAGATCTTGTGCTGAATTCTCACAGTATAAGATTTGCTGGGCTTCCCTGGTGGCGCAGTGGTTAAGAATCCGCCTGCCAGTGCAGGGGACACAGGTTTGATCCCTGGTCCGGGAAGATCCCACAGACCGCAGAGCAACTAAGCCCGTGCGCCACAACTACTGAGCCTGTGCTCTAGAGCCCACGAACCACAACTACTGAGCCGGTGTGCCTACAGCCCATGCTCCACAACAAGAGAAGCTACCGCAATGAGAAGCCCGCACACAGCAATGAAGAGTAGCCCCTGCTCGCCGCAACTAGAGAAAGCCCGCGCACAGCAATGAAGACTCAACGGCAGCCAAAAATAAATAAATAAATAAATTTATATATTAAAAAAAAAGATTTGCTGCCATCCTTATTGTAGTCCTATGAAGGTACTTTCATTATCCCCACTTTATAGAAGAGAACGCTGAGTTTATCAAAGGTTAAGCAACTTGGCCAAAGCCACGCAGTATTTGATGTGGCAAATAATCATCTCAGCTACCTCATATTTCACACGTATTCTTCCTGGATAGCGAACAATCTTGTGAGGTCCGTCAAACACTTCTCCCAATGTGCACAGCGAGGAAACTGAGGCTCAGAGAGTGGAAGGAAGACTACTGAATTCAAAGAGGTAGAAACCGACACAGTTGGGTCTTGAATTTTAGGCTTATTCTACCACTGAGTCATGCTAGCAAACAGAGACTTTCCAGGTTTGGGGATCCTGATCCCCAAGAATCAGAAAACATGTCACTCCTTGAACAATGCCCCTGCTAATATTCCCATGACCGAGCCAGTCACCGTGAACAACAAATGCTAGAGGGGAAGAAAAGCCACAGAAGAATCCCTGGGATTTCCAGTCACTGGGCAGGAGGTTCCAGGAGCCGGATCTTCTTTGTTTCTCTCTCTCACGGACCTTCAGGCCAAAGGTTCAGTTTTTCCTGTGTAGACAAAAATATGAAACATTAATGATCACAACAATAAAAGCATACCCTCTTACAAATTTCAGGCACTGTTAAAAGGGATTTACATTTTATTTACTCATTGAATCTGGAGTCATGCTATGATGCAGGGACGTTATTATCTCCATTTTGTAGATGTGGAAAATAAGGCACAGAGAGGTGAGGGAACTTGCCCAATTGCAAACACTGCTAGGAAGGGTAGAGATGGGATTTAAACCCAGGGAGTCTGGTGCCAGGTTCCAAGTGCAAAAGAGCTAGTGGTTATCCAGGATATCATTAGCTGCTCTGATGAGGTCCTCTGGGCACCGGTTTACCAGAATAGATAAGGGAGACCCTGGGGGTAAATGCCTGCATCTGAGGGAGGGATGCTCTGGGACCATCTTTCCCCCTCCTGCAGGCTGATCTTTGCCCACAGGCAGTTGGCTAATTCCTCTGCTCATCTCCCTGCCAGAGTCACCAGCTGCCCCTTGTCAGCCCAGCACAAAGGGAAGCCAGATTGGCTGGGTGTGGGGTAGAGGTGCCTCTCCCTCCTCTTGCCAAGCAGGGGACTTCTCTTCCCCTCCCCCTTCTCCTGGGAGCGCTCATCTGGCCTATATCACCAGCTGATGTGTGCTTAGTAAAGCCTGCTTTCAAGTGAGGGCAATGGGATTCAGTTCCCAGAACCATGTCTGTTAATCCAATCAGGGGCATTTTCCCTGATTGTGAACACCCCGCAATCCTGCAAGATCTACTGCTTTGAAACACAGCACCACCGGGAGTGCAGCCACAGAGGGGGATCCGGCATCTAGGCCTCTCTTCGTGGGCACATTTGACCTCAGGGATTTTAGGATGACTTCCTCCACCCTCCCTTTCCCCACTGGGTGTTGTGACACATTGTTGAGAAATAGAGGCAAAAGGATATGGGTGGGGTGTGGGAGAGTGGCAGCCTGAAGTGGTGGGTAAATCAGAGCTCAGGAAGCCCAAACTCAAGTCCGAAGTTCGCCGGAAACAAGCTGTTTGAACTTGGGAAAATAATTTCTCTTCTTCAGGCCTCACTTTTCTCACCTAGAAAATGGGAGAGTGGGATTAGATAGACCCTGTGAGATTCCTTCCATGTTATGTGAAATGGGAAGACTCCTCTAAGGGACACTTTTTTAAGGAGACGATGGGAAAGGTTGGTCTCCATCCCGCGGCTCCTTCTCCCGGGGCATCTCCTAAAACACGGAACTCCTGTCCTCCAGGACTCCACCATCGACAGGACACGGTAGGCGCTGGGCAGGCTGCTGGGCCAAAGTCCCTATTCCTGGAGGAGGGACTACAGGGCTTCGCTTTGACTCCGAGCAGCAGGTGCTCGGAGTCTGGGTTCTGAGAAACATCCTGTCCCAGGCTCCCTGATGCTCTCAGCTGAGCCTCCTTGGCTGTCAATCTTAGAGTTAGGTCTTTATTTGCCTTCTGACTTTGCTCTCCTCTTCTGATCAATACAAAGAAAAAAACCTGATGGGCCCTTACGGGTACAGGCAATTCGCTAATCAGAACTCTGGTTAATAAGCTTTGCAACGTGAAGTGTCTCACGGAGAAAGTCTATCAGGCCGCTCAGCCACGTCGGGCTCTCTCCCTGACAGGCAGTGGCTACTGAGGACTTAGATGTTTTATTTTTAAAAGGCTTTTTTCTGGCTCTAATTTCCTCTACTCTGAAAGAAAAGAGACGAGGCTAAAAAGAAAACCAAGTCAGAGCAAGTGAGGGAAAAGCTGAATTAGGAAACCAACATGGTATCTTGGGGTGTATTATAAATCTCAGGGGTGGGTGCTGAGTCTTGATTGGATGGCTTCGAACCACACTAAGTATGGTACCAAATACCTACGAGCAATCAATAAAGGCTTTTAGTACTGAGGACTGGTGATGAAATGCCCTGTCCTTTGTCAAAGTCCCATCACTCATTCTCTGTCCCCAGGTGTTTCGCCTAATGGCAGGGGCCACCAGAATTCGAGTTTGGCTGCAGGACATTGCAAACGAAGAGTCTAGGACCCAGTAGTTAAGTCTTCTGCCACAGAGGAGGCCTGTGCTTGGGGATAGATATGGCAGCAGATAAAGAGAAAAGCCCATCTAGACAGATGGCACATGACATCTGGAGGGGATGGTGACAGGCACCAGGCAGTGATCCAGGCAGGGAGGTCCCCAAACGGGAGATGCTCTGAAAGGAGGAGAACAGTGACAGCAACAGGAAGGTCTGTGGGGCGCCCAGCTTCTGGATCCCACTCCAGAAAGGGCTACGGAGGAGAAAAAAGGGTCCTAGCCCAGAAAAGCTGGGTACTGGGAAGGTTACAAAGTCAGGACCATTTACAGATGAGAACACTGAAGACCAAGGTTACATCACCGGCACGTGGCAGAGCTGCGATGCAAACTCAGCCCCCCAGGACCCAGATCCTGGAGACTTCACCCCTCTACCACTGACTCCCAGAGCAAGGCTGGGGCTCTGTGTTTAGGCCGTTTAGGGGCCAGACGGGGGAGCATGGGAGGTCATTACAGAGCCCATCCTGCAAAATGTTTACCGAATGACTATAAACCATTACGTAAAGAGCCTCTCCTGTGGGTCCTAACGGGATACTACAGGCTCAGAAGGCACACGATAAGAACCAGGAAGTGAAACCTCAATTCAGTGAAGAGACACTAAGGAGAGCCTCTAGTCACTCTAATTCCAGGGTCCAGGCTCAGACAGTTTCATCCCAGAGTGCCGAAATAACATACCAAATGCAACCTTAGACCCAGAGTCAATGATTCTGAGAAATCGTAGGAAAGTGAAGGACAAAATCCCTGAGCTAAATTGTAGTTTCCAGAAAACCGGAGATCGGAGAATCTCTAATGAGGTGCTAGGAGAGATGATTAAATACATAACTTAATGCTAGCAAAGGAGGGTCAACCTAGAGTCCCTAGGAACCAGTCATGCCAACAAAAGTTAACTTACCATTTGGATAGACTTACTATGGAAGTCAAAATATGCTTGTTAAATCCTTGTGTATATCTTTCATTCAACAAACATTAATTGAGAGGGATATCTATGTGGGATAACATGAATCAACAAGACAATTAAACATCTTTTTGTGCACTCCTATATTCATCGCGGCACTGCTTACAACAGCCAAGATGTGGAAACAACCTAAGTGTCCATAGATGGATGAACTGGGTAAAGGAGATGTGGTGTATATATATATACAATGGAACATTACTCAGCCGTAGAAAAGATGAAACCTTGCCATTTGTGACGACATGGATGGACCTTGAGGGCATTATGCCAAGTGAAATAAGTCAGATGGAGAAAAACAAGTACTATTTCACTTACATGTGGAATCTAAAAGACAAAATAAATGAACAAACAAAACACAACATAACCAGACTCATAGGTACAGAGAAAAGGTGGTGGTTACCAGAGGGAAGGGGGTTGGGGAGTGGGCAAAATGGGTGAAGGGGATCAAGAGGTATAGACTTCCAGCTGTAAAATAAATAAGTCGTTGGGGTGTAATGAACAGCATGGGGGGGGGTTAGTCAATAACATTGTATTAACTTTGTATGGTGACAGTTGATAACTAGACTTACTGTGTGATCATTTTGCGATGTATATAAATGTTGAGTCACTATGTTGTACACCCAAAACTAATATAATAATGTATGTTAATTATACTTCAATTAAAAAATCTTTTCTCTCACTGAGTCTCCTGGGAAGAGTCAGAAAACAAACACGTAAACAAACAAAATTTCAGATAAGGGTAAGTGCTAAGAAGAAAATTAAGCACAGCCATGGACTAGAGAATGATTGCGCGTGAATTCTTAGCTGGCTAATGATTATTAGCCAGAACGATGGGGAAGCTTCTCTAACGGTGTTTGAGCTGAGGCTGGGGTGATGAGAAGGGGTCAGATGTGTGGAGATCTGGGGGGAAGTTGTTCCAGGAAGAGGAAACGGTAGGTGCAAAGTTCCAGATACTTGAGTGAGTTTGGCATGTTTCAGAAACCCAAAGAAGACCACCGTGTCTGACCTACAGTGAGGGAAGGGGACGTTGCCCCAGGTGAGCAGGGATTCGGGCAGCTTGGCAAAGCTTTGTAGACTGCAGTCAGGAATTCAGGTTTTGTCCTCAGTGAAATGGGAAGCAGTTGAAGAACTTAAGCAGGAGAATGACATGATTGAAATTACATTTTAAGAGATGGCTCTGGCTGCTCTGTGGAGAGCTGTTTGGAAGTAGAGCAGAGTGGACACAGGAACCCAGTGAGAGACCCAATGCGTTTGTTTAGGGGAGAGAAGTTGGTGGCTTGACCAGGGGTTGTCCCAATAGAGTAGATGCAGTGGGTCAGATTCAGGGTATATTTTGGAGAGATAGATAATACCTTCAGCTTTTGAGCAAATACAATTTTTTTATTATTTTTTAATTTACCATCTTAACCATTTTTTTAAAATTTTTATTTATTTATTTATTTTTGGCTGTGTTGGGTCTTCGTTTCTGTGCGAGGGCTTTCTCTAGTTGTGGCGAGCAGGGGCCACTCTTCACTGCGTGCATGGGTCTCTCGCTGTCGTGGCCTCTCTTGTTGCGGAGCACAGGCTCCAGACGCGCAGGCTCAGTAGTGGCTCACGGGCCTAGTTGCTCCGCGGCATGTGGGATCTTCCCAGACCAGGGCTCGAACCCGTGTCCCCTGCATTGGCAGGCAGATTCTCAACCACTGTGCCACCAGGGAAGCCCCTACAAATTTATTTTTAATTTTTATATTTATTTTTTTTAATGAGCTGGAGCTCCCTTGGGCAGAATTCTGAAGGAGTGCTATTAGATTTTGGCCTTGGCCTTCTCCTGTTTGTCAGTACCATGAACCCCCCTTTAGGGTTATGACCTGCACAGTAGCTTCTGGTATGGTGTCTCCCTCATGGCCATCCCAGTAACAGACCTAACCTGGCTCCCGTATTTGTGAACTGCACCTCTGATGGGATACAACACACTTGCACTGCAGCCAGTCTCTAACCAGCTCTGGCCAGGGTGATGGGGGGTTAGGCGGGCAGAATATAATGTATAGCGTATAATGGCTGTTGCAGAGGGGAATCCAGTACCGGGTGAGAATTTATGAGTCTCTGGCCCGTTTTACCATGTTTACAGTCTAACTGGGTTTCTCGATCATTCCCAAGGTTTCTAAGCTACAGATTTGGTTGGCGTACTTCTTCCTAGACTGTGTACCATTTACATACAGTCTTTTGTTTTTTCCTGCACCACCCAGAAAAGCAGCCTGGATGCATGTGGCTCTTTCAGTAACTGGGCACAGAAAGTTTGGCTATCACTAGGCCCACAGAGAGTGGAGCCAGTTGCTATAGTGAGAAAAAGGGCTTCCGGAGGATCTGAGGTGTTCCTTTTCCTCTCAATATGCCTGTGAGAGAGAGTTCTAACAGGGGGGAAGAAAACTTCTATGAAGTTCAAAGATTATATAAATGACCAGTTTTACGCCAAGAAACTAACTTCTGATTTCACTGGAGTTGCAGCTACTGAGTCTACACTAGGAACCTATTTCTCTTGCTAAGAATCTGGCATCTTTTATTACCCATCCCCCCGAAAAAAGGAGCAGTTTACTCTGGAGACAGAGAATCAGGTAGGATAATAATCCCAGCAGACAAATGGGAAGAGACAGCAATAATAAATATTCCTTCTAAAAGAGCATATAAAGGAAGTAAAAGCTTGGAGCAACTTGGGAGCACCAACTGCTTAATAATAAAGGCAATGATTCCTTGGCCAGGCTGCAAACACAGTTTTTAGTTATAGGTGTCAAAACCCGAGTGTCAGGACCTTGCTTTATTACTGCCATTTAGTAAGCTGTTGGTGTCTACTCCCAGCACAGACCTTTTTCTCTGATACCAGAAACACAAGGCTTTTTCTCTCTGAATTCCCAAAGTCTCCCAATCCTGAGGCCCCTTTCCTTCTCAATTTTCTCCTAACCCAAGATTGTCTGGTTCTTCTGCTACAAAGAGAAAGGAAACTTGCTTTCCAGAAAGGCTTAAATGATTGCATCTGAGTTCGTTGAACTGTTAAGCCCTAGTCTGTCTGAGGGCTGGGGTGGGGTATACAGTTACAAAAATGAGGATAGTAAACAAAAGCTATTTTCTTTTTAATTAATTCCATTTATTTGTCAATAGTAAAAACAGCAACTGTTTTCTTTTTAACTCAATTCCATTTGTTGATCACAAGCTTCAAGAGTTATAAGAAGTGAGACAGCTCCCTCAAGGAATTTGCAATCCAGGAAGAAGGTTGAGATAAGCACAGGATTATAGTACTATTTATTTTTAATTGGGGTATAGTTGTTTTACAATGTTGTGTTAGTTTCTACTGTACAGTGTAGTGGATTTCCCTGTGTTATACAGCAGGTTCTCATTAGTTATCTATTTTATACATATTAATGTACATATTGCACAGGATTATAGTATTATAAGTAGGAAGTAAATGGAATGAAAATAAGTGATCCTATGGGCTATAGGATGGTAGCATGTGAGGTGAGTCTTAAGAGTTGGGATGGAGGTAGGGAGTAGTATAAGGAGGCTGGGGAAATGAGCCAGGCCTGGACAAGAAGAGAAATTGTCTTAGCTCTAGAGCTATTAAGGACAGCTGGGCAGTCCTAGGCCCATGGCTGTGGATGAAGAAAACTTAGGTGTAATTCAGAAAAGGATTGATACCAGGAAAGTCTTCTCTTTCCTGGACACAGAAATGTGAAATTCCAGGTGGTCAGGTAAGAATATTGAGAAAAACGAAGCTTCACTATGATTCTAGGAGATCTGAGTGATACTTCCTGAGAATAACTAGAGTTATAGGAATTAGAATCCCATTCACCAGGGGAGAGGGTTGGCAAGCATGGAAGGAGCCCCTGTCAGGTGGGCAGGGTTTAGGACCAACATTCTAATCTTGAAGAGAGTATGGAGAATTATGCAGGGTAACAGATAGACTTTAGAAAGGGGAGTAAGGTCCAAAGCAAGAGCCCAATTTGGGGACCTGAATCAAATTGCAGAATCCAAAGGGCTATTCCTCAGAGGTGTCCTAGCATCCGAACTCAGCCCGATCACATCAGATACTCATTTCTGTGTAGCAATACGACTCAATGCCAAGCCACACCAGATGGTAAAGCTGAGGTGCTGACATTTTTTCTTCCCTGAGCAGGCACTAGGGCTTGTATATCTGTGGGCAATGCCCTGTGTGTGTAGTGTCAGAGATGAGAACAGCAGGGGAAGGGAGACAAGGCAAACTTCTTTCTCTTCTGGCTATGTCTGACTATGTGCCAAAGGGCTCCTGCTACAGGACAGCAAAGCCTGGTTAGGATACATTATTTGAGACATTATCAGCCTCACAAGAGCAAAGAGATAAGAAGCAAGCAAGAAAGAGAGAGAGGTCAAGGCTGACCTATCAGAGGGTGAACACTGGTTGCAGTAGTGGTGCCAAGAGACTGAGCTTTGGGCCAGACTTAAGGGGCGAATGGAAGTCTGGGACCCCACCATACACTGAAGCCCTCAAAGGAGAGCAAGGGGCTTCCCTGGTGGCGCAGTGGTTGAGAGTCCGCCTGCCAATGCAGGGGACATGGGTTCGTGCCCCGGTCCGGGAAGATCCCACATGCCACAGAGCGGCTGGGCCCGTGAGCCATGGCCGCTGAGCCTGTGCGTCCAGAGCCTGTGCTCTGCAGCGGGAGAAGCCACAACAGTGAGAGGCCCGCGTACCGGAAAAAAAAAAAAAAAAAAGGAAAGCAAGGAGCGCACAAGGGGTGGGGCAAGGTCACCAACATGGTTCCAAATTGGCTGCACCCCCTCATTACTGGCAAAAGCAAAAGCAAATCTTCTCTGCAAGAAAACTTTTCCAATCCCCAATTTAAGCCCTCAGATGTTCCATCTATTATAACAGACAATGAGCTCACAAAGATCACTAGATATAGAATGCAAGCCACTGTTACTGAGAGTTGGTGGAAATAACGTACAATGAATTTAAAACCTTATGGATTACAGATATGAGGTCTGTCAATTATAGAACATAGAACAGCTATGCAAACACAAGGATGATCAAACCCACAAGAGACTTTTGAGAGTAAAAAAATGTATTTGGGGGAAAAAAATGAAACCATAAGAAATTAACATTGTAATTATTGATATAGAAATATTAATGAGTTAATTAGCAGATTAGACACAGCTAAAGACAGAATTAATGATTTGACAGTTATACCTGGACAAATTACCCAGAATGCAACGCAGAGAAGGGGATGAAAAATATGAAACAGACATTAAGAGACTTGGGAAGTGTAATTACACATCTACTCAGAGTACCAGAAAGAGAGAGTTGATGAAGTGGAGAAGAGAATTACTTAAAGTGATATTGGCTACAAATTTTCACAACTTGTAAAAAATATGGATTTACAGATTCAAGAAGAGCAGCCTATGCCTAGTAAGTCAACAGTTAAAAATCCAGGCAGAACATCAAAGACAAAGACAAGATCTTAAAATCATCCAGAGAGTGAGTGGAGCTGGGGAATTCGCATGGAAGTCAGAGTGGAGGCAGGTACGAATGGGCTGAGAGGTGAAATCCAGCAAAAGAAACACAGGTGCCAAAGTTATTAAGTCCATTGGCAAGTTCAGCCTGGCCTTAGAATTGAGCAGAAATGGTCAGTGTGAATACTGGCCACAGGGCTGTCACCTTTGTGTGGTTCTGTAAAGTTCAGGACATTGTAGTAGGCAAAAGGACTAATTTTCTTATCTCTTGGGAACAGAAGCCAATCATCCTTGACTGCTACATAATGCACCAGTAATCCCTGGAAAGAAAAATTTATAGAATGTCAATGTCACGCTTTGCATCCTTTTCCAGCCAATTGCCAGAGTTTCCTCACATCTTCATCAACAACAGAGAGAGCTATAGGTCAAGCATGGGCTTCCATCCATCACCATGGAGAGCCTCAAGTGAATGCTGGCTCATCTTGATGTCAGAAAACCAACCATGCAGAGACAGCTGGTCCCAGACAGGTGAACAATGAATTATCCAACATGTCCTTGACACATTTGACCACTGGGATGAAGTTTTCAGAGCAGGAAAAAACCAAATAGTGGCACAGCAGAAAGCAGAGGAGGTCAGATTCGTGATAGAAAAGACTAAGAAATAAACAAGGCAGTGCCAACAAAATTCAATTAACAATCCAGTTAAGAAGAAAAAAGGGAATTTTATTCAGGCCAAACTGAGGATTATAACCTAGGAGACAGACTCTCAGAAAGCTCTGAGAACTGTTCTGCCTGTTAGAAGTTAAAGGCACAGCCATACACATTTTTGAGACAAAGGATCGCACATCAAAATGACATAATGACATTTTACATAAAGTTCACCAAAGGTGCATAGTCCAGGTAAGCACATGCAAAGCGAGCAGCAATTCACCGTGATTCCCTATAGAGCTGGGAAAAAACACTAATCGTTTAAGAAGGTACATTGCTAGCATCAGAAGAAAACAAAAAAGTTGATCTTTGCAGCCAAGAAGACATTCCCATCTTTGAGGAGGTCTGGCTAATGTGTGTCATGCAGACGAAGACTACATATTACAGAGGGAGGGAGGAGGCCCAGATAGACACAGAAAGAAAGAAGTTTATGCTTTCATTTTCTTGTCCTGCCTTAAAATATAAATTTTTATTTCACCAGCAGCTATCATATCTGCCAAGGACGACTTCAAAGCAGCTGAACTGGGCAACAGTCTGAGCTGCATAGGCTGGAAGTTCAGAGGACATTGTGTACCTGCTTTCTTGCTTTTGAAACATTAGCTGCCTGCCTACCTCAGTGAGGTCTGTTCTAATCACAACTCCTCCAGGTGACCAGGCCACAGCTCCATGCTTAACATAGCCTTCCTGTATCATATAATAGATGTAAGTTTAACTGCTTCGGAAGCTGCTAAACTATTTTCTAAAGTGGTGAGAGTTCTAGCTCCTTCACATCTTCATCAGCCCTTGGTATGGTAAGTCTTTTACATTTCAGCCATTCTTAAAGGTGTGTAGTGATCTCTCATTGTGGTTTTGATTCAATTTCCCTAATGACTAGTAATTTGGCACATTTTTTCATGTGTGTATTTGTCAGATATATATCTTCTTTGATGTGGTGTCTGTTCAGATCTTTAGCTCATTTTTAAATTGGGTTGTTTGCTTCTTTATTATTGAATTTTAAGATACTACTTATTGACTGAATTTTGTCTCCCTCCAAATTCATATGTTGAAGCACTAACCCCTACTTGACTGTATTTGAAGACAGGAGTTTTAGAGGTTAATTAAGGTTAAATGAGGTCATAAGGTTGGAGTCCTAAGAATTAGTGGCCTTACAAGAAGAGAATGCATGTGCATGCCATTTGAGGACATAGCAAGCAGGTTGCCGTCTGCAAGCCAGAAATAGAGTCCTCACCAGGACTCAACCCTGCTGTCATTCTGATCTCAGATTTCCAGCCTCCAGAACTGTGAGAAAATAAATTTCTGTTGGTTAAGCCACCCCGTCTATGGGATTTTGTTATGGAAGCCCAAGCAGACTAAGACAGATAACATATATCTGATTTACAAGGATATATAGACATAGATATATACATACACACATGTATATAACATATGTATATTTTCTTGGTACAAACCCTTTATGAGATATATGCATTGCAAATACTTTCTCCCAGTCTGGGGCTTTTCTTTCCATTTTTAAAACTGTTTTTAAAAGAGCAGATGTTTTTAATTTTGATAGAGTTCAATTTATTAATTCTTTCCTTTTTGGATCATGCTTTGCATGTCAAATATAAGAAATCATTGCCTAACTCAGAGTCACAAAGATTTTCTCCTGTGTTTTCCCTTAGAAGTTTTATAGGTTTATGTTTTACATTTAGGTCTATGATTCATTTTGGGTTAATATTTGTGTATGCTGCAAAGTATGAATCAAAGTCTGCTGGGACTTTGATTGAAATTTCATTGAATATATACATCACTTGGGGAGAATTAACATTTTAGCAACAGTGTGTATTCTGACCCTTGAACACAGTATGTCTCTCTATTTACTTAGGTATTTATGTTCTCTCACTGATGTTCTCAGTGTGCAGGTCTTATACATCTTTTGCCAGATTTAGCCTTCTGTATTTCATTTTTTGAATGTTAATTGTAAATGATTTTTTAAATTATTTCAGTTGCCAATTATTCATTACTAGTAAACATAAATACAATTTTTAAAATATTAATCTTGTATCCTGCAAACTTGCTTAGTTCACTTACTAGTTCTAACAGCTTTTTTCAGTAAATTCCAACAGATTTTCTACCTAGACAATCATGTCATCTGTGAATAAAGACAGTTTTATTTCTTCCTTTCCAACCTAGATGCTTCTTTTTTCTCTGTGCTTCAAGAAATTTTTGATCACACTTAGTATAACTCATAATTGTACAGATGCAACTAAAGCCCAGAGAGGTGATATTTCAAGTCTCCTTGTACGGCATCTAAAAGACAAAAATGAGATTCTAACAAAAGCGACAGAACCTGCCGAAAGTAACACTTCTAGGCTGATATGTACTGTCATAATAATAGTACGTGACAAGCAATCTCAAAACCTCAGTAGCATACAGCAATACGCATTTATGTAGCTCGTGAATCTGCGGGGTTTACCTGATCTACGTTAAGCGTCTGCTACAGGTTGGCTAGGTCACTCTATCCTGTCTGGGTTCACTCTCAGGCATGGCGTTGGCTGGCTGGTGGCTGATCTAGGGCACAGTTGGAATGACTGGGGTGAATAAACTGTTCAACATGTCTCTCACCCTGTATCAAGTTAGCCAGGTATAATCTTCTCATGGTAATGACAGAAGGCAAGAGTAATAAACGGAAATACACAAACCTTTTTCAAGACTGTAAACGTTTTGCTAACATCCCATTGATCAAAAGCCGTGGCCAAACCCACAGAGTGGGAGGACCCTATGAAGTTACAAGACAAAGGACATGGGTATAGGGAGGCATGAAGAATAGGAGTCATTAATGGTTAGAACCAAGGGGTTAGTACAGATGATAGCAAGGAAATACCATAAATCTTGGCTCTGAAGCAATTACATTTGCATTTTACCTTCTTTGGTAGAGTGACAACTAACATTTACCATTAATTCTTTCCCAGATTGCTGTGGTGAGATCTGAGGAGTTCATAAGGATAGAGAGTAAAAGGTGGGTTCTGAGTGGACAGTTGGATATGTACAGTTTTCAAGAAATCTTCAAAGGCAGAGGAGACCAGGCAATACTGAGGGATTCATTAAATAAGTGGATTCCAGTGTCCAGAATATCATATATTAATTGGAACATTTTTTGTTACAAGTGACAGAACTCCAAGTGAAACTGGTTCAAACCGAAAGGAACTTTATTGCTCCCATAACTGAGAAAATTTAGGAATATATCAAGCTTCAGCTACAGCAGGATCCGAAACCTCAAATAATGACATTGTGACAGTTTCTGTCCATCTCTGGACTTGGAATTTCTCTGCCTTCTCTCTCAGGCAAGCTCTCCCCACAGATGGCTGCCAGCAGCTCTAAGCTTACATCCTCCATTTTAATAATTCTGTGGGAAAAGAGCTTCATTTTCCTAATAATTCCAATAAAGCTCTAAAATTAATTTCATTGTTCTAATTTCTATTACCTTCCCAATGCTGAATCTGATCTTAACCAAGGGAATGGAAAATGCTTATTGGCCAACCCTGCCCTGCCTTGGACTTGAACTTTAGAGAACCCTGCACATCACAAACACACATAACACACCACATATTTATTTATGAACACTGTGCCACTCAGGAATTGGTTCTCAGCATGGGCACAGCACAACCCATGAACCTAAACCAAACCTAAACTCCTGTGACCCAAGTTAGGCCCAAGGGAAATATTCTCACGTCTTGACCTGTGTCCTCAAAACAAAGGAAAAACTGCACCAAGACGTTATGTTTTGTGGGCTCTGCTGCCCCTGACATTGGAGATACATACTATTGTACTTCGGAGTAAGCAGAGGATTACAGTGGCAGAATTATTTAAGGTAAGAGAATAAGCACTTAGGTAATTTTGTATTTTTAATATTTTATGAATGTGCTATGTTCTTCCTCCCAGATAGCATGAATGCTATAGATCTTTGCATAATGAAATATCGTTTCCCAGTACTTCTAATTGCCCACGTTCTTGTTTCTCTTCATGTTTCATTTTACGGCTCCACAGATACAAATTAGCTTCATAATCACAAGCTGGTGTCTGAGCAATTTTACAATATTAAATTATTCATACTACTCAAACATTTATCTATACATAGATATAGTTATAAATGCAGCATGTATGAAGTGTGATACTGATTCTTCTTTTTTTTAATTGAAGTATAGCTGATTTACAATGTTGTATTAATTTTGGCTGTACAGCAAAGTGAATCACTGATACATATATATACATTCTTTTTCGTATTTTTTTGCATTATGGTTTATCACAGGATATTGAATATGGTTCCCTGTGCTATACAGTAGGACCTTGTTTGACACTGAGTTGGGTTTTTTTTTGGCCGCACAGCTTGTGGGATCCTAGTTCCCCGACCAGGGATTGAACCCCTGCCCCCTAATTAGAGTTGACAATTTGCCAATAGGAGTAATTCTATCAAATGCTGCTGTTCTCTGATTCCAGAAGAAGGATTAATGGGGACAGGGAGGAAGATATTAGACCCGTGGATGAATAAGCAAGGTATCTCATGAAATTCCTTGTCAGTGATGTGTTTGATCAGAAGCTCAATGGCCACGTCCAGGGTTCTGCAGAAGGGATTCGTGCGTTGGAAGGGAGGCTGGATGAGGTTAGCTTAGTCAAAAACAGGTTTATTGGAACCTGTTACATCTCAGGTTCTGCACAAGGTCCCAAGGTTTGGACAGTTTTATGATTCGAATAACCAGCTGAAAATGCTGGGAACACACAGACCAGTTCCCACTCTTGCAAATGTACACAGTTCAGAAACATCTTAGCAGGTAATCCAGCTCTGCTCTTGAGAAAGCTCTGGGTCTATTTATATATCAGAGACACACAAACTCAGAAGCTATCTCTGTAGGAGGTGGTCTAGGAAGTTACCGGAGGCCAGTCTATGGCCTTGACAGTTCAACTTCAGAAGGAAGGATTAAGCAATCTTTGTAACATAGATCCCCCAGATATAATTTTATTTCATCTAATCAGTCCTGCAAAGGCAAAAGGTGAAATTCTAACAAATTATATTAAAATGCAATATAGGCCACTCTGAGAAGTAAATTTCAAAACCGATGTTTCTCTGATTTCCTCTTTGAACCTGAAAGTTAAAAGGTCTGTAGAGGGAAAAGGACACATCCTCTTTGATCAAAGTTATCAAATCAATTTATTCTGTTTCTAAAGGAATTAATGGAAAGAGAGGAGACACCAGTGTTTCATCTCACAGTAAAGGGAAAGAATAGGGTTTCTTTTTCATTCTTCACAGGATCTCTGGAGCCGGACTTAGGCAAATGGTAATGACCTGCATAGTCTGTAGGATTAGAATACTTTGCTTCCCTCCTTTCTTGCCATGCTCTCCTTTCTAGAACATCATACCTTTGTCTTCAATCAGTCTCGGTCTAAACCTGTAGAAGAACATCACTCTCAGAGACCATTATGATACACTTGACTCCCCCAAGCCAGTCAAACGGCAGCTGTCATCTAATTAAAGATGTTTAAAACCGGAAGTGACCTTTGCTATCATCTTGAAAATGTCTTCGGTGCCTCAGCAAGTTAAATAAATGGCTCCCAATTCCACAAACTTTTGGTAACAACAAAAAAAGTCTATAACCCAGATACCTCAACTTTCACTTAAATGTTCTTTCAACTGCACCACTCAGTATGATGGTAATAACGGAGGATTGGAGAAGCTTTCTAGGTAATCCATACATAAAATTCACTCTGGACTCCATTGTCTCTCTTTTTCTTTAAATTTATTTATTTAATTTATTTATTTTTTGGCTGCGGTGGGTCTTCACTGCTGCACGCAGGCTTTTCTCTAGTGGAGGCAAGCGGGGGCTACTCTTCGTTGCAGTGTGCTGGTTTCTCATTGCAGTGGCTTCTCTTCTTGCGGAGCATGGGCTCAGTAGTTGTGGCTCAAGGGCTCTAGAGCACTGGCTCAGTAGTTGTGGCGCACGGGCTTAGTTGCTCCGCGGCATGTGGGATGTTCCCGGACCAGGGCTCAGACATTGGCAGGCGTATTCTTAAGCAGTGCACCACCAGGGAAGTCCCTCCATTGTCTCTTGAACTTTGGCTTGTTGCCCAAATCATCCGCGAGTTCTTTGGGGAAAACTTGGTTTTGTGTTCTGACACTTCTTGGTTGTTGATCATGGGCTGATCTCTTATCCTTTCAAACCTCAGTTGAATCATTTGTAAATTAGGGATAATCACAAAAGCACCTTGTAGGATCATTTTAAGCATTTTATGAGATAATTATATAAAGCACTTCACAAATTGAAAAGAGGTACGTATACGTCAGGTGTTATTGCCATTGCTGCTTGGCACATGTTTCTCCAAGATATTTCCTGGATCAATTTTCCACAATCCATAATCTCTGCTCGTTCCTCTCATTCATTCAATATTTACTGGGTATCTATTGTGTATCAAGCTCCATTCTACATGATGAGCTTAAAAAAGGAATAAGATAAAATGCAGCCCATCAGGAATTCCACAAACTAGTAGCAGGTGTATAAAGAATTACAATATAGAATGTGTATATGGGTACAAAGTGCTATGGAAGCACAAAGGGTGAACTTACTGATGCTGGGGTCCTTAGGAAGGCTGGATCGTATAAGTAACATTTGGATAGTTTTAAGTCAAAAGTAGTTCTCTAGACAGGGCATTCCAGGCAATTGTGATGGATTTTCAGGTTTACACAAAAGGCAAGTAGTCTAGAAGTGGCTGATACATAAGGTATAACAACAACAACAGTAACTACAACTATCTTTTAGAATGACTTCTAAGCTCCAAACTTTTTAGCAACATGTATAAACTGCACTACTCCCTTCAAGGGAGGTAGCATTAACTCATGATTACAAGTCAGGCAGCTCAGGCTCAGAGAGGTTAAGCAACTTGCCTAAGATCACACAGCTGGTAAATACGGAAGTCAGATAGTGAACTTCAATCCTTCTGACTCTCAAATTTGTGCTTTTACTTAATTATCACCCTGCTTCTCATGAACTGGGGGATATTAGGAGAGGACTGGAAATGTAGGCAAGGGACAGATTTTGCAGACCTTGGAATACCAAAGCCAAGGAGCTTGGATTTTATTCCACAGAGAGTGGGAGTCACTGAGGGATTTTTGAGCAGCTGTTTTAGAAAAACCAGTCTGGGGGCAGAGTGTATATTAGATGGAACAAGGAAGAGACCAGAAACAGGAAGATCAGTTAAGAAGTTGTTAACAAAAATCCAGGCAAGCAAAAATAAAGACCTCTTAAACTGGGTATTTATTTGCTCACTCACATGTGTGTGGGCACAGATTATTGTTTTATTAAGTAAGGATGTTTGTTATCTCACATAACAGAAAGGCCACAGGTAGGGCAGGTTGATCAGTGGTCCATCAAAAGCCTTGGCCTCTTTCCATCTCTCTGCT
The DNA here is from genome assembly GCF_937001465.1 of Orcinus orca. Classification (NCBI taxonomy): domain Eukaryota; kingdom Metazoa; phylum Chordata; class Mammalia; order Artiodactyla; family Delphinidae; genus Orcinus; species Orcinus orca. Next base: position 99,486,365 of record NC_064566.1, on the reverse strand, counting down.
CCATCTCTAGTTATTCAAATATGGGTTCCCCCTGTAGAACAAGATTGGTAGCAGTGGCAGTTAGAGAGCTACATGCCCCCTGGTGCCCACCCTACCAGACAGAGGACTCTCTCCTCACAGACAGGAATCCAGTCTTTCCTTCAGTCTGATTGGGTCAACTTGGGTAACATGAATGAATAACTCCTGCCAGTGGAGCTGCGTTAATTGGCCTGGATGGATCAGGGCGCTCCTCTGGACCCGGATAGGGTAAATCTCACCGTGAGTTGTGTGGTAGAGGTCGGTACTGGAACCAAATAACCGCTTTGTTAGGAAAGGGGGAGTGGAGAGCGAATGCCAAATGGGCAAGTAATGGCATCCACTACTGTCACCAAGCTCTGGGCGCGGATGCTTGAAGGGAATGAGTTTCAGTACATCTCTTTCCTAAAACTGATCTGCCTGTGGATGTTTCCATGGTCAAGGCCTCAAGCTAGCTTCTTTCCAACTCCCCTTTCATAATCACCCTTCTCCTACTTTACAAAAGAAAGGCATACCTCTCACCTATTCCAAATATTACCATGGTGCATTGACTCAGGAAAAAAATTTTCTTGGGTGCCAAAAAAAGGAATATTTAAAATATTGCAGTTGGTATTGAGAAAGTGAATGGTTATAATGACTGGGTAACAAATACTTTTGCAAGTCAGGTGGTTTCTAGTTTTTTGAAATTTGAAGGAAGACATAACTTAGTTGCCGTCTGATAGATCACTAAATATACTTTTTTTTACGATAGGTCATTAGGCTATTTTTGATATAAGATTATAAAAAGTAAAATAGGAATAGAGTTAGTGCTGAACCATGTTTTATTCTAATAATACGTTATATTCAACCACAGATACATGAACTGATTGGGAAAAACAATAAAACTCCCATCTATCTTGTTAAGCGATGTATTTCCAATAAAATGCACTTTTATGTTTAGTAATCAAAAAAATCAACATATTTATGTTTCTGTTGATTGTATATTAGTAACGATTCTCATATGAATTCTTTTCTAACACACAGATATTTTTGGCATCAAAATAAACTTTTTTTCAACTTCAATTTATATTTTTGTTTCAGAGAAGTAAGAAGAGTGATAAATAAATGATTTCCAAGCATTAAAGTGGGGAAAGTTAAATGCAAATAATAAGTTCACGGAGAAAATATGTAAAAATTTAACCATTAAAAAAGAGTTTGTTCATGTATTTTCGAATGAGTGATTCTGAATATCAAGCCAAGAATTGGTCCCATTGGATATATTTTTTTAATGTTTTAATAATTTTATTGTTAAATGCTAATACTTACACTATGTTGAAAACTACCTCTTGAAATACATCAACTTATAACAAAAAATTTTAGATGTCAACTTAAAACATGTGAAGGGGGTATATAGTTTTTCCAAATTATTTTAGGAGACATGAATCAGAAGTGTTGATCACCATTCGCTTAAAGGAGAAAACCAAGCTGGGTCAAATCACACCAGACTTGCTGTAGCTCTGGGCAGACTACTCATATAGTTCCATTTTTGTGCTGATTTTGAGGTTCCTATAAAACATCTAAGTCAAAATGATTCCAATTTTAGGCAATTGGAATTCAGCAGACGAGTCTGGACTAGAGATATATTGTTTGGGGATCATACAAATACAGAGACTGTCAAATCAAAGACATTTTTGCCATCATCAAGAGAGGGTATGACAATGGGGAAAAGCAGCAGAATCGTATTTTGGGAAATAACAATGGCAAAGGAAAGGGAAGAAGGATCAGAGAAGCAGGAAGCGAGTAAGGAGAACAAAAAACCAAAAGGAAAGTTTTAGGAAGGAAGTTGTGAGCAATAGTGCTAAAAGAGGTCAACTAAGAGAAAAACTATAAAGTATCCATTGGGTCTGGCAATTAGACAGTTAGGAAATCACCTTAGTGAGGTCAATTTCGGTGGAGTAGTAGGACAGAAGCCTGACGACACTGTCTGGAGGGCGGGGGCAAGCGAGATAAAGATGAATTTGAGGTTCTGAGTATGAGTAAAAGAAACCAGAAAGTCAGCAAAGGAGCCAAGTGATTGTTCTCCCGGGTGGGAGGTAAAGACAAGAGTGCAGCTTCCCAACAGTTGAACTTATTAAACACGACTAATTTGGTTTTAGAAATTAGGGGGTTGAGAAAATCCAGGTTGAAAGGAACAATGAGAATTGAAGGTCTAAAATAAGAAAACGTTAGTGCTCCGTGTGTGAACAAAGGAATTCATCGTCTTTGGCAACTACTGTATATGAAGTATGCATTAGGGTGTGAAGGAACAAGAGAGAAATAAGACATCCTTTGCTTCAGTGTTGGCTGATGATGTACGTAGTACATAGATGTACGTGGAATGAGATCTGAGCTGGATAAAGAACAGAGGATCGTGGTAGAACCCTGGAGTTCAGTCCTGGCAATGTACTAGAGAAGGGGAGCGATCAGAGAAGTAGCAAAATCAGAAGATTGAAAAGCAAAACAAACACGAAGTTTCAAGAAGGTGGTGGAATAGAATGCTGCAGAGGGTTAAAGAACAAGTGGATGGTGGAAAACGTGGGGGATATTGGGCATGTGCTGCCCACTCAGAGAGGTTTCTTGATGACTTTTCTGTCCCAAAGACTCCTTTCGCTACATTTGTGTTACGGTTGGTATGTGAATGGCAGTTTGGAGATATTGCCCATTTGGTAAATTAGGCACCCAAGAATTTAATATCTTTGAAAATGATAAATGCTTTCAAGTCATAATCATGTTACAGTTATGGACTCAGTAATAGTGTGAATTTTCCCCTAATAATAATATCTATGTCGCCACTTAAGGCAAAGAGGATACTTTCCAGCTCAGATAACACTTTCTAATCATGGTTTAAGCAAGTCTCCTTTCTGTATGTGCACCTTTTTAAATGGTCCAATTCAGCTTTTGCCTTTCCTCTGAAGAGCTAATCAAATACGTGCTAAAACCACTTAGAACCACATTATAAATTTCCTTTCTTCCTTATTTCTCTCTCCTTGGCTATAAAAATTTGGTACCCGTCCAAAATCAAAACATAAAGAACCAAACACACTTCATCAGCAAGAAGAAGGGCTCTGTTTTCATTTTGTTTCATTTCATAAAAACATTAGCCCTACACTCAGAGCATCTACCATGTAGGGTGAGCCGGAACAAGGGCTTGTTTTTACGAAAAGGGAAGGATCAGAAGTTGATGTGATCCTTCCTGCTACAGATACTTGAGGACTTGAACTTGAGTCGAGAAGCACAGACTCTCATGCTTGAAGGACTTCAAATTTTAGCTAGTCAACTACCTGTCCAATATTTGTATCCCTTCCACAACATTTCTGCAAAGTGATGGGGAATTCACTAGCTCCTGAGAACAGCTCTGACTTAGCAGGTTCTGTTACCGAGTAAGGGCTCGCTGTCTGACACACAGTTAAGCCAATACTATGGCACTGGTTTCTGAGAAAAGAAGGAGTTTTATCGAGAGGTTGACCGGCAAAGAGACAGAAGGCAAGGCTCTCAAATTTGTCTCCTTGATCCAGGGCTCTGGGCGAAAATTAAGGGATAAGGGGTATTTCAAACTTGGAAGCTGATTGGCTAGTCTTGAATTAGTCCATATAAGCTACTCCTGCTGCTGGAAGCCAGATTTTCCTTATTGAAGGACTTCTTGCTTCGTAAAGGGCTCTGGTGGCAACATTTCTATTCTTTGAGTTTGGTAAACTGAAGATTCTTGATTCTGGGGTCTTGCTGGAGACACGGGTTCCCATCTTGCACATGCACAGTGCTATCTCTGTAAAATAACTACAGGTTTGATTAGTCAAGCTATTTAAGAAGGCAAAATCAGTTTAAGCTGACCAGTTTCATTTCCTTACAAGGAGGCAAAATGTGTCTCCCTATAGTGTTGTTGGTCCCATAGTTGTACCAATTCAGGCCATTCAGGGTAACGCAGTCCCTCCAAACCCTTCAAATATTTGAAGGTAGTTTTGTTCTTGAAGCCCTTAAGTCTTCTCTTTTCCTTCAACTTCTACACCTGAGCTTGCCTTTAAGCTCTCCACTGCCTTAGCTGCTGTCTCTCAATGCACTCAGTTTTTTGTCCTCCTAAAGTATCACCCCAATACGGAATGCGATCCCGACTCCTGGGCCGTCCTGCGAAGGGCAAGGAGGAGGGGTGTGGTCATCTCTCACATTCGAAATTCAACAACTCTGGCTTAACCACTGTACCACCAGGGAAGTCCCCAAATTCCCTCTATCTGGTAAGACCCAACTCAACTACTACCTCTCCGATGGAGCCCTCCTATGTCATTCCAACCTCTAATTATCTCCCACTTCCTGAAAGTTTTCATCCATCAGAAGCTGATAGAGCAGAATCCACTTACAATCCAAGGGAACAAAACATCTCAGTCATTCGTCTTGTATTATTTACAATAAACTGTATGTATACGTATTACACTCCCAGGAAAACATAAACCACCTTTTAAAATTCACTTTGTTTTGTTTACTGGATGTTATGGACTGAATGTTTCTGTCCCCCCAAATTCATATGTTGAAATCCTAACCCCTAATGTGATGGTATTAGGGGCAACTAAGTCATGAGGGTTTAGTGCCCTTATAAAAGAGACCCCAAAGAGCTCTCTAGCCCTCTTTCTACCATGTGAGGATGCAATGAGAAGAAGGCAGTCTGCAACTCGGTCCTCTCAAGAACCGAACTGTGCTGGCATGCTGATCTACGACTTCCACGCTCCAGAACTATGAGAAATAAGCGTTTGTTGTTTAAGCCACCCAGTCTATGGTACTTTGTTATAGCAGCCCTGACTATAGCAGCAGCTGACTAAACCACTGGAGTATTGCCGGCACCTGGAGAATGTACCAGGCACTCAAAAAATATTTGTCAGATGAATGAATGAAAAGTTGAAAAGTGCTTAAGAAATGTTTGTTGATTGGCTGATTGACCTCATTGGACAGATGACTAACCAGGGCAGAGATTAAATAGCAGAGAAGGACAGGATATCATTCTTAAAAATCAAACAGTCCTCCACATCCTTGGGTCTGATCCAGATTTGCGGAAGGAGAAGGAAGAGGTGGGCTGTCAGCAAAGTCTCCAAGTTCTCAGGGGAGTAAGATTATGTAGGGAGCTCTGACTCATCTCAGGAAATCAGCAGCAGCACTTCAATACTTCCTAAAAACAGCAGCCCCCAGAGGAAGCTTGGAAGCAGTTCTGGATCCTCTCTTGTCTTTCCCCCTTTGACAGATGGGAGCGCAGGTTGCAGCATGACTGCTCAGCCTCCCAGGTGCTATGGTTATTTAGTATTCCGGATACGGCGGGGGCATCCTGCCGTATCAGTCACCCACATATTCCCATTTCTTCTGAGCCCAGGAAACTAGCAGAGGCAGGAAAAATGGAGGCAGAAAGCATAGAAATCAAAGAGTGACAAACTCTGATGTCTTAATTAAATGTATTCTCTCCACCCACCTCTCCCCTCCCCAGTCTTACTTCTCTTATTTATTTTTTTTAATGTTTTTTATTTTTATTATATTTTAAATTTATTCATTTCATCTTATTTATTTTTGGCTGCGTTGGGTCTTCGTTGCTGTGCGTGGGCTTTCTCTAGTTGCTGCCAGCTGGGGCTACTCTTCATTGCGGTGCGCGGGCTTCTCAGTGCGGTGGTTTCTCTTGTTGTGGAGCACGGGCTTTAGGCACGCGGGCTTCAGTAGCTGTGGAGCACAGGCTTCAGTAGTTGTGGTGCACGGGCTTTGTTGCTCCGCGGCATGTGGGATCTTCCCTGACCAGGGCTCGAACCCATGTCCCCTGCATTGGCAGGTGGATTCTTAACCACTGCGCCACCAGGGAAGCCCACTCCTCCTATTTAGTTTGTGGCTCCACCATATCTTCTCAGCCCCAAATGCTACCTTCCATTCCTTCCTCAGTCTCATTTTCAATATCCCAGTGGCCAAAAAATGCTGTCAATTCTACTCTGAAATGTCGCTCACATCTGACCTCCCCTTTGCAGGCTTACAGCTTCTACCCTTTAGCAAGTTCTTATCCTCTCTCACCCAAATTATTGCAATAGCTTCCTGTTGTTCTGCCTGCCTCAAATCTCTCCCCCTTCTCCAGACCATCCTTCACGTTGCCACCAGTAAAATCACACAGGATCTGAGCATGTCATTCTGTGTTTGAAATAGTCAATGGTTCCTTACTGCCTACAGAATAAAATCTAAAACTCTTGATCCAGCAAAGTCTTCCTTATCAAACCGTAACTCACCTTTTCTCTGCCCGTCCTCATAGCATTTCTATTCTGCCCCATTCCTGAACTTTCTCCACCTTAAGCTTTCTACAGCCCAAATTTTAGTTATCTTTCAAAAACGAATTCAGGCTTTACCTTCCCTGGAAATCCTCCATTTTAATGAGTGAAAACCTAGGAGCATTCAGAAATCACTCTATATGGAGCAGTAGGCAAAATTCAAAAGCATCTTGGAGGCAAAAGATGGATTTGAGGAGTAAAGGATAGTTCAGTCACTGTGTGATCATGGTCAAGTGTCAAAAGCCAGACCTGGGGATGTCGAGAAAGTCCAGAGGACAAACCAAGTTAATTGCTAGTCGGGAGATCTAAGAGATAGGACCTAGCATTTGTCGAAGGCCAACAAGATGTATGTTCTACATTAAGCACATGTGCGTATATTATCTTGATTAATCCTTCCAACAACCCTGTGAGCTAAGTGTTATTGTCACTATTTTATTAGATGAGGATATTCAGGCTCAGAGAGCTCTCATAAGTTCAATGTCACATAATGAGCGATTAGCATAACTAGAATAGTAACTTATATCTGTTCGCCTCTCAACTTAGTGCTCTCCCCACCTACCATGCACCCACAGTAAAGTGTAGCAAATCGCAGAGTCAGAATACCAAGCAGATACAGGGTCGGAAAGCAGCAAAGGACAACAGGATCACAGGTTGACTTCCCAACATGGCATGAGAGTAGGGCTTGCTCCCAGCAGACAGCATCATGATGAGTTCCTTTTAAGGGGCTGTCTTAAGGACAATTTTTGGAACTTGATATCTTCCCTAATTCCCACATCTCCTCCCACCCACCCTCCACCCAAATTAGCGTCATGCCTTCCTCTGAGCTCCCATATTCCTGGTTTTGACACATAATATGCCTTACGTAGAAGGCATAATAATAATAGACACCCCAAAACTTAGTGTCTTAAAACAAGAGCAACCATTTTTTTGGACTCATGACTCTGTAATTTATGCAGGTCAGCAGGGACAACTTGTCTCTGCTACCATAGTGTTGCCTGGGCAGCTTGACTGGGACTAGAGGATCTACAACAGTTTTGCTCACGTCTCACGGCCGAGCTGGGGCAACTGGAATGGAATGGCTTGGGGCTGGCAGGGTCTCTCTCAAGCAGAGTGACTGGACTTCTTTACATGGAGGCTGGCTTTAAAGAGAAAAAACAAAAGCTCTAAGACCTCTTAAGTCTTATACCCAGAAAGTCATACAGTGTCACTTCTGCCAGAATGTATGGGTCAAAGCAAGTGATGAAAGCAGCCCAGAATTCAGGGGAGGGGGAAAAAATCCATCTCCCGATGGGAGGGGTATCAAAGTCACATTCCAAAGAACAGGAAGGACTGGAGGGATTTTTCTGGTCATCTTTAGGGATAATTTACCACAGTGAGTTTTACATCCATCTGTTTTCTCCAATAGATTATCTTCCTAAGGTCAAATCCTTGTTTGTATTAATTTTACATTTCTCACAGTGCCTAGCATAGTAATAGCTAATGCATAGAAAATACACTAACTGGAAATGAAATTTCTGTTCCCCCAATAAGAATTTTATTCTAGTTTTGTCCCTTGCATTCTAAAAATTATAGGTCATAAAATGTCAGAGCTAGTAGGAAATTAAATGATCTAGTCCCATACCCCTCATCAATAAATGTGGAGAAATTGGGGCCAGATGGGTGAAGCAACTTGACCAAGGACTCACAGCTGGAGTTGGACCCTAACACTCCCTCACCTCACAATTATGCCACGTTTCCTACCACATGTGCACTGAGCCAAAATTCCAATATGAGGAAAGGGTGACGGAGAGGAAGTAAAGCAGAGGGGTCGTGGAGTCAAATTCTCAGAACGAACCTTGAATCAGAGGACACCAGTCAGCAGAGAGTGGGCAGGCTTGACCTCACAGGCTGAATATGTTTTGTTTGGTTCACATTGCGTTTTTTTTTTTTTTTTTTTTAATTTGAAGAAGTTGCTGACCTCAAAAAAAAAGTTCATATCAAAATCCAGATTATCAGCTTCTCTTGAAAACAGCTGGGCCATCTAGCCGCACTGGGCCTGCCTTCAAGCCTGACAACCATCGGCTGGAGCCATGCGCTGGGGTTTCCAGAGTCCTTGGTTTGAGGCAAGCTCAGCGTTCTTCCCTCATTTGTGTTAGCTGCTTGGCCAACATGTAGGTATGTGAGTGTGTGACTCCTGCCTTAAATGAAGGCATTGGAAAATTATACAGACATCTTTTTTTCTTTTTTTGCGGTACGCAGGCCTCTCACTGTTGTGGCCTCTCCCGTTGTGGAGCACAGACTCCGGGCGCGCAGGCTCAGCAGCCATGGCTCACGGGCCCAGCCGCCGCGTGGCATGTGGGATCTTCCCGGACCGGGGCACGAACCCGCGTCCCCTGCATCGGCAGGCGGACTCCCAACCACTGCGCCACCAGGGAAGCCCCCAGGCATCTTTTTTTGTGGCAACTATCTGCCTGCATGTTCCATATCCCTACAAAGTATAAGCCCCCTAAGAGCACTTGCCATGTCTTAGAAAACTTTGAAACAAGTAATATTTGTTTAGCATTTTATACCTTCCAAAGAGCATTTCTGTACATGATCCCATAGAATACTCAGTAACTTAGTGATGTAGGTCTTAGTGTAACTGAAAGTGGGGTCCGGCTGCTCGCTGCCCAAGAGCCATTAAAGAGGCAAGGTTGGTGGAAAGGAAAGTTTGCTTTATTTCAGAGGCCGGCAACCGGCGGGAGGGCAGACGCTTGTCCAAGGTCGGCCCCCCCTGCCCCCCCATTGACAATCAGGGGGCAAGAGCTTTTATAGATGGAGGGAGGGGGCTACATGCAGAAACAGCACAGTCAGCTCCGACAGTCATCTTGAAATTGGTCATCGGTGGTCTGACCAGTGTCATCTTGATTGTTTTAAGTACAATTAATCTTCATTTCCAGGGTCGGTTTATTCCCACTTCCTTGAGGCCAATTCTCAGAATTGTGGCTGCTTATGTCATGGCTACAGCCTGGTCATCATGTAGTTAACTTCTTCCACCTGATGGGGGTTTCAGTATCTATAAGACAGCTCACAGGATGTGGCTCAGAATCTTATCTATAGCCCTTGAGGAGGAACCAAAAGTCCTTGACTTTGCTTAATGACTAAAGTATTATTATTTGGTCTCCTTTGACTGTTTTCCTTTGTTTCTGCATTTTCTCCCTTCTCTGATTAAACTTATTCTTTGGCTAAAGGTTTTCTACAGACAAAAGGCAGACTGAGGACATGGTGGGGGACCACAGAGTCCTGCTCCATTTCATTATTAATCTAATTATGAATCTAATTTACTTTAAAAAAAATTTTTTCGTATCAGAGGAGAAAACAGAATCAGAAAGGCTATGATTTGCCAAAGATCAGCCAGCCATTGAATGTGGAGGTGGGTGTGGAGGGCTCCCGCTGTTTGGGGCTGCCCGGTATCTGTTTTCCTTTCTTCTGGATGTAACAACTTAATTTTCCTTTGGGGAACTATTTCTTTTCCTCACAGCCCTTGAGTTTGGGTGAGGCTGACCCCATGGGAGTGCAACTAAGTCCTGTCCAATAAGAGTTCCGATTATCCCTAACCTCAGTGATTGGTTTAGATGTGAACATGTGACCCAAGCTGGGCCAATCAGAGCTAATCAGTACCAGTCCTAGGACTTTCGCTGGAACTCTTTTTTCTTGCATTACGTTGATTGCTCCCAGTTAAGACCAGCCTGCCTTTCTTCAGAGTTCTGTGGGCAAGTGACGTGGGAGTCCTAGGAGCTCCCCAGCTCTGCAAAATACCACCGTACCCATGCCCTCCAGAACGCCGCTGACAGGAGTAAAATGGGCTCTGAACTCTGCCTGCTCCTAGAAGAACCTCTTGCTTCTCACCTCCCTCCCTTTCAGTCCTTGCTGACCCACCACCACTCTCTGCCTTGAGACCACCAACACTTATCTCAACATACTCATTATCTGCTTATATCAGTCTCCCCAAAAGTGCAGGACACCCAGGTCATCCCATATTCCCAGGATGCTAATCCTCATACTGCTTTATAAGCAATGAGGCGCACACACACCACCACCACCCCCCATGCCCCCCCACAGTCCCTTTCCCTGTGTTTTTAGTTTCCATACAATTTGCATTCTGAACATCCACAGTTACTTATTTTTTTTCTTCCCCAACTTTATAAAGATGTAATGGACTCATAACAATGTGTAAGTTTAAAGTGCACACAGTGTTTATTTGATACACACATATTGCAAAATGATTACCACCATAGCTTAGCTAACACCTGCATCACATCCCATAATTACCATTTCTTTTTTGTGGTGAGACTAAGATTTACTCTTAGAGAAGTTACTTGTTTCTTTTATGTCTGTTTCTCCCCACTAGAATGCAAGCCTTATGAGGAAAGGGACCATTCCTGTTTGATACACTGCCATGTATTCCCAGTACTTAGAACAGTGTGTAGGCTAAGGGGGGTTCGGTAATACTGAATTAATGAATAAATATGCCCAGCCTGTTTTGATGGGGATAAGCCCACTTGAGAAAGAAAGCAGTAGAGGAGAAAGCAGATGCATGAGGAGGGAAGAACAATATTCCTGCATTTTAAAAACCTTGTCTTAGTCGGCTTGGGCTGCTATAACAAAACACTATAGACTGGGTGGCCTAAACCACAGAAATCTCTTTTCTCACAGTTCTTGAGGCTGAAAGTCCGAGATCAAGTACCAGCATGGTTGAGCTCTGGTAGGGCTCTCCTCCTGGCTTGCAGATGGCCTCCTTCTCACTGTGTCCTCACAGGGCCTCTCCTCGATGTGTGTGTGTGTGTGTGTGTGTATGTGTGTAGAGTGCTCTCTCTTCCTCTTCCTAGAAGCCGCCAATCCTATCAGATTAGGTCTCCACCCTTATGAGCTTATTTAACCCTAAGTACCTCCTAACAGTCCCATTTCCAAATACAGTCACATTGGGTATTAGGGCTTCACTGTATGAGTTTTGGGAAGGACACAATTCAGTCCATAGCACCCTGACCCCAGATGTGCCTTAAACTTTTCAGTGACGTGAAGCAATACTTTCTTCTGCTTATTTTCTGCCTTAAACCGGATTGAGTTTGGTTTCTTAAAAACCAAATTTAAAAGAAGCCTAACCACTCCCCAACAAAAAAGACAAACAACCCAATTTGAAAAATGGGCTAAGGGTGGTCCAGTGGGTAAGAGTCTGTACTCCCAATGCAGGGGGTCCAGGTTCGATCCCTGGTCAGGGAACTAGATCCTGCATGCATGCTGCAACTGAGTCCGCATACTGCAACTAAGAAGTCCGCATGCTGCAACTAAAAGATCCCACATGCTGCAACTAAGACCCGGCACAGCCTAAAATAAATAAATAAATAATTTTTTAAATGTTTTTTAAAAATGGGCTAAGAATGGAAGAGACAATTCTCCAAAGAAGATATACAAATGGCCAATAAGCACACAGCATGACTAGTCATGGAGAAATGCAAATCAAAACCACAGTGAGATACTACTTCATTTCTATTAGGATGGCTAATAGCCACACCAAAAAATGTTCTCATTGTAGTAACATTGTAACATTGTTGACCAGGTTGTATAGAAATGAGAACACTTGTGCATTGCTGGTGGGAATATTAAATAGTGCAGCTACTGTGAAGACGGTATGATAATTCCTCAAAAAGTTAAACACAGAATTGCATATGATCCAGCCGTTCTACTTCCAGGTGTACAGCCAAAAGAAATGAAAGCAGGACCCCCAAATGGATATTCGTACACCAATGTGCATATCAGCATTACTCGCAATAGCCAAAAGGTGAAAATAATGCACGTGTCCATTAACAGATGAATGGATAGGGACTTCCCTGGCGGTCCAGTGATTAGGACTCAGCGTTTTCACTGCGGTGGCCCCAGGTTCAATCCCTGGTTGGGAAACTAAAATTCAGCAAGCTGCGCGGCTCGGCAAAAAAAACCCCAAACAGATGAATAAACAAAATGTGCTATATACATATGATGAAATATTTTTCAGCCTTAAAAAAGAAGGAGCTCCTTCTGTCCGTCCCCGGCCTGTGAGAGCGCATCTCCTCCGCGGCCTTCTTCCTGCCGCCGTGTACCGGTGCCTGGGCGAAGCGCTGCTGCTGTCCCGCGTCGGGCCCGCAGTCCTAGGCTCGGCAGCGGCCGACTCGGCCGCACTGCTGGGCCGGGCCGCTGGCAGGCCGGCGCCACCGCCCCTGCAGCCGGGGCTCGCGCCGCCCGGCCGGCGACACTACAGCAAGGCGGCGGCCGACCGCGAGGACGACCCCAACTTCTTCAAGACGGTGGAGGGCTTCTTGGACCGCGGCGCCAGCATCGTGGAGGACAAGCTGGTGGAGGACCTCAAGACCCGGGAGAGCGAGGAACAGAAGCGGAACCGGGTGCGTGGCGTCCTGCGGATCGTCAAGCCCTGCAACCACGTGCTGAGCTGGTCCTTCCCCATCCGGCGCGACGACGGCTCCTGGGAGGTCGTCGAGGGCTACCGGACCCAGCACAGCCAGCACCGCACGCCCTGCAAGGGAGGTATCCGTTACAGCACTGATGTGAGTGTAGATGAAGTAAAAGCTCTGGCTTCTCTGATGGCATATAAGTGTGCAGTGGTCGATGTGCTATTTGGGGGTGCCAAAGCCAGTGTTAAGATCAATCCCAAGAACTATACCGATAATGAATTGGAAAACATCACAAGGAGGTTCACCATGGAGCTGGCAAAGAAGGGCTTTATTGGTCCTGGCATTGATGTACCTGCCCCAGACATGAGCACGGACGAGCGGAAGGTGTCCTGGATTGCTGACACCTATGATAGCACCATAGGGCACTATGATATTAACGCCCATGCCTGTGTTACCGGTAAGCCCATCAGACAGGGTGGAATCCACGGACGGATCTTTGCTGCTGGTCATTCCATGGGGTTGAAAACTTCATCAGTGAAGCTTCTTACATGAGTATTTTAGGAATGACACCAGGATTTGGAGATAAAACATTTGTTGTTCAGGGATTTGGTAATGTGGGCCTGCCCTCTATGAGATATTTACATCATTTTGGTGCTAACTGTGTTGGTGTTGGTGAATCTGATGGGAACATATGGAATCCAGATGGTATTGACCCAAAGGAACTGGAAGACTTCAAATTGCAACATGGAACAATCCTGGGCTTCCCCAAAGCAAAGATCTATGAAGGGAGCATCTTGGAGGTGGACTGTGACATATTGATCCTCGCTGCCAGCGAGAAGCAGCTGACCAAGTCCAATACACCCTGAGTCAAAGCCAAGATCATTGCTGAAGGTGCCAATGACCGACAACTCCAGAAGCTGGTAAGATTTTCCTAGAGAGGAACGTCATGGTTATTCCAGATCTCTACTTGAATGCTGGAGGAGTGACAGTATCTTACTTTGAGTGGCTGAAGAATCTGAATCATGTCAGCTATGGCCGTTTGACCTTCAAATATGAATGGGATTCTAACTACCACTTGCTCATGTCTGTTCAAGAGAGTTTGGAAAGGAAATTTGGAAAGCATGGTGGAACTGTTCCCATTGTACCCACAGCAGAGTTCCAAGACAGGATATCGGGTGCCTCTGAGAAAGACGTCGTGCACTCTGCCTTAGCTTACACCACGGAGCGCTCTGCCAGGCAAGTCATGCGCACAGCCGTGAGGTATAACCTAGGCTTGGACCCGAGAACAGCTGCCTATGTCAACGCCATCGAGAAAGTCTTCAAGGTTACAATGAAGCTGGTGTGACCTTCACATAGACCGGACGGGACTGCGGCTGACTGCTTCACTACCCTCCTCACCTCTTCATCTGCAGACCTATCACAAGTTTACATGTAACCACAGAAATCTCTCTCTCATGACTTAATAGATAACGGACACCATTTTCAACAAGTCAATCCAAATCAGCCCCTTAAGAAAAAAAGTTAGGGGATCATATATAAGCTAATAAGTGATAGTAGAAATTAGCTATGTCAGAGAGCCATCTGGGCATTTTGCCTTTAAATAAAGTCTTTTCCCTCTGCCTGTGCTGCCTTTGCTCCATGGCTGTTTCCCAGCACAGTCAGCTGTAACCCTGGGAAAACTCCTTTTGTCCAAGAGCAGTGAGTCCCTTGCCACTTCAGCTCGGGACAGATCTATCAGGTGCTTGGACACATTTAAGAAGCAGGTATATGGCATTTTCAGGAGGTAGCATGGTCCTCAAGTGAGTTATTGGTATTTCACATCAGCAAAATAACTCAGTTTTACAGGTTACAAACAAAAAAACCTTTCTCTGTATGCATTTTATTCTTTTAGAATAAAATAAGTACATGCTGCTGTAATAAAATTGCCTTTAATCACTTAACAAGCCTAAACTTGACTCAAGCAGTGAATGTCTGTAAACATAATAAATGAAAAAAGCTAGTATTTTTATAACATAAAGCACTCTCATTTATAACCTGTCAATTGCATATTGTCATCCAGCAAAAATAAAAAGCCTGGTAGACCATTAAGTTATCTTCATACCTGCAAACGATGGAGGTTATTTTTGTTAAGACTGTCAGAATTTACTAACCACAATTATGACATAGAGTCCAAAGAACACAGTAACCTCCTTATAATGTTAATTAATTGTCCTCTTTTGAAGATCTATTGTGTTGACTAATTGAACAATAATTCAAGTAGCGTGCCCCAGAAGAAAACCACTTGGGATCCGTCTTTGGCGGCTCTGAGCATTGCCAATGGCCCCGACTAGCCCTGACTTTGTGTCGTCATTTAGAGCCCTCATCTTCTGCGCACAGCTTCATTCCCAGTGGGCTGGAAACAACCTGGGGTTGTGTTTTCTTTGGGAGTTGTTTGGCCAGGGCCTTTTGAACAGTAGTGTCCCAATGAGGTACTAGATATTATTTATATAAGAATGAGCTGCTTTTTTTTAACAATAATATCCTTTCAGAAATTTCTAACTACTTTGTAACTGCATGACTTAACCTGGTGACAAAAGCAGTTATTAAAAAGCCTATCTTGGGCTTCCCTGGTGGCACAGTGGTAGAGAGTCCGCCTGCCCATGTAGGGGATGCGGGTTCGTCCCCCGGTCCAGGAAGATCCCACATGCCGCGGAACGGCTAGGCCCGTGAGCCATGGCCGCTAAGCCTGCGCGTCCAGAGCCTGTGCTCCGCAACGGGAGAGGCCACAACAGTGAGAGGCCCTCGTACCGCAAAAAAAAAAAAAAAAAAAGCCTACCTTTTACAGAAAGAAAAAACAAAAAAAGGAGGAAATTCTGGCATATGTTATGACATGGGTGAACCACGAGGACATCATGCTACTGAAATAAGCCGGTTGCAAAATGACAAATATTGTATGATTCCCCTTATATGAGGTTCCTAGGGTAATAAAATTCATAGAGACAGAAAGTAGAATGGTGATTGTGAGAGGCTGGGGGAAGGGGGAAATGGACAGCTATTGTTTAATGGGTACAGAGTTTCAGTTCGGGGAAAATGACAAGGTTCTGAAGATGGTTATACAGCAGTGTGGATGTACTTAATGCCACTGAACTTAAGAAAAAGTTAAATGGTAAACTTTTTTTTTTTAACAGGAAAGTTTATTTTAAATTTGACGATCACACATTTGAAAATGGTAAACTTCACGTTATGCGTATTTTACCATAATAACAAAAAGAAACCTAACCAGTACATAGATCTCAAACCCAAATCTTTAGACTCCAAACCGTGTCTCCTTCCATCACTTGTGCTCTCCAGCTCAAATGCCCTGCACATCATTTGTGCTTAATAAAAATCAGGTGAACAAGTGAATTAATACATAAATGAATGAATGCATTAATGTTTATTTTTAGTTAACCTGCGGGCTTTTCATCTCCTGGCAAAAAGCAAACGTTTTAATTTGTAGTCCTTAACAGTCTGGAAAGTATCATGAAAGTTCAACCCAGTTTCTTACTTCAGGAAGCCTAGAGGCATGTCCCTACCACATACCTGAAGTTCACACTGACATGTCCACATTTAGCACAGGAGAGTTTATTTGCCTGTGTATGTATATTTCGAGTGTGACCTTGGAGTAGAAACACCTTGAAGGCAGACACACTTTTCTTTGTATCATTCACAATAGCTAGTTCAGGGAGTTTGTACACTCAGCTGCTACCCCAGAGCCCTGGTAAACATGGTAGCTGGGCAAAAGTAGCTTTGAGACAACCTCTGGGCTTTACTTCACTCCCTCACCAAGCCCTGGTGACGTTTACATTCTAGATGTTTAGATGTCATCGTCATTGCCACCACTCTGATTAAGGCCATTATCTGTCACCTGACCCCTTGCAGGAGCCTCCTAACTGGTCTCCTTCTTTCTCTCTTGCACCCTCCCCTACATCCTTCCGTTCCCCACAGAGCAGCAAGGCTATGAATCTGATTATGTTCTACCCTGGCTTAAAACCTTGAATGACTTCCCGCTGTGGAAGCATACAGACAAAATCTCCTAACTTGGCCTAGTTGGTCCTCATATGTTCTATCATCCTGTGTAAACAGTCAAGCCTCATACAGAACCACCTCCTATATCCTCTCTGGGCTGCAGCCAGATGCTCTGGGTCTGATATTGACCAGGGTTCTTGGCCTTCACCAGTCAATAGAAATTGACTAGATACCAGGCAAGAAATTCAGGCAAGGCTTTATTGGGGCCCCTGCTTGGGGCGGGGGAAGGGGGGGGGAAGGTGGGGGGGGGAGGGGGGAAGGGGGGAGGGGGGAAGGTGAGGGGGGAAGGGGGGAAGGGGGGGAAGGTGAGGGGGGAAGGTGGGGGGGAAGGTGGGGGGGAAGGTGGGGGGGAAGGTGGGTGGGGGAAGGTGGGTGGGGGGAAGGTGGGTGGCGAAGGTGGGTGGGGGGGGAAGGTGGGGGGGAAGGTGGGTGAGGGGGGAAGGTGGGGGGGTGGGGAACACACAACCAACAGGTTCCCTTGCTTGCTCCCTGACTGGGGGGGGGGTGAGCTTCCTCCTTATATAGGGTGAGGGTAGGGGTGGGTCCAGGGGTCGGGCCAGAGGGGTGGCTTAGGTGGTCTGCCCACCCCTTAGGTGGTGTTGAGTGAAGGGGGCATGCGCAGTACCCTGCTTTTGCTCCAGGCTCTTAAAAAGTGGCAGTTGCATTTTTTGGTCTCTTTGTATCTTTTGTCCACAGTTTTGCCCCAACTAAACAGGCACACAGTTATTTTTAGTCCCATATAGTTTTTTTTTTAATATTCTGTTTCTGGAGGAGAGGTGTGTCCAGGTGCAAGCATTGCAGCACTGCAGCAGAGGGTCCCAGGTCCCAGCCTGTCTTGGGTCTTCCATTCCTGAAATGCACGTCCTCCCACTACAAAATCTTCGTGCGCACTGTTACCTCTCCTCCCTCCCTTCCCTCTCCGTCTGCCTGTTCAGTACTTATTTCTCCTTCAGCTCTCCCAATAAGCATCAATTCCTCAGCAAAATCTTCCCTGGCCTCCTCCTGCATCCCACTCAGGCTTGGTCAGCTTCCTTTGGAACAAGCTGTCATGGATCAGTGTTCCTTTCCTGCAGGGCACCACCCTCAGTTAGTAAGTACACATTCCTTCCCAGCACTATTTGATCAATGACTATCTCCCACACTGAGCAGACTCTAAGCTCCATAAGGACAAAGGCCCATCACTGAATCACCATTGTCTAACACAATGCATGGTGTATAATCGCTGCTCAATAAACATGTGTGGGAAGAAAAAAGGGAAGGAGAGAAAGAAACAAAACAATAGGGGCCCCTTGTGGAAGGTTAGGAATCCATACAGCACCATATTCACACAGCACCAGCACTGTTTGACACAATAGCTAAAATTCAGCAGACACACTTCCAAGTTTCATCTTGGTTTTGCAGGCTTGGTCAAATGGCCAAAATTCTCTAATTTTTTGTTTGTTCGATTTATTTCTGCAGACAGATATAGATTCCTACTAAGCGGAAGGCATGTATTATTGGAAGGATTCTTCTCAACTAGAAGGTAGCCTTCCAGAGAGGGATATATTAGAATTTCAAGGGGGATTCCTACTCAGAGTGCAAATAAACCCACAACCAATGTGATGGTACTTGAGTGAGCTAGCAGGCAGAAAGTGATGCAGAGATGAATCAGACAGTCCATGACATCAAAGAAGTTACTCTTGAATGTGGGAAAGACATGAGGCTAGAACTATACTATGAGGCAATTTGCTAAAACAAAGAGAAAGGGGGAATTCCCTGGCGGTCCAGTGGTTAGGACTCCATGCTTTCACTGACGAGGGCCCGGGTTCAAACCCTGGTCAGGGAACTCAGATCCCACAAGCCATGTGGCACGGCCAAAAAAAAGAATACAGAGAAAGGTGCCCACAGAGCACAAAGGAGGAGTGACTAGTTTCAACCGGGGGAGGAGAGGAGAGGGTTCGTTCGTAACTTTGGAGCTGGACCCGGGAGGGTAGGCAGGACCTCACGGATAGCCATGAGGGACAGCCATCTGGACCTCTCTCCAAGAAAGATGGTGAAGGCTAACTATCAAAGAGCTTCACCAGAGGCTCTGTGAGTATCAAGTACTGCCTCTTGATGGCAGATAACTCTAATATATTCCGCTACACAGCAATTGTGCTCAGCTGACCAATAATATTACTTCTGTGAACTGAATGTATCTAAGCTTTTTCCTTCACTACCCAAGAAGGTCTTGATTTACCGGCATCATCCGTGTGTGGGAGAAATGACTCTAGCCACCAACAGGAGATTAGCTGAGGAGGAGTTGACTCATACGTAGAACTAACTGGTGATTTCTGCCCCATCTCTGTTCTTACTGGGCTGCCAAATGCCTGGCACTCTCTGTGACTTGATCGATTCAGTTTGACCACCTGGAGAAACACATAAACAAGGCATGTCTTTCCAGAGCAAGATATGAGGAAACAGAGAACAGAGATGGTTCTAGACAAAACAGACATCAGCCACGTCTAGATGGGCACGCCTGGGCTCCCTGGCTGGTGTAGAGCACGCCGCTCATGGCTGTTAGTACTTCTTGGGTTCTGGGCATTATTCTAAAGTGCTTTGTATGTGTTAAGTCATTGAATCCTCACTGCAATCTGAGATAGGCGGAGTCATTGCCATGCACTTTAATAGGGGAGAGAGATGAAGCCCAGAGGGGCTAAGTAACCTGTCCAAGGTCACACAGCAGTGGGATTTGAACTCGCAGCCCATGCCCTTCACCACCGTGTTAGACTGCCTCTCATCCTCAGAGCTGAAAGCCAGGACATTGGAGTCAGGCACAGCTGCCTTTAATAAGAGCTTCCTCACTTTCCAGCTGTGTGACCTTGGCCCCATTATCTAACTTTTCAGGGCCATTTGCATTGTAATAAGCCCCAAAGCCTTAAACTTGGGGAACAGCTCTCAGCTGGAGGAATTTGGTGTCTCAGCCTGCCAGTTGGCTCCCTGCCCCTGTCCCTGGCCCTCACCCCCAGCTGAGACTCTGATTTCAACTCTTGCTCGCTGCTCAGCCCCAGCCTTCCAGTTCTGAAAAAGGACGTCCTGAAACAGACTGAGCTGTGCCAAATGGAGGCCAAGTCTTGGAGTGCTTGGCCTCTTGGTCTCATCCGGGCCCCAGAGCTCTAACGTGAGCTCCTGAGCTCTGGTGTGGCTATACCCACGTTTCCCCTTGTGTGGTTCCTCTGTCCCATTAATAGGGCCCAAGGCCTTGCGTCTTTACCCAGATTCCCTCATGCACTCTGCTCTGACACCTCCATCCGAATCCCAGTTCTAGAAACCTATCTAGCGCCCAGTCCTGGTGTACGGGTCAGTCCTGGCCTTGCACTTGCCAGTCCCTCTCCCCAGTTCAAGAAGAGCACGGCTCCTTAGATGACCCTCAGAGCTGGGCCTCTGCAACGATGGACTGGCCTCTCAGTTGACTGATTACCTGACCACTCGCCACACCTGCACTCCCCAAACTGCTCTAGCCACAGGCAGATAAGCCAAGTAATTCTTTTTTTTGAGATACAATCTATAGAACATAAAATTCACCATTTTAATCATTTAAAGTTTACCTGGTTGTACAATCCTCACCACTACCTAATTCCAGAATATTTTCATCTCCCTATAAAGAAACTCCATACTTTTTACCAGTCATTCTCCACTTCCCCGCCCTCCAACCCCTGGCAATCACCAAACTACCTTCTGTCACCACGGATTTGCCTGTTCCGGACATGTCATATGAATGTAATCGTATCTATTTGTCCTTTTTTGGACTTAGCATAACGTTTTGAAAGTTCATCCACGTTATAACATGAATCAGTACGTCGTTCTTTTTATGGCTGAATAATATTCCCTTGTGTGGCTAAACCATGTTTTGTTTATCCATTCGTCAGTTGATGAACATCTGGGCTGTTCTTACTTTTTGGCTCTCATGAATAATACTCCTATGAACATATGTATACAAGTTTTTCTGTGAATATGTTTTCAGTTATCTTGGGTGTGTACCAAGGAGTAGGACTGCTGAATCGCAGGGTAGCTCTATGTTTAACTTTTTGAGGAATTTCTAAACTGTTTGCACTGTTTTATCTTCTCAACAGCAATGTATGAGACTTCCAATTTCTCTGTATCCTGGTCAACACTTGTCAATGTCCTACCTGGTATTTCTTGGATCCCCTTGCAGTGGGTGTTTCTTGAACTTGGTGATTCTTAAACAAAATAGTTAAAAGTGTTTGATGACAGATTACTACTTTTGGGTCAGCTCTACCATTCAGGGCCCTAAGGCAGGTATATTTCTTGGGTGAGTTTTTTTTTTAATTTTCCTAACCATCAGTTTTCTCATCTGTTAAATGGGAATAACAATAGGATTGTTGGGTTAACTAAATGAGCCCATGCATGTCAAATCCTTAGCATGATGCTTGTACAGACAATACCTTGACAGATGATGGCTCTCATTATGACCATCTTTCTTTGCCTACACACCTAGACCTCTGATCAGTTGGTCATTGCATCAGTCATGCAGCCAGTTAACAAATACAGAGAGCCCACCATGTGCCAGGTACGATTTTAGGAACTAGGACTATGGTGCCAAAGAAGAAGAGATCTCACAGTTAGGGAGCTAATATTCTACGAGGGCAAGAGCCATCATAAACATGCACATTTAAAAATAAAGATAGGGCTTCCCTGGTGGCGCAGTGGTTGGGAGTCCGCCTGCCAATGCAGGGGATGCGGGTTCGTGCCCCGGTCCGGGAAGGTCCCACATGCCGCGGAGCGGCTGGGCCCATGAGCCATGGCCGCTGAGCCTGCGCGTCCGGAGCCTGTGCTCTGCGACGGGAGAGGCCGCAGCGGTGAGAGGCCCGCGTACCGCCAGGAAAATAAATAAATAAATAAATAAATAAATAAATAAATAAGATAAGATAAGATAATTCTAGGAACTAGAAGAGCCTTGATAAAATAAAACAGGGTGATGCGTAGTGAGGAAGGTGAGGCTGCTCAGCTGGCCCTGCGAACACAAGCCTCTTGGAGGAGGAACATTGGAGTAAAGACCAGACTGGAGATGGGGAGGCAACCAATTAGAGGTCTGGGGAATAGCGTTCGCACAGAAGGAAACTCAGAGTCCCTGCGACAGGAACAGCTTAGGGGGTGGGCATGGAGCCGAAAGAAGAAGTGAGGGGAAGAGAGAAGGGAACAGCAGTAGCTCCCCGCAAGCCTGGGGTCGTGGAGAAGAGCCAGCAGGAGGCCAAGTGCTGCTGAGGCGCCGCGGTGAGACAGCAGCAAGGAAACGGAACTGACAGTGGGGCCCCCAGAAGGGCGTCCGTGAAACTGGGCCAGACCCCGAGCGTGATATTTGGCAGGAGTTCTGGGTACTAAATGTTCTCTATAATTGGCAGGAATCAAAGGAGGCTCACCAGAGAGCCTCAACCTGAACACCACTGTCACTTGCTCTGGGGAAGTTGTGTCCTCACTCAGATTGCTTTAGTCCGATACAGAGCACGGATCACAGCCCTGGGAGAACGGTGTGTATTGATCTAAGTGCTTGCACTTTGAAGAGTTGCTAGAAGGAAGACTGGACCCTCTCTTCCCTTCAGGGGATACCCCGGATGGTGTTGGTGGAGTTGAGCACTGGTTCCTGTGATGCCACAATGTCTAAGCACAAGCACCCAGCAGGCATCACAGAAAGGCCAGTCACAGCCCATGAGCTGGCCTGAGTGACGATGCAAATGGCCCCCTGTGGCGACGGCCCCCCTGTGACGACGCAAACGGCCATGGAGGGCTCCAGGAGTGTTCAAAGAATGTGTGGTTAAGGGCGAGGATTTTAGACCGGGCACCCGTGGGTTTTGCCTGTGCTCTGGGTTCCACCACTTTCTAGCGACCTGGCTATCAGCAAGTTTCCTCAACAGTTTAAGCTTCCCTTTCCCCATCCGTGAAATGGAGATAACAGCTAAATCATAGGAGTAGCAAGTACACTGCACAAAAAGAGCTGCGCGTGGAGCCTGCCACTTAGTAAGCCCTCAATAAATGTCACTTGTCATCATTTATTATTATTTTTATTCCTCTCCCGCTACTACTATATTAAGAGCTTCCACCTATGAAGGGTCACCATGCTTTGAAAAGGAAGTGCAGGGACTTCCCTGGCGGTCCAGTGGTTAAGACTCCTAGCTCCCAATGCAGGGGGCACAGGTTCAATCCCTGGTTGGGGAACTAAGATCCTGCATGCTGCACGGCATGGCCAAAAATAAATACACAAACAAATAAATAAATTTGTTTTTTTAAAAAGAAAAGTTACTCAGAACTTAAAAAAAAGAAAAAGAAAAGGAAGTGCAGAGGTTGAAGGGTGTCCCAAGAAGGGCAGTGATCAAAACAATACTAAGAATCTGAAGACTGGAAGAAAAGGTTGGCACAGCAGGGGTGAGAGTAGAACCGGCATGAAAGAATGTTATCAACCAGCTTTTCAAGTATGAAAATCGAAGAACTATAAGATGGAAAGGGGGAAAAACTCATATTTTCTTGGCATAACCTACCATATGCCAAATGCCAGACTCAGGCCTTTATATTTATTACATGTATTTAACCCCGTTACAATCCTCTGAGACAATGATGATGAGGATGAGGATGAGGATGGTGATGATGGTGGTGATTCCCATTTTACAGATAAGGAAACTGAGGCCAAGAGACCAAAGTCAAACACTAAGTGATATGCTGCCGTCTGCCTGACTCCAATACTAATGCTCTTTTCTCTATAAGCTAAACCAATAAAGCCCCAGCAAAACCTATGTCATTAATTACAGAGATTGTGAACTCCACAGATCCAAGTATATTTCCCCAAATGTTACAGCTGCACAGTGGAGCTGTGACTGTAGCTTGGAGCAACTAATCCAGCCCAGGGAGACTGACGTGAGCAACTAAGTAGAATATTGGAATGATAAAGTCTCTTTATGTAACAAAAACAAACTTCCAGCAGAGCACAGAGGAGGAAGGATTCTTTCTGCAAGGGCTAAGAGTCATTAGGGAACAGGACAAAAAAGTCTGAGGCCTTTTACAGAAGCAAGAGTTTCAGATGAGGCTCTCTGGGTTGTCAGGTCGAAAGGCATGGGGAGGGCATTCTTTGCAGCTGGGGCACATGAAGCTCTGGTATGGAGGTGGGAAGGCACATGGCTTGTTCAGGAAAAGACTTAGACCACCCGGACAGGAGCATGGAACAGGGTTCCCAGGGGCAGAGGGGCTGGAAAAGTAGGGTGTCACCTGATGGCAAGATACGTTGCATGACAAGCTGTGGATTTTAGACTCTGTCCTATAGGCTTGTGACCAGCACTGCCACTTTCACAGTCATCCTGGTCTCCCCCTCCCTCCCCCCTACATCTAACAGGTACCCAAGGAAGGCCTGTTGATTTCAGTTTGTAGGTAGCTCATGGATCTCTCCCTGCTGCCCGTGCCCTAAGCAAGGCTCTCATGGTTCCCTACGTGGACCATTGCCATGGCTTCCATTTATTTATTTATTTTTTAAACTAGAGAAATCACTTTATTTCTAATAAGTTAATTTAATCTTTCTAGAAGATCCTTTTGAGTTAAGGAGTGGTTGCTAAACAGGGTAGAAAAAAGAATGTTCTAGGTATGGGACATGGCTTGTGAGAAATCTTGAAGTTGGCAGAGGAGAGGATAAAACACCATTCCTCTGTGCCTGGAATTGTGCTAAGTGCTCTGTGCAGGTTATTTCATTTTGCCATGGCTTCCCTTTTGTCCTCTCTGCCTCCTGCTCAGTTATCCTTCCCCACCGCCTCCCAACCCCACCCCATGCATCCTCCATGACGCTGACAAAATGTTCTTTTTTATCCATAAACCTGATCCCGGCATCCCGCCACCCAACATTCCTCCATAGCCTCTCAGTCACTAACAAGACACAACCTGTCCCACTTGCTTGGCTACCAGCGTTGTTCACAATTGGGCACCTGCTGATCCGTCCCACCTCATCTTCCATGGCTCCCCCTCCAGAACTGTGTGCTCTGGTAACACTCAGTTATTTATAGCTCTCAGGACACGTTACTATATTCTCCCTGCTTTCAGATTTTGCACATTCCATTCCATCGGCCCTACATATGACCCCAACTTGCCACGCCTTGCCCCGACGGAGCCCACTCCAGAGCTACGAAGCACTTCTTCCTCTGTGAGATCATCCCTCACGCCTCTGCACAGCCCAGGTGATCCTTTCCTTAACCTCTCTCTATACTTCACACGACATACCGTGAAATTAATTACACAATTATACTGAACTAAGTGTATGCAACTATGTATCTCCCCTCTTGACAATAAGCTCTCTCTAAAGGAAACCACTGTCTATTTTTTGACTTTATTTTTCTCGAGCAGTGTCGGTTCACAGCAAAATTGAGGGGAAGGTACAGCAATTTTCCATTTACTCCCTGCCCCTCCCCCACACGCAGAGCCTCCTCCGTTGTCAACATCCCCTACCAGAGTGGGACACTGGTTGCAATCAATGGACCTACACTGACACATCATTATCACTCAAAGCCCCTAGTTTACATTAGGGATCACTCTTGCTGTTGTACAACCTATGGGTTTGAACAAACACATCATGACATAGATCTACCAATATAGCATCGTACAAAGTAGTTTCACTGCCCTAACAGTCCTCTGAGCTCTGCCTATTCATCCCTCCCCTGCCACTAATCCCTGGCAACCACTGATCCTTTTTATTTTTTCGGTGGTTTGCCTTTTCCAGAATGTTATACAGTTGGAATCATACAGTCTTTTCAGAAACACTGTTGTTTGATGATTATATCCAGTGCCTATCACATTACCTAGCACGTAGTAGGTGCAAGCTATTTACAGAATCAATGATTTAGTCGATGTGTTTGGGGAAAGGATGTCCAGTGTCGGAGGCATGGCATAAATAATTAGGCTCTAAGCTCCAAAAGAAGCTGTTCTGAGCTGTTTTGAAGCTAGCAGACTACGAATGATTCATTCCATCTGCAGACCCCATCCCCAGGGCTAGCACGGTATTTTTTGTATGACAGAGGCTCAGTAAATACAGAATAAGGACATAGTCTCTGCCCTCAGAAAGTATACAGTGGACCAAGGAATGTTTCTGCAACCATGCTATTCCTGTCCTGCTTCTTCAGTTGTCCCCAGGAGGCCCTAGGACTCCAATCACGTGTTCTTTCATTGATTTATTCAACAAAGCTATCCTAGGTCAAGCTCTGTGTTGTGCTTTTCAACTGGAAACTTCTGGAAGGGCAAGGCTGTGGTCGGATGTTTGGTGCTGTATTGCCCGGGCTGAGCATCCCACAGGAACAGACCTTCTCCCTCAAAGCATTCCATGCCCAGTACCTTGGGGCCCCGGAGAGTTCTTCCTGCCCCTGCTTGACTATTCCAGCTCATCAGGCTTTCTCCACATTCTGGAGTCCTGTTGTACTCCAGCTGGAACCAGACAGTTTGGCGTTAATTGCACTCTAATTGTTTCAAGTGTGCTATTTTTATCTACCCAGTACCCTGCACTCTCCTTGCAAATGAGCCTGGTCTTTCAGTTTCACATTGCCACTGTGCCCCCAGCACTCAGTAAAAGCTTGCTGATAGATTTTTTTGGTGAGCTGTAATATGGATCTCTCCTGAAACTCTGTTGCTACTTCTACCGTGGCAATCCCCCTCCCCACTTCCAACACCTCCCACTAACTGTTTCTTCTATTGGTGTTTCCAACTTTTTGTTCTTCTCTCCCAGAGCAAACTTTATTTCACTGACCATGGAAGCTACTGAGGCTCTTTCTTTTTGCTACTCCTCTAAGGGCTGTCTTAGCAAGAAATGTTATTATGATCGGCTGCCTCATGATCTATTTTTATCTCTCCATTAACTGATTAAATACTTCTGGAATCTGTTCGGATGAATGAAGCCTTCACTTTGATTGAATTTCTATGTTTTCAGTTTTATTATCTCCCTTTGCAGTGCTGCCTTGGGTGGTGGGAATTCCCCTGGTCTTTTCTGTGAATACAGTCCAACCCTAACCAACGACAAATCCATGCCATAAAATATTTCCCCCTCTTTGCCAATCAGTATGGTGATCCAGGTCACTTATTGCATGTCTGATGACAAACAAATGTATTATCCGTTTGGTGACAGCTAATGTACAGATGCAAAGAGCAAATGATCTGAAGATGGAAATCCCTGCATTCAAATGATGTCTCCGTATTTACCATTATATGGCCTTAGGCTAGTTATTCAACATTGCTAAGAGAGCTTTGATTTCCTCATCTGCAAATGGGGTAATAAAAATTCATGATTAAGAGACCAGGCATGACACCGCGGTGAGAGGCTCGCGCACTGCAGCAAGGAGTGGTCCCCGCTCACCGCAACTAGAGGGAGTCCGCGTGCAGCAATGAAGACTCAACACTGCCAATGATAAATAAATAAATTTAAAAAAAAGAGACCAGGCATGAAAAACACTCAGCACAGTTCCTGGCACATAGTAATGGTTCAATAGATGGCGGTGTCTGTCATAGGTAAAGGGTGGAGGTAATTGATGATGTGGCTCCCTCACCAGGACGCCTGTTGCTTTTTGCCCCTTCTTGCAGGTGTCTGGTGCTCTTTTGCACATGCAGCACTTGAATCTCAGTTCATGCCAACCTAAACTTGAACCCAAATGAGTCTGCAAACAACTTCATTGCAGCACTTCAGCTTACAGAGTCTTCATCAGCAAAGCTGGGCTCAGAAGTGCTCAAAAAGCTGGCAAAGCTCCATCTGGCTGACTTGGCACCACAGGAGAACAACAGTGCCAAACGCTTCTTACCCGCAAAGGCTGCAGACGCTGCCTTTCGGGATGCAGAGCAGATACCACACACCCGGACAAGTTCCTAATTAACGATGCATAATCAGCGTCTTTCAGATGTGCATATGCTATTCTCTGCCCAGCTTATTAACTGCACTAAACCTTTCATGGCTGGAGATGGAGCATGGCTTATCAGAAAAACCTGTTAGAACCAGCCCAGGCTCAGAGCTCAGAAGATGCAGAAGTTCTGATCCAGGTTACCCCAGAGCTGAGGGAGTCCTAACACAGTTGCTCTCCCCCTCTAAGCCTCTCTGTGAGTAGGGCCACAGAGACCTTCTTCCTCTTAATGTTATTACAACGGGGGCAGTCATGACCATCTCTGGAAAAGTGCTCTGACAGGTGTAGGGACCCACACAGATGCACGTGACAATTACTCCTGGCCTCGGCCGTGGCATTGTTTTCTAAGCAGGAAGAGTGGTCAGGCTTAGGCAAAAATGATGTATGATTGTGCCTTCTAAGGTTTGGGCTTTAAACACATCACCCGTACCCGTGAGGAAAAGAAACCTCCTCCGAGGAGCTCCCAAGGGGCTCACCCAGACTGTGCATGCCTGTGAATCCAGGTTGATCCGACCCAGAAAACCCAGGATTCATTCTCCTTCCTTTCCCAGGCAAAATAGAATCCTCCTTGTAGAGCTCCCCTCAGACAGCTCCACCCTTTCTTTTCTGTTTCCCTCTCCTCCCTCCCCTGCCCGTCTACTTCACACCCCACGCCCCTGTTAAACTACACTCCCCTCAATCCCATCCTCTGAGACCCCTCAGCTTCCCGTCTTCAGGGAGGTGTAGTTAGCCTGGTGGAATATTCCTTGCCTGTTTGCCAGCTTAATACCTTAATACCATTCTCCTCCCTCCCCCCACCCCCAGGTAATTTAGTCATTTTAATAGGAGGCTTCTGGAAAGAATATGATACTCTCAAATCACACCGGAGATTACCTGCTTGGCCCACCTCCACTGGGAGTTGCCCTGAGCAACGGTGCTGATGGGAGCTTGAGTAATCATGGGAGCAAAGCCAGAAGTTTCACTGGGTGCACAATTCCTCACCGAGATGAACACAGAACAGGGTTATATGGTGGGGGTTATAGTCAGCAGAGACCGGGAGATGACATGGGTAGAGACAAAATCACGTTAAGTTCTGGTGTGTTGGAGCTGGAGAGCTGGCTTGACTTGGACAAGAGGAAAACAGAAGTCCCTTCTTTTGGAAAGGCTGCATTCTGTTCTTCCCCCTTATGCTCTGTCCAAAGCCTTTCTGGCCACAGAGGCGGCTCTTGGGGCAGCGAGTAGCAGCTGGCTGCTAAGCGGTAATTTTTTATTTCCCACCAAGTTCCAGGCAGGGAAGGGGCAGCTGACAGGGTCTCATCTGAGACTTTGGCCATGGAATTAATTGCATGAGAATGTTTATTCCACATTATAACACTCAGGAGTCATCTTCCAAGACTGCGAAATAGATAGTGCCTGGGAGGTACTTGTTTCAGCATATGAAGGATGCCCATCATCTAAGGGGCACCTTACTTTGCATTCCGCCTCTCTCTCTCTCTCTCTCTCTCTCTGTCACACACACACACACACACACACACACATGCACACACGTACAGTCACTTGACTACAGAAATTGGGAGCAAGTAGACAGTGGTCCATTGTCGTTAGACGCCACAGAGAGAGAGACAAAGATCCAGAGAAAAAGACTTTATGCTTTATAAATTTAGCAGGACGTCCTGTCTCCGCTTCCCGTCTGTCGGCGGTAGCTGTGGCTCAGCCCCTCTCTGCCCCCTTCTCGCTCACACCTGAGGTCTGCGGTGGGCCCTTCCAGAGACGGCTGCTCTGGGATGCTGAGTCGGGAAGCATTCATCTGGGGAAACGTTCTGAACCATTGCCTGGATGCTCAAGCCCTCCCCCTTACTGGGGTTGCCGTTACCTGGAAGATTTCATTAAAACAGGGTCCAAAATCTCCGTTCCCTCTGCAGCCGAAAAGCAAGCATTCCTGCGATATCGCTAAAGATTCTCTGGGTCCCCGCATCCTGCTTGTGCTGAATTGTTCATCATTCCTGTCTCCCTCCTGAGCATGTTGTCACCTTTCCTTAAGGACTCACTCCCACTGGGCACCGCAGGTCTCACCATCTCTTCACTCTTCAAAGGCTGCCACACCCAGGTGCTGTGCTGAGCAGGCGTTTCTGAAGAGTTGGGGCAACAGAGAGAAGGAACACTACAGGGAGGACAGTATATGACTTAAGACTGAATATTAGCTATTCCACTTTTCATAGCTCCCTCGAGCCATTTCTACCACCAGAAGGGTTTTATTTATTTATTTTTGGCTGCATTGGGTCTTCATTGCTGTGCGCAGGCCCTCTCTAGTTGCAGCGAGCGGGGGCTACTCTTCGCTGTGGTGCATGGGCTTCTCATTGTGGTGGCCTCTCTTGTTGCAGAACGTGGGCTCCCAGCACGCAGGCTCAGTGTTGCAGCACGTGGGCTCAGTAGTTGTGGACTGCGGGCTCTAGAGCGCAGGCTCAGCAGCTGTGGCGCAGGGGCTAAGTTGCTCCGCGGCATGTGGGATCTTCCCGGGCCAGGGCTCGAACCCATGTCCCCTGCATTGGCAGGTGGATTTCCAACCACTGCACCACCAGGGAAGTCCCCACCAGAAGGGTTTTACTGATGCCTTTTTTTTTTTTTTTTTTGGCCTCACTGCGCGGCATGCGGGATCTTAGTTCTCCAACGAGGGATCGACCCTGTGGCCCCTGCAGCGGGAGTGTGGAGTCCTAACCACTGGACTGCCGGGGGACACCCGCCCGATGCCTTTGGCATTTGCTTGTCGTCAGCCTCTTGCAGTGCAGCTGGACCTTTCCCCCTTCAACCTCTCCCCTTTCCTTCCAGTTAGATTGCCTCCCCATGCCCTCACAGTTTTATACATTTTTGGGCAGAACAATTTAGCTACTCTTACCACTCCCAGCCATATCCTAAGCCCCAAGGGACACCTTTTCACAGCCTAAAGTGATGCAGCAAGGTGTTCTCCTAAACCTGTGCTGTCCAATATGTGAATGTAAACTCATTAAAATGAAATAAAATATAAAATTCAGGTTTTTGCTCGCTCCAGCCACTTTTCAAGGGCTTAAAAGCCACATTTGGCTAGTGGCTACTGTGACTGACAGTACAGACAACAGAAAGTTCTATTGGATGGCAGTCTACCAAACCGAGACCAACTTCTCCCCTAAGGGATTGTATCACTGGCTGTTTGGATATCCCTTTCTCCTGCCTACCTCATGAACGCTTACTGAGTCCTTTTTGCTGTGTAAGGCACTTTTCATGTGTTGTTTCATTTAATGCACACGACAGTTCTTTAAAGTGGGTAGTGTTTTTCTCGTTGCACACAGGAGCCTGAAGTTTGGACAGCCAATGCCTACGGTCCATATTCCTACCCCAAGCCACATGCTTAGGGTTAGTGATGGAAAGATAATATTGGGAAGGTACATAGGGACCAGGCCAGGAGAGAAAAGAAGGAAGGAAAGGGCTTTGTCAACCACATATGATGTTTTTATTAAACTGTAGGAAGAATTTTCTTACACTTAAGGCTTCAGTCCCAAGACGGGGTTTTACTGAAAAGGAAACAAAGACTATTTTTCGAGGGGATGATTTTTACTTTGCTGTGATGGATGCCATTGCTTCTGGCGGCCGGCCAGGCAGAGAAACGTACGGAGGGAGAGATCAGAGCCCTCCTTTGAGGGAAACCAGCAGTGAAAGGAGACCGAGGTGGTTAAAGAACTACCGATTCTCCCTCACACCAGCTCCTCCCAATCCCGCCAGGACAGAATCGCCCCCTCCTGCTTCGGACAACCGATGTTTCAGCAGGTTGAGCCCGGAACGGACCCGTTTCCATCAGCTCCCAGGGGAGGACTGATGGTCGCGCCATCTGCTGGTCGTTTCTCATGTTGCAGCCTGCTGCTGGGTTCCTTCTCAAATCTAATGCAAAGTTTGGTCCCTAGATCATCAACGTCACCTGGCGCTTGTTAGAGGTGCAAATTCAGACTCCGCCCTAGTCTTGAATCAAAAAGTAGCGTGGGTCCTAGCTATTCGTGTGTTAACAAGCCCCTCAAGTGATCCTGGTGCACACTTGAAGCTTGGGAATCACTGATCTAGAAGGTCCGACTCCACCATTTATTCATTCATCAAGTCAACAATCTTTTTTTTTTATTGAAGTATAGTTGATTTACAGTGTTGTGTTTCTGGTGTATAGCAAAGTGATTCAGATATAGATATCTATATATATAGATAGATAGATATACACATATATATATATCATGCTTTTTCATATTCTTTTCCATTATGGCTTATTAGGATGTTGAGTATAGTTCCCTGTGCTACAGTAGGACCTTGTTGTTTATCTATTTTATATATATAGTACTTTGTGTCTGCTAATTCCAAACTCCTAATTTATCCCTCCCCTACTCCCTTTCCCCTTTGGTAACCGTAAGTTTGTTTTCTATGACTGTGAGTCTGTTTCTGTTTTGTAAATAATTTCATTTGTGTCATATTTTAGATTCCACATATAAGTGATATCACCTGGAATTTGTCTTTCTGTCAAGTCAACAATCATTAATGAGCATCTTCTAGATAAATATCACTCCCATGCACACACAGAGAATGTAGAATTTCTTTCTGTATCCTCACATCTCTGTTCATTTGGGAAGAGAAGCATTAAGATTACCCTTATTTTACAGACAAGGACAAAGAGAAAACAGGAGGCCCAGGACCACATACCTAGTAAATAGCAAGGTGGGGCCCCCTGCTCCTGTGTTTGTACATTAAAGCTTGGGATTATTCACCAAACCACAGTTCACCAACTTTTCTAGGTTGGCTTGTGGTTTGTTTTGGGGTGGAGGTGGGAGGGGAGAAACCTCCCCAAATCACACTCAACTGAAACTTGTCACACTGCCTACGATTGCTGGCAACAATCAGTAGGGTAGACGTTCATTTTAGTGACAAAGAGGCTGCCTGTCTAACTATCACTCGACTGTAACCTTGTACCTAGTGTTCCCTCTCTTCCATTGACGATGTGTGGCTTTATTGGGTGGGCTGTGATGGGGAAGGAAGGGAAGAGTTCAATGTGCTGCGTGGGTGCCGTCTAAGGGCACAGCTTAGGGACTCTCAGGAAGGCAGGAATTTATCTCCAACTGTCTAATTGAGGGTTGAAAGGGAAAGACAGTGGGACTAGACAGAAGCAGAAGAATGTTGAAGGGAAGGAAGAACAGAAGACCAACTCTGTCTCCACTTTCACAATTTGGCAGCCTCTGAAGCAGCCCTCCCAGCACAAGGCAGGCTGCTCACCAACAGCAAACAGTCGAGAGAACGTGTTTACGTGCAGGGCACTGCACTGTCAGCTCCCTGCCTTCAAGGGACGGGCTGCTTTGCAGGGAAGTAGAGACACAGGGCTTAAAAACATATAGACAGGGCTTCCCCGGTGGCGCAGTGGTTGAGAGTCTGCCTGCCGATGCAGGCGACCCGGGTTCATGCCCCGGTCCGGGAAGATCCCACATGCCACGCAGCGGCTGGGCCCGTGAGCCATGGCCGCTAAGCCTGCACGTCCCGAGCCTGTGCTCCGCAACGGGAGAGGCCACAACAGTGAGAGGGCCGCGTACCGCAAAAAAAAACCCTAAAAAACATATAGACATTCCCATGGTTAAAATTCCCTTGGCCATAAACATATTTTAACAAATTGCAATATTTTTGTTATGATAATGATAACTCTATGGAACATTTAACTAAATGCTAGGCAGTGTTCCAGGCTGGAAATGGGACCACCACCCAGGCCCTCAGCAGTGAAAACTCGAGTTCTAACCCCTGGACAGCCAGGGAATTCCCCCACCACCTTGAAAAGTCCCATTTCTGGTCTTGAGCTTTTCAGGCCTGGAAGTTGGCTTTTATGAGTTCCCTCTCAACTTATCTGGCTCATACCTCTCAGACTCACAAGAAAACATGTTAACAAGAGTGGCAAGATATCCATTTACAGTCAAATCTATTACTGCCAAGCGGTTGCTGGTCATACTCATGAGTCAGCCAGCATATCCCCTGTCCTTGTAAAATCTGTAGGTGAAACCACCTTCAGTTACTTGGTAGGCGTGGAATCAGAGCGAGAGGCATCGGATGAAGGTATTGGGGCAGGTCAGAGGGATGTGTGGCCTGATGCTTTCTCACCTTCGGCACTGAAAACACGCCTGAGATGACTCACGACATGGCCTGATGGCTCCCATGAAGGATTCAGGGCATCTTCAGTCTGGGTGGGGGGCTAGAGACACACATATGGCCGCCCACCCCCCTTCTGCCTCCTTGAATGGGTTCACCCAGGCTGCAATACAAGGCATCAGGTTTCAGCTTTACTGCCAAAGTTCTCGGGTCCTTTTAATTGGCCTTGCCTCGCCCAGTCCCAGGAT
The DNA here is from genome assembly GCF_937001465.1 of Orcinus orca. Lineage (NCBI taxonomy): Eukaryota > Metazoa > Chordata > Mammalia > Artiodactyla > Delphinidae > Orcinus > Orcinus orca. The sequence continues at coordinate 99,452,373 of NC_064566.1, read as the reverse complement.
TATATTTTCAACTATCTCTCAAGGTAGTTTCATCAGTGGATAGGTCAGTCTCAGCTCTGCTGTGCGATTTTTAAGTGGCCCTGTCCAGGAGATGGCTTTCTCCTGACAACATTCCCCAGTCCCAAGGCTGCCCTCGGTGCTGATTGGCCCACAGGACGGAGCAGGCATCTGCTCTCAACTTCCTCTTCTCAGTCTCTTGTGTTCTCCCCCATCCTTACCTTCACCTCAGCCAGAGCCCAGGAGATCTGGAACAAAACTCTCACAGGGTGAGCCGTTGAACCATTTGTTTGCTTCTCTGTCCCTCCCAAGAGCTTCTTTCTTATTCTTCTTGTTCTAAGACTCAAGAAGAGTTTCTAATACTTGTTACAAATTAATAACTCAATAAATGTCTGCTGGAGGAGTGGAAAGAGTTGTGGTCTGCAGATTAATACATTTAGAGTCTAAAATTGTTTCAACACCGTCACTAACTTACTTTGGGACATTTGACTGATCATTTGATGAGCTTGTTCTCCATTTACCAGTCGTTAAGGAGGAGAATCATCCCTCCTCCCTTTCCACCTCAAAAGGACTTTAGACAGGTGTCTGTGACCACTGCCAGGGTTGGAATTCTGTCAAGAAAGTTGTAGATTACTCATTCTCATCTATTCTCCATCCTAAGAAAGATAATAAAACACAAAATCTCCTAGGCATTGAAAGATCTGTTTTTCAGTTCCATCATGTCAGTGTTTCAGTGTTTCAAAACACAGGAAGAAGCATCTCGTCCCACCAATCTCTCGGAAATAATAAGATAATGCCTGTAAAGTATTTCGATGGCCCCTAAAGATTCTGTTGATCAATCTGAACCATTATTTTGGTTAGCAAGTCATTGCGTGTGTATAGTTTTAATACTCAGAGAAGACTTTTCAAAATTAGGACTGGAAAACAGATATGAAATGAAATGGTTGTTTCTCTGCTACAGTTTAGGAATTCCTGGCTCTTGGTCAAGGAAGCCCTGGTGCTCATGAGATTGTGGGTTCCCCCCTGACGACCAGGTCAAACTCTGTGGTACCAGGCCCCCCTGGACAAAGGGTCTAAGGACTCTGCCACTGCCCTTCTTCCCCAGTGGATAAGCCACTCCCAGGGCATCGTCTTCTAGGGGATACTGATTGGTCAACACTGTATATCGCAGATGAGATCCTGGCTGTGTCTGCACTCTGCCCTCTGGCCAGCCACCCTTACTCTTTCTCCTTCGTGCTGGGCATCTGCGTTCCTAAGAACTCTAAAAGTATAATCAGTTGTTCAGATTTTCAAAGGATGGACGTAACAGTCAAAGATCCATTTTGAAGCCTGGGGCTCAAGTGAATAGCAGTAAGAACTTAAGGACAGTTTCTAATCACTAATCCTCTCCTCAAAATGTTCTTGATAGTCTCTCCTGATAATCTCCCTTTCCCCCTCTGTACCCTGCCTTTATTTTTCCTGCCTCCTCCATCTTCCTTGACTAAAATACCTAATTGAAATGGTTTGTCTTATTAAAAATTTTTTTGAAGAAAATTGTATACTCTCCTTTCTTAATTTTATTTTTTATTTATTTTTAAATTTCTGTTGAAGTATAATTGACTTACGATATTATATGTTTCAGGTGCACAACGTAGAGATTTGATATCTTTATGCATTATGAAATGATCACTATGATAAATCCATCTGTAACATGCAGAGTTGTTACAAGTTTATTGACTAAATTCCCTACGTGCACGTTTGATTCCTGTGACTTATTTATTTTATAACTGGAAGTGTACCTCTTCATCCCCTTCACCTATTTTGTTCACCCTCACACCCCCATCCCCTCTTACGACCACCAGTTGGTTCTCTGTATCTATGAGTCTGCTTCTGTTTTGTTAATTTTAAAAGCAGGACAGTTGTGCGTTTTGGATCACCTAAAGGAAAAACAAGTGTGTAGATAGAAGAATGATCCCCAAGACTGGATCTGAGTCTAAACTTTTCTTTTCGACTTTCAAACTTTTTCCTAATTTGGTGCTGTAGAAGCAACCGTATTTCCCATCCTCCCCCAGTGTGGAGGCTGGCCTCTGGCCACGAGAGTCTCCCTAAGAACCTTGACTTTCTCTCTGGGTGGCCTCCTGAAGGACAGGCATGGTTTCTAATACCAGCTGGGCCACTTGCCAGCTCTAGCAAATCTTTCGGTCTCTCTGGATTTCAGTTCTCTCATCAGTAGCTTAATGCCTGGCCAGCCTAACTCATAGTCAGAGGGAGGATACAATTACAAAATGAAGCAGTGGTTATGAGGAATGTTCAGGGTTATAGAAGTTCTGTGTGAATGACAGTGTTTGTTTCCTGACCTCCAGAATGAGTTTCCCCTTTTCCTTGGTCAACCAGGTCCAATTCATCTTTCAGTGATCACTATCATTCCCCACTCTTTTTCTTTTTTTTTCTTTTTATTAAGAAAATAATTAAACATATACAAAAGCAGAGAGAATAGCGTAACCAATTCCCAGCATCAATGACTGCAACATATACACCATCTTGTTTCATTTATTCTACCTGCCCCTCTGGATTATTTTGAAAAGAAAATCTCAGAAAGATTCCCGCATGCACTCCACCCTCTGGTATTCATGCCTTGCTTGAATTCTCTCCCTTCACAAATGCTGCATGTAGTCCAGCAGACTTGTTCTCTATTCCTTGCTCCCTGCTCTGTTCATTCTCATCTTCTAACTTTTGTTCTCTGTTTCCTTGGCTGGAGCCTGCCCCAACCCCTGTTTACCCACATTTTAGATAGCAGAGTCATCTTTTCTTTCCCTGCACTTCATAGCAAGTATTTCTATCTTTCTTATGCCATCTGTATTTTTACATTGTATTATATCAATTTTTATCATGTCTGATCTCCTAGAATGCTCAAATTGTAGATCTGAAAAGTTAATGTCCCACCCATCTTTGTGACCCTATGATACGCTAGGGCATAATGACTTATAATAATGGCACTCAGTAAACATTGCTTGAGATATTGCTGTGAGAAAGCGTTTGAATGAATAAATAGACGATCATGAAAATAATGAAATTTATGTTCCGATTTCCTTCTTCTTGAATGATGACATTTTCCCTTGCCTTCAATATATCCTTCTTAAGTCATCTTTCCAGGATTCTAACATTCATTAGCGAATTCATGAGTAACTTGCCTCAAAGAAAATTCCAAATCAGCAAAAAGGAGCATTTCTATCCTATTAGCAGGATAGTATTATTATGACTATAATGTTAAGGCAGTTCACAATTTGTATTAATTATTTATCCTTTCAGTCAGTCAGTCATTTAACAAGAAATGTGTTTATCACCTGAAAAGAGCACTATGGAGGAGGATAAAAAAAACATAATGTGTGGGCTTCCCTGGTGGCGCAGTGGTTGAGAGTCCGCCTGCTGATGCAGGGGACACAGGTTCGTGCCCCGGTCCGGGAAGATCCCACATGCCGCGGAGCGGCTGGGCCCGTGAGCCATGGCCGCTGAGCCTGCGTGTCCGGAGCCTGTGCTCCGTAACTGGAGAGGCCACAACAGTGAGAGGCCCGCGTACCGCAAAAAAAAAAAAAAAAAAAAATCAAAAAAAACCATAATGTGAGATTTCTGCCCTTACAGCCCACCTAGGAAAACCACAAACTAGTGAGAAGTTTACTAAGGCAAGGCATTGGAGGGCAGATCTCTGCAGAGACAGGCGTCAAGGAAGACTTTGAGAGGTACTGACCAAAATATTTTAAGCAAATGTACAAAGGAATTAAAATCCATTATGACTTGAAGACTTAAAATTATTTCAGGCACTGCCCTGGATTAGTGATGTTTTCTGGATTTGACAAAAGTCTTCTCTCCTAGGAGGAGATAGAGAATAATTAAAATGTCAGTAAAACTGCTTTTCTTTTGGATTTCCATCAAATTAATACCTGTGGGTCTATATTTTCCTTGCCAATCTGTCCAGGTAAATCTGAGAAACCATTCAAAAACTATTCATCCTCTAATAATGCAGGTGTTATCCAGGTGCCAAGCACATGCGTATTGTGGTGAAGGGATTTACCCCTGGAAGAAAGCAAACCCTTACAATCCATCTCAGACACTGGGTTCCGCTGTTGAGTGGACCAGTTCCATCTCTTCCACTTCTCAGTCATCTGGAGGTTTCAGGGTACCATCCCCAAGTCGGAGAGAGACTTAATAATCATGGTATGTCACATGCTACAACCTGCATTAACCTCGAGAACATTGTACTACGTGAAATAAACCAGTTGCAAAAAGGCAAATACTGTATGATTCCAGTTATATGAGGTACCTAGAATAGTCAAATTTATAGAGACAAAAAGTAGAATGGTGGTTTCCAGCGCTGGGGGGAGGGAGGAATGGGAAATTGTTACTTAATGGCTACAAAGCTTCTGTTTTGCAAGATGAAAAAGTTCTGCAGATTTGTTGCCCAACAGAGTGAATGTACTTACTGTTGTACATTTAAAAATAGATAAAATGGTAAATTTTATGTTATGTCTTTTTTTACCACAATTAAAAAAATCATTTTAACACCTCCTCTGCCTTCAAACTGGACAAAACTTTAATGTGCCCCAAACAGATGGGAATTTTTTGTGTGCATAAAGAGTTTGAGAAAATATTCCACTGTCTACTTCCTGCAATCATGCCTGCAGTGCTCTGAGTCTTCACTATGAGGAGTTTCTATTCAAATACACAAGAATAACTTTGGGGCAGTGCAAGCCTTTTTCTAAACTTTGCAAAAAAAACCACCCAAAAACTAAATTTGCCAATTTTGGGCACATTAGAAGGCATATTTGCAAACCATTGAATGAAACCAGGGTTTCCTTTCTCTCTTCCTTTTGCCAAGCAAAAACTGGAATAGGACATTGACTACTGTGATCATACCAGGTCAAGCAATCATTAAGAAAAGGGATCTGGGCTTCCCTGGTGGCGCAGTGGTTGAGAGTCCGCCTGCCGATGCAGGGGACACGGGTTCGTGCCCCAGTCCGGGAAGATCTCACATGCCGCGGAGCAGCTGGGTCCCCGAGCCACGGCCACTGAGCCTGCGTGTCTGGAGCCTGTGCTCCGCAACGGGAGAGGCCACAACAGTGAGAGGCCCGTGTACCGCAAAAAAAAAAAAAAAGAAAAGGGATCTGTGAATGATAGTTAACACTTACAGAGTTCTCTTTGTTGTCAGGCATTTGTAAGCGCTTTTACATATATTAACTTATTAAGTCCTTATAACAACCCTATGAGGTAAATACTCTTCCCTATTTCATAGATGGGGAAACTCTGACACAGAGATGCTAATTACCCAAGACCATACTTCGCAAAGTGAGGAAGCCAGGATTTGATCCCAGGCAGTCCAGCTCTTACGACAATGCTCTAAAACACCAGCCAGCACAGCCCTTAGACCTAGTCAGGGAGGACCCCCGTTCTGTACCCTGTGCCCTAGAGGACCCCTCACCTCTTGGTACCTCTTCCCATGGGGAGAGGAGTCCATGGGCCAAGAAGCCGTGACCACCCGAATCCTGTGCCAGGTAACCTAGTCCCAGCCTTCTCTTCCTAAACAGTTCCAAGCCTGCCTCTAGGGCCTGCACAGCCTTCTTTCTTAGGTCCGTCCCTCTAGGGCACTACTGCACCCCTGGTATACGTACTTTGAGAACCAAGAGCGCCCTAAAGGGTGACCATCTGTGGGGAACTTGGATGGAGCCCGGCTGTGTGGGCTGAGGTATCCTCGCAGAACCAGCAGAGGAAGAGAAGGGAGAAGGCCCCGTACTACCATGTTCTGCACAGAACTCCAAGGAGTCTGAGAATCCTGAATGTGAACTGGGCCTTCCAGGTCATTATAAAAGTCTGTTTGTTAAGGTAGGAGAATAGAACCCATTTTATTTAACAGTGTGTTGGCTTGTTCAAAACTTGAAACATTCAGAGGCAAGTGAGCCTGCCTTTGCGGTCTCGCCTGGGGTCCACAGGTGTTGGGGGTGAGCCTGCTCCCTGTTCATCCGCTTCTCAATAGGAACTAACCTGACGAAGCTCACCCTACATGTCAGGCACTGCTGAGAGCACGCTACATATATTCTCCTTCTGTCCTCATAAAACACTGTGAGACAGGAATCTCCATTTGCACGAGGCAGTTATGATCAGAAGCTGTTCTACGGTAGGATTTTCTTCACATCCCTTATCCCACAACAAGACTGTTCAATAATAATAATAATAATAGCAACTCGCCTTTTGTGATTCTAAAATCCTTTAAAAACACCAAAAATGAAGATTTGTAGGCATATTTTGATGATTTTCAGAACATCCCACTGCATTATTTTCCTATCTTGACAAAATGAACAACAACCAGGGCCAATTTTATTTTTATTTATTTATTTATGGCTGTGTTGGGTTTTTGTTTCTGTGCGAGGGCTTTCTCTAGTTGCGGCGAGCGGGGGCCACTCTTCATTGCGGTGCGCAGGCCTCTCACTGTCGCGGCCTCTCTTGTTGCGGGGCACAGGCTCCAGATGCGCAGGCTCAGTAGTTGTGGCTCACGGGACCAGTTGCTCTGCGGCATGTGGGATCCTCCCAGACCAGGGCTCAAACCCGTGTCTCCTGCATTGGCAGGCAGATTCTCAACCACTGCGCCACCAGGGAAGCCCCCAGGGCCAATTTTAAGCCACCATGATGGAGGATACAGAACAACCCTGGACGGCTCCTTGAGAAGATGGCAAGCAGTCACATCCCCTCCAGAGGGTCTAATTCTGGAGCCCTGCTCCCTCAACACCCAAGTGACACACAATGTGCCTACAGGAGAGTTATTTCCAGAATGATCTCCTCTTAGCCTCAGACTGTCCTTGTGATCAAGAATGTTCAGGGAGGGGCTTCCCTGGTGGCACAGTGGTTGGGAGTCTGCCTGCCAATGCAGGGGACACGGGTTCCAGCCCTGGTCTGGGAAGATCCCACATGCCGCGGAGCAGCTGGGCCCGTGCGCCACAACTGCTGAGCCTGCGTGCTGCAACTAATGAAGCCCACACGTCTAGAGCCCGTGCTCCACAACAAGAGAGGCCACCACAATGAGAGGCCTGAGCACCGCAACGAAGAGTGGCCCCTGCTTGCTGCAGCTGGAGAGAGCCCGCGCGCAGCAACGAAGACCCAACGGCAGCCAAAATAATAATAATAAATAAATAAAATTTAAAAAAAAATGTTCAGGGATACTTTGTTCATGTGGCAGAAAAGGAAATGGACTCCAAGAGCCCTCAAGTGGCTTGCCCGGGAAATTTTAATCTGTCACCCACAAAACCAGGCCTGGTTTCCAGGCAAGCCTCTTATTCCCAAGTCACCACGCTCACACTTAGAAGAAAAACCTGGGCCATTACCAACCTGAAGGCAATAGATACTAATTTCACCTATCGGGATGCCTTAACTCTTCCAAATATACTGAATTGAAATGCTGCTGTCCTTTTCCGCAGGCATATATCACAAAGGTAGTTGCCAGGATCCAATCCTATCGCCATATCAGTGCAGAGGAGAGCACTGCTAGGGGACTGGGAATCCTTCCCACCAATTCGAACATGCTGTCAATAGGCAACGAACCCAGCTGTGCTATGACACAGAGGACCAAATCGACCACACAATTGTTAGCACCATTGCTTTCTTCTGCCTGTAACTGTCACGAGGCATAATAACCTTATAAAAGGAGAGGGATGTCTTCCCATACATCTCCAATTTCTCTCCAGTGCCCCAGGCGTGGTCATTATGGAGATGGAGAGAGGGGAGCAGGCAGAATTCAGCACTCAGGGTGTTCCAGCTCTCTTCTAATTGGCTGTTTTTTAGATGCAAAGCCATAAATGGAGTGAGGGTAGGTGGGTGGTACCTTTGCAGCCCCATTATTACTAACCACTTGCCAAGGCTAGCCTGTTTTGCCCTCTCATTTAAAAATAGTAAGAGGAGGAGGAGAGCTTGAGGGAGGGTGGGCAAGGAATACACTGGCTTTTCTTGTATGTTCCTTAAGCTTGAATCTGAGAATTTCCCTCTGACTTTCTCTTTCCAACCAAGCAAAATATCTTAAAAGTGAAGTGAAAAGACAGCCCAATGACTTTAGTCAAATATTTGTAATTTGAAAATGATTCAGAGGCTGGGAAGGGACATAAGATTAGATAGATTATAACTGGGGCAAAATTATTCTTTGTTTTGTTTTTGGGCATATGGTTTCTCATCACCAGGCTGTGCCGAGGCTTCACCTGAGATAGCAAGGCTGCGTCCACCTGGTCCTTACCTGGCCCTGACGTATCCCATGTTTGTATTCTCATGCTTACACTTTGCACAGTCATGTGGTTAGCATCTTGGGTCGGGTTCCCCAGGAAATAGACTCTGAGAGGACGATATGAGCGCGGCAGGTTAATGCAGGTGTGATCTCAGAAACAACACCTGTCAGAGAATGAGGGAAGCAGTTACACTAGGGGCCATAGGCAGCTCCAGAGCTGAGATGGCCCTTCCGAGTTCTCCTAAACTGGGATGAGGGCTCAGGCTTCTGTAGCTCCATATAGACTGGTCCCTGGATGAGGGCTTCCTGCAGTCGGCTAGATAGAACCTTGGAGCAGGCAGTTCCCTGCAGCCAAGAGCAATTCCCAGAGAAGGATGGAGGTGTGAACCAGAAACTGTGGGGGATGAGTGTCTTGGTCCTGAAGGGGGACTCTGGCTAGCCTACCACATTACTCACCGTGGTTGCTTTTTTTCTCCTCCTCGGAATACAAATTGATGAAGGCAGGCATCTGGTATGTTTGTGCTCCATTTGCATCCCCAGTGCCTATAACAGTAGTTGGCACATAATAGGTGCTCAGTGTATGGTTGTTGAAGCAACGTTGAATGAATTAACACTTTTGCTCTACATAATTATTGTTTTAAACATACAGGTGAGGGTAGTCATGTAACACTGTTTTTTCCCCCAGAAATATTTAAATATTCTTCTAAGACCTAAGGAAGTTCTCCTATGCAACCATATTAAAATGATCACTTTTAAGAAATTTACATTGGGACTTCCCTGGTGGTCCAGTGGGTAAGACTCTGGGCTCCCAATGCAGGGGGCCCGGGTTCGATTCCTGGTCGGGGAACTAGATCCGCACGCACGCCGCAACTAAGAGTTCACGTGCCACAACTAAAGATCCCATGTGCCACAACTAAGACCTTTCACAGCCAAAAAATAATAATAATAAAAACTAAATAATATATATTTTTTGGAAAATAAATTTACATTGATGGAATGATGTGATCTACTATACAGTCTATATTCAAAGGTTTTCAATTGTCCTAATAATGTACTTTCGGCTTTTCCTTTCTTTCTTTTTAAGTCCAAAATCCAGTGTAGAATCACACATTTAGTGGTCATGTCTCTGGTATTTTTTAATCTGGAAATTTCCTCTGCTTCTTTATGTCTTTTATGACATTGATGTTTTGAAGTACTTGGTCTAGTTGTTTTGTACAATCTCCCTAAGTTTGGATTTGTCTGACTGTTTCCTCATTTTACATTTAGGATAAACATTTTTCACAGGAACATGTTATATGGGATGCTCTGTTCTCATGCGTGGCAGCAGGAGGTGGACGATGCTCTTTGTCTCATTATTGGTGATGTGAAATTAAATCAATTTGGTTAAGGCAATGTCTGCCAGACTTACCCAAATCAAAAATGTCCTTTTCCCTTCGTACCTATAACCTGTGATGCGATTCTCTCAGACTGCCTGAGTATCCTGTCTCCCACCCCCAAATTGTTCTCTCTATGATTTTAGCATCCACTGATAATTCTTGCCTAAATCAAGTATTATTGTGATGGTTACAAAGTAATGTAACAGTTCTGGAAGTAAAATATCTCATGTTGGCAAACATTAGTTGTGGAATCTCTGTAACCAGAAATTCTACATATTATAAAACCATTATAATGATATACTGTATATCATAGGATGCCTCATTAGAAATACAACTCTGGAGCCCTCATGAATGGGATTACTGGCCATCTACAAGAAGATAGCCATCTACAAACCAGGAAGGAGATTCTCACCAGATAGCAGATCAGGAGGCACCTTGTCCTTGGACTTCCCAGCCTCTAGAACTGTAAGAAATAAATGTTTGTTGTTTAAGCCATCCAAAAACAAAAGAAGAAGCGTTACCTTCCAAAGTTTTTATTGAATGAACTGGAGATGAGAAATAGAAACCCACGTTATTTCCGAGGTCAAACCAGAATTAGGCTCTAGTCAAAATGGGATCAAAGAATTCCATGTGTTAAGCCTTAGATGTGAGTGTGGAGAGTCTGGGAGGACATCCAGGATTGCTTGGACCATCCATTATCTAAGATAGATGAAAAAGCTCATTAGTAGAAATATAGATGAGGAGACAAGTTTTCTCACCTCAATTTTTTCCTAATTTAAATTCATTTTTCTAATTACAATAGTAATTGTGGTATAAAATTTCAAACAACAAACAAATGCATACTGTAGAAAGTAAAAAACCCCACTGAGCTGTCAACTAGTAACAGCATGGAGGTATATTCACCCTGATTTTTCCTTATGCTTTTTCTAACTATCTATTAATCTATGTATTTATCTATCTAGTGATATATAATGTATACATAAATATTCATGTTTACACATTCTTAAAAGGTTTATATTACGTATACTTATGTATTACCTAGGTATAACCGATATACAATGTGGTATGTAAGTAAACATATAAAGCCAGGTTGCCTTGTTAATTCAATATTTTTAATTTAATTATATTTTGATTAATTTTTTGGCTTTTAACTTAAATTTTTAACATTTTAATCAATTATTTGTAGCTTAAAAAGTCACATTGTTCTACAAGGCTTGTAATGGAAACCAGCAGTGTCCTGCCTCACTTCCCTCCACTCCCCAAAGCCATTCACTTTATGTTCTTTTAGCTATTTGTTTCCATGTACCTAGATAACTTACTTGCACTATTGCTTTTTGTTTTCCAGTTTTCAATATTTTCTATTGGCTTTCCACAGTGGACATGAGCATTTGGTTATCTTACACTCTTCCCACCCCAAGCCCCAATGCACACTTCCTTTCTCTTTGTTCTATAGCTAAACAGAATATAATCTTGGTTAGATTACGATATGATGTTCATGTTGAAATGACCATGGAGTTTTTGCTCACGTAGCTGTGCAGGATGCTATGCTTTCATTTCTTTTCTTGTATTCAATACATTTTTTGTTTTGCTCACTCTCAATAATGTTGTTTCTTCCTCGGCATAGTTTTCTAACTACCTTCTACTAATTCATCCCCAGTCTCTTAGCCAGCAGTATAAACCTCTTCTCACTCTATTCCCTTCTGTCACGTAACGCATCAGTTGCCTGGACCTCTTGGTGATGTACCTTCACGCCCCTCCATCCTGGTTGCTCTCTAGATCTGCTGCAGGGCCAGCATAATGGAATCTGAAATCTCCTTTCACCACAATCCTGGAAACACCCGTCTCCTCTCTATGTTGTATCCCCTGTTTACTAGAGTCCATGTTTCTCTCTTTCTTGGTTTATTCCCTTATTTTGATGGAGAACATCCTCTAGTAGCTTTCCAAGAGAGGTGCACATGATAAAAAATATTGGAGGTCTTGTACAACTGGAACTTGCACAACTTTTTCCAACCTCCACCTCCATGATATGACTGATAGTTTCCCTAAAGATAGAATTATAATTGGAAATAATTTTCCTTTTTTATTTTTTTAATTTTTATTTTTTTTATAGTACGTGGGCCTCTCACTGTTGTGGCCTCTCCCGTTGCAGAGCACAGGCTCCGGACGCGCAGGCTCAGCGGCCATGGCTCACGGGCCCAGCCACTCTGCGGCATGTGGGATCTTCCCGGACCGGGGCACGAACCCGTGTCCCCTGAATCGGCAGGCGGACTCTCAACCACTGCACCACCAGGGAAGCCCAACCTATTACTTTTTAACTAATCTGTGTATCTAGAATATCCTTCCATAGCAGTGTGGAGATAATTTTTTGCTTATTTTTATTATTGTTGTACATAACTCATTTAAGCAATCTCCTATTTATGGACATTTGTATGATTTCCAACCCTTTGCTATTAAAATAACACATGACGAACATCTCTGTGAACATTGGTGATATTTTTCAACAATGAGTCTGATAGTGTAATTGCCGGTGTGGATTTCCAGGCTTGCTGCTTTCAGAAGTGTGCAGGGGGCTTCCCTGGTGGCGCAGTGGTTGAGGGTCCGCCTGCCGATGGAGGGGAGACGGGTTCGTGCCCCGGTCCGGGAGGGTCGCACATGCCGCGGAGCAGCTGGGCCCGTGAGCCATGGCCGCTGAGCCTGCGCATCCGGAGCCTGTGCTCCGCAACGGGAGAGGCCACAACAGTGACAGGCCGGCGTACCGCAAAAAAAAAAAAAAAAAAAAGAAGTGTGCAGGGAGCAGCAGGTGCCTTGGCTCCTGCAGGTTCTGTCTGCACAGATCTGGTGTCCTGAGGGGCTGTCCAGCTGGTTCTCACTGAAACCTGATGCTGGGAAACAGCAGCCTTTACCCATGATGCAGATGGAGCCCTTGGATCATTTTTAGAGCAGAGTATTGATCCCAAGGTTGTACTCAAAGCAGTCAGTGATGTACAGCTGAAGATGAGGCAGGGTCTACACTGCAGGAGTTTAAAATCTTTTGTGCTGATAAGAGAAACAGTGGTCCTGAAGAGGAACCACCTGTACTTTCCTTTTCTCTGAAGCTGGGCGAGGGTGATCACATGACAACGAATGTTTGTTCCTACTGTCTTTGTAGGCACCTCTGAACATACTTATTACAGAATAAATGGAAGAGAAGAGAGACAGTACCAACTACTGGAGCCCAATGAAGCCACGACTGCACGTCTCAAGTTTGGTGACAACTCCCTGGTTGTCGGAAATGACTGCCAGTCTCTCCTTGCTGCCCGGTAATACACACCTCACACGGCAGTAATCTAGTTCACAAACAGTCCCTTCCGGGCCTGTGCCCTCCCCCTGTCCGCTGTGCAGCTGTCTGGCTGATCCCTGAACATCTACCATTTGGGAAGTCAAGTAGATGAGATTAAACCCTTTAAATCTGTACTTATACAGTGGGGACAGGAAAACAGCTAAGAGTCCCAGCTAAGGCATTGAGTAAGAATTTCTTTTTTTTTTTCTTTTTTTTGTTTTGGTATTGTATTTATTTCACTCTCAGACTTGGTCACATGTCAAATAGGGTTAAAATGCAAGGACAAAACAGAAACAAAGGCAACACAGAGAACCCAGCACCTAACATTTTCTTCTCAATATTTTGTTTAATTCACTTGGGTCTATTTAACTCCATTACAGAGAATGATGATATATCACCTGTGCATTTTTTAAACTATTGAGGTAATCTACTTATAATATATTTAAAGTAGAAATCACCCATATAATAGCCATCATTTATTGAGCATTTATCTCATTTGGATGCTCTCAAATCCTCGTGGTCGGGGTTTTTATTACACCCATTTGTTACCCCCATTTTGTAGATAAGGAACTGAAGCTAAGAGAAGTTAAGAGATTTTACCCAAAGTATGACAGGCTAGTAAGTCGTGGGATCTGAGCCCAGCATTCTGACCGCCGGGCCCATGCTATTTACTGTAATAGCTACTTTCATTTCTTCCAATTACCTTCCAGTCTTTATCTACATGCACGCACATACTCCGTTATATTAAATTATACACAGTGTTTGGTACTCTGCTCTCCCTACTCCCACTTACCATATCAAACATGTTTACATGTTTCCCCCATCAGTATAATTGCAATTTGCATTTTAATAGGCTCATGGTATTTCATTGAATCGTCATAGCATCCATTTATCAAACCACATTTCCTTCTGTAGAACTTTTATGTTTCCCCTATTTCTGATTAGCATAGACAACACTGTAATGAACTTCTCTGGGCTCTCAGCTTTTGCTTTAAAAACATGTATTTCCTTAGGATAAATTCCCAGCAGTGGGATTTGCACACATTATCTCATTGCTTTCCAAAGTGTTGTACTAACTTAGAGTACTACCGGGAGTGAATTAGCAGAACAATTTCACTCTACCCTCCATAAAGTTAGCCTAATGGAGTACTTTCAAACAGGAGCATAAAATAAGGGGAGTGCTGTTATGATTATGGTTGCAACAAAAATTATTACCAGAAATCAAAATGTCCTTGGAGTGCTTACCCTTCATTTCTTTGTGGTTCCCTTCACGGCGGCTGTAATACCCTCACCTGAAGTCACCAGTGAGGAGTTTGGCTCCGTCCCAGGACACCAGCAATGTGGATACAAACTGGAAAAGGCAATCTGTTATTCAGATACCAACAGCTGGCACTGGAAATTCTTCTATTCCTGCCTTCCCAATTTCTATCTCCCTCTCACTTATGGGAACAAAGACATTGGGGGCATTTTGGTTCCCACCTCCCCATTTCCTCATCAGTTTCCATAACAGTCTCCCTTTCGATGTTGGCCACCCTCTCCTTTCCCAAAGCCGCTCGTCTGATTCTGATCTTCGTCTTCACTGGTCTGGATGCGGTATTATCACAGGACTCCCTTCTTACCCGAATCCAACCTACATAGAGCTCCCTTCCAATCCTCCTGAGGCACAGCCTCTGGTCAAGTCATTTCTCTGCCTCAGAACTGGCACCAGCTTTCAGTCGCCTCAGAGTGGCATCCAGCCTGGGGATCCAGTGCAACCAGAATGTGCAGCCTCCTGCTGCCCGGCCTGGCTTCCCTCCACCTCCTCCACTCAGTCCCCTGAGCGCCTCATCCGTCCTTGGAATGTGGCCTTTGCAGGTCTAACAAGGTGCCTCAGCTGGGCAGGAGCTACCCACAAAGCTTGGGCGCGATCCTCCCATCTGTGTTTATTTATGTTGACTGCTTTGAATCACTCCTGGGCTGGGGCGGCATCTAGCAAGATCTCTTACGCATCTTGAAAGCCACCGATGAGTATTATGACACAGACTTTAAGCAGCTTTTCTGCCTGAAATCTCGCCAGCTCCCTTTCCTGATCTACCCTCTACACGGCTGCTAGAGTGATCTCTCTAACTTCGGGCTGGGTCATGTCCCTCCCCCCGCTTCACTTATCTCTGTAGGGTATCATCTCAGGCCCTTTGGGAGCTGGCCCCTCTCCATCCTTGAAGGCTCATCATCCCAGAGCTCCATCCTCCTAACCCTGCCTCCAGCCCTCTGCCCCAGGTTACACACCTCCTCAGAGACCTCCAAACACAGATGCTCTTGTGTACCTCCTCCAAGCCATCCATAGGCACCGGCCTCTGCCCAGAGTGCCCTCCCATTCCTTCACCCTCCTGGCAGACTTCTATTCCATAGCTCAAGTCAAATGCCACCTCCTCGGGCTTCCCTGGTGGCGCAGTGGTTGAGAGTCCGCCTGCTGATGCAGGGGACACAGGTTCGTGCCCCGGTCCAGGAGGATCCCACATGCCGCGGAGCAGCTAGGCCTGTGAGCCATGGCCGCTGGGCCTGCACGTCCGGAGCCCGTGCTCCACAACGGGAGAGGCCACAGCAGTGAGAGGCCCGCGTACCGCAAAAAAAAAAAAGCCACCTCCTCTGGAAAGTCTTCTGAGACCTTCACAGAGTTAGGCATTAGTGATTCCATGACACCATTGACTTACATTTATGTTCATGTTATGTTATACTGACTGGTTAGAATCTCTCTCCACTAGATATGAACTCCTCTAGGGGAGGATATTTGATTCATTTCGATGTTCCAGATGGCTGGTACTGTTTCTGGTAATTGCTTCTGGACAAAAGTAGAGCCAGAGCCCTGTCTCCCCTGAGTGGAACAGGCTAAATCTCCCTCCCGATAATCTCATGGAAGAGTCCCACTTTGTAGCCTGGAAACATCTAGCTTGGAACAGAAGTGGACTCTAACTCCGGTGCTCCCCTCTCCCCTGACCCTGTCAAGGAAAGGAACGGGAACTTCTCCAGGAGCTTCTTGGTTCTGGATTGAAAAAAGAGGAGAGGAATCGGAGGCGGCCTCCATCCCCTTCTCGTTTGCCCACCAGTAGCGCTACAACCATGCTTCTTCACCCTGCAGCTGCAATTCGTTGTGGAAACAACTGGTTCCAGTTTCCAGGACTCTTCCGCTCTCCCTGAACCAGCCTCATGGTGACCCCTCAGGCGTGCCTGCGCCAGTCTGCTGCTCGGCCGTCTGCGTCTCATTCCTTCAGCCCCTCCTCGGGGCTCCTGAGGTACCAGCACCAGGGGGGCGGCAGCACAGCTGTCGTGGGAGGTCTGGGGCCCGCTCAGCGAAGCTCAGCCTCTGGGCTTCCGAGTTGCAGTAGAGCCTCAATCTCTTCTTGTTCCTCCAGCCTGAAGGGCAGCACTTGCTTCCTTCAGCAGCTATGTCTGCATTAACACATTGTCTCCCTTTAACTTTCCCCATCTTCCAATTCCTGTAACCAGTTTCCCATATTAAGTTATCTCTGTTAAAATAGCTGGTACGGTTTCTGTTTTCCCGGGCTGACCGACTGGTACGGAGAGAACAGCTGCTGGGGAGCGACCACCGAAGTCCAGCTCAGTTAGAGCTTCAGAGTCACCTCTGACCAAGGTGAATTATAATAATAATGAGCACCAGTTACTGGATATCTGTGCATGTCATACACCACGTGACCAGCGTTAGGAGAGACTGAATACACAGGACAGTGGCCAGACCACATGTGACAGCAGAACTCTGACCCACAACCTCTGCGGCAACCAGCACGGGAAGCCAAACCACAGCCTCTGCAGTGATGGACCCAGAATGGCCAGGACTCGGCCACTGACTGCCAGCTTCCCTAACTTTTGCCTCCGCTTCCCACTCAGGACCAATCCAAGAAAGCCAAATAGGCCCCTGAACTGATCACATAAGATGCCCCTGCTTCAAAGTAGCCTCCAGCTTCCCCACGTCAACAGCCTCCAGCCAGAGCACATGGGAGCCTTCCCCTTTCTCCATGGTAAAGCTTTCCCACTCCCTGCCTGCTAATGAGTCTCTCCAAACTCAGTGATGGTGTCTGGCTCCCCTGCCGCAGCAAGCTCTGTTTGTTCTCATTTGGGTGATCTTCATTTATTTCCACAGTTAGGTTTATTTCTTACTATCATCCAGCAAAGCAAACATAATTATGTCATTTATTTCCACAGTTAGGTTTATTTCTTACTACCATCCAGCAAAGCAAACATAATTATGTCCATTTTACAGATGGGAAAACTGACACTCAGAGAGGCCAAATAATTTGCCCAAGTGTATAACAATTAACAGATCCAGGATCCACACCCAGGTAAATCTGACTCCAAATCCTGAACCGGCCCAATTATACCTCAGTCGTGATGTTTATTGCCTTCTGCTGTGACGTTATCTTAACAAGGCTCTCTCCCTGACCAGCTTGTGCCTTCCTCAAAGTTAGGAAGCGTAACCTACAAACTTTGTATTCTAAGTGCTTACTCGAAGCATGACACCTGGTGGAGGCTCCTAAACATTATTCAGGAATAGTACAGAGGAAACACCTCTGATTTTCTTCCCCAGGCAGGTGGCTGAGAAACGCCTTGAGAAGGAAATAAAATCAGCTGCGTAAATGGTCTGGGATACACCGAACTCTCTCATTTTCTTCCTGGGCTGTGGTATAGATTGTGGACGTGAATATGAAGAAGGTGCCACCACCTGTGCGTCGATGGGGCTTACATCCAGGTATCAGTGGGACCAGGGATCTGAAAGAATGAAAGAAGCAGGGGCCAACGCATTCTTGTGCTCTACCTGCATGAGGTCAAAACAAACACGACTGTCCTCGTCCAAGAATCAGTCATCACAGTAACTTAGAATTTTGCAGTTATATTAGTAGGTGACTGCCTCATTCACCCCCTCCCCACACACAAGTGTCTCTTGTGCTGTTGTGAAAACACCTGTTTGAGGACCTGGAGAAGGCAGAGACCAAAAGTCCTACGCCACCACCTTGTAATCTGAAACGCCAGGAGGACCCGCAGACACGGGCCGGCCACCAGGTGGCACTAGTGCTGAGCTAATGCGTGCTGGGGCCTTCTGCCCACCCTGCCAGATAGGCCACCACATTTATCCTCAGGGGCCGGTAAGAGGAGGTACAATAAAAACTGGAGCTGGAAATAGGGCTGCTCTTATAATCCCATAGCAAGCCTTTTATGTGACTGAGATTTTTCTCATTAATAGGGTGTTTGTTCTGCACCAGAGGCCTGAATTAGCAGTGAGTTAAGAACTGAAACCAGCCTGATGTTTAGACTAGGAGAGGCAAGGTCACGAGGGCTTTCAGAGAAATGACCCGAGCAATCTCCCAGCAGGACTAATGTAAATGAAGCTTTTCTTTGCTTAGCTTTGTTCTGCTGCCCTGGGCTTTCAAAATTTCAGGTTTTCTGAGGATCACAGTTTAATTACCTAATTGTACAAAAATAATCTGTAAGAAGGTAACAAGCAAACAAACATGATGGCAACATTTTCCCAGCTATTACCAGCTACTGGAGGCAGCCTGGTATAGGTGAAAGAATGGGTCTTGGAATTGAATTGGGGTTTGAATCATAGCTTTGCCTCTTCCTAACTTGAGTATCTTTGGGTGAGTCCTTTAATCTCTTAGAGCCTGTTTCTCTATCAATTAAATTAGGATGGGAAGGTATACTTCATAGAATTGTAAGGTTTAAATGATGTGTGACGTCTGTAGATGCCTAGTACATTGCATGGCATGTAGTAGGCGTGTAGTAAGTGAAAACCCCTTTCCCGGTTCACTGAATGGCAGAGCTTTGCATTGATAATTAAAGTGGATACATTGCCCTTTGCAGCCTGCACGCCCTGGAATTTACTCCTTTGAAGTAATTTCTCATTCACCATTCCATTCTGGCTTGCAGGTTCTGGAGTACAGCTCCCTAGGGCAGACAGCTGTGTGGGATGGAGGGGTTTTGTTTAAGGGTAAAGGCAGTTCTTGTCTGTACTAGCACCTCCTGTGAGGCTTGCTTTCAGAAGCCCTGCACTGTCCCGAAGACAAGCTCTCTCCTGGGGCAGGACAGGGGTAGGGTGAATGCCAACATCCTTCCTGCTTCAGCTCTGTCACCTTAGAAACGTGGAGGTTGGATTATGGGTTTGGTCTGGTTTCAGGTGGGCAAAACAGGGGGTGTTTTTGAAATATGTGTGGCCTCTCTCCAGGTCTTTGGGAAGTCAGAATACAACACGATTTCTTACTCTTTCCTAAATGCACAGCCAGAAAGCCAGGTGGGGGCCAGGTGCTGGGGGTCTGGGGTGAGGCAGTGGGGAAAGCATTGGACCTGTATTCTGCAGACGTGGGGTCAAGACCCGGCTCTGCTACTGTTGTATAATAAAGAATTTGTCTGGTCTCTGTCCCAGGTTCCTGGGATGGAACTTCTAAAACGCTTGGAATTTCCTGAGTGATAGGAGTGTCTGTTATTCATGAGCCCCTTGGATCACACCTGAGATTATGGTGATGAGATGGCTCGGGATGGAGGCTGGTTACTGGAAAGACCAACCATGTAACTAGAGGGTTGGGGCTTTGAGTCTGGGGAACAGTGGGAGACTGGAGAGTGAGTTATCGATCATGCCTATGTGATGAAACTCCAGTACAAGCTCCAGACACTGAGGCTCAGTGAGCTTCCTGGCTGGCGAGCAGATTGATGTGCCGGGAGGGTAACATGCTCTAATTCCATGGAAAGAGGACACAGAGCTCTGCATTCAGGACCCTCCAGACCTTGCCCTGTTTGTCTCTTTGGTTGGTTGGTGCTGATTCATGTCCTTTAGAATAAAACTATAATTGTATGGGCTTCCCTGGTGGCGCAGTGGTTGCGAGTCCACCTGCCGATGCAGGGGATGCGGGTTCGTGCCCCGGTCCGGGAAGATCCCACATGCCGCGGAGCGGCTGGGCCCGTGAGCCATGGCCACTGAGCCTGCGCGTCCAGAGCCTGTGCTCCGCAACAGGAGAGGCCACAGCAGTAAGAGGCCTGTGTGCCGCAAAAAAAACTATAATTGTAAGCATAGACTTTTCCTGAGTTTTTGGAGTCATTCTAACAAATTATCAAAAACACCCGAGGGAGGTAGTGGGAATCCCCCAGATTTGCAGCGAGTTGATCAGAAGTGTGGGTGGCCTGGGACCCCCAGTTGCAGCTGACATCTCAGTGGGGACAATCTTGTTGGGGACCATGCCTTTAACTTGTGGGGTCTGTGCTAACTCTGGATGGTTAATGCACAATCGAATTGCAGTTCACCAGTAGGTATCAGAAGAGCTAGTTAAAGCTCCCTGGTCTCTGGCAATATCTGAGGTTGTTTTTTCATCTATAAAATGAAGTTGTTGTGATGACTTCAGCAACCACTCACGAGGAGACGGTACCAGGGAAAGTGTGTGGTAGTCTGCCCGGTGCTCTGTATGCCTGTCCCTGTTCCTCCTGACTCACCTGATGACCTTAGGCAAGGTCACCAGCCTCCCTGGGCCTCCGTTTTCACATCAGGAAGATGGGCCCCTCTGTTCCTATACTCACAGAGTTTTACACAGTTAAATTGAGATCATCAATGTGAGAAAGCTTCAGAAAATACTCCATATTATTTTCCAAAGGAAGTTTTTACTTCTTTTTCTATTTCTAAATGCATCACACGAAAACACCTGAATTTATTTTCCCTAAATTTGGAGCATCTGGGATAGTCAGAGTTAAAAAGATAATAAACAAGGTAATAAAGGAAATGTGTTCTAGAAAGCACGTGGGATGCCTCGAGGAGCTAGACGGTCACCCTCCCAAGGAGCAGAAACTAAAGAACATAAGAGGTCTTAGCGAGCGCCATAGGCAGGGTACCGCTGACACTGAGATGCCACCTGGGGGAAACAAACAGGGGTTTTGACACGAGCCCCAAGAGGGGCAGTTAAAAATGGCAAGTGTTGATTTGCAATGGATTCATTTTTCGCATGATGGTTCATGATTCTTCCTGGTAACTTTGGGCAGGCCAGCTAGTAGATAGGTCTGAATCTAATACAGTTACAGAGGCAGATAGATAGGTTATAGAGATCTAGATGAGAAAATTTTCAATGTCTTATGAATAAAATCCTTTCCTTCCTCATTTCAGTTTGATCCCTCTGATTAGCCAGGATGGGGGTTAGGGAGGTGCCTCTCTTCAGTTCAAGATGAAAAAGCAGAATTGAAATAGGCTGGTTTGTGCCCGAGTTGTGTGCTGGGACCTTAGCACGTGCAACGTGGAAATCCTCTTCTATCCGCCACCAACCTGCTCCTCCTCTTGCGGGAACTTGGATAAGATCCCGATTTAGGGGGTCCTAATGGAACCCACCACCCATGCTGTTGCCCTCCTGAGAAACCTGGGGGGCACTCTCTTCCTCACCCCCTACTTCAATTATTAGTAAGTTCAGCTCATTCTACCTCTTAAGGATACTTGTCAAACCCATTTTCTCTTCTCCAGTCCTTTGTCTTTGAACCTTGCTCAGGTCCAGGCAGGTCTGAGTCTGTGGGTAAAGCTCCAGCTAGACACAGATTTGTTCAGGAAATTGGGGCTGAGACCACAGCTTCGTGGGGGGCGGGGCGGGGGCATCAGTGACTTTAGATTGAAGCGGTGAGGAAAGCAGAAGCTACCAATGTCCCTGTCTCTTTGCCAAACATGTCTTGGTAAAGTAAGAGGCTACCATGAGGTGAGTTCTTGCCTGAGCTGTGATTTTGTACCAATGTTATTCAGAGCGGTATCACCTCTGCTTTATATCCAATTATCTCCAAATCCCCTTCAGTGAATGTCACTGCCCCCTAGACTTTTGACCTGAAGCCATGAAAGAATAGATCAGGACTTATGGGGCAAGGGATGTGAGTGTCTTGGGGAGGAGATGGGAGAGAAGATACTGGAACCTAACACACACACCCCAGCCCATCATCACCATGACAACAGCAGGAACTCAGGCTCCACCCACTAGAAATCTCCTGACTCTTAGAATGAAAGGCAGTTCATTTAAGGGCTTAACATCTGTGCAATAACAGAGATTATCTGAGCCACTTGCTAGAGAGTGAAAATGAGGTCTCAGAGGAGCTTGGGTCTGAAGTACATTCTCAAAATATGCATTGCCCCATGAATATGAGTGAGAGGACAGAAATAGACCAGGGAGGGGAAAGCCTACTGAAAATACCAGAGGACAAAAGGCCACGATGAGTAGAGAAGAGGAAGAAAGTGGGAGGCAGCTCATGGGACAAAGATTCCACCTGATCCCAACCATGGGGATGGTAATTGGGGCCCTGGAGAGTTCCACAAACTTGTCTAGAGCATCTAATAGACACCTCACCCTAAGCTAGGCACTGGTGACACAAAAAATGAATAAAACCATCTTTGTGCTTAAAGTATTGTTTGGAGGAGAAGACAGCTATGAGAATCTAGATGGAAGAGACAGGAAGCCTCAATAGATAGGTTTCCATATTTGGGACCAGTACTACTACCTGGCACTTTTCCTATATGGTTACTTATTTAATCCTCATAACATCTTAGTGAAATAATTATTATATCCCTATTTTACAGAGAAGTAACTGACAGTGAGAGGTTAAATTTCTTGCCCAAGCTACCCACCTATTAAGTGGCAGAGCTACGATTGAAACCGGGGTCTTCATTTCCAAAAGCTTATGTGCTCTGCACTGTATAATCCTCTGTCAATATATTAAAAATCCCCACTCAGCTTACTGCCACCTGCTCAGAAGTCTCCACCCACACCCTTGGTCTTCTTCTCCACCCTCGTGTTCCCAGGCGCACCTCACATACTGTCATCCGCTTCCCTTTCCAGGCACAGGCAATGCAGATTTGTTGGCTGGAAAGAGATCAAAGCCATTCTCCAAGTTTAAAAAAAAAGGTTTAGAATGAGGAAAAGATACCAAAGATAAACATTTTAATGTAAAGAATGAAGGTGGCTGAAGAGTAAACAGCCTCCTTCTGCTGGATGAGTCCTCCATTCTGAAAGGAAGTGGATCTGCCATCTGTCCCATGTCTGAAACCTGAGCTACTGGCTGTAACCTGAACAGGAGCTCTCTGGAAGCCCTGCAGCTCTTCCTGCCCGCAAGAAACGAAGTCAAGAAAGAGACTGCAGTCGAGAGGGGGAGAGTTGAATTCTGGGAGGATGAGAGAGACCAGGTGAGGACAACTCAGGATGCGGAAGATGGCAAAGTGAGGGAAAGACGAGGTCTGAGCCAGGGCAGAGGGAAGGAAGGAAAGAGAGAAAAAGAGGAAGGACGGATGGAAGGAAGGAAGCAAGCAAGGAAGGAAGGGAGGGAAGGAGAAAGGAAAGGACAGAGGGAAAGAAGAGTATTATCTTAAAACCCAAAGCAAGAGATTGAGGGGTTACCTCCTATTTTTCTGTAGGATCCAACTTTTTCCGAAAGTTGATAAGGAGACAGTAACGCCACAGTGTCTGATTAATCTTCAAGTGAATTTTTAAATGTATGTTAAAAGAACCTCAAGCGTGAGATGCGGCATATGTAATTGCAGCATCCCATCAGTTGTATCAAACGTCACACATTCCTGGCAATGAGCACCTGATCCACACAGCGGCAATGGTGTCGTTCTGGTGATTTGGGTATCTCCCCAAGTCACCCTATGGTTGATGAGACGTCACATGGCCACAGAATCTCAGGACAGGAGAAAGGAGAAAGACGGTTTATCAATGACCCTAAGGAAGCAAGTTACAGGCTCCTGGCAGGATCCAGTGAGACCGACTGTCCACAAGGGGGCAGAGTCCAACCAATTGCAAGCTTGGCAGACGGTACGAGTGTAGCTCTATGGGAGACCGTCAGACTGAGATCTCTAGCCATTGATTAGTGTATGTGACTGTTTTGCTATTATTTTGATCCCAAATACTGAAACGTGAGAACTGGCACTCATTTTCAGAAGTAGCTTGTCATATGAGACAAACAGCATTTAGTGTCTACGCTGATGACCTTCCTGCCCATCACACACAAAACTCAAATGAGGCCTAGTTTCAGAGTCACAGGAAGGTGGCAAAATGACCTACGCTAAAAAATGCATCTGAATAGACAGTGGTCTGCCTGTCCTAGTGACATCTGACCCCAAATCCCTGCTCCCAAGGGAAGAGAGGTCCCCCGCCTATCGAAGACAAAGGAGCCCATCTGGAGGCATCAGAGCTATGACTTTTGAGGTCAGGATTCAGGACCACCTCAAGATCTCAACAGGACACAGGATTCAAGCTCTATTTACTCCTAAATCCCTGTTCCCCAAGACTTAGCTTGACAGAGAAAGAGAACAAATAATGTGACCAGACACTGAAGACCACATCTGAATAATTTAGTTACTCTCCAATTCCACCTCCATGGCTTATTACCTTTAGCTGTATTTGTGAATAATGAAGATGAACACCCCAGCACCCCACCAGCCCCACACACTCACACGCATGCACCCGTACCCACCTTTTCCCTGGTTGTAAACCCACAAACATACCATGGTGGCCTTTATCTAGAATCAATGGTTCTCAAACGTCAGTGTGCATCAGAATTACCTGGGAGGTTTTTACAACACAGATGGCTGAACCCCATCCTGGAGTTTCTGATTTAGTAGGACAGGTGGATGGTGATGCTTCTGGTTGGGGACCACACTTTGAGAACCAGTGTTATCATTATCAGAGCACAGAGGGGTTTGTCTCTCTCTCTCTCTCTCTCTCTCTCTCGCTCTCTCTCGCTCTCTCTCGCTCTCTCTCGCTCTCTCTCGCTCTCGCTCTCGCTCTCGCTCTTGCTCTCGCTCTCGCTCTCGCTCTCGTGCTCTCTCTCTCTCTCTCTCTCTCTCTCTCTGCTCAGGAACACATACCCGCCAAATAAGGAAAAGAAACTAATGTTTACTGAGATGACTGGATGCTGGATGCTTTACCTTCATTATCTCATTTTACTTACTCTGCACAAATTCTAGGAAAGTAAGGATTATTATCCCCACGTTCAAATGACAAAACAAAGGCTCCAGAGGTATTTGATCAATGCCACGTGCCTACAAAGTATTGAGTCCGGATGTGATCTGGCTTCAAAGATCATGTCGAGTATTCTATGTCCTACATGAAAAGTGGATGATCCAAAATGAACAAAAGCGTAAAAACATGCAGTTTGTGAACAAAAGTGAAAAAGCAGACAGTATAAAAAGCTTTGCCGTCACAATTAGTATCAGCGGTGGATCTGAGGTTACCCCAGTGCCCCGTGAAATACACAGCTCTTGGAAGAGAGGGCCAGACTAAGAAAGAGCTCGCTGACGCTTAGATGAAGTAGGTACCCCAGCCATAACTGCCTCATAGAGCAGAACACTATACATTATTCAGAATAGAAAGTCGTTTCTATTTTTGCATTCTGAGAAGAAGCGGTAGTCATATAAAAGGGTGTTAAGGAAGTTTGTTAAAAAGATTTTTACAGATCAGAAATCCCCAAGCTGGAGGCTTGATGAATTTAAAAGTGGAAAAACAAAATGTGGTGAAATGCTTAAATGCCCAAGAAACTGATTAACGCCCCTCAGAGCTTTTAGGTTTCTGCCTCAAATGGAAGTGTTTGCTTCCTTAAGCATTCCCTTTCTGTTTCATTAAGCAAATGGTAAGCATTTTGATTCTGAGACTTTGGATTGTGTGTGTTTGGGGTAGGGGGTTTAGTGTTTCTATTCAAAGTAATGCACTGTCAAGAAATATACCTTTTGCGTAAAATAATCTTGATATCCAAAACAGACTTATAGTTGGTATCTCTTAGCAGCTAAATGGATTTTCATTAATAGCAATAATCAATGTGAAAAGATCTGATTTCAACATTAACTTGATTTCAACCTAATTGTGTATTAGGTTATACACAGTTTAATTCAACCAACAGAGCCCCCTCTGCACACAAGGCATTACCTTCAAGAAACTTGCAATTAAATCAGTATTATAAATATATTAATAATTTTGGTAGCTGTTATGTGACTGAATGTTTATATCCCCTCAAAATTCACATGTTGAAATCCTGACCCCTCATTGTGGTGGTATTTGGAGGTGGGACCTTTGGGAAGGAATTAGGTCATGAGGGTGGAGTCCTTATGAATGGGATCAGTGTCTTTAGAAGAAGAAACACAAGAGAAATGATTTTTCTTTCAGGCATGTGAGGTTACAGTGAGAAGACAGCCGTCCACAAATCAGGAAGCATGTCCCCACCAGACACAAGATCTGCTGGCACCTTGATCTTGGACTGCCCTGCCTTCGGAACTGTGAGAAATAAATGTTTGTTGTTTAAGGCCCTCAGTCTATGGTATCTTGTTATAAGATCCTGAACTAAGACAGTAACTGCAATCCAACCGGGCAGGAAGCAAGCCCAAGAACTGCTTCTTTCTTCACGATTCCGCTCACATGTCTTTTTCTAGTCCCATCCCTGCTTATTCTCTGCCAGCTGCCATCTAAGGCATTCTAGCTCTCCTATGGACTTGTTGCCCTGACTCGGCCTTACGCAACACACTGCTACCAGGTTTATCTTCCTAAATTAAAGGCAGTTTGATGCTCCAGGTCAAAGACTTTCCATGGCTCTTAGTTGCCTGCGAAGCCCAAGTGCTCTTGGCTGTCAAAATCCCCACAGTCCAGCTGCAAACCCCATGCCAATGCTACCCCTTTCACTCCTCTCTGAGCCCGCAGCTCCAGTCAAATTGATACATAACCTCTGCCCCTAAACACACTTCTAAGCTTCCCTCTCAAAATCCAATGGCACTGACTGTACCACTCATCTAGTATATGCATAGGCTGCCTTGAGATAATATTAATTACTAATAGCAATGCTTCAGCACGTCTGCCTCATGACTTGTCACAGCTCGTAAGAGTAGGAATTGTGGACCATTTGTCTTCATATCCTCTGTACTTAGTACAGGCTGGCTATGCAGTAGGCCCTCAATCAATCCACCCAACTTTGACCGGGGCTTTCATTAAAGATATCAAGCCTTGTTTACATGATCCATACTTAAGTGCATCCCAGATAAATCTGCCTGTACCAAGTCGTCTCAGAATCCCTCGGAGTGACATATAATAATAGGGAAGAGTTAAGACCCCTAGAGACTTTTCAAGTGGATGCATCAGTTCTCCGATAGGATGATGCCCTGCTCCTTTCAAAGTCAATGTTAAGTGTCATACAACAATATTGCAGCTGGGTAAGCACCCTTTCTGTCTACTTGTATTTATTGCTTAGGTTAGGAAGGCATGGCCTTCTATAAAGGGGACCAAGCTAGGAATCATAGGAGCTTCTTGGCAGTAGAATGATCTGAAACAGCTCTGACCAGCTGGGTGTGGAAAGCCTTCTGACAACTCTGCTAGACTCTTCAGACTAATAGGCAGTTTTTCAACTCAGATACACCTTCTGATTATAAGGCTTCTTTCTCCTCTTTTGCCACTTGGTCTGTCATGCTGCTTGGGCCAAAGAACTACTTTTTAAAAAGTTGAACAAAGGTAAAGTTCATTAATTTCCTCTGATCTATAAACATAGTTTGAGGTTATTGTTTAAGATTGACAACAATAAATTACTATAGCAGAATGCATATAAATTTTAAAATGCTTCCCTTGTTCGCCTTCCTCACCACCTCTCCATTAACCAAACTGACTTATTAGCCATTCAGTTCTGTTCAGGAAAATGATTACATTCCATTGTTACTTGAGAACAGCAGCTGCACAGCACTGGCAAAGCCTAGGGACCAGTCTGACCAGTTCACGAACAATAACTATAAATATAAATAATATATAGAAAATATATTACTTGTTTAAGAGCTGATGAGCCAGAGAAAACTTCAGCTGTTAATCGGTACTTTTGCCTAGAATTGATTCCAACTTGGCAAAATTAGAGAATCACTATCATGCCGGGGTTCTGGAATACAAAACAGTTGAATGGTTCCAAGAGGAACAGCTCAGAATTGCTGGCTCTGGAGAGTGGTGGAAGGGAACTGATGGACTTTCAGTATTTTAAATTTAGTATTTCATATTTAGATCGTTTTGGATTTCAGGATTTTAGTATTTCAGGCTTTTCTTATTTTAGAAGTCTTGCTTTGACATAAGTATTTCTCAAACCGTTGGAGACAAAACGTCACTCACATGAGTATAATGAGTAGAGTCAGAGACTCAGCCCTCTCCTGCCGCCCACTACTTCCGGTGCCTCTGCATGTGTACTTTCCAAATTAACAACTTGCAAAATCTGCTAAAAAATCATCAGCGCTGCCCTGTGCATCGCAGCCTATTCCTTAAAGCCCAAACCCTTATCCAGACATCTCAGCCCTCCAACAGGTGTCCTACAGGGAACCTAGCTCTCCCCCATCATGTCTCATCACTCCCTTGTGTTTCAATTAGACAGTCCTATCTCCTGCCCCACAGACTTACTCTGACCACGTTTGTTTTTTTTTTCTTTGCGGTACGCGGGACTCTCACCGCCGCGGCCCCTCCAGTTGCGGAGCCCAGCGGCCGTGGCCCATGGGCCAGGCCGCTCCGAGGCATGTGGGATCCTCCCTGACCGGGGCACGAACCCGCATCCCCTACCTCGACAGGCGGACTCTCAACCACTGCGCCACCAGGGAAGCCCGCTCTGACCACTTTTGACAGTTGCTATAAAGCTAACAAGCAAGTATCGATCACCTGCTGTGCAGCAGTCGCTACACAGACATCTTCATATTCTGTCCTTTGAATCCCATGACAGTGTCACAAGGTCTTTTTCAAGGAAGGAATGAGATTCAGAAACTTGTGGTTTGATAGTAAGTGTTGGCTTATCTGTGACTCTAAAACTTCAGGTCTTCTCACTACAGAATTGTCCCCCTTCTCTCGGTGTATCTTCCCGGCTCAGTTTCACCTCTGCAAATTCTACGCGTGCTCACGGCCCAGAACTAATCTGCCTCCTCCTGAAACATTTTCCCTACTCTTTAGACTTTGCCCTCCTTGGAATTCACAGCACTTACTGATGTTTTAGCACTGTACATAGGGTCTTGAGTTTTACATGTATTTCATGCATGTCTGTAGTATTTCTCCAGCTAGACTGAAAGCTCCTTAAAGAGTCGTGAATTGCCAGTCAGGTTTACTCAATGCAGTGCACAGAGTAGGTGCTGAATAATTATCTGTTAAGGAACATGACACTACTGGATGTGTCTAATACCATTTTTGCTGCAGTTTGTCTCCTGTACTTGAACTAATTCAGGAACACATCTAGCTAGCTTAAGAAAAAGCAGACAGACGCTTAACAGAGTGTTTTGGAGAGGAGAAAGGGAAAGTGTCAAGGTTTGGATGTGTCTTAGAGGCTTAACCTATCTTTGACAATGATTATAAAGGACAAAAAGTAAAAAGAGATCCATGATTGTCATCAAACACTAAATGGAGATTTGAGCGCGAGCAGTGTGGCCATAAGATTGGTCAAGTCCGCCCAGAAAAGTGCCCATAAAAAATAACTGTCTCAAAAAAAAAAAAAAAGAACCGGTCCCTGAGAACATCCGTCTCACTTGCCTACAGATACATATTTAGCACCTGCTCTATACGGGACACCACGGGGCCCACAAAGTGGTATTAGAATCTGCTTGAAAAGGATCTAGAATGTACTTGGCAAGAGAGGACAAATACCTGCAGAGAAGAGCAAAAACACCAGGGTATATGTGGGAGCTACCGAATTAAGTATCAATACATTGAGGGCAGGTGCTGGTGGAGCTCAGAGGTGGGAGAGACCCTTGTGGATGTCACATCAGGAAGACCTCATGGAAGAGGTGGAACTAGAGTTAAGAAGTAAGAGCAGGGCTTAGATGGGGGGGTGGGGAATGGGGAATGGAGGGAAACTTTCGAGCACATGAGCTTCGAGCAGTGGTGGAGACTCAAATTCCTAGTGGAGGCACAGAAACATATGAAGCAGCTAGGTCAGAGAACATCCATGCCAGGCTGCTTAAGTATGACACCCAGGTGACATCTATCTAACTATGCCGCCTTTTACAATGTTGCACTAAGGCAACACAAAACCCAAAAACAATCAAATGAATCAAATGTGTGGGTTACTTGTTTGTGAGAACTGATCAGTAGGAATCAAGTGATATGGGTCCAACTTGATGCTGGGGAGTGTGGAAAAAAAAAAAAAACAGAACAAATTTAAAACATGGCCCGTGACCTCAAAAAGCTAAATACCTACTTTGAAAGCAAGACCAACTCATACGGAAATGTTTAAATATACTTTATTTTTTTTTAATTTAGTTTTTTTTTTGACCTCACCACCTGGCTTGTGGGCTCTTAGTTTCCTGACCAGGGATTGAACCCCCTGCAGTGGAAGCTCAGAGTCCTAACCACTGGACTGCCAGAGAACTCCCTAAATATACTTTAAAAGCCAGGATAATCCGTGCTAAACTATAATTTTCTGACTGTATAACACAAAAGTATTTTAGAGACTAGAAATACTAGTATGGACATAGGTGATTCGTAGAGGTAATGTTTCAGTAAATTCCCTGAGACGGCCCATCAAGATGCAAACTTTATTTTCGGCCGGCTTTGCCCCGATTTCTCCTTTCACAATTAGGCTTCTTCCAGCCACGGAGAATCTCTTGCGAGTGTTTTCGAAGTGTTCAGTTCTAACCTGAAGGCTTTACAAAGGAGAACAATCTCAAGGCCAGGCAAGAGCCACCTGACGCGGCAGCTTGGGAGGCGGCAGAAGCTGGTGATGCGGTTCTCCTACCCGATTCCGTTTCTGCAGAGATCCATCAAGCGAGAGACACCAGGGCCAATTCGCCAGGTATTAAGAGCGATAGACATAGTCACCCAGTGAGGGGCGTTGCAACTCCCAGAACTGAGTCACTGAATTATTCATGAGGCTGCTTCTAATTTTTTACGGTTATAAAATCCACAGAGCCAGCTCGTGGCAGAAGAAGCTGTTTTTAAGCTGTCATTTAAAAGTCTGTCTGAAATTGTACGTGTCTTATTTTAACAGTTCCCAAAGCGTTACAGCAACACCAAATTCAGCCCTTGAGCTTGTCCACGTGGCTCTCTTCATTATCCCTGTGATCTAGAGGAATCCAGCAGCCGTCAACGTCCCCAGGATGAGTCAGGCGACGTAGGAACCGGACACGTGGGACTCCTGCCCCCTGGGAGCACAGCATATCCCTGGTGGCGAGTTGACTTTCTCAGCTCCAGTGACCTCTGAAGGAGGAAATAATAATCTCTTCCAGCAACTGAAGGGAATGCAGCACCAACCATAGAAACAAAATGAATTCAACCACCGAGGAGTCACTTGGCTGGTGACATATGTTGTCCACTTCCTGTGCAAGGAGGAGCACGGGAGTGCGGCATCTGCATGTAAGTGGTGAATTAATTAATGCACTAGAGGCCGGGTTGAAATGGTGGAAGAGGCGTCCCAAATAACAAAAGCTACCGTTACTGAGGATTGCTGTGGGCCAGCCACTCTTCCAAGCACTTGTCCTGTATTCTCTCATTTTGTCCTCCCAAGCCCCTGGAGGATGTGCTGTTTCATACTGTACAGAGAAATAGATTAATTAGTTGCTTGGCTGGACGTAGTAAGAGGCAAAGATAGGACTGGAACAGAGGCATTCTCACTCCACAATTCATGCTCTCATGCTCTACAGCCAGGTTTACCAAACATTTAGGCCACATACAGAGAAAGAAAACGACTCGCTCATTCATGGTCCTTTGAAGGCAGGGAGCACAAGATGGCTTTGGGTGGAGTGGGGGCCGGCCAGTGGCCATGCCATGACGGTGTCACAGCACGAAGAGAGCTGTGAGAGCTGTCAGCCCAGATTCCATGCGAGGACAGAGGAGGGGTTAGATAAAGTTTCCTGGGGAAGGCACTGCTCGACCAGATTTTGAAGGATACGTGTAAATTAGAATTGGAGAAGAAGCGTAAGGTAGATTGGTTGCAAAAATGTCTGCAATTTTTCACTCCTCCCTGCATCCCTGCCCTTTGCAACTGACTTTGCAGCTCTTCCCATGAGAAGGTAGAGTCTGTTTCTCGTGCCTTGAATCTTGGAACTCGCTTTGGCTAATAGAGTCATCAGGAGTGATGCGCTCGTTCCAAGCCTTGACCTCAAGAGGCCTCGCGTGTTCTCTCTCTCTCTCTTGAACTTTGCCACCGACATGTGAAAAGTCTGGGCTAGCTCCCTGGATGACGACATGCCACGTGGTCCAGTCACCCTTGTCACCGCAGCCGACAGTTCACCAACCATCAGGCATAAGAGTGAACCCATCCTAACCAGCCAGCTCCCAGCCAAACCAGCAGCTGACTGCAGAGACCTGAGTGGGCTCATTAAGGTCAGCCAGGCCAGGCCCAGATTAGCAGAACTGCCCAGCTGACCTCTAGCCTCAGGAGCAAAAGTCAAAGTTTATTGTGTTATGTCACTGAGGTTCTCTGGTTGTTTTTTATACAGCAGGATTATCAAAATAGAGGTAGGCAGGTCTTCTTTTACAAGACTAAAACCAGTGTGGTACAGACTGCGCTGTAACCCTACTACACTTTGCTTGTTTTAGAAAAGAATGTAAGATTCAATTGGTCCAGGACAGGGTTGCTCAAACTTGACACTATTGACATTTGGGGCCCAATCATTCCTGTGGGGGACTGTTCTGTGCATCATAGTATGTTTAGCAGCATCCCTGGCCTCTACCCACTAGACGCCAGTAACAACTCCAGTTGTGACAACTAAAATGTCTCCAGACATTGCCAAATGTCCTCTAGGGGGGCAAAATCGCTCCCAGTCGAGAAACGTTGGTACAGAAGCCAATGCAAAGAAGGTCAGTTACCAAACACCCAAAGTCCTCCCAACTGGGCAATCTTTCCTACAAGATGGTTCCACGGGTAGATCAAGCTCAGGCCCCGTGTGAACACAAGCACCTTCCGTGGGAACGTGTGGTGCTGGAGTGGTCAGAGCCAGGGGGAGTCAACAGTCTGAGCTGCTCCAGCTCAGGTGAAAGCTTGTTCTGCGCAGTAGAGGCGCTTGCTCAGCACAGTGTGTGGCCCATACAGTGAAATTCAAAACAAAAGAAAAATTAAAATTCAGGACAAAAGGCAGGACTTACAAGCCACCACGTAGATCAGACCACTTGTGTCCAAGGATTTCTTCCTGGTCCCCTCTTACTTAAGCTCTTGTTCCTAGTGCATTGTTTCTCACTCTTAGACCATTGTGAAAAAGAGCAATTCATCATTGCATTGCCATTCATACTTGGATATTCTACATGAGGGTTCCTATATCATTAGAGAGTTTCTTAATTTGGAGTTAAGAAAAATGGTTTGCATTTCTCTTATTCCAAAGCTAATGTTTAAACCAACATCTCTACTCATAATTGCACTTCCCAGGAGCTAAGTCGCCCTCATGAGAGAATGCCTGATCCAGGCTTTTCTTAACATCACAGCTTAATCAGCCTATTCACTGGTTCCAGAAGATGGAAGGCAGTGAAAGAAGGTGGCCAAGCATTTGCCAACTTCTACCTCACTGTTGGCCTGCATGTTTCATTGATTAAACAGACGTGCTGGAGGGGGGCCTCAAGCAAATTGCTTACCTTCTCCGGGCTTCTCTTTTACTACAATAAAAAATAATAATAACCTTTTCTTGCTTTACAGGAAAAACTGGTAGATTCAACCACAAATGATATATATTTCACAAATCCATGGAAACTAAAGAGAACATCCATTAAGAAAAAGAAGGGCAAATCAAAGTTGGAGCTATCTTGAATTCTAAATTCTCAGCATCTCACAGGCAACTGTCTTCCTGATTTATTTAGTTTCCCAGTGGAACTGCGCCCAGTCATGCATTTTAGGCGTGCATCAGGAAAAAAAAGGTGAAGTCATAGATTCTTGGCATCTCAGTGTTGGACGCAGACAGACTTTATGAAAATGAACTATTAATCACTTTCTCTGGAACCCGACTGTTATACTTTTCCTGCAGGGGTTTGTGGTGATGGTTCAGCTTTGTGAACACATGAGCATATTGGCATGAAGACAGAAGAGGGTTTGAGAGTTCAGGTGAGGTTCCCCTAAGGTTGTTTTTGGGAATTTGCATGAATCTAGGTATTAGGTATGACCCATTCACCGTAAGTTTCAACGACTATCACTCTTCTGGCAGAACAAGAAATGCAAAGATTGCCTCCAAGGCCAATGGCAAAGGGTTCTCCAGCCTTCACCAGAGGCAGCTAAGCATTACCTGCAACGCAGGGTGACCACCCCAAAGTGTGCCCTCACCGCATGGGTCCATCGAGGTCCAGCAGGTGCTGCCCAACAGCATGTGACACCCAGCCAGGCCCACGTCCATACAGAAGCTATGACGTGAAGTTGAAGAGATGAGGTGAAGCTTGGGCCCCTGCCCCCATGACACTTGCAGCCCGAAAGCCTGCTTTCTTGCTCTGCAAACCTAACAAATCCACTGAGAGGAGAAAGGGCAATTTCCCCAGAAATTGTGCCTTGCAGAATTTACAGCACTTTTCCTTGAATTATCTTGTTTGAAACTCAAAGCCCTGTAACATACATAGGAGAGAGATCATAACCCAGATGTTTTAAATGAGGAAACAGGACATTGAAGACCTGGCCCATGATCACGGAAGCATGAGGGTTGGAACCTGGTTTTCCTGACTCCAGACCTTGAGCTCTGCCACCACATCTGCTTCTTCAGGCAGATCTGAAACATTCGAAACCTTGACCTCTGAGTGATGTTTCACGGACCCCAGCCACTTGTCTACCCTCCCCCCTGCCCCCAGCACACTCTTGTTCCCAAACCAGCCATAAGGAACTTCGCATCAGTGGCTACGATCTTCTCAAACACCGGATGCAAACAGGTGGGACAACACGTTCCTTTCGTTGGTAATGACTTCGTTACCTACCCTCCTGAGTTGGGCCCCAACAAGGGCTCTCCAACCCTGTGTCATCCAAGCCAATAGAGTGAGACCGAGTTCTGTTGAGAAACAAAGGAAAGCTTTATTCTTTGATCAGAGAATGGAGAGGTATCAGCTTCGGCTCTAGAGCACACGCATCTGGGACAGGTGATGGGCGGGGCTGATTTATAGCGTCCTGTGTGGGAGGGGGAGGGGCGGGGTTCTTGTAGGGTCGGGCAGCTCTGCTGCGCAGACTCCAGATGGGAGCGGGCGCGCGGGCAGCGTCTCTGCACTCGGCGCGCCGCCACCATCTTGAATCGTGGTGTCTCACGCAGCCCTTTCGCACACGGCCCAGGGAGCTGGCGCGTGGGCGTCAGCATTGCCCAGGAGGAACTCTGAAGTGTTGGGGGCTGGCCTCTGCACGCGGCCCCCTATGAGCAGGCGGAACTAGACTGAGCACAAAGGAAAGGAAAAGGTTAGACTTTATTACCCAGATTCTATTTTTGCTTCCCGGGAATTGTGAATGGGTTTGCTGGTGACAATATGAAGTTTAAAGTCCTTTCAGTCGCATCTGTTTCCCTGGGTAGCGATGAACATATGGTAAATAATACTGGGAACAGTAAGTACTGGCTGACGAAATGTGGTAAGAAAAAGTTCTAAGAACAGCGCAGGAACCCTAACTGGATGGGACGTGCCCGCTCAAGGGGTGAGCGGTGCGGGTGGGGGCTGGGCTCTGCCGAGGGCGCCAATGGGAGTGGAGGTCGGCCTGCGTCCCCTACCCCAGCCGCACCCCTCCCCCCACAGGGTGTGTTCCAGTGAGAAGGGGCACCAGTTTATGATCCTGCACATCCCCCCCCGCCCCGCCCGCGGGCCCCTGAAAGGTAGCGTTGGCCGAGGGGCTTCTTCCTCCTTCACACCAGGCGCCCTTATGGCCGGCGTCCACTGGGGCGACACCCGTGCTGTCACGGGTACCAGGACCCCAGGGGTAGAGGACACCATCGTGGTCCTCTTACAGGTGAGGTCGGCAGAGCGTAAAGAAGTTAAGTGATATGACCGAAGCCTCATGGCTGGAACCCCTTGCCGAGTCCCATGAGGACGACCATGCACTGGCGCCACCGCCCACAGGATGCCCGTCCGCCTCTCTCGCACCTGCGGCGTGTCAGGACCATGCTCACACGGGCAAGGTGCCACTGCCAGTGAGCTTCAGGAACTTAATTCAGGGAGACAACCTCAAGCTACTCATAAAAAAAAACTATTGAAATGCGTTATGCTTGCAGATCTGAGCCAAGGTCCTCCGGCAAGTGTTTTTCATAGATGATTGGAGTTCACACTTTAATGTTCCTGTTTCCCACGAAAACTAGAGAAACCAAACTCGTACCATTTTTCAATGCAATAAGGAGGTTTGGCTTAAGGAGATTTTATTTAAAAAATCAAAAAAACCTGGAGAGACAGAACAAAGACTGCT
Source organism: Orcinus orca (assembly GCF_937001465.1). NCBI lineage: Eukaryota > Metazoa > Chordata > Mammalia > Artiodactyla > Delphinidae > Orcinus > Orcinus orca. The sequence goes on along the minus strand of NC_064566.1, from coordinate 99,416,144 downwards.
TCTCGATCCTGAAGCCTAGATAAGGCCGGGAACGCCTGACGCTCCCTCCGGAGACCCTCTGGTCCCCTTCCTCCCCATCTCCATAATTAAATATTCTTCGTCCTCAGCTGTTGTGACAGTAACAGCTTGAGGCACGTGGTTGTCGATTTACAATCTGCTTATGGAGCCGAGCCACTTGTAATTCTCACTCCAAAGCATAGTGACAGCTCATTTAGAATCAATCAAACATTTATTAATAGAAAACCAAGGGGTACAGTCTCTTGATTGAAATTCTCTAGTTTCTTGGCAAGGGCAAGAGCAGGGGGTGAATAACTCACAGGTCAGAGTTGGGGGAGGCCATGTTGTGTCTGGCAAAGAGTTCACTCTGGGAAGTCAGACAGAGGAAGGTTCAAAGCCCGACTCTGCTGCTTTTTAGCTGTGTGTTCTAGGCAAGTAATGAAACCCAGCTGAGTCTCCATTTCTTTCAAGAGGTTGTTGTGAGTCTTAAAGGTAATGAAAACAAAAGGCCTGATGGCTAGGAAGGACTTAATAACAAGCAACCATTATAAATGAGAGAGTTATAAAGATGGAAAGTGGAGTGAAACAAAAAGAAAATCATGATTTAAGGTTGACTACTAAAGAAGTGGGATTATTTAACCCAGCAGCTGCTTTCGAGCAGAAGTACTTTTTTTTTTAATATTTATTTATTTATTTTTGGCTGTGTTGGGTCTTCGTTTCTGTGCGAGGGCTTTCTCTAGTTGTGGCAAGCAGGGTCCACTCTTCATTGCGGTGCGCGGGCCTTTGACTATCGCGGCTTCTCTTGTTGCGGAGCACAGGCTCCAGACGCGCAGGCTCAGTAGTTGTGGCTCACGGGCCTAGTTGCTCCGCGGCATGTGGGATCTTCCCAGACCAGGGCTCGAACCCGTGTCCCCCGCACTGGCAGGCAGACTCTCAACCACTGCGCCACCAGGGAGGCCCCAGAAGTACTTTTAAGTACTTCTTAAGAGGATGGGTGGTACCGGGAGAAAACAGAGAAGGCAGAATTGTCGAGCCCTGTAAGGGGGAACTGGTGATGGTGAGCTTTGTGTTTTGCTTGCATTTTGTTTTGTTACCAGAAACGTAACTAAGGGAATGTCTTGCAGTATTTTCTCAGGTCTTTGGTCCAGTGCTTGATCTCATCTTTATGGCATAGGTGATCCTGCTGGAAGCCCAACAAACAGTAACCTGTATGGTGCCTAGTACATACCAAGTCCTTGTTGAATAGTCGTTGAATAAAAGAATGAATGAATGAGACATAAATTATTTAACAGACCTAATGATCCCATAAGAACACTTGGGCTTTGTGAAAAAGGAAGAAATTGATGCTAACACCCAATTTCTTCCTCTGTGTCCTACTTTCTTACATCGAAATGTGTTAAATATTCTTCCTGGCAAAGGCATTTGGGAAAAAAAAAAAGGAAACAAACAAAAAAACCTCAGAAATGTCCAGATGGATCTGACATGGGTGACAGTCCCCAGAAGTGAAAAAGCTCCAAGACTGATGAATAAACCTCCTCCCTCCAAACTGAGCCAGTGGAGTCTCATCCAACATTTTCCATTTGAATTGTTTACAGCCAAAAAGATGAAACTGACTATGTAGTCTTTTAGCCTCCCGTCTCCGCTCTGTGAGCTCAGGCGCCTTGGGCAGTGCTGGGCATGACCACTGTGAGCAGAGCTGTCTCTGTCCCAGATCTGCCCCACTTTTTTTTCTTTCTTATCTCTTCTCTCCAGCACCTTCCTCTTTTTTCTCCCTTTCCCCCTCTTTCCTTGTGCCTTCATTTTCCTTTTCTTTCTCATCTTTCTTTACCTGTGCTCAGGGATTGTAATTCAACATCAGTGTTACTCAGGGGTAAAGAACATGCTGCTTTTTCACGGAAAGTTGTCTTGTCACCTGGGGTCCCAGAAGACTCTGAGTGTAGGTCCACACCCAAGATCTTAACATGACTAATCCATTTCAACTCCACAGCAGTGAAAGCCAGAAATCCTTCCATGAATTTCCCTCCTCCCGAAAAATGTATCTGAAGTCATCTTGTCCTACCCCACCTAACCCGAGATGACTCCAATTTCCATCTTCCAAGACTTTTATTAGAGGTTAGTGTTACTGAGTGTATCAGCCATAGCAGCTGCGTAGAATGATTTCAGTAACGCCTGCTTCAAAGTCCATCTTTGAAATTTGTACCCATCTTTTCTCTGAGTTGTAGCTACTGGTAACTTCTATTACTCATCCTACAGAAATGTAGCTTCTTAAACCCATCACATCTCTGCTCAAAACCTCCAAAGGCTCCCATTTTCCATAGGATAAAGTCCAAATGCTCTGTCACTTGGAATCCTGAAAAACCTGCCCCACTTTCCCTTTTCAGTAGCATCTCTGTCCAGACAAACCATCTTCCCTTCTACTGCCTCAGCGTTCACTGCACCTTCCTGCCTCCTGCCTTTGCTGTCCTTTACTTGTATCCCTTTTCCCTTTCTCCATCTCGACCTAACTGGGGACCCTCTTTCTAGGCCCTACTTAAATACTCCTCCCTAGCAATCTGACCTGATTACCCCAACATGAAGTAATTACATCTTCACTGCTATCCAAAGCTCTGATGTGCTTACCTTATGCAGTCCCGTGTTACAGACAGCAGCTACCACATGGCGGGCACCTGCCTCAGGCTCAGGGCTGCTGCAGGCAACTCACACAAGTGATGTTCGCTCCACACCGATCCCATTTGACAGGAGAAGTAGCAGAGATCATGCCCAAGGTCACACAGCTGGGAATTGAAAGCAGGTGTACTGGACTCCAGGTCTTGTTCTGTTACATCAGGCTATCCCACAAGAGATAAAGCCTGGGCACTCTTATTCATGCTCATTCATTCAAAAGCATTTATGAGTGTAGATCAGGCCCAGACATGATGCTGAGAGCCTAGTGTGGGGCCAGCCAAGTGATCCAGGGCTTAGGTAAGAACCAAGGCAGCAGGTATGAATTACTGTTTTCAACACCTACGTATCTCATCTGTGAGATTATAAACTTTTTGAATATATGTGTGTAACCCACAATTCATTTTTTACTATATGAGTAAATGTCTTTCTGTTTAAAGAAATGGACTTAAGTTTATGTAGTTTATATGCTTTCAGATGCTATGTTCTTTGAGACCATCTAATTCTTCTTAAAAATACAGAAGCCTAGTTCTGGAGAGGGTCAGCCATCTGCCTAGAGCTGCATAACAAAATAGTGGCAGGGCAGGATGAGAAGGCCAGTCTTGGGCGCCAGCTGGGCTATTTTCTACTTGCCCACAGTGGAGGTAAAGACCGTAGTCCCTTTGCTACTGCTCAGGCGGTTTATATACTTTCTCTCCCTGAGTTAGTCGTCAGCATTTAATTCTGGATTGTTTCCAGGCTGGAGCCTTCAAGTCCAGGTCAGCAGAGGCCTGGGAGTTGCAGTGATAAATTTCAAATCTGACACTTGCCAGTTCCCATTGAGCTCCGGGTGAGAAATGTCCCTGGCCTCGTCCATATTTAATATCCCAGTCAGCCAGTGGAAGATTTCACCTCCAGGTAAAGACATTCAAAACAAAGTTTTGTCATTTTAGTGCCATTCAACTGAGGCAGATCCCAGGGCCACTCTCGCTCACCTCACTGAACTTCCCAGGGTGTGGGGCTTGGGACAAAGGCCAGTTTTCTCTGTACCTCTTCCCTTCCCACCCTGGGGTGGTCAGACAGATAGATGCCCATGATGACAAAGCCGTTGACAGAGTTTCTGGGAGCTCAACCTCTAAGCACACTAGATTTGCAATTCTAGTCTGACTTTGAACCATTCAACCTCTCTTGGCCCCCCTTTCCTCATCTTTTTTTTTTTTTCTTTTTGCTTGTAAGCTGGTCTTTCTATATCACATAAAAAATTTTTAACATCTTTATCGGTGTATAATTGCTTTACAATATTGTGTTAGTTTCTGCTGTATAACAAAGTGAATCAGGTATACGTACACATACATCCCCATATCCCCTCCCTCTTGCGCCTCCCTCCCACCCTCACATAAATTTTGTATGCTCTTTTGTTAATAAGGAAGGAGGGAGAAGAGAATCAGTACATTCTTCACTTTACCATTATTCATATAAATAGTAAATTGCCAGTTTCCACTTTTTAAAATTTTTTTGTTAAAAATTTTATTGGAGTCGAGTTGATTTACAGTGTTGTGTTAGTTTCAGGTGTACAGCAAAGTGATTCAGTTATACATATACATATATTCATCCTTTTTCAGATTCTTTACCCATATAGCTTATTACAGAGTGTTGAGTAGAGTTCCCTGTGCTCTACAGTGGGTCCTTGCTGGTTATCTGTTTTATATATAGTAGTGTGTGTATGTTAATCCCAAGTTCGTAATTTATCCCTTCCTTCCTCCCCGCCACGTTTCCCCTCTGGTAACCATAAGTTTGTTTTCAAAATCTGTGAGTCCCTTTCTATTCTGTAAATAAGTTCACTTGTATCATTTTTTAAAAAAATTAGATTCTGCATATGAGTAATAACATGATTTTTGTCTTTTCTGATTTATTTCACTTAGTATGATGATCTCAAGGTTCATCCATGTTGCTGCAAATGGCATTATTTCTTTCTTTTTTATGGCTGAGTAATATTCCATTGTGTATATATACCACATCTTCTTTATCCACTCCTCTGTTGGTGGACACTTAGGTTGCTTCCATGTCTTGGCGATTGTAAATAGTGCTGCAATGAACATTGGGGTGCATGTATCTTTTCGAATTATGGTTTTCTCTGGATATGTGCCCAGGAGTGGGATGGCTGCATCATATGGTAGTTCTATTTTTAGTTTTTTAAGGACCCTCCATACTGTTCTCCATAGTGATTGTACCAATTTACATTCCCACCAACAGTGCAGGAGGGTTAATAGCACTCCATCATAACCTGACTTTGGAGGACTAACTGAAATAACCATGAAAGCACTTTGTAAACTATAAATCGCTACATGAGCACAAAGTTCCAAATCTTCAGCTTGTGTTAGGCAAACGCCTGAATTCCTTCAGGATACAAAATGCTGGGGAGGTGGGGTGTTTAGTATCTAGAAATGGAGAAAATAGCCTTCTTTGCAGATATCTGTTTAAATATGTCTCATTGCACCCAGGAAACATGTCATTCCCAGAGGGATCTGCTTTTCTTCATCCTCACAAAGAACAGAGTGAGAGGTAATTGTCAGTCAATAAACACCACATGCTCATTTATTTATTCCTTCAAAGGACATTTACTAAGCACTGAGATGTAGCAGGCAATACACTGAGTTAAGTGCTAGGAATACAGAGATTAATATCAATGTACGTGTATAAACATTTAGAAAAAAGTCTGGAAGGATGTCCCCCAAAGGTTCCTTCCTGTTTTCCTTCCTTAAGTAAAATTAATTTCACAAAACTCTCAGACCGGAGTCAAAGTAAGTCAAGGCTAGTTCTGGCTGTGTGGTGTCTGTGCTGCCATCCTTAGGCACCTCCCCTTGCAAAGCCAAGACAAACACAAAAACGTGACATTGACCAGCAGAAGCAGCATAGCTCTGTCTTCCTGGGGGACCGTTTTTATCTTTGAGGAAACTTTTCCAAAGTGATTGAAGAGTTCCTTTCATTTCTCATTTGTCTGAATCAGGTCACATGTCCATCCTAAACTACTGGTAAAGGGAACAGTATTACTGGTTTAGACCAGTGATTCTCAAAGTGTGCTCCGGGGACCCTTGAGGGACCCTGATCCGTATCAGAGGCCTCTATAGGTCAAAACTATGTTCATTATAATACTAAGATTTTTTTTCCTTTTTCATTCTCATTCTCTCACAAGTGTACAGAAAATACAAAAGGTTTATAGATATGAAACTACCACTTTTTGAGGGTATTTTTTCTATTCCTGTTTTTTTTTTCTTTTTTAATTGTGGTATAGTTGATGTACAGTATAATATGTTTCAGGTGTACAACATAGTGATTCACAGTTCTGAAATCTTATACTCCATTTATAGTCATTATAAAATGTTGGCTCTATTCCCTCTACTGTACAATATATCCTCGTAGCTTATTTTATACATAGTAGTTTGTACCTCTTAATTTCCTACCCTTATCCTTCCTCCTTCCCCGTCACCATTGGTAACCACTATTTTGTTCTCTATATCCCACTTTTTGAGTTTTGATATAGTACCAAATCAGAATATCAACAATTACCTAAAAAAAGTATTAAAATACCCTTCCTTTTTCTAACCACCTGTCTGTGAGACCACATTTTCTCATACATTTTTTAACCAAAACAACATATCACAACAGATTGAATGCAGAAACAGATATGAAAGTTCAGGTGTCTATTAAACCAGACATTAAAAAGATTTGTGAAAATGTAAAATAATGCCACATTTCTCACCAAATATTTTTTTGTTTTGGAAAATATATTACTTTTCATAAAAAAATGTTATATGCAACAGATTTATTATTGTTATTTTTAAGAGAATTAGTAAATATTTAAAAATTTGTTTTAACATCTAATACAGTAAAATTAACAGACATAACCTACACAAACCAAAGCTCTTTGGGTTTTCAATAATCTTTAAGAGTGTAAAGGAGTCCTGAGACCAAAAAGTTTAAACAAGACCAGATATGTCACTGGTCTGGTGTGGGGTGAAGTAGACACCAAACTTTGCCAGGAAGGAAGATATAGGGAAACAGCTGTTGGTGAAGAACCCAGCAGTGCATACAGCCCCTGTTTCTGAATTCTGGAGTTATTGGTTATTGTTATATTTGAGTTTCTTTATATATTGTATGAACTTTTAAATGAAAGTATACTGCTTTTTTTATGAGCAAAGAAAAATCAGTAAGACAATTTTTACCTTGAAATAAATAAATGAAAACAAGGACAAATAAGATCCCTAGTTACAGAAGCAGAGAAGCAAACCACTGAGGATGGGCCGACTTCTTCCAAAACGCTTGGATGTGAAGAGAAGGGGAGGAAGTGGTGAGCTTTCTGGGGAGGGAGGGAGGAATTCTTCTAAAAAAGAGAAGCAAAAGCAGCACACACCTATGCTGAGGGAAGGATCCAGTCGAGGAGGGACTGTAGAAGGTAGAAGAGGCGGAGACAACACATAAAGCAAGGTCCCCGAGGAAAGGGGTGCCCAGGAGCAGAGGTAGAGGCAGAGAAAAGGAGCCCTCCTCCCAAGATGGGGGAAGGAGAACTGGACACATGCAAGGTGAAGTGGAGGGAGTTCTGATCCTGTGTCTTTGTGACGATACCCATGCCAGAAACGGAGAGGTTAAGAAGCATGGAAGATACAACCTGTAAGGGGAGCAAGCAGCCTGATGAGAGAGTGCCAACTCAAAATTGAATAGGCACCAGACACCACTTACTCTTCATCCTGCTGGTAATGCTTGACTGCTTGATGTAGACAGACTCATTTCAATATTTTACACCCTTGACTTTCAAGTTACATGGGATTTTGAGCTCTTTAAACAATATTAACTCAAAAAAGGAAAAATAGTAATAATCAATGCTGAGTTCTTCCAGTAGCTCTGAAGCAATATAAAATTTAATCCTTTCTTTGAAGGAAATGTAAACATGATTGATGACTTAATCCAGGGTTCAGCAAATTAAGGCTACAGGACAAATTCTGCTCATCACCTATTTTTGTTGAGCCTGAGGATTAAGGATGGATTTTTTATTTTTAAATAGTTGGGAAAAATGAATATTTTGTGACATGTGAAAGTTATATGAGATTCAGATTTCAGTGTCCATAAATAAAATTTCATTGGAACACAGACAATTCAGTAAGAACATGCAGATATAATTAAAAATAAGCTAATTACAGTCTATAGAATTTTTATTAATATATATCGATGTCTGGGAGGGTTTCCAAGAGAAAGTGCTTTACACATTTGGAAGAAGATAAGGGCCACAGCTTGGCAGGAAATGGGAAGGTGAAGCCAGGCAAAGCGTTTGCTGAATATTCCCTCGGGATGCTGGGCATCATGGGCAGAGAGCTTCCCTGGGAGCGGTGTGGCGGGTGGGGTACAGAGGGCGGTGCCTTCAGCTGAGGTGATGCCTCCTCTATTTACCCCATTGTCTGAGCGCATGTGGACAGAGTTGTGAAGCACTGCAGAGGGAACACAAGCGCAATGTAGGGTCCTGGACCTTGCCTGCAGGATACCGCAGTCTACCTGAGAGCTGAGATTTACTTAATGCAAAAAGTTAGTGAAAACTCACAGACTCCAGTGTCTGGTACTGATTGTATATGTGATGGGATAGACTGGGTTAAGTGTAAAGAATGCCTGAACTAAATAAAGATCTCCCAAATGCTCTTCCAGAATGGTCTCCCAAAATGACTGAGGGAAACTTTTGAATGGACATCTTATGCTTTGGCCCTGCTTAACATTGTTCAGATATCATAGCTACTTTGAGGCCCAGCCCCTCTTTCTGAATGTTTTTTTTCTCTCTCCACTCCTCCCTTCCAATCTGCCCCTCCTGTCTTTTTCCCACTTCCTTCTTTTCTTGCTCTTTTCTCATCACTTCTCTCTCCTCTTATCTTGATGAAAGAAGAAAAACTTAGCAACGAAATACAGAATGTTCATTTGCAACAAGAGTTTATTACTAGACGAAAAGACAATTCTCACCCCTTTAAGAAACAACTTTAATAATCTCTAATCTCTAGCTGCTTTCAATCCCACTGTTTACACAGGCGTAATTTGACATAATTGCTATCATAAAGTCTACATCAAAGAAATTTTGCTGAAGGCAGCAATTAGAGACGTACGTGCATTCTCCCGAGTTTTAATGGTCCACTGCTCACTTAACCCAGAGTCAGGGCTGCAATAAACAGCCAGACACTTTCATTGCAGTAGGATGCCAGTGAGTTCTATAAAGAAAACAATACAAGGAAAACAATCACCCACTCTCGGATAAACAATGCCATAGGGTAGGAATGCTCTCAGGAGTCCCTTATCTTCCAAACACAGAACCAACCTGCCAAATTGACAGAGTCCCTGTAGCTGGATAAAGGCCCTCACTCTCTCTCCTCCCTCATCCAATAGCATGCTAGAAAATAAGCCTGTTCATTTCAAGGCATGGGCTGCCTTATACATCTATAAGCTTTCGTTTCATGTAAGTGCCAATTTGGGAATCTGTGATTAGCAGGCTGTAAAATCACTTAACCCAATTTTGATATTCTTTAGGGAAAAGTTATGTGCTTAACCAGCCAACCTTTCCGTTGGACGCTGACTTCTGGGGCTACAAGTTTAAGAAACAGCCGAGCAAAAACCAACCCCTTAGTGAACCAGCAGGCATTTTCACTTAAATCTTGAATAAAGAACCAGTCTGGGCCGAGGGATCTTTCTTACTTAATCTTCATCATGACTCTGGTGGTACAGGAAATATAATTATCCCATTTTACAGATGGGGAAACTGAGGCTTGGTCACATATCAAAACTACACAGGTGGTTCATGGTGAGATCAGATTCCAGTTGGAGCAGTCTGATTCCTGCCTGGGCAGGCTAACTTGTGAGTTTGTATCCTGAACCCTCACATGCTGCTTCCTCAGACCTTGTTGGAGGGCTGTCTCCTCCGTGAAGCCCCCCTGCCCACCTGCCTCCCTGTCCTTCCTGTCTCCTCCCAGAGCATCTCCAAACTTTTGTAGAACCCTCATCACAGCTCTTACTTGTACTGTGGCTCCCCAAGGTCAGGAGAAATGCCACTTTGACCTTTGTAATCCCAACATGTAGCTCAAGGTATTTTCTCAGTAGATGTTTGTAGGCTGCAGTGGATGGTCTATGAAATGCATCCTGTTACCAGGAAGGGTCTTAGAGAGCATGTGTATGTTCTGTATGGTGCCAATTTGTATTCTCACAACTCACCTTTCTTTTACTCATTCCTTCTTCCCTCCTTTTTGTTAGACCTTGGAACTTTTCCCCCTAATTGCAACTCTATCACAGTTACCCTTTCCTCCATCCAACACATGACATGCATTTATTTTTGACTTTGGTTTAATATGTTTCTCTTGGGAGACGATGAGCTCTTTTCTTTGTTATTCATATTTCTTTGTTAGAGACTACAAATTCTAAGACAGAATAAATTTTGTAATAAATCTTGGAAGAGGACCTTAAATCTAATAGGTGCTTAATAAATTAATGAATATAATTCCCCTGGCACATCTTTCAATGTAGCACCACACGCAATTCAACATTCTCTCAAGATTTGTTCATTCATTCATTCACTGAGTAAATGAATAAATGGCTATTACATACAAAGTCACATGTTATAGACTGAGAATACAAAGATGAGACCGATAGGAACTTAGCTTTCAGGAAGTATGTCTACAGGAAGAAAGAAGGAATGTTCCACCAAAAAGAAACAGAGAATGTACTATGACCATTCCCAGCCAAACAGAGTAGAGAAGACTTCATGGAGAAAAAGGACTTTGCACAAGGCCTTAAGGATCAGTAATATTTAGAAATTTGGCAAAGAAAGAGACAGATGGGCATTCCAGATGGAGCAAAGAATTTGAGCAAAAGTGAAAAAGTGGGAAAGCCCGGGGCATGTACTTGGAACAGAGTAAATTTCACTTGCTGGGGCATGGAGTGGGGAGAGAGGAAGGGTAAGAAGTGGAGATGGAAATGTTTGTGAATGCCAGGTGATGAAGCAATCCGAAAGAGGCTCAAGACATCAAGCCACTGGAAGACTTCCCCTAATTGGCATAGCCCATGGGTGCCATCTCTGGACCAACCAATGAAGGCCTCACAGGACCCTTGGCAACAGAGGATTGGCTGGTGCGTATTTTCTAACATCAGTCACCTCCTAACAGATACTTCTACCTTGTAGCAGATTTTCACTTCTGGAAATATAATCCACATCATAATTATAAGTGGCTTTTGCACTTACTTAGCCTGCTGCAGGCAAGGATTCCATTAACACAGTATTAGGAGCGTCCATAACACCTTGGGAGGAGACTGCCCCCTGATTCTCCTTCCCACCAGCGATCCTTCCCGTCACTCACCCCCATTACAAGATAGGAATGAAGCCCAAGGCAGTTTGAGCAGCACACAGTAGATTCAAGATATCCAGGGACTTGACCCCCTGTGTTGCAATTGGAGACAATATTCCAGATATAGGAAGGACATACCCAGATAGGAAAGCATCATTACTGCTGTTGAAGTCATCATTAGATGATCCAGAGCCTGTTGGACATGGCACAGAGCTGGCTGCTATACACAGGAAACATTCTCTGTGACCTTGAGTAAATTTCTTTGCTTTCCTAGGAGAGGTTGCCGCCTTGCAAGAATACTGTGAAGATCTACAAGGTAATATATATAAAAGACTTAACAGTTGCTAATATATAAGGGGTGCTCAGTAAATACTAACTAAGGATGTATTGCTTAAAATTTTAAAGGTGCTTATATTTTATTGTATGTGTGTGTTTTCATGTACATATATCTACACATATACATATAGATGCGCGGCGAGTTTTCACAGTATCCTGATGAGATGGGGGGGGGAAATTTCCCAAAGGAATGAATCCCATAGGACAGGTGAGGCATTTGTATTAGGTCACACAATGAGAGGATGGCTTGGGTCAGAACCCAAGGCTCCCTTTTCCTAGGACCAGGCTCTTTTCTGCACAGCATGGTGCCCAAATGCACTTCAAGACCACCTATGTGTAATTGTAAATAAGAATCAGGAAATGAGCTGAGAGGATTCTATAACCAGAGAAGTCAGGGGAAGGAAACTGTCAATTCTCCTTCAGGTTGCTGTTTTTTGACAAAGTATATCTAGTTTTTCTGCATCTTCTACATAGAGGCCACTTTATAAGCTGTCAGTCATCTTCCTCTCCTCTCTTTTGGGGTTTCCTTAAATTCTTGGTGAGGTTCCTTCAGAGACAGGAGCCCCAAATTGAGTTTACTCTTTCAATAAAGACCAGACTGAGCTGAGGGCAGAGGTGCTCTGAGTTTTTCATGGCCAGGGTGCACATTTCATCTTTGTCTCCCCAGCACCCTGCACCTCGTGGCTGTGTATTCTCAGGGCACCTTGAAGAGCTGTCGTGAGTCTAGTTTTAAGTGTCAAGGTCCACAGGTCCGGTTATACTGATTGGCTGGAGGTCAAAGCCAGGCAGCAAGGTCAGAGGGTGGGGCAGCAGGCAGGCAAGGAGGAAGTGGATTAAACGAAGCTGACCCAGAGGAGTGGCCAGGAAAGCAGAGGCTCAGGCTCAGGCTCAGGCCTGAGAAGCAGTAAGAACAGGGGTGCCGATGCTCCAGGCCAGAGACGCTGCAGAACTCCGGCTGCTCCAGCTGGCTTTCTTCCCCCTTACTTCACATTCTAACGTTTTGGTCCAGAAGAATATAAACGGAAAGTCATGACTTGGATGTCTCAGAGCGCTGAGGCAAATAAACCCAGAAAAAAAGAGAGGGCCAGAAATCTTTTGTTAGGTAATGTGACCGGGATTATGCTGCGACGATAAGTGCGAGGGTGCCAGGTGGACTAGTTGGCATGGGGTTTTTTTTTGCAGCAGTCAGTGGATGCAAACACGTTCCCACCTGGGCGTGTCACAGCACCGTGGTTCAAGAAACCATAAAGAAGAACTAAAAACTCCATATCCAGGAGCTAACAAGATTCAAGCTGAAGAAAATCAGGTCACAGACTTAAGGGAGTTTTACTTGAACTTTTAAACTTAGATTTTTTTTTTTTCTCTTAGACTTGTAACAAAGAGTAGGATGTAAGAGAAAGTGATAGAGGCCTTGAGACCTTGTATCCAACTTTGCTCCCCGATGCTGCAGTGTGAACCCCAGATTCTAAAAGCATCATTGAGAAAAGAATAGGGACTTGCCTGGTGGCGCAGTGGTTAAGAATCTGCCTGCCAATGCAGGGGACATGGGTTCGATCCCTGGTCCGGGAAGATCCCACATGCTGCGGAGCAACTAAGCCCATGCGCCACAACTGCCGAGCCTGCGCTCTAGAGCCCGTGAGCCACAACTACTGAAGCCCACGAGCCACAACTACTGAGCCTACGAGCCACAACTACTGAAGCCCGTGCACCTAGAGCTGGTGCTCCACAACAAGAGAAGCCACCACAATGAGAAGCCCATGCACCGCAACAAAGAGTAGCCCCCGTTCCCTGTAACTAGAGAAAGCCCGTGTGCAGCAACAAAGACCCAACAGCAGCCAAAAATAAATAAATATTTTTAAAAAAGAATAGGAAGTCAAAGCACTCCTGTGTTTTCTCATGCTAAAATCCACCAAAGAAGCAGGAAGAATGGAGGCCCTAGAGCCCCAGCAAGTAACCCCACCTCTGCCTCTAGGGCAAGAAAAAGGGGCTCAAATTAAAGTGTTATCTTGCTGGCAAAGGAAGTGTGAAAAACTGCTGTGCCCTTTTCTAGCAACCCCAATAAGCTTATGTATTTTCATTTTGAGGTGTTAAACAATGCCAGAGAGAGGGGTTCCTATGGGTATTTAGGTCAAATGCTAGGATTTTTTTAACCCTTTAGAATTCCGGCCAAATTCCAGAGATTCTAAATTGAGATCCTAAAACTAGAACCTTAACAGAGGAATCACTAATATTGTGGGTTTTTTAAAAGCCACCTGATCTTAGAGCTGCAGTGTCTCTTTCTGTCCTCCTAAAATGATCCCTGTGGGAAACTTCTGTCATGTTGTGCAGTGGCCCGTCCCTCCCCACTCCTTCCATTCCCATTTGTGGTTAAATCCAGGCTGGCTCCCTGATGGGGGAGGATTCCCTTCCTTGCTTGGTTACTCCCCAGAGAATTATTTCTGGTTTTAAGACAAAGGAAAAGTCATCTCTTCCAAGCTTTTTTACCCAGGCAGGTCTCCGCAGGCCATTGGGAAGCCCTAAACCTGGCACTAAAAGACAACTTTCAAAGAAACCAAACGCAGAAACAGAGTAGAATGGTGGTTGCCAGTAGCTGGACGGTGGGGGAATTGGGGAGAAGTTGGTCAAAGGATACAAATTCCCAGCTACAAGATAAGGTCTGGGGATCTAATGCACTGCATGGTGATTGTAATTAACATTATTGTATTATATATATAAAAGTTGTTAAAAGAGTAGATCTTAAATGTTATCCCCACACCTGCACACTCAGATCTTAATTACATGAGGGGATGGAGGTGTTAACTAACCTTATTGTGGTCGTCATTTTGCAATATATACGTGTACCTAATCATCACACTGTGCGCCTTAAATGTGCATTGTTGTATGTCAATAATGTCTCAGTAAAGCTGGAAACAAACACAAACAAAATGCAGACCAGAATTGAAACAAAGTTAAGTGGTTGATGATAATTCCTGGGGTTTCTTCCTAAGGATGGTCAGTGGAGAGAAATCACTTAAATTGTAATTAAAATATACAAAGCAAGATGGTTCAAGGGGAACCCCTGGCTTCTAGGAAAATACGTTATTAATCACAGGGACATTTTACCTGGGAAGTGGCTGAGCCTGACGCATGATAGAAGGTGTGCACTGTGTGTGACAGCAGCCTGGTGGCGGTGGCAGAGCACAGGCAGAACGTTCAATCTTTTTTTTATTTTTTGCGGTATGCGGGCCTCTCACTGTTGTGGCCTCTCCCATTGCGCAGCACAGGCTCCAAACACGCAGGCTCAGCGGCCATGGCTCACAGGCCCAGCCGCTCCACGACATATGGGATCTTCCCAGACCGGGGCACAAACCCGTGTCCCCTGCATCGGCAGGCGGACTCTCAACCACTGCGCCACCAGGGAAGCCCGAACGTTCAATCTTTTAACCATCATTTTTTCAAAAAAGTCCCTGAGAATGAAACAGTCTGTGAAGAAATTATTGGGTTGGCCAAAAAGTTCATTTGGGTTTTTCCATTAAGATCTTACGAAAAACCCGAACAAACTTTTTGGTCAACCCAATAGTAACAATCCACTGTTCATCCTGGAAAGATAAACGAAATCAACTCTCTTTCTCTCCTAGTACCAACTGTCACTAAACCCTAAGAAGCCCCAACTTCCAAGAAGGCACAGGAGGGTGCACTCAGACACCAACTAGCTACCTTAGGAGCATGGTGTGAGGAGTTAGAGTTAAGGGAATTCAGCAGGCAGGCTCATACACAATTATACACAGAAGTCAGTAACTTTCATCTATACAGATAAACACAAGATATGATGAAAGAAGAGACCTATTTTATAATGATTAAAAAAATAAAATACCTGAGAATAAACTTAATATGCAAAATGAGTACAACATCAAAATTCTGAAACTGAACTGGGAAACTTGTCTAAGTGAAAAGGCTTACTGTACTCTTTGGCAGTGAGACAGAGCATTGTTAAGAAGTCAGTTCTCCCTTACGTATCTATACATTTAATGTGCTTTCAAGAAATACCAAGTTTTTTTCCTAACCAGTCACACTGAATCTAGACTTGATATGGAAAAATAAATATACAAGGGTATCCTTAAAATGTTTTCAACGAAATATAATGGGAGTGCAAGCTTTAACAGATACTCAATGTATTCTAAAGTTACATTAATGTGAATTGTACAATTTATATTAATGCACAATTAATATACATCTGTCTACTCGTTTATTGCACAATTAATCTGTCTACTCATGCAATGAATAGACAGATCACGAAATAGAAAATTTTTTTAAAAACCACAAGTACATATGGCAAATTGGTATATAATCAAGCTGGGATTCTAGTGTCCACTGATGTTTATGTAGAGAAAGAGATTATGGAATAGCTGACTTAGGGATGATACGACAACCATTTTGGGGAAAAGATTAAGCTGAAACCATACTTCATACCTAACACCAGAGAAAACTCCAAATGAATCAGAGATTTATATGTGAAACGTGGGACTGTAAACTTACCAAAAGAAACGTTGGAGAGTTCTTTTATAATCCCAACTGGGGAAGACCTTTCTGACTATGATACAACACTAGAAGCTATAGAATAAAATATTGACAAATTCAATAACATCAAATAAAAAGTCCATGTATGAAAAATCACCATAAACAAAGTTTAAAAAAAGATAACCTAGGGAAAATATTTATAACATATATTAAACTAACAAACCAATAAAAAAATTGACAGAGGGTATGAACACACAGTTCCCCCAAAAGGTATATACATTATTGTCAAATATATGAAAAAAATGCTTCACCTCATTATTAATAAAAGAAATACAAGTAAAAACTACAATGAGATACTATCTCTCCTATCAAAGTTCAAAATTTTCACAACCTGCTTTCATGTTGGCAAGCACTCTCATTGGCAGGAGTGTAAATTGATACAACTCTCCATAAGGAGAGCAATTCCTCAGAAACTTCAAAAATTATAAATACATATGTCCTGTGACCAACCAGTTTCACTTCTGGGAATTTATCCTTCATAGTCGTACAAAATTATATATGCACATAGTTATTCAACGCGTCATTGCCTGTTATAACAAATGATTGGAAACAATCTAAATATCTATTAATAAGAGAATGGTTAAATCATTATGGTAGATTTATCCAGTGGAATAGTATATAGCCATGAACAACAGTGGGGAGCCCTTAAAGCAAGTTGCAAGACGGTGTAGAATATTCTACCATTTATTGAAAAAAAAAGATATGTAAACATACTTGATAGTATATGGAGAGAAGAACACTGGAAGTTACACAAGTTGACTTTGGGGAGGAAAACCTGGTGTCTGGGATAGTGGTGAGAGGTAAGATCTTCAGGATATATACACCCTTTTAACTTTTTGAATTTGAACCAAGTAGATGTATTGTCTATTTTTAAAAATCAGGAAATACAATTTTAAAAGAATTTACTGGATACAAAGAAAAACAAGGCAAACAAAAACTAACAGATGTGCCTCTAAGGCATAAATGTCAGTGCACAAACAGACCTAGTGGGTGTTCTCAGCTGGCAGACTGGGGAGCAGAGCGACCTTGGTGGCCTATGATGGAAAGAGCTTGGAATATGGAGCTGTCAAAGTACAACTTCTAAAAACACAATTCTCGTACAAAATAGGGTTGTGATGATGACTAAATAAGATGTGTGTGTGTCAGTTTTATACACTAAGTCCTGTACAAAACTATACAAATATTTAGTATCAGGATGGAGTTGTGGCATCCCAACCTTGGACTTCTTTCAGGTTCTGTTTTGGGAGTCAGTTCTCTTAACTTAGGGAAAGCTTTCTGGAAAAAATGACCTTGACCAGCATTATAAGGAGAGGAAGAGATGTGATGTGGCTGTCAGGAGGTGGGAGGTTGTCCCAGACATAAGTGACAGTTTGGACAAAGACTTAGAGGAAGGAAAGGGTGAGCCTATCCCGAGAGACCACAAAACTGCCAGCCTCACAGGCTGATGGGAGATGCGAGCTGACGTGTCTGATGGGCAGACACCGCAACATCATAATAACTCACCTATCCCGAGAAGCATCAGGGTGGCGCCTGTCAAAATTTCCTAAACACCTCTAAAAAGAGAAGAAAGAAAATAACTCTCCAAATAGGCCACTGCAGTTGGGACACTTCTTTAAAATTCCTGTGTTTTCTTCATAAATTCATGAAAATTTTACGTTCTAGTCCATCACATTCCCAAGATTATTTTACTTTATTTTTTAAAATAAATAAATTTATTTATTTATTATTGGCTGTGTTGGGTCTTCGTTGCTGCTTGCAGGCTTTCTCTAGTTGCAGCGAGCGGGGGCTACTCTTTGTTGGGGGTGTGTGGGCCTCTCGTTGCAGTGGCTTCTCCTTGCAGAGCACGGGCTCTAGGCACATGGGCTTCAGTAATTGTGGCTCACGGGCTCTAGAGCGCAGGGTCAGTAGTTGTGGCACACAGGCTTAGTTGCTCCGCGGCACGTGGGATCTTCCCAGACCAGGGCTCGAACCTGTGTCCCCTGCATTGGCAGGTGGATTCTTAACCACTGTGCCACCAGGGAAGTCCCCCAAGATTATTTTAATATTAAGAATAATAGTCCCTCTGCCGAGAAGTAAAAATCTTTGGTAAAACCGAATTCCACCAAGATGTTCCATATTTATTCTGAGGTTCCCATAACCCAAGAGGCTTAAGTACCCTACTCTGAAAAGCACTGTACTGTTAGCACCTTACTATGATATTGTTCATGACGTCTCAGTGATCAAGGCTACCACACAGAAGAGTCCACACTTGACTGAGGACCTCTTAGCCCTCAAGGAGCCAGAATTTGGAAAGGGGCCAAAAAGAGGGCATGCGCTAGGCAGTAATTCCACTCCACAACCATGCTTCCTTCCAGCCTTCTCTGTAGGCCCTCCTCTTTGCAAAGACTTCCATGACCCATGAGCCCCGCCTAAGCCCTTCTTGATCCTTGGAGGACTGACTCTTTAGGGAGATTTATGACTACTTGAATTGGTCCAAATTCCTCATTCTTTTGCCTCCTTTAGTTTCTCTGCTCCATCATTGGGTGTGGAAGTGGAGCCCTAGAAGGGGGCAAGGCAGGGAAGGGCGGTGCTGTAGACTCAGAACAGAGATTTATTTCCCTGAGAGGGAAGAGCAGTCTGAAACCTGCGACGTGGAGACCACCCAGACTCCACAGCTCCTAACTGCTGCATGGGGCCCCTTGAACCACGCACACATTTCTGCTCTCTGGAGCCTCACCCCCTGGGGCAGAATTATTATTTGTTGGTGATTAGGACCAGACTGCTGAACACAGAAAGGACTCTAGTAAATTCAGACCGCAGCCCTTCTTCTTCTTTTTTAATAAATTTATTTATTTAGGCTGCGTTGGGTCTTCGTTGCTGTGCACGGGCTTTCTCTAGTTGCGGCGAGCGGGGCCTACTCTTCCTTGCGGTGTGTGGGCTTCTCATTGTGGTGACTTCTCTTACTTCAGAGTTAGGGCTCTAGGTGCGCGGGCTTCAGTAGTTGTGGCTCGCGGGTTCTAGAATGCAGGCTCAGTAGTGTGGCGCACGGGCTTAGATGCTCCGCGGCATGTGGGATCTTCCCGGACCAGGGCTCGAACCCCTGTCCCCTGCATTAGCAGGCGGATTCTTAAACACTGGGCCACCAGAAAAGTCCCCAGACTGTAGCTTTTCTAACTGGCTACTGTGTTGTGTGTTTCCCTTTGCTAGAGGCTGCATATTTTGTTCAGCGACTTGGTGACAAAATTAATGAGTGCCTCTTTGTGTCTCAAAGAGGAATTAGGGGTTAGCTGATGATTCTTCCTTGATCCCTTCTTCCCTCAGAGCTTGTTTTTATTACCAGCAAAGGGGCGGGTGGACTGCAAAATAGGAGGTCAGAAGAGCACGTAAAATATCTTTCCTTATTCGTTTCAAGATGGTGGAGGCTGGGGAGGGAATGCTGGGTGTAGACGAAATAGGTGAAACGGATTAGCTGCTGTGGCTAATTGTTGGAGTGGGGTGTCAGGAACATGGGGGTTCTTTACACTATCCTGTCTCCTTCTTTTTAGGTTGGAGATTTTCCTTAAGAAATCCCTGACCTCGTGGAGCTTATATTGGCTTGTTCTACTCTCTGCTCCATCCTTTGGTGGCTGATGCCCTTCTCTGCAGGGGCTCCCTGGCAGGGGTCTGCCTGCACCTCTCTGCAGAACTCTTGCCAGTCTGAGGAGCAGCCTCTCCCAGTAGCTCTCTTCTCCCTGACATGGGGAGCGGAGGAGGAGGAGAGGGGCAGGGAAGGGGGAGGGGGAGGGGGAGGGAAGACTGGGACCCCTAGGTTCTCACCTACAGGATCAGCCCTCCCCCACCCCCCGCCAGTGAGCAACTAAGACCAATTCTGAGATGAGAGCTACTACTCCTCACTAGACTAATGCCTGAGAACCAGAATCCAAAGTGAAACTTAAAAATACAGACTTCCAGGCACCACCTCCGGTCACCTTGGGGTTGGGGAGGCAGGAATATGTCATTTTAAAAGCTCCCCTGTGACTCTGCAGCGCCAGATGTGGGAACCCGTGCACCAGGCCAGCACTTAGCATCAGGTTGGTGGGGCTGCCAGTGTGACCCAGAAGATGATAGCTCTAAAAGTTTGATTCAACCTGCTGTTGCACTGTGGACCGCTCTGTTGCCCTACTGTTTGCTCTGATGGTACCTGGAGATCTCAGTACCCCCTTAACCACGCTGTTTGCTCATTCGTTTTCACTGTCTTTTAGCAGTCTTTTCCCAGTGGGCAGCTCTGGTTCTGCCTGGCGGCCCTTTCCTGATGTAAATAACAATCCAAATTCAAGCTAGAACACCAGTGACCATCTCACGAGGTGTCCTGTAGGTTCCTCAAACTGAACATAGATGGGGACTTCCCTGGTGGCGCAGTGGTTAAGACTCTGCACTCCAAATGCAGGGGGCCCGGATTTGATCCCTGGTCAGGGAACTAGATCCCCCATGCATGCCACAACCAAGAGTTTGCATGCCACAACTAAGGAGCTGGCGAGCTGCAACTAAGGAGCCACTTGCCGCAACTAAGACCTGGCGCAACCAAATAAATAAATGAATGTGTTTTTCAAAAACAATGTAAGTGAATTCACTGGGTTCTCTTTTCTCAACCAGCTCCCTCTCCTGGCTTCTGTGTTTCTCTCTAGGCTTAGAACCATAATTCTTCTTGTCTCCCAGACTCAAAATCCACACTATGACTAACTTCTTTCCATCCCTCCCCATCCTCCATACTCTCTCTAATCAGTCACCAAGTCTCATTACTCTATTCAAAAATTTACATTCATCATCTCTTCCTTGAGGGCACATGGCCTCTGTCCCAGCTCAGCCCTCTTTACCTCTCACTTGGAACACTGAATGCCTTACAGGTTAACTTTCCACCTCTAGTTGGTCCCAATGCCCTCCCTCACCTCCACCACTTCCAGTCTCATGTCCTTCCTTTAAGGTGTTCACAAGAAAATCCGACCACTCTTCATAAAGACTGTGTTGCTCTCCAGATCAAAAACCTTCAACAGTTTCTTTTGCTTACTGAATAGCCTAGACATTTTTTCAGTGATTTTGCCCAACTCCACCCTTATCCGACGACATGTTTCTTATGCTCCCACAAAATGTTACCACTCATGGATCCTTCAAAATCACTCCCATTCCTAACCTCTGAGCCTCTGCCCTTGCCATTTCCTCTATCTGGGCTTCCACCCACTTCTTACTCATGTATTGAAATGTTACCCATCCTTCAAGGCCTGAACTCAGAAGTCACCTTCTCCACGAAGACTTCCATGATCACCAGCCAGATGCGACATCATGCTCCTGACTCCCAAGACGAGTACACTTTCCTTAGGACAGTTTTCATGCACTGTTCTTACTGAGCTTACTTGATTATTGCCATAGCTTTCTTAGGAGACCATGTGTTTCTTTGGGGTACGTTTCTTCACTCTTTTTAATCTCCTCCCCTGTGTCTAACCTAATACTTTGCACAAAAAAGCTGCTCAAAAACTCTAAGTATTGACAGACTGAATAAATGAAGAAATTAATAACATTACATCGGAGCAAAGAAGGCATATTCAGGTGGTACGCTCATTATTACACGTGCAGTATTAAATGTTGCAATGTTTCCATTCTGGCTGGTGAGTTTAAGTGAGTTTAAGCTCTGGGCCCCTAGTTGCCCCCCAACTGCCCTGAATCCTCCTCCAAGAGTCTCTAAACCCGCTGTATGACTCAGCAACTAAAGAAGGGACATGACACAGCAGAAGGTCTCCAGAGTTAGTTGATGCCTCCACAGTAATTTTGAATATCACCCAGGGAGGTGGAGCAACAGTGTAATCTAACGGGGTTAACGAAATTGACTTTCAGACAGGATACTGTTCTCATCTGGGCACAGAAAGAACTAGAAACACAGACACGGTTTCTGCACACCTTAGAGTAGTAATGGTCTGTAGTGGATAGAGGGCATGTTAATGTGTGTGTGATGACTAGTGAAGCGCAGGTGGCTATTACTATCAGTAATAACAACCACCAGATTCAGCAAAACACTTTTACTAACCTAATTTAATTTTCACCAGAACTCCTGGAAGCAACTGGTATTACCTCATTCTACCAGTGGACAGATAGTCCCAGAGGACCAGAGAGATAGCAGCGTGCCTATGTTCCTGTAGTGAGAATACGTGCCGTCGGAGTGCACGGAGCTTCTGCACTGTTTCATGCTGCTTCAGCGTCAGGCACCAATGATCCTACGCCCTTGAGAGAGAGAAATAGAAAAAGAGAGAGAGAGGAAGGAAAGAAAGGAAGAAAGAAAGAAAGGGAGAAAGAGGGAAGCAGAGCAGAGGGAAAAAAGGAAGGAAGACAGGAGGAAGGGGGGAGAAAGAGGGAAGGAGAGTAGAGGGAAAAAAGGAAGGAAGACAGGAGGAAGGGGGGAGAGAGATGAAGGAGAGAGGGAGAGGAGAAGAAAGAAGGAAAGAGGAAAGAAAAAGAGTGAGAGAGACAAACTGAGAAGCAGAAACATTTGGGGGCCTTCCCAGGCCTTTTGGCCCCACACCGCACCATATTAAGCATATTAAAATATACTCAAACTCTAACTTTTTAAACTATGAAAATATCGCAATTTTTTTTATAATTTTACTTTTGAAATTGGGCCTAGCAATGATTTCTTGGCGATCACTGCACATAATCAGGAATTCTGCCAATGACGAAAAACTAGCCAGCAAGTTATTTTCAAATAGGTAAAAATCTTATGATAATAAATGTAACGAAGAAAATGGCATCATAGCATCTTTATAGATTTAGTGAGGTGCCTAATAATTTCATTTTCGCTGTTTTCTTTTTGTGTTGTGAAGCCGACTACATTTGTTAGATCTTCAACATTTGTTAGATCTTCAACAGTTTTAGGTCTCCAGCACTAGCATTGGGATAAACAGCCCTGACTGAAGGGGTCAGCAGAGGTCAACTGTGAACTTAACAGGGACACTTGAAGTACTATGGAAGTGCCAACAGTCGTCCTCTCCCCAAGGCATCTACATACATCTTCACAGGCTGCAGACTTTTGCTTCCATGGTGGCGTTCATTCCATCTCCCAGGGGCCTCCCCTCTTCTGGAAACTCCCTCCCCACTTTGGACCTGGCAGCGCCAACGGGACACCAGCAGGAAGCTCTGCAGCCAAAGGGCTTGAGGTTGGCGAGCTCCCTGCCTCGCCCATCCCTGGGCCCAGAGAGAGAGGCACAGAGTGGTTAGCAGCGAACACTGTTTACTCGGGCCAACCTGAGTGCATTCCCAGCCCGGCCTGCAGTCAAAGATGACGCTGAACAGTCCTCCTTTACTTTGGGGGTTACTATGACAGCCAGGAATTTGCAAACCAGACCAGACCTAAAGAAGAATTCTGTCCTTGGCCCAAAGAGCTAGTGGTTCCACGTGGTTCTGCTTGTGGTTCCTGCTGTCCCCTTTGACACCTACCAGATGGAAGGATCTCTAAACCGGGAATTTGGAAATGTCCTAACAGAAAGGCTATTTCCAACCTGGCCGAAGCTGTTGTTGGAAGGAATTTAGGTCTGATTGAAGAAACTTCTTGGCAAGAAAAGTTGGAAAATATTACAATAGGTCCCAGAGAAAACCTCATTACTCTCTCAAAAAATCTTTTGTTATTTGTTTAGTGTTCTGTGGTTTGCTAAGCACGTTCACATAAATTATCTCATTGCATCTTCACGT
The DNA here is from genome assembly GCF_937001465.1 of Orcinus orca. NCBI lineage: Eukaryota > Metazoa > Chordata > Mammalia > Artiodactyla > Delphinidae > Orcinus > Orcinus orca. The sequence goes on along the minus strand of NC_064566.1, from coordinate 99,392,565 downwards.
CTACCCAGCGAAGGAGTCAAAGCTGATGTTATTATATTTGACCAAAGACAAGGAAATTAAGGCTCAGTAAGTATAAGGTCAAACAGCTAACAAGCAGCAGAATTGAGATTTGAATCTAAGTTTTCTGATTCGAGATGTAGCTCTTTGAATTAGACCACGATGATCTCCAAAAGGTAAACTAGGTCATGTTTGATCTGGACAGCTTAGGACCAGATTTATTTTAAGTAAGTGATGTTGTAGATGAGTGATTTTTTTAATTGTGGTAAAATACACACAACATGAAATTTATCAACTTAACCATTTTGAAGCGTACAGTTCAGTGGCATTAAGTACATTCACATTGCTGTACAGCCATCACCACCATCCATCTCTAGAACTCTTTTCATCTCGCAAAACAAACTCTGTATCCATCAAACACCAACTCCTCATTCCCCCTGCCCCCAGAAATCACCATTCTATTACTTTTAGTCTCTATGACTTTGACATCTATATATACTTCATGCAACTGTAATCAAACAGTATTTATCCCTTTGTGATTGGTTTATGTCACTCAGCATAATGTCTTCAAGGTTTATCCATGTTGTAACACGTGTCAGAATTTCCTTCCATTTTAAGGCCAAATAATATTCCATGTATGTATATGTCATATTTTGTTTATTTATTCATCTGTGGATGGACATTTGTGTTGTTTCCACCTTTTGGCTACTGTAAATGATGCTGCTATAAATAGGGGTGTACAGATACCCCTTTGAGTCCCTGCCTTCAGTTCCTTTGAGTATATACCTAGAAGTGGAATTGCTGGGTCATATGGCAATTCCGTGTTTAATTTTTTGAGGAGTCGTCATATTGTTTTCCATAGTGGCTGTACCATTTTACATTCTCAGCAATAGTGCACAAGGGTTATTATCTCTCCACATCTTTACCAACACTTGGTATTTTCTGGGTTTTTTGATATTAGTCATCTTAATGAGTGTGTAGATGGATAATTTTTAAACATGTGGCTGTCAGGGCAGTTTATTCGGAGGAGTTAAAGAATGGTCCTAGTGAAACCAGGCTAGCTTCCACTTGACATGTCAGCCCCGAGCCCAGCCAGGGGCATTCACAGAAGCATTGATTCCACTGGACACCAGGGAAAGCGCTTGAATAACGAGCAAATCCATGCTCTTAAGGGTAATGAACTGAAATACTGACCCTCCTCGTAGAGATTTCCTATATCTTCACTATGAGTGAGAATTTTTTCTATGATGCACATTAGACAAAGGCACCTCCCTGCATAACTAGAGGATGTGTGTGTGCGCACATAGGCAAGGGTGTGCCTCTACATGGATGAAAGGGAAGGTGCAGAGTTCCAAGAAGGATGGGATGGCCAAAGGGATTGGCAGGCTCTCTTCCCAAACAACTCTAGAATCTTAGGACGTCGCTTCATGTCTGTGAGCTTCCTTCTTTATTCTTTATCCACCCCTGCCCATGTCAGAGGGATGAGTTAGATTGTATCTTTAAAGGACTTTAGAGGAAATGCTCTGTGTGTACAAGATGCAATTATATCTGATCATGTCCAGAGTTATAATTACCTCACCTAGAAAGAACTGTTGACTTCCCTGTAACATGGCTCAGGATGGTGGGGAAGCTCAGGGCTGGTGAGGTTGGGACTGGGGTCTATTTCTCAATGTCCCGTCCTCGTGTTGTTCAAGCCCTGCCCGCCTCAAGTGCCACCTTCTCCATGAAGCAGTCCCCGATCACTGTATTAGGAAGGGATATTTTAAATTCAATAGCACTTCACCTGTGCCTTTCTTAGGCCAATGGCTATGCTTTATCTTAGGTTTATGGTTACTTACCATAAATGTAGGATATGTAAGATATGTAAGAGCAAATTACATATCCCTCTTTAAACTAGATGCCCCTTAGGGGGAAAATCCAATTCTGGGTTGCACATCGTATAAAGCAAATGTTTACCAAAAGCTCCCCAGCAAACTTCTCTTATGCCTGACTCATTGGCTAGACCTGTGTCACCTGGCCTTCCTTGGGGCAAGGGGCGCTGGGCAGGTGCTTTAGTATTTTAGCCTCCTCGGTGGAGGTGTGTAGGGAATGGGCTGGGCAGCCAGTGAACGGGGGCTGCCAGCCCTGTCTTTGAGTTTAACACATCTTCTGGGAAGTCAGAGGGGAGGGCCCCACCCTGAGTCCTATGCCCGGTCTGTTTCTTCTGCATGCTGTGCTGTGTCTACCATGGGTACACACTATAAACACTCCTAGATTCATAGATTCTCTATTCCAACTGAGAAACAGGGGAACAGAAAAGAATGACCAGCTCTAATCAGGTTGTGTCAATTCCTGCAATTTATACTCCTAATAATACTTCCCTCACATTCATAAAGAGCTTAAAAATTTACAATGTTGTAGCATCCCTATTTTCTTCAGATGAAAAACTGAGACTCAGAGACATTAAATAATTTGTTCAAGATAACTCAGGAAATGACAGTGCCAGGAAGTGCTCAGTCCTGGTCTCCTGATGTCACATTTCGTGCTCTGTCCACCACTCTCCACTGCCTCTCAGACAGTGGTTTCAGGCCATAGCTGTCTTGTACCTCACCCCGCCTCCTGGGGACAGTGTAGTCAGGGGAGATGCAAGACAACACAAGACAGTGGTCCGAGTTTGTGTCACGCTGTTGTGCGTGTATTGTGGTCGGGAAGGTGGGGGATGGTTCTTATCCCCTGCCAGCTCCTCAGCCTGCCCACTGCAGACACCAGTCTTGTCACTGAGCAGCTGCAAGCAGCTGTTGACAGCTCCCCGTATCTCAGCCTACAAAAATATGAGCTCCTCACAGGACACCGGTGGCATGTTCAGGCTTTGGATATATTGTCCTCAGTTTTATTCAATGGCTTGACGGCCTCAACCATTATTAGGAAAAAAAAAAAAATCCCAGCTCTTCCTGGGGCCCTGTCACACCTGTTTCTGCCAGCAGACACCATGTAGTTTTCTGTTCTCATTCTTAACCTTTTCGGAAGAGGGAGAGCCACTCTCTGTGATAATCGTCCACCCTGCTGTAAAGAGAATGGGCTGGCCTCTAGGCAACTGGTCTCAAGCTTGGCTCTGCCTCTAACTTGAGTGTGGCCCTGAGATAGCTCTTCCCTGGCTGGGTCTCAGTCAACAAAGTGAGGAAGTTCGACCAAAAGGAACTCTTAAGACCCATCCAGCTTGATAGTGGAGACAGCAGCTGCACAGAGGTGGAACTAATGCGGGGCTCATGGCTGGAACACTTCTGTTAAGGCTGAATGAATGGAAAGCACAGGAGAACTCATGCAGCTGGGGACAGCAAGTGGCTGATCCCAAGCTGGGAAGATAGGAATGATTTCTGTCTTCTGGTTTGGCCGTTTGTGTTCTCTGCCATGTGCTTATGTGTTACAGAGGAAAACATGCTGCTGGATTCTCAGGAAAATCACTTAGGTCTGTCCGGCTGCAGAATGAAGCCAGACGTGGGTCTGCTCACCTGCCTAGCTGGTGATCAGAGCAGGCCCGTAGGAGGTGGTGGCAAGAGCACTGAACTAGGCATCAGACTAAGGCTCTGATCAGTTCTGTGCCACCAGCTGGCTGTGTGGCTTTAGGCAAGTCGTTGCTCCTCTCTGAGCTTGAGTTGTTTTCAGTGAAATAAGGATGTTAGATGCCTCTGATAGTCTTTTCAATCAAATGATCTGAAATTTAGTGCTTCATCTTCTTCCTCTCTCACAGGCTTCCTTAGGACAGCTTGTCTTGTGGGCATTCTGAGTATTATTAGCCAAGGAAAAGCCTTCTGATTTTCATCTTAACTTAGAGATGGGGAATGAGAAAGGGAGATGGCACAGGGATACTTCCGCTACTCCTTTTGCTGTGTGTTTCTAAGGAAGTCACCAGACTTCAATTCACCCTTAGAGGAAGGAGATGCTATCTCTCCCCTTCTCTGAGAGGTGAAAGCACCCTCTGCAGACCTGGTTACAGGGTATCCTGGAGGCATGCACTGTTGCATTAGTTAAGGGGGAACAGAGGGAGCTGCTGTGTGCTGAATAGCAGGGGGCCTGTGCTAGGTGCTTTCTCTATATAGTTTCAGGTAATCGTCTCAAAAACCCATGAGAACTCTTAGAGATGACCGGAAGTAACGGAGGCTGAGGGAGCCCAAGTTAGACACGGCAAGGAGAGCCACGCGAATTCAAAATCAGCCTGTCTTTCTCCAAAGCTTGAACTACGTCTCTGAGGGCATCACTTTAGCAGGAATTGAAAGTAGGATGTGGGGAGGAGCTGGGAAACCCCAGACCTAGCTGACCTCGGGGAAGAAGGTGGTGTGTAGAGCAGAAACTCAGACTGTAACTTAGGCTCAGCAGCTCCATAAACCTTCTCTGTTTTTCATCTCGCCTCTTGACTCTCCCACTGGCACCTGAAAAGCGGACTGGGGTCGAAGGACAGACCTATGCATCCTGCGTCCTGGCAGGCAGAGGGAAGCATAGGTCCCTTCTTCACTGACAAATGTCCAACAGGAAACCTGAGCCCCACCAAATCCCTGCCTCCTCAGCTGACCACACAGATCAAAGCTGGGGACTGTCATCTCGCAGTTTGGGGTAGAGCAGGGCCAGCCGGTCTCACCTCTGCCCCACCCACCCCCCAGGCCGTCGGTGGGGAGAACAGCTGCTTCCTCTGAGAACCCCTCATTCCTTAGCCTCCATCAACACACAGGGCTCCTCAGACACAGCCTCAGGAAGGGTTGTCCAGTCAAGACCCCGATAGCCGGCTGGAGCCTCTTACTGTCCAGCCATGCACAGAACCAGCGCGCTGAACAGCCAAGGCGAGAAGTGACGTCCTTGTGGGACATGAGAGAATATGTAAAGATAACCTTGTTTTAATAGAAAAAGGAAATGAGACAGAAGTTGGCTCTTTTTTTACTGCAGGGAAGTAGTCCTGTGGACTTAAGTTTTAGTTGGAACAAGTATTTACTGAGTCTCCTATATGTTACACGCTGTGCTAGGCACCTTCACCAGAATCTCATTTCTGCCTCATAACAGCGTCAGGAAAAGAGGAAAAGGCCCCGTGACGTCAAGTGACCTATTCAAAGCCACTCAGAACCCAGACTGTCTGCCTCGCAGCCCACAGCTCCTTCCATTATCCCACAGCTTCTTGTCCTGAATGCCCTCAGGAATGTGTCTTCCTCTGAGAATGGAGCACAGGTGGATACCGGAATGCAAAGAGATGAAAAGAAGTGGGCCGTGGTTCCCAGGTGTCCTGTAAGATGAGACATCTCCTTCCCCTCCTGCTCAGGGCAGCTTCCTTGATGTCCCCTGCGCTGAGTACAGGGTCCTGCCGTCAGCTCCGTAGCACTCTGCACTTTCCCTTACGGACTATTTCTCACTCTGCTTTGTGATTGCTTCTTTGCTGTCCATCTTCCTTAACCCACCATACGCTTCTAGAGAGCAAGGACAACTTTTGCTTTGTTCATCATTGACTTCCAGTGCTGGGCACCTCATAGGTACTTAACCAAGATTTACTGAATTATTGATTCAAACTAAAAATAAAAAAGTGAATGGATGGATGGATGGAGAATGGATAGATGTGGTTTATCATCGTCTCTGAGTTACCGTGTCTCAAATGAAATTGATCTTTCCCTTCCTGACAAGTTAACTTACTTGACTTCCTAGGAAGCATTACTGTCAAAAGACAGTGAGGGCTTTCAATCTTCTAACTTTAAATCTTGGCTCAATCACTTACTAACCATGGAATGATACGCAATTTATTTACTCTCTGGACCTTAGTGTCCTCATTGTAATGTCGTATAGTGAGGCTTGTTGATGACACTTATAATCCCTGGAATATACTAGAAGGTCTATAAATTGTAGCTTTAATCTTAGCATATATAACAATAGATTAGATCACTTATCCTTATCTTTGGTGCCGCTTGTCTTCCACTCCCTCTTCCGCTCACAATGACCACTGGATGTTTAACCTGATTTAACTTTCTCCCAGATATCTTCTGTGTTTGATTTACCGCCCTCACCTCATCTCCCCATTTAACACAGTAGGTTCTAGCCAGTTTCTCTGCTTCAGGTTTTTCTTCCCATGCTTCACGCATACCCCGTGGTGGCTCTGGAATTCCTATAGAGAAGAGGTTTAGGGTGGCTCTCTGACTCCACACAGAGTGGGGAGGATCAGGGACTTGTCTCGAAGCTGCATATTCATATCACTTTACAAAATGTTGAGGAAATGTAATTGTTTCTATTAAAGCATGGGGCCGGGGAGCTTGATGGATAAGAAAGTGTACTAAAGCTCTCCACCCTTGGCCAGCCCTTGCAGTCACCTCTGGGCACTGCCAATTTATATCTCTTAAAGTATGGTTCTCATCAAGGTCCATTTTGCGAAAATTTTTTCAGTGAGTCTGCAGAAGGTGTAGAACAAGTTCCAGAATCCTTTGCCTCACATTCAGGACTCTTCACAATTTTGCTGCAGGCTAACTGTTACAAGGCATTTTGCACCAACACCAATTTTTCATTTCATGGATTTCATTCCATTCAATACCCCCTGTATACACCACAGCTACTCCTAACTCCATGTCTTTGTCCAGGAGTGCCCCCCCTCCAGTGGTCCTCCCCAGGTCCTCCCATCTAGTGAAGTTCTCTCCATTCCCCAAAGCCTGGCTCAAGAAGTGTTCTCCCAAAGAACCTTCACAGCCACGCCAGCCTACAGTTCTCCCTCCCTTCCTGGAATTCCCAGTGTTTCTTACTGTCAGGATAATTTATTCTGTCACTTAATTACGTAACTTTTCGTGTTTGTTGTGGAAAGATTTCGAATGTTGATGTTTTCTCTCTCACTGGACTGAGAGGTCCATTTAGGGTAAAGACTGCCGGTACCTTTTTGGATCCCAGACCAATCAGTGTGGGACACAGCGTAGGTAGGCGATGTGTTTCTGAGTTGTGAGCCATCCCCAGGGGCTCTGGGGCACTCTTCTGGCTCACAGATGCCTAGTAACAGAAAGGGGGCTTCAGATTCAGGGACAGTCATCTCCAGAGACCCAAGGACTCTCCCCAAGGAGTCTATGCCCAATATATACTGGCTATAAGACTTCAGACCTGGGGAAACTGAGTGTTTATGACCCAATCTCAGCAAAAATCATATGAAATTGGCATTTCCTATGCTGGTGACTGACTTAACAACTTGGAGCTGAAGCTATCTTGTTATCTTCAGCCTGAGCAACGTGGGTTTAAACACATGTCTGTTTACACCTGCATACATCTGTCTTCATGTGCACACCAGCCCTCACTCAATACATGGTGTCACCAGGTTCATGAGAAAGGCCACCAGCGATGGAGGAGTAGAGATGGGGCTTTAAAACGTTTACAGAAATATCTCTTTTAGAAAGAAATAAAAAGTAGAAATCTGAGGTGAAGTGTATACAAGGATTTTTTGTACTATTTTTGCAACTTTTCTCTAAGTCTGAAAATATATCAATATTAAATAAAATTTTAAGACAGAAATGACAAAAAGTCACTTTCTCTGTAGTTTCCCTGCTACCTTCCTCAGCCTAAGAGAATTGACATTTTTTCAGCACATTCATATGTGAATTATAGTTATGAATATTTCTATTTCTCCTATTACACAAGAAGTATAAAATGGAAAAAAGTAGTCAGACTTTTAAAATGTTTTATTTTTAATATTAATACGAATACATTAGAATATTAATATTGGAATAGAAGAGTTTTAATATTTTGTGATCTGGGGCATGATATTTAACCTCTCTAGGTTATAGTTTCCTCATCTTTAAAATGGAATCAAAACTGCCTATCCCTTAGCATTATCATAAGAATTAATAAAATGATAAATATTAAATAATTAATACACTTCCTGGTCCATAGGTGATGCCAAGATATCCTAGTTCCAAATGTTTAAGAAATGTCAGTAACCAAGTTCTACTCACTTTGTGTCCTCAACACCTACAAAAGCATCTGGCACAGAGTAGATGCATAATAAACAGCTATTGAAAAAGGGGTGGGGGGCGAGGAGAGAGGGGGAAAATGCCCGAATTCTACTCAAGCGACTCTCACAGCTGATCCAAAGCCCCAAGAGCAGCCCTTGCTTTTGTTACCCCTCTGAAGGACCTGGTGAGAGCGCCGTCACCTCTCCAGGCCTGTGCTTTCCTCACTTATGAGATGGGGTTGGTTTCATTCCACCGGAAAAGACTAGCTAATTAGAAAGGACCGTACAGCTCCGGCATCTAAGGCCCCTGGAGCGAGGACTGGGCAAACGGGCTTGAAAGTGTGATAGAGCAGCCTGCCCCGCCGCTGAAGGCTGGCCCCAGCTCCCCTCGCGGGCACGGGTCAGGTCGTGCCTCCGTCTGGCTGAAGCAGCAGCCCCCGCTCCAGGGACGTCCAGAGCCCGGGCACCAGAGAGTGCAGGTCCAGGCTTTCCCGGAGCCTCAGGACGGTTGAGACCTGAGCGTGGCCGTCGCTGCCCTTTCCTTCTCTAGTCCCCTCCCGCCACCGCCGAGCAGCAGGGTCCTGGTAGACACAACCCCAGGCGCCGGCCCGGGAGCTCGCGGGCGGCCCTCCGCGGGCCTCCTGGGCGGGGTCCCTCGCACGGAGGAGGGAATCCGTGCCCTCTGCCTTCTTTTCTGAAAGGAGGTGATGCCTGTTTTGTCCAGGGCCACGTGCAGGGAGGTCAGCACCAGGGCTTCCTAACGGACTCCTTTCCACAGAGTTGTGAACCTCACTCCCCCCGGGGGGATGGCTCGCTTAGCTCGGCCGGATCCGAGCGGGGGCTGCTGTGATTACCGCCGAGGGAGAAACAGCGAGGGCGAAAGGCCGACGGAAAGGCTGTGGAGCCCAAACAGGCCGCGGAGTCAGGAGCTCCCGACCAGACCCGTTGCTTGACAGTCCACTGTCACTTTCAGGCTGGGCTGTCTGCACGGTGGGTCTGGAGTTTCACCCCGACTAAACGTGGCAGAGAGGGCGGAGGAGAGGAGAAAAGAGGAATGAGGAAGGAAAGGAGAGGAGGGAGGAGGTGAGAGAGGAGAGGCAAGGAGAATGCAAACGCGAGAGAAATGGAGAGAGGAGATGGAAGAGGAGAAAGCGCAGATTTGTGCGGAAGCAGAGTGTGTGTGAGCGAGAAAAGGATGCGAGAGAGAAGTGGAGAGAAGGACGCAGTGAGGACGGAGACCGAGGAGGCTGATAAGGCCTCATCCTCGCTCGTGGCCAAGTGTCCCCGGCTCTCTCCTACAGGGTCGACCCCACACCGAGCGCCGGGCGCCACCACCGGCCTCCGAGCGGCCGCATCCCCTCTCCTCCCTCCCGCCGCCGGCGGAGCCCCGCGGGCCCGACCCCCGCGGCTGCCCGGCCGGCGCCCTGCGCGCCCCGAGCGCTGGGAGGGAGGGAGCAGCGAGCGAGCGAGCGAGCGAGCGAGCAAGGGAGGGAGGGAGGGGCTGCCGGTGGGAGGCAACCATGTGGTTCCAGCTCACTCTATTTTTCCCCCCCTCTCTTTCTTCACTCCTTTTTCTTTCCAAACAGGGAAAAGTGTTCCACGAAGCGGTAGGGTCTTTCTGCCTCGCCTTTTCCTCGCTGACCCGGGTCCCCGCTCCCGTCCGAGTGCCAGCTGGCAGGGCGAGCGCTGGAAGCCCTTCTGCGCCCGTTGCGGGGATCCCGGAGAGGGGCGCGAGGCGTGGGGCCGCTCCCGCGCCGGCACATGGCTGCAGCCGCCCCGCGCGCACCCCGAGGCGCCGCGCCCAGCTCGCCCGAGGTCCGTCGGCTGAGCCCGCCCGCCCCGGAGCCAAGCAGCGACTGAGCGGGGAGGAGCCCGCGCCCGGGCATCGGGATGATCCTCCTCGTCCTGCTCGGGCTAGGTGAGTGCCTGGGGAGGGCGGGTGGCCCCGGGCACACACTGTCCCGCACCCGGGCCGCGATACGGGCTCCGAACGGTTGTCCCCGCGGCCCCCGGAGTGAGCCGGACGCCAGTGTCCCTGCCTCCCGGCCAGGGAGGAACACATCTGGCAGCGGAGGGCCGCCCAGTCGGCCATCGAAAACGTCTCGCACATCTGGGCCCTGGAGCAGCCTTGGGCGTTGGGGTGTTTCCTGGTTAAGTTTGGCCGAGAACCGCATGGTGTGGCGGGTGCTTTTGGGGGTGGTGTTTAGTTTCAGGAGTATCTGGGGAAACTGGAGAATTGGGAGAGGGAAGGTATTATTCAGGAATTTTTGTGCCAGGTTCCTGAGGGTGGGGGGAGCTTTTTCGTTTCAAACAGGCGCCTGGAGGGCGCAGATTAGAAACAGATGTGTTGGAGGGTAAGCGAAAGGGAGTGGGAGAAGAGAGGGGGAGAGGAAAGCAGGAGAGGGGAAAGGGCAGAGTCCCAGGAGGACCAGGAAGGTGCGGACAGACTGGGAGGGACGAAGAGGGGAAGGGAAAGGGCTGGGAGGGAGAGAGGAAAGAGGAGGAGGGATGTGAGGCAGAACAGCAAGCCTGAGAGAGACTGATCAAGACAGAGAAAAATGGAGCGGAGGAGAGAATAGAGGGAAACAGGCTCTGGGGCCAAGAGAAGTGCTGCCCCGCGTGTCCCTTCTGGGGACTTCTGAGGCCTCAGAGGCCCTAAGGCATAGACTCACCCGGGCTGGAAGCAGGCAAGTTTACAGGACAGGGCAGGACAGTGCCCATCAAGGATGTGTGGGCAAGAGCTGACAGGAGGGAGATGCACCAGGTCAGGGAAGGCTGACTGGGGAGCTGAAGGAAAGTCATGATAGGAACCAGGGAAACGAGGGCTACACCTAGAGCCAGGACCAAATGTGAGCCTGAGTTCAGAAAACCAAAGAGCCAGCAGGCGTGGTAAAGTGAGCGCTGCCCTGGAGACCAGGCCAGGTGAGAACTGGTCCCAGTTTCGAACTGACTCGCTGGGTGACCTTGGACCACTTACCCACTACCAGGCCTTCAGCTCCCTTCGCTCCCAAACAAGCAAAGGAGATGGTTCCTAAGTCCCTTCTGGCTCTGACAGCCTTAAACACCAGGAGTTTGTCAGGGACCTAATGGATGGAAAAGTCCCCAAACAAAAGTGAAGAGGCACTAAAAACTCCCTCTGAATTAGATGTCTAGAGCTCTCTGTCTCTCTTTTTGAAACCTTACAAACCAACTAGGCCGTATGCATGCCTGCCTAGGCCAGCCTCAGGCCAACAATAACTCTTCACCCAGGTTAGAGGAATAAAAGAGGTGGATTAACCTAAACTATTGCTCATGTAGGGCAGGTGAGGAGCCACGATTTTCTAGGCTCTTGTAAATACCAGCCAATTATGGCAGCGCCGCTCCTGAGCACATGGCGTATCTGGATGGTACTTCTGCTGGCCTTACCCCTAAGCCACCAACCACCCGATGTCAGTAGGCTCGAACGGCAGAGCAGCCTTATTAAAAGCAGCTGGAACTCACTGAGTACTTACTATGCTGAGCATGTTATGTGGGTTATCTTGTTGACTCATTTATTCTTCACGCCAACCCTATTGGCCACCTGCTATTATTACCCCGATTTTACAGGTGAAGAAAACAAGATGTAAAGAGGTCAGGTAACTCGCTCAAAGCCGTAGGCTCCTCGTTGGCAGAGATAGGATTTGAATGCACGTTGTTTGCTTGCTAAACCGCCATGTTATAGGCTTCCGGCACCACAGAAGGACTCTTAAAGATGTTCTCTGCATTGAGATCCAGTTCAGTCCTATTCATGGAGCAGGAGACATCAGCGAGATCCTGCCCCATGGGAGGAGCCTGGGAAAGGGAAAAAAGCTAAGAGTGTTTGAGCACCTGCTCTACACCAGCCCCATTTGGGCACAGTTTCTGGTGGAAAGTGACTTTGGCCCGCATGGTCAGTTGAAATCAGCTGGCTTTGATGATGGTCAACGTCTTAGTTCATGAGAAAGAGGAACAGACCAAGGCATGGATCAAAAGATGTCATTGGTTCCTTAGCCATTTTTTATTGAGTGCCTACTATGTGTATCATTCCTCTGGTGAGAATATCATCTGTTGGGTTGATGTCTTTCTCATAGAAATTGTCTCTCATGATATCTTTTTTGGGAGGGTTCTGTCTTTATAAAATTGTTACAAACCAAATGCCATGTAGAAGAGAAAAAGTGGACCACTGACTTAGAAATTCTTCATAACTGGATGTTCATCTACTATTCACCTAATAATAGGATGTTCACCTACTATTAAGCTTTTGCCACATCAATGCCCTTGTCATGACATATGACATCCCAGCTCTGAATTGAATAAACTGTTCAAGTAAGAAGTCACAGAGGAGATGAGTTGAAGGGTCAGGACAAGGGACAGGGCAGAAAACCTGAGATGAGGTTGGAGAGCCAGAGACCAGCATTTGAGGGGAGCAACACTGAAGGAACTGAAATCCCTGCATGGGTCAGCAGCCCCTGGGGAACCACTCCTGTGGGCTGGATTAGCCTTATTTGCAAAGTGGTTTTGAGCCCTGGGATGCCTGGACGGGCACTCTTTAGGAAAGCCAGAAAGAAAGCCCTCAGTGTTGCCTGAATCCTAAAATCATCTCCTGCTCCCTGAAAGGAACAGATCCCGCGTGGCTTCTGGCCACTGCTAGCATGATTTCTGGCCTCTTTTTTCTAGAGAAAGCACAGTATTGAAGGGGAATCAGGAGAGCTAAGAGTTCATAGTCTGAACAAGGATGGGCCAGTTGACTCCTTGCTTTCTGGACCCGCCAGTGAGTGAAATCAAATGGCCTGCCTTTCTGATGTGAATGAAAAGGAATGCTCTGAGCCCCACGGAGGAGAAACAAGGGGGACTTCATGGGTTCCCCCAGCACCTCCTCTGACCACCACCACTCCCCTTCCCCTGTTGCTCAGGTCTCATTATCCTACCTGAACTTCTTCCTGGACTTCTGTAATAGCTGCCACGTGGTCTCCTGCCCAAGCTCTCTCTTCCCTTCCTACATACTGCTACCCGAGTAACCTCGTGAAACAGCTGGTATAAGGCAAAGAATTTGGATTAGGAATCTGGCAAGCTCTCTGGGTTCCTTGACTGCAGAATGGGGGTGGAGGGATTTTGAATTCGCATTCTCTCTGATTCCATGATCTTACTCTGCTCTTCCATAAACTTTTAGTAGTCTCCATTGCCTATAATGTCAAGTATATACACTTCATTCTCATATTAAAGATTTTACACAATATCATTTACAACTCACCGCCCAACAACTCTCCAAGAAACCTGGATTACTTCCTGTACTCAAACCATGCCCCATGCTTCTTTCTGGCTCTATGCTTTTGTTTATGATAATCCCTCCACCAAAAATGCCCTCTTACTCTCCACCCTTACAGATCGTTGACCCTCCAGATCAAAATCATGTTCACTCTCCAAGTCTCACCTCAAATACCACTTCCTCCATACACCTGTCCATGATCTCACCAGCAGAACATACTTTTTTCCTTCCTTTGAATCCCAGTAGCCGTTCTATTATGCTACTTTGTATTACAGCAATCTGAATACTTACCTAACACTCCAGTTAGAGTGTAAGGTCCATGCCTCATTCATCGGGGTACCACTTTTAGTACCTAGCAGAAACTAAAAGCTTGCGAAGTATCTGTTAAAATAATTGGATATTTGAAACATTTGGAACATTTAAGGTCAAGAGAGGTGAAAGATCTGGAGTATTATTACTCTTTGACTGTGGAACAACGCAATTGCGAGGAGCCCAGTTTTAACTGTTTGCTTTTGTGCTGCCTTGTCCATTAATGCAAACACAATGAGTACTGTTTTCAAAATAATTATACATAGAACATTACATGGACAAGGACCAGATAATACATTTGTTATACAAACTTAATATATCAAGTACGTTAGTACCAGACATTAACAATAGAATTCATGGAAACTTTTGCCAGGATGGGGAAGGAGGTTTGTTTCCAAAAAACTGAGTTTGAGGAGTGCTTGAATGCTTGGTCCACTGGCCTGTGGTTTAATGACGGGTCTCAGCAGGTTTCCATGACCTTCCCTCGTCTTCCCACATTAACGGTGATGGTTATAATATAGATACATTCCCGGTAGGCTCATATCTTGTCTCATTCAATTTTTATCTTTTGCTCAGCTGGGCAAAGTACACATGAGTATATTTCATAAATGTACCTAATGGTGATGAACTAGACAGACATTTTTAAAAGGTAGAATCAAAGATTAGCAGACATGGGGAAAAGCTAAGACACTATCTAAATCAGTGGTTCTTAAAATTTTGAATCCCAGACCCCTCTGAGAATCCAGTGAAAACCCTGAATCCACTTCTTAGAAAAAGACACATATACATCAGATTTTCCTATAACTTCTAGGGGTTCATTGACCTCCTGATACTGTTCCTTGGAACCCAAGTAAATCCTTGATCTAAACCTACCCCTTCTTTTATGATGAAGAAAGAACCAAAGTTCAGAGAGATTTGGCTAAAGTTAAACAGGTAGCTTAGTAGAAGGGCCAAGACAAGACCCCCTAACTCCATAGTCTGTCCTGTCACACCTCGAAGTGGAAAATCTCTCTCCCTCCTTTTCAGCTCATGTAGTTAAGCTCTTCAGATGCTTCAGTTAAATGTAGTCAGTGCTGAATAATTGCCATCGGTTTTATGTTGAGAAATTGTCTGAAAAATAGGGCCGATGTCATAACATTTCAGTTTAGCCATCATAACTAGAAATCCTGGAAACTTCTGCAGTGCCTTGTATAATGTCTGGTATATTCAGGAAAAAGGGATTATACCCAAAGTCCTAAAGATGCAGGTGTGCCTGCAAGGAATAGAAAGGGAAATCAACAGCTCTAGCTTCACAATTTTGCTGGGTTATTCTCGGCAAGTCATTACTATTCTGAGCCTCAGTTTCTTTCTCTGTGAAACGAGATTGCTAGACTCAGGTTATCTCTATGTTTCCTTATACCATTAACATTCTCTGTTTTTTTTATAATTTTGAGAATTTTCCGGCTGGTCCTGATGTGGCTGTGATCAGAACACATGGGTGTTACCACGCTCATCTGATTTTTTTCAGGCACGGAGCCTTCATGGCAATAGGTAGCATATGATTATGAATCCAGAACGGCTGGCTGCCTAATGTGAAGAGAGCAGTAGTGACTCCATCCTGGGTCTGCACTGGGGCACTGTTAGCCAGGCAGCATCATTCAAGGTCAGGGTAGATGGCCAGGGACCTCTGCCCTAGAAGTTTAGTACCTGAAATACTCACCAAAAGGACCTCATCCTGAGCAGAGTTACCTACAGAACAACCCCAAGCATGGGCACCCAGGGTAGACTTCTGAGTAGAGGGTCTGTTGCATGAAACTGTTTGCAGGCATTAGCATTTCCTTCAGTTTTTAAAATTAAGGCATAATTTACATACAATAAAGTGCACCCACTAAGTATGTAGCTTAATGATTTCCCTGCATGGATTTGAACTTGTGGTTAGGTTTTGAAATATGAATTGTATATTATTAGCTCACTCGTAGTACCTGAGAGAGAACTATGTAGGTAGGATTATGACGGCAGTAGAATTTATTGCTAACGTTTGTACAAAGTTTCACAGTTTACAAAATATATTAACATACCTTATCTCATTCTCAAATCACTCTTTGAGAGTAAATGTCATTATTATGCCACTTTACAGGTAAATAAACTGAGGCCTAGAGAAATAAAGTGAGTTTCTCAAGATGACCCTCTCGGTAAATAGCTGAGCCAGGACACCGACCCAACATTTTGGATTCCAAAAACTATTTGCTTTCCAATTATCAGGAGGCACATAGTTACTCTGAAATCGAGGCTTCTGTGTTACCAAGAAGAGAGGATCAGGCTGAAGCAAGGCTTCATTTACAGGATTCCAAACGATAAATCCCACAGTGGAAAGTTCGGTTAGAACATTTATCACCCCTCCCCCCCCCCACTCCATTCAAATTGTTAAGAAATGGTTCGTTTGGGTTAATGTCTATTGTTTATAACCCAGAATTACTATGTATGTCGTACATGGGTTACTAGTTCCTTCTAACGAATCGGAAGACTCTCGTAGTTGTGGAGACCTCGCCTTGCTTTGGGGTTGGTTGCGTGAACTCCTTATTAGTCCTGAGGCTATGGGTGGCGAGTGTATTGGCTACAACTCACCCTATATGTTGCCTTTTGTAGTTAAATTCCTCTTTTCAGCAGTTTTGACTTCTTCCCAAAGAAGAATGCATTCGGTACCAAAAAAAAAAAAAAAAAAAATCTGGTTATCTGAGCTTCCTAACTGTCTAGAGTCTGGGAAAATAAGTTTATTTCCTTTGGCAACACATAGACCAGAATGGGGAAGAATGCTGAAGTCCGACAACCTTTATTTTGTTAGTGACAGTGGTTGGATCACTGTGTGTGGAGCCTCGGCCAGAGTCTGCTGGTGATAAGACTGAAGGCTACTTTGTTTCCACGGGACACAGGGGAGAAAGCCGCTGCCTTTGTGCCCACACTGAGAAGGGAACATGGGCAGCTGTCTTCCGAGGTCGGTGTGGAATATGGGAGGTTTTTCTGAAGCGAGGCAGCAAGGGGATCTGGAGAGTTGAGGTCACGAAAGGCGACAGAGGAGAAGAAAGAGGAGCGGGAGGAAGAGAGGAAGACACAGAAACAGAGAGCGAGGACGCAAAAGCTAAAAGCTCAGCCCTGCTGGCATTTACAGAGCAGCTTCTCTGAGCTCTTTCTGTTTCACGGAGAGTGGCAGCAGCTTTCAGGAGCTTCCAGGGACTCTCATGTGTGTCCCATAACATTTTCGACATCATTCATGCACCCTCACTCACAAAACAACTAGAGGAGGGGGGCTCCTTCTGTAGTTCAGGCCCTGTGCTAGGCTCTCAGGTGCCACTGATATGGAACACGGTTTCCACCGTCTAAGAACTCAGCCCAGTGGGGCGACATAGTCATAAACAGGGAATTGCAGATATATGAGAGTGCTGTCATCAAGGCAAGTACCAGGGCTTTTAGGAGTCCTGGGGGGGTAGCAACTCAATTCTGTGCCATCTTACGGAGATGCGCTGTGTCTTCCCACGTGCGTCTTCAGGACGGTGGCTGATGTTCCCCTGTCATCCACAGCACTTGCACATTAGTGGGGCCGGTGCTAAATAAACAGCTGGTGGCTTGATGGATCCCCCCCGTCGTCATCAGAAGGGACGGATGCAGTGCTGTGTGTCCTGGCATTCAGCCAGGTGCTTTCTGGAAGGATCAGACCTCCCGACATCCTTGCCTGTTGAAAGTTATGGTTCGTTCTCCCTCACAACCTGCCAGTTACATAGCTGCCTCTGGTTCCTCGTCCCTCATGGGATGTTTAAGAAAAGAAAAGAAAAAGAGGAAGAAATACATCAGTGAATTTGGATCTCTTAATTAAGAACGGTGGTCTGGTCACCTGAGGTTTTAGTAATATTTGTCCATGTGGAAAGTGAATAGGATCAAGCCGAAAAGGAACTTTTTGCTCCAGAAGAAATCTGGTGTATTGAACAGACTCAGCCCCTGACATAACCTTACTTCTCTTCTTGTTGGGAGGGTTGGGGGTGAGGGGGTGTCAAGTCCTGGAGAGGGAAAGTGTTTTGCGGCTTCACTGTTTAAATTTAGGCTTGGGTTTGTGGAGATCATTTTGACTTGGAGCAATGAGCCTTCCAACCCAGCCTCTGTCACTTCTCATTACTTCCAGTGACAGTTCCACTTATTTCCAATCACTCTTCAAGGGAAGAGTGGGGGAAGGCACATAGGCGGCCATGTGGATGTGCCGCGTAGCCACTTCTGTAAGAGCTCAGCCCGGGGCTCCTGGCTGGGCCACTTTATAACCGTGTGACCTTGGGCACTTCACCTTCCTGACCTTAGTTTTCTCACCAGTACTCACATCTATTAACAATTCACAGGTTTGTTGTGAGAATTAAATGAGGCAATGCATACAAAGAATTTTAGCATCCTGCTTGGTACATAATAAGCTGATAAATGGCTGTCCTGATTCCCGTGACTGTCCTTGCTGGGAGAGGCTCAGCCCAGAGGTATTTGGAGGGCCTGCTTGAAGCCAGCAGATACCAGGCCAGCAGGGCCAGCCTTCAGGGCTCCGGTCACCACTGCCCCTCCATCCTGCAGATGAGTTCCCCGATGTCCTTCGGGGAATGTCACCCTGCTCCAGGATCCCAAGAGGTGCCTAAACCCTGTCTGTGCCCCAGTTGTCTGTAACTGCTCTAGGAGAGTAACTTTTTGTGTTATTCAGCTCCAGGCAAGAGGCGCCCTTCCTTATGCTGCCCTGCATACTGTCTGCAGGTTGCTGAAGCTGAATCACAGGGGGCCAGACTTATGTTCCCCACTCTGCCCTCTCCATCACACGCTCCCCAAGGCCTGTGCCCGCTTGGGCTGTCCAGCCTGGGCAAACACAGGCTGGTTAATTTCTGCCTTCGCTGTCAGGTACTGTTTTATTGAGCACCTATTATGTAGCAGGCATCATGCTAGGGACTTTCATACCAGAAATTTCTGGTATCCTCACAACAATCTGTGAGGCCAGTATTATTTTTTTTTAATATTTATTTTATTTTATTTTATTTATTTGGTTGCACTGGTCTTAGTTGCGGCTCTTTAGTTGTGGCTCGCCGGCTCCCCAGTTGTGGCATGCAAACTCTTAGTTGTGGCATGCATATGGGATCTAGTTACCTGACCAGGGATCGAACCCGGGCCCCCTGCATTGGGAACGTGGAGTCTTAACCACTGCGCCACCAGGGAAGTCCACTGCAAGGCCAGTATTATTGTCATCCCTATTTTGGGTCAGAAAAGTCAGACTGAAGAGGTCAGGTGTTCTGTCGTAGGCTGTACAGCTGTACAGACTGGAGCTGAGTTTGCTTTCTGCTTCAGTAATGATCTGGGGAAGACAGGAGTGGAGAGACAGATGGATGACATACCTATGGGGACACATGGATGGGAGGCCACCATGTGGTCTTTGAGGATTTGGCCCAAGATGGAGCTGCAAGGCTCTGCATCCTCTACTTTTGTCCTGACCAAAATTAGATCCAGTGAGCCCAATACCCACATTCAAGACATGTTGAATTGTATTTCCTGTTTCAGTTTGGGAGGAAAGGCAAACCTCAAGGTGGGAAGAAAAATGTCTGATTTTTTCCACTGACCTGAACAACAAAGAGTGTGGGCTAAACTGGGTGTCCCAGATTTCCGCAGACCTAGAATTCCCACTTAGAATGGATTCCTGGCCCAGGCGGGTAGAGTCTGGGTTTCTAGCCGAGGCCTGGTCTCCATCTGCTTTCCTTGGCTGGAGGTCCATCCCCCATCCCTCCAGCCAATAGCAAAGTTCAGGCTCCCGCCTTGCAGCCGCTCCATCCTCAAAGGAGGCGAGCCGGAAATGGGGCCACCTCTCCGTAGCCACCGTCTCTGCTCCACTGCCTCTCCCTCCCTGTTCCCGGAGTCCTGTAGCTTCCCAAGCCCTGAGGAATCCAGGTGACCGTCCTCACATGCCTGGCACCTGAGCCTGACCTTCCCCTTGCTCTTCCCCTCTCTCTCTCTCTGGACCCAGTGTGGCTGCTCTCGGATCTGGTACTTAATGAGAGAGAGACAGAGAAGCAGAGAGAGAGAGAGAGATAAGAGAGCAAGACAGAGAGAGACAGAAAAAACAGAGAAAGAGACAGAAAGAGACAAAGAAAGACAGAGAAACAGACATGCATACACAGAGACAAAGACACACAAAGAGAGACAGAGAGAGAGAGAAACAGAGAGAGAGGGACAGAGTGAGACACACACACACACACACACACATACATACATGCAGCACAGGCAAGTGTGAACTCTGTACATCTCGTCTTTCCTGTGTTGCCCGGCACGTGGAGTCAAAGGTCCTCTTCCTCCCTCTTTCTCCTTTGTCTTGATGGATTCACCCTGCACATCACTAACTCCACTAGGGTATCCGAGGTAGGGCAAACAGAGGAAACACAAGTCAATGATTACAGAAAGTGTTGGTGGGATTCAAAAAATATTATTTCCCAGCTCAGTGCTTATGTGTATGTTAGCGCATTTAATCTTCACGACAGCTTTGTGAGACAGGTATTGTCAGCCTCCATTTTATCGAAAAGGATCAGAGAGGTTAAGACATTTTCCTGGTGTTATACAGCTAATTACTAGCAGAATCAAAAGGAGAAGTCAGGTCTTCTGGCTCCCAAACCATTGCTCATCCCCTTCCTCCACTGGACCATGAGCCTCCCTATGCATGGCAGCAACACCCCACAGCAGGACACCTCACTGGCTCTCATCCTCCAGTGTCTCATTACCAGCTCATGGAGGGGGCAATGCATAAGCTTTGTCGCCAGATATGGCTGCCTTCGACTCTGGGAAGCCTTGAGATTTGTCTCGAGTGATCAACCGTTCTGATCTGCCCAGGACTGGGAGGTTTCTCAGGATGTGGGACACAGGACTTTCAATGATAAAACAAGGACAGTCCTGAGAAAACCATCTGGTTGGTCGCCCAAGCAGTAGACCACTCAAAGTGTGATCCTCAGATGAGTGGCAGGGGTAGCACAGGGAGCTTGCTAGAAATGTAGCATCTCAGGTCCTACCCAGGCCCACTGAACCAGGCTCTGCAAGCTCCCTGCAGAACATAAGAAACATCTGAGAAGCTCCAGAGCAGGACCTCGGGCACCTTTGGCAGGAGTTGGGGAAATGGAAGATGTGCACCTGAGTTCCCTGACCTGGGACCATCACCTGCTGTAACCTCAGGTGATGTCCATTGACACTCAAGACTTAGGCTTATAGGCTGAGAGGCAAAGAGTTAAAGGTCCCAGAGTTGAGCACATGGGGGTGAGAAGGCTGGAGGGTGTCTTGGTGCTGTGTGGGCATGAGTGATGCGTGGTTAAGCTTTTCTGTCTGTCCTTGGAATGATGACATTATAAAGGTTCTGAAGTTTCCTGGATTCTCCTTTCCTTTTACTGGGGCGAGGCTGGAGCGGGCAGTGGCCGACAGCAAATTACCCAGGGTCTGCCTGGGGCCAGCAGCGGCCTATGCCCCTGGGGCCTGGAGACACGGGAAGTGAGAGCACAGAGGGCAAAGCACCTAACTGAGCCATGCTCGCCGAAGAGCAGACTCTCCAAGTTAGTTATGGAAGGAATAGTAGGCTATTCAAGCAGCGCTCCACACCTACAGGATTTCCTGTGTGACGCCTGGCTCCTCGTCACAGGATCCTAGCCTAGCTTTGCAAGCAAGCCGGCAGCGGTTACCTGGCCCTTCCTTCCCCACGGCGAGCACTTCACTGGGACGTAAATAGAAGTTATCACTGAACCTGTGCTCCAGCGAGGAGGTTGTTGGCCAGCTCCTCACACGCTTCACAGGCTCCTCCAGGCCTTGGCTCATCTTAGAGTAAACCTGGGTCAAAGCAGGTGTTCCGTCCTTCGAGTGATGGTGGTGGTGTGTCATCTTCTGTTAGTTTCTTTGCTCTCAAACCTGACTGTCACATGTGAAAACCACAGGTACCAGGCAAGGTAGGAAAAGACATTTGTAAGGCTGGGGTGGCGGAGCAGCCTCATACTAAATGAAGCATAACCCACATTGGTCCACTTTCTCTCTGTTCCAAGTCACATGCTCAGTAGGGACTCTGAAAGAAGGGCAGCTCAAGGGAGGGGATGACAGGCAGGCCTGGAGATGGATGTGTTCATCTGCTCAGTTAGAGCCGTTTCAGACAAAGCCTATTTCTGCTGTGATTTTTTTTTTTTTTTTTTGCGGTACACGGGCCTCTCACTGTTGTGGCCTCTCCCGTTGCGGAGCACAGGCTCCGGACGTGCAGGCTCAGCGGCCATGGCTCACGGGCCCAGCCGCTCCGCGGCATGTGGGATCTTCCCGGACCGGGGCAAAAACCCGCGTCCCCTGCATCGGCAGGCAGACTCTCAACCACTGCGTCACCAGGGAAACCCTCTGCTGTGATTTTAATCCCACCCTGACACCGAGAAATCAAACCATCGCTTTTCTCATAATAGGGAGAGATGCCTCTGACCTAGGTTGGTTTTGTAACAGTTTCGTCTGTGCATGTTGTTTTCCCTGGGAGCTCCAAGGGCTTGGCTGTGGGTGGATTTTATCAGAAGATACAGATTTCCATTGTGAAGCAACTCCTGTGTGGTGTGCTGGATACTTGCTCATCCAAGTCCTATCAGGGGACCAGGCTGACAGAGGAAAAAGGAAATGGTGAACGATGTCAGACGGAATGTAGTTAAAGGCCAGAATGTTTGGTACAGACAGGAAGTGAAATGCGGGATTTGGAAAAGGAGAGTCATTAAGGTGTAAGATCTTCAGCAAACAGTGGAGCAAGAGTACGTGTCATGTGAGATGAAGATATTGCGTCAGGGGGTGGGTGAGGGGTCAGGAGCCTGGAGACGCGCAGCTGGGGGCATAGAGGGGGCAGGGAGGACACGGCGGGGGGTGGGGAGTAGTTGTGAAACAGTTATTCAGCCTCACTCTGGAAATAACACGCAGTCATAGTTTACAGGCCAATTTGGGGACCTACCTCAGGCAGTGTGGAGAAGGACCTTGGGCAACTCCCTCTCTGGGTCTCAGTTGTCACCGTGCACCAGGAGAGATCGGAGGGGAGAATTTCTAGGTCCTTCCCACTCTGCAGCAAGAGGACTCAGCTGTACTCCTTAGCGGGAGGCTTCAGACCCCAACGATCCCTCGCCATCCTCCCCGTGCAGGCATTGTGAGCTGATGCTTCACCTGTGCCCCCACCAGGTCTCCCTGCTCCCCCAGCTCCCTGGCTCTGCCCCCAGTGCTTTCCCTGGCACTAGAATAGACCCACATACAGTCTGACCTGCCCAGGCCTCTGCCTCTGAAAATGCTCGCATCCCAGGGCTTCTGCACATCTGTCCCTCGCCTGGAGCGCTCTCTTCCTGGTCTTTGCAAGGCTGGCTCTTACCTTACAGGTTTCAGTGCAAATATTTCCTCCGTGAGACCCTCCCTGAGCTCCACTCAGCCTCCCCTCTAACCAGAGCCTTGGCCTGATCACCTCACATTACCCTGCTCTATTTTCCCCCTAACATTTATCACAGTCTGAAGTCTTCTTTTTACCTCTGCTCATGCACTTGTCTCTTGTCTCTTTCTACAAGAGTCTGGACTTTGTATCACTGACTTCTGTATCCCCACAGTGCTTGACACAGAGATAAGTACTCAGTAAAGAGACGACAAATAAACATCTGCTTTTTTTCTCTATGGTGTGCCTAGCAACCGAGACATTTTATAAATGAAAAAAGTTATTTAATGAGGCCTTCTTTGTGCAGAGCTCTTTGTATATGTTATCTCATTTAATCCTCATAACAACTCTACCATGTAGGTACCATTAGGATCCCCTTTTACAGAGGAGGTGAAGTCCTTGCCAAAGTTACACAGCTAGTGAGCTGTGAAGTCTGGGTTTGAACCCAGGCAGTCTGACTGCAGAGCTGGTGCCGTAAGTTCACGTGCTATTCAGGTCACCTAAGCCAGCGCTTCTCAGACTTTAAGGTGCTTATGAATCAGCTGGGGACCTTCTTAAAATGCGAGATCTGATTTAGTAGGTCTGGGGTGGAGCCTGAGATTCCATGTTTGCAACAAGTTTCCAGCTATGGCTGCTGGTCCATGGAAAATACCTCTCAGGAGGGAAGGGAGAGACGGAGGGAGAGAAACTGGCCTCAGACGGGCCAGGTGGCTTTCCTTAGATCATGTAGCTAGTTCATGGCCAGCCTGGTGTCCTGGCTCCTAGCCTAAAGCTCTTTCAATGGCTTAGCAACCCCAAGGATTTTAAAGCATGTACACATCTTCAGAGACCGTTTGCAGGAATACAGCCACCTGAATTAGAGATTGCAAAGGGGCCCAAGATGCTGGCCCGTGCCCCCTGCTCATCATGACCAGGATACCTGGTTGCTGCTGGGCCTCTTTGCGTCCCCGAGGCAGAGGGCATGGGAGGGGGCACGTGGAGATCACACACGTTGGCGGCTGAGTGTGTGTGCTTGGAGGAGGTCTGGAAATTCTGGGGAACCATTCATGTCTCTCAAAACAAAAGCTGTCATGCCCAGGACAGAACGTGCCATTATCTCCAGTTTACCGAGCTCCCACTGGCTGCTCTAAGGTTTGCGCATATGTCAATAGTATTTATTACAAGGAGCATCAGCTCATTTGAGCCGCCTCCACCCTTCCCCAGCCTTCCCAGTTCCTGCCTTCCTGACACAGAAGATTCAGTTTCTGAACACTTTTACACATCGGTCTGTTCCCCCTCCCACCCAGCAGAAGTCCCTCTGGAAGATGACCGTCCATCCTCCAGTGGAACACACTGCAGGGTACTCAGAAACTGCAGAGCCCCATCCGCTCCAGGACAGCTCTTAACCCTGGGAGGGACTTTCCGCTCTCAGTTGGAGATGCTTGAAACTGCCACCTCCCAAGGCTACAAAGATTAGGACTGCCATAATCTTACAAGTAAAGGGCCCTCCAATTTGTAAAGTGATGTTTTAAGAGCATTTATCTGTGATGGGTACTGTGCTAGACATTTTCATATACACATCACCTCATGTAATACTACAAGCACACCCTGAAGTATGTAGTGATCAATCCCCCTTTGACATATGGACACTGAAGGAGGGATTCAGTGACTCGTCTCAAGACAGACTGCCGATGTCATTTCTACTGCATCATAGCTGCCCATCCTCCTTATAAATAGTTGAAGAACGTTCTTTCATGTTTGTCTCCTATCCTGCTCTCTCCTTTTACAAACTAAACACTCCTATTTCCTTTAACCTTTCTCCCCAGTTATTACAACCATCATTAACTGAAGCCATGCTATGAGCCAGGGACCCAGTATGTAGACTGAATCTATCTCCACAAGAACCTTAAGACATCTCCATTTTGTAGATGAGCAAAGTGCTGAAACTCAGAAAAGTAATTTGTCCAATGTCACTTAATTAATAAGTGACAGAAAGCGAGGATTTGAGCCTGGGCCTCGTAGGCTGTGAAAATGAGAAGAATGCTGGGTGAAGGGATGGAATGAGGACAGTGGGATTCGGGTGAGAAATGATGCAAACTTGGACATTCTCCCATCATAACTATCTTTATTGTGTTGGCAGGCATGGCCTCCCTTACACAACAACCACGTACTAAATTGGGCCTTCAGGGGAGCCGGATCCGTGCAGGTTGAGAGTTATTGAGGGCTTTGTTACTGAGAAGGTTACTTCACACCCATTCTAAGTACTTCAAAAAAAAAACCCAACAGCTTTATTGAGATGTACAATAAACTGCATATATTTAAGGTATATAATTTGTTAGGTTTTGGCATATATATATATATATACCCATGAAACCATCACCACCATCAAGATATTTTAAATATATGTCATAAATCCAGAAAGATGACATGCCTACTTATGAATTTGGGGGGTTCTGATCTTCATGGAGGGTCTAGCATAAGGACCCAGGAAGGACGCAAACCATCTCCAATCCCTGGAAAGCCTTGTGGAAGGTTTAGACCTGAGGTCAGCGGTAGTCCAGATCTGCAGGAGCCTCCAGCTCCCTTTGCTTCTAGATGTTCATATTACTTTGCAGTTTTCCAGCTTATTTTGACCTTGAGGCCAGAGCCCACATCTCCAGCCCTGTTTGGCTTCTCTGGATTCCCGTGAACCTTTCAGGAATAAGTTAACTATCAAGTTCTTGGGGTTGAAAAATTAAGTAAAATGGAACCCAATGGAGCTGGTCCTCCAGTTCAGGGGCCCGTTTTTTCAGGGTTCTGGATTCAGTAATGATGAGATGGCCCATCCGAGTCTCCAGGAGATAGGAGGCACCGGGTCAATGTCCAATTCCTATCTCCCTGCTGCCGCTCTTACCTCACCCTTGCCTCCTGAAACCCCGTCCCCAAATACACACTGCATTAAAGGGAGCAAAGACACCCTAAGTCCTTCCAGGGAAGGACTCTGAATGCAAAGACAGAGGCTTGCTCTGGGATAGCTCAATGGCCTAAATACCCTCTTCACTCTAAGGCCGTCCTCATTTCCCTCAGTTGAAGTAATCTTTGTCTGCTCTAAACTCCCAAAACTATCATTGTGTCACCAATCACCTTCTACCCTTAGAAATACAATTATTCACTTTCTGGACTGTCCACTTTCTCAGGCATGATCCTGGTTTGATCCGTCTTTGCATCCCCTGCAGTGTCTAACACATAGTACACATGCTACTCGTTGAACAAATGAATGAACGACCCACCTTGTCCTAAACCTCAGGGAAGAGCTGTGTCGCTTTGCTTAGGCAGGACTCAGAGCTGAGCCTAGCATTATCCCAGTGTCTCGCACATCAGATGTCACACATGGAGTAGTGGTATATTACACCCAAAATGTGATTCTCACTCGGGTGACATAAACAGAGCCAGAAAGATGCATCCACCATCTTTGCACACACTGTTAATTCTCAGCAAAGGTGAGGCTTAGCTTGCTGCCTTGGCTCACAGAAGGAAATGGGCTGCTGATAACTGGTCAGCCTGCCGTCGCTGGTGAGGCTGTCTCCGAGGGAGACGTGGCTCCCGCCTCCAGTGCTTCCAGCTGGTACTGATGAGCCAGGGGAAGGCAGGTGGTTGAAGCGGGAGAGAGTAGTTCTGAGCAAGGCGGGGTGGGGGGCTCAGCAACTAGGGTCCCGTTTGGAAAGAAGTCTACAGCTTCCTGGTACCTGTGGGCTGCCAGTCCAATTCCCCGTCCAGAGACAGCCATTCCTTGTGGACAGACGGGGCAAGGCCCAAGTGATTAGATGCCTTAGGTCGCTGGGAAAGGAATGCATTCATGTTTTAGACAAAATTTAATTCGAAGTATAGGTGCGCCTAGATTACCTTTTCGCAGACTTTTAGATTTCAGAGACCAGTGAAAGTTCAAAAATAAATTTGGATACGAAATCAGGTGCCCACTTTTTAAATATTGCTGACTATTGACGTTAGACAAAAATGTAAACTACCATCCTGTTACAATTATTCCTAAAAAGAAATGGCATTTCAACAACAAAAACAATACTAGAAACAAAAAGGCAGTTGACAGCCGTACACAGACAGCTGTCTGTCTCCGCTAACATTTACTGAGTGCTAACAGTATGCGAGGCGCCATTCTAAATATTTTGCTTTTATCATCTTACTCCATACATATTATATCATCTACATTTGTCCTTCCCTGTGAAACCATGAAAATTTCATCATGGACCAATGGTACCAGTTTATACCCGAGAGTTAGGGAATCACTAGCTGAGAGAATTTTTAGAGGTCACTCACAGCCCTAGGAATCAAACTCCCATGAACCTTAAAGTTTCCGCCTGATGCAGAGGCCAGGACGTGACCCTTCAGGGTGAGCGCTTGGTGCGGGATCCAGATGACAAAGCTCTTCCTCTGAAGTTTTCTTTGAGATGTGGGACCAGCGAGCTCCGTTCCCAGTTGCAGCGGAGACTCTCGAGCTTGCAGCTTTTATCTACAAATGCAATGACCCAAGTAAATCACAACCCAGCCAAAGATAAAATGCTTCCAACTACATTTTTGGGTCATGAGAGATGGAGGAAAAGCTACCACTTTTGCAAGACAGAGCCTTTTTCCCCTTTCCCTGCCTGTACTTTGAAAAACTTAATATCCCGCTATCATGTTCCACAGTGAATACAAACCAGATGGCTAAAGCCAAGGGAAAAAAGGCTAGGTTGGGTAACAGGGTATGAGTTAAAGAACCCTTAGACAACCATGTAAAAAAAATTCCTAAGTGTTTCCTAACTTCTGGGTTAAGGAAATTCATGGAGGCCTGAAATAGAAAGAGAATACAAAGGCCCTTAAGATGCTGCCTCTAGACTTAAGGGCCTTCTTCAGAAGATGGGCAGGCCAGCGAGGTCATCCATTGCTAAGTCTCCCCGGAGACCAGACACACCTTCAAAAGGAGGAAGCAAGTGGGAGGCACTGTTATTTATTTTTCCAGTGCTTAACACATCAGCTCAAGGAGACCCAGTGTCAGACCTAGATGTGAAATTTTCCATTTCCGGAGACAGTGCTTTAATATCCAGATGGAAAGGGAGCCAGATTCAGGATAGAAAGTGGTTTAAGTCCAGATGATCTTTGCTTGTTTCATCCCTTCCCCTTAACCATCTTGCTTCCCAATAAGAAAGAAAGACACAGTTGGAACTTCCTATTATAGATAGAACGCAACAAAAAATTTTCAAACTACTTCTTATTCCCGAAGAACTAGATTTGGAGGGAAACGTGAGGAAGCATAATGCAGTAGAAAGGACATTTAAGTAAGTGTAAGAAGAACTTAATCTGAAGGGCGAGTCCTAGCCTCCATGTCACGGAAGTTTAGACTCATAGGGCTGGAATTTTTAAAATCTGGTGGGAGCTGGGGATAGCCCTGGATAGTGATAGCTCCATTTTCTATCAGCTCTGTGACCTTAGGTAAGTCACTTACCCCTGAGCCTCAGTTTCCTTATCTACAGAATGAGGATACGCATTCCCATCTCACAAAGGAGGAAGGTAAGGATCTTAGAGATTCATAAACTTGGCCAAAGTCACAGCCCAGTAGGTATCTTATTGCGAAACCTGTGCTCTTTTCCCTAACCACACCAAGATGAGATCATAGGCACTGAAATGTTTGCAGTGAGCCAGGTACTGTGCAATCATCCCTGGTGGCTATTAGGCACAGACTTCCACCTGGCATGTGCAAACAGACATGTCAGCCCACTTCTACATGTGTCCATGAAGACATTCATGTCAGACTGTACTTTACAAACAGAAGCAATTTTGTGCTCTGACCAGCATGAGTATACTTTAAGAATAAATGGACAAACCCAGGGACTGTCCCAGAAATCCAGGCTTGGCGGTGGCTCCAGCCACAGGAAAAGCAATCCTGGGTCACAGACGATTGCTCGCGCTCTAATGCCAGTTCTGATCTTCCCAGCATGAGTGACACTCCCCTTGCTCTGGGATGAGCCTCGTCCCACCTCAGAAATGAGCTCTTTCTAAGAGGTTAAAGCAAACACCGTATCTGCTCTGACTGATCGCTCTTCTGGGGAAGTCTGGGAAAAAGAGTGTGGACTTTGAGGAAATGATAAAGAGGGAGTGAACTCCTGGTCTGCACCCAAGGGTGCAATGCTCATGCATAATTAGTGGGGTGCTAAGAACACAAACCATTTTAAAGAGCAGTTTAAAAGTCTGCTTCAGGAATTTTAAAGCCATTCATAGCCTTGGACCAATACTTCCATTGTTAGGAACCTATGCTAAAGAGATAATTGAATAGAATGTGCAAAAATTTATGTATTAAAATGTTTGCTGCAGTAAAAACACTGGCACAAACTGAATGTCCCAGAATAGGAAAGTGACTAAGTAAATTACAATTCGTGAATCCATACAATTGAACATAATGCTGTTAGTGAAACAGGTAGCAAAGAACTTTCATGACTTGTATAAATGTTCATGACATAAAAAGCAATAAAAAGACGTCAGAACTATGTATATAGTAAAATCTGTAGTGTGTGTGTGTGTGTGTGTGTGTGTATGTATGCATAGAAAAAAGACTGGAAGGAAATTTTATAGGTGTTTGTTATTTTCTGTGTTATTTTTGTCCCTGTTTTCCAGTTTTTGTATAATAAGTACACATAACTTCTGTTTTTTTAAATGTTATTTTTAGAATTGCTGAAATCTCTAAGTGCTGTCCTTAAGTGGCTTTCTCTTTTGCTTGAATAAGTACGGCAGCCTCCCAACCGCCACCCCTTCCTCCCATCCTACCCGCTTCCCAGCCCAGCCTGTACTGTCTCCAGGGTCGTCTTCTGTGACTCCAAGCTGATCAGGTTTAATACCGTTGGTCTAATACAGACTCTGACTACCTGTTGCCTTTAGACTAGAAGGTAGGGTTCAAACTCCTTTGTATGATTTGCTGTTCAACCACACAGACCAGACTCTCAGATCTTCTGGCCTCATGCATGGTCTCCCCTCTACTTAGAACACCCTTTTCCTTCCTTCTCCACCTGGGAAAGCCTTACTTGCCACGAAGGCCAAGCTCAGAGGTGAGCCCCTCTATGAAATCTTACCCATCAGTCCCAAGCAGAGCTGGTTGCTATTGGCTCTGTCCCCAAAGACTTTGCCTATAGCTCTGTGTTAGTAAATATAATTTATCATAATAAATGTATTTTAATATATTCTGCTCCCCCTCAACTTCCTCCCTACGTAAGACCATATGATTGTGAGGGTCAGTTTTGAGACTCATTCATCTTGGTGTGCCCGGTGACTGGCACAGAGTCCAGGGATGGATAGGTAAGAAAACCGGTGACTGAGCTGGACCAGAGGAGGCAGCAGGGGGTTCTAAAGCCAAGGAGGTCATCTGTGTAATATGGCGGTGAACTGACCTTCATTCCACTGCAGCCAAACAGATTTAAGTTAGCCAAAAAAGTTGCACAGTTTGCCATCACTGGAATAGATGAATGTTTGGGGTAAGGAGATGCCTTCAGAAGAGGGTAGAAACCTCCCTGTGTAAGAGGGGTTGTGATTGCAAGGTGGACATGGGGACTTCAGCCAGACCCAGGCTTCAGTGAATTGTCTGAAGAAGCTGGGTGGGAGGCTCCCCGCTTCTCTCCAGCCCGCTGTGATTCTGCTCTAAGCCCCGGGCAGGTTTCCATGTCAGCTGTACTTCCAAACCCAGATCTGCAATTTGAACCTAAAGGCCCGCAGACAAAGAAGACTGCTAAGAGTGAAGCCAGTTGCTCACAGAGCCCAGCAGGGCCCTTGGCTCCACACCATTCATTAGCATCTTAAGTTCACATAAATATATATGAGGCCTGTGGATTCACCCAGGAGTCCCAGAGGCCCTCACAGCCAAAGTAACATCTCTCCCACTTTGCACCTCCTCCTGGGCTTTCTGAGCCCAGTTGCCTCCGGGGAGCCCAGTGTTGTGCGGCTATTCCCTGGCCCAGGGGCCCAACAGCTCATTTTCGGGGTGCAAAAATAGACACTTGGCCCTTTGGGAGACCAGCTCTGTTCTGCCCCACCCCCCTCGTGGTGGTCCAAGGTCTCTGAAGACCAGGGGTTTCCCTGCTGTCCCTCTCACAGCCCAGATCCTGGACACTAGAAGGCAAAGTGAACCCACAGCATGGATGCAGCACAGCCCCGGGCAGAGCCCGGACTGGATGCTGTAAAATGCAGAGCTGAGGGAGTAAGGACACTCTGGGCTTTTTGTGCTTAAACAGCCCCCAGTCTAATGGAATATACAAAACAGAGAAGGAAAATCAAAAAGTGGAAACCTGAGACATAGTACCAGCGGCAGGGAGATGTAAATGAGAAGGTAATCAGCAGTGTGTGAAGCCTGTAAATTCCCAGGAGGGGGCAGGGCAGGAAGGAAGTCTGGCTCCATCCAACCTCAGAGCTTCTTGGAGGAGGTGAATTTTGACAGGAAAAGGATGGCGTTGGGAAGGGTACTGACTACTGGGCAGGGACAGCTGATCGGCTGCCCTTCACCCACCCAGGGGTGCGGAAGGGCAATCGGCAGAGAGACAGCAGCTCCGGAGGTTCGCAGACTCCCAAAAACAGCCCCGTCTCATTCCAAAGTAACTAGCCCAACTACCTCAATTGTTTCCAAGTCTGGAAGGAAAGAAGGGCTTGCAGAGAAAAGCCATGAAATGAAGCCAGTGGAATCCCGATATGTATGGGAGAGCCCGGTGTGGGTGCCTCGGTGTTTTCTGGCCCCAGCTGTGGGATGTGGTGTCACAGCTCTGCCCTGGCCAGATACATGACTCTCCCTCTACAGCTTGCTCTGCAAAGAAAACACATGTATCCCTTAGAGGACTAGAAGAGGGCAGTGGATGAAGTGGAAGGAGGAAATTATGGTGGCAGATTTCCAACCTCTGACAGCATTTTTAGCTCAGATTCTTTGGACAAGGTTTCTCCAGTCCCACTTCCTCTGCTGACCTGGTGTCCCTCAGTGAGGCTAAGAACAAGCATCCTGCTTTCTGAAGCATCCTTCACCCTAGTTTCCTCTCCATCTTTCTTCCTTGGGCCTAAAAGAGCCCAGGCTCTGCATCTGCTTCTCATGGACCACAGTCATCCTTCCCATCACTGCAGCCTCTCTTGGATGGGGAAGGAGACAGACTTCTCAGCTAGGGAGGAGTTCCCCTGCCCCTGAGATCTTCAACTTGAAGTCACAGCAGGTAACATGGGAAGGATCCTTAGGGGTCATTAATTTCAACTCATACGTCCAGCCCAGAGTGAGGAGGTGACTTCTCCAGAGCTGGAGTATAATACGTGGTCGTCTTGTCCCCACGGTGAGAAGTGACACAGAACAGAGGCTACAGTACCATGTCTGGCTTTACACCCTGACCTGAATGCGATGAAACCAGGAATAAGTTATTGAACGTCTCTGAGGGTCTGTTTCCTCAGCTGCCAAAAAACAAAAGAGAAAACAAAGAAAAAAGGATAATAATGAATAACAATACGTCTTCGTAGGATGATCTATAAGATTATTGATTATTGATAGTAAGAGCTCTCACTTACTGACTACTTACTGTATACCATATGTGCCATGCTGAGCACTGGACAGGCATCACCACAGCCCTGCCCCACCCCGCCCTGAGCCCGGCGCCGTAACTGTTACCACACGCAGACCCCAGCCATCGGCACTGGTCACGGACATGCCTCACCTTTGATTCTGAGATGATGGAGTTCCTATGGTCTCCAGTTTATACGAGTCAGAGGACCTAAAGGCAGGAGAGCAGTTCGCCTTAAAGTCTGAGCCCTGACTCGCTGACCTGCCCTCTGGTGCTGGGGGAAGGTCCCTGGTGTTCTGGTCCAGACAAAGCCTGCTCTCATCTTGTTTAAATAAAGCCAGGGAGGCAGGCAGGAGGCCTGTGGCTGGGGAGGAAGAAACAAGGGCTGTTTGGGATTCCATGTAGACTCTGGGCTATTGAAGCTGTCAGGCTGATACACAAGTTCTGTCAGGCTTGTAGCTCTTGGCATACTGGCCGCTTCCCCCTGATGACCATTTATAGTCAATCCCTCTGAAGCGAATGTAGCCCTGGGCTTGGGCGAAAATGATGAAGCTGGAGGAGAGGCACCTGGCCGTGGGGAGGCTGGGGGTCACTACAAACACCTCCCTACCTCCACATGCTACACGTTTCCCCGAACCCGTGCTCTGCTGTTCCTTCTTCAGGCCTAAGATGTAAGAGCAGGCCAGTGCCGAAGGGAGGTCGGACGGTGGAAGGGACCGAAGGAGCGTGGCCACACGAGTTTTAACGCAGGACAAGCCCGTATGGTTTTGTGGCAGGGAATCCAGTCCCTGTGCCCCTTGAAGTTTTCTTTGATTTTTCCCTTAAATGTAATTCAAGACCCTTTTACTGGAAGTAGCACACCTTTAACGAAGCTTGGGAAAGGGAAAGACGGCTTGACGGCATCCACAGTTCAGTCTGGACAGTGAGCTGTGGTTGCTATTACTGTGATTTCTGTGGCATCAGCTTCGGGAGACGGCACTAGATTACATGGGTCCTAGGTAGACCCTGCGTTCTCTTCGTGCCTATGATGATGAAAGATGAAGAGGTGCATTTAGAAACAGTCCTGCGGAGTCAGAGTTGGGTAAAAAGGACACTGTCCTCAAAGCCAGCTGGGTGAATTACTAGCAAGATGGGAAACTCCAAGTAGTGGTGATAAAAGGGGAAGGCTAACTGGGGCCTGAGGCCACAGGAAAACAGTACTTTGAGGTGGTCACCACGGGCCTGCGTGCATGTATAGGAATGCAAAATAGTAATAATGTCCTTGTTCACCATGATAGGGATAAGGGGGGAGCGGGGGTGAGGGATGGGCAGAGGCAGGGGATGGACAGGAGCATTGATATTATTGTCCTAGGTACCAGATACGGGGTTGGGCGCTTTACATACACTAATTTATTTTTTAATGTTCATTATCTTGAGAGGTCAGTTTCAATCTATTTTACAGATGAAGAAACTAAGTCTCATAGAGGCCAAGTAAATTGCTCAAGGTTTCAGACTTAGCCTGTGATGGAGCTGGGATTCAAACTTCTTTCTACTCTCTCAGGCCTTTTCAGCAGCTGAAGGTTAGTTACTTGTTCAGGACACTCCCATAGGGGGAGTGGGAGTTACATGTGCTCGGGAGGCCAGAGGACAGACCAGAAGTCGCTGTAGTGGATACGAGGATCCTTCCATCAGGCTGAAGGAGCTGAGACACTGTCTCCAGTCTGAAGAGGTGTCTGTTTTTATCAGAACAGTCTGTCCCCTGCACAGTGTGGAATGACACTGTCACAATCTCATTTTTCTGGTTCATTTTTCTAGAACTTTGTAAAGATCATGACCTTTCTCTGATGACATCCTTTCTTCCTTGGCTAAATGAAAACCTACTTGGTTATGTTACAACATTCTTTGGTTAGTTTCACATCCGAGGATTCTGAGGTCCTGTTTTTATTAACTTTAGGGGTTTGTTGTCACATGTTAAAAACCTTTTAGTGCAAACTACAAATTCATTCATTCATCCAAATTTATCGAGTACTTGCTATGTGCCTGACAGTGGTTCAATACTGGGAACAGGAGAATGACTAAGTTTGTCT
The DNA here is from genome assembly GCF_937001465.1 of Orcinus orca. Lineage (NCBI taxonomy): Eukaryota > Metazoa > Chordata > Mammalia > Artiodactyla > Delphinidae > Orcinus > Orcinus orca. Next base: position 99,358,055 of record NC_064566.1, on the reverse strand, counting down.
CTTCCTGTATGAGGCAGATGCATTATCAAGTGCAATGTAATGTGTGACTAAACATCAAGATGTTTAAAGCATCGTACACATAGCTAGTCTCAATCGACTGGTTTTTCATTCATTAAAAAACCCCAGTGAGTTCACTGTAAGGCGCTATATTAAGTACTAGAAAAACTAAGAAGAGTTGAATGGGGGAGACAGATGAATAAATAGATAAATAGATAAATTATATGGAGCAAAGGAGGTAAAAATCCATAACAATCAAGGGCAACATTTGGTAGGCATATTACTATTGATTTGCACAGTAGTAAATGATTTAGTATTTTCCCTGGAACAGAGCAAGCACTTAATAAATGGTAGTATACGTTGCTGTTATTATCATCACTATTACTGTTGTTAGCAAACATTTGGCGAATTAATGTGGATCTTTTCCTACATAATTTATAGAAGCTGGACGATATTGTTATTTCTCCATTTTACAGAGAAAATTTTACAAAATATGATTCAAGTGACTCCACCATACAATGATTTGGAGTAAACAAATTAAGCAAATACTCTGGCTCCCGACACATGCCTCCAGCTACAGGCCCTTGAACCCACAGCCGGTCAGTAGTCTGGTCCTCTCAGCCTCAAGTCAAACTTACTCTGACTCGACCCCCAACCCCTTATGGTCCAGTCCTCAAAACATCTGATCGGGCTTCCCTGGTGGCGCAGTGGTTGAGAGTCCGCCTGCCGATGCAGGGGACACGGGTTCGTGCCCCGGTTCTGGAAGATCCCACATGCCACGGAGTGGCTGGGCCCGTGAGCCATGGCCGCTGAGCCTGTGCGTCCGGAGCCTGTGCTCCGCAACGGGAGAGGCCACAACAGTGAGAGGCCCGCGTACCGCAAAAAAAAAAAAAAGGAAAAAAAATCTGATGATATCTTCGAATCTTCTCCTTCCCCTACTCCCTGCATTAAGGAACTTGCCTGGTCCTGGTAACCCTTGCTTCTCTAATATTGCTGTGCATACAGAGCACCTGGGGCTCTTGTTAAAATGCAGATTCTGACTCAGTAGAGGTCGGGCGAGGGGCCTAAGGTCGCATTTTTAACAAGCTCCCTGGTGATGCTGGTACTGCAAGTCCCAGGAGTAGCGAGCTGTCCATTATAACTCCAAAGCCTCTCTTTCAACGACCTGCCTTTCTCTTGCTGCTGCCACCCCCAGCTCAGGCCATCCTCCCTCCTCTAGGTTAGACCCAGCCTCCTCAGTGGTCTCCCCACCTATACATTCTACTTCCACTCCACCTACATAAGTGCCCCCAGGTTGCTCCCCTCTAAAACACCCTCCGCGACTCCCCACTAACTAGGACACGGGACACAGATTCCTCCGGCTGCAGTTAAGACCTTCTCGAATTTAGCCTCAGCCTCTTTGGTGTGAGAAATCTCATGATTCCCATTCATTTACCCTATTCTTTCTCTCCAGCACTTCTTTGCCTCAGGGACTTCGTGGATTCTCTTCCTCCCACTGATGCCCCTTCCCGCTTCCAACTGTGGCCCTAATCTCAGCACCCAAATCCTCTCCCTCCTTCAAGGCACGGACACCCACTTCCCCAGCTCAGAATGATCTCGAAAGTGCCACAGCTCTTGGCTAAAACATGGTCATTTATGTGCACTTTCATCTTCCCTGGTGGGGTCCTTCATCTCTCTCAGCAAACCCCATAGCACCTCTCACAGGGCTTTGCTCCCAGCCAGCCCTCGATTAATACATCCTAGTGCCTGAAAGATCTGTTTCCCAGTTCCTTTTAATGGGACTCTGTTCCGTTTGCATTTATTTATGATCCTGTGTTAGATGTGTTTTAACGTGGTAAACCACCTCAAGTCCTGTTTGGAAACTGGCGAGCTAGAGATCGTAAATAATCAGCCGTAAGAGTAGACATTCAGGAAATGTTTGTAAAATGAATAAATGGATGCTTGCTTCAGGGCCGAGTAAAGAGCAGGTTGCTGTCTGCCCTTCCCACTCCTTCCTGCCTCTGGACCTTTTGCTCATCTGTCCCTCTAAAAGGTCCCCCTGCAGCTCTTTGGAATCCTGTTCAACTTTAAGGTGCAGGGTGAGCTCCAGCTCCTCCGGGAATTCCCCCCGACCCAAGGTGGAGCTATTCCGTGGCCTCCAGTAGCATCAAGTTTAATACCGTCCACTGAACTGTGAGCTCCTTCACATCAGGGGCTGTGCTCTCAGCATCCCTGTGTCCCTCATATCACCAGCCCAGTAGTTCCCAATCCTGGCCTCACATCAGTATCTCTGTGCAGCTTTGGAAATATTCAGGAGCCCAGAGCCCCCCATCCCACACCAAGCCTATTGAATCAGATGGTTCTCAGATGTGCGTGTGTGTGTGTGTGTGTGTGTCATAAGCACCTGGAGGGCTTGTTAAAACGGCGGCGATGGCTGGGCCCTAACCTGGAGACTGTGGGATAGGACCAAGAATTTGCATTTGTAACAAGTCCCCAGATGACTGATGCTGCTCTGAAAATGACTCTTGGACCACTGCTCTGGGGGTGAGGCCCAGCCATTCTGTATCTAAAGAAAAGAAACCACAGGGACTTCCCTGGCGGTCCAGAGGTTAAGATGCACTTCCACTGCAGGGGGTGCAGGTTCGATCCCTGGTCAGGGAGCTAAGATGCTGCAAAAGAAAAAAAAAAAAGAAAGAAAGAAAAGAAGCCACAGAGCTTTTCGGGCTGACTGTGCCGGGCTTACCACATGGCAGGGACTTCATAACTATTTAGTGGATCAGATTCTTTGCTCCATCTACCTTAGTCCTACCTCCCCAAATAGATTATATAAGTAACTTGCAGTTAGAGACCAAGTCTTCAACTACTTCTCTTGCAAATTCCATCAGGCAGAGCCCAGGGCTAGGCCCCAAGTTTGCACTCAATACATACCTCTGAATGAATAGCAGCCTTTCCTGTTCCTTTTCAGTATTGCTGTCACAGGAAAGCCAAGGAAACCTCAAATTCCCCATTTCAATCAATGAATAGGAGGAGGGCAAGTTCCTTGTCAACTTCTTTGAAGCGCCCATGCCTCAGATGTTTACAGGGGAGGAGGTTTCTAAACAAGAGAACTACAGCAGGCCCACGCATTCTCTGCGTCTGAGGAAATCAGCACATCAGAGGCATATCTCTAACCCAAACCATCCCGACTAATTCAGCACGATTCAGCCCCTCTTCCAATGGTTGTGGTGCTGCATATCTGCTTTCTGAGTTTCCTTAAAATAAACAGTGTTCACGTGAGCCAGCATTTAGGAAATCATTAAAACACGTAGAGAAGCCACTCAGGAAAACATGCTTCTAAGGACTGTCCTTCCTAAAATGTCAGTATTTATTTACCTCCTCAGGAAAAAAATTAAGTTCATGAGGGTATACCTGGATTGTTGAGATAAATTCTTATCACCAGGGTCTGTTTTGTGGTTCTCAGAACATTTAGTAACTTGTTATAAAATCACCATCATCACCATTAGGCAGGAGGTGTTAATAACAAACAAACGTGGCAAATTTAAGCAAAAAATGGATGAATTCCTCATTTTTTCCCTTTAGGGCTAGAAATTTAAAATAATTTTTTAGAACAGCAATTCGTAATCCAGAGGATTTGTGGAGAATTATGGGTACACCTCCTCGGAGACTCGGGGCAGGCCTCCCAGCCGTCCTCTGGGGTCCGCACGCTGTGACCCCCTACCTTGTGCCCCCAGCACAGCCCAGCCTCTTGCCACCATGAGAGCACTTACCTCACTGCCTCATCATGTCAGCTGACCAGCCCCTATTCTGTTATGCTTGAGACAGTTATCTCAAGATTGAAGCAGTAGAGAAGCTAATGTAGATTAAAATTGAAGCAGCCCACAGATTTTCAGCATCTGTTTCAGCATCCAGCATGCTCCACGTTCTCATGTTCTCATCCAGATGCAACACACACTCAGGTGATCCCCATATCATCTGTTGCCTGCAGAGTGGGGACCCAAAGGAGACACCAGGGACACCATTCACCCGTCTCACCACTGGGTCTTGGTGTCTCCCTGCACCTCCCTCCCCTGCCCAGGCTCGCCCCATGGGGGGCCACGCAGCTTTGTTTGCACAGTGGCCCATGGGGAATCTGATAGGTGCACTTTCTGGAAGGTTCATAGCCTGATACTTATCTTCTCATTCAAAATAGGGGTTAAATGGTTCCCTGGAGAGACTGGGTTTTTGCTGGGCTTTCCAGACACTGTTGTAACCATTTGTTTAAATAACACACACCCATCCATATTTAAGCACATTCATTTTTTTAATGCTTTGACAGATCTTTGGGCTTTCCACATTTTCCAAATGTCTTAGAACCAGGCACGCAAGGCAGCTACTTCATGAACTTCTTGAGGGAACGACTGTCTTTTTTATTTGGATCCCCAGTGACTAGTATAATTCCTGGCACATAAAGGAGCTCAGAGAATTAGGCACAGAACAGCAAGAGTCATAGCTAAAGCTCACTGGGCATTTTCTTGGTGCCGCACCGTGAAGACCTTTATGTGAGGATCTTAGTGTGACCCTCACAACCACCTGGTGGGCTGTGGATTACTAGCCCCACACGTGGTAGAAGGAAACAGCATGGGGCTCAGAGAGGGGAAGTAACTTGCCCAAGTCCAACAGCCAGGAAGTGGTAAAGCCAATTTTGAATCCACGTCTGTCTATTTCCAAAGCCCATGTGTTTGATACCGCACAAATGAGGACTAGAGTTGAACTGACTCTGATTTTAGGGACTGAAATATTCAACTACGCTACTGGTTTTGTGATTTATTGCAAAACTAGAATCATATACGCGACGGCATAACATGTATGAGAAAATAATGAGCAGTGCCTTTTCAAAGGGGAGACGATGAGGCCCAGCTAGGTGCCCGGGTCCGTCCAAAGCAGGCAGGCTGAGGCAGCACTGTCCCTGGGTTCCCCGAGGCTGATTTCTAGCAGCTTGCACAATGTCTGAATTCTCCACCTTTGTTCTCTCTCTTAGTCTTCTCCAGGAGAGAGGCATTTCATCAAGACTGCAGCATTCCATTATGTAGGCACACTGAGAGCTAGCTAGCTCATTAAAAAGGATGGCTCTCTCTGACTGATGGGGCGGCGGGCTATAATTGGAAGGGCACTTCAAGGCTGAGAAGCAGTACGTGACTTGCCTAAGATTCCAGGGCCGATCTTTGGTGGCCGATCGATATTGGAGCCCCAGTCCCTCACCCTGCCGTCCGGGGCACGTTCCCTTCCCCCTACCTTCCTACCTGACAAAGGCTTGCTGGCTATCAGAGTTCTAGCAAAGCAGCAGAGGGTACTTTCAGGTAGGCTGAGTGATCTATGTGTGGAAACCTGCGAGAGCAGACCTGGGGGGGTTGTGTAGAAGGGATCACGCAGGAAGGAGCAGGAAAAAAATTATCTAATGAGGAAATGGCTGCAGGGAGGGAAGTGGTCAAGATCCCCCTTAGAAGAAGCAGTGGTTTGGCGCTCTCCTCCCAACCCTGGGACAGAACAGCCTGCACTAAAATCCAAAGGCCAGAGCTCCAGGCTCTGCTCCATTATTTACACGCACATCACGTACGCTTGGGCAAGTGACTCAGCTGCTGGGCCTTCATTTCTCCTTTATCGTGAAATAGAGAGCTTATCTTGGGTGATTTTTAAGATATTTTAGCTCTGAAATTCTCAGATTCTCCTGAACTGGGATGATTTAAGGTTAGGCCTGATATCCTAAACCTTCTCAGAATATTCCGCCACTGTGACCTCCTCTCCCAGTTCCTCTGAATTTTATTTTGGAATACAGAGCCAGCTGCTAATTTGTTCCCAGGTATTTACCATCCATGATTCCAGTGTTCTCCTGGAAGTACTGTAACTGTATCCCTCAGTGTATCTGCTCCTAAAACTCTTAGAAACATTAATTTGGTCATAAGCTTCAGCATTCAATAGAAATATTAACCAAAATAATTTATTAGCAAAATAAAAGACAGTGTCCAGGAAAGCAAGTGTCCAAGTAGTGACATTTGGGGAGATTTTTCCCTGGAGCTGTATGCAGTGCTGCTGGGTATGCTTAGCAAATATTTCTGAGAGGAAGGAAGCATCATTTGGGAGATGTTATTTGTGGGGTGGTGCATAGCTGGCCATCTCTCTCCCACATCTCTCCACCGCTTTGCATAGCCACAGGAGGAAGCATCGTCTGAGACTTTGCCTGTGGGACAAAGCATAGCTGGGCTCTGTCCCACAGGTAAAGTCTCACAAATGATGCTTCCTTCCTTGGCTATGCAAAATGCCCTACGGGTACTGCCTTGCCGTCAACAGCCCTGTCCCTCACTTTTGCGTCAGTTGTCTATTGCTGCGTACAAAATTATCCCGCCCTCCAGTTAAGTGGCTTAAGACAAGAAGCATTTATTATTTCACAGTTTCTGTGGGTTAGGAATTCCGAAGCGGCTTGGCCAGGTGGTTCTGGCCTGGGATCCTGAGTTTGCAGTCACGTTGGGGCTACCGTCATCCGAAGGCTTGGCTGAGACCGAAGGATCTGTTTCTTTGGTATTAGCGTGCTCAGGCTAATGTGATAGCAAAGTGTCACAGACTGGGTGGCTTAAGGAACAGACATATATTTTTTCGCAGTTCTGGAGGCTGGAAATTCATGATCAAGGTGCCGGCAAATTGATTGCTTCTGAGGGCTCTGTTCCTGGCTTGCAGGTGGACCTCCTTACTGTGACCTCATGGGTACAGGGAGAGGGAGGGAGGGAGAGGGAGAGAGAGGGAGAGAGAGATGGTGTGAGTGCTCTGGTGCCTCTTCTATAAGGACACTGCTTGTGTCAGATCAGGGCCCTGCCTGTATGACCTCACTTAACCTTAGGTTTCATCTCCAAGTACAGCCAGCAGACCTGGAGCCGAAGTCAAAGCCCAGCTCCACCACTTGAGGGCTATGCTAACACTAAAGCTCTCTGAGCCTGTTTCTCCACCATAGGCTAATGATACCTTTCCTCGTAAGATGGTTGTCTTAAGGGAGAGAATAGATGTGCTGAGTCACAAACTGTGGTTATCAAGTAAATACTCTTTCCCTCCCCAGCCTTCTCTCGTCTCTCACCACCTTGTCTTCCCACTTCCAGCGCTTGCCCAGGCTTCACATACTTTTCCTGTACAATGGCAACACAGACAAGAATTCTAGATTGTCAGCGTTAGAAGGACTTCTGTATAATCTAGTCTAATAATCTCAATTTTTTTAACTGCCAAGGTTGTATTTTTTTTTCTCCCAGTGAGACCCATAGTTTGAAATACTTTTGATCCCCAAATTACATTAACTACACATTTCATTTCCCATTAAATTCATCAAAGGCATATGTAACTGCCCATCAGAACTTCTGATCATTGAGAGACCGTCAGTGTTTCCACACTGAGTTGTGATAAAATTTCAGTGAAAAGCAAAGCAATTATCATCTTAGAGGCCCAGAGAGATGAAAGGTCATTTGTATTAGTTAATGATATAACTAGGACTCAAACCTGGACCTCCTAATTCCAAACCAATGATCGTCCCCTAATTCTAAATTGTCACCTTATTTATTTGATGTGCTGTGCTATAGTTCATTATATCTGACATGATAAGAGATCTATGGTGTTTTTCAGTCTAACATAAAAATCCAGGATAAAAAATCCTTCTCAGGGCTCAGGTTGAATGAATAGCACAAATGAACAAGACCTCCAAACCTACCATTGTGGGCCCGTAAATACCCCAGAACAGGCTACTGCCTGTGTGGCCTCCATGGAAGGCTGCCTCACTAGCCAATATGCCTGTAAGTTCTCAGGCTATTTAATCAGAGCTTTTGGATAGGGAGCTAGTTTTGTGTCTTCAAGTTTTCTGATACGCTCCAATCACAAAGAGAAACTAGCTTCTCACTGACAAATAGAAGTCAAGTCAGAGGGACTCTCCTGGTGGTCCAATGGTAAAGAATCCTCCTTCCAATGCAGGGGACGTGGGTTCGATTCCCTGGTAGGGGAACTAAGATCCCACATGCTGCGGGGCAACTAAGCCCGTGCGCCTCAACTAGAAAGCCTGCGTGCTGCAAGCTATAGAGCCCACGTGCTCTGGAGCCCACGCACCACAACTAGAGAGAGAAAACCTGCCCACCACAACTAGAGAGAAGCCCACGCACCGCAGCGAAGAGCCCACGCGCCGCAACTAAGACCCCGCGCAGCCAAATATAATAAAAAATAAATAAAATATTTTAAAAAAAGAAGTCAGGATGGGGCAATGACGTCATCCCTTACAATACCTGCATGGAGGAGGCGGTGGGAGGGCGCGGTTCTGCATGCCCTCTGTCTTGCTGTGGAGAATGAGAGCTGAGAAGTGGAGGGTTCCGCATTCATCTGGGGTGGACCTGCGACCCACTACAACACCATGCGGTTTTCAGGATCTTAATTCCCCGACCACGGATGGAACCCGGACCCTCGGCAGTGGAAGCGTGGAGTTGTAACCACTGGACTGCCACAGAATTCCTGCGACCCACTTTTTGACCAGCAGGTCAGTATATGACAACTGTTTAATTCCAGTACCTTCTCTGAAAGGGAAAAGAAAAGAACCAAAGGAAGAAAAGCCAAAGAATTACAGAGGAATTTCCTCAGCCTAGAGGTGGAAAGAATAATGCCTATGAGCATGTTAAGTGGGCCAATTGTTTAAAAACAAATACTTCATAAATGTTGTTATGCTCATATGCACACGTATGTTATTGCATGTATGTATTACATATAAACACATATGTTCACTCCCCTGTTAGTTCACAGTAAAGTTCCTTTTGAATGTTCCTGCCTGCCTCTGCTTTATTAGTGGACATGAAGAGAGAAGATGTTCTATTTTCCATACTTGGGCCAAAATTTTAAGCGGGAGAGGTAAATCTCTGGGGACAGATGTGGTCATGGCAATAGGACTCAAAGGAGAAAAGCTGGCAGGAGAAAAAAGGAACTTCAGAGAAAAAGATCAGATAAAAGTTTTCAGTTGTGCCTTCCTCCATAAAGAGAAAATAGCTGAAGCTCTTATTTGCTCAAACCCTGGAGGCTGCTCTGTGCCTGGGGAGAGGAGAGGAGTTCAGTGTTCCAGACGATGGGCGAGCTTGAATGTCAGTGCTTCCTGCAACACGAGCCCTGAAACCTTGGGAGCCCCATCAACAGCGGTCCAGGGAGATGCTTTAATGTCAATTACGGTTAATGTCATTGCTCTGGACTCTCTCAGCCAGATGCGTTTCAAGGCAAGAGATTTCGTTTCCTAGAGAAAACCTTTAGAGAAAAGAACAAATGTCCTCAATCAACTTCCTTTGAGGGCAGTCTGTATCAGCCCAGTGGTGAAATACTTTTAACATGCTTCCCCTTCAGGCATTTCTTACAAAACCTCTGTGCTCCAAGTCCCTTACTGGGCCCTACTGAGTATGTACAATAAAAGACATGGCCCCGAGCTTTCGGAATGTACAGTCTGGTTGGGACATACATGATATACAACATGCAAGGATACAGAGGGAAAGATGGAGTCAAAGGAAAATGACAAGGTACTTGGCAAATATTTCCCTAATTTGAGCTTTGGAGAAAAGCAAAAGTGGCTGCCCTTCAGGGGCTCCTTCATGGGAGTACTAGTGTGCTAGGGCTGTCGTAACAAAGTACCACAGACTGGGTGATGGAAACAACAGGAATTGATTTTCTCACAGTTCTGGATAACTAGAAGCCCAGGATTCAGGTGTCAGCAGGGTTGGTTTCTTCTGAAGCATCTCTCCTTAACTTACAGATGGCTGTCTTCTCCCTATGTCCTCACATGGTCCTCCCTCTGTGCCTGTCTAGGTCCTAACCTCCTCTTCTGGTAAAGACATCAGTCATATTGGATTAAGGCCCATCCTAATGACCTCATTTTAACTCAGTTAACTCTGTAAAGACCCTCTCTCCAAATACCTTCACATTCTGAGGTACTGAGGGTTAGGGCCTCAACATATGAATTGGGTGGGACAGAATTCAGTCCATAACAAGGGATGTTTAGGTTAGAGGAGGAAACAACTCATAACCATGTGAAAAGTTATGTTAATCTATCAATTAGGCGGCTGTGCTACCTGCCAGGTGTGTGCTACTACGAAGGAGCTCAGGAGATGGAGGAATTGCCATGAGCCTGAGTGGTTTGAGGAGGCCTTCATTTTTATTTTTTTTAACTTTTTATTTTATACTGGAGCATAGGTGATTAACAATGTTGCATTAGTTTCAGGTGTACAGTAAAGTGATTGTTATACATATACATGTAGCTATTCTTTTTCAAATTCTTTTCCCATTTAGGTTGTTACATAACATTGAGCAGAGTTCCCTGTGCTATACAGTAGGTCCTTGTTGGTTATCCATTTTAAACATTTAAACATAGCAGTGTGTGCATGTCAATCCCAACCTCCCTAACTATCCCTCCCCCCAACCCATCCCCCACCCCTGCCCCGGTAACCATAAGTTTGTTCTCTATGTGAGTCTGCTTCTGTTTTGTGAATAAGTTCATTTGTATCATTTTTTTTAGATTCCTCATATAAGCAATATCATATGGTATTTAACTTCACTCAGCATGGCAATCTCTAGGTCCATCCATGTTGCTGCAAATGGCATTATTTCATCCTTTTTAATGGCTGAGTAATATTCCATTGTGTGTGTGTGTGTGTGTGTGTGTGTGTGTGTGTGTGTGTGTATGCCACATCTTTTTTATCCATTCATGTGTCGATGGGACTGAACTAGCTAGAGAGGAAAGTAAGGCTTGGATGAGAGTGGAGGAGGTGAGTTGGATGGAGGAGAGCGCATTCCAGGTGGAATAGCATGGGAAATGGTCTAGGTGGGGCTCTAAGAAGACGTGCTCTGAGGATGTTGACTACACTGGTCCTGTAAGATTGGAGCATCCATTTTATAGGAAAGGAGAGGAGAAGAGCTTGAGGACATAAGCTGAAACTCAAGCGTGGAGGGCTAGGCTGCAGAGAGACTGTTTCCCACTGAGGGCTTTTAAACTGGTAGTAAAACGAGAACAATAATAACACATGTGAACAGCCTCTTACAATTATTAAGATTTTTCATATACATTATCCCATTTCCTCACCACAGATATTTAACGAAATCAGCAGGGCATCTTTATAACCATCCTATAAATGAGGAGATTGAGGTGGCGAGAGTTTAAATTGCTTGACCAGCAGATGTAAGGGCTACGATCAGAACTGTGCTGTCGGCAAATTAATCTGACAGGCTGTGAAGAAGGCTTCGGGGTGTGAAGAGGCAGGGGCAGGGAGCTGTTAGAAATCAGAACAGGAGTGAAGTGATGAAAGCCTGAATTAGGGGAATTCTGGTACCAGAAGTGGGATAATTTAAACAGACATACTATGTTGGTTCTGATTAATAAACATGCTAAGAACGAAGCTGCTACGAGATTAGCAAAAATGCCCCTGGGAAGGGTAACGCATTTGGTTTTCATCAGGCTTCTGTTTCCCAGCATGAATTAGTTGATCAGATTCCTCCCTGACTGGTGAGCAGGGGCAGGGAGGACGCCAGTGCAGCTGTGCTCCTGTGTGTCTCTTACAGGCACTTAGTATATTGCACTGTAATTATATTCATATGTCTGCTCCCTCACCGGCCCATGAGTTCCGCTAGGAAAGTGACAGTATTTTATTCATCTTTGCATACCCAGTACCTAGTAAAACATTTCCGTAGTTAGAAGCTGAATAAACACTTTTTGAATGAATGAATGAGAGTGAGCAGGTGGACACCGACACAGAGGAGGGAAAGAGCATAAAAAGCAGAGGCAGAGGACCTTGAGGGCAAGTGTCAGTAACTTCACAGGGGTCCCCAGGACAGCCTCCTCTGCAGTCAGGTAATGGACCCAACAGACATCTCTCTTAAGACCAAGAAACTTCAAGGAAGTGGTTTTGCCCACCAGCTCACTGCAGGCAGCAGACTTTTTCACATATGGACTTTATTGTACAGAATTGCTAGGGAGATGGCACCAATGACGTGAAATAACTTATTTCAAAGAACAGATTTATGGGCAGAAGTCAGTGGTTTCCTCTCCATGGCCTCAGCCCGTCAGTGCTCCAGGGTCCTTCCCCGCAAGCTCCTGGCTGACCTCCTGTCCTCCCTGCTGCTGCCACCCCTGCTGCGTATCAGCGGGGCCCCCAAAACACCTGCTGAATGAACAAGTCCACCTGTAAAAGAAAGGTGATGAGAGGTACAAACCTTCATTTACATAATAAATAAGCCACAGGGATGTAATATGCAGTGTAAGGAATAGGTTCAATAATATTGTAATAACGTTGTGTGGGGACAGATGGTTACTAGACTTGTGATCATTTCATAAGGCATGCAAATGTCAAATCACTATGTAGCAACCTGACACTAATAATATTGTATGTCAACTACATTTCAGTAAAAAAAAAAAAAGAAGGATAAAAAGAAAAAGGTGGGGCGATAAGAGGGAAGGAACCAAATACATCAGCGTGACTTTTTCTCCTTTCAGCGTCTATCGAGAGGTCCCAGGTGGGTTGGAATCACATGACCTTCCTTCTTATATTCCCCTGGGGTATAACTGTAATCTAAATCAAGAGTGGAATTGCTGGATCATGTGGCAGCTCTATTTTTAGTTTTTTGAGGAGCTTCCGTACTGTTTTCCACAGTGGCTGCACCAGTTGACATTCCCACCAGGTACATTGTCTTCATTTATTTCTTCAGCAGCCACTTCCTGAGCGCCATCTCTGTCCAGCTCTGCACAAGGTGTTGAAGATGCAGTGAGGAAGGATACAGCCTTGACCCTCCAGGCACTGACAGTCTAGAGGGGGAGATGTCATAACTCAGCGGGCTGGGTCAGAGGTGTGCAGACAGCACTAGGGGACCACAGAGGAGGAGCAAGCAAGAGAGGAAGATGTGACCCCCTAAGTCTCAAGGGACCAGTGGAGGGTAGACCACGAGGCCACAGGCAGGCTAGAAGGGTAGGGAAGGCCCTCTAGATGAAGGAAGCAGTGACAAAGGTGTAACAAAGACCAAGGTATAACAGTTCACGTGCAGAATAGGAAGCAGTTCGCTGTGGCTGGAACGTCGCATGTGGCTGGAACCGGGGGTGGACCGGTTACAAGGGAGGATGTTGGAGAGCAAAGTCAGATCTCCAAGGGTCTTTTACTGTACTGAATTTGAGGTTGAACCTGAGAGAAAAAAATAGCATTTCAGAAAACAATAATGAATGAATTGGAAAGTATAAAACTGCAAGCAAGGGCTTCATTTTGGAGGTAACTCAGTGAAGATCCTGGGCAGCTGCACTACAGCAGGGCAGCGAGGATGGAGAGGGGTCAGAGTCAAAGGTGTCAGGAGGCAGAATCCACAGGATGGGCGTGGGGTGAACGTCAAGTAAAGGAGGAGCGAGGGGTCAGCGTGACTCCCAGTTCTGGCTCTGGAAGTAAGGGGCCATTCAATCAAATAAGGAAAATGGGAGGCACAGCGCTGAGTTTGGGACCCTCCCTCTGAGTTTGGGACCTTCCCTCTGAGTTCAAGGAGCCTGTGAGACATGCAAGGAGAGCTCTTTTCCCTGCATCTGCAGGCCCTGGGGAAGAGGTCTGGGTGGTAGGGCTGGATAGGAAGTTAAGTCATCAGCACTTAGGTGCGTGGAAGCCCCCGAAGACCAGGGGAGCGCACAGGGAGAGACGAAAGAGAGCTGAAGGAGGGGCCTTGGGGCAGCGCCTGCATTCATGGGACATTCCCAAGAGGAAGACCCAATGATGGGACAAGGAAGGAGGAAACCCAGAGACGGCGTGTCACACAAGCTAAAGGCAGAGTTCTAGAAATGAGCACACGTCACCCACGAGGGGTGGGCCGACTTCTTATTTACACATCACCTACCCACCAAGGCTGTGACCTGAGAACAGGGTTGGGCCTGATTCATCTCTGTTTCCCCAAAATAGCAAGCACTTAATACACGAGGAGTAAGGAAGTGAGAAGAGCCAGCGCTTGCTGTGTACACATGTGCCAAGCACTAAACACTTTGCGTGGGTAATCTGATTTAATCCTCACATCTGTGCTGTTAGGTACATGCTCTTCTCTCTCTCCCTCTCTCTCGCTCTCTCTCTCTCTCTCACTATGGGCTATTATTCAGCCTTAAAAAAGGAAGGAAATTCTGCAATGTGAGACAACATGGACAAACCTTGAGGACATTATACTAAGTGAAATAAACCAGTCACTGAAGGACAAACACTGCATGATTCCACTTCCATGAGGATCTCAAATGGTCGGATTCCTAGAATCCAAGAGTGCGACGGTGCTTGCCAGGGACTGGGGGTGGGGGAGATGGGAGTTGCTAATCAACAGTCATCATTTCAGTCATGCAAGGTGAATAAATCCTGGTGACCTGCTGTACAACGTTGCGCCAATTGTTGAGGACTTTATTGTATGTTTTATTTTATTTTAATTGAAGCATAGTTGATTTACAACATTGTGTTAGTTTCTGGTGTACAGCAAAGTGATTCACGTATATATATGTATACATATATATAACTGAATATATATATGTAACTGAATATATGTATATTCTTTTTCATTATGATCTGTTACAGGATAACGAATATAGTTCCCTGTGCTATAGAGTAGGACCTTGTTTTTTTAACATTTTAAAATTTAAAAGGGTAGATCTCATGTTAAGTGTTCTTACCACAATAAAAAAAAAGGTACATTACCTTCTTATCTGCATTTATAGGTGAGAAAAGTGAAGCACAGAGAAGTTAGGAAACATGTTCAAAGTCACACAGCTATTAAGCAGTGGGGCTTGATTTCAAGCCCAGGCAGTCTAACTCCAGTGTCCCTGCTTTTAACCACTATGTGATGCTGCCCATCGACAAAAGCTGAATCCATTACCCCTCCCAGGGGAAAAGAAATCTTTAAACCTTTAAGAATGGCTAGAATTATAAACCTATTAGAACTGAGAGGAGATAATGCTGGGGTTTTGCCCGAGAGCCTCCCCCAGGCGTGGTGAGCGTGCATTTAACGAGTGGGAGAAACTAAGGCAGCTGGGAGCTCCCTGCGCTTGGCCCAGAACCGGGCTTGCTGGGGCCGTGAATCTTCTCCCCCTGGGAGGGCTATAGGTGTGAGTTGACGGGCAGGAGCGGATATGCCGAGTAACGATGGCGATGCAGTAGCTGCTGCTTCTCAGTGCATTCATCAGGCTCACTAGGGCTCGGAGGCGGAAACGCTGTGTCGTCCCTGCATTACCCGGTCAGGAGCACAGCTCACTCAGCACATTCACACCATTAGCGGAGCTGAACCCACTCCCGGAGCAGCGCGAGGTGCACAAGGGAAAGGGTGTCCTCTAACTTGGGTTTCCCTGGCCCAGACCTAAGACAGCCCTTACCTTGGGCAGCAGCTCTCCACCAGCCAGTCTAGATCAGAGCACAAAGTTAACCTTTAATGTTACCCTAGAGCAGCGGTGCCCAACCTTTTTGGCACCAGGGACCAGTTTCGCAGAAGACAATTTTTCCACGGATGGGGCGGCAGTGGAGGGGATGGTTTCGGGATGATTCAAGCGCATTACATTTATTGTGCACTTTATTTCTATTATTATTACATTGTAATATATAATGAAATAATTGTACAACTCACCATAATACTGACAGGAGGCGGAGCTCAGGCGGTAACCTGAGGCTGTAAATACAGATGAAGCTTCCCGCGCTGGCCCGCCTCTCACCTCCCGCTGTGCAGCCCAGTTCCTAACAGGCCATGGACCGCTTCTGGGCCATGGCCCTGGGGCTGGGGACCCCTGCTCTAGAGCAACGCTGCCCAATAAAAAATTCAGAAATAAAACGCAAACCCACTTGTAATTTAACATTTTCTAGTAGTCACGTCAAAAAGAAGCAATGAGAAATAGGTGAAATTAATTTTAATAATATATTCTTATTAGCCCTAAATGTATAGAATATGATTATTTCAGCTTGTGATCAATATAAAAAATTACTAGCAAGATATTTTACACTCTTTTTATTTGCACTAAGTTTTCAAAATCTGTGTGTATTTTATACAAAGGTGCCTCTCAATTCCAATTAGCCACATTTCAAGTGCCCAGTGTGGTTGGGTGGCTGGCATAGCTCTAGAGCCTTTGTAAGTGTGAGGGGCTGGGACAGCAGAGACGGTCAGGGTCCCTCCAGGCTCCAGTCAGGCAGTGGAATGGGGACAGACCCCACACAGCCAGAGAGATGGGGTCGAGGGGGACCCACCAGCTGGTAACCTCAGGGCCATGTGCAATCAGCCCATAAATCTGCAAGGTGGAGGACTCCCTGCCCTGAAAAAAACTCAGTCTGTTGCTCTGTACGCCTTCTTTTCTGTCATGATGCTCACCTTGGTTTCCATTTTAATGTCATCATGCACAAATAGTTACTGCGAGTACAGTGTGCCTGAAACTTGCTAGATATTGGATCCAGTAAAGCCTTATGCACGTACAGTGCCCAGCAGATTACAGAGCTCTTCACACACAAACCAAAGGGAGAGGTGTATTTATTATCTATTGCTGTGTAACAAATTAGCATAAACTTAGCTGCTCACAGGAACACACATTTATTATCTCACAATTTCTGCAGGTCAGGAGGCCAGACACATCTTAGCTGGACCCTCTGCTTAGTTTCTCAAGGCTGCAGTCAAGGTGTCAACCAGGGCTAGGTTTTCATCTGAAGGCTCACCTGGGGAAGGACGTATGTACCTGTTCACATGGTTGTTGGCAGCATGCAGTTTATTGGTGGTTGGAGGACTGAGAGTTTCCATTTTTTACTGGCTATGGGTCAGAGACCACCCCCAGGTCCCTATCACGGGCCGTTCTCCATAGGCAGCTTACGACATGGCAGCTTGTTCTTCAAGGCCAGCAGGAGTGCTTCTAACTCCAGTCCACTAGGAGGGAGTTCTTTGTAATTGAACATAATCATGAGTGACAGCCCATCATCACCTTGGCCATGTTTATTGGTTAGAAGCAAGTCACAGGTCTCACTTACACTCAAGGGCTGGTGATTACACAAAAACATGAACACCAGGAGGTGGGGGCATGCGGGCCACCTTCAGCTCTGTCACTACAGGGGTATTATCCCCATTTCACAGAGGTGGGCAGTGAGGGTTGGGGAGAATGACTAGGTTGTAGGGAACTAAGGTCCATGTGTTCTGATTCCATGGCCAGTATCCCTTCTTCCACATAGGTACAGTGAGACATGGGTCCTGCCCTTTTGTTACTGGAAGGGGGATCCCTTCCAGGATCCAAGAGTGGGCTCTTGTCTAACACTCAGAAATGAATTGTCCGAGGAGATACATACTGACAAAGCAAAAGACTTTATTGGGAAGGGATGCCCGGGTGGAGAACAGCATGGTAAGGGAACCCAGAAGAACTCCTCAGCTGTGTGGCTCTCAGTCTCAGGTTTTATGGTAATGGGGTTAGCTTTCTGGGTTGTCTCTGGCCAGTCATCTTGCCTGTGCCCATATTTGGTCCGATTCCTGGTGGCGTGCGCATCTCTCAGTCAAGATGGTTTCCATCGTAAGGGTTTCTGGGAGGTTGGCAGGGCATATTATGGGCTGGCATCTCCTGCCTCCTTTTGGCCCCTCCCGAATTCTTCCGGCTTGTCAGGGACCTCCTGTTGTGAGATAACTCATGCAAGTGGTTACTATATTATCCTGCCTGGCCATGGCAGGCAGTTTCAGTCAATGGTTCCCTAACATTTAGGCAGCTTGCAAAAAAATTGGGGAGTAGGAGCTAGAAATAAGACCACCTAGAACTCAGCCATGCTCCCACACAGGAAGTAGGTTGCCAGGAGCCTCTACTGGCTTCTTGACATGCCCCTTCCTGGATCTATGGAGACCCCAAAGGTGAAATGTGGGACTTCAACCTGGAAAGAAGAAATCTAGAATATTCATAAAATTAGTAATATATATATTTTTTTGCCCGCGCCGCATGGCATACAGGATCTTAGTTCCCCAACCAGGCCTCGAACCTGCTGTGCCCCCTGCAGTGGAAGCATGGAGCCTTAACCACTGGACCGCCAGGGAATTCCCAAAGTAATAGCTTTTATGAATTACCTGGGGGAGAGGAGGAGGATTAAAAAGAATGGGTCGGGGGAAGCCTTGAAGTGTTTCCTTTTTTTTTTTTTTTAATAGTGAGACTACAGTTATGTATTAGTCTTAGAACTTCATAAAGTTTTAAACTTTAAAAAGGTTATTGTGGGAGAGGCCACAACAGTGAGAGGCCCACACACCGCAAAAAAAAAAAAAAAAAAAAAAAAGGTTATTGTGTATCTTATGCTGTTTTGATAAATATGCCTCACCACCCCCTCCCACACCAACAACAGAAACAAAACTCCACCCCTCCTTGCTGGTTTCTGCCAGGGAATTGAGGTCTCCTGTAGGTAGGGAAATCTAGGAGAGTGCTTCGAGGCAGAGGCCCGTGGGCCCCTGGGGGTTTCTAGTCATTTGGGGGTGGGGAAGGGGGTGGAATTACATTACATTCATTACATTGAAAAAAAAAAAGAAAAAGAGGAAGCAACTTACTGCTCTTTCTGCTGGGATACTGGGGGTCTAGAGCCCTTAGAGCATCTGACTGTGGAAACAGAGAGAAGGAGGCCGCAGGCTCCCCGGCATGTGGGCCGGGGCGCGAAAACCTGCAGCCCACGTGGCTTCAATCACAGAGCAGAAGCCCGGCAGCTCCAGCTCCGGGCGCCCATCTGACTTCTTTGTTTGCTAGGAGCTGGACCCCGCGAGGGTGGCTGCCCTCAGAACCGTCTTGGGGCTCGGCCTTCCCCCTTCTGTAAAATTCCGGAAATCGCAGGGCAGCCTCAGGCAACAGGCTGCAGGCTCGGGCAGCTGCTCAGGGAGCTGAGCTGCTAGGTTGGGGCCACTCGGGATCTCTGGGGACCACTAACCCTGAGACCTCTTGGCCGGCTCTGTCCAAAGCAAACAGCCAGCAGATGTCCCCAGCGCAGCCTCTGGTGAAACAGTTTATTCTTAGGAGATGGCCATCTCCCCTCTGGGACCCTGCGGGCTCGGCCAGCCTTCCTCCTCTCTCACTTCCTCCCCCTCCCTCCCTCTGAGATGCTTTCCTCTGAATTTGATACCACAGAGGACTGCAAGGAAAATTCAACGTTCCAACATGGGAAGTTAATTTGGTTCTCTAGTAAAGAAGAGTGGCTGGAGACTTCTCTGGGGCTCAGGCAACTGAGCACCGGAGGTCTACTTACCCAATTTGGAATGAGGATAAACCCTGTCCGTCTGTGTTGGCAGCCTGTAACACCTTAAACCAGAGGCTGTTAGCCAGCCCATAAGTAAGATTCCACTTATGGCAAGTTATTAAAGTTACATTTCGGGCCTACATTTCAGATGTATTGTTTAAAAGTAATAAGCTAGGTTCCAGCCATGAACTGTTACACTGGAAATGAAAACCTATGGGTAATCATCTTGCTTCAAACAATTCAATACCCATCCCACATTCCTGAAAAATATCTATGACAGACACCTCATTCAGGTTTTTTGTTTTTTTTTTTTTTCACTGTTCTTCCCTCTTGGGACATTAACTTTCAGTCCTTAGCCTTGACCTTAACATGCATGTAGTTTACAGATATTATAAGTCAGGATTGCCATTTTCATAGAAATACTTTACTCTGGAGACTGTCAGTACAAGCATTACAAGGATGTTTGACAAGTTTCTCAGGTATTCTGTTGTCCTCAAGGCGGATAAGGAGAAAGGAGAATTTTCACAAGGTCAAAAGCTGTTAATTTATTTATTGCTGCTCATGGATTTATGGCACCCAGCCTCCATGAACCAAGCCCTCCCCGTGCAGGGTCCATTTGTCACACAGGTAAACAGAGTTCTCATGCTAGAGTATAAATTTAGCATGAAACACTCCTGCTTAAAAACTCTTATGGCTTCCCATTACCTATGCATCAAGGATAAACTCCAGTCTTCTTAGTATGTCAGGCAAAGTTTTCCTGGCCTGGCCCTATCCTGCTTCTGCAGCTCATATCCAGTCATTAGGTCCTGTCAACTCTATGCTGAAGTTCCTGGAAATTTCTCATCTTACCCTGAACATATTTCCAGGTCATCCCAACAACTCTGGAATTCCTTAGTCCGCATTTATAACCTGAGAGCCCACAGAGAAATAGGAAATATTGGAGAAGCTGTTATTTAGGAAATAGCCTTCTCCACAGCAACGCTCCAAAAAGCTTTCCCTATCCCACAAATAAGTGGGATCGTGATGTATTTGTCTTCGACAATTCCCCACAGTAATCATTCCTTTGCTGAGTCCCTTAATAAGAGCTGCTGCCCACTCACCAGCCATGTGCCCTGGCATCAGAACAAATCAGCCCACAGAAAGATATAAATCGTCTTTCTGCCATTTGCTCAAAAAAGGTGCTGTTTGTCCTAGCAGAGGCCCTGCCTCAGTACCTAGGGTCAATTTTGCTCCTTCCTCAGAAGTTTCTTACATATATGTCCTCCCTCTCCCTAGAATGACTACTTTCTTTCCACTTTTGTACTATTTATAATAGCAGCGAAGACATATTTCATATTTTAAAGCATTCATGTGCTTTAAAACAAGCGTTCCTTTGTTTAATCCTTACAAAAGCCCTGTGGAAAAGGGACTACTACTATATAATTTACAGATAATAAAATCAGGTCTAGACAAGTTTAAGGATCTTAAGGCCACATAGTATTGGCCAATGAAAGGCAGGATCAGGACTCAGCCTGACCCAAGCCCACTTGGGTGACCACTCTCCACGCTGTATTTAAAATGACTATTTTAAGACTTTGGAGGAAGTAAGTGGGGGCTTGTTTTATTGTTACTGTCCTTTGTTTGTTTTGTTTTGCTTCTAATCTTAAATACATAAAATTAAGAGAAGTTAAGAATTCCCTCCAAGACTCAAAATATTCTTTTCCATATTTATTTTCTAACCTCTGTGGCTACCAGGAAATATTTCTTAATGCAACTGATGGGCAAGTGAAATTTCTATCCCTTTATGTTTTTTTAAAGTGATATTTTATTTATTTATTTTATTTATTTATTTTTGGCTGTGTGGGGTCTTCATTTCTTTGTGCGGGCTTTCTCTAGTTGCGGTGAGCAGGGGCTTCTCTTGTTGCAGAGCATGGGGCTCTAGGCACGTGGGCTCAGTAGTTGTGGCTCGTGGGCCCTAGAGCGCAGGCTCAGTAGTTGTGGCGCACGGACTCAGTTGCTCCACAGCATGTGGGATCTTCCCAGACCAGGGCTCGAACCCGTATCCCCTGCATTAGCAGACGGATTCTTAACCACTGCGCCACCAGGGAAGCCCCTCTTCCTTTGCATTTGAGGAAGGAGAACAAGGAACAAAAACTAAATGATCAAACTATTTTGGGGGAAGGAAGAACAATCTCGTACATCCATCCTACTTTGGAATGATGTACATTAGTTTTGAAATCCACCTGGGGAAGAATAACAAAGATTTTGCAGATCTTAGGCACACTTTTTCTGTTCTGAGTGAAGATCATATGCACATGTGTACCATGATGTGTTTAGAAACAACTTTCAACCAAGTTTTAGATTTGTGAATATTTTCTGACTCCTGAACTACTTTTTTTTTCTGCAACCATTTTCTTTTCTTTCTTTTTTTCAATATTAACAGCATTCAATACTAAAAAATCATACAATAAAGAAAATGTAATCAGAATTAATTGCGTGGCTCAGTTGTGAGTATTATTTGCACAGTCACAATAATATATATGCTGAATACACATATTGAAATGTGATATAACTCCATTGTGATCATTGCTGGAGGGGAAGTGTGTATTTGAGAGGCAAGGAGTGGGAAGGAAAAAAGAGTATAAACTTTCATCTTCTGTAGGAGAAAGTCAGCAGATAATATCTAACTTTTTTTTTTAATAAAGGGATATGACAGAGAAATAGCTAGAATAATTCAGAGTGATTGCCCCTGGGGAACAAAAATTGGGAAGTAAAGTGTGGAGGGGGAGATCACTGTTATATTTATGAGCATTATAGATGCTCTATTATTTTGTTAAAAAATAAAAAGTATTTTAACAAAAGTAAAAATAAAATTCTGGATGAATTCGGTGGTTGTCTCTGGATGATATAAGAAATGGGTGGTTTTTACTTCCTTCATTCTAATTTCCTCTATATTGAAAATATGCTATAATTTGGAAAGAAACCTAAAACCATTTTCAACAGCTCAGCGCTCATCATTCAAAATGCTTGCTCCACATTCCTCTATGTAGTGCAGGACACAGGAATGATGCCGGTCACGATGGGTGGTGCCAGACAGGGAAGGTGGGCTCCTTTCTGTCCGGATGAGAGCATCATTTAGGGAACTTCAGCCCATCTAAAAGGAAGGATGCTGACATTGTTCTTCTCCCTCCTGACCTGCTTCAACACCATCCAGCCCATACCATTTCTCTTCTTAATTCACATTTCTTGAATTGCAAAGAATTTTTCCTTTCTTTTTATCTTTGCCAAACCTTTCCAGAGGGCAGAGCAAAGCTCCAGAGCCTTGATGCCCTTGGGACCACTTCCCAGCACCTCTCAGATGGTTCTAAGGAGTCCTGGGGGCTGTGAGTAGGAAGATGGGAACTGATCTTTGTCACAGAAGGGCCAGTTTGAGGTCTCCTGGGGCACTTACACAGTCTGCATTCCTCTGTTCTTGGGGCGGGGGTGGGGGGCAGAGTCTCAAATCTCTAAGAGATGAAAACCATGAGCATTCTCTACCCTCACCCCTAACTTTCTTTACCTCCTTTTCCCTTTAATACATTTCCTTTCTCACCATCTGCATTCCGATGAAGGGAGGATTCCACTGGATCCTGCTTTAAGTTGCTCTTTTCTGACCGTGGGCAGTCTTCTATGTGGCTTAGTGGTTTTGAATGCTAAACAAAGCAGGAGATGAAATGCAATTCTTGGCTCTCTAAATTATATTTATTTCTCTAGTATTTTGGGCCTGGAGTTTCCAAGGAGGAATAACGCGTGTTTTTTTGGAAAGGAAGGAGTGGGAGGATTAGATGTGAAAGTAACACATAGTGCCCCTGGAGTCAGAAGGCCTGGGTTCTAGTCCTAAATTTGCCAGTAACCTGCATCGGTGTGACCCAACACTCAGTTGCTTAGTTTAGAAGGTAAAGTGGCTAAATGAGTGCTGACCACGAATGCCAAATGACAGACCCATGGTTCAAATACTGGCTGTGCCATTTACTAGTTGCATTTCCTTAGGCACTTTATTTGATTTCTCCAAGCCTCAGTTTCATCATCTGTAAAATGGGAACAAAAATTGAAACTATTTTATAGAGTGGTTTTAAGGATTAAATAAGATAATGTTTGTAGGGTTCTTAGGAAGTGATCAATAAAATGAGTTATTAGTGGGAACTCCCTGGGGGTCCAGTGGCTAGGACTCTGCGCTTTCACTCCTGAGGGTTCAATCCCTGGTCGGGGAAAAAAAAAAAAGAGCTATTAGCATAGAAGTCCCACAAGGCTCCTCTCACCTCTACATTTTATGACTCAATTTGCAAAAAAAGGTCATTGATGATTAAATTTTTAAGTAATGTTCACTTTTTTACTTGTAGTTCTGTTTTTTAAAAAAACAACCGAAATTTATTTCTAACAATTCTGAAGGCTGAAAGTCTGATATCAGGGTGCCAGCATGGTCAGGTGAGGATCCTCTTTCGGGCTGCAGACTTCCCACTGTAGTTCTATTTTGTTTTTGTTTTTTTGTTTTTTAAGAAGTTCCTTTTTTCCTGGTTTGCCAATAATTTTTTTCTTTTATCATAAGTGGGTGTCGAACTTGTTAAATTCTTTTTCTTCATCTACTGAAATGACATTTCTTTTCTCCTTTTCTATAAATATGGGAGATTACTATGATTGATTTTTTTTTTTCTGTTTTGCGGTACGTGGGCCTGTCACTGTTGTAGCCTCTCCCATTGCAGAGCACAGGCTCCGGACGCACAGGCTCAGCGGCCATGGCTCACGGGCCCAGCCGCTCTGTGGCATGTGGGATCTTCCCGGACAGGGGCATGAACCGTGTCCCCTGCATTGGCAGGCGGATTCTCAACCACTGCGCCACCAGGGAAGCCCACTATGATTGATTTTTTAATGTTAAATCAATCTTACATTCTGAGGATAAAACCCACTTGATCTGATGCATTATCCTCTGTATATATTGCATGATCTGATTTTGTTAAGAGCTGACTGCATCTATGTTCATGAGGGATATTGGTCTGATTTTCTTTTGCGTGTGTATAATATCTTTATCTGGTTTTCCGGACCAGAGTAATACTGATAACATGTTTTGGGAAGTGTTCCCTCCTTCTCTGTTTTCTAAAAGAGTTTGTGTAGAATTACTCTCACCCCTCCTCTCCAGGAAGGTTTAGCTCTGATTTTTAAATGTTCCTCTCAACCCTCCCCTTCCCTACACAAGAGTCTTATTTACCAAAATGGAGAAGTCATTATCTCAAGGGGTAGAACAGTCTATAAATACAGTTCAAAAAGTGCTTGAACAAATTAAGGAAAGGTTTTAAAAGGAAGAAGAATTCTACTATAATCCAAACAATATAATTGTGTGGAATATTAAGAACTCAAAGTATATTTCAAAATGGAATTATAGGGTTTCCCTGGTGGTGCAGTGGTTGAGAGTCCGCCTGCCGATGCAGGGGATGCAGGTTCGTGCCCCGGTACCGCACGTACCGCAAAAAAAAAAAGGAATTATATATGTTCATAGCTTCCTGTACTTTTCCTTTAAAACATTTTTTACTTTTACAGATTTTATTTAATTCTATTTAATTGATCACATTTAATATAACTTAATACTTACGATTAAGTATTTTTCTTTTATTCCTGTGAGTCTTTATCACACGAATGTAAGCTTCATGAGGGAAGAGACTAATTCTGTTTTCCTTACTATTATCTTCACAAACCTGGCTCAGTTGTAGAAAGCTGGCAAGTATTTAATGAATGAATGGAGAGATGATGAATAAATTAATGCTTTCATACGAGCTTCCCAGAGAATTTGCATGTCCCTCTGAAAAATTAGCTCCGTTTCACTGAAGGCCTATTTTGTGACAAGCATTGTATAACTACAAAGATGGGTACAAAACTGTCCCTGCCTGGGAAGCTTAATGTCTAGTGGGAGAAAAGACGAACAAATATTCAGGCACAACAAAATATAAAGACTCTAATAGGTGTCTGCTGAGTACTATGGGAAAGGGGATAAGAGAAAGCCATGTTGTTTAGGGAAAGCCACCTACCTGGGCTGTTTCCATGAGAGAAGGAGAGAGATTTTCCAGGCAGGGAAGGTGAGGCAATAGAGAGTGAGCAACTTCTTGTGGGTCATGGCAAGGGGTGGGTTTTGTCATGTTCAGACCCCCAGATATCCTAAAAACGATATGGGCAGATGCCTGCTAGACTATTTCAGAGGCACGATCCAGAAAAGTGGGGATGGGACACTTCAGGCCTCTGCTGCCAGATAGGCCTGTGGTGCTGAATGAAATATATCTAAATTCCTTTTTATCTCAATTTACTCACACTACAGCCCAGCAAAAGCCTGGAGATTTAAGAGGGGTTCACGGGGTGGAGAGCGGGCGAAATTAAGTCTCCATCTGCTTCTGGATTAATCTCACAGAACAGTAAACCAGGTCAGGCAGAAAACTGTTGATAAAACCTGAGACTACTGTTAAACTAAAAACAATCAAAAGAAAAATTAGAGCTGTGCTCTGCGGGCCAGTTGAAGTAGTATTTCTCTAGAAGCTTCCGTATCCTGAATCTCGCCGCAAATGACTTGCGCCCTCCTCTTCTCTTTCCCTTGCAACCCAGCTTTGAGTGATCATGTCACTCCCACCCAAACATCCAGCACTACTCTACTCCCAACTCTCTATCTGGTGAAGTCCCCCTCTACCTGTCACCCGTCCTACCTACTGAAATGCTGCGATCCTTCAGACCACAGGGGTTACTTCCTCTACTGATTGTCACCATCCCTGGGTTACTATTTCCTCGGAGCTCCTGAGACTTTACAGGATTTGCCCATTTGGGGGGTTTTGTTTGTTTGTTTGTTTCGTTTTTTGGTTTTTCCTTTTGGCCTCGCCGCACGGCTTGTGGGATCCTAGTTCCCCAACCAGGGATTGAACCTGGGCCCTCAGCAATGAGAATGTGGAGTCCTAACCACTGGACTGCCAGGGAATTCCCAGGATTTGCCCATTCTGTACTGTCTCATGGCATTCTGATTCTTGCATACCACTTACAACTATATTGGACGCTCCTTGAGAGCAGGAATCAGGAATCCTGTGTTAATCCTACTCTCGTATCTCTCACAAAATCCCTGTGCACAGTGGGGACATACTACATGCTCACGCTGTTGGTTCCCTGGTTGACACAGGAGCTAGTGGTCAAGGAAATCTGCTTGCATGTCCCAAGCAGCTCCTTGCAGGGCTCGCCACCAATTTCTCCTGAACAAAACTCTTCAGATCTCTGCTAGAGTTCTGTAGAGTTCATGCCCCTAGAAAGGTCACAGATGGAGACCAGTGTGATATGCCCAGAAAAGCTGATTCCGGGACTAAGAACCACAGTGGCTTTTAAAGACCACAGAAAAAATGAGAACTTTAAACAAATATTTTTCCTGGGAGGGCCTCGGCCTCTCATAGGGTTTCTAAGCTGCAAACGCAGCAAAAGAGGTGAGGGCAGAGGAAGGAGGGTGCTGGGCAGAACAGGGCTGCTTTTATGTTGGGCAGGATGGCTTTATCCCCAGGGTTTCTGAACTGCTTCAATGCGTTCTGAAAACCTTGATTCATTTTTCCCCACTCTGAACCAAAATAGTTGAAATACAACGTGCCTGGTGAACAGGAAGGAGGGAAGGAAGGTAGGAAGGGAGGAAGAGAGGGAGGGAGGGAGGAAAGAAAAAACAAGATAAGACTTGCTTTCACATTGTTCTGGTACCCTGCTCTTCAGGAAAGGTCCAATGGAGAAGACAGAAGCGTCCTTTCTCCTTTCCTATCAGGCTGAACAAAGGAGGTTGCAGCAGAAATACTTCCCAGCAGGGGTGTGACCATCCTGTCGCCAACACCAACGTGAGCGGCCTGAGGAAAAGGACACGCAGCTCTGTTCCCAAAGGACTGTCCCATCGGGCACAGGGTTAGATATCAGTGTCACAGTCAAGGGACACACCCTGCAAAGATGACTATCTGTTGAACAGGAGAAGTGGGAGGATAAAAAGCCACAGGTGTTATCAAGTTGTTAGTTGGTCTCAAACATGGAGCAGAGAAAATGTCTAGGGCAAGACAATGCTTGCTCCCCGCCCCCAATCCCCTGTTGGGTTAAACACAGGTGTTTTTCTCTGTTTCCTCCCCAAATCCCATTAAGATGAAAGTAAAGGAATAAAACGGCTGTAAATCCACCAAGGTCAAGAGAATAGGGGAGGAAATTGAGGGGAAAGAGAAATGTCGACAAACATTTGGATGAAGGGAAGAACTGACTCACCAGGTCCCCGTGGCTGAAACCTGCTGCTTGTAGAGGGCAGCCGGCTCGTGGAGCAAAAAGATGAGTTGAGGCATGTTCTTAACGCTGGGGGATCAGGTGACAGTCTGTTTAAAAAGATCTAAGTTTCTCCTTCCGCACCCTCCACAGAGAAGCCCCAACTCCTCCCCCACCCTACAGGAGAAGGGAGTTTGGAGAAACAGAGACATCAGACACAGCAAAGAGCAAAGGGCCAAACTGCAAACATGGGGCTTCCCAAAGTCAAGGTCTGGAGGCCTTTTCTTTGAGGCTGTTGGATTTCTGAACAGGACTCTCCCTCTGACCCCCTGGCCACCCAGCTCAGAGATCACTGGCAGCCATTACTCACCTCCCACTGACAGATGGGTGACTTGAGAATTCTCTGGAGAAAGAGAACAGCTTCAAAGAAAAAGCCTCCGGATGCTGACATTTGGGAATCCCGCAGTGAAAAAGCCTACAGAGAAATCCGTGGCACAAAAAGCCCTGTTGGCTCACAGCACTTCCAAAGAGCTTTTTGGTGTCTCTCTCCCTAACATGAGACATTTGAGAAAAGTAAGAGGAAAACAAATAGAAACAGAGACTGTGCAAGGAGCCCTATGATCAATATCCTAAGGGACATAAGAGAAGAAATTGTAGAATGTTATGCAAAAGGAACAGATTAATAATAATAATATTTATTGAACATTTACTATGTACCAGGCATGTATTTAACTTAATCCTCATTACATGCTTTAATCCTCATTTTTTTAATTTAAAATTAAAAAAAATTTTATACAATTTTAAAGGTTACTTTCCATTTACAGTTATTACAAAATAATGGCTATATTCCCCATGTGGTACAGTACATCCTTGAGCCTATCTTCTACCCAACAGTTTGTACCTCCCACTCCCCCACCTCTATAATGCCCTTCCCCCGCCACTGGTAACCACTGATTTGTTCTCCATATCTGTCAGTCTGCTTCTTTTATGTTATATTCACTAGTTTGTTGTATTTTTTAGATTCCATTTATGAGCAGTATCATATAGTATTTATCTTTCTCTGTCTGATTTATTTCACATAGCATAATGCTCTCCAAGTCCATCCATGTTGCTGCAGATGGCAAAATTCATTCTTTTTTATGTTTTTTTTTAATAGTTAAGGAGTAGTATTCCATTGTGTATATATATATACCACATCTTTTTAAAAAAAAATTTATTGGAGTATAGTTGATTTACAATGTTGTGTTACTTTCGGGTGTACAGCAAAGTGAATCAGTTATACATATACATATATCTATTCTTCTTAGATTCTTTTCCCATATAGGCCATTACAGAATATTGAGTGGAGTTCCCTGTGCTATACAGTAGGTTCTTATTAGTTATCTATCTTATATATAGTAGTGTGTATACATCAACAATCCTCATTAAATGCCCATGAGTTGGGTACAATTATTTCCCCCATTTTATAGATGAGAAAACTGAGGCACAGAGAAGGTAAGGAACTTGTCAGAGGTTATATAACCAGAAAGGAGTATGTACTAAATGTATTTGAGTTGCTGATTTTAATGACCTCTAAGAGGTCCTTTGAAAAGAACTCTCGGAACAACTCAAACAACATGAGAAAAAGGTAAGAAAATGAGAGGATCAACCCAGGAGGTCCAACATCTAATACATATGTATACAAAGAGGAAGAAGTGAAAATGGAAGGAATTATTTTTAAATAGTATAATAACATTGCCTTACATTTAAATGAGCTTTCAGATTACTAACAATAAATGAATGGGAAAAAAAAAAAAAAGACGTACAATCCAAAACCCATCTTAGCAAAATTTGACAACTCCGAGGATGAAGATAAAACCCTAAAAACTTTCAGAAAGAAAAAAGAGGTCACTTATGAAAGATTGGAATTAAAACTGGCATCAGACTTCTTCACAGTGACTCTGGAAGCCAGAAGTGAATGGAGCAATGCCTTCCGGAATTGAGAAAACTGTATCCAACCTAATATTCCATAGCAACCAAGCCAGGAGTCAAGTGTGAGACACTGAGTGCACAGGAACTGGTAACAAGTGTCACCTGTAGGAGGGAAACTGAGGGCTAGGTGTGGGTAACAGACTTACCTTTCACTGTGGACCATCTTGTTCTGTTCGAATGTTTACCATATGCTTATCACATTATTCCAAAAAGTTTAGAATCAAGAAGTCACTTTTAAGTGATGCCAATAGTTAATTAAATTTGGAAGCCACCAAAAGCCCTTGGATGATTACCAGTTCTCCACTCCTCTCCTGTAAGCATGGAGTAGGCAGGGAGAAAGGGAGGTCAGCCAGAACCTGTATGCTGCACTGGTGAAAATGCAAAGATCTTCTGGAAGTCAGTCCTCTGGCGAGCCAAAGCCAAGACTCATCATTAGGTCATTTGAATAAATACAGGAGTGAATGAAAGGATAAATGAGCATGAAGCAGCCATTTGAGTCATTTGGGTGTGGGTGAGTGAGAGGAAGGAAGTAAAGCTAGGGGAAATTGTTTGGCACTGTAAACCCTCCCTTGCTGAGACCTGACATTTTCTGCAGGGATGTATATTGGGTGTAGGGAGCCAGACTGCAACGCTAGGTCTCTTCTTGCCACCTCAACATGAGAAGTTGAAGTCTGGGTTAGCCCATTTAGCTGTATACCATCATTACGTAGCACACAGATCAAGGTCCAGATTTTTAATTGCCATTCTCTGTCTCTGGGAGAAGAGAAGCTCTGAGATGTTTCTTGTGAAGCATGAGCTAAGCCTGATTATAGTTCTGCTCACATACTTGATGTAGGAAGCATATGAAAGCTTATTGCAGTCCTTAAGAACTTATCTAATTCAGTAGTGATTTATAAGCCCTTTTAAAAGAGTCTGTGTTACACATGTAGGGAATGGACTTGAGGACACGGGGAGGGGGAAGGGTAAGCTGGGACAAAGTGAGAGAGTGGCATGGACTTATATATACTACCAAATGTAAGATAGATAGCTAGTGGGAAGCAGCCGCAGAGCACAGGGAGATCAGCTCGGTGCTTTGTGACCACCTAGAGGGGTGGGATAGGGAGGGTGGGAGGCAAACACAAGAGGGAGGAGATATGGGGATATATGTATATGTATAGCTGATTCACTTTGTTATAAAGCAGAAACTAACACACCATTGTAAAGCAATTATATGCCAATAAAGATGTTAAAAAAAATAACACTAAGCCACCGTAAGAAAAAAAATAAATAAGAATCTGTGTTAAATGGTAATGAATGGTCACCTTTTCATGAGCATATTAGTAAGAATATATTCCAGCACTTCAGCCAAATGATAATAGGTCAGTAGCATCAGCCTCTTGGAGAAAGACCATATCCTTTTTTTTAAAATTAATTAATTTTATTTTTGGCTGCGTTGGGTCTTTGTTGCTGCGCTCGGGTTTTTCTCTAGTTGTGGCGAGCAGAGGCTACTCTTTGTTGCGGTGCATGGGCTTCTCATTGTGGTGGCTTCTCTTGTTGTGAAGCACGGGCCTTAGGCACGTGGGCTCAGTAGTTGTGGTGCATGGGCTCAGTAGATGTGACACACCGGTTTAGTTGCTCTGCAGCACGCAGGCTTTTCCCGGATCAGGGATCAAGCCCATGTCCCCTGCATTGGCAGGAGGATTATATTCTTGAATCTTGGATACAAATGCCATTTGGGGGAATTACTGTCTTCCACATTCTACCTGCCGTAACCTTTGAAGATGATTTCTTTTTGACCCCATGATATTAGGATGGCACAGCTTCTGTAAACATCTCCCCATGACATATTCCAGGAAAATGTGTTACCGGAATGACGTGAAGAGTATAGTTTATATCATGTGTAGAGCATGGGAGGTCTGAAGTCAGACTGAGTTGAAATTATTAACTTTGAGATCTTAGCAAATTACTTAACCTCTCTGAGTCTTAGATTTTGCTCTGTAAGATGAGGTAAACCGTGCTTCATAGGGTTAAGTGATTAAGTGAATTTATATATATAAAATGTATATATATGTATGTATTCCTCAGCATACGGTAACTGGCATATAGTAAGCACTCAATGAATGTTAGATATTGTTAATATTATAAAGCATTTTTATGATTGCAGAGTACTTTCAGATAAACTAACACTAAACTACAATTCCCACCTACTCTGCATAACAAAACTCAAAATATATATGGGAAAGAACTGTGAAATCTAAAAAGTGCTATGCAGACATAAAAGTGGTAATATCAAGCTTATCATTACATTTTTATAAAACAGAATGAAGAATTCATGTCATAACCTACTCCTAGGGCTGTTGTGGTTACCAAAAAACTTGTGAATAGTTAAAGCATTTTTAATTCTATGAGACGGTGATTATCATTGTCAATGGGGAGGTAGAGGAAGCTAATGCATAATTTTTTAAACATTTATTAAAGGATGTGGTAGGCAGCCTCTAAGATTGTCTCCAGAATTCCTCCCTCCTAGTATTCCTTCTGCCTGATTGTGGGCAGGAATAATGTAATCACTTATAACAAATATCAAAAGAATATGGCAACAGGTGTCTCCTCTGCGTTTCCATCTTCGACACTTTCTTGTGCTTTCTTTTGGGTCACTTACCCTGGGAGAAGCCAGCTGCCATGGGATGAGGCAGCCCTTTGGAGAGGTCCATGTAGTGAGGGATTGAGACCTTCCAACAGCCACGTGTGTAAGCTTAGAAATGGAGTCTCCCTACCTCAGTCAAACCTTCAGATGAGACCACAGCCCCAGCCAACAGTTTTACTGCACCTCATGGGAGACCCTAAGCCAAAGCTACCCAGCCGAGCTGTGCCCAGATTCCTGACCCACAGAAACTATGAAATATGTTTGTTGTTTTAAGCTGCTAAATTTTGGAATGAGTTTGAAACTCTAACTGCTAAGTTTTGGAATAAGTTTGATTTGTTATGCAGAAAGAGGTGAAATTAGTAAAGAAGTATAAGATACATACCTAAAATGCACAATCATAAGTGTACAGTTTGATGAATTTCACAAATGAACACTCCCGAGTTAACAAGCACCCAAATCTAGAAATAGAACTTAGTCAGCCCCTTGGATGCCTCCCCATGTTCCCATCAACCCATTCCTCCTCCTTCAAAGGGTAACCACCATCTGGACTTCTAACAGAATAGATGAATTTTCTGTCCTGTACCTTGTATAAACAGAAGCACGTAGCATGTACTCTTTTGTGTCTACCTTCTTTAGGTCAGCAGTACATTCCTCTTGTCTAGTTTTTAAAGGCCTGCTCTAAAATGCCATTGTTTAATTACAGTATTTAATCTATTCCAAATAGTAGTAAAGAAGAGTGTGAGTTGATATATATGTAAAAATGGGAGCATAATAGAGAAAGATTGAGAAGCATCTCTGTATATGACCAAGAGTAGAAAAGAAGATGATGAGAAGGTCTGCAGGAATTCACAAGAATCCCAGCAGAACTCTAGAGCAATAAAATGTTTGTTAAATATATATATACTGACAGGCAGTATAATACGCTGTTAAGAGTATGGGTGTTACAGATAACATGCCTGGATTAGAATCATGGCTCTACTCCTTACTAACTGTGTGATCTGGGCAAATTAATCTCTCTGTGCCTCAGCATCTTTGTCTATAGAATGAGAATAATACTAGTGCTTACCTCGCAGGATTGTTGAGAAGTTTAAAAATGGAAATAAATATAAATTGAGGGCTTCCCTGGTGGCGCAGTGGTTAAGAATCCGCCTGCCAATGTAGGGAACACGGGTTCAAGCCCTGGTCCAGGAAGATCCCACATGCCACGGAGCAACTAAGCCCGTGCACCACAGCTACTGAGCCTGCACTCTAGAGCCCGTGAGCCACAACTACTGAGCCCACGTGCCACAACTACTGAAGCCCGTGCACCTAGAGCCTGTGCTCCACAACAAGGGAAGCCACCGCAATGAGAAGCCCCGGCTCACTGCAAATAGAGAAGGCCCGTGCACAGCAATGAAGACTCAACGGAGCCAAAAATTTTTTTTAATTAAAAATAAATAAATAAATAAATATAAATAGAGTAGTGCAATGCTTTGCACAAAATGATCATTCAAAAATTGTTAGCTATTATTGATAAATGTTTCCATAGGGAGTTTTTTGGTTTTTTCGTTTGTTTGTTTTGCAGTACGCGGGCCTCTCACTGCTGTGGCCTCTCCCGTTGCGGAGCACAGGCTCCGGACACGCAGGCTCAGCGGCCATGGCTCACGGGCCCAGCCGCTCCGCGGCACGTGGGATCCTCCTGGACCGGGGCACGAACCTGTGTCCCCTGCATCGGCAGGCGGACTTTCAACCACTGTGCCACCAGGGAAGCCCTCCATCGGGAGTTTTTAAAACATATATTGGGTGACCAATTTGTACTGTCATTTTGTTTCTTGGCTCTTCTGTCTGTCCCTAGAGTGGGTGATGGAGAGGGAAACAGATGAAGTTCAGACTGGGCATCTTCTCTTTGTAATTAGCTTTGATGGGAAGGTGGAGGAGGAAGGATAAAGTTAAAGGCTGAAATGAGGCTTTAACTTATCAATAGATTTTAATTATAAGCATAATCTCAAGTCTCCATTGCTGTGAATCCCTAAAAATTGACTACTGCTTTCTCAGTAGCCAGTCTGTGTCTATTTTTAATTTCCTCCCTCTGGTCAAATCTCTGCGGAAGGTAATAAAAGATTTAGATTTAGAGAGCGACTTAGCATTTGGAATGAGATAGAGGCTATAAATAGGCATGTCAATGAAACAGGTTAGCTCTTGGAATCTCAGCATCAAAGGCATACATTCTTGTCTGATCTGCATACTGACACGGGCATGCTTGTAGGGGTCTCTAGACAGGTGTGTGTGTGTGTGTGTGTGTGTGTGTGTGTGTGGTGCTGCATATGTGGACATGAATACATGCACAGAACATGTACAATCATACTACTGAGAACAGAATTCTGAGGGATAACTGGTATATTTTTTAGTAGCAGAGTGATCCCTGTAGACTAGATTGGTAGCCTTACCCTGACAATTAGTACTGGAGAAATCAGGGTACACCATTACTCCCAGATGGCCAACCCCCAGGTGTAGGACAGTGGTAGGTAGAGCTTACATGCTGATTTTGTAATACTACAGACCAGTCTGTGAGACCTCACCAGGATCGAGGGTCCACAGTGATGTTCTAATCTGCCAAACACTGAGGTCAGCTTGACAACTCATTTCCTAAGCAGTCAGGCCGCCATTCCCAGTCTTTGGAATGTCATCACCTATGAATTAGAGCTGCTAAAAGTCCAACCTATTCTTCAGGCCCAGGTTAAATACTTCCTTTTGTATGAAGCCATCCCTGATCGCCTTGGTGATCTTCCTCTTCTAAATCCTAGAGCATGTTCTGACCCTCACATTCATATTTATCACACACACTGCCTTGAACTGGATCTGTTGGGTGCCTCTTTTGTTTCTCTATTATTGGGACGTCTTCATAGACAAAAGACAATGTCGTTCATCTCTGTAGCCCGGCACCATCTAGGGTGGTAACAGGAGTGCTACTCATATTGCTTGAACAACTGTGCACTCCTGGTTATCCAGCTCTGGCTGCCAACTATTTTGTCAATGTTCCCGTTAGTTTGTGGCACCCAGAATCTGAAGCATGGTGGATGAGATGTTTAAGGAAATGCTATAGAAATCAGTATTCCTGAATATCTTATGATATACAATAATAAACAATTCGATACTAACAGACCTGTCAAGAACTTATAAAAGTTTTCCTGTGATTTCAGATCCTCAGTGATAATGAGAGACTATGAACAACTGCATATGTTTTAGCAGATTAGTTTTAAATGTGAAATTGACCTGAAGGCAGGATAATGACCAAGATGACCTCCGGGGCCTTCCCAAGCTTGAGATTCTAGATTACAGAGAACCAGAGCATTCTAGGGTTTTGTAATTCAGTAAATTACCAACCTAAAACAAAGGCTAAACATCAAGATGTAAAGGACCCTGAGGGTTCTTCTGCTGATTTCTCCCCTCTAAGCCACCTGGGATGGATTTTTGTTCCTTCCCTCCCGGACTCTCTGAAGATGATACTTCACAGTGCCTGAGTAATTGATTTGTTTCATAAAAGTTCTGCAATGAAAATAAGTTTTTTTGGTCTTAGACAAAGTAAACACCTATTTCAGTTGGAAAAAGTTAAACCAGTGACCTTAAGTTATTTTTTAAAAGTGTGTGTTTCTATTTCTTTAATGACGTTATTCTCAGATGCCTGATCATATTTTCTAAGATTTCCATTTTTTCCATGGCCCTTGGAAACTAAATGCATACAGTTTGAAATTTAGCATATAACCACAAATGGCAACAAAGTGCTTTTCAAGCTTAAATCCAAGGTCGTCTATAATTCTTTGTCAATTTTAATCCTTTTTACTATTATAAAAACATAAGGTGAGGCTTGGCTAATCTCGCTAAGCAAATTCTGCCCCCTTGTGGATTAAAATATCCACAGCTAGGAAAGAAATGCTACAGTTGCATGGGGCCAGTTCCTTTTAGTTCTATCAAAGAGCCCGTCAGTGATCTTGAAAAGTAATGTTACAATGGAACAAAACTAGACTATTTGTATAAATTGTGTAAGAGCTGATAGGTGATGACAAAATACATTGACAGCTAATAGTATACATCTGTATCTCACACTTTGTATGCGAGGACCATGCCTTGACTATATCAAGCGTTGGAAAAATATTTCATAGAATGTTAGGAAGGACATGAAATATTGAGTTTAACATCCACACATAAGGATCCCTTTCACAGCCCCTGACATACCCACACTTGAGTGACTCCAGGAATGGAAAACTCACTAAATGATTCAGTGCATTCTCCGATCAGGCAGGGACTAACTGTTAGGAAGTCTATCGACATATTAAGCCCAGATGTGGATAAACAACAAGGTCCTACTGTATAGCACAGGGCACTATATTCAATATCCTGTGATAAACCATAATGGAAAAGAATTTGAAAAAGAATTTATATATGTATAACTGAGTCGCTTTGCTGTACAGCAATAATTAACACAACATTGTAATTCAACTATAATTCAGTTAAAAAAGATATTAAGCCCAAATGGAATAGATCCTTTGTAAGAGAA
Source organism: Orcinus orca (assembly GCF_937001465.1). NCBI lineage: Eukaryota > Metazoa > Chordata > Mammalia > Artiodactyla > Delphinidae > Orcinus > Orcinus orca. The sequence goes on along the minus strand of NC_064566.1, from coordinate 99,321,484 downwards.
TCATATCATTTCAGAACTGGAAAGAGGTGTTGGAGATCTCCCAGTTTATCCTTTTATGATTGAATCTATTACACCATCTGGACCTAATTCTACTCTCTGGAACAACACTCAATAAGCCTATTACTTGTTTTGTAGGCTTTTAAATGTTGGAAAGGAACTACCATGTTGCCCCTTAGTCTTCCGTCTTGCTACCTTTTCACCAATAATTGTGTCAACTATTCCTCATATGACATGTTTTTAGATCCCATCATCTCCCAGTTACAACCCTGGATACCAACTTTTTTGTCAATGTCCCTCTCATGTGCAGCTTCTAGAACTGAACACAGATGTTCTGGGTGTGCTCACTTGTCTAGGATAGAGGACAATGAAGCAGTTATTCCTCAAAGCAGTTTTGCAACCCAAACTCCATGCGCTTTTTCAGCAGTTATATCATACTACTGGTCAGTGTAAATCTTGTAGCCCCCCAGGTCCTCCAGGTCTTTCCCACCCTGTACTTGTGCCTAGCTATAACTTCTAACAATTGTCTCTGTTAAATTTCATCTAGCCTTTGGCTCAGAATCCCAGCTAGCAAGATAATTATATATCTTAAATGTGTTCACTCAGATTAGCTCAGCTACCTAGCTCTGTGCCACCCATATTTAATAAACACGACCTCTGTGTTTCCAACGAATTTCAAGGCAAAGGCAATGACCTCTGGTGTGGGAAAGAGATTAGAATAAACACTGGAGGTGGGCCCATGTCCCCACAGTCCCAACCATCAGCCGTGTGGCCTCAGCTGTGTGGTCCTCTGTTTTCTCTTCTCTGAAACAGAGGTGATAACATGAGCTCATCGTGTGCTCATAGGGCCACATGAGATGATGCATTTGAATAGGCTGAGTTAATTGTTAATTGCTAAATAAATGTATAGTATTATTAATCATTAGCTTTCAAATGGTTTGAGGAGGGAGGAGAAACTGTTATCTTATGTGTTCCCTTTATACCTGATAGGTGAAGAGCTCCGTACAGTTTTTTAATGTGGATAAATACACAAAAGTACATATTGAGACAGTTTTTCACAGAGGGGAAGGAAGGTGAGTTGAAGCTCTATACACTCCCACCTCCCACCCCGCCACTGAAGCCCAAGGCTGCCATCTTGGTCCTTGCATCCACATTAATTTTAGGATTACAGGGACAAATGCTCACCTCCTGGGGGAAAAAACAAGGCACCACACTGATTCCCAGATGGCTGAAATTCCACTGATAACCACAGCTGCGTTCCTTCAGCTCCAGGCTTTCTCTAAATATCAATTATACGTTTGTCTCTGAGAAGACATTGAGATGAATCTAGCAGCTCAGAGTGAATTGGTTTTCTTTTTCCGAACACCTCATAAAGGCAGCTGGCTGGAGAGATGCTGGGTTTGGACTGGGAAAGCAAAATAGAGAGAAGAGAAACTTGCCTGGTTCACAGCAAGGGCGCCTGAGAGGCTGACGAGAGGAGAGAGGCTGCCTCTGCTCAAGCTGCTTCTCCACCAGGAATGTTCTCTGCCTTCCCTGGGGTCTGTGCAGGAAAAGCCTGTCGTCTCCAGAACCAGCTTAATCCCACTTACTCTTTGGCGTCTTCCTTAACCACTCTTGTCGGAAATGATTGATCTTCCATACAATATGATCACTTTTCCTAGGTGTAATCAAGATGTTGAAACATAGCAGCAAAAATATGCAGCAAAATATACATGTATACATACATATATGTATGTATATATACATATACATATGCATACATATATACACAGATACATATATATATATGGAGAGAGAGAGCAAATATGGCCAAATATTAAGAGTTATCTAGCAAAATGACTTTCAGACTCCTCACAATTCTTCTTCACTTCCTCAGCATGTTTTTCTGGTTTTCCTTGTCTTTCAAAGCATGGCGTGTACAACTATTAATAATAACAATGAACACATGTTGAGTATGTACTGTATACCATGTGCCAGTGCCAGACACTTTACATACATCAAATGTAACCCTTAAAATCACCTTTCATGGTTGATGTTTTCATACTCATTTTACAGAGGAGGAAAAAAGAGCAGTCAGGGAATTAATTGGGTTTAGAGCCAATTAAGTCCACATCTGTCTGACTCCAAACTCATGCTCTTTCTATTGCATCCTGCTGTAACTTGAATTGCATACAGTGTTCCATACAGTCTGGAAGGTACACGCCTTCACACACACACACACACACACACGCACACACACCCCTACAGAATTTTTATATATATATATAATATATATATATTAGTCTTAGAAATCAGGAGGAATTTGGGTGAGTCACTTCTCTCTAAGCCTCGATTTCTTGATCTATAAATTAAGAGAAGTCTATTTTTAAATTTCCAAAATCCTTTTAATTTTGCTAAATGACGTTCGATGATTTTGATTTTCTTGAGGCTTTCTCAAATATTCCATGTAAGCAAAACACAAGAAAATTCTCCTCCTCTTCAGGTAAGAGAACAGGTCCATTGAAAAGAGTGTAACCACCGAGTGGAAGCAGGTGCTTGCACCCCTCCATAGCCTGTTAGCAGGTGCCCTGCTGTACACTAAATAGTGTGCATGACCTGTGTTGATGAGGGCAGCATAGAGGATCCATTCTTTGGAGAGAGTAGCAAGCAGACCCTGGGCAACTTGTACCCCGTAGGCATTCAGTAAGTATTTGAGAAGTAGAAAATTTCTCTGTTAGGGAAAGAAAAGAGAAATAGTTATTTTATATGCAGCATCCTGGTTTCTATTAAAATTTACCCCTGGCCATTTGTCTTTTTGCATCCGTGAAAGCAAGATGGGTCACTGGCAGCCCTAGCAGAGCCATCTGAGAAAATTCAGCCAGGGTTCTCACTCCTGCCACATCTCTCGAACCCATACAGTCTGATCCAGAAATAGGGCCTCAGTATACGAGGGAAACAGTGTTTTTGTCAGGGCTTGAAGACTATAGGCTTCACTTACTTGGCCTAAGTGAGCTTCCTTGAAAGTGTTGTCCAAGGCATCTACCTGACCACTGAAACAAGGCCAGCTCTTCATATATAACATTTTTAGAAAGGCGATTTGAGAGTGAATGTTTTATGTGAGTAGAATAGTCAACTATGAGTGTTTTAATGTGAATAGTCAATTGGTTATAGAAATCGCCTTTTAAAAACTGACTCATCGGGCTTCCCTGGTGGCGCAGTGGTTGAGAGTCTGCCTGCTAATGCAGGGGACACGGGTTCGAGCCCTGGTCTGGGAGGATCCCACATGCCGCGGAGCAACTGGGCCCGTGAGCCACAAGTACTGAGCCTGCGCATCTGGAGCCTGTGCTCCGCAACAAGAGAGGCCGCGATAGTAAGAGGCCCGCGCACCGCGATGAAGAGTAGCCCCCACTTGCCACAACTAGAGAAAGCCCTCGCACAGAAACGAAGACCCAACACAGCAAAAATAAATAAATTAATTAATAAAAACTGACTCATCTCCTCAGTGGATTCATCTTCAAAATATGTGGCTTATTTTCCCTCAGTTATATACAAGTATTCATGTTGAAAAAATAAAGTTACCCCTGCCCCTTCTCTTTGAAGGAGGTCTTGAAGGTTCAAGAGAATCTTTAATAAATGTAAATGCCCTTTAGAGAATAAAACCTTAAACTAATCCTAACAAATGTAGGCAGCCGTCATCTGAGGAGAAGCTCCTTTCTGTACTAGAGAAGAACATTTTAGGGGGAGGCCCCTATGTGCCATCACCAGGTGCTTTGCCTCAGCGTCCAGCTTAATTCCCATTTTGCAGATGAGAACACTAAGGCTCAGAGAGGGTAATTCTCCCAAGCTCACAGGGGTCCTTTGTTAAGTGCTGGAGCTGTAGGCAAAGGCTTCAGCTTAGGGAGCGGCCGCAGCATCCATGACTGCATTTGCACATGGAGGGAGTCCTTACCACTGCCGCCTTCCAGCACCTGTCCCCACTGTCAAACGCCACAAGTCCCAGTCACACGATAGAGAGAATTCCCTTACTTGCAGTTCTGCCACCAACCAGCTTTGTGACTTGACGCTTCAGTTCTCCAAGCTGCAGTTAAATTTTGATGATCCCTAAGGTCTTTCTCAATGAAGACAAACCGTTCAGTGTCCAGGGAACCCAAGGATGGCCCCGGGGTGTTGGGACTGCTCCTTCCTGCTCACCGGCCAGACGTGCTCGGCATCCCCCATGAGCACTGCCGAGCCTGGGGGTGGTAATCAGAGCCCAGGCCCCTGTCCTGTTCTACAGTGTAGACTGTAGAACATGAGTGTGGGTTAAAAAGCACAGAAGGACCTGAGAAATCTCCAGGGGTCCTGGGGAACTGAGATTCAGGGAAGACTCAAGGTGCGTGCACCCTGATCTTGAGGCCCCCTGCCTTGGTAAAGCCGTTTGTATTCACTGAGTGGCCAGTCCCTGCACTGCTGTGTTTAATTCTGGGTGTGGTATGAATAGAGCTTGGGGCTCTGGCAAAGCACGCCGCTCACCACTACGTTCCTTTCCTTGTGGGACAGCAACCAAATCTGAGCCTTTGATTCCCTCTAGTGGCTAAAATCGGCAACTCACATAGCTGATTCTTTGCAATTTATTCAAGGTATAGAGTGCCTGCTGTATGCACCAAATTGGTACTGGGTTCTCTGGCTTTGCCAGGAGTGCTTCATTTGAACATTGTCGTGTCCAGTGGAATGATCAGGGATGGAAGCCAGAGCTCCTTCTTACAAGCTTAGCTTAGTACAGTGCAAACCGCCTCTGCTTTGTGGGGACTGAGGGAGGATGGGTTTTCTATGGGTTATTTCTGCCACTAAATGAGTTGTAGTGTTGCAGGAAGGGGGACCCCTTCCAGGGCCCGAGAGTGGGCTGTTGTCTAACACTAGGAAATGAATTGTCTGAGGAGACACACGTGCTGACAAAGCCAGAGACCTTATGGGGAAGGGGTCCCCGGGGGGAGAGCAGCCGGGTAAGGGAACCCAGGAGAAAGGCTCTGCCACGTGGCTCACAGTCTCAAGTTTTAGTGTCCGGGTTGTCTCTGGCCAATCATTCTGACTCAGGGTCCTTCCTGGTGACACGTGCATCGCTCAGCCAAGATGGATTCCAGCGAGAAGGATTCTGGGAGGTTGGTAGGACATATGGACTGGCATCTCCTCTCTCCTTTTGACCTTTCCTGACTTCTTCCGACTGGTGGTAGCTTGTCAGTTCCGAGTTCCTTATCAGGACCTCCTGTTGTAAGATAACTCATGCAAGTGGTTACTGTCGTGCCTGACCAGGAAGGGCACTTCTGGTCAGTGGTTCCCCTAACAGTAGGACCTTGGGCCGACTCCTTTATTCCCAGACCTCAGGTTGCTCATTGGTAAAATCATTGCGTGGGTTAGATTCAAATCCATCCAACACATATTTAGTGAGCACCTGCAGCGTGTGAGACCCAGGCTGAGTGCTCTGGGCATGCAGTGGTGAACAGAACTTGATCTCAAGGAGCTTAGAGGCTAACGGGAGAACCAGACATCCAGGAAGCCACATAAAACAAAGGGCACGAGATCACACTGTTGCTACAACATGGCAGAGGTCACTGAGAAACCACAGGAGCCTAACTCGGATTCAGAGATCAACTCCAGGACTATGAAAGTGAGAAGGTACGGAAGATAGTCGTGAAGGTAAGATCAGCCCTTTGGCAGAGTGTGGAAAAATGTAGGAAAGGGAAGAAGTCAATGATACTAGTCTTCTACCACCAGCAGAATAAAAAAAAAGAATGAAAATCAGACAGAGGAGGATGAAGAAGCCCTGGAGAGTTCTTTCCCCAGTTCATCAAGTACTGCCCTGTGTCTGCCAGGTAACTGAGACCTTGCTGTCTCTGTCGTCTCTCCAGAAAAAGCACTGGAGAAATGGTCATTTGTGTAGAGATCAAACACAAATGGTCACCTGTGTAGAGACCCAATAAAGCACTCAGATGTTGAAGATTAAAATACCAACAAACTGTAAAAAAAAAAAAAAAAAAAAAAAGCAAGGGCATGTGCAGCATAGCATGGTTGTCAGTGTGAGCTTCGCAGTGAGACAGATCTGGGTGGAGCCCAGCACTGCCACACTGCGCTAGCTGTATGATATTGGGCAAGTTGCTAACCCCCTCTTTACATTTCCACAGTGATTTTGGATAATAACCCTTTCTTTATAGAGCGGCTGCTCAGTGCAGAGCCACACCATTGGAAGTGCTCACTACATGGTGGCCACGCCCACTGCAGTGTCAAGTTCTAAACAGATAACGGAAAGCTTCTTGAGAATGTCCGTTAGACCCCACGAGGGGCTTGTCTTTTGGTTCTGAGGCCCCTCCTTATGCTCAGCAGATTTCTCTAGTCTCCTTTCTTGGCCATGGAGCTTGGGAATCCACCTGCTGCTTCTCTTGGGGTCTACCTCCGAGGGCCCCTGCATTTCAGCCCGTCAGTCCCCCGAGCGAGAACCACAGTCTCCTCTGCTCCCTTCTTCCTTGTTTCACTTCCCTGCAGGCAAGAAGACAGGCCCTTCTCCTTCCTACAGATTTGCTGCTAATCAATTTGGGGAAATGAACAGGGAATAAGAGAGGTAGTTTATATGCTTCTGTTGGTCACGACTCTTGGTCTTTAGTGCTTAACACCCTTCTAAAGTGACAAAGTGAGTTCTCTGCCAGTGAGAGGGCTTCACACAAGCCCTGGCACTGGGGGCTGTTCGGTCTTAGAGGCTGTGTGATTCTGTTCCATTGTGAATGGCTTGAAAGAGATCATTTTTGACACTGAGCTTCTTTATCACTGTGTAAGGAGATAAAGGAGGATCAGAGCTAAAGCACACGTTGACTGCCAGACACATACCTAGAATCAGGTGAGGTTTCATCATATCAATTTATCGGTCATCAATACTGTAGATTTAATAGTCATGTACTAAGAGAGACTTCCCTGGAGGTCCAGCGGTTAAGACTCCGAGCTTCCACTGCAGGGGGGCGCAGGTTCGATCCCTGGTTGGGGAGCTAAGATCCCACATGCCATGTGGTACAGCCAAAAAGTTACAAAAAAGAAAAAGAAAAACTCAGGTACTAAGAGATGAATGGGAAGGAGAGAAGGTGAACTTGGGATGTAAAGTTGCTGACACCATACCATTCCTGGAAAAAGATGACAGTTAAAGAAAGCAAAAGTGGAACTGAATTCCTATTGGCCAGAGGAATATTGGATGGATGAAGGGACAGCATCCAAATGTGGTAACTTGGAATTCTGCTTTGGATAGAAAGTGCTGCTTGATATTTTGAAGCCCTATGATACGAAACTACAGAGAAAATAAAAGGGTAGGGGACTAAGAGGTATAAACCATCATGTATAAAATAAACTACAAGGACATACTGTACAACGTGGGGAATATAGCCAATATTTTATAATAACTATAAATGAAGTATAACATTTAAAAATTGTGAATCACTATATTGAACACCTGTAACTTATATAGAATATTATATCAATTATAACTCAATTTAAAAAAAAGAAAGAAACTACAGAGAATGAAAGAGCGAAGTTGGCGGGGGTGGCAAGGTAGGAGAATGTGTGTCCATAAAGGAAGCAGGGACTGCCTGTAAGAGCCCACTTGTTCCCAGAGGCAATGCTGCACTTACTCAGAGTTCTGTGAGGGCAGCCTGACCTTAAGAAGATTCTCAGGAGTGAACCAGTATCTGGAGCCTGTTCTGGGAGGAGGCCAGCCCTGCCTTCCCTTTTAAGTTCCGTTCTTATGGAGGCCTTTGCTAGTAGAGGAGAGAAAGGTCAAAAGACAAAGCTGTTGTTGACCTGAGTTATTTCATTGTTCCTAAAAACCCAGTAAGGTAGGAAAGGTGGGCATTAATTGGACTGTAATTTGGGGGGTTAAGGAAGATATGATGAATTCAATTAATATGGAGGAGCCAGTGTGAGACCCGGGACTTCCATTACTTCTGGTCCAGGATTCTTCCAACACTTTGACTCGCCCCTTGCCCACAGAAACATCCAATAACTGTTAGTTGTAATATTTGCTTCCTGCACGTTGCCATCCAGTTTCTGCGTGATTCATCAGAGGTTTTCCTCTTCCAGCTTCCTACTATGTTGGAACCTTGGGGACTCACACTGAGATCAAGAGAGTGGCAGAGGAAAAGGTCACTTTGCCCTGTCACCATCAACTGGGGCTCCCAGAAAAAGACACCCTGGATATCGAATGGCTGCTCACCGATCATGAAGGGAACCAAAAAGTGGTGAGTGTGCGCCGGCTAGAGCCCCGCCTCCTCTCCCCCATCCTCCCTGGCCTTTCTCCTTGTGTCAGAAAGGGCTAGAACTGCTTTTCTAGCTAGAAAAAGGCTAGAGTCTTCCAGATGCAAAACTATAAACAAGAAAGGGTACTGGGTTGTGAGGATAAGAGATTCTATGTTTCCTGGGCAAGCAAGAACTACGAGAAAGCCATCTATCATTTGCCGAAGGAGGGAATCTGTCCTAGTAGGGTCTTTCCTATGAAGGGGGCTAGGATGAAGTAGCTTGATTGCCTGGTTGATGGGCCAGAGCCACACCTGCACTGGGAATCTTGCTCCTCTTTCTCCTCTGAAACCGTCCCCACCTGCCGATGCTTAAGCTTTGTGCACTCACGCCTTCTGAACTCTAAGATTGTGTAATATGATAAACAATATAGGATACAGAGGAACAAGTACAGGACATAAATGGAAATGTTTAACACATGTATAACTGGCTAGCAAAAGAACTGATACTGGTTCTAGAGTTGGAAAACAAAGGAGCTGGCCCTGGGTCTGCAGTGCTCAGGTTCTGTAGGACCACCAGGGTGGTCCATTGGTTTCTACAAACTTCTGGTGGTGTGAACAGAACTTGTCACTCTCTGCTCCTGGTGACCCCCTGGTCTGGTCTTCATTAGAGAATGAGAAGTAGGTACCCTGTTGTTACCATCCTTTCTGCCTTGGCTGCACTCAGCCACTGTACCTTGCCTCAACCTAGGTTTTCTAGCATAACTATTCTTACTCCCTTTACCCATTGGCTTATTTTTAAAAATCTTTTTGTTGAAAGTCTTGTGATTTTAAAAAAACAAACAGGCAAACAAAAAACTATAACCTAGGAAGCTGACTTTAGACTTTGCTTCGTTTTCAGAACTTTACTTCTTTCCCTACAAAAAGTGCAAAGTTGTCCTTTCCTCTCCTCTGTCTATGCTACTAATTTCATAAGGTGGTTTATGCAGGGAGAAGCAAAGGTTTTCGCTGAAAAGAAAATCCAGGATCACGGTTGGAGTTTAACTTGCTTACAGAGCTGCCTACATCACCTTGTTATTTTGATACTGCTTGTCATTTTGTTCTCACAGTACATCATCCCAAGACCCACTCTGTTCTCTCGAGAGCAAGGTCACCTTAACCTGTGCATGTTTATTCCAACAATTTCATAATCAACCCTAGACATGATACTCTCAGTTCTGAAGGAAGTAAATAAGAGGCCATGTTCCTCTAATAAAAATCCAAGAATGACACCACTCATCTAACTTTCACCCAAGGGGTTTCATTTAAACTAAAGAAGAAAAGAGTTGCTTGGTTATGTAGCCAAGTGAACATAAGGGTTGATTAAAGAAGGCCACTGATACGGCTTCTGTTATCACTCTGATAAGCAGGCACAGTTGCCTACTTATCTTCAGTGAATGCTCTGAAGTAAGGATTGCCATTTATTCAGTCATTCACATGGCATGAATTTATTTTGCACTTACTGTATGCTACGGTAGGCACTGGGGTACAATAGTGAAGAAGATAGCAGCATCCCTGCCTTCTTGGAGCTTAAAGCAAAATGTCATTCAATAATTTAAAAAAAAATTTTTTTATTTTTTTTTTATACAGCAGGTTCTTATTAGTTATCTATTTTATACATATTAGTGTATATATGTTAATCCCAATCTCCCCCAAGAAATTTTTTTTAAAGACCGAGCAATAAATATTAGCTACATGCCAGGCACAGATCTGTTTAGCACATACTATCTCACTTAACTTAATCCTCATAACCAGGATTATTGGTGCCATTTCACAAATAAGGAACTAAGGCACGTGCATATACACATACAAAGTGAGAAAATTGCTTAAAGTCACCATTTTTGAAATTGGGCACGCTGATATCGGTACCTGGGCTATTAACCACTAGCTATGTCACCTTCATAAATAATTTGAAATTAGAAAATGTGCTGCTATATAGGAAATAAGGAGAATATGGGGAGAAAATTATTCCAGACAGAATTAATTATGCAGAGACTCTGTTGCTGGAAAAAGTTGAGCACTATTGGAAGTTCTGAAATATCAAAAATCAGTTTAGTTAAATATAATAAATATTGGATTCCCACTAAACACACATACCCTCTCTCATAAAGGAGCTACTTCAAGAGATACATATCATGATAGAGATAAGCAGAGTGTTCTAGAGGAAAACAAAGGAGGAGCCGCTGGCTGAGAGCCTTTGAAGGAGGGGAGAGGTCAAGGTGTGCTTCTCAAGGAGTGCAAGTGTGAGCCTGTGGGGTTGCAGGACCAGAAACTGAAAGGTCTTGTCTCTCATACCAGGGAGCTGAGAATTTTCCCTACAAGGTCGTGGCGTTCTTGAAGGCTTTTAAGAGTGAAAAGGGCATCTTTGCATTTTAGAGTATGCATTCTGGCTCTGTGAGGCTGATCTAAGCGGGACTCCAGTAGAAACAAGGTCAGTTGAACAGTTTCCAGCTATACGATAAGGGCTTAAACTACAGTCGTGGGGAGTTGGGATACCAAGCAGTGGGTGCCGTTGCCAGAGCTGGTTAATTGCCAGGGGGTTGGGAGTGAGAGTAAGGGGGACCAAGGAAGAAAATAAAATACAGGAAGGGTTGGAACAGACGCAGTGCTTCTTTTTCTTTTTCTTTTTTTTTTTCTTTGACCGCGCTGCACGGCTTGCAGGATCTTAGTTCCCCAACCAGGGATTGAACCGGTGCTCCCTGCAGTGGAAGTTCAGAGACCTAACCACTGGACCACCAGGGAATTCCCGGATGTGAGGCTAATCAATGACCTGTATCCCAAGCTTAGCTTTGCCTTTCAATCTGAGCAGAAACACTTTCATCCCTCTTGTCTAGGATGCTCAGATGTGCAGGGAACATTTAGGAATATTTGAATTTCAACCTAGAGAGCGTGGCCACTAGAAACCTGGAGCTTTCCTCCTGGTTCTAGGATGGAAACACGGTAGAATTTCCAAAGTAAGAGTGCTCACCTCCCCCAAGGTCAGTCAGGAACTCACAACATTTCCCCTCTATTTTTCAGTTGGAGAAATCAGGACAGAAGTGTTCCAATTCCCATGCCAACCCTCTTGGCCACTCTTTCACCCTTTCCCCTTTCTCTTTGGCTTTAAGCAAGAAAAATCCTGATCTAAAACATAGAGAGAGGTCTACGTCCATCTCCTTCAAGGCAGTTTCACAACTACTACATAGGGCCTGGCAGAGCAGAGCAACTGCCAGAAAGTTGCGCTGTTCCACTCGAGTCCTAACAAATTGTCCTGCCTTCTTTCCCTAAAAATGCATCCAGAGCAGGTCCATCAGGAATGTCATAAGACAAACAGCCCTACAGCAGCTGCGATTCATATATTTAATTTGTTTGTTTGCAGAAGGATTAAATTTATTCACTGTTCCCCCATCACACCCCTATTGATCCATGGCTTAGTCTCAGCATTACATCCCCTAGAATTAAAAAACAAAATAAAACGGAGAGGCACACAAGCATCTGAGATTCAATGTGTGTCTGAACAAAAAAAAAAGAGTCAAATTGCAAGGCTGTAACTGAGCCCCAACCCATGTCAGAAGTGTTGTGAAATTCTCATATTAAATAAGGGTTATTTAATTATATTAAGATTATTTTTTTATAAATTTATTTATTTTTGGCTGCGTTGGGTCTTCCTTGCTGCACGTGGGCTTTCTCTGGCTGCAGCGAGTGGGCACTACGCTTCGTTGCGGTGCGTGGGCTTCTCATTGCTGTGGCTTCTCTTATTGCAGAGCACGGGCTCTAGGCACGCGGGCTTCCGTAGTTGTGGCACACGGGCTTGGCACACAGGCTTACTAGTTGTGACTTGCGGGCTCTAGAACACAGGCTCAGTAGTTGTGGCTCATGGGTTTAGTTGCTCTGTGGCATGTGGGATCTTCCCGGACCAGGCAGGCATTGGCAGGCAGATTCTTAACCACTGAGCCACCGGGGAAGTCCCTATTAATATTATTTTGGGGGAATTCCCTGGCAGTCCAGTGGTTAGGACGCCGCGCTTTCACTGCTGAGGAAACGGTTCGATCCCTGATCTGGGAACTAAGATCCTGCAAGCTGGGTGGCGTGGCCAAAAAAAAAAATTATTTTGAAGTTGCATAATCTCTGCTTCCCAAAGATGTTAAATACTTACCTGTAGTTATCTCTTTTTTCTTCATTTAATATTAGGACAGGATTTGGGGGAAAGGGAGGGAAAAGCAATATACCGGGAAAGCCTGTATACAAGAAGGTGACCCTCAGCTTGATCCTGAGACCTGTGTAGGTGTTGTTTAGGTAAAAATAAAAGGAGAGGCATTTCAGAAGGAGAAGACTGTATGCTTCAAGACAAAGACACAACAGAGGACGTTGTTCGGAATCCAGGGACTCAAGTTTGGGGACTAGGCTGTTCAGAGATGTGAGGGCAGGGGTCAAAGCTGAGGTGTGGCCCAGGCTGCACTGGCCTTAGGGCCCACATTCAGAGGGTCAAACCGTAGACCACAGCATGCGCAGGTGATGGGAAACAATGGAGGCTTTTAGCCAGGAGAGCTTCACTATAGAAATGAATGGAATGAATGGGCTGAACAGTTTGGAAACCTTAGGGGCTTCCTTGAACCCAGAATCTGCCTAATAAAAGTGATCATGAACGCTTACTCTCTCATCCCACCAAAGTCCTATGAAGTAGCTTGTCCCTGTGTGACCGTTGAGGACCTTAAGGTTTAGAGAAGTTCATTAGTTGAGCCCAGGCACACAGCTGTAGGTGGAGGAACTCTCATTTGAATAGAGGACTACCGACTTCCCAGCCAGTAGCGTTTCTCAAAATTAGGACTCAGTAGTGGATCCTGAGCAACAAGACATTTTGTTTTAACATAGACTAGAAAGTATCAGGGCATGTGGCACGTACACTGTTTCATGAAACTTATGTTTCAGTTATATGTGTGTACGCTCTGTGTGTGCTGGGTCAGGAAGAAAAATGTATTTCTTAGTGTGCGCCTGTTCAAAACGTTACAAAGCTCCTACGGTAGTGAACTTCTGACAGTCCAAAGCAGTCAGATTCAACTCTGGACCACACCTCCTAAGGCTCTCCGAAGTCAAAAGTACCTTTTGAGACAAATGTATCTCCTGATATTAGTCCAGATACTAAAATGAACAAGGAAGAAATTCCCTAGACCACAAAGGGTCACCAACCTCCCACAGCCCACAAAACCCAAAAGTCCCTAAAAATCACCCAGCTCCGTACTGATTTCTAGGTTTAGAGTCTCTTTGTTCTTCTTAGGAAGCACATAGGTGATGTGCACCTACATAAATGTACACAAATATGAAAAAGTCAAAAAGAGAGAAAATAGCATCGCGTGCCTAGTAAGTGTTCCACGCTTACTTGTTCTATCTCCAAACATCAGCCCCCCCTACTCCCTCTTAGAGAGGAGGTGAGCGCTAAAGCTTCCACTTTTTTCCTGTTGCTAATGTGTTTCATCCTCTCCCCACTGTCCCACCGGTTTGGCATTTCTATGGCAGCTCCTCTACCCTGTAAGAAACCTATTCTTCCCACGGAGTGCAACAGGAGGTGGGGCAAGAAAACCCTGCAAACATTTAAAACGAACAAGTACAATATCGGGAGGATTGGTCCTAGCTCCTCCTGGTCTGGGTCTAAGGCACAGGGCTTTAAGTTGAACACCAGGAACCCTAAGGAATTATCTGCAAAATAAGATGTCATGTACATTTTTCTGGGTCAGAGTTCATAGGTTTTATCTGATTGGGAGAAAAACAAAAAGTAGTGAGGTGGGATGAAGAAATTATTCAGAAATGTTGCTGGCCACCTCCTGGCACATGAGGTTGGTTGCCTTTTAAGGGATAAGAATAGGATAGAAACCTCTCCCGGGTCCTAAGAACTCCTGCCTGGGATGCCCAGCCTCAGTGGGAAATGCAGTTATTAATTAGCAACTACAGGAGGGCCCGAAAGAACTACCCCATTCTAGCAGGATTCAACTGCAGGGCCCCAGTTTCGGGTTAAAGATATATGTACCCACCCCATGGAAGGCACTCTACAGATATTTATTAAACAAAAGAAAGGCCTTAAATCTAAGCAGTGTACGGGAGAGCCTACTTCCTTAATCTCCTTCATCTTGTCTTAAACTTTTCACTGTATGATGCTGCCTTTTTTTTTTTTCTTGAATGCAAGGAGTTAATATTTGTTAAGTGTTTAGAACAGTGCCCAGCACAAAATAAATACCACATACGTGTTTGTTAAATAAAAACAAAAAACCCTGAGTGGGTGTATTGTATTGTGTTGGTGGATTTTCATGTCTACATCTAATTCACATGCTTGATCCCAGAGCCAAGCACTGTGCTGGCAGAGGAGTTGCTAAATGGTTATCGAGGGAAGGAATTGTGCCCATTCTCAAACGTCGTCTCTTAAACTTTTTTTTTTTTTTTTTTTTGTCCACACCACATGGCTTGCGGGATCTCAGTTCCCCGACTAGGGATTGAACCTGGGCCATGGCAGTGAAAGCCCAGAATCCTAACCACTCGGCCACCAGGGAACTCCCATCTTAAATTTAATTCTTCCTATAAGCCTGTGAAGTCGGTAGGGTAAGGATTGTTACAGTTGTTTTCTTTTAATATGTGAGGAACATGAGACCTTACTTCATCTCCAGAAAACTTGGACTCTAAACCTTTCGGACTTGCAAACATGAAGGACTTGCCTGATAGATTTCAGGGCTCGGATCTGAACCCAAGATTCCTAGAGTTAAAGCCCTCTGCCCCTCCCCATGCATTTCCTGTACTTTCTGGAATGTTCCTCAGCTTGAAGACGGTGTTCAGGAGGCACCTCCCTAGAGGGTAAGTTGTGCAGGTGGGAGTTTTCAGGCTGGAGTAGGGAGAGAGCCTCTACTGGTATGACAATGAGGAGAATTAGCTCTCCAGTTGGCTGTTTCCCCGCCCCCATGCCTCCAAGGCCTCCTCCTGGTCTGTGGTCTCACTGAGACTTCACCAGTGACTCAGAGAGCCTCTAGGAAGAGAGGGTGGGAGGAAGACAAGCTGTCATCCAGAGGTGAGGCGGGACTTGTATATTAAGCAATCCAAGATGACAGTCATTCGTTTTACTCTGAGGTTGTTGGTATTTTACTGGAGTTCTCGTTCTTGTGTTTCCATATCCACTATATGAATAGCCTCATTCTCCCTTCTGTGTTCCTGGTCTCTTATTCATGCTTTCAGCGATCCTACCCAGCCTCCTGGCTTTAAACACCAACCACATGCTTGTAATTCCTACATGCCTATTTCCAGTCCAGGCCTCACCCCGGCACAGAAGACTCACAAGTATGCAGCTGCTTACTCCACACCTCCTTTGGGTGTCCAGCAGGTACCTCAAATGGAGTAAGTCCAAAACTAAACTCCTGACCCCTCCCCACTCCTCATGCTCTGACCCCAAACCTGCTCTGTGCAGTCTTCCCTCTCTTGGTCGAGGGCAGTTCTCTCCCTGCATGGACTCATGCCAAAAACCTGGGAGTAGTCCTGGACTCCTCTTTCTCTTGTCGATGAAAAATTAATCAGTCAATCTAAGAAAGAATTGGAAAATTTTATTTGAGCCCAGTTTGAGGATTGTAACCCAGGAAGAGCATCTCAGAAAGCTCTGAGAACTGTTCTGCCCCTTAGAAGTCAAGACACATTTTATAATGTTTTTTATGTATTTATTTATTTTATTTTTATTTATTTTTTGTCTGCGTTGGGTCTTCGTTGCTGCACACGGGCTTCCTCTAGTTGCGGCGAGCGGAGGCTACTCTTCCTTGTGGTGCACGGGCTTCTCATTGCGCTGGCTTCTCTTGTTGCGGAGCACGGCCTCTAGACACGCGGGCTTCAGTAGTTGTGGCACACGGGCTCAGTAGTTGTGGCTCGCGGGCTCTAGAGCACAGGCTCAGTAGTTGTGGCGCACGGGCTTAGTTGCTCCGCAGCATGTGGGATCCTCCCGGACCAGGGCTCGAACCCGCGTCCCCTGCATTGGCAGGCGGATTCTTAACCACTATGCCACCAGGGAAGCCCTATATACGTTTTTTGAGCCAGAGGGCTGTACATTAAATGACATATGATCGACAGGTTACATAATTCAGATTTAAGCACCATCGTGGTGGGTCATGTGACCCTTTATAAGATCAAGAAGGAATATTATCTCTAAGGAGCGGTCTTGCTGAGGCTAGGAGAATTGCTTTTTACAGCTGAGCAGGCATTCCTGCTGATGGGGGGTGTGGTCAATGCAAAATGCAGACACACGATGCGGAGCGGGGTGGGGGGTGGGGGCAAAGGGCAAAGAAGAATCTTTATGTTTAAATCGTTCTTGTCTTGCCATAAATACGAATTTTAGTTCACACTCTCATGCCACAAACATTTCAATAAGTTGCTCAGTCAGTCTATTGGGAAATCTAGTAGGTTCTATCTCAAAATCCATTCAGAATCTGATGACTTATCACTTCCATTGCTTCCCTTCCAGGCAGCATATCTCTTGCCTGGATCTTCACTACAATAGCCTCCTGACTGGTTTTCCTGTATCCACCCTTGGCCTCCTACAGCCTATTCTCAAAACATTAATCGGTCTTGATACTCCTCTGCTCAGAGCCCTCTAGTGGCCCCCCATTTCCCTCAGAGTAAAAGCCATCTTTACAGTGGCCCATGAGGCCCTACATGATGAGGCCCCAGTGCCTGACTCCATCTACTGTCCTCCAGCTACCTGGCCTCCCTGCTGTTCCTCAAACATGCCAGGCGCCCTCCCACCTGAGGGCCTTTGCACTGGCTCTTTCCTCTGCCTAGGCCTCTCTGCCCCGAGATAACTCCAAGGCTAAGTCTGTGTCTCCTTCAACTGTGTGCTCTAATTTCACCTTCCAGTGAGGTCTACCTTGTTGACCTTATCTAAATTGCAGTCTGTCTTCCTGGCCCACAACCCCCCTCCCCCGCTCTGTATTTTTATAGTATTTCACGCTGTCGGGTCTCCCATGTAATGTTCTTCTATGTCTGTTTTCCATCACTAGAATATATGCTTCTAAAGGGCTGGATTTTTACATGTTGAGTTCCCTGATATTTCCCCAGTGCCTAAAAAGGTGCTGGCACAGTGGAGGCTCAAAATGTGTTGAATGAATGACTGTCATCTTGGATCTCTTCAGCTTAAGATTCAAGTCCAGCCTTTGGTCACATGTCCAGCCTTACCTATGGATGACTCTCCCTCCTACCCTCTCTTCGCTCTCCTAAATATTCTCTAACTGGCCATGCTTGCCAATTTGTTTTATTTTTTTGGCCGTGCCACGTGGCATGTGGGATCTTAGTTCCCTGTCCAGGGATCAAACCCGTGCCCCCTGCAGTGAAGCACAGAGTCTTAACCACTGGACCACGTGGTTAGGGGACTCCCCCAACTTGCTTTACGATGTCTTTGAAGAGTTCACCTTAGTCTTAGGGAGCAGCCTGATGGTGCTGTCCTAGCGAAGCTGCCCCAATTCCCCCTCCACCCTCATCCCAGTAAGAAAGAGACACCCCCATAGTGCTGTTCCCAGTAACCTTTCAGGTTCTCTAATGTAAAGACTCAGCGAGTTGAACCTGGAGACCACACCCTAAGGGAGGCAGCTGTAGGGGAGCAGGAACGCAGGGGAAACAGCCTTCAAGGGATCTAATTCCCCTCATTGTCATACCAAAGTGGCTTTCTCCATACCCGAGCCTGAAGACTTGGCCCTTCCCTGCAATACACCATAGGGAGGTGCCGCCTGAACATCAGCTTTATGCTTAGAGTCCAAGTTTTCTGGAGATGAATTAGGGTCTAATTTTCCTCACGTATTAACTTCTGCAGAAATGGAAGTTAACTTGGGGAATGCTGATGGTGATGCCAAGCTTCCTATCCATAGGATGGAAATGGTTCCTGTTCATAGAGATGCAAATGAATTTTTGTCCAAAGGAGAATATAAACTCTTTAGTCCAATTCTCCTGTGAACCTGTTGTAACAGCTTTCTGGTTCCATCATTAATTAACGAGTTAAGTAAAATCTTTGATACGTGTTTATTTTCTACGTATATGAGAGTCGCGATTTCACCTTTTTTTAAAAAAAAGTTGTTCTTTAAAACTGTAAGGGAGGAAAAAAATATATTTTTTTCCTCTACCCTCCTAGGTGTTCAGGCTGGGGCACTGTCAGTTAGATTGACAAAAGACAGGTTAATAAGAAAAAAAGCAAACATTTTATTAACCCATGCATTGTGTAAGTAACATCTGGGAGTACCCAGCAATGAGTAACTCAAAGAGGTGGTTAGAGTATACCTAATTTAGTGTGGGAAGGGAGGGGTGGAAAGGGCACCTATGGTAAAGCAAATGACCTTTTGGAAAGATAAATGGGCCCTTAGAAGGATAGATGGGAGATGTGGTAGTTTGTGACAATGTCTGGGTGTGATGCCCACCTCTGATCTCCCAGAAGGGAAGGTTAGAGTTGCCCTGGGAAAGGGGATTTATGGACACAAATTCTTTGGGGAGGCTCTGCTTTTGGGCAGAGAAGGGATTTCAGGAGCTCAAGGGACTTCTGCTGAAATTTATCCTTATGCATATGCAAAGTGGCATGTTTGGGGGTGGCATGTCCTGGTCCCTGACAACACTTATAAAATTCATTTCCCTGTATTGTTATCATCTCTAGAACAGTGCCAAGTGTAGAGTATGTTTTCAATTAGTGTTTATTAAATAAACGATTGCCGGGTTGCAAAATTGCCTAGCCAAAGACAGTCGAGGGCAACAGACATACATAAAATCACAGTGGCCTGAAGGATCTCCCAGACAATGCCCAGAATTATAGAAAGAGGATCCAGCAACCTGTTTGCCCAATGTCTTGTCTTTCACACTTTCTCCTCACATAAAAATGCTGCCAAGGGGGCTTCCCTGGTGGCGCAGTGGTTGAGAGTCTGCCTGCCGATGCAGGGGACGCGGGTTCGTGCCCCGGTCCGGGAGGATCCCACATGCCGCGGAGCGGCTGGGCCCCTGAGCCATGGCCGCTGGGCCTGCGCATCCGGAGCCTGTGCTCCGTAACGGGAGAGGCCACAACAGTGAGAGGTCCGCATACCGCAAAAAAAAAAAAAAAAATGGTGCCAAGACATGCTATGGATGACAGCATTCTTAGTCTGAGTGTCCTATCAGGGAAGGTTTCATAAGGAATTAACATTGATTTGGGGTTTAAAAGAATGAATAGGGATTCTTTATGTGGAGAGATGGAGAAAGGGGAGTTTCTAAGTGGAAAAATGCAGTGGGCAAAGGCATGTGAGCATAAAGAAAGCGCACCTCACGTGAAAGCAAGGGAAATGTACCGTGACTACACTCAAGAATGTGAGGGGGACTAAATAGGAAACGAGGTTGGGAAGGTAATGCAGAGATCATTTTGATGGCCCTGGTCTGAATCTGGTCATCATTCAGAGGTGGCGCGGAGCCATGAAAGGCTTTTGATCTGGGAAAGAGCTAGCATGAGTTTTACATTAATATTAACTTGGCATTAACTTACATTATTATGTAAGGTAGACTGGAGAAGACAGACATCTGTAGGGGCCAGGTAGCTGGAAATATAAAACTGGAGCTCAAAAATATGTTGGCGATAGTGACAAAGATGTCAGAATTATCACAACTGTGGTGTTGGTTGAAGTGAGGGGACAAAATTGCATACTGAAAACGTTTTAAGTGTATTATCGATTACAGTGTTCACCTTAATTTTCTTACTTGCTGCTCCCCCATTTTTTTCCCCCACAAAACTGTGAGGCCCCAGGGTAGGAACTGTGTCTTCTTCCTGCTTGTTTTCCAGTGCCCAGCAAAGCACCTGGCAGATGCGTTCAATAAACATTTGCTGAAGAAAAAGAACATGCAGAAAAAGGAGAAAGCACTTTTTTTCAGAGAGGTGGTAAGGGCAAAATGGATGATACTGAAAAGTTTTGATACAATGGTGAGAGCATTTATGGCCATTTTATTGGATGGCTTCGTATCTTTTCAGGAAAGCATTTCCTGTGCTGCAGAGCATCACGTGATTGACAGTAGGGTTAAGGGCTTAAAGTAGAGTGAAACAATTTGGAACAGCTGCAGCCAGAAATGTGCTTGGGGGATTCCCATATGCTTGCGGCCTTTTTTTAGTGCTGTTCTGTGTATCTGGCATGCCCCCTCCAGCAGGCTTCTCCCTGCCTCTCTAATCTCTTATTTAGTCTACTCATCTTTCAAAGCCTAACTCAAATGCCACCAACTCTTCTGGGACATTGTCTCTTGATACTCTTTCAAGTTAGTCATTCCTTTTTCTATGTTTACATTTCTCTCCTTGTTAATCCTGCTAGATTATAAATTACTTGATGATAAGAAAGGGGTTTTACTTCATCTGTATAGCCTCCTCCTGACCTGATGGGGAGCAGTCATTCCATAAATGTTTGCTGATGTTTAAATCAAGTAATTTTAGGAATATGATTGCTAAGTGGCGGGGAGGACAGAACTGAAGTTATATGGCTTGAGGTCTTGGTAGACAAGATCAGCATGGTTTTCGTGATTACCAGGAGGTGATGGACTAAGAGAACCAGGAAAAGGTTCAAGAACTAGAGGTGGTGTTGCAGGCAGATGAAAATCCAGTAAAAATCATGATTGTTTTTTCCTGTTGGGGAAATCTGAAGTTTGGTCTCCCTACCAGGGAAAACAAAGACATGAAGCTCACGTGTATTTTATGGAAGGAAAGGACACAATGTTTTCCCACCTAACTTACTACTTCACAGCGAAGCCAGACAAAGAAGGAAAGCCAACGATGAATCCCTCAGTATCAAACCTAGATTTTAACCATAAACTTCTACTCCTTAACTTCAGCTGGGCTCGAAACGTTTGTAAAAACAAAACACATTTTTTCATTTCACATTTTCTCCTTCATTTCCAAACTTTCTGGAACAGCAGTTTCTGAGCAGCGAAATGAGTGCAGGTGGGACAAGGAGAGGTAACTGTGGTAAGCAAAACAATGAACTGGATGGCTTTAGACTGCCGTGTTCAAATCCTGGTTCTGCTATGTGCCTGTGAAATGGGGATAGATAACGCCTACTTGGAAAAACTGTGAGAAATAAACTAGATGTAAAAGCACTTAACACAAGGAGTGTATGTACTCTGACCAGATCATGTGCAAGTGGTAGGAAATGCAAAAGTGAGGAAGGTATGCAGGGGAAAGGTAAGTCTTCTCCCCTCCTTAGCCTCCATTCTCTCAATTCCCCTCAGAGTCAACTCTGGGGACCGTTCTGTGCATTTACTTCTTTCCTGGACTCAGCTGTGAGAACTTGAGTCTGTAACTCAAATTTAAAATTCCTTATAACACAGGGAACTATACTCTATTTTGTAATAACCTATAAGGGAAGAGAATCTGAAAAAGATTATATATATATATGTATGTATATGTGTATGTATGTATATATGTGTATATGTATGTTCATATGTGTGTATGTATGTGTGTGCGTGTATGTATATACGTATGTATATGTGTATATGTGTGTATGTGTGTATATATGTATTATGTATATATCTATATGTGTATATGTGTGTATGCGTATATGTATATATATGCATATATGTGTATATGCATGTATGTATTATGTCTGTGTGTGTATATATATGTGTGTATGTGTGTATGTGTATATATGCGTATATATATATGCATATGCGTATATGTGTATGTGTGTGTATGTGTATATATACACACACATATATGTATATATGTGTATATATATACACATACACACATATACATATACATATATATATCACTGAATTGCTGTGCTGTGCACCTGAAACTAACATGATATTCTAAATCAACTATACTTCAATAAAAAAATACACATATAAAAAATTTTTAAATAAAAATAAAATTCCTTACCTGTAAAATAGAAAAGTTCTGAGCATTTAATGCAACAATTACTACTTTATAGTTAAAATGCTACACAAATATGAGGTGTTCGTATTCTTAGAAAAAGGAAGGCCTAGACAAACATAGTGTATTTAGGTTTGTTTAGAACAGAGATCTCTTAGACTCTTAGAATCACCCCCAGGCTTGACTGCTTTGTTCCATTTCCTTTCCTTTCTTCGTCTTTTTTTTTTTTTTGGCCGCACCGCGTGGCTGCATGCAGGATCTTAGTTCCCCAATGAACCCACGCCCCCTGCAGTGGAAGCACAGAGCCCCAACCACTGGACCACCAGGAATTCCCATCCTTTCTTCATCTTGACCTCAGCTAGAGGGCAAGGCTGAGAGCCACACAACTTGAGTCTGCCTCCGTCTGTCCCACAGGTGATCACTTACTCCAGTCGTCATGTTTACAATAACTTGACTGAGGAACAGAAGGGCCGAGTGGCCTTTGCTTCCAATTTCCTGGCAGGAGATGCTTCCCTGCAGATTGAGCCTCTGAAGCCCAGCGATGAGGGCCGGTACACCTGCAAGGTGAAGAATTCAGGGCGCTATGTGTGGAGCCACGTCATCTTAAAAGTCTTAGGTAAGACAGAGTGCCCTCGTAAATGCCTACATCTTATTAATAAGGTCTTGGTGACGGATAGGCAAATGTGTCACACGGGTACAAAACTTCTTGTTCAATCCTTCGTATTATACAGACGTCACCTAGTCCAGTTCCCGGGGAAGAAGTGTGTATGCTTTGTATTTTAGTCGTAATGAAAGAAGAAAAAATAATCACGGTTTTCCACGGTAGCCCATTACAAAATTTAAATATCCTCTAATGTTTAAATAGTATCCTCATACTTAACAAATCTCTCAGATCTGCTTCAAGTCCATTTCTCTGTTTTGTGATAGCAAGAACTACTAAGTTCTTAATTGCTTACAAGTTAATGAACTTCTGTCCCTGTTTCAGTATTAGTAAAATCACTCAACTTTCCTAAAATTTCCAATTATAAAAGTTTCTCTTCTTTGAGAAGTTATGAGAGAGTTTCTGAGGCAGCCTCTAAAAATTACAACAGCACCACTGGAAACAGCTGGAATTGGGTGTATATGTGTGCAGGGGATGGAAGTGGGTGTATTTTGGAGAGTGGTGTAAAGCATGGCGAGGTAACAAAGTACTATTGAATCCACACTCAAAAGTTGACCATATGGGTGGAAAAACAAGTCAACAGGATGTAGTTCTTCCACTGAATCGGGTGTTTGGGGATCTTTTTTTTTTTTTTTTTTGCCAGTGAGACCATCAAAACCCAAGTGTGAATTGGAAGGAGAGCTGACAGAAGGAAGTGACCTGACTTTACAGTGTGAGTCATCCTCTGGCACAAAGCCCATTGTGTATTACTGGCAGCGAATCCGGGAGAAGGAGGGAGAGGATGAACGTTTGCCTCCCAAATCTAGGATTGGTAAGTCATCTTTCTACCGGTCTATTGAGATAGCAGGACAGTACTCTCTCCATGAATTCTAAATCTGGTTTTGTCAGCAACTCACAAGGTGACTTTGAACACACTGCTGGACCTCTTTGAACTTCCATTTTTCATCCCTAAACGGGGACAGAAAAATCTGTCTTTTCTTTCCTCAAATGGCAAAAATAAAAGTGGTAAGGAGATTAGGAATAAATGTACTCTGTAAATTCATTATATCTAATTATTGTGTTTAGTATCCCTTAAATGTTCAGAATCTTTTGTAACTTTTGAGGATGCACTGCAGTTTAAAGGAATGTTCACCTTTCTTCCCACATTCCAAAAAGGGATCGATTCTCTCACCTCATCCTTACCAAACCGTATTATATTGATAGAATCTTAGGTCAGTGACACAATAAACGATAAATATAGACCTTGTCACTAGGGGATTACAGTCACCTTTCTGCTTGTGTAGACTACAACCACCCTGGACGCGTCCTGCTGCAGAATCTCACCATGTCCTCCTCTGGGCTCTACCAGTGCACAGCGGGCAATGAGGCCGGGAAGGAGAGCTGTGTGGTGCGAGTGACTGTTCAGTGTAAGTACGCAAAGGGTTGGTTTGGTTTTGTCTCTGCAGTGGTTCAGCGTAAAATGTTTTTAATCACAAGTAAGAGTAAGGTCAACATCTTTATCTACAGAAGAACATGGCTATCACTGAAATAAATTCAGTAGTTACCAAGGACTGTTCAACAGTTGTAGCTAACTCTGTATTTACAGTATGTGTGAATTTTCCAGCCCCCTAAAGAAATTTATTATATCCAGGAGGGGACCAAAACCAAATGGAGGTTTCCTTTATAGATATACCCTTACAAAGGGTAACTTCTACTCTGTTTTCAGAGCTTCTCTTGTGTCTGCTGTTTTCTCAAAAATAATCAGCTAAAAATAATCCTAATGTCACCGAGGCATATTTTGGGGTGTCGTATTCTGCTCCCCTTCAATATCAAGAGGGACAGTCATACACCAAGAAAGGGTATATGGGGAACTCAGGAAGATAGATACAAAGATCTGGAAATACTCATCTTGTCCAGAGCTTATGTTTTTTAAGTCTATGTGTTGCTTAGCTTATGTTTGGTTTTACTTTTGCTTTTGTTTCTGAGAAAACAGATGTACAAAGCATCGGCATGATTGCAGGAGCGGTGACAGGTATGGTGGCTGGAGCCCTGCTGATTTTCCTCCTGGTGTGGCTGCTAATCCGACGGAAAGACAAAGAGAGATACGAGGAGGAAGAGAGACCGAATGAAATCCGGTAAACCTCCCGCAAAATCCCCTTCCTCACCTAGGCTGCCTTTCTACCGCCAGCTCCCCAGCGACAACAAAAATGTCCCATTTCCTCTTAACCTTAAATCTGTTAAAAGGATTATTCTGGTGGGTAAGGAGCTCCAGCCTAGGGGCAGGAGGACTGGTTTACCTTGGCTTTCTTGTGAAACTATCCGCAACAGGGACTTAATAGCTAAACTCTGCGTTCCTTCTCATTGCCTTCCACTTGTAAAGGCCATGCAATAGAGAATGGGCCTAGCCTACGGGCCATGAAAGGGCTTCTGCAGACAAACTCCCAGTCAAGGGGACTGCTGTCTAGACATCCAGTAGGGAGTGCCCATTCCCCCAGAGTAACAGGGTGGACCTCCCGGCCAAGGGGCCGCACACCCGCCCAAGCCCGCCGGAAGGGCGCAGGACGCAGGGGGAGTCCCTGTTTCCCTACGTGGTAGCTCGAGGTTTCCACCTTGAGGAGCTGATCGGGCAACCTCAGAAAGCAGCAGCGCAGCGGAAGCTTTCGCAGTCCTGTGGCCCTAAAATCTATCTTTGCTCTTTTTGCTCTTTTTCCTCTTCAGAGAAGATGCCGAAGCCCCGAAAGCCCGCCTTGTGAAACCCAGCTCCTCCTCCTCGGGCTCTCGGAGCTCACGCTCGGGCTCCTCCTCCACGCGCTCCACGGCTAACAGCGGCTCCCGCAGCCAGCGGACACCGTCCTCGGAAGCGGCGCCCCAGCCAGGGCTGGCTACCCACACCTACGGTCCCGTGGGGCCGGAGGCAAGAGGGTCTGAACCAAAGAAAGTCCACCACGCTACCCTGACCAAAGCAGAGAGCACTCCTGGCACGATCCCCAGCCAGAGCAGAGCCTTCCAAACTGTCTGAGTTCGAGCGGACTTGACTCCCATCCTTTCCCAGGAGTCAGGACTCTTCTCGTCATTGACGCCCAGTCACCAGCCACACAACCGCCTCGGACCAAACGAGAGGTCATTTAAGTAGCAGTGACCATTGCATGGGGAGAGATTCAAATGAACACTTTCCTCATATGACAGCAAACAAGGAAAAGGATGTAAGCTGATGGTCTCCAAAAAGGCATCTCACTGTGCCTTTAGACCAGAGCGGGGGCCAAATCTGTGCATTTGGGGACCAGGACCTGTGGTGAGAAAGGCTGGGGAGAGGGGAAGTGAACACACTTAGAATTCCTCACTTGGGCTGTTTTGTGTCAACACTTTGACTCACCACTGTTAAGAAATGAGGTGTTGTTCATAAATTTTCTATGCATTTCTGCAAACCTACTGGATTGCTATGATTATTCAGAGTCAAGCAGAACCCACAGCCTTATATCACACCTATCTGCACCATGAAAAACTCCAAAAAAGGAAACAAGTCTCTTCCATCCTGACCTGACTTTATTTACCAGAAAGTTTGGATATTAATTTCAAGAGGAGTTGAGAAATAGTGGGAGATGGAGAATGACTGAGATTTTCCCACTCTGTTCACTACTAATCTTCCTACTTATATTGAACTAAAAAAAAAGGGAGTCCAAAATGTGTAACAAGGGACTGTGAAAAGCTTTCCATCTTGATGTTCAGAGGGCCACTGACAAATATCAGAAATATAATGCTGGAATAATTGTGGATTTTCCCTCAAATTGGATGTCTCTAAGGACTTCCCTGCTGGATATCTCTGGAGCAAGAAAACAATCATTAGGTGTCGTTTAACAATCTCCTTAGAAAGAAGTCTTCTAGAGAAAGAGATCTTTTCAGAATGCTGGAATATCATCCAACCACAGTCTCTTCTTTCAGTGAACATATGAAATCAGGATTTCAAGACTGACTAGACTAAAAAGGGAGATTAGATCAGCTTTCTCTTAATATGTCAAGGAGTGTCATCAGAAGTTCAGCATTGTACCAAACTTGGAGCTTCCTCCATTGCTTTCATTTTCGGAGAAAGATGTGAA
This sequence comes from Orcinus orca, assembly GCF_937001465.1. NCBI lineage: Eukaryota > Metazoa > Chordata > Mammalia > Artiodactyla > Delphinidae > Orcinus > Orcinus orca. The sequence continues at coordinate 99,294,646 of NC_064566.1, read as the reverse complement.
CCTGGGACTTTTGTTGATTCTAGGCCTTAAATTATCAAAAAGTTCAGGGACTGACCGCTTTTCCTGATGGCACTGCATGGACATCATACCATTCCCTCCTGAGAGGTGGAGACAGAGAGAAATTCAGTATTTTCCCAGTTTAGCCTCTCAGGAAGCCTAGCTCTGGGCTGGAAGGATAGGATATTAACATTTAGGGAAGAGATGGTGAGGATAACTAGTGGGTGGCAGGAGGGATCTAGGTTAGTGCCTGTTAAATACTGTTGGCATCTTGGAAAGAATTAGCAGAAATGATTTACCAGGATAGCTCTCAGAAGAGCTGACACATGGGAGAAGACAGGTGTCTGAGAAATTAAAAGAAAGCAGCCTCCAATACAACTTGCCTTTTTAATAGTTTTCATGACTCTGCTAGTCAAATTCATCCTATGGCAAGAATGCTAAACCTGAAATAGCCCTTCAAAGACTCTGAAGCAAGTGTCAACAGATCACCAGTGGTAGAGCAAAATATTTTTTATTATTAAAAGGACATGGAATTCCCTGGCAGGCCAGTGGTTAGGACTCTGCGCTTTCACTGCCGAGGGTGAGGGTTCAAGCCCTGGTCAGGGAACTAAGGCCCGCAAAAGTAAAAATAAACAAATAAATAGATAAATAAAAATAAAATAAAGTCTTTAAAAAAAAAGGCAGCAGGCTATAGGAAAGAAAAAGTAGTGCTGAATGTGGTGATAAAAGCCCTGTTCCTAAAATGGGAATCAGGCGCTTAAAGGGAAAAAGTTGATCTGGGATTTTGCCCTATTTCTGATTTTCATTTTTACATCTAATTCTCACATAGTACAAATGCATTTCCTTCCAAAATCCTTTAAGAAATAGGGTTTTATCCTTGAGTGAAAGTTTCATCTTGAGTTTTGTCTTCCTCTAAAAAAAATTGGGGGTAATTCCCTGTTAGTCCAGTGGTTAGGACATCATGCTTTCACTGCTGAGGGCATGGGTTCAATCTCTGGTCAAGAAACTAAGATCCCGCAAGCCACGCGGCATGGCCCCCAGCCCCCCACCCCCCCCAAAAAAAAGTTGGGACATAAGAGACATTGAGGAAGTAATGTAAAAAATGCCTGCCATTAGTTTAAGAGGGCTAGCACATTTGGAATGCTTCTTATACTAACACTGCCTCATTGTAAGACATAAACTCCTTACTCCACTTCCTTATTCTTCTGGTAGTGTGGTGTCCAGGCAACATAACACATCTGCTCTGTAATTCTGAGAATTCTCATTCCTAGAGTACTTGAGCCAAATGAGTATGCTGTGGCAGCTGCAGCTCTACCATCACTAGGAATTTGCTCTTATCATTATTTATTACCTTTGAACCTAAGGTTTCCTGTCTATGCCTCTGCAAGCAGGAATCAGTCCCCTTTGCGTGAAAAGGTTTTGATTATTTAAACAGGTTAGTTATTAGAAAACTAAAATACCAGTTGAATATCCATATTATTTTGGAAGTCCATTCATACTGGATATCTACAAAAAATGTCACAAAACAAATTATTACCTGAAATCTGAGAAAGTCCAAGAATTGAAGATTCTGAGAGATAAGGTGCTGAAGTCTTAGTGATAGTGTGCTTCTGTTTCAGTCAGGCTTTTGGGTTCAGATATGACAGGCTCTGGGTTTAAGATAAAGTTTGAGCCACTACTGGTTTCAAACCATATTCCATTAACCTTGCAAGTCAAACAAATTTGATTCTTCAATATGAAACAAAAAAGGATAAAATAGATGGTGGAAGAAAAAGTGTAGGAAGAAGATACAGATGGAATGATGCGGATGTTTAGAAAATAACCATTTCAATAAAATGCACACACTAAACTTAGAACTGTAAAAGAATGAAGTGATGCCTTTGTTGTTACCCTGTATAAGAACAATGTCAAAACTGCCGTTGCGAAAAAGACATATATAATTCTGCTTCATTTCTCGTGTTAAGCTGTTTATATTTCAATTTTAACTTCTAAGTTGCCTTGTAAATGGGACTGTGTTTGATCACAAAAACCAAGTATTTATTACAGGTGCATCTGTGTCGGCAATTTAAAAATAAATAAGTAAAGGTGATACTGTAGGAGAGGCTGAAGCTCATATAACCTGCATTGGAAATTTATTTATTAGCTTGCAGCCAACTGAAGAACAGAAGAACTCAGACTGAATATGATCTATTATTTATTGATTCCAGTCACAAATATACCAAGCACTTTTTTCTCACAAGGCGAGATACTAAGTAGTCCTGGACAAACCAAGTGACGACAAAGTTCATGACAGTTTCCGACCTTAAGGACTTTATCAAAATAAAAATATTTACTAAGCCAGTATTTTATATCAAGGCGAAGTGCCAGTAAAAAAGTACACACTAAGGGGTTCAAAGAAATCTGAAAAGTAAACACTATGAGATTTAAATAAATCTGAAAAAAATTTCACAGAATTAAATGAGGTAATAATATGCAAAGCACTTAGAACAGTGCTTGGCCTGTGACAAGCACTCAAAAAATGTTAATCATGACCCTCCTCCCTAGTCAGAAACTCTAGGCCTCAGACTGGAGCCCCAGGCACCCAAACTTTAACTTTAGATCCTGAGTGGGTTTGAAACCCTGTGCATTTAAAGAGGTGGAGACAGGACATTTATCATTATCTGAACTTTATACATAACACATAAACTCTCATTCTAGTCGATAAGAAGATAGTTCAAATCCTAGAACACGTTTTGAAAATGACCAGAAGGGAAGGTTATCTGTTCAGCTTTCTGTAGTCACTGCTACTAGGTGGGATACCCCAAACCCGTGGATTTAGGCACCCGTTCTACTTTCCACCGGTTCAAATCTTGTAGGTAGTTCAGAGGTTAGTTTAAAAAGCTGCAAAATGTAGGGTGTGGTTCAGAGATTGTACTCGATAAATTGGGTGGGGAGAGAAGTCTGCAGATGCTAAAGAAAACTGCAAGAAGTTTACATCTTTCTCGGCAGTTCGAGTTACACGTGTTTTCAGGAAGGAAATTACTAACAAAAAAAGACCAAAGATTCTGGAATCAAGAGCTAGGTTCTACTGTAGCTCAGCCAGATGTTTAACTTCCCACAAATAACATCTCTGAACCTCATTTCTCTCCTAACACAGGAATGAATGATCTCTCTCTCAGAGAATCGTTTTGATGATTAAATGAAATAACAAATGAAAGCACTTTGCACCCTGTGAAAGCATCATATAAAACGAACTCCTTGGGAAGTGGGGAGAAGTTAGGTACATACCTCCAAGGGCTCAAGCTCACATTTTCCCCCAGAAGGCAAATACAGAAAGGACATCCTTTGATCCAATATTCGAATCTGTCTCTAGGCTTTACTGGCTTGGACAAGGACAAGGTATCTCTCGTCTGACGGCCCTTCTCGAAGTCTGGAGACCTTTCTAATTCCAGCCACGCCACTAAAAGTTCTGCTAGGTGGTCTTAAAAAAAATCTTTTCCCCTATTTGTGCCCGCTCATCTACTAAATAGGAATACTACCTGCCCAGCCTGTTTGAAAGCGCTCACTAGAAAGCATTCAACGTGCTGAGAAAGGCTTAGAGTGACAAGGCCCCAAACACCGCATCATGCGCCGCAATTTGAAATTCTAGGTACTGTTTTCTGCACTCCACTCGTCCAGTAATATTCTCAAGGCGCTTCTGCCTGGTTCCTCGCTTAGTTTTTGCCGAAAGTCAAGGCAGTAAAGATATTACCTCAAATTACTGAAAGTAAGAGGCTCAGGAAGTCTCAATCAAGGACACAGGGCTACCGGAACCCAGGTTCCTTACGCCTGGTTCACTTACAAGGAAAGAGCTCCCTAGCTTTTCTTTTTTTAAACAAATAACTGAGAAGTGAGGGGGCCCGGGCGGGTGGAGAAGGGGCCGAGCCAAGAAGCCGAGTCTGTTCTCGATGGGCGCTGGGGGGGTGACGGAGGCATCCGGGCTCCAAGAAGCGAGTTTAGCCATCTATTTCGCTAAGGATACAGACACAGCATCGGGACCCTGGAGGTTGAGAAGTTGGGCCTCTCCGCACTCTGCGTCGGGGTCAGCCGGCCTCTAGCTACCACAATGAACGGAGGGTCCCGGGGGCCTGCCCGGCTAACCTGTCGTATCCCGCGCAGAGGCGAGACGCCGCGGCGGCCGGCCGGCTCCTTCCATCCCCAGATCTGGGTGCCATTGGGCAAGTTACCCTCGCAGCGCCCTGGGGTCGGAAACTTCGGCCCCGTCGCTCGGGGTCAGTCTTAGGACAGAGCCACGCTGGCTATGTGGGTGTGTGGAATCCCGGAGGGCCTAGAAGACCATCTACAAGGCCGGGGTGGGAGTAAGGGAAAGAGGATGGTGGGGGAGGGGCGCAACCACCTTCGCGGCCATCTTGTCCTCGCTCCACTTCCGCCTTCTCTCCAGGGCTGCAGGCGCCGGACCCCTCCCTGCAGGCCGTGCGCTCTCGCTCCGGGGGTTCCGCAGGAGCCAGATCGCCGATCGCGCTGCTGTCATTGGTTGGTTCCAAGTTGGCCCGCCCCTCTTCCTCCCCCTCCTTCGTCCCTCCCGCCTGCGATTTCTGGGGCGCATGCGCAGAGGCAGACGAGCCCTTCCCCCGCGCCCGGGGTGACTGAGGACTCCCGCGCGCGGGCTCCGTCGGCCCCACCCTCCCTTTCCCCTGAGCCTTTCGGACAGCGGGGGCGAGAATGAAAGTTCCAGAACGCTGCGGTGAGTGCGTCATCGCTAGGCGGGGCGGGCTGGGGCGGGAGAGGGGAGGCCCGAAAGGTAGAGCCGGGTTCGTCATTGGGGCTTGCGGAGGTGGCCGCGCGCCCATTGGCCGAGAGAGCCGTGATGGGCCCTGACAGGGGCGGGCCCCTTCTGGAAGGTTCTGAGGCAGGGTATAAGAGACGGGGCGGAGGACGGAAACCGGTCTCGTTGAACGCGGCGGCAGCTTTGTAGGTTGCTGTATTGTCGTCCAGTGGACCCGGGCCTGCGCTCCAGGTAAGTTAAGATTTCTGTCTTCCAAGGCTTTTGGCGGCCCTTCGGGAGTCTATCGCCCTGCTCAGGCTGCATGGCTTTGCAGCGGCCGGGGGCCTTCTGAGTGTGTCAGGCAGGGTGCGTGCGACGGTTCCTTTGCCCGGCTGGGGACCTTTGTTTCCGAGGGGAGGTAGCCTCCTTGGGGTGCAGTCGGGACGGAGGAGTGGGCTGCGGAGGTCGGGCCGCCCGGAGGGAGAAGAAGCCGCGCCTGTTTGCGGGGCGTGGAACCGGCGCCTTAGAGCTTGTCGTGCCCTATTTCCTTGTTTCAGGACCCATTTTTCTTAAAGGAGGAAGTCATAATTGGCACGCGCCCAAAGTGGGGGAGGGGGCTTCGGACCCTTGCAGGCCTTGCTGTGTTGAGCACGGCGCAGGGGGGGAGGGGAGGGCTAAGGTTCAGCCCGGGGCATGGGACCACGTGCTCAGGTGTGGCGCAGACCCTCTTGGCAGGTGCGTGCTTCCGTCTGCGGCGGGCTCTGCGGTTCGGACGGCAACCTTACTGCAGCACGCCATGCCTGCTCTGACCTTCCCGCGTGGTTATTTCCGACGAGAGCAGTTTCTGGGGCGAGGTTCTAAGCATAATTTGCGGAGTGGTCGTATCTGGTCGCGTTGACTTGGTAAACGTTTTCTAAGTGCTTGAGCCGCCTTTCAAACCATGGACTTTTTTTTTTTTTCTTCCCAGCAACCATGTCTAAGGGACCTGCAGTGGGCATTGATCTTGGCACCACCTATTCTTGTGTGGGTGTCTTCCAGCACGGAAAGGTGGAAATAATTGCCAATGATCAGGGGAACCGAACTACCCCAAGCTATGTCGCCTTTACTGATACTGAACGATTGATCGGTGATGCTGCAAAGAACCAAGTTGCGATGAATCCCACCAACACGGTTTTTGGTAAGCCAGCAAATCTTCATGGTATGAATTCAAGTGATTTCGGCAGTGTGTAATCTGAGAAGTTGTCTCAGAAGGTTGTTAAATGTGAGGCGGCCACGAAAGCCCTAAGGATAGGAAAAGTTTTCTGTAGGGAACTTCAGTGATTATCCTTTTAAGGCTTAAGGTTTGCGGCATCTTGGTCATTCAGAATTTGAATCCATAGGCATCTGGTCTTGGGACGGGTGTAGTGTAATGAAATTCAAGGTAACGTTTGTATTGATACTTTTTGCAGATGCCAAACGCCTCATTGGACGAAGATTTGATGATGCTGTTGTCCAGTCTGATATGAAGCATTGGCCTTTCATGGTGGTGAATGATGCAGGCAGGCCTAAGGTTCAAGTAGAATACAAGGGAGAGACAAAAAGTTTTTATCCAGAGGAGGTGTCATCCATGGTTTTGACAAAGATGAAGGAAATAGCAGAAGCCTATCTTGGGAAGGTGAGTAGTGCACAGTACTGCAGGGGAGGATATAGATGGGGATTACCAGGTGTCCTGATAATGGCGGCGTAAGAGTGAGCAGTAGATAAATCTATCAAAATGGGTGGTAAAACCAGAACGTTGTTTGAGGATGTATCTTTGTGTGTCCAAGTAGATGATATAGTGGTTAAGTTTTAATCTTTTTTTTCCTAGACTGTTACCAATGCTGTTGTCACAGTACCCGCTTACTTTAATGATTCTCAGCGTCAGGCTACCAAAGATGCTGGAACTATTGCTGGGCTCAATGTACTTAGAATTATCAATGAGCCAACTGCTGCTGCTATTGCCTATGGCTTAGACAAAAAGGTAAGTACCATGTTTTATGTATGCGTCACTCGAGATTAGTTTGAGTCACCACAATAGATATGAGAATAATTTGTGTTGTAATTGCAGGTTGGAGCAGAAAGAAATGTGCTGATCTTTGATTTAGGTGGTGGCACTTTTGATGTGTCAATCCTCACTATTGAGGATGGAATCTTTGAGGTCAAATCTACAGCTGGAGATACCCACTTAGGTGGAGAAGACTTTGACAACCGGATGGTCAACCATTTTATTGCAGAATTCAAGCGCAAGCACAAGAAGGACATCAGTGAGAACAAGAGGGCTGTCCGTCGCCTTCGTACTGCTTGTGAGCGTGCTAAGCGCACTCTCTCTTCCAGCACCCAGGCCAGTATTGAGATTGATTCCCTCTATGAAGGAATCGACTTCTATACCTCAATTACCCGTGCCCGATTTGAAGAACTGAATGCTGACTTGTTCCGTGGCACACTAGACCCTGTGGAGAAAGCCCTTCGGGATGCCAAGCTAGACAAGTCTCAGATCCATGATATTGTCCTGGTGGGTGGTTCAACCCGCATCCCCAAGATTCAGAAACTTCTACAAGACTTTTTCAACGGGAAAGAACTGAATAAGAGCATCAACCCTGATGAGGCTGTTGCTTATGGTGCAGGTAATCTTTCTATTCTAGTTAAACAGTTTAACAGGCAGCCTGTTAGGCCTTAGCTAACTGATGAATGATTTTTAAACATTTGTGGTTTCCACCAAAAGCTGTAGCTAATGATGGCAAAACTGTTGGATGTCTGAGTGATTGAGAATGGTTAGTTACATAATGAGTTATTGTAGTACTGTGCTTTATTTAAATTTTTTTTTAATCATATAGCTGTCCAGGCAGCCATTTTATCTGGAGACAAATCTGAAAATGTTCAAGACTTGCTGCTGTTGGATGTCACTCCTCTTTCCCTTGGAATTGAAACTGCTGGTGGAGTCATGACTGTCCTCATCAAGCGCAACACCACCATTCCCACCAAGCAGACGCAGACCTTCACAACCTACTCGGACAACCAGCCCGGTGTACTCATTCAGGTATGTTTCTCTGTGGCCTAGATTACTTGAGGTCCTGTAAAACTGGGGAAGACTTGTTCCGCTGTGATGATGGATTCCAAAACCATTCGTAGTTTCCACCAGAAATCCTGTGTTGGCCAATTCCTTCCTTGGATGTCTGAGCGATCAGTCTTTCCTAATCAAGCTAATACAAATCTGAAGTAGCACAGATATTTGTGAGTTTTTCTTCTTGTCTTTGTGTTTTTATTGTAATTTTGAATTTATTTCTGTTTCATAACAAGGTTTATGAAGGTGAGCGTGCCATGACCAAGGATAACAACCTGCTTGGCAAGTTTGAACTCACAGGCATACCTCCTGCTCCCCGTGGTGTTCCTCAGATTGAAGTCACTTTTGATATTGATGCCAATGGCATCCTCAATGTCTCTGCTGTGGATAAGAGCACAGGAAAAGAGAACAAGATTACCATCACTAATGACAAGGGTAAGTTTGGGCAGTATTCTGTGAGTGTGCTAAGTGCGCACTCTTGAGCACCCAGGCCAGTATTGAGATTGACTCCTTCGTAGAGGGAATCAATTTCTGTATCTGTCATCCATACCTGATTTGAAGAATCAAATGCTGATTTGTTCTGTGGCACCCTGTACCCTGTGGCACTCTTACCTGCTTTTTAGAGGCAGAATTTGGTTTATAATGGTTTTATTTTCCAAGTGTTTCTACTCCTACTCCAAGGGCATTTAACAGAGATCATACTTAGCTGCTAAATGGAGTTGCAGGGTGATGGTGCAGAACTGCAGGTGATAGTCTTGCCTAAAAGGTTGGTTAATTTTACAGGCCGTTTGAGCAAGGAAGACATTGAACGCATGGTTCAGGAAGCAGAGAAGTATAAAGCTGAAGATGAGAAGCAGCGGGATAAGGTGTCTTCAAAGAATTCTCTTGAATCCTATGCTTTCAACATGAAAGCTACTGTTGAGGATGAGAAACTTCAAGGCAAGATTAATGATGAGGACAAACAGAAGATTCTTGATAAGTGTAATGAAATAATCAACTGGCTTGATAAGAACCAGGTTTGTAATTTCTGTTGCCAAAGATTTAAGGGTGCAGGGTTGGGTGTAAAGGGCTTTAGCAAAAGCTTAGGTGGGTGGGTGGGTTTTACAAATTTGTAAGGTCACGATGATGAGAATGGTTCAAAACATTCGCGGTTTCCACCAGAACTACAGATGTTGGCAACTTCCTTCCTTGGATGTCTGAGTGACCCAAGATCTTAAACGTAACTTGATGTGCTGTTGTGTGTCTAGTGTGTCAGATTGATTACATCAGGCTTAGAGTCTTCTATTTGAAGAACTTGTAATAAAATATTTTTATTTTCCTCAGACTGCAGAGAAGGAAGAATTTGAACATCAGCAGAAGGAGCTGGAAAAAGTCTGCAACCCCATCATTACCAAGCTGTACCAGAGCGCAGGAGGCATGCCAGGAGGAATGCCAGGAGGAATGCCCGGGGGCTTCCCTGGTGGTGGAGCTCCTCCGTCTGGTGGTGCCTCCTCTGGGCCCACCATTGAAGAGGTTGATTAAGCCAGCTTAGCATAGGTTTAGCATTATTCCACACAACATTGAAGGACCTAAATTTGTAGCAAATTCCATGGCAGTTTTAAAGTTGAGCTGCTGTAGTAAACTGGGCATTCTTGATACTTGAACATGGAACGTGTGCACAGGGAAAGCAAATAACATTGCACTTTACAAGCACTGTATTGTAAGTGGAAAATGCAATGTCTTAAATAAAACTGTATTTAAAATTGGCACCATAAAATTGTTTTGATTCTGTTTACAAGGGCAGTAAGGTAGTGTTCGGGTTTGGGGGTTGAACAACTTTCTGGCCTAATAAGTATTACAACAGCATCTGGGTTGTCAATGACAAATTGTTACGTCTAGGCAACTGCCTGAACCTTTTAAATTAAGGTATAAAAAATGGGAAAATGTGTAGACCTTTTGCTAGCTAGGCTCATTTAGTACTAAGTCTACATAAGTGTTAGTGTAGTTTGAACTGCAGGTCATCGTGCTTTCCAGTGTTTGTTAGACTGGAAAGGGGCATCACAGATATTTTTGAGTATTCCATGTGGTATACCTGAAACCATCTGAGGGTTCAAAAGAGGATAAATTTGAGGCCAAAATTAGGACAAGGAAATATCCTGTCAGAAGTAACAACATGTGGTATACACAGGTGACTTCAGGTAGAGTGTCCATTTGAAATCCTTTAATCCGTGGGCAGAGGCTTTTCTGTTTTCTCACCTGAGTATTAAGGGCTGGGAATTAATGGAGCTAGCTGTAAGGTTGGCATAGTTATGTCCCTTGACCCCTTTGAAACAGACGTTAAGGAAATTGTCTAATTCTGATCTCATCTTAAATCATAGCCAACTGTAACTCAGCAACTTCAGGCAGAACAATTGTGTTTACCAAGCCTAATTACGCTGGACTGTCTTTAGGTAAGCTTGCTTAGGAGCAAAGGCCGCCTCATTGGTTCTTTGTTCATTGGGCCATTGGTATGTTAGCTTGAGTTGACAAGCCAGAAGGTATTGCACCTGAGTGAATCCTGTAAAGTCATGTTTGTGTGAGATGGGCCTGCTTAGTGCCAACCAGCCACCTAGTGGTCACTTGGGAAGATTCTCAGTTTTGGTATGGTGGGATGTCTTGGGTCACAGTTCATTCTCAGCAGAATGACCCAATCTTAGTTTCTGCTTTAGCTTTCCTTCACCTTTCTGTAGCAGTTCTTGGATGACCCAACTAGCATAATGCAGATGACAGTTGAGCTTCATAAGAGTTTCCCCAATAACTACCTAGCGTTGACCCTCCCTTGTTCAGGTTAGTGGGTATAGCTAAAGGCTATAATTCGTAAAACAGCTGATGTTTCTTCTAAAAATACATCAAATTGACTAAGTTTAGTGCCTTAGGTGTGTGTTAATGTTTGGCAACTCTCCAGGAGTTTATAGCACTGCACCCAATTTGTTTTTTCCAAGGGTTACAAATGAAAGCGTAGTTGATATACCTTTTTTTGCACCTGTTTTCAAGTGAGTGGGAATCTGACCTGTGTTTTAGTATTTACTGCATTGTTTGTGAACCTGGAGCAAACCATGTGTGGTGGTTTTTTGAGACCACTCTCAAGGAAGTAATATGTCTCGTGCATGAACCATGGGATCTTGGTAAGAAAATTGAAGATCAAGTGTGATAGTGAAAATTAGCACAAGGCCTAGTGGAAGGTTATCAGTAGTAGCCATTACTGGAAGTTGTTGAATTTCAAGTTACATAAGTTGTAAGTTTCATCAGTGAAATAAAACTATTTCCTTTACACAGGTGGGAGAAACAATGCATTGCTGGGCCTGTCTAGTAGAAAATAAGTGGGGTCAGGGAGGAGCTACGGATTAGGTTAACAATTTGCTAGGTTTAATTATACAGTGGAGGGGGGGAGCCAGCCAGGCATTCGAATTTGGGGTAGACTTATTCCAAGACCTGTATGTTCCCTCCTGCATCCCAGTGTAGTGAATTATGAAGTACTGGTTCATCTCAATGTAGAGCCTGGGGTTCATGTGTACTGGAAGGGATTTCTTTAAACCAAGGGAATTTGTAATCTTGCTTCTGAAAACACTTGCAATTACGTGCTTAAGAACTTGGTCCCAGTGTCCTTCAGATAATTCCGTTTGTCTTTCTTTCCCCCCATCAGTCCTTTGGGTGTTCAAACTTGGAGACTTACGTTTTGCGAGAAGTCTAAGCAGTCTGGGGATTTGAACCCAATGACTCAAGTCAATTTTTGTCTTTCACTTTGCCTTATTTTTTAGTTTCCTGCTGTGGGCTAAGCCCTGACTGCAGGAGTAGATACAGAAGCTGGGGAAGATGTGTTCCAGCCTTATAGGAGAGACTGACATTCACAAGATGAAGACAGTTACAAAATGGCACTCTTTTTGCGGGGAAACAATGGCAGTAAGTGTAAGTTAGATTGTTTATTACAGCCTAGAAGATGATGTGGAGAAGGTGGCCATAAGAACAGCATTTACAGTTCTCCATTCAGTCTAGATAGTTTAATGGTTTTGGCTTGTCTTACTCTATTTGATTATCCTAACAACCTTAAGAGTGATGGTTGGATCGTCTGGCTGTGCATGTGTAAGTCTGTATAGGATGATGACAAAAGCAATTTCACTTGTGTGTGGATGATTATAATGAATTGTTATAAATCTAAGGTCATGGCCCTGGGATGCCTGGCATTTAAATTTTGCACAGGGCACCATTGGATCAGAAAGTGAGAGCAAAAAAGTTCAGTGGCCCTCAATCTCCATGTCCAATTTTAAGAGTTACATGCTGGTTTCAGCTGCACTTAGCAATAACATGGTTATGTTTAAAAATGTATTTTTATGGAGAAACTGATTGTAATTTTTAAACTACTAAGGGAATAATTTTCGTCTTAGAAGCCACAGCAGTACATTTACTCCCAGTAACATTACTGTAGTTATTTATGTACTTAAAATGTACTGTAAAGAAAACGATGCCTGCAAACAATTCTTTGCTGAAACAATATTGAGTACCTACAATATACTTTCTTAGGAAAAATAGCCTTTTGGGTTCTGTTAAGGTGAAATGGGTGATTGGTGGGACATAAATAGGAAAGGCTGAGGATTTTCTTTTCTTTGGTGTATATGGCTGTAAGGACATCTTTATCCACTAGATGGCAGTAAGCTATTTAGAAAACTACTTGGGTCGCTGAGAGAGGCTGCTGGAACATTTTCACTAAGGTTTGTGCTTTTTGTTTCACAAGTTGCCTAACTAGAAGCACAGTAAATGCTGAGGAAAGAAAGCTCCGAATGTTCACGTTCCAGGCAAATCATTCCCGGCTGAATAAGTTGAGCAAGTGCCTTGACTGTGGGGTATGGGTTTGAGGAGAGATTTTTAGGGTACTTGGGACAGACAGGTTAAATACAGACAGAGCTTTGAAATACGCAGGAAAAAAAGATGAGTCTCCCCGGGAAGAGAAAACAGTCTTTCCTGATCCGCTCTTTCTAGTTTAAAACGCTGTTATTTCCCTCATCACCCTTGACTCCGACTCCTGAGACTCATGACTTGTATGAAATGTTTGAATTCCTCACCAAGCTGAAACTCATGAGTGCAAGAATATCCACGCACTCCTACAGTTCCAGCCAGTGTCTGGCCCATTGTAAACATACAATGTCAAGTGAATGAACGAGAAGGGATGGAGCAGGCACCCCAGAAGTTAGTGATAGAATGTGTTCCCTTTGGGCTTTATGATGCTATGGTCATGGCTCTTGGAGTGGTGAGAGGCAGGCTGGCTGGCTGGCTGAGTTCAGGCTCCCTGCAGATCTCCACTACAGTTCCTCCTTGCAGGGTGGGGGAGCCAACATTAGAGCTGCATGAGATGAGGAAACGATCAAGCCCAGAGCAGCTCTAGCCAAATGAAAGTTGGCAGTAACAGAACTGTCCAAGTCTTTGACCTAAAGGACCACCTGCAGTCTTCAGATTGCCCCTGAGATCTGGGCAGTGTGTGGCATGAGTGGGATGAGCAGAAGTAGTGTACATAGTCTCTGCAATATGAGAGGACAGTCAGGGCCTGCCAGGAGAACTGAAGCCTAAAGCTGGGCCACAGAACACTCAGGATGCAGCCGGCCCCAGGACCCTAAGAAAAAGGCTGCCAATCTTGACCTTGCATTAGACACCAAAAACACAAGCAGCAAAAGAAAACATTGGGCTTCATAAAAAGTAAAAATGTGCTTCAAAGGATACCATCAAGAAAGTGAAGAAAGACAACCTACAGCATTGGGGAAGATATTTGCATGTCATAGAGCTAACAAAGTAGTACTATCCAGCATGTATTACAAAAACTCTTAAAACTTAAAAAAGAAACCAATGTTTATAATGGACAAAAGAAGATACAGAAATAGCTAATAATCATATGGGAAGAAGCTCAACATCAGTAGCCATCAGAGAAATGCAAATCAAATCCACAGTGAGGCAGAACTTGATATCCACTAGAATGCCTAGACAAGAACAAGTTGGCAAGGATGTGCAGGAATTGGAACCCTCATACACCGCTGGTGCGCATGTAAAATGGTGCAGCGGGTCTGGAAAACAATCTGCAGTTCCTCAAAAGTTAGAATTAACATATGACCCAGGCATTCTACTCATAGTTATGTACCCAAGAGAAATTAAAAAATCCACACAAACATTTATACACAAATGTTCACAGCAGGATTATAATAACTGGAAAGTGGCAATAACCCAAATGTCCATCAGCAAATGGATGAGTGAAACATGGCATGTCCATACAATGGAATAGTATTCAGCAGTAAAGGGGAATGAAGTACTGATACATGCTACAACATGGATGATCCTTGAAAACAGGGCAGTGACAAAAGCCCACATATTGTATGATTATGTGGAATGTTCAGAGTAGGCACATCCTTTGAGATAGAGGTGGTTTCCTAGGGCTGGGGGAAAGGCCAGTTGGGGGAAAATGCAGTTATTGCAAACAGGTATGGGGTTTTGGGATGGTGAAATCATTCTAAAGTGGTTGTGGCAATGGTTGCATAGTTCTGTGAATATACTAAAAATATTGAATTGCATACTTTAAATAGATGAATTAATGAATAGTGTGGTATATGAATAGTATTTCAACAAAGCACTTAAAAATCTTTTTTGAGTTAGAAAAGAAGGAGGCTGCAGAGCTGGCTTCCCCAAAGTGGGGGGAGAGAGAATGTATGTGAATATGAAACCATATTCTTACTCTCAAGGAAGTAAGTAATAACATTGGCTGTGTGGTGGTTTTCCGTTTTATCCCCCAGCTTTATTGACATAATTGTCATATAACATGGTATAAGTTTAAGGTGTACAAAGTGTTGATTTGATACATGTTGTGAAGTGATCACAACAATAAGGTTAGTTTTTCTGACTTAACAAATACCGTATATTAACGCATATATATGGAATCTAGAAAAAACGGTGCAGATGAACCTATTTCCAGGGCAGGAATAAAGATGCAGACATAGAGAACGGACATGTGGACACAGTGAAGGAAGGGGAGGGTGGGATGAATTGGGAGATTAGGATTGACATATATACACTACCATATAAAAAATAGGTAGCTAGTGGGAACCTGCTGTATAGCACAGGGAGCTCAGCTCGGTGCTCTGTGATGATCTAGATGGGTGGGATGGGGTGGGGGAGTGGGAGGGAGATCCAAAAGGGAGGGTATATATGTATACATATAGCTGATTCACTTCCTGTTGCACAGCAGAAAGTAACAGCATTGTAAAGCAGTTATACTCCAATTAAAGAAACAATGAGGTTAATTAGTATCTCCATCATCTCACATAATTACTGTTTTATTTTTGTGGTGAGAACATTTAAAATCTACTCTCAGCAACTTCCAAGTATATAATGCAGTGTTGTTAAATATAGTCACCAAGCTGTACATTATTAGATCCCCCAAACTTACTCATCTTGTGACTGGAAGTGTGTACCCTTTCACCAAATCCTCCCATTTCTCCACTGCCCTATGCTGTTGCCTTCTAATGTCTACACATCCCTTTGAGACTGTGGACTCTCAAACCAAGCTGATACAGCTTCCAAACCCAAGAGTTGAAAAAATTAGATTGGGCTGAAAAGAAAGCAGGCTGCAGGCAAGTAACCACTTGAAAATACATTGAACGGACTTCCCTGGTGGCACAGTGATTAAGAATCCGCCCGCCAACACAAGGGACACGGGTTCAAGCCCTGGTCCGGGAAGATCCCACATGCCGCAGAGCAACTAAGCCCATGCGCCACAACTAGTGAGCCTGCGTACCACAACTACTGAAGCCTGTGCACCTAGAGCCTGTGTTCCGCAACAAGAGAAGCCACCGCAATGAGAATAAGGCGCACCGAAACGAAGAGTAGGCCCCGCTCACCGCATAAAGCCCGCGCACAGCAATGAAGACCCAACGCAAACAAAAGTAACTAAATTTAAAAAAAAATTAGATCAAGCCACATTAAAAAAACCAAAACAGACATTGCAAATATTCATCAGAAACCTTATTTATTTGTTGATTTAGTGTTTTTCGTGTGTCTGGGACCTGCTGTGTTGTTTACTACCTGTGTGACCTTCAGTGAATTATTCTTTCTGAAGCTGATTATCTTTACCTATGAAATGGGGATTATAATAATCAGCCATTAGGTGTGTTATGAGGATTAAGTGAGCCAGGGTATGTGGAGAGTTTAGCTCTGTGCCTGACGCATAGAGTACGTGCTAGTAAGGGTTATTAACTATTAATTAAATGAATTAAGTGATAATATTAACATTTCCTAAGGCTGCCATAACAAGGTACCAAAAACTTAAACAACAGAAGTGTATCGTGCTGTGGTTCTGGAGGCCAGCAGCCGGAAATCACGGTGTTGGCAGAGCCATGCTCCCTGCATGCTCAGGGAGGGAGCTGCCCTGTGCCTCCCTTCTGGCTTCGGGTGGCCTCCTGTGTCCTTGGGCTTAAGGATGCAGCACTCCAGTCACATGACTGTCTTCTCCCTGTGTGTCTTCACATTGTCTTCCCTCGGTGCACGTCTGTGTCCAAATTTCCTTTTTTTATGAGGACACCAGTCGTACTAGGTTAGGGCCCACGCTAGTGACCTCATTTTAACTAGATTACCCTGTAAAGACTGTTTGCAAATAAGGTTACATTCTGAGGTTGTGGGGATGAAGACTTTAACTTTTTTTTTTTAATGGAGGGGGGTACATAGTTCAACCCATAACAATCACATTCCCTGTTATCAAGAAGAGGAATCTCCTCCCCAGCTTTTGCACAAGAATAGAAAGTAAACGAGACGAAATCGAAATACCTGTTCTTTTGTGGGACCAATAAAAAGGCTTTTTCATTGCAGTCTCTTTCCCTGAACCGCAGGTCACCAGCTGTGGGCAGTGTTCCTCTCTATCCCTTTACCAGCCCTTGGTCCCTCTGGATTTTCCAACAATGCCTAATTCTGTTATTTCCAGTGATTTCCCTGTGGGCAGCAGTTTATTTCTGTCATCAAGTCTCTGATGAAATCTTTAGCCATGAAATATTTAGTCCAATCCCAACAAATCGTATATGGTGTTAATATGTCACAAGCTGCCCGCGGCCTGCATTATGTGGTAATTTGGAAGCAAGAGAAGTGATAATATGGGGCCGGGCTTCTTTTGTGAGCTCGCATTAATGCTGGAGCTGGTGTTGTCAATTGACAGCCCATCGATTTGGGCTAATAGTGTGTGGAGGGGGCAGAATTGGGGCGAGGTAGGGAATAAAGGATATTGACAGCCAGTCGCCAGGATCCTGGCAGCTTTTAATCTATTATTGCCCTCTTTTAATGCAACTTCCGTGTCAACTGCATTTACTTCCACCAGCTCTGCCTGCTGTGCTGAACTGTGAAGCCAGTGGGATGCCACCCCCAGAGTGGCCCAAAGTTCCCCGGTATTGATTCTTTGATGCTCTGGGGTGTGAATTATAATTATTTAATTAAGCTCTTTAATGGGTATCAACTATGAACCTTCGCCAGCCCAGGCTGGGGTGGGTGGCCAGGGTGAGGTCCTCGTCATTAATCTGTGTTCATCTCGTTGCCACCAATTGTCCTAACCTCGACCCTCTTTTTTTCCTCCTATTATCGCATCTATGGTTTTAGTGGGAAGCAGGTCGATCTACTCTCAGAGAGGAGCTGGGAAGGGGAGTTGCTGATTTGGGGAGGCTGGAGGGAAGTCCATGGTTGAGCAGATTGCAGTGTCAGCTGTTCACACTGAGGGAGCTAGTCACTCTTGTCAGATCTGCTCTGCCCAGTTCTAGTTTGCCTATGCAGGGAGGTGATGCAAGAGATCTCGCAGCCACTTCCTTGTGTAGCTTTGAGTCCTATTTTAGATCAGGAATATTCCACACCCTCACTTAAGTCATTCATCAGCCTTCCCAGAGTACAAAGTACTGCCTTGTGCCCTCAGGGAACTTCAACTCTAGTAAGCGGTAGAGGGATCAATAAGTAAATAAGTAGCCACAAGACACTAATGAGCCTTGAGAAGGGGCAAAGTATAGGAAGTTATGGCACCCCATGGGAGGGGCCTTGACCCAGGCTTGGGGGTCAAGGAGGGCTTCCTGGAGGGACAAATTCCTAAACTGAACCTGAAGAATGAGTAGGAGGTAGTCATAGGAAAGAGGAAGGGCATGCTAGTCAGTGGAACAGCATGTTGGAAAGGCCTGGCAATGAAAGAGAAGGCCCAAGAAATTTGGAGACCTCATCTAGTTGAGGCCAATACTTGTATGAGGTGGGGACAGGTCCCTCTCCCAACCTGGGTTCTTGTCTTCTACCTGCCTGTCATGCTGATAAAGCTCATCAGGAGCTTCAGGAAGCTCAAAAAGTCCCGGATGGTATTTCCCATCATTTTGTCAGATGCTTTTGTGTTTCTACCATACTTTCTTCTAGGCCAAGAGTGATTTTTACTTCACTTGTTTAGTTCATGTGGTGGTTTTAAAACATGTCTGCAATTTTTTTGAGCACTCCTGTCATCAAGGAATGGAGTCTAATTCCTCTCCCCATGAATATGGGCTGGCCTCGGGGACTGACTTCTAATGGGTAGAAGGTGGAGCAGGCAACTCTGGGTAACTTCCAAGTCTAGATTATTAAATTCCTACTGCTTCCACCTGGTTCTCTGGACATTCACTGTAGAGTCTTCAGCTGCCCTGTAGGAAGTCTGGTCCCCTGAGTCCCCCATGTGGAAAGACCACATAGAAAGAGATGCTTGAGGAACCTCATTGTTGAGTGGTCCTAGTCTGGGTACCAGACACATGAGTGAAGCAACCTTGGAGTTGACTCCAGCCCCAGCCGTCAACTGACTACATCTTCATTCAGAGAGCCCCTGAGTGAGAATTGGTCAGCTGAGCCCAGTCAACCTCCAGATTTATGGGCAAAATAAATGATTGTTCTTGTTTTAAGCTACTGTTTTAGGGTGATCTGTTACACAGTGACAGGTAATTGGAACAGTTAAGTTTGGTAAAGTTTGTGTTTGATTAAGTTTGATTATCATAGCTTGATAGTAAGTCTTCAATTCAGGCAGTCATAGTCCCCCAATTTTGTTTTTCTTTTTCAAATTTGTTTTGACTCTTAGATCTTTTTCTTTTCCATGTAAATTTAAAAAATCAACTCATTTCTTTGAGTTTTTTTTTTAATTTTTAAATTAATTTATTTATTTATGGCTGTGTTGGGTCTTCGTTTCTGTGCGAGGGCTTTCTCTAGTTGTGGCAAGCGGGAGCCACTCTTCATCGCGGTGCGCGGGCCTCTCACTATCACGGCCTCTCTTGTTGCGGAGCACAGGCTCCAGACGCGCAGGCTCAGTAATTGTGGCTCACGGGCCCAGTTGCTCCGCGGCATGTGGGATCTTCCCAGACCAGGGCTCGAACCCATGTCCCCTGCATTGGCAGGCAGATTCTCAACCACTGTGCCACCAGGGAAGCCCAAAAAATCAACTCATTTCTTTTAAAAAAAATGTCCTTCTTGAATTATAATTGGAATTTTAATGACTATAGATTAAATTGGGTAAAGCTGATACCTTAACAATATTGAATACCAACCCATGAACGTGGCATAGCTTGCCGTTTTTTTAGGTCTTCTTTAATTTCTGTCAGCAATGTTTTGTAGTTTAGAATGAAGAAAGCTTCTGCCTTTTTTTAATCGGTTTTCATTTACATTTTTTAATGCTATTGTAAATAGAACTGTTTTCAAATTTTCATTTTCCAATTACTTGCTCTTACTTTGTAAGAATACAGCGGAACTTAAATGTTGACCATGTATTGTGTGATCTTGCTAAATTCACTTATTAATTCCAGTACTGGTTTTGAAGAGTTTCTTAAGATTTTTTCCATAAGCAATCATGTTATCTGCAAGGAAAGATGATTTATTTCTTCCTTTCCAATATGTACATATTTTACTTATTTTTCTTTCCTTATTGCTTTGGCTGAGACCATCAGTAAAATGTGGAATAGAATGGTGAGAGTGGACATCCTTTGCCTTGTTTCTGATCTTAGGAGGAGAGCATTTAATATTTCACCATTAAGTATGATATTAACTTTGGGTTTTTCATAGATATTCTTTAACAAATTGGGTTTTGGTATCATGCTTGTATTAAGGGTAAATTTGAGCATGGCAGCCTGTCCATGATAAAACTGCCAGCAAAGACCAGGATGGAGGAAGGAGACTAACGCAAGAAATGTAGGTGCTCACAATTTAAAGAAAATGACTGAAACTGAAAACAGGAAGTGTTGCAAAATGTGGTTTTCAGAGACAGCCTGCCTGGGAAGAATGGACATAGGTAGGGCCAAGAGAGAATAAAATCCTCAAGATGGGACTTGTGGGCTTAGAATGGCTTCCTTCTTCCTCTCCACCTGCTGATCTATTCTTTTTTTTTTTAAATAAATTTATTTTATTTTATTTATTTTTGGCTGCGTTGGGTCTTCGTTGCTGCATGCGGGCTTTCTCTAGTTGTGGCAAGTGGGGGCTACTCTTTGTTGCCATGGATGGGCTTCTCATTGCGGTGGCTTCTCCTGTTGCGGAGCACGGGCACTAGGTGCATGGGCTTCAGTAGTTGTGGCACATGGGCTCAGTAGTTGTGGCTCGCGGGCTCTAGAGCGCAGGCTCAATAGTTGTGGCACACGGGCTTAATTGCTCCGCGGCATGTGGGATCTTCCTGGACAAGGGCTGGAACCTGTGTCCCCTGCATTGGCAGGTGGATTCTTACCACTGTGCCACCAGGGAAGTCCCAATCTATTCATTTTTCAAAAGCTGAAATAGTCCCTCTCGGGATTCTCCTGGGCAACGTGGGTGACGCCCCCATTCATTGCTCCCTATACATTTGATACCTTTATTAGAGCACTTTTCACACATTTTGGAGCTGTCTGTGTGGCTGGCTCTCTCCCCGTGGACAGTGAGATCCTTTGAGGTAGGGACTGAGGCTTCTCCATTTTCATATTCCCCCTACCCCTTTGAGGCCTTGCCTCCCTGGGAATCACGGAGCAGAATCAGAGCTCTGGGGTCTGCGTAGCATGTTCCTCCAGCTGTGCAAACCTCAACAAGTTTTCCCTCTGAAAATGCTTTTCTTTAAAATATGATTTCCTTCTAAGAAGTTGTACCTAAGTTGTTTCTTACTTGTGGGAGATTCCGTTTTCTCATTTATAAAGAAAGGAATAATAATACCTATCTTAGAGGTAGTTGCTACCTGGTCTTTTTTGGGTGTAGGCACTTAGTGCATATGTGTTGAATCAAGGGACACAGTTTCTTTTACTGGAACAGAGGTGTGGCTTAGAGATGAACAAATGGACAATCTTGCATGGTCCCAGACACAGGGTGAGTGGAAACTTAATTAGTTAAATCCTACCAGGCTTTAGAAAGTGTATACTGTAATGCAGTGGAGTTCCCAATCCAATTAGAACTTGAATTTCTTTTTTATAACAAATATTTTATAATATCTGTTTACTATTCTGGAATGAAATTCATAGGTAATCAAAATATTGCATTTAATGTTCTAATTATAAATCTGAAAAAGAGTGAAAGAAAAAATTTGCAATAAAATGACGTGTGTTTCAATAGACGCTCAAGTTCAGTTAAACTGGAAGACATAACTAGTGGGATGCTCACCCCTTCTGCAGAATCCTTGTGAAAGCAGAATTCAGGCCATTGTTTTGGTGGCTTAGACATCAGTGGCACTGCTGTCAAGATACACTCTTCTGAAATGCTGACCAAATCTTTGTATTGTCCCAAATGAAGCAAGGACATTCATTTCTTATTTTACATGGTATTCACCTTCTGGAAAAATTCAGTGTATTTTTCAGTTGTGCAAAAAAGACTTCATGTTATTTTTATACAACATTATTTATAGAAAGCTTTTTTTTTTTTTTTTTTTTTTTTTTTGCGGTACGCGGGCCTCTCACTGCTGTGGCCTCTCCCGTTGCGGAGCACAGGCTCCAGACGCGCAGGCTCAGCGGCCATGGCTCACGGGCCCAGCCACTCCGCGACATGTGGGATCTTCCCGGACCGGGGCACGAACCTGTCTCCCCTGCATCGGCAGGCGGACTCTCAACCACTGCACCACCACGGAAGCCCTAGAAAGCTTTTTCATCTACATGAATATCTGGAAGACATTCAGAAATCACTCTGGGTTCAAAAACCCTGGCACTGCCTCTTTTTGTCTATGTGGCCACTTCACATTCAGTGTCTTCATCTGTAAAAGGTGGGTGATATACTCAGTCACAAGGCACGCAAAGGTTTAAATGACAGGGTAGCAAATGACACTCTGTACAGTATCAAGTATCCAGTGCTCAGAAGTAGCTAATATATATTGAGCATTTATTATATGTCATGAATAGTAACAACGCTCTGAGTTCAGTGCCATTATTGACTCTAGTTTTCAGTTGAGTAAGTGAGGCCCAAGTTACTTGCCCAAGTTCACGTAAGAAGGAACACAGCAGAAATGTGAACACAGGTGACTCCCAAGCCTGTTTGGTTCCCCTCCACGCTGTACTGAGCCTACCATGAGCAGTGCCAGGCAAGACTATCCCTGAAATTGGCCAAAATTGATCCCTCCTGAAAGCCCACCACTCTTACAAAGGATCTCCACTGGCTAATGCTCTAGAGTGCTTCCATGATCTGAGGAGGAGAAGGCAGCTAGGCCAAGTGACAGAGGAGGGTGCAAAGGGCACGCAGAGAGTTCTCATCTGGGGAGTCCTGAACTGTAATCATGCCAGGGTCTTAAGTGGTTGAGGTGGTGTCCTGAATTGAATAGGCCACTTGCTTTAAGGACAGGCTGATTTGGGCTGAGTATAAAGACTAATTTCCCAACATTTAGAGCCATCTGACAATTCACATCAACGCTGAGAAAGCACCTGGTGTGTTCGTAGTGTTATGCTGACTCCAGAGGGGCACAGAAATGAGTCCCAGAGACTCTGTCTTAGGAGCCCACAGTGGAGAAATCAGCATAAGTCTCTGTTAGGCTGGAAAAGGAAAGCCTGGGGCAGCTGAGCTACCTACTCTTTTCTTTAAAATTAAATTTATTTTTAATTTTTATTTAATTTATTTATTATTTATTATTTTTTTAGTTTTTGGTCATGCCATGCGGCATGCGGGATCTTAGTTCCCCAACCAGGGATCAAACCTGTGCCTCCTGCAGTGGAAGCATGGAGTCCTAACCACTGGGCTGCCACGGAATTCCCAAAATTTTTATTTTTAAAAAATTTTTATTTTATATTGGACTATAGTTGATTTACAGTGCTGTGTTATTTTCAGGTGTCCAGCAGAGTGAATCAGTTATACATATACATATGTCTATTCTTTTTCAGATTCTTTTCCCATTTAGGGAAAAGAATAACAGAATATTATTACAGAATATTGAGCAGAGTTCCCTGTGCTATACAATAGGTCCTTTTTGTTTATCTGTTTTAAATATAGTAGCGTGTATATGTCAATCCCAAACTCCCAATTTATCCCTCTCCACCCTTTCCCCTTTAGGTAACCATAAGTTTGTTTTCTAAGTCTCTGAGTCTATTTCTATTTTGTAAATAAGTTCATTTGTATCACTTTTTTTAGATTCCACATATAAGTGATGTCATATGATATTTGTCTTTCTCTTTCTGACTTCACTTAGTATGATAATCTCCAGGTCCATCCATGTTGCTGCAAATGGCATTATTTCATTCCTTTTAATGGCTGAGTAATAGTCCATTGTATATATGTACCACATCTTCTTTATCCATTCATCTGTCAATGGACATTTAGATTGCTTCCATATCTTGGCTTCAGGAAACAACGCTGCAATGGACATTGGAGTGCATGTATCCTTTTGAACCATGTTATTCACCGGATATATGCCTAGGAGTGGGATTGCTGGATCATATGGTAGCTCTATTTTTAGTTTTTTAAGGAACCTCCATACTGTTCTCCATAATGGCTATACCAGTTTACATTCTCACCAACAGTGTAAGAGGGTTCCCTTTTCTCCACACCCTCTCCAGCATTTATTATTTGTAGACTTTTTGATGATAGCCATTCTGACTGGTGTGAGGTGATACCTCATTGCAGTTTTGATTTGCATTTCTCTAATAATTAGCCATGTCGAGCATCTTTTCATGTGCCTCTTGGCTATCTGTATGTCTTCTTTGGAGAAATATCTAGGTCTTCTGCACATTTTTTTAAACTTTTTATTTTATATTGGAGTATAGCTGATTAGCAATGTTGTGATAGTTTCAGGTGCACAACAAAGTGACTCAACCATACATGTACATGTATCCATTCTCCCCCAGAGGCCCCTCCCATCCATTCTGCCCATTTTTTGATTGTTTTTTTCTGTTTCTTTGATATTGAGCTGTATGAGCTGTTTGTAAATTTTGGAGATTAATCCCTTGTTGGTCACATCGTTTGCAAATATTTTCTCCCATTCTGTGGGTTGCCTTTTTGTTTTGTTTATGGTTTCTTTTGCTGTGCAAAAGCTTTTGAGTTTAATTAGGTCCCATTTGATTATTTTGGGTTTTATTTCCATTACGCTAAGAGACGGATTGAAAAAGATATTGCTGCTGCGATTTATGTCTAAGAGTGTTCTGCCTATGTTTTCCTCTAAGAGTTTTATAATATCTGGTCTTACATTAAGGTCTTTAATCCATTTTGAATTTATTTTTGTGTATGGTGTTAGGGAGCCTTCTAGTTTCATTCTTTTTTTTTTTTTACATCTTTATTGCAGTATAATTGCTTTACAATGGTGTGGTAGTTTCTGCTTTATAACAAAGTGAATCAGTTATACATATACATATATTCCCATATCTCTTCCCTCTTGCGTCTGCCTCCCTCCCACCCTCCCTATCTCACCCCTCCAGGCGGTCACAAAGCACCGATCTGATATCCCTGTCCTATACGGCTGCTTCCCACTAGCTATCTACCTTACGTTTGGTAGTGTATATATGTCCATGCCTCTCTCTCGCTTTGTCACAGCTTACCTTTCCCCCTCCCCACATCCTCAAGTCCATTCTCTAGTAAGTTTGTGTCTTTATTCCTGTCTTACCCCTAGGTTCTTCATGATATTTTTTTCTTAAATTCCATATATACGTGTTAGCATACGGTATTTGTCTTTCTCTTTCTGACTTACTTCACTCTGTATGACAGACTCTAGGTCCATCCACCTCATTACAAATAGCTCAATTTCGTTTCTTTTTATGGCTGAGTAATATTCCATTGTATATATGTGCCACATTTTCTTTATCCATTCATCCAATGATGGACACTTAGGTTGTTTCCATCTCCGGGCTATTATAAATAGAGCTGCAATGAACATTTTGGTACATGACTCTTTTTGAATTATGGTTTTCTCAGGGTGTATGCCCAGTAGTGGGATTGCTGGGTCATATGGTAGTTCTAGTTGTAGTTTTTAAAGGAACCTCCGTACTGTTCTCCATAGTGGCTGTACCAATTCACATTCCCACCAGCAGTGCAGGAGTGTTCCCTTTTCTCCACACCCTCTCCAGCATTTATTGTTTCTAGATTTTTTGATGATGGCCATTCTGACTGGTGTGAGATGATATCTCATTGTAGTTTTGATTTGCATTTCTTTAATGATTAATGATGTTCATTATTCTTTCATGTGTTTGTTGGCAGTCCGTATATCTTCTTTAAAGAAATTTCTATTTAGGTCTTCTGCCCATTTTTGGATTGGGTTGTTTGGTTTTTTTGTTATTGAGCTGCTTATAAATTTTGGAGATTAATCCTTTGTCAGTTGCTTCATTTGCAAATATTTTCTCCCATTCTGAGGGTTGTCTTTTGGTCTTGTTTATGGTTTCCTTTGCTATGCAAAAGCTTTGAGGTTTCATTAGGTCCCATTTGTTTATTTTTGTTTTTACTTCCATTTCTCTAGGAGGTGGGTCAAAAAGGATCTTGCTGTGATTTATGTCATACAGTGTTCTGCCTATGTTTTCCTCTAAGAATTTGATAGTTTCTGGCCTTACATTTAGGTCTTTAATCCATTTTGAGCTTATTTTTGTGTATGGTGTTAGGGAGTGATCTAATCTCATACTTTTATATGTACCTGTCCAGTTTTCCCAGCACCACTTATTGAAGAGGCTGTCCTTTCTCCACTGTCCATTCCTGCCTCCTTTATCAAAGATAAGGTGACCATATGTGCGTGGGTTTATCTCTGGGCTTTCTTTTTTTTTTTTAATTAATTAATTAATTTATTTATTTATTTATTTATGCTGGCTGTGTTGGGGTCTTAATTTCTGTGCGAGGGCTTTCTCTAGTTGCGGCGAGCGGGGGCCACTCTTCATCGTGGTGCACGGGCCTCTCACTGTCACGGCCTCTCGTTGCGGAGCACAGGCTCCAGACGCGCAGGCTCAGTAGCCGTGGCTCACGGGCCCAGTCGCTCCGCAGCATGTGGGATCTTCCCAGACCAGGGCTCGAACCCGTGTTCCCTGCATTGGCAGGCAGATTCTCAACCACTGCGCCACCGGGGAAGCCCCTGTTAATATGGTGTATCACATTGATTGATTTGCGTTTATTCCTGGAATAAACCCCACTTGATCATGGTGTATGATCCTTTCAATGTGCTGTTGGATTCTGTTTGCTAGTATTTTGTTGAGGATTTTTGCATCTATGTTCATCAGTGATATTGGCGTGTAGTTTTCTTTCTTTGTGACATCCTTGTCTGGTTTTGGTATCAGGGTGATGGTGGCCTCGTAGAATGAGTTTGGGAGTGTTCCTCCCTCTGCTATATTTTGGAAGAGTTTGAGAAGGACAGGTGTTAGCTCTTCTCTAAATGTTTGATAGAATTCGCCTGTGAAGCCATCTGGTCCTGGGCTTTTGTTTGTTGGAAGATTTTTAATCACAGTTTCAATTTCAGTGCTTGTGACTGGTCTGTTCATATTTTCTATTTCTTCCTGATTCAGTCTTGGCAGGTTGTGCCTTTCTAAGAATTTGTCCATTTCTTCCAGGTTGTCCATTTTATTGGCATAGAGTTGCTTGTAGTAATCTCTCTTGATCTTTTGTATTTCTGCAGTGTCAGTTGTTACTTCTCCTTTTTCATTTCTAATTCTATTGATTTGAGTCTTCTCCCTTTTTTTCTTGATGAGTCTGGCTAATGGTTTATCAATTTTGTTTATCTTCTCAAAGAACCAGCTTTTAGTTTTATTGATCTTTGCTATCATTTCCTTCATTTCTTTTTCATTTATTTCTGATCTGATTTTTATGATTTCTTTCCTTCTGCTAACTTTGGGGTTTTTTTGTTCTTCTTTCTCTAATTGCTTTAGGTGCAAGGTTATGTTGTTTATTAGAGATGTTTCCTGTTTCTTAAGGTAGGATTGTATTGCTATAAACTTCCCTCTTAGAACTGCTTTTGCTGCATCCCATAGGTTTTGGGTCGTCATGTCTCCATTGTCATTTGTTTCTAGGTATTTTTTAATTTCCTCTTTGATTTCTTCAGTGATCACTTCATTATTAAGTAGTATATTGTTTAGCCTCCATGTGTTTGTATTTTTTACAGATCTTCTCCTGTAATTGATATCAAGTCTCATAGCGTTGTGGTCGGAAAAGATACTTGATACAATTTCAATTTTCTTAAATTTACCAAGGCTTGATTTGTGACCCAAGATATGATCTATCCTGGAGAATGTTCCATGAGCACTTGAGAAGAAAGTGTATTCTGTTGTTTTTGGATGGAATGTCCTATAAATATCAATTAAGTCCATCTTGTTTAATGTATCATTTAAAGCTTGTGTTTCCTTATTTATTTTCATTTTGGATGATCTGTCCATTGGTGAAACTGGGGTGTTAAAGTCCCCTACTATGATTGTGTTACTGTCGATTTCCCCTTTTATGGCTGTTAGTATTTGCCTTATGTATTTAGGTGCTCCTATGTTGGGTGCATAAATATTTACAATTGTTATATCTTCTTCTTGGATCAATCCCTTGATCATTATGTAGTGTCCTCCTTTGTCTCTTGTAATAGTCTTTATTTTAAAGTCTGTTTTGTCTGATATGAGAATTGCTACTCCAGCTTTCTTTTGATTTCCATTTGCATGGAATATCTTTTTCCATCCCCTCACTTTCAGTCTGTATGTGTCCCTAGGTCTGAAGTGGGTCTCTTGTAGACAGCATATATACGGGTCTTGTTTTTGTATCCATTCAGCCAGTCTGTGTCTTTTTGTGGGAGCATTTAATCCATTTACATTTAAGGTAATTATTGATATGTATGTTCCTATTCCCATTTTCTTAATTGTTTTGGGTTTGTTATTGTAGGTCTTTTCCTCCTCTTGTGTTTCTTGCCTAGAGAAGTTCCTTTAGCATTTGTTGTAAAGCTGGTTTGGTGGTGCTGAACTCTCTCAGCTTTTGCTTGTCTGTAAAGGTTTTAATTTCTCCATCAAATCTGAATGAGATCCTTGCTGGATAGAGTAATCTTGATTGCAGGTTTTTCTCCTTCATCACTTTAAATATCTCCTGCCAGTCTCTTCTGGCTTGCAGAGTTTCTGCTGAAAGATCAGCTGTTAACATTATGAGGATTCCCTTGTGTGTTATTTGTTGTTTTTCCCTTTCTGCTTTTAATATGTTTTCTTTGTATTTAATTTTTGACAGTTTGATTAATATGTGTCTTGGCGTATTTCTCCTTGGATGTATCCTGTATGGGACTCTCTGTGCTTCCTGGACTTGATTAACTATTTCCTTTCCCATATTAGGGAAGTTTTCAACTACAATCTCTTCAAATATTTTCTCAGTCCCTTTCTTTTTCTCTTCTTCTTCTGGAACCCCTATAATTCGAATGTTGGTGCGTTTAATGTTGTCCCAGAGGTCTCTGAGACTGTCCTCAGTTCTTTTCATTCTTTTTTCTTTATTCTGCTCTGCAGTAGTTATTTCCACTATTTTATCTTCCAGGTCACTTATCCGTTCTTCTGCCTCAGTTATTCTGCTATTGATCCCATCTAGAGTATTTTTAATTTCATTTATTGTGTTGTTCATCGTTGCTTGTTTCATCTTTAGTTCTTCTAGGTCCTTGTTAAATGTTTCTTGCATTTTCTCTATTCTATTTCCAAGGTTTTGGATCATCTTTACTATCATTATTCTGAATTCTTTTTCAGGTAGACTGCCTATTTCCTCTTCATTTGTTAGGTCTGGTGGGTTTTTATCTTGCTCCTTCATCTGCTGTGTGTTTTTCTGTCTTCTTATTTTCCTTATCTTACTGTGTTTGGGGTCTCCTATTTGCAGGCTGCAGGTTCATAGTTCCTGTTGTTTTTGGTGTCTGTCCCCAGTGGCTAAGGTTGGTTCAGTGGGTTGTGTAGGCCTCCTGTTGGAGGGGACTTGTGCCTGTGTTCTGGTGGATGAGGCTGGATTTTGTCTTTCTGGTGGGCAGGTCCATGTCTGGTGGTGTGTTTTGGGGTGTCTGTGGCCTTCTTATGATTTTAGGCAGCCTCTCTGCTAATGGGTGGGGTTGTGTTCCTGTCTTAATAGTTGTTTGGAATAGGGTGTCCAGCACGGTAGCTTGCTGGTCATTGAGTGAAGCTGGGTGCTGGTGTTGAGATGGAGATCTCTGGGAGATTTTCACCATTTGATATTATGTGGAGCTGGGAGGTCTCTTGTGGACCAGTGTCCTGAAGTTGGTTCTCCCACCTCAGAGACACAGCACTGACTCCTGGCTGCAGCAACAAGAGCCTTTCATCCACATGGCTCAGAATAAAATGGAGAAAAAGTAGAAAGAATTAGTAGAAGAAAGAAAGAAAGAAAGGAGGGAGGGAGGGAGGGAGGGAGGAAGGAGGGAAGGAAGAAAAAAAGAAAGAAAGAAAGAAGATAAAATAAGATAAAATATAAAGTTATTAAAACAAAAAATATTAAGAGAAAAAAAATTAAAAAAAAAAAACAGACGGATAGAACCCTAGGACAAATGGTGGAAGCAAAGCTATACAGACAAAATCTCACACAGAAGCATACACATACACACTCACAAAAAGAGGAAAAGGGGAAAAAATCATAAATCTTGCTCTCAAGGTCCACCTCCTCAATTTGGGATGATCCGTTGTCTATTCATGTATTCCACAGATGCAGGGTACATCAAGTTGATTGTGGAGCTTTAATCCGCTGCTTCTGAGGCTGCTGGGAGAGATTTCCCTTTCTCTTCTTTGTTCTCACAGCTCCCAGGGGCTCAGCTTTGGATTTGGCCCCGCCTCTGCATGTAGGTCGCCAGAGGGCGTCTGTTCTTCGCTCAGACATGCCGGGGTTAAAGGAGCAGCTGATTCGGGGTCTCTGGCTCACTCAGGCCGGGGGGAGGGACGGGCACGGAGTGCGGGGCGAGCCTGCGGCGGCAGAGGCCGCCGGGACGTTGCACCAGCCTGAGGCGTGCCGTGCGTTCTCCCAGGGAAGTTGTCCTTGGATCCCGGGACCCTGGCAGTGGCGGGCTGCACAGACTCCCTGGAAGGGGGTTGTGGATAGTGACCTGTGCTCGCACACAGGCTTCTTAGTGGTGGCAGCAGCAGCCTTAGCATCTCATGCCCGTCTTTGGGGTCCGTGCTTTTAGCCGCGGCTCGCGCCCGTCTCTGGAGCTCCTTTAAGCAGTGCTCTCAATCCCCTCTCCTCGCACACCAGGAAACAAAGAGGGAAGAAAAAGTCTCTTGCCTCTTTGGCAGCTCCAGACCTTTTCCTGGACTCCCTCCCGGCCAGCTGTGGTGCACTAACCCCCTGCAGGCTGTGTTCACGCCGCCAACCCCAATCCTCTCCCTGTGCTCCAACCGAAGCCCGAGCCTCAGCTCCCAGCCCCGCCCGCCCCGGCGGTTGAGCAGACAAGCCTCTCGGGCTGGTGAGTGCCGGTCGACACCGATCCTCTGTTAGGGAATCTCTCCGCTTTGCCCTCCGCACCTCTGTTGCTGTGCTCTCCTCCGCGGCTCCGAAGCTTTCCCCCTCTGCCACCCGCAGTCTCTGCCCGCAAAGGGGCTTCCTAGTGTGTGGAAACCTTTCCTCCTTAACAGCTCCCTCCCACTGGTGCAGGTCCCGTCCCTATCCTTTTGTCTCTGTTTATTCTTATTTCTTTTGTCCTACCCAGGTACCTGGGGAGTTTCTTGCCTTTTGGGAGGTCTGAGGTCTTCTGCCAGCGTTCAGTAGGTGTTCTGTAGGAGTTGTTCCATGTGTAGATGTATTTCTGGTGTATCTGTGGGGAGGAAGGTGATCTCCATGTCTTACTCTTCCACCATCTTCCCCTCGTCCCCCTAGTTTCATTCTTTTACGTGTAGCTGTCCAGTTTTCCCAGCACCACTTATTGAAGAGACTGTCCTTTCTCTATTGTATATTCTTGCCTCCTTTTTCATAGATTAATTGACCAAAGGTGCGTGGGTTTATTTCTGGGCATTCTATCCTGTTCCAGTGATCTATATTTCTGTTTTTGTGCCAGTACCATACTGTTTTGATGACTGTAGGTTTGTAGTATAGTCTGAAATCAGGGAGCCTGAGTCCTCCAGCTCCATTTTTCTTTCTCAAGATTGCTTTGTCTATTTGGAGTCTTCTGTGTTTCCATACAAATTAAAAAATTTTTTTGTTCTAGTTCTGTGGAAAATGCATTGGTAATTTGATAGGGATTGCATTGAATCTGTGGGCTACCTACTCTTCATAGTTGAAGAGTGTGAATATATCAGGGTTACTCTGGAGGTCAGAACCGGCATCTGTGGCTGAGTCGAAGTAACAGGAAGCAATTTGGGGGCTGTCAGTTATGAAGTTATTTTCTCTAGTGCCAAACCAATTCTTTTAGGCTCTGCTTCTTTTTTTTTTTTTGCGGTACACGGACCTCTCACTGTTGTGGCCTCTCCCGTTTCGGAGCACAGGCTCTAGATGCGCAGGCCCAGCGGCCATGGCTCACGGGCCCAGCCGCTCCGCGGCATGTGGGATCTTCCCGGACGGGGGCACGAACCCGTGTCCCCTGCATCGGCAGGCGGACTCCCAACCACTGCGCCACCAGGGAAGCCCCCAAGACTCTGCTTTTTGTTGTAGGGCCTGGGACTCTGAAAATCATATTTCTCCTTTCCAGCTGGATCATTGTTAAGTTCGCCAGTTAGGGGGCATCAAAGGGAGCCTGGAGAGCAGGAGGAAGGATAAGGGACGTCCATGTTCTGGTTTGCTGCTACTGATAGCGTTACTCAGCAGTGGCCCTCCGCCATGACAGTGGCAATTTGTTCTAGTGTTCAGCTGTTTTTCAGCACACCCGGAGCAAATATCATTGTGGCCCTTCAGAGGTTATCAGCACTGGGTAAAACTGCCCCCTCAGAGGTCTCAGTCACAGCTCCACTGGGCTCCCCTCCAACCTCCTGAGGTCCCAGCGGTAACGAGGCAGTGCCCTTCCTCAGAGGTCTGGGTCCAGCTTTACTGGGGACTCATCTAAGCTTCTAGGCTCCAGTAGCCTCTCCCCGTCCCTTTGTGCCCCAGCCTTGGATAAGGTGACTGAAGTTATTATCTCTGTATTACCTCAGTGTCCCCTTTTAGCTTTGTCAGTTATCCAGTACCTAGCTTCTTACAGGAAATTCTCTCCATTGAAATCACTAGTATGGTTTCTGGTTTCTTCACTGGACCCTGACTTAATTACTGTCAAGAAAGTTTCATTTAATACTTATATATAGCACTTACTATATAGAAGACACTGTTCTAAACACTTTGATAAATAGCTCATTTAAACCATAATCACATTCTCCTGTAGGTACTGTTATAAATCCCCCTTTCCTA
Source organism: Orcinus orca (assembly GCF_937001465.1). NCBI lineage: Eukaryota > Metazoa > Chordata > Mammalia > Artiodactyla > Delphinidae > Orcinus > Orcinus orca. The sequence goes on along the minus strand of NC_064566.1, from coordinate 99,262,130 downwards.
GGGTGGGAAACCGAAATACAGACTGGGTAAGTAACTTGCCCAAGATCACACAGATAATAAATTGCAAAGCCGAGGTTTGGACCAAAGATTTCTGGCTTGAGTTCCTACTTTCACCCATTTTCTCTCTGTTGCTGTTAACTAGCAGTAGTGCCCAGATTAGAGTCTAGGACAACTGACTTCATTCTAGCATTCTCCTGCTGCCATGCTAATGGTAGGGCACGTTGCCACTCTAGGCTGGAATTCCGTTTGGTGAGCCTTCCAACACTCGGATACCAATTTATATTACCTTTTTATAAACTTCCTGTCACGTATCTCAAGAAGTTCTATGTTATATTGGTTCACCACTTATAGTTAAAAGTTCCCTAGGGCCTTGCATGGTGTCCGGCACTGTGCAGAGTAGATACACAAAGATGTATTTAAAGAGAGGCTGGGTATATAATTACTGTTAGTATTCATATTATCAGCAACACCTAATATTTATATTAACTGTTAAAAAAGTTTTTTTTTAAGATTTAAAATATTTTTAATTGGGGTAAAGTACATATAACAAATGTTACCATCTTAACCATTTTTAAGTGTACAGTGCAGTAGTGTTGAGTATATTCACAGTGTTGTACACCCAATCTCCAGAAGTTTTCCATCTTATAAAACTGAATCTCTGCACCCGTGAAGCAACAACTCCCCGTTTCCCACTCCCCCCAGCCCCTGGGAAAGTAGAAGTACCATTATATTTTCTAACGGTGACTATTCTAGAAACCTCATATAATATGTAAGACCTTTTTATAGCCAACTAATTTTTACCGTCTTAATCTTATTTGATTACAACAATCTCTTTTTAAAATAAATTTATTTGTTTATTTTTGGCGGCATTGCATCTTCGTTGCTGCACGCAGGCTTTCTCTAGTTTCGGCGAGCAGGGGCTACTCTTCCTTGCGGTGTGTGGGCTTCTCATTTTGGTGGCTTCTCTTGTTTCAGAGTTCAGGCTCTAGGTGCGTGGGCTCAGTAGTTGTGGCTCGTGGGTTCTAGAATGCAGGCTCAGTAGTGTGGCTTACGGGCTTAGTTGCTCCATGGCATGTGGGATCTTCCCGGACCAGGGATCGAACCCCTGTCCCCTGTATTGGCAGGCAGATTCTTAACCACTGCACCACCAGGGAAGTCCTACAACAATAATCTTATAAGCAGGTAGGACAGAGCCTTTTAGAGTCCTGGACCATTTCCATTTTTCTTTTTTAGACTCTGACGATATTAAGAAACCTGAAACTGAGATTTAAAAAATTGTGATATATTAACATTTTTATTACATGGAATAAATGAATACTTTAAAAAATACAATGCCATATGCTTGTCCCGGACAAAATTTGTTTTAAAAAATCCTTTAGAATGTGCCACAGAAGGTGTGGTGAAGCTGTGTGACACATCAGCTTGAAAGTGGAGGATGAACATCTTTCACTCTCATCAGTATTTCTCTGCAGTTGAATGTATACTCATTTTGAGATAATGTCAAAATGTAAATTTAGGGAGCTTCAATTAATGTGAGACTCAGGTGAAATGACTCTTTCTCTCCATCAACACTTCCCATTGGGAAAGTCCATGGGGTAGATGTCATCCCCATTTTTACAAACCAGAAGGGTCTCAGCAAGCATTGTTCCTAGTTGAAGATAGGACAGCAGATTTGGTGGTGGTGTCAAGACCTGAACTCAGGTTTTTGGCTGGAAGTGTAAACACTCCAAGCACCAAGCCCTACTCACCGGGCTGTCCACCTTTGGGTTCACTGCCAACACAAGCAGAATGTTAATAAGGCTGCTGTAAAGGACACTGCTGGGTTCTGCTGAACGTGCTGATTGAAGTGGGCTGCCTCGGAGGTAGTGAGAACCCAGGCTCTGGGAGCAGTCAAGAAGAGGTTTGCCGAACATGATTTGGGTTTGCTGCAGAGGAGAATCAAGAGTAGGGGGTGGGAGTGAGGAGGAGGGCGTTGCGTGAGATTATTTCTACTTTCCCTTCAGAGCCCCCAGCATGGAGCTAAGCCCAAACCATCAGCATGTCTGCTCTCTGGGGGGAGGCCGTCTGGGCTGCACGCTCATTCCCCCACCTTTTCATTTGCAGCAACCTGCCGCTGGTTGTTGGGCAGCCGCAGCTTAATTTGTGCAATTGGGCCCTGGTTTCCCTAGGAAAACAGTCCGGGTGCCTGGGCCATCCATCAGTATTCTCTTCAGTCCCCCGACAGCTGCTCACTGCGGGCTGGCTCAACCTGTGCTGACCTCATCTTCTCACACAGAGCACAGGAGGGTTTGGAAAAAATTAGTTATATTAGTGACTCCCCGAAACACTCCGTTTACTTGTGATATGACAAATATTTCAGCCATTAGGATCTGTCTCTTATCATCTTAAATGCACTCACTTACATTCCAAATCACTACTTAATTTAAAAGCCTATTTGTCAAGATTGTCGCAGGCCCAGGGAAAAGGAGAGACAGACACTCAGCTCTGGCTGGAATAGAATCAGACTTGGAACCTTGATTGAATCTTTCTCCCCAAGACTTATGCTCAGTCAGGTACGATCTAAACACGCCGGAAGCAAGAGACTTAAAGGGAAACCCACACTGGAGAGATTTATAAACTCTGCTCTGAAGTGGCAGAGTGGCAAATGTCTTTATTGCTGGGTGTCCTTGTGCTCCCCAACCCCTAGACATAGTGACTCATTCAGTGAACATTTATTGTACCCCTAGGATATGCTGAGGGTATCTGAGGGTACAAAGATGAAGGGGCAAGTCCCTGTGCTCAAAGCTGTTTTCAGTTTATTATTAACAGTAAGCATTTATTGAGCACTGTTGGCCAGCTATGCTGTAAGAGTCAACCCTCCCTTGCCGGGGGTTCTGCATCCGCAGGTGTGGAGGGCCAGCTGTACTAGGCCATTTTATATAAGGGACTTGAGCATCTGTGAATTTCGGTATCTGTGGGGGTCTTGGAACAAATCCCCCGCAGATGCCGAGGGATGCCTGTACATGCTTTTTTCTTTTAGTCTGCCCCATAATCTTGGGTAATACATTTTATTCCCATTTTACAAATGAGAAGACTAGTCTAATTCTTTAAAATCCATAATATTAAACACTGTGCAATACTGTCTCCCCCCAAAAAACTTCCCCTAGTGGAATTTGTAAATGAAAAGTTTCTGGAATAGACCCACATTCTACAGACGTGTATTGCATGGTCAAGATATTGATATGCTGTCCGATCTGCAACAGGGACAGAACTGTTCTCAGCATGTGAGATGTAAGGACCGATAGAATTCATCGTGACAGCCATGTGTAGTCTGTACACATCAGACACCTTGTTATTTACATTATTAGATACTTCTCATTTTCCTTTATTTTGGTCTCTTTGGTTCCTCTTGAAGTTTGGGCAATTTTTTTTTCTTCTTTTAAGTTTCAGCATTTTTCAGTTGTGCTAAAGGGAAGCGAGGAAGGACACTCATCCTACCTGGGCTTGGGTTTGAAGGTTAAAAGCAGAGATAGCAGCCTCCTTGGGATACAGCATGGAGGTGATGGGAGATTTTCAACTTGGGTGACTCCTGGGCACCCGTCTGTGCCAGGAGACGTGGCCCCTCACCTCCCAGCTGGTTGATTCAGCGGTAGACTCTTGACTCAAACTTGGAGCCAAGAGACCTGGACACCAGGTTTTGGAGCAGTCACATAATGACAACTCAGACTTTGCACAACTCCTGCTGTGGAGAGCCCCTGTAGCAGTTACCTATTGCTGCATAACAAATACTCCAAAGTGTAGTGGCTTCAAATAGACATTTATGGTTTCCCATAACTCTGTGAATTGGCTGGGAAGCTCTTCTTCTGGGCCCACTCATGCAGCTGCATTCAGGTGGCAGATTGACTGGGAACTGAGCCTGGGGTGGCTTTCTTTTCATGTGGTCTTGTATCCTCATGAAGTCTAGACCAGGCTTCTTCACATGCTGAGACAGTGTTCCAAGAGGGAAAAGGCAAGACACTGCAGCCCAAGTCTCCCCCGATGTTTTACCATTCAAAACCTGCTGCAAGCTAGTCTGGAGTGAAGGGGTGGAGACATAGACTCCATTTCTTTTTTTCTTTGTTTAAAATATTTATTTATTTTGGCTGTGCCAGGTCTTACTCACGGCACACGGGATCTTAGTTGTGGCATGCATGTGGGATCTAGTTCCCTGACCAGGGATCAAACCCAGGCCTCTGCATTGGGAGTGTGGAGTCTTACCCACTGGGCCACGAGGGAAGTCCCTGAGCTCCATTTCTTTTTTTTTTTTGCGGATGCGCAGGCTCAGCGGCCATGGCTCATGGGCCCAGCCGCTCTGCGTGCGGTATGTGGGATCTTCCCATACCGGGGCATGAACCCGTGTCCCCTGCATCAGCAGGTGGACTCTCAACCACAGTGCCACCAGGGAAGCCCTGAACTCCATTTCTTGATGGGAGGAGCTGCAAACAATTGTGGCCCAAGGATGGACTGTGGCAGATTAAAAATGGACACAAATTATTTTGTGGTCTTTCCCATTAAGGGGTGGAGTCTGTTTCCTCAACCCTGGAATCTGGGCTATTCTGGTGACGTTCTTTGACCAACAGAACATAAGAGAAGTTACAGGCCTTACAGCTCCACTCTCACCCCCTTGAAGCATTTCCCATCACCATGTGAAGAGGCTGGTTTAGCCTCCTTGAAGATAAAAGATCAGTGGAAAGAGAGGGCCAGTCTTCACAGCCTTCCCAGCTGAGCCCAGCCCCAGTCTGTCCACCAGCTAAATGTTGTCACATGAGTAAGTCCAGGAGAAACCAACCGAAGTTATTTCCAGCCAACACATAAGGGGAATGAGAAGTAATATGCTATTATTTTAAGTCACTAAGTTTTGTGCTGGTTTGCTCTGCTGCAGTAGAAAAATAAAACAGCTCCCAGCCTGTCCTACTCGAAGGGCTCTCCCCAAAGTGTGACTGGTCAGCACTTCGTTTGATCCTGTGACTATCCTGCTAATAGGTCTTTTTTCCCCTCAAGGCAGTCAGAGGCTATTTCTGTTGCTTGTAATGAATACTCAGTATAAGAGAACCCCAGGCAAAGGGAAGAAACTCCCTGTATTCTGGACCCTTTGGTCCATACCCAATCCAGGTGGAAGGTCTCTTTGCAAAATTAAAAAAAAAAAAAGAAGAAGAAGAAGAAATTAGGATTTATTGCATAATCTCTATTTGCCAAGATCTTTACTAGCTTTTAAAAATTTACCCTTTACATCTTTTTTCTTACATTAAAAATCTTGGGGGCTTCCCTGGTGGCGCAGTGGTTGAGAGTCCGCCTGCCGATGCAGGGGACACGGGTTCGTGCCCCGGTCTGGGAAGATCCCACATGCCGCGGAGCGGCTGGGCCTGTGAGCCATGGCCGCTGAGCCTGCGCGTCCAGAGCCTGTGCTCCGCAACGGGAGAGGCCACAGCAGTGAGAGGCCCGCGTACCGCAAAAAAGAAAAAAAAAAAAAAATCTTGGTTTCTGACAATGTTAGTATAATTACTTATTAGCATTGTTCTACAATTCATAAAATAGTTTTAAAATAATTGCATTAATATTATTACTAACAATTGAACTACCAAATGAAGTTTAAAGTTTCTCTCCAGCTTTATTTGCCTTTAGAATACATTTCTCTATTACTGTGGTCTAACGTCACTTGGACTAATTCTTCTCTCTGAGTGTTTATTCATCAAATTGATTTATAGTTAATTTTGCTCATTTTAACTTTTAGAAATTACTTTTTAACATACATACTGTCATTTTTAAATATATAAACCATTTATATGTTTCCAAAGTCAAATTGATATGTTATATTTAAAGAAATCTTGCTTCCAACTATCATCCTGCCAATCCTCCCTCACTTTTATTAGCTTGTGATCTATTTTTCCGTGTTTCTTTTTGCAAATATAAGCAAATTCACATGCATATTTGCACTTGGCTCCTCCTCCCCCTGTTTACACAAAAGGTGACACTCTATATACATATATGTCCCACATCTGGCTTTTTTCACTGAGTATATCCTAGAGATCACTGTACATCAGCATATACGGGTCTATCCCATTGCTTTTTACAGCTTCACTGTATCCATTGCATGCATGTACCATACATTCAACTAGACATCCATGGACGTTTGAATTGTGAATTGTTTCCGATTATTTGCAATTACACATAATGCTGCAAAGATTAACTTTATATAAGTTGTTTTGAATGTTTGCTAGTGTATCTTTGGGGTAGATTCCTAGTAGTGAGATTTCTGGATCAAAGGGTTAATGCACATGTTTTTCTAGATATTCACAAATCCCCTTCTAATAGAGTGATGCCTTTTTGAGTCCCCAACATCGAATGAGTGTCTATTTCCCCACCACTTCATCAATAGACTATACTCTTGAACTTTGGGATTTTTGCCAATCTGATAGATATAAAGCAGTATCTCAATATAGTTTTATTTTGCATTGCCCTTATTATGAGTGAGGTAGTGAGTCTTCCCATGTATTGGATGACTATGTTCATTTTTCTGCCTGTTCAGATCTTCGCATGGACTTTTAAGTATTATATTGACATACAGTAATAATGTCAGAACAACCAATAGGTAGGGGGCTGGTATCATTACTTCCCCTTATAAAGATGAGAAAATGGCCAGTTAGAGAGGTTAAGTCATTTACCCAAGGTTACACAGCTAATATGCGGCTGAAGTCACACTCCTGACACTTAGGCCCTGTGGATTCTCTATGGATCTATTTCCAGGAGTGAAACTTGGAGCTTCAGTGTTTTGCTTTCAATAAAGGATCAGCATGTGGATGTCACATCCCTGACACAGGACTGCTTTAGGAGATTCTGCCATGACTGGGCCTAGTGGAGGGCAGGGGAACCTGTGCTTATAAACAGGAGGATGGTACCCGATGTGTCACCTAGCAGCACCCAGCACCCTGGGGCCTTTTGAGTCTCATTGGTGGAGGACAGTGGTGAGACCTGCAACCTATTTAATTCTGTTAGAGAATCAGTGAGGTGCTTGATGAAGCCATTAACTGGGGTTCGTGTCTCCATTCTACTTATAAGACTCCAGGAGGGCAAATGCTGATGGAAATTTATTGATTTCTTTTTCTGCCTTTACCGAATGGGTCAAATCCATGGTATAACACTGCTGGTTCCAATTAAAATCACCTGTTAGCTTACAAAGGTTGGCCCTTTCCACCCTCCCCCTCCTCCCCCATTTAAAAAGGGTTTAAAAGATTTTCATTTAATTGATTTGCTGTAAAATGCCCTTTACAATTACCCAGATAAACTAGGCATCACCTGTGGAGTAAGAGCCAATTTGAGCTGTTTATCAAGACTTCACCTCTGGCCACTTCTCACCCTGGGGTCTTGATTCTCTGTATTGATAGTTTGCATCTGTCAACATTGGATATTTTTAGTGGGCTGCAGAAAGCTTTTAGGGAGATGGGGATGGTGGGGCTGCATCTTTGAGCAGGTGAAGAAAGCATGATGGTTTTGTGGTTTTTTTTGTATGAAGTGAGAATGCCCTATTGTGCTGAAAACAAGTTCAGAAAATCAGTCCTGGCCCCATATGCCTAAAAATAATCAGAGTGGGCCCCATTTAAAAACCAGGCAGCAGGGCTCAAGGAAATGGGAAGGCAGGCAGTGGATAAAACTGAGTAACAAAATTTGCCCAGTTTCTCTTGGTCTGGGTTTAATGTCAAGCTGTATTTTAATGTTAGGAGAAAGCTGGGGAGCTTTTATAAGAGCTGTCTGTGAAGTGACATTTGTGTTCTTTGAGCTGATGGGGGGCAGGTTAGAAGTGATGGAGGATGGGAAGCAAAGAAAGCAGGACATAAGGCTATTTATTCTAGGTCTTGTGTATTTCTGAAGCTATGTTCTTGAATCCACTTAATCACAGAAACAGTATCAGTCCTGGCTACAGAATTATGAAAAAAAATTGATATCAGAAAGCAAAAAAATAGATAAATGTGGCAGAGGAAAGATATATTCTGCCAACTATAGACCAATAATGAAATTGATCATGGCAAAGTTATAGAATAAATCATGAAAAAGAAATGTTTTCTGCCATTTTTGAAGGAGACGTACCTTTGAAAGAAGAATGAGGTATAATTTCCATTCTGACAAGGCCATGCTCTAGACGTAGGGAGTCTTGATGTAATAGGGTGGTTGAAGAGAGTAAATGACAGAAACTTATGGAAATTCTTGGCACATAGTAGATGCATGATAAATACTAGTCGTTCTACTTCAGGCTTTCAATCCATCCTTGTCAAACGACTTCAGAGACTTGTCTCCTTCTGCCATCTCTCCTTCCTCCTCGCCTTCATTCTCGACTCTGCTGTGAACCCCACCTTCCACCAACACTGCTCTCTCCTTATTTCCAGTGACCAACTGGTCACTAAAGTCAATGGATATTCTCAGTTCTTATTTTGCTTGAACTCTTTGAGAATTTTGACGTTGTTAATGTCTCTCTTCTCTACGAACTTTTTTCTGCCCTTGGGTTCTCTGACATCACGCTCTCCTGGGTTTTCTCTATTCTATCTATAGAATAACAGAAATGCCAGCATTTCTCTGCTGTTCCTTAACCAATAGTGTTACTCGAGGAACGCTCCTAGATTCCATTCCCCACTCTTCTTTTTTCTTTTTTTGGCCACACTGCGCAGCTTGTGGGGTCTTTGTTCCCCGACCAGGGATCGAACCTGAGCCCTCAGCAGTGAAAGCGCAGAGTCCTGACCACCGGACCGCTAGGGAATTCCCTCCCCACTCTTCTTGGAAGTGATTTCAAAACAATGCCTATCAAAATCTCATCAAGGTGGACAACTGAATAGCCATACAAAATAAAGAATTTAGACCCCTACTTCACACCATATACAAAAATTAACTCAAAATTGATCAAAGTTCTAAATGCAACTGCTAAAACTATAAAACTCTTAGAAGAAAACATAGGTGTAAATCTTTGTGAACTTGGATTTGGTCAATGGTTTCTTAGATATAACACCAAAAACAAAAGCAGCAAGAGAAATATAGACAAACAGGACATCATCAAAATTAAAAGCTTTTGCATGTTAAAATATATCATCAAGAAAGTGAAGGGGCTTCCCTGGTGGCGCAGTGGTTGAGAGTCCGCCTGCCGATGCAGGGGACGTGGGTTCGTGCCCCGGTCCCGGAAGATCCCACATGCCGCGGGGCGGCTGGGCGCATGAGCCATGGCCGCTGAGCCTGCGTGTCCAGAGCCTGTGCTCCGCAACGGGAGAGGCCGCGGCGGTGAGAGGCCCGTGTACCGCAAAAAAAAGAAAAAAAGAAAAGAAAGTGAAAGACAACCAAAACAATGGGAGAGAGATTTTATAAATCATACATATGATAAGAGATTTGTATCAAGAATTCATAAAAAGCTTTTACAGCTCAATGATTAAAAGAAAAATAGCCCAATTTAAATATGGGGACTAGATCTGAATAGACATTTCTTCATAGAAGATATACAGATGGCCAAGAAGCACATGGAAAGATGTTCAACACCATCAGCCATCAGAAAAATGCACCTCCAGTCCACAAGATACCATTTCATATTGACTAGGATGTTGAAAAGTTGGAACTCTTATGCACTACTGGTGTGAATGTAAAATGGTGCAGCCATTTTTGTGTGTGTGTGTTTGTTTGTTTGGGGCCACACCATGAAGCTTGCGAGATCTCAGTTCCCTGGCCAGGGATCAAACCCGGGCCACAGCAGTGAAAGAGCCAAACCCTAGCCACTAGACTGCCAGGGAACTCCCATAAAATGCTGGGACCGCTTTCGAGAGCAGTTTAGCAGTTCCTCAAGACGGTAAACACAGAGTTACTATATGACTCAGGAATTCCACTCCTACTTATATACTCAAGAGAAATGAAAACGCATGTCTACACAAAAATCTGTACACAAATGTTCATAGCAGGATTACCGATAATAGCCAGGAAGTGTCAACAACTCAAACATCCGTCAGCTGATGAATGGATAAATAAAATGTGATATATCCATAAATGGAATATCATTCAGCCATAAAAAGGAACGAAGTACCGATGCATGCTGAAACACGGATGAACCTTGAACACATTGTGCTAGGTGAGAGAAGCCAGTCACAAAAGACCACATATTATATGATTCTTTTAGTAGGAAATATCCAAAATAGGCAAATCTATAGAGACAGAAAGAAGACCGGTGGTTGTCTAGGGTTGGGGGAGGGGTTTGGGGAAGAGGTTTGGGGAGAAACGTGGAATGACTGCTAAAGAGAATGGGATGACAAAAATGTTCTAAAATTGATTGTGGTGGTGGATGCACATCTCTAAAAGTCATTGAACTGTACAGTTTAAATGGGTGAATTGTGTGTATGTGAATTATATCTCAATAAAGATGTTTAAAAAATTCTCCTCTCAGGACTTCCCTGGTGGTCCAGTGGTAAAGAATCTGTCTTCCAATGCAGGGGGCGCAGGTTCGATCCCTGGTCGGGGAATTAACATCCCACATGCCGTGGGGCAACTTAGCCTGCATGCCGCAACTACTGAGCCAGCGTGCCTCAACTAGAGAGCCCGCATGCGGCAAACTACAGAGCCCACATGCTTTCCAGCCCACGTGCCACAACTAGAAACCATGGGCTCCCGTGCTACTAGAGAGAAAACCTGCACGCCACAACTAGAGAGAAGCCCATGTGCCGCAACAAAGATCCTGCGTGCCACAACTAAGACCCGATGCAGCCAAAAATAAATAAATAAATAAATATTTTTTAAAAATTCTCCTCTCATAGTGTTCATATCTTAGTGAAAAGTAAATTAATTCAGCCTACTAAGTATCTTTCAAATCTGTCTATTTCTCTCTGTCCAGCATGCCACCCTCTCCTATTTGGATCACCACAAAAACCTACTGACTATCCTGGCTCCAGTGTGATCCTCTGTAAATCTCCACTCTGCTGCCTTGGAAATCTTTCTAAAGGGCAAACTGGTCACATTGCCTCTTGCCTCAATCTTGTCCTGGCTTCCCATAGTTTTATTTATTTATTTTCTTTTTTTTTTCTTTCCCATAGTTTTAAAGGTATCAAGTCCAAACTCTTTAACCCAGCATAAAAGGCCCTGCATGATCTAGTCCCTGCTTATTTATCTCCCTATCCTCATTTCTCACTACTCACCACTCATAATTCCAGACATTTACATCTTCTTTCAGGTTTGTGAATCTCTTTGCCCTATCTCATTTCTCTACCTTTGCAAAGGCTGGTAGTCATTTTGCTTTTGGGGTCTCAGCTTACATGTCACTTGCTGTGGAACATTTTTTTCTTAAATACTCCCCTTCTTTACGTATTTGGGTTAAATACCCCCTACCCATTGTTCCCATTTATTTTATAAAGCTTACTGTGTGCCAGGCACGGTTCTAAGTGCTTTATAAAATTAACTCATTTAATTTTCACAACAACTATAGGATACAGATATAGTACTATCACCTTCATTGTACAGATGAGAAAATAGAGGCACAGAGAAGCTCAGTATCTTTCTCAAAGTCACACATCTAGTGGTAGAACCAGGATTTCAATCCAGAAAATATAGCCCTAGAGTTTGTGTGTGATGTTACACTGCCACAATTGCTTAATACATCACAGCACCTATTATACAATTTGTAATTGACTGTTTATCTCCATGTGACGTTTAGTTCACTGAAAGTAAGAATTTATGTCAGGCTTACTCATGGTTGTATTCCCAGCGTGAGGCTTAGTCCCTACTCCTTTAATTTTAAAAATCAATGAATGAACAAAGCAATTTAATTAATTTTGATACTTACATGTGAGATGTACAAGAAGAGAGTCATGGGGTTTCTAGCTGGTGGAACGGTGATGCTCTGATAATTGTTTGATATTATGTTAAAAGATCTTTAATTTGCTGGTTACATGTGTCAAGAACTTATGTTCTGGTAAAGTACTTTATACATATCAGATGATCAATAATCTTTGTTTAGTTAGAAGTTTTTTTTTTAATTTTTAAATTTTTGGCTGAGTTGGGTCTTTGTTGGTGCACGCGGGCTTTCTTTAGTTGCAGCGAGTAGGGGCTTCTCATTGCGGTGGCTTCTCTTGTTGCAGAGCACCGGTTCTAGGCGTGTGGGCTTCAGTAGTTGTGGCACACGGACTCTAGAGTGCAGGCTCAGTAGTTGTGGCCCACGGGCTTAGTTGCTCCGCGGCATGTGGGATCTTCCCGGACCAGGGCTCGAACCCGTGTCCCCTGCCTTGGCAGGTGGATTCTTAACCACTGCACTGCCAGGGAAGCCCTAGAAGTTTGTTTTTTCATGTCAAATTAATGTAAGACTTACAAAAATAGTAAAAAAAATCCTATAGACTCTTTACCTAACGTCCCCAAATGTTAACATATTACATAACCGCAGTACGATGATAAAACCAGGAAATTAACATTGCAGCTATACTATTAACTAATTATACACCTTATTTGATTTTCATTAACTGTTCCACTACTGTCCTGTTTATGGTCTAGGATCCAGTCTAGGATCATACATTTCATTTCTTTGTCACATCTCCTTAGTTTCTTGAAGGAAAGTTATCTCAGTTTTTCTTCATCTTTCATGACCTTGACACTTTTGAAGAGCACTGGTCAGTTAAATTGTACACTGTTCCTCAATTTGTGTTTGTCTGAGTTTCCTCGTGATTAAATTCAGGTTGTGCATTTTGGTAAGGATTCCACCCAAGTGATGCTGTGTCCTTCTTAGCACGTCACATCAGGGAACAGAGTGTCTGTATGTTTCGTTACCTTGGCCACTTGCTTGAGGAGATATCTGCTGGGTTTCTTCACTGTGAAGGTATTACGTTTCTCACTGTAATTAATAAGCATCTTGTGGAGAGATACTTTGAGACTATGTAAATATCCTGTTTCCAGCCATATTTTCACAAATTTTAGCATCTAGTGATGATACTTCCTTGAAACAATTACTACTGTGGTGCTTGCAGCTGATGATTCTCCATTTCCATCATCGCTTCTACGTTTATTAATTAGAGTGCTACAGTAAGAAAGAACTTTCCCTTTTCCTCCATTTGTCTATTGATTTATTTATTCAATAATCTATTTATATCAATATAGACTCTTGAATATTGTTTTATTCTGTAGATTATAATGCCTTATTATCACTTCTTACTTTATTGCCCAAATTATCCCAGATTTCGAAGCCCCATCAAGTTAGCTTGTGTCATTTCAATACATCCCCATGATTTTTTGAGTCCTTCCTTACTTGCTGGTCCCACAAGATGTTCCATGTTCACTCTGTACTTTCCCTGCCCCAGTCATGTAATCAGCCATCTCTTGAAGTTGGCCTGATCCCTTTTTATTGGAGAATAATATTTAGAAACAAAGATCTGGACACGAGGTACTTATGGCTCCTGGGGTGTCATTGTTTCTTCACTCAGTGGGCAGAGCTAGGAAATATATGTATGTGTGACATATACACACCTCTACTTATTTTCGTATCTGTCTACCTATTAAAAACATGACTTTGGGCTTCCCTGGTGGCGCAGTGGTTGAGAGTCCGCCTGCCGATGCAGGGGACACAGGTTCATGCCCCGGGCCGGGAAGATCCCACATGCCGCGGAGCAGCTGGGCCCGTGAGCCATGGCCGCTGAGCCTGCGCGTCCGGAGCCTGTGCTCCGCAACGGGAGAGGCCACAACAGTGAGAGGCCCGCATACCGCAAAAAATAAATAAATAAATAAATGACTTTATACTGATACCTCCCGTTTCATTCCAACACTCAGGGTTCATTCTACCCTTTCCCTTTTTTTGTGATTAATTTCACTCACAGTACAAAAACCTGGTGCTTATTTTTAACAATATATTTACTTATTTGCTCAACCCTAGATTATACATAAAGCAGTTTCGGAATTGCTAACCTATAACCTATTTGAAAAACAAACTTACTAATTAGAGTACAATACTGTGTACTCTTTAGCCTTAGAGTATATATTGTAAATTACTGTCTAAAGTTACTTAGGTTAATTCTTTTTTTCTTCACACCCTTTATTGTGGTTACGTTATTAACTTGTAATAAAGTCAATACATGTTTTTAAAAATGAATAGTATTTGTAAAAATATTTTGAAAAACATAGTGTATGTGGACTGTTTCTCTCTCATAACCCGGAAGGCCTGGAGAAATATTCCGAGGCTAGGTACTCCTAGGGAGATCCCTGCAGGTTATTCCGTAGGGAGAGTCAAACCCTGATCACTTCCTGCCCTACTCCTTTCACCAATGCCCTTCTCTGCTCCTGTATCGCCTTTTTTTAAAATTTATTTTTTGACCGTGCCACGCGGCTTGTGGGGTCTTAGTTCCCCGACGAGGAATCAAACCCAGGTCCTCGGCAGTGAGAGTGCAGAGCCCTAACCACTGGACCGCCAGGGAATTCCCTATTTCGTGTTTCTTTAATGCTCGGAGAAGTGCTTTAAAAGTCCTGAATTTCAATCCAGCCCACCTTCACTGAACTCCCCAGTGCTTTGGCCTCAGCCCACGTAAAACCTTTTGATACCTGTCACACCACCTTCATCCATGGGGAGTTCTCCACACCCAGTATCAGTCCTACCTGGATCAACCTCTTAATTCAACCCCCCTTTCCTTTCTCTTGAGTTGAAGGAGGCCACCAGGTGGCGCCTCAGAGTCCACCGCAGTCCCATTTTAAGAGTCAGCTTCTGGAGTGGTGAGTTTGGCAGTAGGAAGTGATTGCATTCCTGAGAAGGGGGAGGGACATTCTCATTGTATTTTTAATTTAGTTAAAAAATTTCTTTCCGTTTAGGTCTTCAGCTCAGCTCTTGACAAAACAACACAAGAACCACAATTTAGTCTCCGTCCTGTCTCTGCCTAGAAACGGTGGGTTTCTTCCCTTTTCCTTTCATTAAAACTTCCTCCAAGGAAAAACAAACTTGTGTCGCTAGTTAACAGCTGTAATGGGTTTACCTGCTGGGGGCCTTCCCAATAAGTGTGACTGAGGGCCTTGGTCTGTCAGCCTCTCTGCAAAAAAATCGTAGCCAGGACATCAAGAGGCTGGAATTCATGCAGGAACTCCACCACTATCAGTGCCTCCTCAAGGGGTCACTGGGCTGTCCTGGACTTCAGTTTTCTTATGTGTAAAATGGAGGGATTACTGAACTCCGTGGTCTTAAACACAAATCCCTCAGGAGCCAGGGGTGGGGGTAGGGATAACATAAATCTAAGTAAAGCTGAACTGGAAAGTGCATGCCCTATTAAAATGCATTCATATTTAAACTTTTAAAGAACATTCAGTAGACCAAACAAAATTACATTTGGACATTGAGTGTGTCCAGAAAGCCACCAGTTTGCAGTTTATGAACTAGAGAATCTTTCATTAAGGTTTCTTTTAGGTCTGAGGTTCTGTGACTACTCTATAATTTATTCATACTCTTCTATCTGCTTGGTAGCCACAGCCATCCCTTTCCATCGCCTCTACGTGTCTAAACGCTAACTCCTTCTTACAAAACCCAGTCAAATACCACCTACTCCCGGAAGTTTTCCCTGGTTTGTCCTCTGTAAATTGGAAAACATTTTCTCTCTTCTCTGAATTCTTCTAGCTTTCTGACATACCCTCTTCATGACTCTTATTGCTTTTTTACTGCGCTGTGTTTATTTATGTGCTGGTCACCAATCTTTCCCTACATATATATTTTTAAGCTCCTTGAGGGACTCCATAAATGTTTGCTGAGTGACTGGTATTAAGCAGGAACCAGAATAATGAAAATAAGAAAGACAGTCAGTATCAAATGTGGGGGAAGACAGAGAGCAGCTCCAGTGCTCTGCTGGCCCCATAACTTTGCCCTCTAGAGTTTCCCTTCATTATCTTAACGTTGCAGGGCAAGAGGGATTTTGCAGATGTAACTAAGATTACTAATCAGCTGACCTTATGACAAAGATTATCTGAGTGGGTTCAATTTAATCTTGAGTCCTTTAAAAGCAGAGAGTTTTCTTCAGCTGGTGGCAGAAGCGGGTATCAGAGAGATTCAGAGCCTGAGAAGGATTGATGCATTGGCGCAACTTTACTGGGCCTGGAATTGGCCTCTGGAAGCTGGGAGCAGCCATCAGCTGAGAGCCAGCAAGCAAATGGGGCGCTCAGTCCTATATACCTGCAAGGAACAATTCTACCAACAACCTGAATGAGATCGGAAGCAGATTCTTCCCCAGAGCCTCCAGATAGGAGCCCAGACCAGCAGACACCTTGATTTCGGCCTTGTAAGGCCTTAAGCAGAGAACCCAGCCGAGCTTGCCTGGATTTTTGACTACAGAACTGTGAGATAATAAGTGGGTGCTGTTTTAATCCACCTAAGTGGGTGGTAATTTGCTGTGCAGCAATAAAAACCTAATACAGACGCTCAGCCAGCACTGTGGAGAGACCCTCGTGGGGCGGAGCTAAGGCCTCCAGGTAACAATCAGCGTCAGCGTCAACTTGCCACCTGGGGACCGGCCTTCAGGTGCAGCCCCAGCCAACATCCTGACTGCGGCCTCACAGGAGATCCCGAGCAGGAGCACCCAACCAGCGGCTCCCGAATTCCGGGCTTACAGAAATCATGAACTAAGAAATTATTATCATTGCTGTAAGCTACTGAGTTTGGGGGTAGTTTGTTACACAGCAAATGGAGTAAGTGCGCAGCAAATGTCTAGCGACTGCCTGGCCGCCCAAAGAATGGCCACCACGCGGGCCACCTCCGCCCCTTTATTCTCTGGCGTCCCAGAGTTCCGACGAGCAGGCAGCCTCACTCTCTCTAAAGACAGATCCTCTGGGTCTTTTGCCCAATTCCCTGCCCTTCCGCAGCCCCTCCTTGGAATTCCTGCCTTGGATTCTCAGGATCTAGAGTTGCCCGAGCCGCTATGATGAGCGAGCCTAAGAGTAAATAAACTAAGCCAATTTTTTTGATTGGGTTGTTTGTTTTTTTTAACAAAATTAATTTATTTATTTTTATTTTTGGCTGCGTTGGGTCTTTGTTGCTGCGTGCGGGCTTTCTCTAGTTGCGCTGAGCTGGGGCTACTCTTCACTGTGGTGCACGGGCTTCTCATTGCGGTGACTTCTCTTGTTGCGGAGCACGGGCTCTAGGCACGCGGGCTTCAGTAGTTGTGGCACGCGGGCTCAGTAGTTGTGGCTCGCGGGCTCTAGAGCACAGGCTCGGTAGTTGTGGCACACAGGCTTAGTTGCTCCGTGGCATGTGGGATCTTCCCAGACCAGGGCTCGAACCCATGTCTCCTGCGTTGGCAGGCGGATTCTTAACCACTGTGCCACCAGGGAAGCCCGGGTTGTTTGTTTTTTTGATATTGAACTTCTCCAAAGAAGACATACAGATGGCCAACAAACACATGAAAAGATGCTCAACTCACTAATTATTAGAGAAATGCAAATCAATACTACAATGTGGTATCACCTCATACCACTCAGAATGGCCATCATCAAAAAACCTACAAACAGTAAATGGTGGAGAGGGTGTGGAGAAAAGGGGACCTTCATGCACTGCTGGTGGGAATGTAAATTGATGCAGCCACTATGGAGAACAGCATGGAGGTGCCTTAAAAAACTAAAATTAGAATTACCATATGACCCAGCGATCCCACTTCTGGGCATATACCTGGAGAAAACCTTAATTCAAAATGCTGGACTTCCCTGGTGGCGCAGTGGCTAAGAATCTGCCTGCCAATGCAGGGCACATGGGTTCGAGCCCTGGTCCCGGAAGATACCACATGCTGTGGAGCAACTAAGCCCTTGCACCACAACTACTGAGCCTGTGCTCTCAAGCCACAACTACTGAACCCGTGTGCCACAACTACTGAAGCCTGCATGCTTAGAGCCCATGCACCACAACAAAGACAAGCCACTGCAATGAGAAGCCCGCGCACCACAAAAAGAGTAGCCCCCACTCGCTGCAGCTAGAGAAAACCCGCACACAACAATGAAGAACCAATGCAGCGAAAAATAAATTTAAAAAAAAAAGGCACATGCTCCCCAATGTTCATTGCAGCACTATTTACAATAGCCAGGACATGGAAGCAACCTAAATGTCCATCAACAGAGGAATGGATAAAGAAGATGTAGTACATATGTACAATGGAATATTACTTAGCCATAAAAAGGGATGAAACTGGGTTATTTGTAGAGACGTGGGATGAATCAGGAGATTAAGATTGGGAGGGGTGGGAGGATTAGGGAGATTGAGATTGACACATATACACTATTGATACTTTATATAAAAACAGATAACTAATGAGAACCTACGCTATAGCTGAGGGAACTCTACTCAGTGTTCTGTGGTGACCTGAATGGGAAGGAAATCCAAAAGAGAGGGGATATATGTAAACGTATAGCTGATTCACTTTGCTGTACAGTAGAAACTAACACAACATTGTAAAGCAACTATACTCCAATAGAAATTAATTTTAAAAAAGAGCAAACTAAGCTTCCTTAGGAGGAAGATGAGAGAAAAATCTATTCTTTTTTAAAGTGGGAAGAAACAGATTTACTTCACAGGCATATTGGTTTTTTTGTTTGTTTGTTTGTTTTAGATATGGACCGTGCTTTTTGCCCAATTTAGGTTATTTTATTTTTATTGAAATGTGGTTGAGTTATTGCCTTGTGTTAGTTTCAGGTGAACAGTAAAGTGATTCAGTTATATATATATAAATATGTATATTCTTTTTTTACATTCTCTTCCATTATTATTGGTATTACATAGGTTATTACAAGATATTGAGTATAGTTCCCTGTGCTATACAGTAGGTCCTTGTCAGTTATCTATTTTACATATAGTAGTGTGTATCTGTTAATCCCAAACTCCTAATTTATTCCTCTCCCCCCTTCCCCTTTGGTAACCATAAATTTGTTTTCTATGTCTGTGAGTCTATTTCTGTTTTGTAAATAAGTTCATTTGTATCCTTACACAAGCATATTGTTAATTAAGTGATAATAGTATGAAAACAAAACACTATATATAGACATCAAAAAGATAGGAAAAAAATCTCTCTATATAGATGTGGAACACTGACCAATAGTAACAGGCAACAGATCTATTTTTAAAGGAAAAGCAAGGTTCAGAACAATGTGTCCACTTAGCCATCACTGTTGTAAATATATACTGTGCAGGCATAGAATATCTCTGGTAACAAAGACTGACTTTGGGGAAGAGAACTGGATGGTTGGGGGCAGGGGTGGGAGGGAGCTCTCCTTTACTATGTATCTTTTGTACTTTTTAAGTCCATGTCCCTGTATTATCTACTAAAAATAAATTCCTTTCTTGGAAAGAGATGGTAGGAACTCACCAACAGTATCCTATTCCCTACTCCCCTCCCTTAACACACTCACAACTAGAATTCTCTGCACACACACCCCTTCCTTCCTCGCATGCATTTGAACAGTTAACGTAGAGCAAATGCTCTCTCTTGTACCACAGGCCCAGCTAGGCACACGAAGGCAGCCATGCGTCTGTGGTGTGCAAGGAGTCCTCATGCATGTACCCAGCAAGAGTCCCGTGTGTGAATATGTGTGCTTTAATGTACACTTATGTATGTGCATAGATGTATATGTGTATGTGTGTATATGCATATGTATATATGTGCATGTGTGCCTCTGACCCAGCCCCCTTACTTGCTACCCTCGCCTGTGCCTGCTCCCATGTGTGTACACCTGGATGGAGGCCTCCAATTACAAGGCAAAATAGGTTAAAGGTATCCTATTCAGAAGCACTGAAGGGCCCTAATTATAGGTGACTGTAAAAATCTAATTAGATGAGGACTCATTAGCTGGCAAACAGGGAGGAGAACCAGACCTGAAAAGACCTGAATGACAAACGCAGCCTCCCTGACAGTTAGGAGAGAGGGGCTTAAATACCCTTTGAGAAAACCAGGATGGGGTAGACAAGGAGGAGGGCAAGGCCAATAATCAGAGGAGGGGGAATCGTGCAGACAAGTCTTTCCCTGCTTGTTCCTCCGGCATCTGCCGGGAGGCCATTCCACTTGCCTTCCAGTGCTGGTGGATGAAGTAAGAGGAACTTGTGACTTGCATCCGCTCTCTCCTTCCTGCTGTCTGAGCTGCCTCTGGGCTCCCTCAGGAATCCTGGGTCCTTGGTCCCCTCCCACCCGTCTAAATCCATTCTGCGGGCTGCAAGCGTGCCTCGTGAAGATGGCTCACATTCTAATCCTGACTCAGCCACTCCCTAGCTGTGTGACCTTTGTAAGCCACTTACACTAAATGAACCTGTTTCCTCCATTGCAAAATGGACTGATAACATCTGTCTTCCAGAGTTGTGAACAAGCACAGAATTGTAAACGAGAAAGTGCTACATAAACTGCAAGTTGCTACATAATTATTAGCTATTATGGACCATATCAACTGGACCACATTGGACGTTCCTGAAGGACAAGAATCATGTCTGAGTCATCTTTGCGTTCAGACTCCAGCTATGGGTATCTGATTGAATGGAATTGAAGAGTCATTATCACTGTGGGTTCATTAGCAGACCAGAACAAATACGTCCTCTCTGCCCTGGTGTGAACAAGTGGACAGAACCACTGGCAATGGGATGGAGCTGTGGTGACTGTACTTGAATTCCAATATTTATTGAGCATTTATTGTGTAGGAGGCATCATCTTAAGTTTACATGTATTTATTTATTTGATCCTCGCAATGTCCTTAAGAGGAAGCACCTTATCAGCATCATCCCCATTTTAAAGATGAAGAAATGGAGTCTCAGATTTGGGAACTTACCCAAAGCTACGCAGCTGGTAATTAAGGGAGCAGGTCTTGAACCAAGGCAGTCTGGCTCCTCAGCCCACGCTCTTTAACAATGTAGTTTAGGTACCAGCTAGCATGGGAATTACATTTGGGGTTTGTGACCTTTTTGATGCGCTTGGATTATAGGTAACATTTCCTGAGTAATTATAATACACCAGGTACCATGTTAAGACTTTTACATCTTATCTCCTTTAATCCTTCCAACAACACTATAAGTGCTACTGTTTATTTTCTCGATTTTACAGGTGAAGAAACTGAGGCCCAGAGAGGTGAAATGAATTACCCAAGAGGTCAAGTAAGAGATCAAGGTACAGGTATACCTCATTTTATTGCAATTGCAGCCGGTGTTTTTCTTCTTTCTTTTTTTCTTAACAAACTGAAGGTTTGTGGCAACCCTGTGTCAAGCAAGTTTAACGGTGCCATTTTTCCAACAGCGTTTGCTCACTTTGTGTCTCTGTGTCACATTTTGGTAATTCTTGCAATATTTCAGACTTTTCCATTATTTATTTATTTATTTATTTGGCTGTACCACACAGCTTGTGGGATCTTAGTTCCCCAACCAGGGATCGAACCCGTGGACTGTCAGGGAAGTCCTGAAACTTTTTCATTATTATTATATTTATTACGGTGATCTGTGATGAGTAATCTTTGATGTTACTATTGCAAAAAATTACAAATCACTGAAGACTCAGATGATGGTTAGCATTTAATAGCAATAATGCATTTTTAAATTGAGGTATATACAGTGTTTTTTTAGATATAATGCTATTGCACACTTAATAGACTACAGTATGGTGTAAACATAACTTTTTAAAAAATTGAAGTATAGTTGATTTACAATATTGTATTAGTTCCAGGGGTACAGCATAGTGATTCAGTTATTTTTTTCTGATTATATTCCATTATATGGTATTACAAGATATTGAATATTATTCTCTGTGTTATACAGTAAATCTACATTGCTTATCCATTTTATGTATAGTGGTTTGTATCTGTTAATCCCATACTCCTAATTTGTCCCTCCCCCATCCCCTTTGGTAACCTTTGTTTTCTATGTCTGTGAGTCTGTTTTTGTTTTGTACATAGATTCATTTGTATTATTTTTTAGATTCCACATATAAGTGATATAATATAGTATTTGTCTGACTTACTTCACGAAATATAATATTCTGTAGGTCTATCCATACTGCTGCAAATGGCATTACTTCATTCTTCTTTATGGCTGAGTAATATTCCATTGTATAACTCTACCGCATCTTTTTTATCCATTCATCTGTTGATGGACATTTAGATTGCTTCCATGTCATGGTTATTGTAAATAGTGCTACTATGAACATTGGGGTGCATGTATGTTTTTGAATTAGAATTTTTGTTTTTTCTGGATGTATACCAAGCAGTGGGGTTGCTGGGTCATATGGTAGCTCTATTTTTAGTTTTTTCAGGAACTGCCATACGGTTTTTCATAATGGCTGCACCAATTTACATTCCCACCAACAGTGTAGGAGGGTTCCCTTTTCTCCACATCCTCTTCAGCATTTATTATTTGTAGACTTTTTGGTGATGGCTTTTCTGACCAGGGTGAGGTGATACCTCATTGTAGTTTTGATTTGCATTTCTCTAATAATTAGCAGTGTTGAGCATCTTTTCATGTTCCTGTTGGCAATCTGTATGTCTTTGGAGAAATGTCTGTTTAGGTCCTCTGCCTGCCAATTGTTTTGATTGAGTTGTGTTTTTTCTGGATATTGTTTTATTAGCTTTTTGGATATTAACCCCTTTTTGGTCACATCATTTGCAAATATTTTCTCCCATTCTGTAGGTTGTCTTTTTGTTTTGTTGATAGTTTCCTTTCTTGTGCAAAAGCTTTTGATTAGATCCCATTTGTTTATTTTTGCTTTTATTTCTTTTGCCTTGAGAGACTGATTAGGAAAATATTGTTATGATTTATGTCTGAGAATGTTTTGCCTATGTTCTCTTCTAAGAGTTTTATGGTGTCACGTCTTTATTTATTTAAAAAATAAATTTATTTATTTTATTTTATTATTTATTTTTGGCTGCGTTGGGTCTTCATTGCTGCATGCAGGTATTCTCTAGTTGCGGTGAGTGGGGGCTACTCTGTTGTGGTGAGTGGGCTTCTCATTGTGGTGGCTTCTCTTGCTGGGGAGCATGGGCTCTAGGCGCACGGGCTTCAGTAGTTGTGGCATGCTGGCTCTAGAGTGCAGGCTCAGTAGTTGTGGCGCATGGACTCACTTGCTCCACAGCATGTGGGATCTTCCCAGACCAGGGCTCGAACCCATGTCCCTTGCATTGGCAGGTGGATTCTTAACCACTGCACCACCAGGGAAGCCCTCATGTCTTATATTTAGATCTTTGAAACATTTTGAGTTTATTTTTGTAGATGGTGTGAGGGAATGTTCTAATTTCATTGATTTACATGTAGCTCTCCAGCTTTCCCAACACCACTTGGAGAGACTGGCTTTCCTCCATTGTATGTTCTTGCCTCCTTTATCATAAACTGATTGATGATAGGTGCATGGGTTTATTTCTGGGCTCTCTATTCTGTTCCATTGATCAATATGTCTGTTTTTGTGCAGGTACCACGCTGTTTTGATTACTGTAGCCTTGTAGTATAGTCTGAAGTCTGGAAGGGTTATACCTCCAGCTTTGTTCTTTTTTCCTCAGGATCGCTTTGACAATTCTGGGTCTTTTGTGGGGTATTTTTGTTTTGGTTTTTGGTTTTTTTTGCAGTACGCGGGCCTCTCACTGTTGTGGCTTCTCCTGTTGCGGAGCACAGGCTCTGGACACGCAGGCTCAGCGGCCATGGCTCACAAGCCCAGCTGCTCCGCGGCATGTAGGATCTTCCCGTACCGGGGCACGAACCCCTGCATCGGCAGGCAGACTCTCAACCACTGCACCACCAGAGAAGCCCTCTTCTGTGGTTTTGTAAATCCTGTATAAATTTTAGGATTCTTTCTTCTCGTTCTGTGAAAAGGGTCATGGGTATTTTGATAGGGATTGCATTAAATCTGTAGATTGCTTTGGGTAGTATGGCCATTTTAACAATATTAATTCTTCCAATCTAAGAGCATAGGAAATCTTTCCATTTCTTGGAATCATCTTCAACTTCCTTTATCAGTGTTTTACAGTTTTCATCATATAGGTCTTTCACCTCTTTGGTTAATAAACGTAAGTTTTATATGTACCGGGAAACAAAAAATTCATGTGACTCACTTTATTGCAATATTTTCTTTATTGCAGTGGTCTGGAACCAAACTCACAATATCTGAGGTGTGCCTGTAGAGTTAAAGTTGGAACTTCGTTAGTCAGACTCAGAGCCTACATCCTGAACCCCACGATATTTTGCAGTGACTTTGCAAAAGCAGCCACCTCCTTTGTTGAAGCTGTAAGAGTGATTCTATGTGGACTTCTCTCCTCTTGTTCTAAGAGGAGAGAAGTCTGGTTGGGGAGGACCATTATGGATGTAGAGAAGAGACTGAGCAGGTCATGGTGCATGAGGGCAGAAGGAGGGAGAGGGAAAAAGAAAGCTGGTGACAGTGACAGTGTGTCTTCTAAAAGCAAAAATATCTTGTTAGTCTCTTTGGGGTGAAAAGATGATATAGGCCTCCAGAGTATTTGTGGCCTGGAGGTGGCACAAAACTAACAGATGATTAGGCTATAAAGCTTACATGTTGAAGAGAGGTACTTCGGAGGTTCATCATGAAGAGATATGCATATGGTGGAAGGAATCAGAAAGGATAAGGAGGTATTTGACCTGGGTCTTTTTTTTTGGTTGTGTGGCATATGGGATCTTAGTTCCCCAACCAGGGATCAAACCCATGCCCCTTGCAGTGGAAGCACAGAGTCTTAACCACTGGACTGCCAGGGAAGTCCCCTTGACCTGGGTCTTGAAGGGAGGAGAGGATATCAGTGAATGAAGAGCTGAGAGCGCCTTTCCAGGAACTACAGCTGTGATGCCTAAACTTTCCTTTTTGCAATGGTCCCACATTTGAAAGATTGTGCTATCAAAGTATAATAGATTTATTAAGTAATACATTTTCCTATTTATAATTAAAGCAATAAAGCTGTCGATTAAAGGTCCTGATCATCACTTATTAGCCAACATTTATTCAACAAAACAGGTATTTAGCGCCTTCTATGTGTATAGTGCTGTGCCTGGTACTTGAAACACATTGATAGATAAGAGACTGCCCTCCTTCAAGGGACTTACTGAGATTTCTAGTTGAAACCAAAGAAATTAGACATCTCTGTCCCATACTATCTTGGGTACATCTGTTATTAGGCCTTTTGAAATATTTGAAAAGAAAAATGATTACCATTTACTGAGAGACAGCGATCTGCCAGACATGCATTGGGCACTTTGTGTTTTTATTCATTCGTGTCTCCCCTCCACCTACACTCGAATGCAAGCTTCATGTTTTGTTCATTGCTGTGTCTCCAGTCTCACCGTGATGCCTGCCACATACTAAGTGCTCAGCAAACACTAGTCAAAGTGACCAAATTAACTCGAATCTCTCAACAATCCTGCAAGGTAGTGGTGATTTGTGTTCTTTCACTGCTGAGGAATCTAGGACTCAGAGAGACTGAATAAGTTGCTCAAGTTCACGCAACTCTCAGTGACAGGGCGGGGGTTTAAATCTTAGATCTGTCTGACTTTAAAGGTGCTCCTCTCATTCTAGTCTTCTGCCAGAGAGGCCTAAAGAGAGGGACACTAGGTTGGAAAACCCTGAGATGAGAAACGAATATGCAAAAGAGGGTTGGAGCAGGGCGGGTGGCCTGGGCGCAGGGTCAGAAGAGGAGTGGGGATGAGGCTGCCTCGCGTGTTGGTGTGGAAGGCCAATGCGCTGGGCAGAGGACTTTGACTGGATTGGGAAGGCACTGTCTAACGCAAATTTCCACTTGATTGGAATTATGTTTTAGAAAGATTAGCAGCAATGCATGGGGTGGTTTGTGTTTTAGAGAGATGGGAGATGAACGGGGTCATTAATTCACCCATCGAGGGAGAGGTAATCAGTAATTGAATGGAGATGGTGACAATAGGAATGGGAAGGAAGGATGATGTCAGGGCAGACTCAAATGCCCCAATGAGGGGTCCAAGATAAAGCTCCGAGATGGATTTGCAGTGACGAGTGGGCGAGGCAGCTGGTATGAATGGTCTTCTCCCTCGTCCTAGAGTAACTCCAGGTGGATGGCAGCCTCTGTTTTAGGGCCACAGCTGTAAACAGTCATTTCGGCAGAGCCTATGGCTAGCCATTTCCTTTGCAAATATTTATGGAGCTCTTAGTGTGATCTGTTCACAGCCTCAGCATCAGCACTTTTTCGCACTTTGGGCTTAGGTCAATAACATGCATTAAGGCTGTGCTACGGTACAGTTTGGAGATACAATGAGAGCAGACATGTGGGACTCTATCAGGCTTCCTAGTTCAATCTGTACATAACACCTTTCACTTTCTTCAGCTGTAAAATAGGGATAATAATTGCACCCATCTTACAGGAGTGCTGTGAGGATTCAATGAGCTAATACAGGTTAAGCAAATAGAACGGTGCCTGATATGTACAGTAGTAAGTGATTAGTATTTGCTAATATGATGTGGAAGACAAAGTCCCTCCCCTCAAGGCCATCATCATGTAACTGTATTCATCCAGTCCAGCAAGACACTGCAATAACAGATACATATACAAGGGACAGAAAGAGTTCTAAAGGGGAGTGATTTTTAAAAAAAAATTTTATTTAAGTATAGTTGATTTACAATGTTGTGTTAGTTTCAGGTGTACAGCAAAGTGATTCAGTTATATCTACGTATCTATTTTTTTTCAGATTCTTTTCCCTTATAGGTTATTAAAAAATATTGAGTATAGTTCCCTGTGCTATATAGTAGGTCCTTGTTGATTATCTATTTTATATATAGTAGTGTATATATGTTAACCCCACAGTTCTAATTTATCTCTCCCCCGCTTTCCCCTTTGGTTTTCTATGTCTGTGGGTCTATTTCTGTTTTGTATATAAGTTCATTTGTATCTTTTTTTTTAAGATTCCACATATAAGTGATATCATATGATAGTTGTCTTTCTCTATCTGGATTATTTCACTTAGTATGATACTCTCTAAGTTCATCCATTTTGCTGCAAATGGAATTATTTCATCCTTTTTTATGGTTGGGTAGTATTCCTGTGTGTGTGTGTGTGTGTGTGTGTGTGTGTATGTGTGTGTGTGTATGCGTGCGCGTGTGTATCACATCTTTTTCTTTTTTTATTTTAAAGAAGGGAAGGAAACTACAGCTTTATTAAGATATAATTCACATACCCTTTTTCTTTTTGGTTGTGCTGCGGGGCATGCGAGATCTTAATTCCCTGACCAGGGATTGGACCCGTGCCCCCTACAATGGAAGTGAGGAGTTTTAACCGCTGGACTGCTAGGGAAGTCCCCCACATCTTCTTTATCTAGTCATCTGTCGATGGACATTTAGGTTCCTTCCATGTCTTGGCTATTGTAAATAGTGCTGCAATGAACACTGGGGTGCATGTGTCTTTTCGAATTATGGTTTTCTCTGGATATATGCCCAGGAGTGGCATTGCAGGATCATATGGTAGCTCTATTTTTAGTTATTTAAGGAATCTCCATACTGTTCTCCATAGTGGCTGTATCAATTTACATTCCCACCAACAGTGTTGGAGGGTTCCCCTTTCTCCACACCCCCTCCAGCATTTATTATTTGTAGACTTTTTGATGATGGCCATTCTGACTGATGAGGTGATAACCTCATTCCAGTTTTGATTTGCATTTCTCTAATAATTAGCAATGTTGAGCATCTTTTCATGTGCCTTTTGGCCATCTGTATGTCTTCTTTGGAGAAATGTCTATTTAAATCTTCTGCCCATTTTTGAATTGCGTTGTTTGGTTTTTGTTTTGATATTGAACTGCATGAGCTCTTTGTATATTTTTTAAAATATTTATTTGTTTATTTTGGCTGTTAGTTGCAGCATGCAGGATCTTTTTTAAAAAATTAATTAGTTTATTTTTGGCTATGTTGGGTCTTCGTTGCTGCGCGCAGTCTTTCTTCAGTTGCATCGAGCAGGGGCTACTCTTCGTTGTGGTGCGCGGGCTTCTCATTGCGGTGACCTCTCGTTGCGGAGCATGGGCTCTAGGCACGCGGGCTTCAGTAGTCGTGGCACACGGGCTCAGTAGTTGTGGCTCACGGACTCTAGAGCGCAGGCTCAGTAGTTGTGGCGCACGGGCCTAGTTGCTCCACAGCGTGTGGGATCTTCCCGGACCAGGGCTCTAAACCATGTCTCCTGCATTGGCAGGCAGATTAACCACTGCGCCACCAGGGAAGCCCTGTTCGTATATTTTTGAGTTTAATTAAAGGAGAGTGATTCTTATGGATGCCTGTCTATTGTTCAACCTCGTCCCAGCCACTGACAGCCAAGCTTTCTTTATATCTCCCCAAACTCCTCAGCAATAAAATGACGATAACTCTTTCCAAGCCTCCATGACCCTAGGACTTCCCACAAATGTTCAGGAGTCAGAGCCCCCCATACAGTTTTGGAGTTGATCTTTATCCCCCTCCAGCTCAGCAGATCTGCAGGTATTAAGTCCCGGGACAAATGAGATGATGTTCCCTTTGGAGAGAAAAAAAAGACAATCATCTTCACCTCTCCCTGGACACAGATATTCATTTGCCCGATCACCTGCAAAGCAGATGAGCCTCTGAGATGCCCTTTTTCTGTTCACTTAGGGGTGAAAAATTACCAGCAAAAAACCAATTAGTATCTTCTACGAGCAAGTCCCAAGCCTTCTGGAGCCAATTCTTTTACTCCATCCTCTGCACATGAGCAGCATCTACCTTGGGGTCTGGTCCTAATTGAGTCCAACCTGTGCTGTTATCATGTGTTAATTGTAGCCCCAAGAGAGAAGAGGGAGGGAGGGAGGGTGGAAGGGAAGGGGCTCTCTCCTTCCTTTGTCTCCAGCCTAGAAGAAGGCAATCAAGAAAGAGGGTGGTTGGCCAGAGGGGCAGAGGTCAGAGATGGAGGAACTACCCAGATGCCTGAGTGGCTGATTTACATGTGATGAAAAAGAATAAAAACGATTCTTTTTTGAGCACCTATTATGCACCAGGCATTATTATTATTATTATTATTATTATTATTATTTGGCTTGCGGGATCTTAGTTCCCTGACCAGGGATCGAACCTGGGTCCCAGCAGTCAAAGCGCTGAATCCTAACCACTGGACCACCAGGGAATTTCCACCAAGCCCTATTCTACATGCTGTGTCTGGATTAACAGATTAACAGATTACCACAACAAGTCTCCAAGTTAGGTATTGTTATTAGTTCTCATTTAAAAAAATGAGGAAAATGGGGGCACTAAAAAGTTAAGTATTTTCCCAAGGCCACGCCACTGAAATGAAGGGAAGCCAAGATTTGGGCCTTGACATTCCTGCTGCTGCCTCTGTGCTTGTACCCACTGTGCTGCACTGCTTCTCCCCTCCGCTGCCCCTTGGCTGCACTTGGAGAGCTGAGTCAGCGGCAACATGGGGGCAAAGACTCAAGTGTAGGCGCTGCTGCTGAGAATCACCAAGCCTGGGTCTCCGAGGTCTCCCAGTTATCTGCTGAGAGAGCCTGGATGAGCGCCAGGCAGCGGGTGGCCCCTGAATGTAGAGCTCTGACCTGGCTGCAGACGGGAGGTACAGAGGAAAGAGACGCAGTGTTTGGGGACACCCGGTCTATTGGGGAAACAGGATATGCAACGGATTGAGATAAGCAAAGGCAAGTGAATACCTGCCATTTGGGCCACGGCCTGAAACCTTAAGCCCAAACTCCCTAGTAAAGCATGAGCGGTCCCTCGCCCTGTGGCCTCTGCCAACCTCCCAGCCTCAGGTGTTTGCCTTGGATGAAGACTGAGAAGAGGAAACCCCTCTCTCCTGTCACAGCTTCTTCTCATTTCCACCCTACTGGCAAAGCCCAGCACCCCCGACTGCAATAGAATTGCTTGGGTTCAAATCCAGATGCCAGGCTCCTATCCTGTTTCTTAGAGCACAGGGCTGCATGTTCACATGTCCTCGGGAAATAAGGGAGGTATAATCCAATAGTGAGTGAGTGGTGCTGCATGCCTTAACCTGAAGAGTGTGCATTTTGCCTGATGGCTTTCAGGATAAAAACATTTAAAAAGCACTGCTGAGTAGTGCAAGGCTCTTAGCTCCCCAGGAGGAGGAGTGATGGGAGTAGACCTAGAATTTCTCCTTTCCTGTGAATTCCTAATAGTAAGGAAGCAGCACAGTGTGGTCCATCCACACTGTAAAGGCATGGATGGACTCCGAAGGCAGGTTACGTGATTTTGATCCCGGCTCTGCTATTTATTGCCTCTGTGACCTTGGACAAGTTATATGCCTCCCTCTGCCTCAGTGTCTTCATCTGTAAGATGGGGAGAATGGTAGGACTCACCCACTTCATGAAAGCCGTTGTAGGAATTAAATGAGTTACATGTAAAGTGCTTAGAACAGTGTCCCGCACGCATTTAGAGCCACATAAGTGTTAACAATTATTATATCTATAGTGCACATTTCACACGTTCTGGATGCTGTGGACATGTAGTGACAACCTACAGTTCTGTGTGCAGCCTGACAGCAAGAAGGTAATCAAGAGTTACATTTGTCATGATATCTCTAACTTCCCAGGTTCCCTGGAGTTCACCATTATCTCACTACTTATTATTTTATAATTATTAATAATAAATAATTAGTAATAGTATTATTTATTATATAATACAATGTTTAATAATAATCAAAGTAATTAAAAGTAATAATAGTAACAGATTACATATAGAGAGAGCTTTCTGTGAGTTGGGCACCATCCTATATGTGTTCTATATGTCATCTCAGTCTTCACATTAATTTTCTGTGACAAGGACTACTTTATCTCCATTTTACAGATAAGGTCCCTGAGGTTTAGAGAAGTTAACTAATTTGTTCACTTTTAAAAAGTACAAAAAATGTGCTGCCTAGATTTAATATAATCCTATGTCATTATCTGTGAATATTATGGACAAGAAATTCTGGGTATAAGAACTATTCTTTTTTTATTTGGCCTCGCTGCATGGCTTGCAGGATCTTAGCTCCCCAACCAGGGATTGAACCCAGGCCTAACCACTGGACTGCTAGGGAATTCCCAGAACTATTCCTTAAAAGGAAACCCTTCTAGTGCTTATTTCCAGGTAATGACCTGTTAGGCTGGGAGGAGACTTCTTGGAGTAAAAGGAAGCAGAGAAACTCAAGACTGAAGATGTACATCTTAAACTGTGCAAATGTGAAAGTGGGAAAATGTGCACAGCACTTGGCATTTTATTAAGTGCTTTCTGGTTGCACCAGATCCTTTTTGAAACAAGGCATTGTGTAGCTAAATAAATAGTGATGTCACATTCTTTTTCTTGAAGAGTCCCCTACAACAACTGTGAGACCCTCATTTTATAAATGGGGAAACTGAGACTAAGAGGGCTTAGGTGACTTGCCTAAGGTTGGTGCAGAGCCAGGATTCAATCCTACATCTTACAGATTTCCATCTAGCAGCCTTTCCTTACACTGTGCTGCCTAAGAGTTCGCAACACTGCTGGTGCAGTCAATCAAGCCACCATATTCATGACACTGTACTAAGCGCCATGGAGGAATCAGAGAGCATCTGGACTAGCCATTCCTTATGCTTCAAATGGAGAGGCAAGACACACGGGGAACTGAGTTAATGGTAGGAGAAATGTCCCAAAGCAGTGTAATCGGAAATAAAGGGAAAACAGTTCTCAAATGTCAAGGAGGAAGTCAGATTCTGTGCGTATAAAAGAGATTTGTGCACAAAGTATATGGAACATGCTGACCGACTAGAGGAAGCCAAAAGGGAGAGAGCCTGCTGCCCTGGTCAGCCCTCAACCCTGTCATCCAGCAGCCAGCTGGACCCTCACGCGCAGAATCCTCTATGGCCGCAAAATGGCTCTTCCTCTTCCTTTAGAGTCGCGAGCGTGTTGCCAGCGTGTTTCATCGTGGTTTTGATTGAGGACTGGAGAATTTACGCCCTGCAGCCCTTCTCCCCAGCATTCTCGTCACTTTAATTGGTGGAGCTGCCTAATTACCTAAATACTTCTGGCCCAGAAGCAGGATGGGGATGTTGAGGCCGGTGCGCCTCTCCCCTCCTCCTCCCCCAGCTGGGCCATCCCCATCTCAATTCCAAAGGCCCAGCAGTTTCCATTGAAGTGTAGCAGCTCCATTTCCCTCCAGTATTAATAATTATGACATTAGAAGGGTGATCTGCTGCAATTCAGCCTTTCTATTTGCAGGCTGGTGGCTGCATATCAATGGCATGATTAGGCAAATGAAATCAGATTGACACTGTCATGAAATATTCACATGGCCAGAATGCATATGCTTCAATCTCATTGTTCCCATTATTAAAGCCATTTTATAATCTCATAACATTTAGACTCACACTTTGCATTTCTAATTAACTTGAGGAGTGACTTCACTGGGAATTAATTGCAACTTGTGCATTCTTATACACACAAACTCGCCGAGCAACAAACTCCGGTTGGCAATCATGCAGTTCACCCGCAGGATGGACCCTAGGCTGACTTCTGTTCTAAACCATCCTCTCTGTCAGTTGGGAAAAGTGGCTGGGGACATTGGTTTTCATTAAAATTTGGCTACAAATTGCATGCAGGAACAGTCTGAGTGCCAGAGTCCCATTTCCCTTTGGGGGGACTTGTGTCCACCTGAATAGCCTTTCACAAAGAAGAGGTTTGATGTGAGGCAGCGGTTTTCAGCCTTTTGGATTTCATGGATCAGTAATATCTTTAAAGTAATAATAATGAAGATTTGGGATATCTAAATAGCTGTCATATCGAGCTATTATATTGCCTTTATTGAAAATTACTTCGGGATGAAGAATGTTGTGTATCTCTCACACTTTAGTTGGTTAGTTAGCATTTGAAAATCTCTAATCAAAAGTCCATACCCTTGAAGTGGTCGCTACAAGCCCTTTAATGATCTCTGTCTCCTGTTAACATCAGAGCTTTGTTAATGCGCACAGTTGGTGTCAGAAATGTTTTTTTTTTTTTTTTTACTGGTGAAAGGAATGATGTTCAAGACATGTGGATTGGTTAGAAATATTGATGAGGCACTTTTCATGAATGAACTGTGTAGCCCGGTAGCCTGCACCCTTCAGAATGGTGCCTAGGCCCAGAATTTTGCCTGGTCGTATTTTAAGAAACGTATACAGGATCTGGCTGCCTGGCATTGCTTAAAAAGTGATCTGAAAAAAAAAAAAAAGGTTCTGAAGAACCTAGGGGCAGGACAGGAATAAAGACATAGATGTAGAGAATGGACTTGAGGACACGGGAAGGGGGAAGGGTAAGCTGGGACCAAGTGAGAGAGTAGCATGGACATATATACACTACCAAATGTAAAATAGATAGCTAGTGGGAAGCAGCCGCATACATAGCACAGGGAGATCAGCTCCGTGCTTTGTGACCGCCTAGAGGGGTAGGATAGAGAGGGAGGGAGGGAGACGCGAGAGGAAGGGGATATGGGGATATGTGTATATGTATAGCTGATTCACTTTGTTATACAGCAGCAACTAACACAACAATGTAAAGCAATTATACTCCAATAAAGATGTTTTTTTTAAAAAAGAGATTTGAGTCTACTGTGAGTGAAATTTGCTTGCAAGATGCTTGATGGAGTGACTGATTCTCAGCTGGGGACAATTTTGCACCTCCTGCCCCCGACCAGGGCATTTACAATGTCTGGAGATATTTTTGTTTGTCACAATTGTGTGTGTGTTTTGTGGGAAGCCATTGGCATCTTGTGGGTAGAGGCCAGAGATGCTGCTAAACATCCTACAGTGCACAGGACAGTCCCCTTCCCCAACAAAGAATGACCCACCCCCAAACGTCAACTTCATTGAGCCCACAGAGCTGGCTGTACGACTGTTTTCGTAGCTAATTGCTAATGTTTGCATGTGTGGCAGAATTTAGTCTGTGCCTCTCTTTCACTGTAATTTAGGACCTGCTGGTGAAGTTGGAGGGAAGTTACCAATGTCTGTCAAAAAGAGCCTAATAGGGACTTCCCTGGTGGTGCAGCGGCTGGGAATCCGCCTGCCAGTGCAGGGGACATGGGTTCAATCCCTGGTCCAGGAAGATCCCATATGTCGTGGAGCAGCTGAGCCTGTGCATCACAACTACTGAGCCTGTGCTCTAGAGCCCGCAAGCCACAGCTACCGAGCACGCATACCACAACTACTAAAGCCCAGGCACCTACATACCATGCTCCGCAACAAGAGAAGCCACCACAATGAGAAGTCGGCGCACTGCAACGAAGAGTAGCCCCTGCTCGCCGCAACTAGAGAAGCCTGAGCACAGCAATGAAGACCCAACACAGCCAAAAATAAATAAATAAATTTATGGAAAAAAAAAAAAGAACCTAAAAATTGTGCAAGACCAAGCTGTCTTAGGTCAGTTTGACACAACAATGTAGAGTCTCAGGGGTGTTTTTACTTTGGAAACTTTAAATTTTGTTAATTCCTGCCTTTAAAAAGAAACAACTACCATCCACTATCACCATCATATAGTAACTGAATAAAAATCTTTAATACCAAAGACATTTCTTCCCCCCCAACTTTTTTTTTTTTTTTGGCTGCATTGGGTCTTTTTTGCTGTGCGCAAGCTTTCTCTAGTTGCGGTGGGCGGGCTTCTCATTGCGGTGGCTTCTCTTGTTGCGGAGCACGGGCTCTAGGCGCGCAGGCGTCAATCGTTGCGGCGCGCGGGCTCAGTAGTTGCGGTGTGCATGCTCTAGGGCATGTGGGCTTCAGTCGTTGTGGCATGCAGGCTCTAGAGCACAGGCTCAGTAGTTGTGGCGCATGGGCTTAGTTGCTCCACAGCATGTGGGATCTTCCTGGACCAGGGATTGAACTCGTGTCCCCTGCATTGGCAGGTGTATTCTTAACCACTGCGCCACCAGGGAAGAAAGACCCTTTAATACCAAATACATTTAATAAGAATGATCCTTTAAGTAAAATATGTTCAGCTTTTTAAAAAACTCACTTTTTCCCCTCAACTCATTGCATTACGATTTGCTCCAGTTTCCCCTCATACTGGCAAGAATGTGCCCAATTTAGAAGGAGATGTTGCTCTTTTTCTCTTTAAAGGGTATCTTGGATCCAAGGACCAGCCTAGAAAAGGGACCATCTTTCCCAGAGAAGATGGAGAAAATCTTCAGGCAGCCAGGCCCCTGGGACATCCTTCCTTCACAGGGCTGAAAATCCACAAATGGTACAGCCCTCCCCCAAACAAAACAAAACAAAGACCAAGTAGCATGACTCCCATTCTACAGAGGAGAAAACACGCTTCAGCCACTTGTCCAAAGTCATATGGCTCATATGTTTTCCAGTGTCTGAGCCCAGATCTCTCTGCCTCTAAGATCTCAGAAAGGAAACATCTCTTCTGGGATGTGGCCTAAGGACTGTGAGCATGTTTCCATGCAGCGTCTGATGGACCATAGGGTTGAATGTTCTTTGGTGGATCATCTGGTCCAGAGATTCCCAACCTTAAACATGATAGATCCGTGAACATTTTAATTATATACTTTGATTTTTTCCAAGGAAAAATATTTTTTTTAAAAACCCCCAAACCTGACACTACTAATACCATTTCAGCAAAGAAAGGATATTTTAATGCTAGGAGAATAGGAAGGAAATAATTCATTCATTCAACAAATATTTATCAAGTGCCCATTACATACAGGTATTCTGGGTGTTGGTGAAAAAACAGAGAATGAGAATAGCAAAGTCCTTGTCCTCTTGGATCTGACGTTGCAATAACAATCTCCGTTCTTTAAGTGAAATAAATTTAACTCTATGAAAGATTCTTCCAGTGTTCTTATTGTTCTCTTTTCATCTTAATCAGTAAAATCCTTGTGTGGCAGCACTGGTCCACAGACCAGCATTTGGGAATTCTGCATCTAATGCATTTGTCTGTTTCCAGGGACAGAGCCCTGAAGTTACCTCAGACAGAAGAAAATCAAATCAAAATTTAGATGCTGTCTGGATTCTCACAGGGCTCAAATGGGAAACGGGGCATGGCTTTGTACACCACTGGGTGGCATGAGCCAGGTTTCCACGAGTGCAACTTCTGACGCTTTGGTTTTATCGGTAAAGTGGCGATGTCCGCCTCACTTTGCCTGCTTTTTCTACACCTTCACGGATAACTCTGGAAACCCTCCAAAGCATTCCAAACACCTTTCCATCTCCCAGTTCATTGAAGCTCATTAACAGCGCTGGGAGGCTAAGTTCATTTCTCAAACAGGGAAATTGAGCCCCAGGAAGAGGTCACCTGGCAAGGCAGAGATGGCTTTAGGACCAATCCCAGCTCTTCTGCTTTTCATCCATGGATCTACTCATGGGACAAGTCAGAGTTATCTCTGTTCAGAATAGAAAAGGCCAGAAGCATCTCCAGGCCTCTGTACCAACAGCCTTGTTTGTTTCTTCCCCCCAACTGTTTGGGTTCTACCTCTTCCAAATCACCCTTCCCACTCTGCCTGAAGCAGTGACCTAGGAGTTCAGGGTAACGGGTTTGCATGGCTAGTATCTCTTACTTGCTGAGCTATCCAGCAGGCTTGGAAATGGCAATAAAATTACTCAAATACTGGGACATACCTGGTGGCGCAGAGGATAAGACTCCATGCTCCCAATGCAGGGGGCCTGGGTTCAATCCCTGGTCAGGGAACTAGATCCCACATGCGTGCCACAACTAAGGAGCTGGCGAGCCACAACTAAGGAGCCCTCCTGCTGCAACTAAGACTCAGCACAACCAAATAAATTTTTTTGTTTGTTTTTTGTGGGGTTTTTTTTGCGTTTTGTTTTGTTTTTTCTGTGGTACATGGGCCTCTCACTGTTGTGGCCTCTCCCTCTGCGGAGCACAGGCTCCGGACACGCAGGCCCAGCAGCCATGGCTCATGGGCCCAGCCACTCCGCAGCATGTGGGATCGTCCCGGACCGAGGCACGAACCCATGTCCCCTGCATCGGCAGGCGGACTCTCAACCACTGTGCCACCAGGGAAGCCCTGTTTTTTGTGTTTTTTTAAAAAATATTTATTTATTTATTTGGCTGCATCGGGTCTTAGTTATGGCATGTGGGCTCTTTCATTGCAGCACGGGCTCTCTAGTTGTGGTGCACAGGCTCAGTAGTTGCAGCGCGCAGGCTCCAGAACATGTGGGCTCTCTAGTTGTGGCACGCAGGCTCTAGAGTGCACGGGCTTAGTTACCCCATGGCAAGTGAGATCTCAGTTCCCCAACCAGGGATTGAACCCATGTCCCCTGCATTGGAAGGCAGATTCTTAACCACTGGACCACCAGGGAAATCCCAATAAATAAATATTAAAAAAAAAAACTCAAACACACTGAAAAAGTGTCCCTGAGAGAGGGCACAGTGAAGAGGTAGGAGCAAAGGAGGAGAAGCAGGCCTGAAAGTCTGAGGTTGGAAGGCTGTTCAAGGAGCTCCCCAGGCCACCAAAATCCTCAAGGTGGAAATGAGAAGGCCAGGGTCCTTGCCAAGCTTGACAGTTGGAAAATAAACACTGAGCTTCCCCTACTCTGTGTGAGCTTGGTTAAGTTTGCTTTAGAGAAAGGAAAGTCTGGCTGGGATCTTCAAGCAGCATCCTGTCTCTCCTCTGGCCTCCAGGCAGGCCTGCGTTGCACCAGTCCTGGTGAGTGCCATTGGACTGCACTCCCCTCCCTCCAGCCAGGGCTGTGCAAGCCCTCAGCCCCCTCCATGCAAACTCCTGCTCTTCCCAGTGACCTTCCATGGAAGCTTCCTTGGCCGATGAGAGCGTGGGCCTTCACAGGCCTAACCTTGTTAACGCTCATTCTACTTTCTTCTTTAAGTATGGAATTCATTCTCAGTCACTGGTGCTATTGCCACGGAGAAGGGTGACTGGGTGACCATACAAAACAGTGCCTGATACCAAGATCTTTCTGTTTGGTGCTGAGAAGTGTGAAGGAATTTTCTGAGGGAGATGCATCTCTTTTTATTTTGTTTTTTAGGCAAAGGCTAAAAATGAATTCGTGGTTCCTGAGCCCATAACAACTGCAAATGAAATGAAGAATACCAGGAAGCATGGCTGGGATGGGAGAAACATCCTTGGAATGAATGCTTGGCCACGGATGATCTCCAACATGCACAACCAAGAGGTGATTTCTTTTGGTAGAATATTTTATTATTTTTAATTGAAATATAACTGACATGTTACGTTATATTAGTTCAGGTGTACAACATAATGGTTCCATATTTGTATATATTGCAAAATGATCACCACAAGAGGTCTAGTTAACATCCATTACCACACATAGTAACAAATTGTTTTTCTTGTGATGAGAACTTTTAAGATCTACTCTCTTAGCAACTTTCAAATGTACAAAACAATGTTATTAACTATAGACACCATGCT
Source organism: Orcinus orca (assembly GCF_937001465.1). Lineage (NCBI taxonomy): Eukaryota > Metazoa > Chordata > Mammalia > Artiodactyla > Delphinidae > Orcinus > Orcinus orca. The sequence goes on along the minus strand of NC_064566.1, from coordinate 99,223,847 downwards.
GAAGAGGTCACCTTTTATATATAGCATTTATTATGCTATTTAATATATATGTCCAAACATGCGATGAGCTTAGTTTCTGCTGTCAATAAGTGTTGGATCAATTAGTTAATCAATGAGTGAATACAATCTGTATTTCTATCCAGCATTATTCAGACCACATGTGGAATATTATGTTCAATTCAAGGCAGGCTCTGTTTTAAAGTTCAGAGATCCATAGTGGTGAGAGGGCTAAAAAATGATGTGTTACAAGGAGCAGTGCAAGTTCTGGGATATTTATTCTGGGAAAGAGAATACTCAGAGAAAACAGTAGAGCTTTGGAATGTTTGTTTGTTTGTTTAATATTGGAAATGCTTCTCTGTAGCAGTGAGTTTTCTTCTATGTGATTCTGGTGGTCAGAACAGGGATCCGCAGTACAGGTGACATGGAAGTAAACTGAGCCTTCATAAGAGGGAGTCATCGAACGGTCTCGGATCTTTTAGGTGGGAGGCCTACTTTGGGTAGAGGTTGGACAAAATATCTGGTAATTCCCTTTCCTGTTATAAAATTATACTACATATATGTATATGTGTGTGTGTAGCATATGGGTCTCCTGTACCCAGACATAGGTTTTTGTTTGTTTATTTTTATTATTTTTTTTTTGCGGTACGCAGGCCTCTCACTGTCGTGGCCTCTCCCGTTGCAGAGCACAGGCTCTGGACGTGCAGGCTCAGCGGCCATGGCTCACGGGCCCAGCCGCTCTGCGGCACGTGGGATCTTCCCGGACCGGGGCACGAACCCGTGTCCCCTGCATCGGCAGGCGGACTCTCAACCACTGCGCCACCAGGGAAGCCCTGTTTATTTTTATTAATGGGTAAATGTAGGTAAGACCATTTATTCTCTGAAAGTACACTATTTAAAGGAATGTGAGTATGGTCATACGTAGATATGCATGTAAAGATGCAGAAGCACATAACAGTGTTTCCTAATTTTTATTAAACACCACGTGCTAACCACTAACCACTTTCCATGCATTGTCTCATTTAAAGCTCCCAACCATCCTGTGAGGAGGTGGGACCATTTATTTATGTCCCCATTTTACAGATGGGACAAAGACTCTGAGAGGTCCCAGATAACACACCCAAGGGCACACAGCCAGGTAGACTTGGGTTGAGCATCCAGGAGCGTCTGATGATCAGCCTCATAAAAGAGGATCTGTGGGCTTCCCTGCTGGCGCAGTGGTTGAGAGTCTGCCTGCCGATGCAGGGGACACGGGCTCGTGCCCCGGTCCAGGAAGATCCCACATGCCGCGGAGCGGCTGGGCCCGTGAGCCATGGCCGCTGGGCCTGTGCGTCCGGAGCCTGTGCTCCGCAACGGGAGAGGCCGCAGCAGTGAGAGGCCCACGTACCGCAAAAAAAAAAAAAAAAAAAAAAAAGAGGATCTGTGATTTGTATTTAAACACAGACACACATTCTGAGACTGTGCATTTAGTACAGAGACCACATACATACCTGCTGTCGTCCTATTTAGTCATTGGCTCATGGGACAGCGGGACTGCAGAGTGGGTGGTGTAGCTTCTCTTCTGAGTGATGAGCTCTCCCCACCTCCTTCAGGATCTGCGTACCTCAACTTCAAGGAGCCCAAAGGCCCATGGCTGGGCTGGCCAGGCTGGGCCATGATGTTGGTCTGGGGTTTCCCTGCCATGGCCCATCAGAATAGAAATAACCTCAGGTTTCTTTAGTTGAAGCAAATGAAGTTTTCTGTGCCTTATTTCATTTTGGTTTTTGTGTGTTTTGTGTGCATATGTGCACATACACATGGGTTCTTGTTTTTATTTTCCTAATGGACGAAGTTGGCATGGGAGAAGCTGAGCTCTCTGCAGCAGGCAGAAGCCTCCCAATGAATGAGGATGGTTAAATGAAAGGAGACGCTTTTCATAATTTGTCTCAAACAATCACTTAATGGGCGCAGGAAATTTCTGCGAAATGGGTGAATAGCGTAGGTCCATTTTATCAGCCCCTTAATGAAGTAAAGCCCGCTGGCTTTTAAGACCCAGGCAGCAAACAAAAAGTGGTCTTTATCCTCACACACCAAATCTGTGCGTCAGTAAAGTGCAGGCCCTGACAGGAATTTCAATTATTTAATCAAAAAGAAAATGAAAGAGGTCTTAAGTGTTGTGATTCGAAGACAGCCTTTTCATAGACCAATCTAGTGTGTGCTCACATTGAATATGAAGCAAAATGGGAAGGAAATGAAGGCAGCTTCGGTTTAAATCATGTGATTGCAAATAGTAAATTAGTTTCTCGATGTTTTCATTTAAGTGTTTAAGTGGAAGGTTTTATTCCTAATGTAGTGTAGTGACACAGAACAGAACCCGCGCGGACTCCAGCCTCGCCGTCCTCGTTTGGGGATGCATTTACGCTGGGGCGGGAGAGGGGGGAAGGGAGGCCAAGATGGAGAGAGAAAGGGAAGGGGGCCTCAGTCACGTTGAGATGCTTTTGTTTCAAATTGCTACCGAAGTAGCTTTCACAGCAAACTCATTAATCGAGCAGATGAGTAACGTCTGTTGAAAATGTACTAAGCGAAATGCATTTAATTTGGAAGGGAAATCAGGAACTGCATTAGTCAGAGCATTTAAATGGCAACATTATCCATTCGCCTGTTGTTTTGTTTGATGCGGGCTCACTGAGTTTGTTCTTCAGGGATAAGGGTTGGTAAAACTGGTCGGCATTGAACTTCAGAGAAAACATGCCCCTCTGGCTTTCAAAGGCTTCTGGGTGGTTTTGCTGGGGCTCAGACGAGAGCCTGCTGTTGGCATGGGAGAGCATGTCACAGGAATCTCTCGGGTAAAGTACTAATTGGGTTGGACTGAGTTGACCTCTGGCTGATGCAACAAGTAGCTGGAGGTCATTTCTTTGCAAATGAGCATCCCTTTGTGTTTGTAATTAGCTTTGATTATTCGGCTGGGGGCTTGCAGCTGTGCGGGAGATCAGGCTCTGGGTTCACTCCATAGAACAACAGTGAGTGGACTTTTAATATCAAATTAAGCACTAGGGCTTGGCATCTCTGAGGGTTAGACCCGCCAGCGTCCCTCCTGCAGCCCACAGTGAGAGGAGTATTACGGTGAATGTGTCTTTAACTGGCACTGTCTTGGCTCTGCTAGGATTACTCACCCTCGTGTATGTTTCAGTTTCATTCACCCAAAGTCCCACCTCCTCCATAAAGTATTCCTTGCCTACCTCAGGCCAAGAGATCTTTTTTTTTCTAGACTCCTAGAAAGCTTTTGGTCTATGTTTCTGTGATGCTTTCTGGACACTTGATACTGAGCATACACTAACTTACCGTTGCCCAACTTTCTTTTTATGGTTGAATGGTATTTTTGCTCTTTCTTTTCATTATGGAAATTTTCAACAAATAGAAAAACAAAGAAAATAGTATAAGTATCTTCCAAGTACTGATCACTAAATTTTAACAATTATTTACCTCTTGTCATATTTATTTCATACCCCCTGACCCAGCCCCTGCGATTTACTTACATTTCTCCATTATTCTAAAAGTATTTTTTATGATTGGTGCGTTCAAAGCAGGATCTAATCAAGGACCACACATAGTGTTTGACTTTGTGTCTTAAGTCTCCAGTCCTCACTTTATTTTTATTTTCCTTGTGGCATTGCCTTTTTGAATGAAATGGGTAATTGTCCCATGGAATCCTGGATCTCCTGGATTTCTCTCACTGCTTCTATGCAGTATAGTTTAGCTTGCTTTTGTATCCTGCGTATTTTCTGTAACTTAAAGTTGGATCTAAGCCTGATTGGGTTCAGGTTCAACATGTGGCAGGGATACTTTACAGGCAATGACGTGTGCTTCACGTAGCATCACAACAAGGGCACGTGTGATGTCTGGTTGTCCCACCATTAGGGGTGCTAAGATGGATCACTGGATTGTAATGTTGACAGCCTGATGGCACAATATAAAGTTACATTTCCTTGTTTGTAAACAGCAAGTAATCGGAAGGGTATTACTTTGGTGCCATTAACAAAACCCAGTTTCCCTATTTCACAGCAAGTGAGAGCCAAGGATGTGCATTAGAGTTTCCCGTTTTCTGCAGCACCTCATAGGAAGAGATGTAGTCATATTAAAAAATACTGGTTGAAGGTATGAATGAATGAATGGATGGACACATGAGGTTCTGAGTGAATAAAGTGAAAAACTTAACATAATGAGAAATTCTGCAAACCCACCTGTGAAATATAAAACTAAGCTAATTATGTTTACTTTGCTGTATAACTTGGAGAGAATATATTAAAGCATGTAATACAATGCCAATCACAGAGTAAATGCTAGAAGCTATTATCCTTAATAATAATTAACATTTTCATCCTGCTTGACAGTTTTGAAAGATCTTTTGCATATTTTCCTCATAAAATAGTCCTACAATAGTCCTCCGAGGTAGGTGACATTATCCCCACTTTGCAGATAGAGTAACTAAGGCCTTCAAGGGTTAAGTGACCTAGTAAACACAAGAGTATTTTCCTTAGATCAGTTGCATGAGAATTACCTGGGGCTCTCTGATGTGCTACAGAAAAAAGTATACACTGATACTATCTTTATGGGGTACAATTTGGCAAAGCCAGTGAGAATTACAAACTTGATCCAGCAATTTATCATCTAAGAATTCCTATAGACATACTTGCCTATGTGCAAAATAATATATGTGTATGGTTATTTATTGCATTTATTGCAGCATTGTTTGTAATAGCAAAAGACTGGAAACATCCTAAATATCTTATTATCATCGAAGGGGACTAGTTAAATAAAATCCTGGTCGTCCATAAATGTTATAATGTGCAACCAAAAAAAAGTTATGTAGAAAAACCAAAATGCAAAAGAATTTGTATAAAAAGAGAAAGGGGGCTTCCCTGGTGGCGCAGTGGTTGAGAGTCCACCTGCCGATGCAGGGGACATCTTCCCGGTCCGGGAAGATCCCACATGCCGCGGAGCGGCTGGGCCCGGGAGCCATGGCCGCTGAGCGTGCGCGTCTGGAGCCAGTGCTCTGCAACGGGAGAGGCCACAACAGTGAGAGGCCCACGTACCGCAAAAAAAAAAAAAAAAAAAGAGAAAGGATGTGTGTATGTGAAAGGAAAAAATTATATATATTACATAATATTTATATTTCACTTATACATTTATTTATTAATTCACAAAATGTATTGGGTGGCTGGAAGAATGGGATGGGAAAAATTTTCACTTTGTAACTTCTATGATTTTTCACTTTGCATTATTTGAATATATTTCCTATAGAAAAAAATGATACGTAATCTAGTTGGAAAAACAGAACCTGGCCGTAAAAAGAGACAAAACATATCAATGTAGTATTTAGCCTATTCCAAAAGCTCAATGAATAGAATATCTGCTAATTGCATGGTGATTAAATACTGTGGACCAGAGTGGTTTTCTGAGGGAAAAGGGTATGAACTGGATCTAGATTTGAATGGAAATTATCTACGTAGTTGGGAGGTGATAAGGATGATCCTTCCCAAAAGAAGACAGATGAAAGCAATTTTTAATAATCAAGTTTTGCGAGGCTAAGACCTCAGAGTACAAAGTGGAGGCCCTGTTTTAGTTTAGTTTTGAAGAGATTTCCCTACATCTGCCAGTCCGTATTTCTTTCCCCCCCCAAAATCACATGGTAGTTTTTTAAAAAGCACATGGTATTACCACACCATCTTGAGGGGCTGCCCACCTTCCAGCCAATAAGGAGGGCTCTGGTAACCTGCACTAAATTATTCTCTTACCTGGTAACTGTCAAATAATACTGCAGTCAATTATAGAAATATTTTCGTGTCAATTTTGGGGGATTCCAATACTGGAAAATATTAAAGACACAGTAGATAAAATTAAATCCATGGCTTAAAAGTGGAGGCAAGATATATACGTATGAGAAAAAGCCTCCAAATGCACACTCACGTTTTTATAAGGTACATGTTCAATAAATGTTTGCAGATGTAAACTGAACAAATCACAGAGCTCTTGGCTTCACTGTCTCCCAATATAATTTTCTCTCCTAGTTACAGTTGAGCCTGCATCATCTCAGTGATGAAAATATTTTGCTAATTAAGTAAAATGCACAGAGAATCTCTTGGTTGGTTGTTCGTTTTACATGTTTTTAGTTTCATGTGTTGAGGTGTGTGTGTATTTCAAGAGGAAATAAGGCTTACACTTTTCCGAAATGTCTTTGTTCCCTGCACTTCTCTACCCTATCTCTCCAAACCACCTCACAGGGAGCCTAGCAAAGGTAAGGTACCTGGTAGACACTCAGTAAGTAGTCTTTGTATGATTGGTTCTCCCCACCCTCCACCAGAAGAAAATAGAGCTGGTGTGGATATCATGTTCTAATTTAATGTTTTCAAACCCTGTCTGGGGCAAAGTAGGAACACGAAGAGTGCAGCCATCCAATAAGAAGGCATCATCTTTCTCAAAATCATCTTCAAGGTATCTTCTAGAGCTAAATAGCTATTCCCCATTTGTATCCAGGAGACTACTCCCTCATAGCTTGTACTCATCACCACCTTCCCAATACATTGTTTTTTTTTTCTTGACAAGAAACTCTTCCTAAGATTACATAAGCCTGCTTTTATGTAGCGACACGGTGTTGGATTCATTATTCACTCATGTCCGTGTAGCCCTAGGGTTCCAGTATTGATCATCTGCGCTTGCTTTTATCACCACCAGCATCACCACTACCACCATCTCCATCAGCACGACTGTCACCATAACCACCACCACCACCTGCAGTATCACCATCATCATCACCAGTAGCAGGGCCACTTATTAAGCATTAGCTGTGTGCCAGGCACTGAGCAAAATGCATTACATATATTACCTTTTAAAAATTGAGATGCAGGAATTCCCTGGCGGTCCTGGGGTTAGGACTTGGCGCTTTCACTGCTAGGGCCCCAGTTCCATCCCTGGTCGGTGAACTAAGATCCCACAAGCCACACGCAGCAGCGCAGCCTAAATAAATAAAATTGAGACGTAAGTGACACACAGCCATTACCTTAAATTCTCTCCAAAACTACACTATGAGATACAACTATTGTCCCCATTTTACAATGGAGAGCAATAGAGCTTAGAGGGATTAAACAAAATTTCCACAGTCATACAGCTAGTATTCAGCAGTGATGGAGCCAGATCTCTAATCTCAGTCTGTCTGACTCTAAACCCTGTTCTATTTTCAACTGGTTATGTATACTGCCCTCAACATCTTGAAATGTGTGTGTGTGTGTGTGTGTGTGTGTGTGTGTGTGTTCATATTCCAAAGTTAAAACTTTAAAACATCCTTTCTGGTTCTAGTTATTACAGGTCATGGTATGAATTTATAAATCCTCCAATGAGAAGATTTGGGGAGATTGCGCTCTTAAATCAAGGGCGATAGTTTCAAGTTCCATTCCAGATGAGAAATAAGCAGCACCTATTATTGCTTTACTTGTCTATTTTTCAAAGATAATGTGGTTGGAATGAAGAGAGTATGGACACTGGGGTCAGATAAACCTGAGTTCAAATCCTAGCGTACAAAGCTGAATGATCTTGAGCTCATGACTCTACCTAAGTGATCTTCTGTTTCTTTGTATGTAATAAGGAAGAGTTGTGATACTCAAATGAGAAGGCAGAGCAAAATATATGATGTATAATATAAATGCAAGAAGTTCACCTCATTATCCATAGTGCCATCATTGAAATTGCTAAAAAACATTCTTCAAAGACTTTCCTTAAGTGATTAAATCGATATTATTCTTAATTTATGGATGAGAGTGAGGTGTGTGATCAACTTTGAAATCACGTATAGTTTATATGAAAATAAAGACTTGCAGAACTTTTACTAAGGAATAAAAGTTTCATGTCCCTTATAGGCAAATATCAATTAAAAACAACTATGTTCTAATTTGGGTCCAGTAACTTATGGAGAAAAACTAAAATCATAATAAAAATAATGTAGTGAATTTTGATTTGAACATTTTGGGGTTAAAGTAAAATAATTCCTTTTTCTTTTATATTTTAATTTTAAAATGACTTTTGAGTAAATATTACATTCATATGATTCTTACTCAAAAGATACAAAAAGGGCAATTAGGGAAAAACCTACTTCCCATCAAGTCCCCAGGACCTCAGTCCCTAATGGCAACTAATGCTATGAGTTTCTTTTGTATCTTTCCAGAGGTATATATAGAATATGTAATCAAATTTGTGTAGTTTCCCCCATCCTTCCCCCTTTAAAACAAATGTTAGCATACTTTGCTCTTTTCACTTAAAAATACATCCTAGAGTTCCTTTTGTTCTGGGTTTGTGTAATTTACCCATGATGTGCAAATCATATCTGTTGGATAAATTACAATGTGCATTTGTAATTTTGATATATATTACCAAATTGTTCTCAATGGAGATTGTACAAATTTGCATTCCTTGCATCAATATATGAGAGTGATTCTTTCCCCCACAGCTTTGCCAACAGAGTGGGCAATTAGATTTAAAAAATTTTTTATTCGACAGGTTAATGATGTCTCAGTGTAATCTATTATTAGTCTTATTTTTAGTATTATTGTTAGCATCTTTTAAAATGCTTAACAGCCATTTATTTATATTTTCTTTTTGGTGAACTCTTTCAATCCTTTGCCCAGTTTTAAATTGTACTCTTGATTTTTTTTATTGATTTGTAGGAACTTTTTATATATAAGGAATTATCCTTGTGTCTGGGATATGAGTTGCAAACACTTTCTCCCAGTTTATTGTTTGTCTTTTTCCTTTGCTTATGATAACTTTTGCCATGCAGAATTTTTAAAAATTAGTTAATTTTTTAATCAATGTTTTCTTCTCTGACTTCCAGGTTTTTATGTTATACACAGATTATCTACCATCTTGGTCACTGTAAGACAAATTCAATATTATTCTCTCTTTTTTTTAATGTATTTATTTATTTATTTATTTATTTATTTATTTATTTATTTATTTATGGCTGTGTTGGGTCTTCGTTTCTGTGCATGGGCTGTCTCCAGTTGTGGCAAGCGGGGGTCACTCTTCATCGCAGTGCGCAAGCCTCTCACTATCGCGGCCTCTGTCGTTGCAGAGCACAGGCTCCAGATGCGCAGGCTCAGTAATTGTGGCTCACGGGCCCAGTTGCTCCACGGCATGTGGGATCTCCCCAGACCAGGGCTCGAACCCGTGTCCCCTGCATTGGCAGGCAGACTCCCAACCACTGCGCCACCAGGGAAGCCCAATATTATTCTCTTACAGTGACAACATTTGTACCTCCCATTTATTTGGTCCACTAACTTGATTGCATTACCAATGAGAGTTTAAAGAATAAATATCATAAATATCAATCTGTTTCATGAACAGTATTCTCAAACAAAATATAAACGGCCCAGCATTTTAACAAAACATACCAAATATTTAGTTCCATGTACATAGTCCTTTTGGAAATGTTTACAAATTTCTATACCCAATAATAGAGTTTGAAAGGGTCTTACAATCTCTAACATTAGAAATTCACATTGTATTATGGTAGCAATTCATGAACTTTTATTTTTAAAACTATGCATACTAATTTTGTATTGTTTAAAGTACATTGTGCTAGTAGGTGCTAAATTTAAAATCTGACATAGAATTTGAATAGTTTGGAATGGGAGAAAAGAATACTTAAAAGACATTTTGTTAGCTTATTGGGTTTTTTTCCTCTGGTAATATACTTGGCTACTCTTCTAGGGACTCAGTGAGGAAATGGTGGAATACTAATAAGAAACCTATTCAAACATCATTCTTATTCTACTATATGCCTCTTAGAGTATTAAGAAATGATAGGTAATCTCTCGTATTTCAAACCTTTAACTTCAGGTGTCTTTTTTCTGTCACTTTTTGAAGCATGTTTTGCATTGAGATGCCAAAGGCAGCATAGAAAGCTTAAAGAAAGAAATAAAATGAAAGTTTTTTAACTCTTCAGACTGACCTTGTCCTGAACGAGCAAACCGGATAGAGTTAGTCCTCCTTATGTTAGGAATATTGTGATCTGAATACCCTATTCTTGAATGTGTTCTCAGAGAATTCACATCCTAATTTTCAGTGTAAAAGCACTATTTGAAGATGCATTTGCAGGAAGCATTCAGTGACTCCTGTTCTTTTTCTAGGCATGTCATCCACTTCGGTAGTGCTTAAAATAAAGTACTCAGATAGAAGGTAAGTTGAAACAGACAACAAGCAATATAATACAAAATGTTATGAGTAAAGTGTGTTGCTCAGATCCTTCTAAAATACATTTCTCCTTTTATTTTGAAGGCCGCAGTATAGGCACCTTGGCTAATGGAATCAGTCTCTTCCTTTGATCATCAATAGGGTTATCTTTTCGGAAAACTAAGTCCCAGTTCAGATGACAGTTTTAGATGAGGCTGACATGAAAGAGAGAAGGCCTGTTTAATTATCAGCTCCCTGAAAAACATGTATTTTCTCTCTTGAAATTAATAATTCTTCAGATGAAACCATAAACAGGAGCTCGATCGGGTCTTGTGGGTTGGGTGGGGGAAAATTTATTTGATCCTTAACTTTTGCTCAGAGCAGCGAAGGGGATCTGATTTGACGCGTCTGCCTTGCATACGGTTATAGCCTGCTGGCTCCAGGTGATCAATTTCGGTCAAATGAGAATGAGAAATAAATGTAACGAGATTGCATTTATTTAATCTCCTAAAGCTTGGTGAAAGCTTGCGAAGACAGGTAGTGAGTACCCTGGAAGATAGTAGATGCTCAATGAACGTTCACAATAATAGAATATAGTGGATAGATGAAGGGCAAGTATTGAGAATGTGCTAGGCTGGCTTCAGCAACTGCTTTCCATTTTTTAAAAATTTACTTATTTATTTTTGGCTGCATTGGGTCTTCTTGCTGCACGCTGGCTTTCTCTAGTTGCGGCGAGCGGGGGCTACTCTTCATTGCAGTGTGCGTGCTTCTCATTGCGGTGGCTTCTCTTGTTGCGGAGCACGGGCTCTAGGTGCGCGGGCTCAGTAGTTGTGGCTCACGGGCTCTAGAGTGCAGGCTCAGTAGTTGTGGCACGCGGGCTTAGTTGCACTGCAGCATGTGGGATCTTCCCGGACCAGGGCTCAAATCCGTGTCCCCTGCATTGGCAGTCGGATTCTTAACCACTGTGCCACCAGGGAAGCCCTGCTTTCCATTTTCTATGTGTGTCTACCTACATTGGAAAAGGGTAAAAGGAATTATGGCAATTTACTAGACACATGCTGTCCAATAGGTAACCATTTGCCATATGTGGTTATTGAGCGCTTGAAATGTGGCTAGTCTGAACTCCTGAACTGAGATGTGCAGTAAGTGTAAAATACACAGTGGATTTTGAAGGTTTAGTATAAAAAAAGGAATGCAAAAAAAAAATCTCAATGATACTTATATCGATTATATGTTGAATAATAATATTTTTGATATATTGGAGTTAAGTGAAATACATTACTATTTCTCCTGTTTCCTCCTACTTTTTAAACGTGACTAGTAGAAAAATTTAAATGACTTATGTGGCCTGATTTATATTTTTATTAGACATCGTTGGTCTAGACTTTAGAGATAATCTAGGCAATGAAATATTTCTGCTTTTAAGGGGCAAACTGTTTGCAAGCTATATAAAAATATGACATTTACTCCTTACCTGGGCTGGCGGGAGTGGAGGGAAGAGGGAGGCCTGTTGGATCTGGAATGCCTCTTCCTTCTACCCTAAGACTTACCCGAATTGATTCTCAAGATGGGGCTGGGCACCTTGGGGGCATCCTTCACCCCACCGGGGAAGAAGGATGGGCCAGGCCAGAGCGCCAGCATCGTAGAGAAACGTGCCAGCTTTCTTCACCTCGCGATTTCCCCGAGGGTCTGGGTCGTAACTCTTAGAGGAATGTGAGGCCGGGACCCGAAAGGAACTTCTCCAGGACAAGCCCCGCGTGCACAGCCTGCCCCTTGCGCTGTGCTCAGGCCCCATAGCCCCCTTGGCGAGCCTAGCTGGGATTATCTGAGTGCGCTGGGATAAGGGGTTCTCCTTAATGGACAAGGGTGGCGACCGAGGAATCCCTGTCTCTGCCTCACTTCCGATCCCCCTGTTCCTGCCTCCGCGCCCCCAGGGGCCTGCATTGGTGCGGACGGCGGGGTCGCACTCTCTCAGCCACGGAGCTTGGTTTCCCAGCATCGTTGAAAGGGGAGAGGGAAGGAAAACTCCCTTAGTCCTGGAAGTCCTTCCACTTCCCAGAGCTGTCCAGTTTCCTCCCTCCGTCTCTCACTTCCTAGGTTCCCACTGGGGCGGAGGCGGAGGCTGGAGAGCCGGACTCCCAAGGGAAAGTCTCCCTCGGCAGTGCTGGGCTCTTGGGCAGGCGGGTTCTGGCATGAGCAGAAGTAGAGAAAGGGGAGCGTGGGCAGTCGGCCCCTCCTCCCGCGCGTCTTGGCCAGCGAGCAGGGCCTGGGGAGATAGCCTTAGCTTTGGGGGACAGCAGAGAATGTGAAATAAAAGTATATGAAATAAGGGGGAGGGTAAGGACTGAGCAGGCTGTCTACCCCGCCCCTTCCCTTCCCTCCTCGGGTCCCTCGAACACTCAGGGGGACGTGTAAGGATGAATTCTGAGAAAGGGTTTGTAGCGCCTTGGCTCCAAGGTAACTGCTACCCAAAGGCGTTTTTTACTGCCCCTGGTCCCAAGGGACATTCAGTAACCTTGTCATTTCTGTTTCTGAGGCAGAAGTTAGTCCCTGCCCCCAGAGTGAAGCTAAAATCCCACCCCCAAGGCTGGGTGCAAATCTGTGCTCGGTCTGTGTAGGGATGGAGCGCGCCGGCTCGGGAAGGCTCTCTACAGAGGCTACTTCTGGTTGTAAACCCGCCACGCCCTCAATAGCCTCTAATCCTTTAGGGTCTTAGGAGACAGGATGCCTCGGTTTCCACTCACAGGAAAGAGTAAGCGCTCGCTGGCAGCAGGGTGGATGTGGGTAAAGTGTGGACAGTCCCCTCTTCACGAGTCTCCTGGGTTTTCCTTTGGTCCTGTGGGAGATGACTGGACCAGGGCTAAGGACCAAGCAACGCCCCTGGAAGTCTTCTATGTTCCCTCTCCGTGGCCACCTGCTTTCCGGTCTTCAGTTCTTACAATTATAAACTTTAAAAAGATCACATTTCTCACTCCAGGACAAAGAGTTCTGACTTCGTTTGGAGGCTTACTTGCCGAGAGCTTATTTTAAAGTTATTTCCCCCTTCGTCCTCCTTCTTCTGGCTCTCCTCATCTGTTTACCATTTACCAGTTCATCCGTATGGAATACGACGCTCCCACTTCTTGGAGCTCTGTAGTTTGGGGCCTAATTGATTCTGGTAATTAATTTGTTCTACCTGCTAGATCAGATGGAAATCCTACCCATGCGCCCAAGGATTAGCACTTGGCTTCCTAACACCTCCTCTAATTATCTAATAGCATGGGTTGTGAGGACTCAGTCTCTATTAAAACACTTTTACTATTAGCAGTGGTGATTGGAATTGTGATGATGACTAGATTTCAACAAATTAGAGCTTAAAAATGGGGAGATGGAAGAGAAGTGGCTTCTTTTAATTTCCCTGAGTTTAACATCAATAATTAGAGCAATTTTCGGAGATGTGAGCTGAAATTACCCCTGCTGTGCTGTAGATGATCACCTTAATTTTAGCAAATTGACTCCAGGGAAATAAATGTGACAGATTTGAAAAAGACAAACATTAGAAAACAAAAGATTGAGAGGGAGGAAAATGAAAAGAAAGGCTGCAAAAGGGAATGGGAAACAAAAACACAGTACAATTATTTGGGGGGGCGGCGCTAGGGCTGAAAAGGATAGTATAGCAGAAATAGCAGCCTATGTGAGCGGAATGAGGAGAAAGTAATGGAAATTTGAGAGGAGGTGGAGGCTGGCATTTAAGAGGTAGTTTTGGACATATTTACACAGATCAAATTAATTGACTAATGTAGGTATAACTTTCCTCACACCATCCTCTAAAACGGAGGTAAAGAATGTTATGATCATCATCAACGTTTTATTTATTTACCTCGACAATCCAGTCATCCCTCAGTCATCAACTTAAGGTGGGTCTAGCGGATATGGACTCTCTCCTCACTTCTCCTCTTCCCCCTGTGCTATCATTTCTCTAAAGTTTTAAAGCCCTGGCCCCAGTGCTGAAATAAGTGCTTTATTCCTGTTGCTTCGGGGCCTTTTAAATGCCTTCTGCTCTCTAAAGAGTTTGTCCGAGGGTAGAGACTTTATCTCTTTCGTTTTCTTTGAAAAACGGCCGGGAGCTAGGCAGCTCCTGCCGTGGTGGGCAGAAACTGAGGTCGAGAAACCTGGTAGGAGCAAGGACCCGGTCCGCTCGGCTGCACTCTCCCCGGGCCTGGCCGGTCGTATTCAGCACCACGGACAGCTCCCCGCCCCGCCCCGCGCCCACCGCACCCTCCCCTCTGCCTCTGGCAGCCTTGCCATTGGCTCTCCCGACTCCCCTCTCCAAGCTGCCAATTCTCCTACACTTAGACCCAACCTACCCAAGAGCTTATCTTCTTGCCTCTCCAGCGCCGGGGGTAGCCCAGGCCGAGGAGAGAGCATCAGAGATCCGAGCCTCGAGGGTGGTTGGCTCTCGACCAGGCGTGCTGAGACGCTGCCTGCTTCCTACTCGTCGTCCCCGGCCCCCGCCCTGTGGCAGGCGCTCGGTTCAAGATGAATCTCAACTTCACCTCCCCTCTACACCCGGCGTCATCTCAGAGGCCCACGTCCTTCTTCATCGAGGACATCCTGCTGCACAAGCCCAAGCCGCTAAGGGAGGTGGCCTCTGACCACTTCACCAGCTCTCTGGCCTCCCGGGTGCCTCTGCTAGACTATGGCTACCCCCTCATGCCCACACCCACCCTCCTGGCCCCTCACCCCCATCACCCTCTACATAAGGGAGACCACCACCACCCTTATTTCCTCACCACCGCGGGTAAGTAACAGGGGTCTCAAGGTATGGGGAGAGAGAGAGAGAGCACGTCTTCCAGCATAGACCCTAAGCCTGTGATGGATGAGAGGAAAGGCCAGAGCTGGCTGGGCCTGGCTAGGCTGGGCCTCCTTCCCTAAGTGACAGTGGAAGGTTGGGGATATGGCTGAGAACACAGGGAGCTCCCTTGAGGCATGCCAATCCAGGGTCACTCCTCACTTTCTATAACGGAGGAAACGTGGCAAGCCAAGAGGTAGCTGCAGATTTTGTCGATATTCTTGATGGGCAGTGTTCAGTTTCCTTTCTCTTGGTCTTCCTGGCCACTCTGGTCCATCTCTCGGTCCCCATCCCTACCTCTCCCACTCTGAGGGAGACCCCTGACTATCCCACCCCACGGAAAGGAACTCAACTTTCCAGCCCAGAAGCTCAAAAGGCTCCAGTGGGGCCAGCTCTCTCCTCCCAGGCGCTGAGCATTTGCAGGTAGACACTGCAGGGGTTTGGAAGTGAAGGAGGGTTTGGGGATATTCTGAGGACTGAAGGTTTGCGCTGGCCCGAATAAGGGAGAGAAGGTAAGGAAAAAAGAGGGAGAGACGCGGCTGCTCATTAACCCTCTTTACTCCCAACATCTAGCATTTAATTCACAATCTTGGGCTGCTGCGCTGCCCTCCTTTGCCCCTGTTGCTGATGTCTCTGGAGCCCAGAGCCAAAGTATTTTGATTTCCCAGGCATGGCAAAGAGCGGGGACCAGCCAAGTCTGGTTGGGACAGGGAGATGCGGGGAAATACCCAGGTTCCTTTTGTGCCTCTCTCTGAAAGGCCACATTCACGCTTTCTTTTCTGGCATCTTCATTCCAGACAGAATAGAATAATTCGTTGAGTCCAGATGCAGAGCGCAGCCGGAAAAACAACCCTAGTCGGGGTGGGGGCTGGACAGACGTGAGCCAGTTTGTGAAAGGTGGGCGCTGGAATCCACGACAAAAGCTAAAGCGTTTGTGAAGCGGTAAAAACCCAGACTTCGGGGCACTGGGTTGGAGGGGCAATTGTGAAGCCTGCGTCCAAGTCCGCTTCTCTGCTTTGGCTCCACCGCCGGCCAGAGACAGTCTCTTTTGCGCTGCACCCATGTTCCCGGCAAACAGTAGTGGCCAAAGCCAGAGATACCGGAAAGACTAGTTTTCTGTTTTTGCTGTTCCCCCCCTGGGATCAGCCGATATTTACGTCTGCGGCGGTTGGTCCGCTTGGTGCGTCTCAGACATGGTAAAGCTTGCGAAGGTCAGGAAAGACACGAGAAGTCTCCTGCGGCCCGGGAAAAGCGTTTCAATCCTTCTGCGTGGGGTTGGAGGGAAAGAATGAGAACTAGATGGGTCCCCAGCGCGACCCCGAGACTGATAGGAAACGTGCGAGGCGGCAATTCCCCTTCCGTTCTCGCTCAGGAGCTGCCCCGCACGTGAGAGTGTTGGCCTGTTCCCTTTGGCCGCAGGCGGGAGAGTGGAGGCGGCTCAGGGAAGAGAACGGTGTTTTTTAGTGAGGTTGGGAAGCAGGATCACATTCATGCTTCTGTCAGCCCCAGGACATCACTGGTTGTCGTCGGGGGTCTGGAGGATTGGGGGGAGGGGGGATGGTGAGGAGGAGGATAGCTGCTGGACCCTCCGACGTTTGCAAGAAAACTTCGGGAGGCGCAGCCGAGGACTCTCCGGAAGTTTCTCCAAGAAGACAGTATTTAAGGCCTCCGGATCTATTTTATAATTTTCTTTTCCGTTTTACTTACTGTTTATTGTGTGTGTGTGTGTAGATGGCCTTTCTGATAAAGATCTCCAAGCGCTATTCTTGTGATTTATTTCCCCTGCCCTGCGATTCCTGGGAGAAGCCCTGGAGAAGCCGTGGGGCGAGGCGGGGACCGGCGGGGGCACGAGGTGGAGCGGGTGCCGGGGACGAGGGTGGGGAGTGGAGCGGGGGTCGCCCGGGGAGGTCGGGCTCTGCCCACTTGACCGCTCTTCTCTCCGCAGGGGTGCCTGTCACGGCGCTGTTCCCGCACCCCCAGCACCCCGAGCTGCCGGGGAAGCACTGCCGCCGCCGCAAAGCTCGCACGGTTTTCTCGGACTCGCAGCTCTCCGGGCTGGAGAAGAGATTCGAGATCCAGCGCTACCTGTCCACGCCCGAGCGGGTGGAGCTGGCCACGGCCCTCAGCCTGTCCGAGACGCAGGTGGGCCGGAGGAGGGGGAGGCCCCATCTCCGCTCGCTCCTCTCCCCCCGACTCCTAACGCCTCTGGACCGGCCGCGGAGTTCTTGCGTGCAACGACCCCGCTCCCCTTTATTCTAGGCTTCTCCGAAGACCCGTAGTAAAAGTACCGACACCTCCAATCTCTTGTCGACTCACCGAAGCAAAATCTCTCGAGCGGGTTCTGGACACGGAGGAAAAACCCCTCGAGTGATTCTGATGCTCACTCCCCGCTTGAGAACTAGCATTTCTGTGCTTCCCCACCCATTTCTGATCAGGGCAGTAACCCGGGTCACACGTAAATCGGTAAGAGATAAGAGGGTTCTTGACCCGAGAGAAGCCCACACAAGATTTTTTTTCTTCTTTAACCTCTCTCACAGCCGCGAGTCTTCATAGCCACCCCTCCCAGCACAGACACAGACAGACACACACACACACACACACACACACACACTAATATAAGCCTCCTTTCTATTGCCCTGTCCTGAGTGGAAGGACTGTTTTCATCTTCTACCAGATGCTATTCACATGCAACCTCAAAATACCTCGCTCCACTCCCTTTCCTATTCTCTGTACCTGGAAACCCAACTTGCTGTGAAATCATAGCCCTGCCAGGCCCCAGTGATTTTTCTCTCTGATGAGAAGCAGCAAGTCTGCTTCTCATCTTGCTGTCCAGCAGTCTTGCTGGACCCGGTATTTAGATGTCACAGTCAGAGGAACGTATTCTGAACAGAAAGGAAACTTATCCACGCAGCACTTACTATTAGAAATTCTAATTAATAGCAGTATTAGTATTTACTAAACACACCCTTTTGAGCCTCATCGTTATTTCAGGACAAGTACTTCTGAGAGCTAGGATGTTTGATTCTCATTCAAGCTAAGACAATAACTTGTGAGCCACTCAGGTGTGACTTAACCCAAGGTTGGGACTGTCACAACTTCTGGATAATTCATCAGTGGATTGCGGTCTATTAAACTCCAGCAATCGCTTTTGTCTTAGCTCAGTAACCATGGGTCTGAAGGAATGACGTGATTTTCTTTGTTTCTCCCCGGAATCAGGTGAAAACGTGGTTCCAGAATCGGCGGATGAAGCATAAAAAGCAGCTGAGGAAAAGTCAAGAAGAGCCCAAAGCACCTGATGGGCCCGAGAGCCCTGAGGGCAGCCCCCATGGCCCCAAGGCCGCACCCGCCGAGGCTCGGCTGGGCCTGCCCACGGGTCCCTTCGTGCTGACCGAGCCGGAGGACGAGGTGGACATTGGGGACGAGGGGGAGCTGGGCTCAGGGCCGCACGTGCTCTGAGCCGCCGAGCTGGGGAAGGTGGGGAGGACGCAGAGGGGCGGGCCATGGACATCGGCTCCGGGAAATAAACACGACACACCTGTTAACCCTCCAACACCTGCGGGGCCTGCGCGGCGCGGCCTCCCGACCCCCTCCCCCGCCCGACCGCCAGCTCGCAGCGCCCGTGCGGGGGCGAGTGTGCGCCTGCTTGGCTCGTCCGCTCGCCCCGCGTCTTCGGCAGCGCAAACGGGAGCACGGGCTCTTGGCTCCCTAATTCGGTGGGGGACCTCTTCCCCGCCGCGACTGCAGACCCCTCGGCCCTCGCCCCTCAGCCACCTGTCCCCGCTCCGTTGGCCAGGCTCTCCACCGGACCCCTTGCCCTTCCTTGGGCAGACCGATGGGCTGCAGGTAAGGGACCGAGTGTCTGGGCCCTCCGCTCTGCGGGGATCCGGATCCGGACCTGATCCTTAACACATTCACTCCCGGACAGACTCGCGCGCCACCCGCCACTAACCTCCCACTCGCCCCCCCCCATCTCTAACTAATACAAAGGCGACTCCCTCCTTCTCAGGGCGGCGCTTCCATCCTCTGGCGTCACAGTTCCCCTCAAGAGCTCGTGGTTCTGCACCCAGGAACCCTTTTTGAGCTTGTGGTCCCCCAGGCACCCGCGCTCTTTACTCTGGTTCCCTCTCCCTCCGTCCCTGTTCTGAGCGGCGCTCACGGGAGTCGAGACACTTGGGCAGAGCAAACCCACCGAGCAATTTTGCTTCCCGGCCTTGTTGCGCGCCTGTCCAGCAACTCTTCCACGTCCCACCGGTTACTGATATTTTAAAAGCTAGCGTTCCTCGGGTTGTGTGTGGAAGTGCTCATTCTCATTGCATTTTAGGGAACTCGGAGTTTTAGCAAAATGAAACCTAAAGGGGAATACGCATCCCCTTACAAGCGTGCACCTGTTCGGGGACCCTTGAGGGGCGGCAGGAGTCCTATTGGCCCTGCGCGTTGCCCCCCTCCCTTTCCCCCTGGGAGGTCTCCTATTCTTTTCCCGGGTGTGCACTCTCTTTAGATAATAAAGGGCTCGCCTGGCAAAACTGGGAACAGACACGAGTTTCCGGGAATCGTTTGTTACCGCGACCTCCTACGCGCACGCTCCCTCCCCTCCGCCCTGGGCAGTTTCCTGTCCCCCGCAGGAATGAGCAGGGCTAATAACTTTTCCTTAACAGATTCCCGTCTCCCCGTCGCCGATTTTTCTGTTTTTAATCGTTTAATAGTCTAGAGTTCCACCTACGTGAAAAAGGTTTCTGCAAATAGTATTTTTTGACTCTGAAGTGCTGAAAGGACAGAGATCTCTTGATATTAGGAGTGTGAAATTATGGTAATGAATTGTGTGACGACACTACATACCCAGTACACTTATCAAGTATAGCAGCCGTGCCAGAGGCGACCTCAGTTTCCCATCTTCCTTTCGCCCTGGTTGTGTATTCAGGTAACAGAGACCAGGAAGGCCAGAAAAGAGTGTCTGTGGCTAGGTAGAGGACTGACTCTTGGGTTCTAATGACTAATAGTAATTATGAAAATAACAGAGGTGTGAGCTTGGGTTACATTTAATTACACTTTTCCGTTCCTTATTTCTCTAATAAGAGGATGAATCCTAAAGATCCTTCTGGGTCAAAGTTCTATGATTCTATGAATGTAGCAGCAGACTTTTTTTTTTTTTCCAGTAGGCTTGTTTGAGGAAACATTAACTTAAGCAAAGATAATCGTCAGAGTGAGAACTTTATCCAATCTGCACCATTTAGGAGGCAACGCTATTGCTTTAAAAACACAAGCATTGTATATACTATTTGGGTTTGCCAAAGTGCTGTCAGTCAACAATCTGTGAGTCATGGCAAGGATTATTTTTCTCTTCATAGACAAGGAAATAGAGGCTTGGCGAGATGGAAGGATTTACCCATGAAATCAGGACTAGCTAAGAGCCAAAGCAGGACAGAAAATATCTCTTCTGACACCTTGATCACTTCTTTGCCCAAAACACTTTGCTTTCTTCTGGTAACATCGTTGGCATTTTGCTTCTAACACTTTGTAAGGACCCCTCTTGTATTTATTTAGATTGTGTTGATGTGCTACAAAAGCAAGTCTAGGTTCAGATTTCTCCTCTCTCTCCCTGTTCAGATAGTGACAGTGGATACTGTTACGCAAGGGGAACATCTCAAATACTTCTAATCCCAGGAAGAACAACTACTAAAAGGGATTTTGGGGGCGAATCTTTGAAGTGAGTAGAAATACTATGTTTTGGGAGAAATGAAAACAGTTAAATTAGACGGTTAGCACAAACCCCAAAGCACCAGGCATTTCTTTCTTTCTTCTCTTGTCTTCACAAGAAGATGGCAGGGCTTATTCTAGGTCTCAGAGTAGCAGACTAGCAACATTTTAAGACTCTCTGTCTTGAAAAGGCAGGTAAAGAGGAAACACTGTTAGCATAGGCACAGCTCTGCTTGATCAGAGGCAGGATGAATCCTGGGGCTCAGGGAATGGCTGTGTCTTTCATTTATGAGCATCAAACACAAAAAGATGCTCATTCTGCCTCGCCTTGTCTCCCTCTGTGGCTCTTCCTGAATAGATTAGTTAGGAAGGGAAGAGCTCAGATACACAGCACCTGCCACACTGACGGTGGCATCATTTTCTCATCAGACAGTATTCCCTGATTGGCGGCCAACAACTCAATAGCAAAGTTCTCCTAGTTTTTCTTTTCCTTTCCCTTTCTTTCTTCCTTCCTTCCTTCCTTTCTTTCTTTCTTTTTTAATACACAGGGAGTTAGTGATGATAGTAGAGGATAGACACAATTTAGTCTCAATTTAATGTAACATGATAGCACTTTTTGGTTTCGGCCTTCAATACTGATCAAAGCCTCCATAGGCTGAAAAGATATTTTGTCTGAATTACCCAGGCTTTTGCCTCCACTCAGTTTCAATTGGTGGTGAAGATCTGCAAAACCATGTTCATTATGATGCATTAAAGTAAAGAAAGACATACATAGGTCTGATTCTGAAGGGGCAAAACCATCTTAAAATAGCCAAGGTGGACAAGTTATCCTACATGTAATCCCAAATGTAGTAAATAATTTGTTCGGTATTTGTTCTCAATGCTGTATCTGATGGACTTCATTTCATAGCGTCTCAGAGAGGGACTCGATAATATTTCTACTCACGTGACATAAGAACACAAGAAATCGACAACACGTCATTCAGCCCAGTATTAGCTGATAGTGGCACTAAGAAATGATTAATTGGAATCCATGACACCACTTCAAAAGACAGAGAACTGGCTTTTGTCGATGGATTTGATAACTAGAGAGAAAGAGGTGTGAAGGCACAGAGCAAGCAGAATGCTTTCTTCTGCTAAGAGAATCGTGCAATAAACATACTTAGTTGAAGCAGTGACTCCCTGGTCTTCTTGAATGGGGCTCAGTGTGTGTGTAAAAATAATGAAATATTTTATATTTATGTTATATTCTTGGCAGCACACTTTAAAGAGGATATTGACAAACTAAAATTCATCCAGGAATGAATACAGGAACCTAGATAGTAAAAGGTATAGGAAACAGAGGAGTATGAGCTTTTCAGCTTGGAGAAGCAAGGCTTTAGAGAGGGTTGGGAGAGGAGATTGGCTGTGTTAGCTGTATTTCAATGGCTACAGAGCAATTACGTATCGGGAGGGTATGTCTAGTCTGTCCTGCTAGAGAC
The DNA here is from genome assembly GCF_937001465.1 of Orcinus orca. Classification (NCBI taxonomy): domain Eukaryota; kingdom Metazoa; phylum Chordata; class Mammalia; order Artiodactyla; family Delphinidae; genus Orcinus; species Orcinus orca. The sequence continues at coordinate 99,201,644 of NC_064566.1, read as the reverse complement.
GGCAGAACCAGAACCAATGGATGGTTCCAGGCAAGCAGATTTTGGAACAATATTTGAGCAATTTCTATAGGCCAGGTACTGTGTTGTCCATCAGTAGAACAGGCTAAGTCCACAAAACACTAAGCACTTTTCACTAGCAAAGTTTGATCAGAAGCTGGAAGGCAAAACATTTAAAATTATTTGTCATCTTACTAAGAATAAGATTTTACTTCATACACTCTAATTTAAATAAATAGACCAGGACTTCCCTGGTGGCGCAGTGGTTAAGGATCCGCCTGCCAATGCAGGGAACACGGGTTCAAGCCCTGGTCCAGGAAGATCCCACATGCCACGGAGCAACTAAGCCCGTGCACCACAGCTACTGAGCCTGCACTCTAGAGCCCATGAACCACAACTACTGAGCCCACGTGCCACAACTACTGAAGCCCGCACGCCTAGAGCCTGTGCTCCACAACAGGAGTAGCCACTTAAGTGAGAAGCCCGCGCACCACAACGAAGAGTGGTGCAACTGGAGAAAGCCTGCATGCAGCAATGAAGACCCAACGCAGACAAAAATAAATAAATAAATAAGATCCCACATGCCACGTGGCCCGGCCGCCCCCCATAAAAGATACCTAGAAATCAACAAAAATAAATTTAAATGAATAAATAAATAGACCTATCACAATTAGAAGAGTTAACGGAAACAAGAAAAAGAAGAAAAGGATATTAACTTTAATTCATTAAAGAAGTCCCAAAACCTCATTCTAGAAAGTAAATGAAAACAAGGTGATATCCCACTGAGTTGAGGACAAAGTTATAGTCAGGAAGGAATTGTCAGCGTTAGAAGAGACATTTGACAAAAATCTAAGCCCTTCATTTTATAAACGAAGACATTAAGATCTAGATATAATGAATGTCTGGCCAATGTCAAATAGACAGTGGCAGGGGCTTCCCTGGTGGCACAGTGGTTGAGAGTCCGCCTGCCGATGCAGGGGAAGCCCGGTTCGTGCCCCGGTCCAGGAGGATCCCACATGCCGCGGAGCGGCTGGGCCCATGAGCCATGGCCGCTGAGCCTGTGCGTCCGGAGCCTGTGCTCTGCAACGGGAGAGGCCACAACGGTGAGAGGCCCGCGTACCGCAAAAAAAAAAAAAAAAGACAGTGGCAGAATTAAGACTAGAAGCCAATTTTAATTATCGTAGCTTACCACTAATTCATATTGTGATAAAGGTGGCAGTGGCGCTATTGTCATTGTATTATGTGGAGGAGAGAGTTTTGCATAGCAATTTTGGATGTAAAATTTTTAAAAATTACCTGGAAATTATCTAGCAAATTCTTAGATCAATTTATGGAAAACCTTCTAATTAAGAGCAATCTGAAACTTAAATTGACATTCCTAGGATGTACTGAATCCCTTAGCCCTGTTTTCATCCAAGCCACAGTTGAATAACCACTTGCTGGGATGTTTTCTTTATTTTTCTTTTTTTTAATTGAAAATGATGTTTTATTTGAATAAGGCATAAGATAAATTTATACTATTATAATTTATGCCAATTCCTATATTATGCTTACGTTTTATTTTTTTTCTTAACTACAAACTTTTACTATGTTAATATATGTTGAGAATGATCATAGGATACATTTAACATATAGCACTGGGATGTTTTAGAAGAGGTTCATATATCCTCTTGTAGGATAAGCTAGATGATGTCTCAGCTACTTCAAATCCCCCCACTTTTCTATTCTAAAATTTTTGGCTTAATCTCCTTTAATTACAGACAAAGCAACTTAGAGTCAGAGACTGACTTACCCAATGTCATACAGGCTATTAATTTGGTGAGTTACAAAATTAATACATGCAGAGGTCAGAGATAATTCCGATAAATATTCAGAAGTGAGATGAAAATTTGAAATGACCCTCATGTTTTCTCTTCAGTCAGATTCTCCCTGTTGTATTTTCTGATTTTAATCCCACCTCCTAAAGACACGTTTCTCCTTCCCTCTCAGAATTGCTGGTGTGTACACTAGATAACCGTCCCTCCATGATTTCATTTATAATAATTCTGTGAGCTCTCTCTTATTACTCTTTATAATATTGTGGAACCACATCTGATTTGGCATCATTGCCACTGGCTAGATGGCTTAGAGACTTCAATTCTAATCTTACATTAGCTAATGATTACATTATTTCTCTTACTTGGCATCCAAAACATGAGGAGAGTACCCTATAAATCAGTTAAGAATGGGGAGGGGATGTGAGATAACAGTTATAAAAGTATATACTGTGATATCTTGGATGAAAATTGCTAGAGAAAGATGACGAATTACAATATACATCTGAACATAGCAGTTTGTTCATTGATACCAAACTTCAGAGGACATCAACTGTAGCAATATGGTTACCTAAAAGATGAGTATTAGTCTTGTGTGCCTTCACTATCATTACAAAGGGGATATTATGTCTCTTTCCAAGGAATTTTATTTTTTTTATAACTTCGTCTTAATTTCTCTTTGTCACTGACCTCCCGTGTGGACTGAGGGGACAAGACAGCCCTGGATGAAATAGGAGTCCGAAAGTGTCATTGAGGATGCTTTATCTGGAAAGCTCCTTTTTCTCCCCCTTACCTGTCCAAGCCCCATTCTGCCCCAGGTTTCTCTTATCCCATTTGGTAACAGACATGATGTTATATAAGGAGTCAATTTAGAAAGAATTGCCTATGATTCCAATACAGAATGTACGATGGAAATCCAGGATTTAAGCTTCCTTCTGAAGCCTTTAAGAAATTTTTTTGAGCTTAAAAAAGGCCCACCTTTTGCATATATCTCTGTAACAAGAATAAATAAAAGAGTTGTTTAGAAATATTAACTAATATAGTCCCTGGGAATTATCTGAACATTTCTAACATCTGTGCCCTCCCTAGCCTCCAGGGCTGCAGATAATGGAGTAATCATGTGTGCTTGCCAATATTCTAGCCAGAAGTTAAAGAATGGCCAAATAGGGAATTCCCTGGCCATCCAGTAGTTGGGACTCCGCGCTTTCACCCGCCAAGGACGTGCGTTCCATCTCTGGTTGGGGAAACTAAGATCCCGCAAGCTGCAGGGCGGCAATCAGTACCCACGTACATACATACATATACCAGATAATCTATTCCTCTCAGTGCTTCACTTGGGAAGGGAAACAAACTATAGGAAGCAATGGGAATAAAGATAGGAGATGGCTCTTTATCCCAAGTTTAAGATGGGAATAATTTACAAGCTAAAAACAAAATAATGAATACTTTATGCTTGCTCTGCTCTTTTCTCATCTGTTTTTTTTCTCCAGTTCCTAAGTTCTCTAATTTTAATTTTAAAGATTTGAGCTTTATCATTTACCTGTGCACAGTGTTTAAAAAGTCAAATAGTTCTACAAGGATTATTTAAAAAGGAAGCGGTCCCCTGTCCCCTTCCCTATTTTCTTCACTACAGAGGCAACCAGTTTCTGTTTTGGGCTGATTGTTTTGGTGTCTTATCTACCTTCATGTTTCTAAATGACTTCACTGCATTGCTGCTTTTTGGTGTTTCTATTTCAGGAATTATCTAGTACCTCATGCTATAAAAGATGAAGGTGTAGTTCTCTTTCTCCTCTGTTCCCACCACATACGTGCACCCTCTCTTATCTCTCCTCTCAAAACTGTAATTTATTATGATGTGCATGTGTAATTCTCAGCTAAGCCAGGTAGTCAGCTGCGATTACTTTACTTTTTCTGCAAGACTTTTTGTTTTTCTTGGAATTAAGGCTCATTGTATTATTCTTAATTTTTAGTGTACTTGTGACTAATATAACTCCAGTTCTTCACCATTTGTCACTACCTCCCTCCCAAATGTTCATGTATTTAAAAAATTTTTTTACTGGAGTAGAGTTGCTTTACAATATTGTGTTAGTTTATACTGTACAGCAAAGTGAATCAGCTATACATATACACATATCCCCTCTTTTTTTGGATTTCCTTCTCATTTAGGTCACACAGAGCATTGAGTAGAGTTCCCTGTCCTATACAGTAGGTTCTCATTAGTTATCTATCTTATGCATAGCATCAATAGTGTATATATGTCAATCCCAATCTCCCAATTCATCCCACCGCCCCCTTCTCCCTTGGTATCCATACGTTTGTTCTCTACGTCTGTGTCTCTATTTCTGCTTTGTAAATAAGATCGTCTATACCATTTTTTTCAGATTCCACATATATACGTTAATATATGATATTTGTTTTTCTCTTTCTGACTTACTTCCTTCTGTATGACAGTCTCTAGGTCCATCCATGTCTCTACAAATGACCCAGTTTTGTTCCTTTTTATGGCTGAGTAATATTCCATTGTATATGTGTACCACATCTTTATCCATTCCTCTGTTGATGGACATTTCAGTTGCTTCCCTGTCCTGGCTACTGTAAATAGTGCTGCAATGAACATTGGCATGCATGTGTCTTTTTGAATTATGGTTTTCTCTGGGTATACGCCCAGGAGTGGGATTGCTGGGTCATATGGTAGTTCTATGTTTAGTTTTTTAAGGAATCTCTGTTCTGTTCTCCATAGTGGCTGTACCAATTCACATTCCCACCAACAGTGCAAGAGGGTTCCCTTTTCTCCACACCCTCTCCAACATTTATTGTTTGTAGATTTTGTGATAATGGCCATTCTGACCGGTGTGAGGTGATACCTCATTGTAGTTTTGACTTGCATTTCTCTAATAATTAGTGATGTTGAGCATTTTTTCATGTATTTGTTGACCATCTGTATGTCTTCTTTGGTGAAATGTCTATTTAGGTCTTCTGCCCATTTTTGGATTGGGTTGTTTGTTTTTTTGATATCGAGCTGCATGAGCTGCTTGTATATTTTGTTAATCCTTTGTCAGTTGCTTCATTTGTAAATGTTTTCTCCCATTCTGAGGGTTGTTTTTTCATCTTGTTTATGGTTTCCTTTGCTGTGCATGTACTCTTAACATTTTGATTTCCTGAACAGCTTTCTCCCAGAGCCCCCTGGTCTGCTCCCCTATGGATTCTGGGTCAATGCATCTTCCTTCCTCTTCATCTCAGGCATTCCTTTCATTTTACTCTTGTTTCCTCTATCTTCCTTTTTCTTGGTTTACTCTCTCATTTTGGTGGAGCACACGGTCCTGTAGTTTCCTTATTGGTATATGAAAAGTCAATGTTTTGAGATCATTCTTGTATAAAAACATCTTTATTCTAGTTTCATGCTTTATTAGTATTTTGTCTAAGTATAGAATTCTCAATTGGAAATACTTTTGAATACTTTTGAATAATTTTGAAGGCATCTTTCAATCGCTTTTTAGCTTCCAATTGCTGCTGTGAAGTCTAATGCCATTTTGATTCTTGATTCTTGATATATCCTGTTTCATTTATTCATTGTTTTCCTTTTTGGAAGCTTGTAGGGTACTCTCTTTGGAGCCAGTGTACTGAAATTTTGCAGTGATATGCCTGAGTTGGAGGTCTGTTTTCACCCACTCTTTTGGATACTCAATAGACCCTTTCAGTCTGAAAACTCATTTTTTTCAGTTATGGGAAAATTTCTTGAATTAATTCTTTGATGATTTCTGTTCCTTTTTTTTCTATGTTCCTTACGGAACTCCTATTATTTTGATTTTTTTCAGCCTTCTGGATTTATCCTCTAAATTTATTCCTTTCTCTCCTATTGTCTATATTTTTGCCTTTTCGCTCTGCTTTCTGAAAAAATTCTGAATGTTATTTTTTAACCTTTGGATTTTTTATTTCAGCAATCATGTTTCTAATTCCAAAGATCTCTTTAATTTCCTCCTCCTCCTTTTTAATGGTATCGCATATAATATCCTCAGATGTTTGGAAATCCTTGATTGTGTGCTCATATTTAAGTAGGAGAAATAAAAGCTCATAGGAAGCTCTGAATACCCAGTGCGACCTGCTGACTGTGAACTTTCCTATAGGATAACATGGTTGAGTTCTTCAGTTGGAGAACCTCTGAAATCAGAACTTTTAGCTCTTTTCTTTTAGGCTGGTCAGATTCCCCAGAGAAGAGTTTTCCAAATTCCTGCTTATAGGATGAAGGCCTAACATTCTGGGGACCACGTGTCAGAGGAGGACCAGAGGTCTCTGTATTTAGAACACCTGTGCTCACTGTTGTCTCTGTTCTCAGGATGGTGCCTCCTAACAGCCCGTTGTTTCTCACTCCTGAGACTCTGTAGAGGGTCAAGCAGCCTTTTACCAGGGTGGTGGAGGGAAGTCATCCTTCATTTAACCCCCTCAGCCTCTTCCCCCGCTACTTCCAGCAATAATTGACACCATCAGTTCCAGAGCATTTTGGGCATTCTGTAGTGTATATCAGATTGATTCTTGGATTTCCCCATTGCCTGGTTACAATTTAGTGTTTTTGGAGGCTTCCAATTATTATTATTATTATTTTGCAATTTATTCATCTGCTTTCCAGTTTTTAAAAAGTTGCTACTGGTATCCCTCTTCCTGTTCTCCCTGTTCTTATATGTTTATGCCTTTAAAAAAACCCGTTACTGTGATTCTAGCGGGGGCTTGCCAAGGGAGGGAAACAGATGTGTGCGTGTGTGTGCATGTGTGTGTGGGTGCTCAATCTACCGTATTTATCCAGATGTCTCATAATTTGAATCTAAGATTATTTTATTCTGGCTTTTACAATGAGTGATGGAGGTATTGATCTTTTACCTTGATGTTTCTTTTATGTAACTGAATTTGTTAAGTTCGAGAGAGTTGCATTATCATTAGAACATATTAAAAGGCTGACTTCATTACCAAAGCTCAGGATAGCCCTTCTTACCTCATATTCAGTGATGTACTACCAACGGCTTGGGATCTATCCATCTGAAAGCATTGGAGGTTAGTTAGTCCTTAAGAATCTTTGTCTGTGAAAGGTCCTGAATAGTTTTGCAGGATATTCGTAGAAATTTCAAGGTGAGGGAATTTATGTTATTTCATTTTCCTTGGTCTCAGATTAATTTAAAACCTGGGTCTGTAATTCTCTGAGAATCAGAAAAGATAAACAGAGAAAGCAAAACAGAGCCACACAGAAATACACACACACATGCACGTGAGCGCTTATAAAGAGAATGATGCAGACAGGACAAGGAGAATTGGAAGGTGATCAGTTAAGACATTAAGTGTTTTGTGACGCACGGACGCGTCTGCATTTTGCCCTGATAACAGGCCATCAGCTCGTTTTCAGAGGGCTGCTGCCTTCTTCAGCTCAATCCGCAGATCAAAGCAAAACTGTCTGCTTGCATTTTGCAGTCAGAATGGGGATGCTAATTTATACTCCTTAATGTGTGAGGGTAAGAGACTCCTTCAATTAACTGAATTCTATAGCTGGCAAAATAAAAGGTACACAAAGAGGCGCAGGCTGGAAGAGCCGAAATTCTCATTAAATCAAAAGGTCCGGTATTCATTACCTCGTGCATCTGAGGCTAAACACTAAATATGGGGCTCATCAAAGGAGGTTTAATGGGTTAAATTGAGAATATAATCTAATTAAAACATTAGACATGGCAAATAGTTCTTTGATATTCATCTAAAGGTTTCATTAAAAATGGGTACTTGAGGTTTGTATGATAGATTATCAATTTTAAGTAGAGACAGCATCCTTGGTACTGATTCAAAGTGTCACCATTGTGTGGAAGCAGGGGAAATGGGAAAAGACATCCCTGCCAGGTGACAGGTTAGAGATACAAGGTAAGGCCAACCAGGATTCATGATAGTGATTTTGATCACTGCCTGCCTGACAAAAAAGAAAGCGTAAGGATTAATTTAGGAGACAAATTTGCCACAGAGGAAAGAGTCCATTTGGGGCCCAAATTATTTGGTGTAGAGATCTACAGTGGTTTTTTTCACTGGACATTCATTCTGTTCTCTACTTCCTTCTCCTGTATAGACAGCTTCCCAAAGGATAACTGATTATACTTCGTGGGTTTTAAATTTCGGAAGGTTATTTCTCCCAGTGTCAAATTTGCACCATAAGCATATCTACTATTTAAGCATGTCTTGCAAAAGCTTGGGACTCTAGCCATAAGAGGTACTCTCAAAAGCCAGTCTGGCAGCCCCGGTATCAGGTCTGGTCTCTACGAGCTGTCAACTCAGTAAAGAAAGTCTGTGAAATCTTATTAGATATTGTCAGGGTTGCACTAAATTTATTTGCCTGAAATGCTCATATCATTGTAATCCTCTCGACCTGTTAGAGCTGTTTAATAGCGGAAGACCATTTATTCAGCTTATTGAAAATTAATTACTTATATCGCCCAGGTTTGCAAGGGGACAATGAAAAGGCAGTGGAGAGGCAGCAAGGGAGATAAACCTTGCCCACCAAATTCTTTTTTCTTCTCTTCATTTTACCCAAAGAGGCCCTATACTGAGTGGTAGAGAGAGCTGAAAAATCTGTTCATTTTGCATCTTATTGCATCTCTCACTGTGATGTTTTCGTAACCTTCTGGGAAAGCCCCAACTTTTCATTTATTCCACTGAACCAAAATTAAGTAACCAAACATGAAGAATGGGAATCTTTAAGATGAGAGAATAAAATGAATGAACGAATTAATGAATGAGTGAATGAATGAAAAAAAAACCTGCCATCCAAAACCTTTTGCTTTCCATTGAATGGATGTTTGCTTAGGAAATTGAGACATTTTGTAATTTCTCTGTACCTTTGTGAGAAAGATGTGTGGCTTTGCTTAATGAAGTTGAGAGGGGGAGCAGAAACAAATACTGTACTTAGTCTGGAGGCAGTGAGTTGTGGGGACAGTTCTGAATATCAGATTTTTAGCTATTCTGAGATCCTACTTCAGTATATTTTAAAAAGTGGAATAAATAGCTAAATAAAATTTTGTTAGAATACATAATTCTCCTTTTTTGCCTTTATAATATAGAAATTTTGTCTGACAATATAGACCATTTCTTATAATGAGGGATACAGAGGGAGGAGACACTGGATAGACAAAATCCACAATAATGAAAAACTGACTTTGTGCTACTGTTTAAATCCTGTCTCACTGGGAAAACAACTAAAGAGGCAATGCAGCATTTATGTGTCCTTTCGTCTTTCTGTTTTTACCCATTAGGAATAAAAGTTATGAAAACTCACTTAGCATTAGGGAGAAGCCCTATAGTCACATCCTGTAGAATACTTGTGTGTTAGAGGAAATGTGTATTATTCAAGATTTATTCTTACTCTGATTCAAGATTCCTATTCTTACTCTGATAGGAAAAGATGATCTTTAAAAAGGCATATTTAGGGGCTTCCCTGGTGGCACAGTGGTTGAGAGTCCGCCTGCCGATGCAGGAAACGCATCGTGCAGGACCGGGTTCGTGCCCCGGTCTGGGAAGATCCCACGTGCCGCGGAGCGGCTGGGCCCGTGAGCCATGGCCGCTGGGCCTGCGCATCCGGAGCCTGTGCTCCGCAACGGGAGAGGCCACAGCAGTGAGAGGCCTGCGTACCGCAAAAAAAAAAAAAAAGGCACATTTAGGAAAGCAACCTTAATTTTTCCTTAAGAACTTTATATTTTCAAGTGCAACTTCTAATATAATGGTAATATCTGTTTTGAAGCACATGTTAGAGTTAAACTTGTCCTGGTATGTGCAGACTATCACCCAAATTCAATTCATTTTATGCAATTTTTCAATAAGTAATTAAAAAAGAATCCCTCCTGAGTTTATCTAGTCTGATATTGTAGACCATTTGCTATCAATTCAAAGTTCTCAATTAGCTCCAGTGTTGTTCTAATTACTGGATGTGTTTTCAAGCAACTCCCAGCTAATAACTGTTGGGATGAAGAGTCGTTTTCTCGCTCTAGACTAGACTGTGCACGCTCATGCTTACTGTGATGTTTTGACAATGATTCATTAACCAATAATAAGGCCCCAATTGGAACAATTAGACATCGATGCCTTTGCTAGGCTGACCTTTTATTTTGTTCCTCAATATTGTCTTTTCTTCAGTTGGTTTCTAGATAACTCCCAAGAGACTCCTTACTATACAAAGCAGTATCATGAAGACAGCTGTCATTAAATTCAGCTACTTGTACAAAAGCTGCCTCTAGGAGGATGCTCTTGTTGGAAACTCAAGATGGAAAAACATCATAAAAGGAGTCTATAATAAGAGAATACATGATTTAAAGGTCCTTTATACCAGTTCATAGAGATTAGGGAGTTGGGCACTATGTCTTTCAATGGCTTGTATAACATCTGGTCAAATCCAGGCCCTCCATCATCACGTCACTCAAGTTTATGGTTCCTTGTCTTCTAATAGGCAGATTATTTTTATTTCCTAAATATCTGAAACAGAAATATGATAAAAATTGATCACTGATCCACTCAGGTCTATAAAAGATCAATGTTATTGTTAATAGTACAATTGCCTTTAAAGGAGGAGCCAGACAAGCGTTTGTCATTTACTGCTTTTGCAGAACCTCTACCCTGTCGTAGTATCATGGTGCCTTAGTGACATTCTGCTGGATCTTACCATTGTGGGATGACTTGGGGCCAGATGAAGCCTATTTTGATCTATTCTTTGATTTCAACCCCAAGCTCTCAGCAAGTATGTTCTATTTCTTTAGTCAAACTCATTTTAGATGCCGCCTGTCACTTTCCGTGTTTGTGTACAAAGAATTTTGATTGCTCTAGGGTCATATATACTGGATGGTAAAGCTTTGCCTTGAGTGTAAAGTTCCTGTGAAACATTGTTTGATATCAACTGGATCACTGAACCTGCTTCAGCTGGGTGTGGGTTCTTAATAGGAGGTGTGAAAGTGCCTGAAGGATTTAATGCTTAGGCTGAGAGAAATGGTTAGGGAGAGGTTTTTAAATGTTCTGAAAAAAAATTGAAATAGTGTGTCTTTTATTGGTCAGCATTTGAGTTGCACTGTAGATGTCTCTTACAACTTCATCAATGTAGTAATAAAGTTGCCAGACTGTACATGTTAAAAATGCAAGGTCGATAGTAATGCGTATTTCTAAAAATGGAACTTAAATGTTGGAAGTTCATGTCCCAAATTGAAATATATAATTACATCCTCCTTGCCCACACAGAAAAACAAGAACTCTCTTCCCACAAACAAATAATCAAACAGTGCTCTCCTTGCTGTTGAAAGATTGGAGTTTAGACCTGGCTAGTCTCCCATTGTAGGACTGAAGGACTTCAGAGTCCCTTATCCTTTCTTGATCTCCATTTCCTCTTCTGAAAGATTGCACTTGAACAAGATAAACCCCTTCCAAGCTCTAAATTCCTTTAAGATAATTTAGTAGAAATGGAATGTTTAAAAAATTTACCCTGTCCCTTTAAAAATGAAAATATGGCAATGTCTCTTATGCATTATTTTTAGCTTCCAGAGCAAGTTTTAAAATATAGGGAAGTTTTAAAATATAGGGGAAAAAATCATTCTATCTCATGTTTCTAGAAAAGTCTTTAAACATGTACCTTGAAGGGTCCTCTTCTTTTACAGATACATTTTAGGAGCAGCTTGGGCTGTGATTTTCCTGAACTAACTCCTCATATATGCTATGATTTTCCAAATACTACTGAAACATGATTCTCCAGTTTACTGTTTATGTTCAGATACTTGTTATCTTTCCAGACTTTCAAGGCTGTTTCCAGTATTAAGAAAAAGTTTTGTACAGGCAGCTTTTCTACCACATTGTAGTATATGTAAAACTTATACAATATAGGAATAAACCTCCAAAGCCAGTCCTTATGCCACCTGCATAGAGACACAGATTTTCCCTAAATTATTGTTAAATGTGTCCATTTCTGGATGTAGCCATCTAAGAATGCAATGCCCATCTAGTACAAGCAAGTAAGTAAAATTTAAATCCTAATTTAATAGGATTTAAAATAGTCCCAGGGACTATTTTAAGACCTGGGAATTTCACAATGTTTATGCAGTTTCAAAAGATTCTTTAAAAGGGAAAAAATATTCATGAATATTGACATTCAGTAGGATGTTTCTGTGGGATGTTTTTGTCTTACCTAATGTTTTTGTGTGGAAGCACACATTTGATATTTTAAGATATTTTTGATGGCAAGATGTTCAGCAAATTTATGTACTTGGAGTCAGCAGCTTTGAGCAAGTGTCTCTCTCAGGGGTGCCCGAGTTGAGTGCTTTTGGACTTGGTGGATTTCTAATTAATATCTTGATGCTCTGCTAGAACAACATTGAGATTTGTTTTACTTGAGTAGCACATCTAGAAGTACTTTCATTTTTTAAATTTTACATATAAATCCTTGGCTAAATTTAGAGATTTCTGAAATATTTTGGAAATGATATTGCAAAATTTACCGGTGTTTAGTCCAAGTTGAGTTCTTTTCAATAGAAACTGAAGTGCTTATAGTTTTTTTTTAATCAGAAAAATGAGAAAGAAACACAAGTAGATACATTTATTTCTGGGTAACTTTAAGAGTTTCATTATGCTAAGAAAGGGTAGCGATCATTTAAGAAATTAAAAGAGCCAATATAAAGCCAAAAAGAAATCAAAGGATCCAGGATAAAACCAAAAGGCTTTATTCCCTAGTTCTATTCAGCCCCAATACTAACTGATTTGAAAATAAATAATTAAAATAGTTTTTCTTCCTGGAAAGTAAAATATGGCGCCGTAATGTAACAGGGCCCCATATTTTAAACCCTGTACGAAGCCAACGTGGACTGCAGTGAGGTGACGATGCTAGGTCATCACTCTCAATGCAGAGCAGTGGGTTGGAGTTTCTCTTTTCCAGGTCCATCCCCTGGGCATCTCTGGTCATCTCTTGTCTATACAATGTGAAGGGCTTTAAAAGCAGCCACAGCCTGTTTTTCCCTTTCATGTCTGTTCTGCAGTACTTCCAGCAGTGAGATTTCAGGTAAAATGTCTCCGTTTCCAGCATGGGTTGGATTTTTCTTTTCCTTTGAGGCTTGACCACTCAGATTTGAAGGTTTGGGTTTGGGGATGGTCTTAGCATATTCCAAAGCCTAAAAGCATAAAGATAAAATTTTATTTGAGATGGGAAGTGAACCCTGGATTCCTTAAATTAAATCTAGTCTTAGGAAAGGTTTATTGATAATATAATTGGAGACTATTGCTACAATAATGTACTAAGGGATGGATGGAAATGGAGACGAAATGGAAAATACAAATAATGCAATATAACGCACAGTTTAAACAAAATCAATTAGCCACATAACAAAATGCTGTGGAAAAAAAGAGAGTTGAAGAATGATATGTACGGTTGTGACTCTGGACCTTTTCTTTATAAAACTGAGTTTTATTCAAGTGCTTGAAAATAGATTTCTTATGTGTTTGATCTGTTTAGCTTCTGGCAGTCTTATTAAAACCAAACTTTTATTGAGGAGATATTAACTGACCTTTCCATCCAAAGAGGACTTGTTACAACTTGAGACCAAAGACATCACTGTAGTTGAGATAAAACTGAGTCTCCATTATTACACCAACTATTCTTGTTTCTGGGTTCTTACAACTCTTGCAAGTATTTATTAGAGGTTGAAAATTATTTTTTCCTTCTCTTTAGCATATCTATAGATACCTGGATACTAAAAAAGGGCAGTCTTTTTTTCAGTGATGTCAGTTCTGACAGGCATTACAATAAAAATGAGATTACTGAATATGATTTCTAAATCTGCCTTTATATGTTTTACTTTTCTAAAATTAACCATTTTTAAAAATTGAAGTATAGTTAATTTACAATGTTGTGTTAGTTTCAGGTGTACAGCAAAATGATTCAGTTATATATATATGTGTGTATATGTATATATATATATATATACTTTTTCAGAGTCTTTTCCATTACAGGTTATTACAAGATATTGGATATAGTTTCCTGTGCTATACAGTAGGTCCTTGTTGTTTATCTATTTCATATATAGTAGTGTTATATGTTAATCCCAAACTCCTAACTTATCTCTCCCCACCCCCAGTTTTACAGTTTAATAAGGGTTTCTTGAGAGCTAAAATGGGAATGGATAGTATATGTAGGTCCTAGAAGGGGAAAAACCTCCAAAACAGAAAAACTCCAGACTTCTCAGTGTGTGTAGTTGACTTCTATTGGAATTTCTAATTATAGACTTGTTGCCTTGAATCTCTTCATGAACAAATAATGGATTGGAGAAAAAAAGAAAAAGTGGCATCATGGAAACTCAATCAAGTGGATTGAGGTCTTCAAGGTCTGAGGAAGAAAGGCAATAGATAGAAAATATGAGAGTCTGTGAAAGAGAACACGAAGTACAAATTCCTAAAAGCACCAAAGGGTCACTTGTCCCTCGTGCAAAGGGTCCCACGTCCTTACTGGGACTGAGGCAGAGACTTGTACTGCAAAGCTCGGTGTCTCCATAGAACGTATTTCATTCACATCACAACTTAGAGTTGGATGACTTCTGAGAGGGAGAACATCCTGTATTTATCATTTTTATTGGGTAGAGGAACCTATATAGTACCATCCCTTAGGAGAAATATAGGGAATGAACTTGAGAGAAACAGTGAAGGACTTTCTTCTGACATAAGCACCCGGACATGGCAAGAAGATGCTAATTTCTTAAAACTTATTTAATGGTAGAGAAGGAAATTGATGGTTAATCAGGATTATTAGTTTTTTTCTATGAAATCACCTAACCATTGAATTTTTGTGTGAGAAACTCGAAATACTGTACTTGGAGGAAAACATGTGGAAGACTAAAGATAACAGTGAACTTCAGGGGAAAAAAGAGGCTAACCTTCCAGCATCATATGTGTGTATATCATTTTTACATCAATATCTGTGAATGATGGGGAGCCGCAGGAACAGTAGTAGCTAAAACATCCTCTGTTCAAATAATGTGGGGAATTCATTGTCGTGAGGTCACAGAGGTTTCCTTTTAATTCTAATTAAAAAGACAACTGCCTTGGTGAGAATTTCTTACCTTCTGCCGAGGGACAGCAGATTTATTTTCAGCCTTTGCTATTTGTGGCTTTGACGGGATGGATAGTGCCTTCATGTTGTATTCCTTTACTTGTCTTGCATATTCCTTTTGCTGTATTAATTTCTGCATCTGTTCAGAGAAACAAAGTGAGGGTGACTCACAGGTCCTGCTAGATCGCTCTGTTCTCTATCTAAATTGACACTAATTTTAGTGAGCTGGGCACGGGGGAAATGGGATCACCGCGTGTAAGGTGACAGCAGTGAAATGGTTAAGTTAATGTCTCTCCTAGAAATAGTTTCTCTTGAGGGGCGGAATGTCACTGCAATAGCACACCCGGTGTTCACTTAACAGTGGCTAAATCACATTCAGCCTCTTCTTTGTTGCGTTTACCCAATTTATTTTCACTTTTGCTTCCAACTTTGAACTCTACTCTCTTTTTATGCCTTGAGTGCAGCTGCAGTTAAAACACATTAAATGAAGATCTCCTTTCACTAGAGGAAAGAGAATAAAGTGGATGTACTTTCCATGGCTTGGGAAACTCTTACCCTGAGTGTCTTCTCTGTAGCCACTCCTCAATATTATCAAGATAACTCTATTGGGAAAGACCAACGACCACATAACACACACATCTCTTTTCATGTGCATGTGTCCCACTTTTCTGTTTGGGCCTTCAAAACTAACTAAAAGGTGGATACATAAAACAACATTGGCTGAGTAACTTTATTTTATGGTAGAAGTAGTGCCGGGGGCTTATTACCAATGCTACTTCAGAAGGGTCTCTATTCAGAGGGAGACATTTGAATTAGGACTTGGTTCTGGGGGTATCTTTTTTTTTTTTTTCAGGTCCATACCTTTGTTTTTATTTATTTATTTTTTTTTTACATCTTTATTGGAGTATAATTGCTTTACAATGGTGTGTTCGTTTCTGCTTTATAACAAAGTGAATCAGTTATACTTATACTTATGTTCCCATATCCCCTCCCTCTTGCGTCTCCCTCCCTCCCACCCTCCCTATCTCACCCCTCCAGGCGTTGCGGAACTGATCTCCCTGTGCTATGCGGCTGCTTCCCACTAGCTATCTACCTTACGTTTGGTAGTGTATATGTGTCCATGCCTCTCTCTCGCTTTGTCACAGCTCACCCTACCCCTCGGTTCTGGGGGTATCTTTATACAGTTTTGCTGGAAGACAAAAGGCAAATCCAATCCTGGAATTGCTGTATGTACATCACACTCACTTTGTCTCTGATGGACTCAAGGTCAGGTCCGAGGCCTCCAAGCTTCATGTCTCTGTTCTGATAAGCTTTCAGCTTGGAACTCTAAAAATACAATCAAAGAGACAGTTTCTTTTAAAGACTTGTATGTCCCCCACCCTCGAGTTGTCATGGCCACATAAAAAAGGGAAGAAGCAAAATGAAGAATGGCAGCCTGTGTGGACCGTGGGAGAGTGGGTGTGTTTCCCAACAATTCTTCCATTTTAGTGGTCGTCATTGATAACAGTTTCCTTGGTAATTTGTAGCTGGTGAGCTAACATGTTTGGACTTTTCCACTTCTGCAATAAAAAACATTGAAATTCTGAAAATTATAAATAAAAAATTTCAAGTGAGTGAAGTGCTGCTTTGTTATTAACATTTTTATCATAACGGATCCATTACTAATTTGCTGCTGCTGCTATGAGTAGTATGTCTAGTTTTGTACCGTTCACTGAACCAACTGATTTCCCTGGAAGAGGCGATCTAAGCGAATCAGGTAAGCACACTGCTTCGAAGAGAGAGCACCCTGTCTAATGTCATAATATTCAAAAGAAAGGAAACATTTAAGGGTTAAGAGTCTAAGCAAGACCCACTGAGAAGCTCATTTTATTCAGTGTGATTTTGGATATTTTGAAAGGTACAAATAATTTTACACGATAATGCTTATTACTATTGCATATTTAAAGGGACAGAGTATGGGCTTCCCTGGTGGCGCAGTGGTTGGGGGTCCGCCTGCCGATGCAGGGGAGGCGGGTTCATTCCCCGGTCCGGGAGGATCCCGCATGCCGCGGAGCGGCTGGGCCCGTGGGCCATGGCCGCTGAGCCTGCGCGTCCGGAGCCTGTGCTCCGCAACGGGAGAGGCCACAACAGTGAGAGGCCCGTGTACCGCAAAAGAAAAAACAAAAAAAATAAAATAAAGGGACAGAGTAACAGACCGAGGCTATTTAATTACTAAATTATGTCAGTTGAGCACAATAACAGGCAGGAAAAATACTAACGTGCTCCTGACTGTAGGATAGGTTAAGATACTCCCCAAACTCCCACTTTTGACGTGAAATCTGACTTGCTACTTGCAGCAGATACCCTTGTGGGGAAACAAAGGCCTCTTTTCTTTGCATTTGTGAGTTCATTGAGTTGTCTTCCGTGGGAAGGGCAGGAAGGACAATACCAAAGAGATGGTTTGGGTGACGGCAGTGATCTTAGGGTGCCTCAAAATTGGTGCTTAGGGTAAACAGCCATACCGCAGAGGCAGCAGTTCTGAGCTAACCGTGTATGGTGCCACCTGTCTATATGCTAATGGCAAGGCATGGTATTTTTCTAAATTTGGAAAGTTCCTGTTAATTATTAAGTCCTAAAATATACAATATATCTGACGTGCCCTTTCCTAAGAGAGAATTTGGCAGAGATAGTCCAGAGACTTTAAAAACAGAACATTTCATCATATAGAGAGTTACTGCATATAATTCTCAAATCTTAACAATGAACTTACGTAGACACTTATATCAACTGTTACTGCTCACAGGGCCTATTGACCGACTACCTGGAGGTCAGACCACTTAGCTTCTCCATTGCCATTTCCCAGGCTCAGAGCCAAAAGCTCTTTCCTCCAGACCCCAGCACTGAACTCTGGCCCATGAGATATGAATGAAGGTTTGCTGGCATAGACAGAGGGTGCATCTTGGAAAACCTTTAATTGGATTGGCACAGCCCCTCCCCCTTTCCCTTTATCTTGCCTTCAATGTGGATGTGATTTCTGGAGATACAGCAGCAATCTTGTAGCCAGGAAAGAAAAAAAGAACAAGAGAATTGTACAAATACTGGTTCTGATGTTTTGAGCTATAGAACCACTGGTGCTAGCAACTACCTACTTGTGGATTAACTGTATGTAAGAAGAATGAACCCTTATTTTTGAAATTGCTGTAAAGAGTAGTTCTGTGACTTGTAGCTGAAGGCAGTATTTATAAGGTCCTACAAAATTTTTATAGTACATAGCGCTTCACAGGGCCAAAATCATGTGTCATTTAGGCAACACTTCTACACTGCAAGGATTAAAAGTTCTGTAAACAGAATTTGCCTGATTAGTATGTTAAATATTTGTAGTCAAAACTCTTTCAGTGCATCTAATTCTAAAAGGTCGAAGAAGATCCTTTCTTAAGTCTTTGGACTAAAATAATTAAAATATAGTATACAGAAGAATATAATATATAGAAGAAGTATATAGAAGAAATATTGTTCATTGAAGGCATTTCAAAATCATAAATCTCCTTTAAGAGAATAGACTCATCACCCAGCAAAACCACTACAGCTGCTTCCTGCCCTTTAGATGTATCCGTTCATACTTTTATAAAATTGTCCCTATGCTACAAATTATTTTGTTATTTTTTTTGCTGAGAAGGTTACCATTACACTGTATTTCCCTGTCACTACATGTTTTCTGAAAATGTGATTTTTATGTATAACATTCTATTGTCTAGTTATAGTTGAATTATTTAGCGATTCTTCTAAATGTTGAACATTTAAGATGTCCTAGGGATGAGCATTGTTTGTGGGCTACTCTGATTATTTCTTTGAGATAAATTAAGAGAAGTGAGATTATTGAGACAGAATCATGAACATATTCAGGGCCATTCATGAACACTTCTGTTAACAAGGTAGAAGAATGCTCTTTTTGTCCAAACCTCGATGACACTGGGTATTATCACATTTTAAAACCTCTGCTAATTTTTAATAGGTGAATGAACTCAGATATCCTATACTTTGCGATTGCAAATTTTTTCTTTATCTGGCATATGCCATCTCCGCCATTGTTTTGAAATCACTAAGTTACCATTTGCCAAAGTAAACCAGTAATGAAAAAGGAGAGAACCCCACTCACATCCAAGTCATAAAACCAGTTTGTCCAAAACTGATGAGACAGAAATGATCAGTGCCCAGAAATCGCATCCTTAGTCTGAAGCAGCTTAGCTTTAATCATTCCACCAACTCACAAAAGATGTAATGTAAAGCATGAATGATTGCTTATTGCATCCCCGTTGAAGTTCTTACTATCACCTCGAATAAACATCGTGGCTGTCACAGAAAACAGAGCCGACGGTCTAGCACTGCAGACTGACACGAAGCAAAGAGTGTGGCCCGAAGGGGTCATCTCCAAATGCCACTGACTCCTCGACAGGCTGAGCTGCTTCCAGTGAAGAGATGTTTCTCAAGGGAGAGCGATGGCTCCTAACAGAGTTTGTTCTGGGTGACTGGCAACGAAAAATCCTGGATTTACTTGTTAGCTTCAAGTAATCTTGATTGGTTCCCAGTGCTGTAATTTTGTTTGATCTCTTCCCATCAAAATTCTTTTTCACAGCTTTATTGAGATAAAATTCACACACCACCAAATTCACCCATTTGAAGTTGTACAGTTCAGTGGTTTTTAGTATAGTCATCAAGTTGTGCGAAAGTCACCACAGTCCAATTTTAGAACATTTTCATTGACCTAAAAAGAAACCCCGTACCCATTAGCAGTCCCTTCCCTCCCCCCACCTCCAGCCCTAGGCAACCACTAAGCTACTTTCTGTCTCTTCAAAAGGCTTTCATAGTCAAATAATCCCTAGAATTTAGTTTGATTTACCTCTCTTTGGCTGTTACAAGACCAAAAGGTCACAATAGCACCATGCCACCCCCCATTTTTAAAAATTAAATCAACAATAATAGTCTCATTAGGTCTCCAAACACGGGGAAAATAAAAGCATGTTTTCAAAAAATCCCCGGCGGGGTTTGCTGCTACTCTTTGCATGACATGCACACAGGGTGACATCAGCCAACCCTGGCTCTAGCTGACGGCTGACCAGACCAGATCTACCCCTTGGAATTGGTGTCCACTGGTCGTGGCTTTGGCAGAGTCTGGCATAGGATCTCCTGGTGGAAGGTTTCGCCGGCCATCAATCACACGTCTTCTCAAGCCGGAAGAGTGACTTTGATTGTAAACGGGGTGGGGGGGGGGGGCAAAAGGTGCCTGACTTGGAAATGACATTGACTGTCCCGGGAGGACTTGTTTCAACTCTGAGAGGTCGTGCCCCGCTGTGGGGGACACTGCGGGGCTTTCCTCCAGAACATTCCTCAGATGTGTAAGGGTGAGAAAGTTACTCAGAGACGGGACGGAAAACAATGCCTCAAATACTGCGGAACAGCAAGTGAAGGAAATTTGCTCTGCGGTTGCTAAACTTAATCCAAATAAACCTCATCTTAGAAGCAGTCAAGCAGCAATACCGGGATTGTCTGTGACAACAAACACACGGGTTAATTACTGCAGCTCAGCGCGACACAGCTGTCAGAGAACTCCTTAAGCAGTTACTTTGTGGCCGGTTGCGGTAGATATTTTTATTACTGTTTGTCATCACTTGTGCTGTGTTACTCTCTCACTGCCTGATGTCTGCATTCAGTGGCGTGGACAATGCTGAATGTTCGTAAACTGGTCACAACAGAACTGCCAGGAGAAGAGGAAGGGTGCTTGGGCCTATTATCTTGACAAATCCTCAGATTTTTAATGTGATTCGAGTCGATTCCCTTGGCAACCATGAGATTTGCTTTGACTAGGAAATGGGCATGACCTGGGGAATGAGTCCCTCTGTCTGGGGCCCCGGCTACCTGCTGTCCTATACAAATAGCTCGGTTCTAAATCATTTTAGCTTCTGGAATGGCTTCCCGGACAAAGAGTGCTTCTGTGTCTTTGTCGGATGTAGGCTGAAAGTCTTGGATGGAGAAAATGGATACGTGTGGATTGCAACATCTCTGAGAGAAAGCAGGAAGGCAGGGATTTCCCAAGTTGGAAAGAGGGCTTGGGAAGTGGGAAGTGGAAGTTCTCTTTCTTCCTTTTCCCTTCCCTCCCCGATCTTAGATGTGTCATGATCCACATCATCACTGGGTACTGTCCTCTGCCTTCCCTCGGTAAAACACAGATTCAAACACCAAAAGGAGAAGGAAGGGAAAGGAAACTAACATTTAGTTGATGTCTATTCTTTGCTAGGCACTAAGCTAAGTTTTTTTTTTTTTTAATTTATTTATGCATTTATTTATTTTTGGCTGCGTTGGGTCTTCATTGCTGCGCGCGGCGAGCAGGGGGCTACTCTTCGTTGCGGTGTGCGGGATTCTCGTTGCGGTGGCTTCTCTTGTTGTGGAGCACAGGCTCTAGGTGTGCAGCCTTCAGTTGTTGTGGCAGTGGGCTCAGTAGTTGTGGCGCACGGGCTTAGTTGCTCCGCAGCATGAGGGATCTTCCCGGACCAGGGCTCGAACCCGTGTCCCCTGCATTGGCAGGTGGATTCTTAACCACTGCGCCACCAGGGAAGCCTAAGCTAAGGTTTTAATACATTGTTGCACTTAACTGTCAAACCAAATCTACAAAAATAACAATTCTGATTGTGCGTATGAGGAAATAGGGGCTCAGGTGAATTAATAACTTGTCCGAGTCACAGAGAGGTTAGGTGATGAGAATTTAGAAATGGCTGAGTGCGTGACTTCCACTAAACCCTGCTCATTAGGAATTGTTAAAAGCTTGCATTGTCAACAATAATCCACAGTTGGCAAGAACCCTAACCCAGAAGGTTCTCTTCCGAGGTAGTGAGTTTGAGCTTTTTTTTAGGCCCTGGTAACTCGTAAATTCCAGAGTGACAGCACGCCCTCACCTTGAGAATGTGTTGGTTCCTGAGCTCTGAATACATTTCCCTATAGAAATAATAATACGCACAGTGTCTGGCTTCCTAGTCCAGCCTACAAACCCTATTCTATTTATGAAGTACTTGAAAACAGTGCTAATCATACCTCAGATTAGGTACGATTAACTGTCAAGTAATAATGTTTTGGTGGAAAAATAAGTTACTTATGAAGCCAGGAACATATTTCTTCTTATTTACTGTGAAACTGGGGATCATCCCAGCTCTAAACAACCAGTAGTGGTTTCCACAGCCTGGGCAAGAATTAGGTACCCCGGCAGGACGGAGGATGTGAGGGAGGGTCACGTGAGGAGCTCATGAAGCCCTCAGGTCAGCATGTGGGAAGGGGCAGAGGGAAGGACCCCGGGGCTGTGAGTGAGCTGAAGGCCTAGGCTCGCAGGTGGCGGCAGTGGGCTGGGGCATT
This sequence comes from Orcinus orca, assembly GCF_937001465.1. Taxonomy (NCBI): domain Eukaryota; kingdom Metazoa; phylum Chordata; class Mammalia; order Artiodactyla; family Delphinidae; genus Orcinus; species Orcinus orca. Next base: position 99,179,375 of record NC_064566.1, on the reverse strand, counting down.
TCATGTGCACCAGCCTCTGAGGTTCTATCTCAGGAGGACACACCAAGCTGGTCCTCCTTTTCTTCTCTGCAATAGGACCCACTGTCATTCTAGTCCAGCTTTCCCTTCTTCTCTTCAAGGCCACCCTTTCCTTTTTTTCTGAGGCTCGCATGTGGGTGTCCACTGACTTCACGATCCCCTATTCCTGGAGTGCCCTGCACCTGTCCTGCACACCACAGCCAGAGCAGTCTTTCTAAAACATTAATCTAACTGTGGTTAAAATTCTTCCATGCCCCCCGCCAACCCCCCGCCCCAACACCAGCTGAGGGATTAGAGCCCTCCTTCTTCCAATGACGAGCAAGATCCTCGAAGACCCGGTGCCTGACCTACTTCTCCACTGTCACCTCTCAACACTCAGCACCTCCCAGTTTGAGTGACAGCAGACCTAAAATGCATCAGTTCCCAGCATGCTTTGTGTTCTCTCAAGCTTCAGAGCATTCACTTACACTGGTCCCCCTGCCTAAAATACTTTCAGTCTTCCTTCTTTTGCTAACTCTCAGTCATCCTCTAAGATGCCTCACGATCACCTCCTGAAGCTCTGCTTGGCTCGCAGGTGGGGATGTGTCCCCCTCTGTGCTCCTCTGTGTTCACTGTGCATCTCTCTCTCTTTTATTTCAACATGATACTGCTGGGGAAAGGGCATGGCTCGTTTGCTCTACGTCCCAGCACCTGACACAGTTCCTGGTAGGAATTCAACACATATACGTTGAGTTGAACTAAGGATGGCTCCCTAAATCTGCCTTATAGTGGACGCCCCACGGGTGTCCACTGGTTCCCCGGCTGCTGGGAGTGTTGTCTGCTACGGCTCACAGTCGAGTCCCTCCCTAAGAACTGACCTCAGTCAGATGGAGCGGCTGTGCCCAAAGTTACAACCCTCCCCCAGAGACAGTCAATAGCCAATGGCTGATCCATGTGGGGGAACATCTGGGTTCCTTGCCTCTGAAGGGCCATCCCAACTTCAGAACCCTCATGGGCTTGGCCGAGGCGTCCTTTTTGCACCAGCCTCAAAGCCGCCCCTTCTCCCTCCCCCAGCCCTGCCCTCTCCCTCCCTGACAGGGGTGGTTCCCCGGTAACTCTCTTGCTCACAAATCTCCATTTCAGAGTCTGTTCCTGGCGGGGCCCATCCACCACAGGACTATTGCTTCCAGCCAGTAAACTGGGCAACTACTTCCCTGTTGCCCAGTAAAGCAGAATGCATTTTCCAGCCTTTTCCTTACTATTTGACACTAGAAACAAGTGATCTTTCCTGAGGGGTTTTTATTGTTTGTAACAGTAGAGAAACACAAAGGACATAAAAAGACTCCTTCTACGCTCCTTCATTTCTTCCTGGAAACCTTCCTCTTTGCCTCCCATCCCCATTTCCCTTATTTAACAAAGCAGACCTGATGGGAAAGACCTAAGTGCACAAAGGTGCTAGTCATGGTGAATCTTAGGTAAACACAGAACTCAGTAAAGCAAACATTTCAGAAGAAAGCTCAGTCATTGGCTGTCCTGGGTGTTTTACTGCAGGAGCTGAGGTGAGATGAAGGCTGAGAAGGGGTGGGGACTAGAGGAAGAAGGAGGGGCAGCAGCACCCCTATTCCAGGCCTGTGATAAGGAGAATGAAAATCAAGGTCCCTGTGTATTATCAAAATAAAAGGTTAAGTAAGTAAGATGCTTTTATTACCTTAATGCTGCTGCTTTTCCTATGCTTCTTCCCCTTTTCCAGTTGAAACAGATAGCCTTCAGAATTGCTACGGCTAATTTTCACTTGGTTTCTTTGGCTTCTCTCTGAACTGAGCTGGGATTCACTTTCCACCCTTGACGGTATGGGTGGAAGTGTGACGCCGGGTAAGGCCCCTTCGTGGGGATGCACCTCAGTCAGATGCATTAGCGCTTGCTGATGCGGCTCCGTTGTCTGGGTGAGCCGGGAGTCTGGAGAGGCGCTAGCAGGTTGGCTCTCAGAGGAAGAATGGAACTTCCTTAAAGGAAAAAAAAAAAAAGCACGAATCTGTTAATGAAACCTAGATACATAAGACTTTTAGCATAGAAGTCTTTATGAACCATTAATTTGATGTATTTATCACTCCCCCAATCAAATTAATGTTCTTTAGCTTAATCTTTTCATAAATACATTAATTTCTTAATATCCTCTATTTTTTCTTTAGGATATTCTAGCTCTTACTTAGAACTTTCATTTAGTGCATTCAGAACAGAAGAAACATGGTTCTGAAAAATCGAGGCATTCCCACCACAAAATACCTGGACAGGTTGGATTAAATTAAGCAAGTGCCCTTTTAATTAGATAGTTGGATTTGTAAGAGAGACAGGGAATCTTCAGAGACCACAAACTAAACAGAAACTAAAACTAAAGCAGATTTAGATAAGAGGAAGCTATGGCTTTCTTTGAGGGAGTTTGGACCTAAGTGCTCGAGTTTCACCATTCAACACTGGTATGGGATATGTGAGATCTTGGCTCTGTGTCGGGCAGAGAATCAGAACTGAGATGCCTGCGTGAAGGCTGTATGTAACCCTTGAAGAGCTACACCCTCAATAAAAAGGCAAATTAGTGAAAAACTCATTCACCAGCCTTGGGAAACAACAAAGCAAGACTATCTGTCTTAATGTAGGCTCTGAGCTGGGAAAAAAATTCCCTGTGAATATCTACGGGACAACATTTGGGGTTCAAATTTACCTTCCCCACATAATCATGGAAATCCAACACCAAGAAATTAACATAAAGTGATCCTAGAGGAAGGATACCTCTGTAGTATCTGGCAGAAGCAAGTTCTCTGGAAGGATACATTCCCACCCAAGCCTGCCTAGGTGTCTACAGAGAAGATGGATAAACATAAGTTCACAATCCAAAATCCTAGAACATGTGAGTAAATAACCTACCAAGTATGAGAATGAGCAGATACACACACAAAGCAGTCGTAGATTTCTAAGAACTTAAGATAATTGAATATTAGACAGCATTCATAAGGAAGCATGTTTATAATGATTAAAGACATGAAAGAAGAAATCAAAACCCCGAGAAATATATTCTGAAAAAATAACAGGAAGGTTTTAATCAGAACCATGTAGAACTCCTAGACATGAAAAACACCATTACTGAAATTTACAACTCAGTGGATACACCAAAGAGCATATTGGGGCTGAAGAGACTTAGAAACTTAGAGGAAATTTCTCAGAAAGAGGCATAGAGGGATAAGAGATGGAAATAAGAAACAGTTAAAAAGACACAGAGTCTAGAATAAGAGAATCAAATATACATCTACTTGGTGTTCCTGAAGGAAAATGGGAGCAAATTTGGGAGACATAATATTCAAAGGAAAAATGGGTGATAATTTTCCAGAATTTATGAAAGAAATGAACACTCAGATTTAGGAATCCCAGAAAAATCACAAGCAGAATTACAAATTTCAAACCTAGATACATCACAGCAAATCTTCAGAACACCAGAAACAGAGACCTCAAAACCAAGAAGAGAAACAAAGACAAAAAGAATGATAATTACATTGATAAAAGACTTTTTGAAGAAATAGAGAAGCCAGGAAATAGAAAAACAATGTTTTCAAAGAGGTTAATTCTTTATCAAGTTAAACATAATTTAAGATAGAGAGGAAAGTAAAGGAATTTCCGGTAAATTTACCAGTGAAATATACTTGCTGAAAGAACTTCTAAAGGATCTACTTCAGGAAGAAAGAGTAAAATGGAAAAAAGAATGGGAGGCAAAGACAATAATAAACAACTGGTTAAATCTAAAACAGCACTGACTCTATACAACAATAATAAAACAATGATTAGTTTTAGAGCTATAAGATGCTGGATAAAAATAAGATGTATGACACAAAGGGTGATTGGATTACAACAATCCAATGTTTTGAATATGTCTGCAGGAGAATAGAAATTTTAACACTAGACTAGTTAATAATGTAAGTTTAAAAAAAAAGAGAGAATAGAAAGAGAATATGCATTTCCAAATCAGTAGAGGGAAGAAGTAGCAGAAAGTTCTATCAGTTCAACAGACAGTATTAAAAAAATAAAGACAATATGTATTGGAAAAAGTAGGGTGGCTAGGACAAATTAACATAGTAGAAATTAATACAAATATATGAGTATCACAAAATAAGTAGTTTAAAGTTTAATATCTGCCCACAAATAACAACAAAAGAAAAGCCAAACAAAAAAACACATGAGAACTAAATAGTTTTACTGGAAAATTCTATGAAATCTTCAAGAAGCAGTTCCAGTTGTACATGAAGTCTCCCAGAGGATATAAAATGGGGGAATTATTTTAAGGCTGGTATAATCTTGATAACACATCCAGGCGGGGGCCAATGGCAGATTGGAGAATTTTAAGCCAGTCTCACTTCCTGCATGTGAATGTTAAATCCTAAACAGTGCTAACAAATCAAATCGAGCAATGTATTAAACTCGTGTGACAAGTTGGGTTAGTCCTAGGAATAAAAGGACGATGGAATGTTAGAAAATCTGTTAACACATTTAGCCACATAAAGGATTCAAGGAGAAAATTTTTCAATTGATGCAGAGAATTTGATAACATTAAATATCCATTTATGATAGAAGTTCTTTGCAGGAAAAAAATAGGAATAGGAGGTCATTTCCTATTTATCTCCCTAACTACTAAAAATTAAATATTTTTAATGGCAAAAATGTTAGGCTCACTCCCTCTAAAGTCAGGAAAAAAAGATGAGAATGCCTGCTATCTATCTATCACTATCTTTTCTAGGAAGCAAATTCTGAATCTTATTCATTGTACATTCCATACCTCCACGTGGAGCACTTAAATGTCTTCTCATTAATTCATGTGTGTCAAACTGTCTCCCTACTTTGAAAATAAGCTCCTTGAAGGTTCCCATGCATCATACTACTTTTGTATCTTTTATAGCTTTTTAGTCCTATATTCAGCCCTATCAGGTATGTAATAAACACATTTGACTGAATGATATCAAGAAATACTCCGATTTTAAAAATAGCTTTTCTTTCTTCTAATTATAGAAGTAATGCATCTACACTGTAGGGAACTGGGACAAGTCAGAAAATATAAAGAAGAAATTAAAAAGAATCCCAATCTCTCTTGCCAGAAATAACCACTATTGACATTTTGGTGCATTTTTCGTCTTCTCTGCACATTTTGACAGAGTAGATAGAGCTCATACTCCTTAGGTGTAATTTTTGTACTGTACTATTTTCTCTTTATAGAAGAATTTCCTCATAAACATGGTTTTTAATGGTTACATGATATTAAATATTATAATCTAAACATTTCCTTATTCAATTATTGTTGTCATTTCTGTAAATGATATATATATATATTTTTTATTGAAGTGTAGCTGATGTACAATGCTGTGACAATCTCTGCTGTACAGCAAAGTGACTCAGTTATCCACATATAGACATTCTTTTTTTGTATTCTTTTCCATTGTGGTTTATCACAGGATACTGAATACAGTTCCCTGTGCTATACAGTAGGACCTGTTGTTTATCCATCCTAAATGTAATAGTTTGCATCTACCAACCCCGAATTCCCGGTCCATCCCTCTCCCTCCCAGTCCTCCCCCTTGGTAACCACAAGTCTGTTCTCTATGTCCGTGATTCTGTTTCTGTTTTGTAGATAGGGTCATTTGGGCCATATTTTAGATTTCTCATATAAGTAATATCATATGGTTGTAAATGATATTTTTATACTTATACACTTATATTTTATAAGTGTTTTTTTCCTGTATTTTAGATTATTTTCTTATGATAGACCATTACAGAGTTGGAGAGAATTTGTTCCCTCTGAACATTACTTGTGACCCTCAAAATATACTGATCTTTTTTAACTGGGTCCCTCTGCCCTTCTCCCTCCAACCTCTGGTTTAACGACAGTGGAAAAAGTAGAGGAGACAGGGAAGAAGAAATACATCAAAAGTGGACTATTTTCTGCAGAAATCAAAGGCAAGAACGTCGTTAGGAGAATTTTTCCTCTTGCCTGACCATCGCCATGAACAGCCCCCGCCCCTCCACCCCGTCCTCCCCGTCCTGTCTTTCTCTAGCAGCCTCTCATTACTCTAGAAAACCACTTGAGAACAGGAAATTCTTACCATAATATTTCTAAGTCCTTATACTTTGTTTCTGTATAAGTCCGTTTGGGTTGCTTCTTATTTTCAGTTGATCCATTATCGTTTATGTTAGAAACAGACTGAGAGCCTTTCTGGCTAAGGGATGCGTGCTTCTTATTCAGTTCATGAAGATAGTTCAAGTCCGTATTGGAAAGAGTGTCGATGTGTAGCTGCTGATTTGAAAATCTTTTCTCTTCTTGGTCTTTGCATCCTCTTTCCGTATTAACATTCATCATGGAGTGACACCTGGTAGAATTTCTATATAATACCTTGTCAGAAGCCTGGTGTGGTGGAGCAAATTTATTGGAGGTTACTTTGGGTTCCTGGCTTCTCGGTATACCTGAGTATTGTAAATCATTGTTCGGGACATTCACAACCACGACTGTTTCCTGTTTCACTGCAGTAGGTATAGGCTTAGTTGGGGTTTGCTGCTGTCTGGAAGCGTTATTCTGGTTTCCTTGACTGACAACCAGCTCTTCAGTCACCAAAGACTTTGGGCCATGCCGGTGTTCATGCTGTTTTTGAATCTTGTGCTTGGCTGGTCTTCTGGAAGGTTGCTGGCCATTGATTGTTTCTGAAGATTGACCTCTGGGTCCATTGCTTGATTTTGCATTTTCAAATTGAGACCAGTGGTCCTGGTAATCCTAAAAAGATATTTTTAGTTAATATAAAGTTAAAAGACTGACACTCTTCACCAATTCTAGTGTTTCTCAAACTGGGAGTTAAGACTTCTAGGAAGGTGACCACAGAATTGAAAAGAGCTAAAGAAGGAGAACAGAGGGTCCTTTCCTCATTTCGGGCAATGAGAGTGTGGTTAGCTGAGTGGTTCCTGCTGGCAGTTTCAGGTTATGAATTTTCTAGAAAGAAATAGCTTAGAATGGGCATTATATTAAGGGCAAGTCTTTGACTTAAAATGTTGTAAAATGAAGTATTACCAAATGAGGGAAAAAAGCAGCTTTACCTCTAAAGAGGTGCATACAAAGGAAGGGCGAATCAACATCAAAATATGCAAGTTTATCTTAACTAAGATGAATATTTTAAAAAATATTATCCAGAAAGAACATCAACAATTTGCTTTGCCCACCAAGTACAAGTTTAATACGAAATACAATTCAGATTATCAGATCTTCTTACTCACATAGGTCAGAAGCTAGAAATGATCTCTTCACCAGATGAAACAAATTAGATTTTATTCAGAGGATTATAAAAGAGTCTGTGCGGTGATAGGACATCTGTGAAACCACAAGGGTTGTTTTGCTTCTGTTCCTTAATATAGCCTGTACTTAGGCAATCAAACATCTGGGGGAAATATTTCAATTTCAGAGCAGTCTTTATGCTTTCCAAAGTCTTGTAACAACAAAATGTACTCCTGGTATAATAGATGCACTATGTAACTATATTGTGCTAAGCCATTTAGACATATTTCCCGAGGAATAAAGCGCTCATTACTTTGTGAAAAACTAGCTGAGTTAAGAGGCCTTTGGAAAGAATGATTAAATGCTTACTGAAAACAGTCCGAGGACCATATGCCTCAGTGTGTTATATAACTGCAACATAGTTCTTCCTTGCTGAACACACGTATAAAAAGCCTCTGTGGCCTGTATCTATGCAACCTTAATCGAAAAATGCAAGTTACCCAGATCATTTGAGGAAAAAACTTGAATAAATCATGTTTTTGCTCAAATTGTTTTAAGGATAAGTTCAACTTTTATTTCACTTTTCTGATATAATTGCTAAGGCTCATCCTGCTCCTGTATAATATTTACTGGTATTCTACTTCTCATGAAATCTCATTATAACGATAAGGTTGAGATTATTCAATTTAAAACAGTAATACACAATATGACTTCTTATATCAGATTTTCAAGTAAGAATGACTTATAATTCAAAATGTAGAGTAAGTTCTCCTTAGAATTTGAACTTTTTGGAGGATTGGCCAGGTTCTTAGTAGCTCCTCTAAACTTTAAGTTTTTACCTGCGGTGCTCCAGAAAAGAAAATACTTCCTTTTCTGTCTGTATTTCAATTAAGAAGGGTCCTTCTTTTCATGCAATATATTGAGCTGCATGGGGGAAATGTGGGCAAGGAGGCGCTGCCAACAGACAGCCCAAGAGCATCCTTCCTCGTAGTGGATCCAGAAGAACACTGTTATCTACACTCTCGTAGGTGTGTCCATGAAACACAGCGGCTCTTTTCATGGCTGTCATCACTGTTCTTGGAGGTCAAAAAAGATCCCTCTTTGCTATGACCTAGAGATATGTATTAATGCTGATAATGTCATTCTTTTCAATATTTGTTCAGCCTTCTTTTAAATTGAAGGATAGTTGATTTACAGTGTTGTGTTAATTTCTGTTGTACAGACAAGTGACTCAGGTTAACACATATATACATTCTTTTTTGTCTATTCTTTTCCGTTATGGTGTATCACAGGATGTTGAATATAGCTCCCTGCGCTATACAGTAGGACCTTGTTATTTATCCGTCCTATATATAATGGTTTGCATCTGCTCATCCCAAACTCCCAGTTCATCCCTCCCCCACTTCTCCTTCCCGTTGGCAACCACAAGTCTGTTCTCTGTGTCTTTGGGTCTGTTTCTCTTTCGTGCATAAGTTCACTTGTGTCGTACTTCAGATTCCACGTATAAGTGATATCGTGTGGTGTCTGTCCTTCTCTTTCTGACTTATTTCACTTAGTATGATCATCTCTAAGTCCAACCATGCCTGTTCAGCCTTTTAATTGCTAGAAAAATAAGTGACCAGGAACTCTTTTTCTGCTGCCATATGACTGTACTTGTCCAGCTCTGTCTCTCTCATTTCCACCAAGAAAACCTATCAAGAGTGTTCTTTCCTGGGGTACCAGACCCAAAATCTTGGGTTACCGCTTGGTCTTAATCCTGTTATACATTTGCAGCTGACAATTCAGATGACAGTAGTGCTCTTCACAGGGTGCTTTGTCAACAAGGCCAAGGACTCATCATTTCATGAGAAACTTCATTTGCCTCGAGTGTTAAATCCACTGTTCACGTAAATGTAAGTGCCCAGAGACGGCATTTCAGTCTCCAGAAAGAAAGACGTTTATGGGCTTGATGCGATCTCTCTCACCTTCCGAGCAGCCTACTTGAGATCTGAGGTTTACTAAAGGTTTATTACCTACAATTGAGGCATCAGGTGTCACTCTTTAGGTGGCAAGACCCTAGTTCCCTGAAGTTAATATACAAAGCCATTCTCAGGCTATTTAATCTCCGTCAGCACCGAAATCCTCTATTTCATCCCCCTCTCACTGGGGTTCTTTTGTTACCAACACTCACAATCAGTCCGGACCAAGCACTCAGAATAACTGCTTAATGGCAGTAGGTTTTCCCAGCACACACAAAGCAGAGTCCTTTGGCTGCAGCGTTAGCACCGGGGTCTCCTGATGCCTAATGCTGGGATGGTAATTTCTCAGTAAGATCTGTGCTCAGTTATTAATGCTCCTTCATACTGTGCCATCCAAGGGAAGTCTGCCCCCAACCCTGAGACAGGCAGCATCTGGCTATTTCTCTTTCACGACTTTTTCCGTTTACATGACCTAAGCAGAGGGGAGAATGCACGCTTTGATGTCAGCCAAAATGTTAATCTGCTTTAAAACAAAAGCCGTTCCTGTTCTTAGTCACCCTGATCGACCCTGGAGTCCTGAGGTTGTGCCTGCGCTCCAAGATTAGCTCTGAAGTTTCTTTTGTGTTTACTAACAACAAAACACACATTCTCTGAGTCTGGGTTATACATTCCATTCGATAATATTAATAAAATTTAGAGAACACAGTAGCTCTAATATTCAGTGCTAGTATAGAAGGACTCTGTGCTCAGGTGAATAAAAGCGGCATAGCTCTGTTGATAGTGCTGGAGGAAAACCAAATGAATAGCTCTTTGGAAAGGTGGGAAGATCACTTAGGATGTGGTCACAAGGATGCTGACATAGATAAGTCAAAGACGCTGCATATCTTTTGCGCTATCGTTTCTTTTCCTTGTCTAGAGAGGCAAGAGTTATTTTATTTAGAGGCAAGAAAGGAAACATCCTGTTTCATCCTTTTGAAGACTCATGTATTTGGGGAACTTTCTTCTTTCCCACTGACAGCATGCTCCTTTCCTGGGAAGGATCTTCTGCTGGTGGGAGTGTACCCTCTTGCACTGGCCAGCAAGGGTCTGACCCTTAGCTCAGTACTGTGTCTGGTTCACAGTGGAAATGGGATTTGGAAAATCTGTGAAGATTCACAGGAGAGCACAAAGCGATTCAGGGCAAGACCTGTGTGGACAGGTAAAGTGACCACGGATTGCTTGGCTTGAAGTAAGGATCTTAGGCATGTATACGGCACTTAAATAGAAAATGATGAGGATGACCATCAATTCTCAGTATTTTTTAAAAATAGATCTTTATGGGAGTATAATTGCTTCACAATACTGTGTTCGTTTCTGTTGTACAACAAAGCGAATCAGCCACATGCATGCACGTGTCCCCATATCCCCTCCCTCTTGAGCCTCCCTCCCACCCTCCCTATCCCACCCCTCTAGGTCATCGCAAAGCACCGAGCCAATCTCCCTGTGCTATGCCGTTGCTTCCCACCAGCCAACTATTTTACATTCGGTAGTGTATGTATGTCGATGCTACTCTCACTTCGCCCCAGCTTCACCCTCCCATCCCACATCATCAAGTCCATTTTCTATGTCTATCTCTTTATTCCTGCCCTGCAACTAGGTTCATCAGTACCATTTTTTTTTTCAGATTCCATATATATGTGTTAGCATACGGTATTTGTTTTTCTCTTTCTGACTGACTTCACTCTGTATGACAGACTCTAGGTCCTTCTACCTCACTTACAAATAACTCAATTTCGTTTCTTTTTATGGCTGAGTAATATTGCATTGTATATATGTGCCACATCTTCTTTATCCATTCATCTGTTCATGGACACTTAGGTTGCTTCCATGTCCTGGCTGTTGTAAATAGTGCTGCAATAAACACTGTGGTGCATGTTTCTTTTTGAATTATGGTTTTCTCAGGGTATATGCCCAGTAGTGGGATTGCTGGGTCGTCTGGTAGTTCTATTTTTAGTTTTTTAAGGAACCTCCATTCTGTTTTCCATAGTGGTTGTATCAATTTACATTCCCACCAACAGTGCAGGAGGGTTCCCTTTTCACCACACCCTTTCCAGCATTTATTCTTTCTAGATTTTTTGATAATGGCCATTCTGACTGGCGTGCCATTCTGACCAGCGTGAGGTGACACGTCATTGTAGTTTTGATTTGCATTTCTCTAATAATTAGTGAAGTTGAGCATCTTTTCATGTGCCTCTTGGCCATCTGTATGTCTTCCTTGGTGAAATGTCTATTTAGGTCTTCCGCCCATTTTTAAACAATCAATTTATTTATTTATTTATTTATTTTTGGCTGTGTTGGGTCTTCGTTCCTGTGTGAGGGCTTTCTCTAGTTGTGGCAAGTGGGGGCCACTCTTCATCGCAGTGCGCGGGCCGCTCACTGTCGCGGCCTCTCTTGTTGCAGAGCACAGGCTACAGACGCGCAGGCTCTGTAGTTGTGGCTCACGGGCCTAGTTGCTCCGCGGCATGTGGGATCTTCCCAGACCAGGGCTCGAACCCATGTCCCCTGCATTGGCAGGCAGATTCTCAACCACTGAGCCACCAGGGAAGCCCTTCTGCCCAATTTTTAACTGGATTGTTTGTTTTTTTAATATTGAGCTCCATGAGCTGTTTGTATTTTTTGGAGATTAATCCTTTGTCTGTTGTTTCATTTGCAAATATTTTCTCCCATTCTGAAGGTTGTCTTTTTGTCTCGTTTATGGTTTCCTTTGCTGTGCAAAAGCTTTTAAGTTTAATTAAGTCCTATTTGTTTATTTTTATTTTTATTTCCGTTACTCGAGGAGGTGGGTCAAAAAAAGATCTTGCTGTGGTTTATGTAAGAGTGTTTTTCCTATGTTTTCCTCCATTTGTAGTTTATTTTTGTGTATGGTGTTAGGTAGTGTTCTAATTTCATTCTTTTTTTTTTTTTTTTTTTTTTTTTTTTTTGTATTTTGTGGTACACGGGCCTCTCACTGCTGTGGCCTCTCCCGTTGCGGAGCACAGGCTCCGGACGCGCAGGCTCAGCGGCCATGGCCCACGGGCCCAGCCGCTCCGCGGCATGTGGGATCCTCCCGGACCGGGGCAAGAACCCGTGTCCCCTGCATCAGCAGGCGGACTCACAACCACTGCGCCACCAGGGAAGCCCTAATTTCATTCTTTTACTTGTAGCTGTCCAGTTTTCCCAGCACTGCTTATTGAAGAGGCTTTCTTTTCTCCATTGTACGTTCTTGCCTCCTTTGCCATAAATTAGGTGACCATATGTGTGTGGGTTTATCTCTGGGCTTTCTATCCTGTTCCATTGATCTATATTTCTGTTTTTTGTGCCAGTACCATACTGTCTTGATTACTGTAGCTTTGTGGTATAGTTTGAAGTCAGGGAGCCTGACTCCTCCAGCTCCATTTTTCTTTCTCAAGATTGCTTTGGCTATTTGGGGTCTTTTTTGTTTCCATACGAATTGTAAAATTTTTTGTTCTAATTCTGTGAAGAATGCCTTTGGTAGTTTGTTAGGGATTGCATTAAATCTGTAGATTGCTTTGGGTAGTATAGTCATCTTCACGATATTGATTCTTGCAATCCAAGAACATGGTATATTTCTCCACCTGTTTATGTCGTCTTTGATTTCTTCCATCAGTGTTTTATAGTTTTCTGAGTACAAGTCTTTCACCTCCTTAGGCAGGTTTATTCCTAGGTATTTTATTCTTTTTGTTACAATGGTAAATGGGAGTGTTTCCTTAATTTCTCTTTCTGATTTTTCGTTGTTGGTGTATAGGGACGCCAGAGACTTCTGTGCATTAATTTTGTATCCTGCAACCTTACCAAATTAATTGATTAGTTCTAGTAGTTTTCTAGTGGCATCTTTAGGATTTTCTATGTATAGTATCATGTCATCAGTAATCTTCATCTTCTGCTCCACGGCATGTGGGATCCTCCCGGACCGGGGCACGAACCCGTGTCCCCTGCATCGGCAGGCAGACTCCCAACCACTGCGCCACCAGGGAAGCCCCTCTATTGTTTTAAGTGTAGGGTTAGATTGTTTATTTGAGAATTTTCTTGTTTCTTGAGGTGAGATTGTATTGCTATAAACTTCCCTCTTAGAACTGCTTTTGCTGCGTCCCATAGGTTTTTGGGTCATCGTGTTTTCATTGTCATTTGTTTCTATGTATTTTTTAATTTCTTCTTTGATTTCTTCAGTGATCTCTTGGTTATTTAGTAGCACACTGTTTAGCTTCCATGTATTTGTGTTTTTTACAGTTTTTTTTCCTGTAATTGATTTCCAATCTCATAGTGTTGTTGTGGTCAGAAAAGACGCTTGATACAATTTCAGTTTTCTTAAATTTTCTGAGGCTTGATTTGTGACCCAAGATGTGATCTATCCTGGAGAATGTTCCATGTGCACTTGAGAAGAAAGTGTATTCTGCCACTTTTGGGTGGAATGTTCTATAAATATCAATTAGATATATCTGGTCTATTGTGTCATTTAAAGCTTGTGCTTCCTTATTTATTTTCTGTTTGCATGATCTGTCCATTGGTGTAAGTGGGGTGTTAAAGTCCCCTACTATTATTGTGTTATTGTCGATTTCTCCTTTCATGGTTGTTAGTATTTGCCTTATGTTTTGAGGTGCTCCTATGTTGGGTGCATAAACATTTATAATTGTTATACCTTCTTCTTGGATTGACCCTTTGATCACTATGTAGTGTCCCTCCTTATCTCTGGTAACAGTCTTTATGTTAAAGTCTATTTTATCTGATATGAGTAATGCTATTCCAGCTTTCTTTTGATTTCCATTTGCATGGAATATCTTTTTCCATCCCTTCACTTTCAGTCTGTATGTGTCCCTAGGTCTGAAGTGGGTCTCTTGAAGACAGCATAATATGGTCTTGTTTTTGTATCCATTCAGCCAGTCTGTGTCTTTTGGTTGGGGCATTTAATCCATTTACATTCAAGGTTATTATTGATATGTATGTTCCTATTAACATTTTCTTAATTGTTTGGGGGGTTTTTTTGGTGGGTCTTTTTCTTCTCTTGGGTTTCCTGCTTAGAGGAGTTTCTTTAGCATTTGTTGTAAAGGTGTTTTTGTGGTGCTGAATTCTCTTAGCTTTTGCTTCTCTGAAAAGCTTTTGACTTCTCCATTGAATCTGAATGAGATCCTTGCTTGGTAGAGTAATTTTGGTTGTAGGTTTTTTTTCTTTTATTGCTTTAAGTATATCCTGCCACTCCCTTCTGGCCTGCAGAGTTTCCACTGAAAAATCAGATGATAACCTTATGGGGATTCCTTTGTATGTTATTTTTTGGTTTTCCCTTGCTGCTTTTAATATTTTTTCTTTGAATTTAATTTTTGTTCATTTGATTAATATGTGTCTTGGTGTGTTTTTCCTAGGGTTTATCCTATATGGGACTCTCTATGCTTCCTAGACTTGGGTGACTGTTTCCTTTCCCATGTTAGGGAAGTTTTCAACTATAATCTTTTCAAATATTTTCTCAGTCCCTTTCTTTTTCTCTTCTTCTTCTGGGACCCCTATAATTTGAATGTTGGTGCATTTAGTGTTGTCCCAGAGGTCTCTGAGAATGTCTTCAGCTCTTTTCATTCTTTTTTCTTTATCCTGCTCCTTGGCAGTTATTTCCACCATTTTGTCTTCCAGCTCACTTATTCGTTCTTCTGCCTCAGTTATTCTGTTATTGATTCCTTCTAGTGTATTTTTCATTTCAGTTATTATGTTGTTCATCTCTGTTGTTTGTTCTTTAATTCTTCTAAGATCTTTGTTAAACATTTTTTGTATTTTCTCAATCCGTGCCTCCATTCTGTTTCTGAGATTCTGGATCATCTTTACTATCATTACTCTGAATTCTTTTTCAGGTAGATTGCCTATTTCCTCTTCATTTATTTGGTCTTGTAGGTTTTTACCTTGCTCCTTCATCTGTGACATATTTTTTTGCCGTCCCATTTTTTTTTTTTTTTAATGAGTGTGATTGTGTTCCTGTCTTACTGGTTGTTTGGCCTGAGGCTTCCAACATGGGGGTTTGTAGGCTATTGCATAGAGCTGAGTCTTGGTGCTGAGATGAGGAACTCCGTCAGACCTCACTCTGATGAATATTCCCTGGGGTCTAAGGTTCTCTGTTAGTTCAGTGGCTCATAAGAGGGAGGCCTGGGAGATCAGGAGGGGCAGGTGGGAGGGGCCCTCCGGGAGGAGCTGAGCAGGAGAGAAGCAGAGGGCAATTGCCCAGCCCACTCGGGCCTGGGGAGCCTGCTGAGCTCCCAGGCCGATCCCCTGCCCTCCAAAGCCCTCTCCAGGCTGCATAGCTCCTTGGGGGCATAGGAGGGAGGACAGGGAGATCAGGAGAGGCAGGCAGGAGGGGCCCTCCCAGACGGAGGAGCAGGAGAGGAGAGGAGGGCGTTTGCCCTGCCCATTCAAGCCCAGGAAGCCTGCTAGGCTCCCAGGTGAGGTCCCCTGCCCTCTGAGACCAGGGGTGGAGGGCACCCTGGGCCCCTTCTGTTCCTTGAGCCTAAGCCCCACCCTCCACAGCCCCCAGGGCCTTTTTCAGCCCTGTGGGTCCTGAGCATTTTGCCCCACCCACTGCCCAAACCTCACCCTTTCTTAGGCCCCACCCTCCACAGCCAGGGCCTTCCCCCCCACCCTTTTTTTTTTTTTCCTCTTCTTCTTTTTTACTATTGTGATATTGTTGTACCTTCCGGTCGTTGATTCATCTTTATTTTTATATTCTTCCTAACATATCTGTTAGTTTCCTAGTGTAATTTTATTTTTTACTTTGTTATTTATTTTATTTTATTTTTTTGGCTGCCCCAGGTGGCTCATGGGATCTTGGTTCATGAACCCAGGGTTGGGCTGAAGCTCCTGCGGTGGGAGCTCTGAATTCTCAGTATTGTTAAAGTGAAAACACACAGGCTTAAATGGTCCAGGGACCTTGTTTCCAGCATATCACCCTTTCTTTTCTTGTCCTCTATCTCCAGTTTCTGATCCTTTCAGCATATAAATGTGTTTAAACCTCTTCTATTAAAAACAAAAAATGAAACAATCCCTTACTTGATCTCATTCTCTGGTTAAACCTCATCTCTCAATCCACAGCCAGGCATCTTAAAATGTAGGCTGGTCTTCATTTCTCCAGCTCTCATCCTGACCTCTGTACCCTGCAGGAGAGCCCTTATTCTCACTGAAACTGCTTTGCTCAGGCCACCAATGACCTTTTAGTGCTAAATCCTATGGTACCATCTTCTTTAACTTTCTATTTTTTCAAACTTACACAATTATTTCAAACTTACAGAAGAATGGCAAGAATAGCACAGAGAACCCCCAAATATCCTCACTGATCCAGCACTTTTTAACATTTAGCCGCATTTCTTCATTCTCTCTCTTTCTGTAGATCTCCCTCTCTCCATTTGTAGAGAAACAGATCTACATTCTATCATTTATAGTATTATTGTTTGTATCATCATTACTTAGTTTGTCTGAATCATTTGCAACTTGCATATATGAGTTGCACACATCACTCCCTTTTCGTGGCACCTTTTTACTTGTCTTCTCTGCAGAGTTGAACCCTGTTCACTGATTTCCCTTCCTTGAAGTTTTCATGTCTCAGGTTCCATGACACTGTTTTATCCTGGCCAGCTTTCTGCCTCTCTGGCAATCCCTTTGTAATCTTTTACCTTCTCTACCCTGCTCTCCCTTAAAATATTCTTACCGATTTCTCCAGGGCCCTGTTCTTGACCTTCCTTTCTTCTCCCACTACCTACAATTCCTGGGGCAGCTCAGCAATTCCCATGGCTGCAACCCACCAGGGAATTCTTATGATGCAAATGTATACAGGCTAACTCAGATGTCTCTCCTGAGTTCTAGGTCCTCCTCCCTACAGACACCTCCTAACTCAACGTCAGGCCCACTGCTGGCCTCACGCAGCCCTCTTTCATTCCCAGAACCAAAGCCCTCCTTTTCTTGCTCAGTGGTGTTGGTGCCACTAATCAGACACTCAGAAACTATTCTCTTTCTCTCTCCCACATTCACCTTGTATTTAAGCAATTGCTAAGTTTGTTCATTCCACTTCCTGACCACCTCAAGGCAGGGGCTGAGGGGGATCAGGTGCTGTCCTAACCTGACAGGAGTTCAGTCCAGCCAGTGGAAAAAGATATACCCACCGTCCGGCAAAGTGAACTGATGGCATGTGGCGTGTGGGGCAAACAGAGCAAATGCTGCCACCTTTCCAGTTCTCTCATCATCTCTTGCAGAAATTACAGCAGAAGTCGCCTGACTGGTTTCGCTGTCTCTGCAACCTTTATTATTCTCTTCCAATCTATTCTTCAGACCTTGGCAGTGTGTTAACATGCAAGCCCAATGATGTCATTAACCTGCTTACAATTTGCCAATGGCTTCCTGCTCTCCGTAGGATAAAATTGAAAATCTTTTGATCGGCATAAAAAGCCTTTCATGGCCCCTCGCTGACCTGGCCAGCCCTGTGTCCCTCATGCTTTGCCCTTTAGCTACTGAACTCCAGGTAATACTCAGGACAGACTAGATTGCCCTGCATTTTTACACCTCTGCTCCCATTCGTCTGCTTGGCGTATTTTGACTCATCCTTCTAGGGGCAGCTCAGGTGCTCTCTCTTTTCAGGAAGCTTTTCCTGTCTTTTTAGGGCAGAATTAGGTGCTCTTTTAGTTACACTAAAAGAAAGAATTAAATTATACCTACTTTTATATCACTGCATTATAATGATTACATAACTGTCTTCCCACTACCAAAAGTTTTAAGCTCCTTGAGGGTAGGAATCTTTTTTTTGTTTTAAAAGGATCTTTTGTCAAGTTTTATTTACTTTTCTGAAGAGTTTTTTTTTTAAAAAAAAAAACGTGTCTTTTGGGCTAGTCACCTAAAAGCTGGTGGTTGGAATATAGTAGGTACTCAATAAATATTTGTTGTCTGAAATTATTTTGATTTCACGTAAAGGTATCTCTTAGTAGTGAGTTACTCATTGTTAGAGTAAGTTTACTGAGGGATATGCAGATTCTTTGAAAATCATCTTTCAAGAAAAAGATTTCAAATGAGGCCCATTTTTACTTGAGATTCACTAAATGACCTTTAAATGGTTTTTTAATCAACCATTAAATATTGAGATCAGCTTTGGGTAAAGCAATGTGCCAGGAGGTGGAGAGGAATACAATGCTAAGGTTCAAGGAGCTTATCGTGTAGTTGGTACAAAAGAAACACAGGCAACAGCTAATGAGACAATGGTCGAATAGGATTAAACCCTGGCGGAGTGGTTCCAGCCACAAGCACACCAGGACAGGGGTGGGAGAGGCAGGAGGGGGACCACAGAGAAGCCACCCGAGGTGGGTAGTTGAAGAGGAGAAAAAAAGTCAGCCTGGAGGTTTGTATACTGAGTGACCCGCCAGCATGCAGGACGCGCAGCGAACACCTAACAAATCCTTTCCGAATAAAGAAAGGGAAACATCCCTTGGGCTGCTCGGTCTTGCTGTCATTTAGATGCAACAATCTTAAGATGCTTTGCTCCTTATTGCCTTTACTCAGGAGTGGGTTAGAAACAAATGAGTCTTGTACCCTCAGAGATGAAACAGTATCCTTTTTGCTTTCTTCTGAGTTTCTTCTGTACGAAGTTTTTTACTGTCTCTGCCTAGGGCCATGCCATGCGTTAAGCACCGTGATTTGACCTTGATTATTTTATCATTGGCCGAGACTCCTAGTGACAAGTGTGAAAGCTAGAGTTTGCAAGGATCCTACATGCTTCAACTGTGTTTCCTATAGTAATTTAAGTAACTAGAGATAAAGGATCATAGATTTATAGCATTTTGCAGCTGGGATGGACCTTGTAGTTCATTTCGGCCAATGCTTCGTTTAAGAAAAAAGAAACTTAAGGCTCGGGGGAAGCTGAGATTTGCCCAAGTCACGCATTGAGTAAATGGCAGGTCAGGGCCCAGAGCTCCCTGTCTTCTGACCCAGTCCTTTACCCACAACACGTAACAAGCCTTAAGGCGTTTCCTTTGTCCCCTCGATCCTGTTGGCCGAGCTGCCTAGGCTCTCCATCAGGTCTGGTAGGAGACCCTGTCCTCTGGGTCCACTTCTAGGAGACATTTGTCCCCATCCTCCCAACTTCTGGGTGTGGCCTCCCTGGCATCAGCTTTCAGGAAGCTTCAGGTGAATGGCTGTTTTCATTTCTTTCTTTCTTTCTGTTTTTTTTTTTTTTTTGGCAACTCTAAGAGTAGCCTGGAGGCTACTGCAGAGGCAAAAAGATGATTTGAGCTGTCCCTCTTTTCTAACTTTTCGGAAACTGGAATGAATTTTCTTCTTCTTCTTCTTCCTTTTCCGCTGTACATAGTTTTAACTAATGACGTCAACAGGCCCTCCAGGCTGATTTCAAAGGGCTTTATCCCTTATGAAGCAGGTATAAAACCCGGTACAAGAGCAACCGCCCCATGTAACACTATACACTGGATTAAGAAGACATCAGCTGCTAGAATTTTTCTTGATTCTTCTAGAAAAACAATCAGTGGGGACGGTTTCATAAAAATCTTCCCTGAAACCATATTGTGATTTCAAAGTAGTAAACCCATGGCCAAAAAAAGGGATGTCATCACGCTAAATTACTAGGTAGTAGGCGTTTATGTTCTGCAAACAAGGGCTCAGTGAGGCTCTGGGGATTCCCACCCATTTTTAGGAACCATATCCCCCATCACCTAGGGATACTGTATGACTGATAACTCCAAAAGGAGACAGACTTGGGAGCAGCACAGTGTTGGACAATATTTTGGAACTGTGATTTTTTTTTTCCTGCCTGTATTTTCTCCATGCCATTCCTCTGAATGATTGAAGAGTGATATGATGATTTTTCTCTAGGAAACGGAACGTTGGGAAAGTGGGTAGGGTTGGCTCGCTGAGCAAGTAATGACCCATCTGGGCAGAAGGCAGTCTTTTACCCATCAGAAGGTAGGTAGCTATTCTCAGGCATAAGAATAAACCCTTAAGTGATAAGATGTCAGTCACAAACATCACTTAGATCCAGCAGTAACCCTTGAAACACACTTAAAATTCAATCTAGCAGGTGACCTTTAGCTGTTGGGCTTTTTGATGCCATTTGTCTTCAGGGTCGATAGCGACATTTCCAATCTCTCTGGTGTTCTGAATAGACGTCTTGTCCGTTACTCTGACGGGGTAGGAGATCTAAGGGGGTAAAACATACAGCACGTTAACTGGATTCATTTTAGTCTTATGGCCATGGGGCTCGAGTCTGTACTCTAGAAAGAGGTCCTGCAGGGTTACATTTTATTTATAGTTCATTTCAAGGATTCATCTCAGTCCTTAGGTATCTGGATTATTCCCAAGGAAAATGGGAATAAACAACGTTTTCTCTTGCAGGGATGATGTGAGAATTGGTGTTTTGAGGTCAAACTGCTAATTATTGGGTTGGCCAAAAAATTCGTTCCGTAAGCTTATGGGAAAAACCCGAATGAATTTTTTGGCCAACCCAATACTTTAAATGCTCAATACATACTCAGGGGACCTGATTTTCGAACAGTTATCTGAGCCGGATGCTGCAACTAATGTTTAAGTATGCCAAACAAATTATGAAATAACACTATACCCCAAGATGATGATAAGAACAACAAAAGTAACTAATATACATTGAATGCTCATGATAGCTGTCCTAAGCATTTCGTATACATTAGTTAATTCTCACAACAGTCTTACCAGGTATGTACCTTTTATTATCCCCTTTTTGCAAATGAAAAAACTGAGGAACAGAGAGGTTAAGTAACTTGCCCAGAATCAACAGCTAGTAAGCAGAGGAGCCAGGCAGTCTAACTCCAGAGACTGTACATTTAGTGATTTTGCTAAATTAACTCACTTATTGGAAATATCATCTTTGACTTGCAGAATTTGTAGTTTTGACACCCCATAAATTGGAATGATGTAGGTTAGTGGTGCTCAACTTTAGACAGATATTAGAATACCTAGGAAGCTTTTAAAAATTAATGTTCTGGTCCCATCCCAGATCAATTAAATCAGAAGCTCTGGGAGTGGCCCCAGATATAAGTCTCATACTTTAAAAGCTCCCCAGGTGGGTCTAACCTGAAGACAGGTTTGGGAGCCAGTGATGAAGGCAGCTGTGTGGGATTTCGGTCCCCAAATTATTGATGGATTTAGGTCCCCAAATTATTGATGGATTTAGGTTCCCAAATTATGGAGGCTCTCATTAGCTACCTGTTTTAAGTCAAGGAATTAGATTGTCTTCTGTGCTATACGGAATTCTAGCCACCAGGTAGCATTTCAGAAACAAACTTAAAGTTCTGCGATAGTAATGTTGGCAAAGGTTCTGGCGGTAATTATCCAATACACCCTCTATCAACAACGTCTATCCAGTACACCTGGTAGACGTTCCTCCCCTCACTGCCTAATCACTTGCCCCTTCTCCAGGCAGGAGTTATCTGCTTGTCACTATTCGTATAGGTTTAAAGATCTTGACGGAGAAAGAAGGAACAAGGTGGCTTGTGAACAGTTCCTTTCTGTGGGAGACCTGGTCCTTTCAAACACTCCCTGGAGTAAAATGTTAGACCTTTGAATCTCTGTTGTATCAGTGATAAACATTATTTTCCATCCTCCAGAAACCTAAATGCTATAAGGCTCTTCCTTATAAGAGCAGTGATAGGTCTGTCTGTAATTTCTATCCCTCTGCCCTTTGAAATAACGTAGAATAAGTCAATCCCTCTGTCGGAAAACAGCCCTAAACTGGTAGAACCTAAGATGCCTTCCCCAAGCCTTCTCTTATATAGAAGACTTCTCAAGATGTCTTTGTCATTCCTCCTGGGAAAGATTATTCATATGGGGTCCTGTGGCCACCCTGCTTTGTCACCTGCAAGATGCTGGCCTCCCCATTTCTAAACTGATGTCCTTAATTTTAAAATTTAGATTCAGGGTTTGATACTTGTTTTGTTAAATTTCCCCTGGTGAACTGTGTGGTGTGAGAAGTAGCAAGGTGGAACGCTGGAAAGAGCATGGGGTTTAGAATCTGTTATGGCTGCGTTTAAATTCTCCCTCTGCTGCTGACTTTTTATGCAGACTAGTATTCAATGCAGAAAGAGGCAAAAATACTTGTTAAATATTAACTAGTAAGCAGGCATTTGACAGTGAAGATAACCTCATTCCTTACCACTCAAGGTGGCTTCTCTGACACAAGAAAGACTATTTGTTCCTTTTGTTTTGGGTGTAACCCCCTCTCTCCCTGAATGCCTCCCTATCACAACTGCCCTACTAATATATACAAATAAGGGAAATAGTGTGAAAGTTTCAGTACTTAAAGGATCTGAAAATGGGAAAAAATGAAAATATAACTTTTTCCATGTTTGAATTCTCACCGCTAATACAAGGTACAAAATGTACTATTGGATCATGGCAATTTTTAAGTGACAAACGGAAGTAATGAACAGGTTTTGAGTGATTACCTACTCTGCAAATGGAAAACTTCACAATACTGTGGAACAGTTTAACTTGTGCTGAGATGGAAAGTTTGGAGTTGTAAATGCTATAAATGCCCAAGGTCAGGAACCACTTCTCATGTTTCCATCTCTCAGTCCCTCACTGGTTCCAGAAACATGGGATGACAGTAACAGTATTAGATTTCACAGCTTCTGTCATCATTTGCTCAAAGGCTTCAGTCCCTTACTGCCATGACGTTAAACAGATACACAACTCATTTAAAAGAAAAATCAACTCCATCCTGGAGGAGAAATGAAGGTCGGGGCAGGAAAAAAAATCTAAATAGGCTGCCTAAGCAGGCGAGGAAATCATCCTTTTTTAAACCTCAAACACGCAATGTCTTGGACAAGCTGGAGCCTGGGAGAAGTGGGGTTTATTCCTAGATCTGCCACTAGGGGGTCTGAGTCCGGCTTTTGTAAAGGGGACTTAGTTAATTTGGTTTTTCACTGGTGATATCAATTGTTTGATTAACAACGATGGGATCCCTCATGGAGCTCTGATAAAAATTTTACAAATGAAAAATACATTGTCCTACGCTTCCTTCCCCAGAGAACATAGGATGTATAATATTTCCATCCACAGGCTGTTTTGGTAGAACTTGGTGTCTGAATCACTCCACTGAGTCTCTGAGTGAGTAAAACATACTTCTACATTATCTCTTTGAAAGTGGAATGGGACACAACCTCTGCTAGCTATTTATTTTTTTTCCTTGGTGAACCATTCTATTAATACCAATCAAATCGAGAAAATGATCAAATGAAATTGCATTTTGAGCATCATAAGCTGTGTAATGTCTATTCTGTTAAATTGGGGCCATAATTGCTTCTCCACTGAAAAGATACAACAAAGACAGCAATCATGGCATGTCATTATCCCAGACTAGAA
Source organism: Orcinus orca (assembly GCF_937001465.1). Classification (NCBI taxonomy): domain Eukaryota; kingdom Metazoa; phylum Chordata; class Mammalia; order Artiodactyla; family Delphinidae; genus Orcinus; species Orcinus orca. Next base: position 99,155,741 of record NC_064566.1, on the reverse strand, counting down.
AACCGGCCTTTCCTTGGAGGACTTCAAAGGCTTGTGGTTCTCGAATTGCATTTGCTGCTATTGTCGGAGCGCAGGCAATCTTGATTAGGTGTTTACACTGAGGTAAGGCGCAGAGCAGAGCGCCTGAGTGCCTGGGTCTAGAGCCATTAAAAAATTGTACATTATGTCCCTGGCTTTGAAGTGAGGGTTTATATGTAGGAGAGCAACTCAGACTGAGTACAGCTGAGCTAGATTGGGCAGCTACTTCTCTCTCAAAGAAACTCATCAGGTTCTTGGAGAATCAGCGCCACAAAAAAAGTTGATGCTTTTCCAAGAGCTGTATGTGAATCACTGTGTATCCGCAGAGACACACACTGAAACATGTTTAAATAGAACATCACTGTGTGGTCCTGCAGTCGCGGGAGGTTCGGGTGCTTTTTTCCCCTCTATTGTTTTCTGTTAATAACCTTGTGTTTAGATGTCCTGGGGAGTCTCGCATTAATTTATTAGGTTCCTTGTTGCTCTCATTCCTTGATGGTGTTAACAACGAGCGTATATCCCAGTTAAAATAGGCCAGAGAGTCCTACTTTTCTAAATGTGGCATTTGCTTGCCATGATTCCAACACAGCTGTTATTGAATCCCTCTCTTTGGGGCGTAATCAGTGGACTCAGTTGATGTTTCTTTGTTAACTTGGCTCATGAGTGATATGCAGTTTTAACTGTCCTATTTCTAATACACTTTGCTCTGTGTCAGTCTGCACCTGCTGAGATCAATGGTACTGCCCCCTGTATTGACAAACGGCCAGCAGAAGAGGTGGAGGCGTGGCAACACACAGAACCTGCCACGGTCAGGCTCCACCACGGGGATTTAGGACAGCTGTTTGAATTACCTGGGGATTTGTATTAATTATTCAGCTATTTAGAGACAAAACACCTGAAACCTGAAATGTTTTGGCTCTGCCTGGCCACCTTCTCCATCCTGTAGAACGCTTCGTAATGTATCAGTATTTAGCACGTACGGGCTCAGGAAGAAATGGATGACACTGACACCTCTGGATATATTATTTTTACATTCATTTTCCAGATAAGATACTTGAGCTTTTAACAACCCCAGACTAATTACGCCAGTCCCCTACTTTAAAATCCTTTGATGCGTTTCCATTGCCCTTGCCTTTAAAGGTTTGTAAGGCCCTGCATCCTCTACTCTTCAGCCTCCCCTCCCTGCTCTCTTTAGACTGTACTTTTTCAGGTCTGCTGTTGGGCCACAGGCTCTGGGTCCACACACACAGGGCCATTCTTTGACTGGAAAGTCCCCTTTACCTCACTTATTCTGACCAATCCCATTCGCTGTTCTAGCCTTGGCTGAAATATAGTTAGCCTTCCCTGATACCCTGGAGGAGGTTATAACAGATGCACCTGAGCTCACGGCCTTAGTGCTCCGTCCTTTCCCTTGTGTGACAAGTTTCACCCTGGTCATTATGTTTGTCTCGCCTCTAGATGTTAAGTCCCATGAGGGCAGGAAAAGTAGGGACTCCGTGCTGGACTGTTCGGCCCCAGAGGCGCTACTCCCATGAGCTACGTGGTGGTTCTGGATGTGCCTGGTGCATATGTGCTCAATAAATGTTACTGAGTGAGAAGGTCAATCTACATCGCTCACTGGACGCTCCGTTTACATCAGAACACATCTAATCTAGCGTTTATCTGGCTAGATCTGTGGTTTATGTTAAAGCCTGGAGGCTGTCAGCTAAACAAGGTGGAAGCTAGGATCCCATCTCTGTTCTTTCCCTCGCTGGTTCGGCCCCAGGCCCAATGGCCCTTCAGCACTTCAGCCCTCGGCATTTGCTGTTCCCTTTTCCAAGGAAGCCCTTTCTTCAGATATTTGCCTGGCGGTTTCTCCCACCTCCTCTGTGATCTGTTTACAGTTGTAACCCCGCTCCCAGCATCCCCTCTCCCTCTGCTGTGCCTCATTTCTCTCCTCACCATTACATCACCTACTACTACGCTGATGATCTGTTTCGTCTATTGTCTGTCTCCTCCTAATAGAAAGTTAGCCCCACAAAGGCTGGGATTTTTGTCTGCTTTGTTCACGGATGTATTCCAAGTACTTAGGACAATGCCTGACACCTAATAAGCTCTTAATAATTATATGCAAAGGAACGAAGCAATCAGCTGTTTTCAAGAACGCGAAAGAGATTTTTAGGAATGTGTCTGAACTTCCCGTTAACACAACTCAGAATATTGTAGGTGTGACCTCTGGTTGGTCACAGGATGCAAACTTCTCCATTACTAAAATCCTTCAGCGATTCCACGTCATGTAGAGGAAAGGCCTAACTCTCCAGCACAGTAGGCTAAAACTTGAGCATGTATCAGAATCAGTTAGAGGGCTTGTTGAAACACAGGGGTGAAGGCGTCACCCCAGAGTTTCTGACTCAGGAGATCTGGGCTGGGGCCCGAGAATTTTCATTTCTAATGAGTTACCAGGCGGTTCTGATGCTGCTGGTCCGGGGACCACATCCTGAGAGCCCCCGCTTTCAAATGACACACAGGGGCCTACATGAAAGGCCCGTGCCCATTTCTCTAGCCTAAATATGCACACGCCCATCCTCATGATCTAGTCATGCACAACACGGAAGTTCTCCTTAACTAACTTGCTAGATTAAGTAACACTCTCCAGTCCTTTCTTAAGATAGTGGGCCAAATGCTCATGGCTGGTCAGCTACTCTGTGGTATGCCTTGGTACGTCTATTTCCACTAGTTGAGTTATATATTTACCAAGAGTCTTTTATGAGTGTTCTCAAACCTGTCTATTCCTATTGTACGTGTTGTTAAAATTATGAACTTTCTTTTTAAAAGTTAGATCATCTGGAGAAATCTGAGTGTGAATAGAGAGTTGTTTCCATGAAAAAATAAGTTAAATAATTTAGAATGACCCAATAAAGCAAATGGAAAGATAACTGGGGAGGGGTGTCTGTAAAAGACTAGGGAAGAGTCACAAAAATCTAGAAAGATTATGATCTTAGCTCGTTTCTAAACACTTTTTAAGTTTTTACGTTGCTTTCAAGAAATCGAGGGCTTCACTGGTGGCACAGTGGTTGAGAGTCCGCCTGCCGATGCAGGGGACACGGGTTCGTGCCCCGGTCTGGGAAGATCCCACATGCCGCGGAGCGGCTGGGCCCGTGAGCCATGGCCGCTGAGCCTGCGCATCCGGAGCCTACGCTCCGCAACGGGAGAGGCCACAACAGTGAGAGGCCCGCGTACTGCAAAAAAAGACAAAGAAATCGGAAGTGAACACCATAGATGTTTCAAACTGACGTGAGAACGATAATACAAATCTGTAGTCCATTGAATATACACTGACAGGAAGGCCCAGCGGCTCAGTAAAAGGTTGGTGAATTAATGCGTATTTATATACTTTAAGTGAAAGTAGAGTACTTACGGTCGTCGTTTGCCACATCTGCTTTAACCACTTCACGTGCTTAACTGACCAACTGCCAGGTCATGACCAGCACCAAAGTGCTTCCCCCTGTACCCACAGGTCTCTACTTAAACAGTGTCCTTTCTCACCCTCATGCCATCCCATATGCTCTCTCTGCCTGTGGTAACTTTGCTGTCCACCTCCACCTGTTACTTTCTACTTCTCCCTAAAGAATCAGTTCAATGACTGCCTCTTCCGTGAAGCCCTCTCTGACTTCCCCCGACAGACTTGGGTACTTCTTCTTCTGGGTTCCTTTGGGGCCAGACATGTATCCAGGACAGCAGTTATCACTTGGTTCTGACTGTTTACATGTCTGCTTCCCACTTGGCCAGAAGCTCCTGAAGAGCATATACACTGACAGCAGTTTATAAAATGACCACAGGATCGTAGCATCTGGGGGAATTTGGTAGAGAGGCAAAGGATGGTTCCCATCACCATAGCTCTCGACTTTACTGCACAACAGTGCACTATGGCCTGGGTTAGAGAGCACAGAATTATCAGGTTCTCCAGGCACATTTTGGACACCTATCCTTAGACAGGATTAATTCTGTTCAAGTTCTGGTTTTTGAAAGGGCGTGCTTCAGTTATGGGGAAAGTTTTCTTTCCATGGATCCCTCCTCAGTGATGTCGAATTAGTGAAGTGTCACTCCATAGATCAGATAAATAAGTGCCGAATAGTGCATACAAGAAAGATGCCTTAAGAAACCTCTTGTACTGAAAAACCATAAAGTTCAGTTTAAATTATGCTGTCATAAGTAAGTGTTCTTGTTGTGGTTGCACAGGGCAAAATAAAAAACAAAAGGTCAATCAGTGAACATACCCAGAGTACCTACTCTGTAGAAGCGTATTTTTAATGAGTATCATATGAGATATGGGACTCAAAAACACCATCAGACTAGAGGAATTCTATAAAAAAGAATTCTGTGTTTCTAACCAAACATAATTAGAAAAAGATGATCATAATTTAAATAAAGGTAAAGTTTAATTTTATAGACAACCAAAAGTTTCACAAACCATGAAATTTAAAACCATGGAAAAGGAGAGTGTCACATGACTTCTATATTAATCTTATCCAATGGGAGGCTAAATTCAAATCAAATGTTCAATAATAAATATATTTATACAGGGCTATATGATTATGCAAAGTGTTCACATACAGCATCTTATTTGGGCATCTCAATAATCCTGGGTCTGTAGAAGAAGGCAAACATTTGTAACCTCACTCTGATGGGGAAAAACAAAGCTCAGCAAGGTTTTTTTGTATTTACCTAAGGTAATAATTGGCTCTAATAATAACGGGGCTCAAATCTGGTCTTCCAATGCCAAATTCCATTATTTAAGTCAAGAGCACAAGCTCGCTAGTCTTTTTTATTTTTTCATTTTGAAAGTGGTAAAATTCTGAACCCCCCCAAAACTATTTAAAAATCACATTCCTTCATAAAAGATGTAGAAAGTGCTTACTGTATGCCAGGCTCTCGGAGTTCAGAGATGAGCCTTTAGGAGCTCAGAGTCATGTAAAGACATACAGACACATACAGTAAATAGTGCAGTGTGGTGTTACGGATTCTACGGTGGATGTTCAAGGATGAGGGAGGAACTCAGAGAGTCTTCATAAAGATAGGGGATTTTGAGTTGAATCTCAGAAGAAGGCTGAGATTTTCCCAAGCAAACAAGACAGGGAAAAGTAATCCATCAGCCTGGACAGAGGCCCAGGGGAAATACTGGGTTCTGGGAGCTGTGAGTTCCCAGAGTACGACTGGAGCATAGGATGCAAGGGAGGAGTGACAAAGGATGAGGCTAAAATGGCAGGAAGGAGCCAGGTCACAAAGGGCCTCGAGTACCACTCTGAGAGTCAGAATTTTATCTTGAAATCAACAGGGACTCTCATTAAGCAGGAGATTGATATCAGATTTGTATCTAAGAAGAACATTTGTGAAGGCAGTGGAGAAGATAGATTTGAAAGAGTTATGATGTGAAATTGCACTTCAAAGTGTCAAATATTCATATGTTCCTTATCACCAAGTGTAAATATTTGAAATACAACTGAGACCAAAGGCAACTATTAAAGAAATATTGCCAACAAGTTGGGTACAAGACCGTAGGGTCCTATAATCCATGGGGCAGTGTTTGATTGACTGGGGACCCTCAGGAGACAGCATGGTGAGTGTGAGGTGTGTCCACCCCCGTTGTGTACAGTCTTTTGGGAGTCACATCATAGAATGAGCTGCAAGAGCCTACAGATGTTATTCTTTTGACAACACTTTGTTCTTATTCTACCTGCAGTCACGTCCCTTTCATTTTGAGACACTGTAGCCTGAAAAAAAAAAAAAGCTATTTAGGAGAACCTATTCCCGGGGTGGATTCCTTTCTCGTGGCTTAAGGAATGACCAGTGGTAATAACAGCTTCCCTTCACTGAGTGTCTGCCACGTGTCAGGAGCTTTGTATAAGCTCTTCCAGTAGCCCTCCAAGGCAGAAATGGACCCCATACAATAGACGAAGAAGATAAGGTTTGAAGAGTCACTTGCTCAAATATCTAGTTGGTGGTACCACCTAGTACACGGAAAAGCCAGCATTTAACCCATGATAGTCTGACTCCCAAACCAGTGTTCTGTTTCAATTTCATCTCTTCTCCCACTATATTGTGTTGCCCCTAGGAGAGAATGCTGCTTTCAAGGCTGAGGTCCCAGAGCTTACACAGTCTTTTCTTTTTCGTCCATTCACGTTTCAACTCGAATGATATCTCCTCAGAGAGCCCTTCCCCAAGTACCTCGCTAAACATCCCAGTTACACCCTGCTCATTACTTTATTAAAGAAAGTTGATTCAGTATCCTTTGAGATGTTTATCCCTTCCTGAAGTTGTTACGTGTTTCCTGTCACCTGACTGGATGTAAGTCCCTTGCAGGCCGGGCTCTGCATGTCTTGTTTTCTGTTACGTCCCTAGCACTAAGAAGAGTACCTAGCACACACTGTTGCTCAATAAATGCTTGTTGGCTGAGTTACCTGCTACCTCAGCAACAGTCTCAAAGATGTGCTGATGCTCAGAATGGGTAGTGGATTCTATTCAGGACTTTACATTGTTTAGAAGGCCATAGCTAATTGAATAACCTTTCTATATGCACACTGCAAAGTATCTGTAATTTCTTTAAGAAATTTCAAGGAAAAAACCAGAATAACATGTATGAAGCACTTACTGCTCCTTTCTGAGCCTGTACTAAATTTCGCCTTCATCAGCCTTCAAAGTCACATTAGAATCAAGATAGAAAGGTAGCTCAGGACTTCCCTGGTGGCGCAGTGGATAAGAATCTGCCTGCCAATGCAGGGGACACAGGTTCGAGCCCTGGTCTAGGAAGATCCCACGTGCCGCGGAGCAACTAAGCCCATGCGCCACAACTACTGAGCCTGCGCTCTAGAGCTACGAACCACAACTATTGAGACCACGTGCCACAACTACTGAAGCCCGCATGCCTAGAGCCTGTACGCCGCAACAAGAGAAGCCACCGCAATGAGAACCCCGCGCACCGCAATGAAGAGTTGCCCCCGCTCACCACAACTAGAGAAAGCCTGCACGCCAGCAACGAAGGCCCAAACGCAGCCAAAAACAACAACAAAAAAAGGTAGCTCATTGTTGAAGAGACAATTTCCTTTAATGGTAGATCATAAATTGACTCAAATTCTAGTGAGTTTCAGACAAATACTTATGGTTATGAAACAAATCATAAATAAAAGTAAGCACTGAATATTCACCAGCGAAGTTATTGGCTGACTGTGATACTTAGCTGCCGTCTAGCGTGTGTTGGTTTTTACATCAGTTCCTTGCCTCACACATCATGTGACTAAGATCTTGCAATGTATTCAAACGTGATTTTTCCAGTGCATTTTAATGTGAGATTAACAGATCTATGAAAAATGGTGAAATGATTGTGGAGAAATTGAATTTAAAAATTAGTGGTTCTACTCTGAGCCATTATTTTCAAGCAAAAGTGCAATTCAGGTGACCCTGAGCAATCAGGGGGGTGTAAAGTTACCAGGGTTCCTACAAAACACTGTATATTCTAAACACATAGGCATGGTTCAAAAATAAGAGATATGGAAAGGTATAAAGTGAAAAGTTTTGCTCCCACCCTACTCCCCCTCCAGCCTCTTACAATTAACCACCTATGTATCTTTTCTCACTTTTTTTTTTTTTTTTTTTGTGGTACACGGGCCTCTCACTGTTGGGGGTCTCTCCCGTTGCGGAGCACAGGCTCCGGAGGTGCAGGCTCAGCGGCCATGGCTCACGGGCCTAGCCGCTCCGCGGCATGTGGAATCTTCCCAGACCGGGGCACGAACCTGTGTCCTCTGCATCAGCAGGTGGACTCTCAACCACTGCGCCACCAGGGAAGCCCTACTAGAGCCATCTTACAGAAAAAACAGAACAAACCTTTTGGCCAATCCAATAGTTCCCTGTGCTATACAGTAGGACCTTGTTGTTTATTTTATATATAGTAGTTGGTATTTGCTAATCCTAAACTCCTAATTTATCCCTCTCCCACCCCCTTTCCCCTTTGGTAACCATAAGTTTGTTTGCTGTGTCTGTGAGTCTGTTTCCGTAAATAAGTTCATTTGTGTCACATTTTAGATTTCACATATAAGTGATATCATACGGTATTTGTCTTTCTCTTTCTGGCTTACTTCACTTAGTATGATAATCTCTAGTTGCATCATGTTGCTGCAAATGTGGCATTATTTTGTTCTTTTTTATGGCTGAGCAGTATTTCATTGTATATATGTATTACCTCTTCCTTATCCATTCATCTGTCGATGAAGATTGTTTCCATGTCTTGGCTATTGTGAATAGTGCTGCTGTGAAAGTAGGGGTGCATGTATCTTTTTGAATTATAGTTTTGTCTGGATATATGCCCAGGAGTGGGATTGCTGGAACATATGGTAATTCTGTTTTAGTTTTCTGAGGAACCTCCATACTGTTTCCCACAGTGGCTGCACCAACTTACATTCCCACCAAAAGTGTAGGAGGGTTCCCTTTTCTCCACACTCTCTCTAGCATTTGCTATTTGTAGACTTTTTAGTGATGGCCATTCTGACCAGGGTGAGGTGGTACCTCACTGCAGTTTTTTTTTTTTTTTGCGGTACGTGGGCCTCTCACTGCTGTGGCCTCTCCCGTTGCGGAGCACAGGCTCCGGATGCGCAGGCTCAGCAGCCATGGCTCACGGGCCCAGCCACTCCGCAGCATGTGGGATCTTCCCGGACCGGGGCACGAACCCGTGTCCCCTACATCGGCAGGTGGACTCTCAACCACTAGGCCACCAGGGAAGCCCCTGTATACACTTTTATACAACTTTAGCTTCTCTTTTAGTAATAATAAATCCTGATAGGTTGTCCATCCATAATGGTTCATGAAGAACATCTCTTTTTTTTTAATAGCTACAGTGTACTCTGTTATATGAATATACTATAATTTATTACACATTTCCCAAATGATAGACATCTGGGTACTTTCTAATCTTTTGCTATTAGAAATGAGGACAAAATAAATGATTTTGTTCAAGGGTTATTTCAAAACTGCACACATATAACTAGGATACATTCCTGGGAGTGGAAGATGTTGGGTCAATTTAAAAAATAATAATTACTAACATGTATATAGTGCTTGCTATAAGCCAGGCATTGATTTAAGCACTCTCCATATATTAACTCATTTAATATTCTTAATAATCCTTTGAGGAAGGTACTAGTATTATCTCCATTTTAAAGATGAGGTTACTGAGGCACAGAGAGGTTAAGCAACCTGCCCAAGGTCAGATGGCTAGCAGGTGTCAGTGTCAACCAACCTGGCTTGAAAGCCTATACCCTTGGCCATTATGCTTTGCTTTCTCAAGGAGTGTATGTAGTATTTGTATTTTAAGTAGATATTAACAAATTGTCCCCCATACTAGTTAATCCAATTTATTCTCTCATCAGCTTGACTATACTTTTTTGCCCAGAGGTAAACTGGGCAAAAATTGGGAATTTTGTTGGTTTAATTATAGATGAAAATGGAATCCCAATGTAGTATTAATTTGGATTTCTCTTATAATGACCAAAGTTGGATATCTTTTCGTATGTTTAATAGCCATATGTATTAACTTTTCTGTGAATTATCTATCCATATCTTTTGTGAATTTTTATATTGGGATATTGGTCTTTTTCTTATTGATTTCTAGGAGCTCTTTATATATTAGAGCTGTTAGTGTTTTGGCTGTGATATGAATTAGAAATATTTTTTCTAGTTCTTTATATTTTGGCTTTCTTATGCCTTTTTTCTTGCAGAAGCTTTTGATATTTATGTATAGTTGACCCTCAAACAAAGTGGGGGTTAGGGGCACTGACCCTCCATGCAGTTGAAAATCTATGTATAACTTTACAGTCAGCCCTCCATATCTGTAGTTCTGTATTTGTGAATTCAACCAACTAAAGATCGTGTAGTACTGTAGCATGTATTTTTTAAATAATCCACAAATAAGTGGACCTGTACAGATCAAACCCATGTTGTCCAAGGGTCAACTGTAGTCAAATCTATCAGTCTTTTGTAGATTTTGGACCTCAAATCGGGTCCTACCTTTATCAAATCACAATATCAGATCATATATTCTCACACTAATTTGGTTCTATTTCTAGACTTTCTATTCTGTTCTATTTTTCTGTCTGTTTATGCATTAAATATTACCCTACTATTTAATTACTGAGGCTTAAAATATACTCTATTATCTAGTGGGGCTAGATTCTCTCATGACTCTTAATTTCCAGAGCTTGCTTTATCATTCTTTTTTTTAAAAATTTATTTTATTTATTTTTGGCTGCATTGGGTCTTCATTTCTGCACGTGGGCTTTCTCTAGTTGCAGCGAGCGGGGGTTACTCTTCCTTGTAGTGTGCAGGTTTCTCATTGCAGTGGCTTCTCTTGTTGTAGAGCACGGGCTCTAGGCAAGCGGGCTTCAGTAGTTGTGGCATGTGGGCTCAGCAGTTGTGGCATGTGGGCTCAGTAGTTGTGGCATGCAGGCTCAGTAGTTGTGACTCACAGACTCTAGAGCCCAGGCTTAGTAGTTGTGGCATATGGGCTTAGTTGCTCCGCAGCATGTGGGATCTTCCCGGACCAGGGCTCGAACCCATGTCCCCTGCATTAGCAGGCAGATTCTTAACCATTGCGCCACCAGGGAAATCCCTGCTTTATTATTCTTGCCTGTTTTTTTTAATGTGAACTTTTCAAGTTTTATTTTTTTTAAAAGGTTCACATTTTTTACCGGGATGTTGTGAACTTCTTAGACTTTCAAATCTTCCCAAATACAATACACTGCTTAAGACCCTGTCTGATTCAACTGGGCATGGAGGCTTGCAACAAAATGATATATTAAAAAGCTGGGTTTTCTTGGCCATGTAATGGTAATTGACATTTATTCATTTATTGAACAACAGAGGTCATTTATCCTTTCAGTATTTCTATTTTAAGGTATTTGTCATCTCTTTCAAAGAAATGAGTCGGGGAAAACAGACTTTCAAATATGAAAACCTTCCAGGTGGATGCTGCTTAATATAAAACAGCCTCCAAACCTGCCACCCCAACTTCTTACCTCACACCCCCCAAATCAACACAATAATCTGATCAGCCATTGCAAACATCAAGGGTCAATGGATACTGACTTACACAGTTGTTCCTGTAGGTTTCTGAAAAACCCTTTATGTTCTTTCTGTGTGGTCCAAGCACCAACAGCCTTGGCATCACCTGGGAGCTTGATAGAAATGCAGACTCTTGAGTCTCACCCCAGATTTACTGGATCAAAATCTGTATTTTAACGAGATCCTCAGGGCGTTCATGAGTATCTTTAAGTTTGAGGGAAAAAAGGATCAGTGGTTCTTAAAGTGTTGGCCTGGTAGCAGAAGCGGCGTCCCCTGGAACCATGTAGAAAATTCAGATCCCTGGGCCCTACCCTACCCCTACTGAATCAGAAATCCTTGGGTTAGGTCCAGGAACATGCCCTCCCCATGATTCTGATGTTTGAGAATCACTGCTCTAGATCAGTCTTAATGAAACACGAGGAATACCTGGGGAGCTTTGAAAGCTCCCCATGCTTACAGTGTACCCCAGATGACTTAAATTAGAGTTTCAGGGCTGCAGGCCAAGGAACCAGTATTCTTTTCATTTTCCAGGTATTCCAATGTGAAGCCAAGGACAAAAGCCACTGCTCTAGTCTGGAGCAATGCTTCTCAAACCTGGCTTCATGTTAGAACCACTTGAGGATCTTTAAAAAAAAATACTGATGCTCGGGATGTCACCCAGATATGTAAACTGGTCTGGGTAGAGCTGAGAATCACTTTGGGTTTTTTTCTCTGATGAATCTAATATCCAGCCAGAATTTCAAACCACTGCTCTAGAAATACCGTTTCTCCCACATAAACTTCAAATCACAGTAAAGAGAAGGAGATGGTAAATAGTTTGGAGGTGACGGAAGACAGATGCGTTGCATTTCCCATGTACTTACTGAGCCCTTACAATGTGTTAGGCTAATTACCATGAAGACTAAAAATAAATACAATGCATAGTTCTTGCCCATCAGGGGACGTATAATCTGCACTGGTAGAAAAACCTGCACATACTGCATATATAAATAATGATTTGAAAGGAACACATTCCACGCTACTGACTATAATTCAATAAACAAGTTATACCTATCATTCTATCATTGTAAGGTCAAACTAATTTGTATTCTTTTTTAAAGGAATAGGAGTAAAATGAAGGAAATATAGGTTGGAAAATGGTGAAGAAACAATTTTGAATATAATTAGCAATCAGCCCTTAAACATTTGAACCTGGAGAAAGTGGTGGACAAGGTCAATGGCCACTTCAAAGAATAATCCACAAGCTTAAAGACTGGGCAAGCCTAAAATGCTTTAAAGTTTCCTCCTTGGCATAATGAGAAGAAAATTATGCTATGGAATCACTGGCAACACACCATGATATTGTTTGTAAATTAAGTTATAACTATTAAGAAAAATTAGCAATTACAAAATCAATTAAAGAGTTTATAGTAAATCTTTTTTCACTTTTATTATTAGAGATATAACTAATTTTTTTGGCCTCACTATTTGCCTCTTCTCTTTTGAGAACACATTTAAAAATAAAGGAAAAATATTGCCCTAGTCTAGGAGAAATTATTGGCTATAAACATTTTTCACAGAATTTATATTTTAAAATGAGCAACCAAGCAAAATTCAAAATTTCACAGAAGTTTTATGGAAAAGTACATTAACAACTAAAACTGAGTCAAAAATGTTAAAAATTCTGTTTGAAGTCAGCTAAGTATTCATTTTGATAATCAACTAAATATACACACCCATTCCTTTGTTTTATTATTAGTTACAAAGGCAAGGATGTGACATAATCTTTTAAGACCATATAAGGAGTTTCTCAGTTAAGAAGAAAAAATCACAAATGTTCACCCACCTCACCCCTCTTGTTCTATCAGGAAATACTTACAGGTTAGAACAGGTGAGAGTACTCTACACAGCATCAGTTTGAATTTGGGAGAGGTCTAAGGGCATGCCTATTTAATGTAATAACCTCTCCTTCATATTTGAAAATGATCCCACATTAGTGGGTGATGAATTTCAAGTTGTCTCCTCAATAAGGGTGGTGGATGCACTGATCCAGCCAGTTTTCCCATGTTCACGAACATATCAACTAGGAAGTGGGCAGATGTGATCTTTATGTGCACCCATGAAATAGAACTAAGTTTACTGGCTCCAACAGGCTTTTTTTTTTTTTTCTGTTTTTTGGCCGTGCCGCACAGCATGCAGGATCTTAGTTCCCCCACCAGGGATCGAACCTGTGCCCCCTGCAGTGGAAGCGGGGTGTCTTAACCACTGGACCATCAGGGAAGTCCTCCAACAGGTTTTTTTTGTTTTGTTTTGTTTTGTGTTTTTTTTGAGTTTTTTTTTTTTTGCGGTAGGCGGGCCTCTTACTGTTGTGGCCTTTCCCGTTGAGGAGCACAGGCTCCGGACACGCAGGCTCAGCGGCCATGGCTCACGGGCCCAGCCGCTCCACGGCATGTGGGAACTTCCCAGACCGGGGCACAAACCCGTGTCCCCTGCATCGGCAGGCGGACTCTCAACCACTGTGCCACCAGGGAAGCCCCCTTCCAACAGGTTTTGAATCCATCATCTGGGATAGAATATACCCTCAAAACGATCAGATGAGAAAGGGACGGCACTTATTATTATTCCAATTTTATAGATGGGGAGACTAAAGTTTGTAATGGTATCACATCATTTGCACAGGATAAAAGACAGTACAGTGATTATCAATAGAAGTTGGAAAGATAATAGAAAGATAATAGGATCGACTGGATAATAAAAGAAAAATACTCATGTTGTATCCTGCCCTCCTTGCACCACCACCCAATATGTACACAGACTCTAAGTTGAGAATCACTCCTGTAAGTGAGCTGCTGTTATTGATATGAGTGTGTCATTGCACCTCCAACGTACTGGAGGAATTTAATAGGGTTGAAAACCAGTGCCTTAGTGGGAACAAAGGCAACCAACATAGGGGATCAAACTCTCAGCCCTGTATTTTATCTAATGGAGCATACAGTTAAAAAGAAAATTCTGCGGTTCCTTGAATAGAAACATTTTGAATATAATAATTGAATTACAGCACTGTAAGCCATTGACGGCTTTTATTTTGCTCTTAAGACTTTGCGGGATAATTCCCTTGATTCTTCAAAGAGGGGCGAGGGACACGGAGTTCATTTTACTCAGCCAGGTGGTTACAATGACGTCACCATCCCAGAGGAAGTGATACCTCGCCATTTCAAACAAAGGCAAATTCCAGTCTCGTGCTCAGAAGGGATTTTTAAGTAGCGGCTACATACCTGTTCTGGGTGAGTTTCCCGCCTTTTTTTATTGTGAAGTTGAAGATAAGAGTCCGTTTTCGGAGTGCGTAATCCCAAAGTCAGTTTGTTTTTTTCCACAAAATACTGTTTGGACTTCCTTCGCCGAGGGCCGTGCGATCCCGGCAGGAATACCTCACTCTGTGAACTTGAACTCTTCAAGTACTGAGAGAGGTTGCTGGACTTCTCCTCTGGGTCACTGCTGCTCAGCACTGAAAATGGCCCGCTGCGATGGGCACCATGCTCGTAGTTTGGGCTTAAAAATTCACTCCCAAGTAAGGAGGCTGTGCTCGGTGGGCTCTTCTTCTGTTCACCTTTCCCCCCTGAGAGCTCCATCGAAGTCTCCTTGGAAGGGTAAAGTGGATTCAAAGTCAGATTTTCTGCAGAGCTGTCCACAGACTCTGGCAGTGCTTCCACAGCCAACAACTTCCCCTCCTCTTTTTTCCTCTTCCAATTTGGGTCATAGCGCAGGTCTGAGTATTTGTCTTCTATGGGTTGTTGACTGCCCAAAGCAGAAAAGAAATGTCAAGTCCTTTATCCAAACAGATTTACTCGTTCTCTTTAGCTGATCATCTTATTCAAAATCAATCTCCATCTTTCTCCTACAATTTTCCTTTTACTATCTACATGGGAAAGACACATCCCAGGCTCAAATTAGACCTACACACTACACATAAGGGCAAAAAGTCATAATTATCTAAGTTCATTGAAATATGGAATAAAAATGGGGGATGGGGACTTCCTTGGTGGTGCAGTGGTTATGAATCTGCCTGCCAATGCAGGCGACACGGGTTCGAGTCCTGGTCCGGGAAGATTCCACGTGCTGCAGAGCAACTAAGCCCGTGCGCCACAACTACTGAGCCTGTGCTCTAGAGCCCGCGAGCCATGACTACTGAGCCCGCATGCCTAAAGCCCGTGCCCCACAACAAGAGAAGCCACCGCAATGAGAAGCCCGTGCACCCTAATGAAGAGTAACCCCCACTGGCTGCAACTACACAAAGCCTGTGCACAGCAACGAAGATCCAACGCAGCCAAAAATAAATAAATAAATAAATTTATTTTTAAAATTTTAAAAAAATCAAGTGTACAATTCAGTGATTTTAAAAAAATGGGGGATGGTTAATTTATATATGCTGGAAAACAAATGTCTATAATGTTAAACCAGTAAATGGCCTTGATGCAAAGAATGCTGTTACTTAAGACACACCATAAGTTGAATAAGTACCAAGCTGCTGAAGATAAAATGGACTTCACACTTAGCTAGTGATCTACACATTTAGCTGTTTATCTGGGAAGGGAAATTCGACTGTTGCCTGAACAACGACTCAGTCTGAGCCATTCGTGGGAGGAAAGCAAGACTTATCCCAACTGAATACCTACATAGGTTCATTCTCCTGTATCAGTGATTTTTACTTGTGACTTCATTTCGTCTTTGTAGATTTTATCAAATGTGCTACAGAAAGATCCCTAACTTTTGGAATCAGATGGTGCCTCTGAAAGCTCTCAGTTTGTACTCTCTTGGTCAAGTCTATGTACACAAAACTCAGTAGACAGGTCAGTGTGAGCTTTAAGCTGTAGACAGCCCTATCTGAATAAAAGGTTAAGCACAGGGTCCAGCCCGAGGGGAGTGAACTGGTCTGTAATCAGTACATATGACTCCAAATAAAGTCCTCCCTTTTCTCTATGACGATCTCAATTTGCAAAGTACCTCCTAGTCTTAACCAAAAAAGAAAAAAAAAATGCTGGTAATATGGCATATTTAATGGCTGCTTTGATCTTCAAAAGCTAAATGGGAGAGATTTTCCTTCCTTGGTACAGTAGATGCAATCCTCTAATCAAAAAGAAAATGTAAATCATCTGGGCTTTTTATGCTATTTGATATTCCCGTTTATAGAGGACATAATTTTATGCTGGGTAAACAAACTAATGGTGCCCCTAATGTTAATTTCGTCCTCTTAATGTGGACCTAGAGTTCTTTGATTTGATGTAAAGCAAAAACTAGAGCAGAAAGCCCCAACTCCTATGTCTTGCTTAATTGTCACTTTGAATTTTTAGTGTCTTTTTTTTTTTTTTTTGGCTGCGCTGCGAGGCTTGCGGGATGGGATCTTAGTTCCCCGACTGGGGATTGAACCCGGGCCACGGCAGTGAAAGCGCTGAGTCCTAACCGCTGGACTGCCAGGGAATTCCCCTTGTCACTTTGAATTTTTAGTTTGCATATTAAGACAGAAGACTTCTTGGGATAGGCTTCTCTTCCTTTTCCACCAAGGGAAGAAAAATGATATTCTCCTCCAGCAAAGTGCCTGAATGGAGATGGTCCACGTTTGTCAGGAAATTGACATCAAACTGTGCAACTCCCCGCTCCCGAAACTCCACAGGGCTGCCTGCCTCTGAGGCTTTGAGGAGGTTTCTCCATGTGATGTCCCCTCATGCGAACTTACAGGAGTTTTGGGCCCTGCCTTTCACTTGGCTCCAAGGGTCACTGGGCATGTAGTGTCCCAGGGGCAGGGAGGGGGCCAGCAGGGCATAATCTAGATTTGGGACTGGACAGACCTGGGCTTAAGTTCTGGGTTTGCCACTACCTGTCTGTGCATCAGCTGGCAAATCATGTCACCTCCGAGCTGGTTTCTGTCATCTGTAAGTAGGGATCAATTATATTTGTTCTGTTTATTTCTCAAGGTTGCATAAAATCAAAATGAGACAATATAGCTTACTTCATGTTCTGTATTTGTGCTTATTTCACTTTTCACTATGGCAACCGCATCTTCTCACCTGGTTAAGGTCCTGGGCAGCAGGGACAGAGGGTTATCCTTCCTTCCCTAACCTCTACCCTGTGCTATGGGCAGAAGAGGCAACAAGTGATGCTTCCATCAATAACTGGGCATTAGATATTTATTTTATTTTATTTTTATTTAGATATTAAAAAAAAACCAACAACAGTAAATTAGAATCTAAACATGCAGAAAAACTTCCTGCATTGGACCAAATCAGTGAATGATTTTAGGGCTTATCTTGTGCTGCATTAAGTATAAGGTTCAGCAGTGGTTGTTTAGATGGGGAAGAAAAGATGAAAGTACATCTTCAAGTAGATAAAGATATAAAGATTTTTTGAAATGAAGAAACATGCCATTTCCCATATCTATGATCTACTGAAAGGAAAAATGAGCCTAATTCTCCTCGTTCATTCGTTCACTTGATTCGACAGAATTTAACTTTCCTCATGCATTTGCTCGTTCGCTGATTCTATATTTATTGAGCACATACTAAGTTAGGGGGATACGGTGGTGAGCCCACAGCCTAGTGGGGGATACAGACCAGGAAATGAGCTATTTGTGATTAGAGTGATGAGTGGCCATCAGGGCTCAGGAGGGACATCCAATCCCATCTTGGGGGAAAGGGCAGCTTTCTGAAGGAAGTGATGGCTTAGCTGAGACCGAAGGCTAAGAAGGGCAGGAAGTGTAAGCCAGGCTGAGGAAACAACACGTAAAAAGGAATGGAGGGGAGAGAGAACATGGGACTTTCCAAGAACAAATTCTACGTGGATAGAAGGGAAGGTGGGAGGATTAGAACTCAGGGTTGAGCAGAGGTGAAATCTTGAAGGGCTTTGTAAACTCTGTGAAGGGTTTGGCTTAACTACATTAACCTGAGAGTTTGGATTTATTTAATTAAGTAAAAATCATTTAATTAGCAAAGATGTTATAGTGAGACAAATACTTTTGGATAGGCAAAGTGATGTTTTTGGAAAGGATTATGTACAGAGGCCATATGGTTTTTTGGGGCAAAGTTTTAGAACAGGTAGCCCTGTACTCTGCACTATTTAGAGCAGGGGTTGGCAACCTTTAAAAGTAACACACGTTATTGGAGCCCACTGTCTTGCTGCTTTGCTGGGTGGGTTGTAGAGTGCTGGCTTTGGGAAGATAGCACATAGCACACACTACTTACTACGTGCTGATCTAGGGAAAGCTTACAGCGAATCTCTAGTTTTCTCCTTATGGCAACCCTATGGGGAGGTGCTATTATTATGCCCATTTAATAGATGAAGAAACAGGCTTCTGTCACTTTTCCAAGGTCACAGAGCTAATACGTGGTGCAGCCAGGATATAGACCCTGGCAGTTGGCCCTGGGATCTGGCTCCTGTCCAGTAACTCGCCCTGTATCACACAGCCAATCCCAGAGGTGGTGGTGAAGCAGGTGTTGTTGTAGGGCCTGCCTTAGGGGAGTTAGTGAATCGGTCGGTCAGTCAGTTGACCAGTCAACAAATATGTACTGAGTGGCTCCCCAAGTCCTAGGCACTGGAGGTGAGCGGTGAGTGAAACAGAAACAGGCGGATGGACTGGCTGCTGAGTGAGGAAGACAGGCGGACGGATCTTATGCACCAACAGTACAGAAGTACAGAATGTTATGGGCATTTAAACTAGGAGGACAGACCTTGTTTATCAATGAAAATATGTTGACCTCTTATTTCCAGATCCAATTGCTAGATGATATCTCAAGGTTCATTCCAACTCTCTTGTTCTGTGATCCTATGATGAACTCACAAGAGTCAATAAGCGAGGAATGCCCACGCTTTTTAACAACTAGGTAGTCTTTGATGATGGAAGGAAATGGAGTCTCTGACTTCCATCTCTGCAGTTATACTAAGAAAACTGGCACTCACACTGGTCACCAGACTTAACTAGCATTAGTTGATGATGGCATGATGTCCACAGTCAGGGCTATAGACACCCCTCAGTCTCATGGAATAAATGATATGGAATATTTTGGTTCTGAGAAATGGTACCGTAGAAAGTCAAAGGACGAGGGTCCTAGAATCAGACTGCCTGTGCTCAATTCCTGGTGCCACCAGTTACCGTGGGAGTGTGGGCAAGTTATTGTTCTTCTCTGTGCTTCAGCTCCTCATCAATAAAATGAGGATAATAATAGTACCTACCTAAAAAAAAAATCATAGTGCCTACCTCATAGTCGTTGAGAGTATTAAGCACATTTATATACGTATATGTGTTTAGAACTATGTTCTTGGCATGGAGTAAGGAAGGTCCCAGGAAGGGCCGGTTATAAAAGCACATGCCAACGAGCTCCATCACTGGTCTTTGCTTGCTGTGTGTTGTGTTCTTTCACCAGGACACAACACTGGTGTGTACTATGCTTCCTCCTGATGGATCTCAAGGGATTCTTCTCTCCCTAGGGCTTAAGTTATTTCCAGGACACGAAGTTGTCTCGTGACGCACTAAGTGGGACCTTAGTGGCCTGAAAGAATGAACACTTATCTTTAAAAATCCAATTTTTTTTTTACCACGACCTAGGCAGCATGGAGAATCTGTTTGAACTATAATTTAGGAAATGGGATTAAGAAATGTCAGTGTTTCCACATGATGAGATATTTTAAGAACTGCTGGAAGATGATGAGGAAGATAAAACTGGGAGAATTCAATTACTTTAGACCTTCAGAAAGAGCCGTAATTTCCAGCCTCGACAAATTGCCATGCTTAGATGCCCGCGGAAGCAATCTCACACGCCCTGGGGAAGACGGACATTTTAAGTGAAACCTGGAAAATACAGAAGGGTTTGAAACAAATCAGACATAATGAGCTGCTCTGGCTGCGAAAGATGCTTTTGAACCAATCGTTTGAAGAGACACTCTAATAATGTGTATTTACAAGATGAGAATCGGAAAGTGTGGCTCTTCTAAGAGCTTTAATGACACTGTACCGTGTACACCTGCCATGATTATCTTAAAACATCCCCCTTTCTTCCCTTTCTGATGGAAACCATGTGTTGAGACAAATGGGAGTTTATGTTTTGCAAACTATCGAGCATGGAAAGCTGTAATACTCCACAGAAACAAATGTAATGGTTGAAATAGAACATGATACTAAAGAACCCCATTGTTCTGAGCTTGTGTGCGGAGAAGCTCAATTGCGTTGTGTGGTCCAGGTCAACACACTGGAACAAAATGAGTGTGAAGTGCTCCTTCATCAGTAATCTTGTGCACACAAAACACATACCTCATTTCCTCCCCATTTGATAGGAAGGTTATACAGACAATGAGTATACAATGCTTTTGTTGCTGTTCAGACAACAGATGCCAGGTCTGCCCTTCAGATGCCCAGGTTAGAAATGGATGCAGAGAGGAAGGGGAGGGTGGTCTCATATGCATATGCCATCCTATCTGCTGGCTCTAATGGACCATATTTGAGCATGACTGTGACAACTTCAGTCCAAATAAAATCAAATCTCCATTTGACAAAGAGCCTCATATTCAGTTTAGTATTCAATCAAAAAATTACTAAAATTAGAGCATGTTTCTAGTACAATGAACATCCTTTGCACTCACAGGAAAATATTCAATAACTGGCCATTTTGCCTGTCGAGGAGGTGAATAAAAGCATTGCTATTAATCATTTAGCAGTTATTTATTTGCCACTTTAAGTAGGCAGTTAAATTGAAACTGCACATGTTATTATTGATTTAGGTTTAATTTAATCCTTTTAAACAGAACAATTATTCCCAATTTATATGCCATTAAATCTTTTATGCATATGAACAGCAAATTCAATTTCTGTTTAAGTGTAAAGTGTTTTTTGTGTTTTTTGTGTGTTTTTTTTTTAAGTGTAAAGTTTTTAATGCTTCTTTAAGGAGCTATAAAACTGACAGTTGTTTCCAAGGATTTCTGAGTTCTGTGTTCATCTTAATCTTTTTATCAACAGCTTTTAAGTAAATAAATCCAAAGGATTAAAAAATCACTTTTGCAAGTATGAAATAAAATGGTTCCACAAGTATACTGAAATGCTTTGGGGAGGCTATTTACAGCCCAGAAAATTTCATTTAATGCAGGCATTTATTCTGCTAAAAATATTAAACATCTTAATAGAAGAAAGGTAGTTTAATGAACCGAAGGCCAAAGACTGTCTTTAGAAACACACTCAGGTGAAGGGACTGGATTGCTATCTGGTGAATTTTATTTACTGCAATTACAGAGTTTAGATAATTCCAACTAAAGTCCCTTTTTTTTCTTTTTGACAACAGGTTTATGGCTGCAAAATAACCAGATATTTGCCCCAAGTTCTTATTAGTGCCAGTCTTGATTCAAGGACAATCTGAGTGTTAAATGAAAATAAATTATCTTAAGAGGGCGTGTTAGTAATTGCAATGTAAAATTCTAGTACCTCGTTTCTAATTAAGATTATCTTATGTGAAACAAAGGCTGCATCTTCACAAGGGAAATACTGTATGACACAGAACCTATTTAGAAACATAATTCCCCTCGTTCAGTGAGAGTTTACAGTGCTCAAGCCAGACATTTTCTGTGGAAGGCTTGGATATTCTTTTCATTCTCCAGAAACAATGGCTAAAAGCCAGGGACCCAGATTTACATTTCCAGGTGCATACACTGTCTTTAGATAGAGTCTCTTGTATTTTAAATGCCAGATATTTACAGCAACAGAATTTCCAGGTAGCTGTGACTTCATGGGAAAAAGCACTAGACAGGTCTTGACACCTGGGTCCTGGTCCAGATTTTGCCACTGTGTGAACTTGGGTGAATTTGTTATCCGCTCCAGGCCTCAGGTGTCTCCTTTTACAATAAGGAATAGACTGACCTTTAAGAGTCCTAACAGCTCTCAGAATTCACTAATTTTCAAACTGAATTGGGCCTATCATGCGAAACTCAGCAATGTATATAAGTGTTGGGAAAAAAACATTTATTTTAAATTCAATCCATTAAAAAATTATAGTAACCAAAGATTTCTACGTTTTCACATTTGTCAGGGAGTAGAAACATGAATACAGTGGAGGTCGTGAATTAAACTATCTCCTTAGTTACTTGGTTACAACCTTCCTAATCCTCTTGATAAACCTGCAGGATTGCAGGTGATGTAAATTTAAATTACACTTTTTGAGGTTTCAAACTCACTATTTATTTACTTATTTTAACACAGTAATGCATCCCCATTTGGAAATAAGCTAGAAAGGAACTCGTGGTCATCTCCGAGGGCAATAAAATCCCAGGAGTCACAGTGGCTTTAGCATTTCTGGTGGGGACTGTGCCTCTGGTAGACACAGGTCATGCCCAGGCACACGCCTTACTCCCTCCTCTGCTTGTCTGTCACGATGGCACCGTGCCTGCTCTGAGGAGTGCATCAGGGTTTGACTGCTGCACAGTTTGTGAGCAAGTGAGCATAAAACAGCAACGATGGGACTTCCCTGGTGGCGCAGTGGTTAAGAATCCGCCTGCCAATGCAGGGGACAAGGGTTCGAGCCCTGGTCTGGGAAGATCCCACATGCCGCGGAGCAACTAAGCCTGTGTGCCACAACTACTGAGCCTGCGCTCTAGAGCCCGCGAGCCACAACTACTGAAGCCTGTGCGCCACAACTACCGAGCCTGCACACCTACAGCCCATGCCACAGCTACTGAGCCCGCGTGCCACAACTACTGAGCCTGTGTGCCACAACTACTGAAGCCACCACAGTGAGAAGCCTGGGCATGTCAACAAAGAGTAGTCCCCGCTCGCCGCAACTAGAGAAAGCCCACACGCAGCAACGAAGACCCAATGCAGCCAAAAATAAATAAATTTATATAAAAAAAGACAGCAATGATAATGCCTACAACAAGTCACCTCTCTGCTATGACTGTACCCATGTGATCAGAAATAAATTACCAAAACGCTAGTAGCTATCCCCAAATACCTAGAATTCGGTATATAGTAGAATGTGTTTGAAAGAGGTTGGCCAGCCAATGGCCTTAAATTGAAAATCTACCTAATCAAGACAGTATAAATCAACATGGATGAATGCTGCTAGAAACTAACAGGAATGAGAGTTGACTCCTGGAAGCTCTCAGAATGTTCTTGGTTATACTAGAATATTAGATCTAGCCTCAAGTGTCACATTTACTCTCCCAACCAGAGCAAAAAACAAAACAAAACAAAACTCTACAACACTTATGAGAGGAAGTAATCTCCCCTCAGCTTAAATATATCCAATGTGTCCTACAAAACAGTCGGGGAAATTAAAATACTGAGTTTTAGTTTTTACTAAGTCTCCCTTTACCCACTTTCTGTTTTGCTTATCCCATACTGCTAGTGAAGTCCTAGAAATCATCATTCAGTATTTCACTTGATTCTTGTATTATTAAGCGGAAACAACATACAGTGGCCCCTTGGTATCTGCGAGCGATTGGGTCCAGGACAGGCAGGGGATACCAAATTCCACAGGTGCTCAAGTCCCAGAGCCGGCCCTCTGTATCCACGGTTCCACATCCGCTAATTCAACCAATTGTGGATTTTCTACTACTGCAGTACTATTTATTGAAAAACACCCTTCTATGAGTGAACCCGCTCAGTTCAAATCCATTTTGTTCGAGAGTCAACTATATATGAAAGTGTTTGAGAGGAAAAATTATATACCACCATAAAAATGAAGATTATTATTCCTGAGTCCTTTTCTTACCTTCAGACAATTCTGAAATTCAGTTCAACTAGGAATACCTTACTGTGCCTGTCTCCCACCCAGTAATTTCTGGCACACGGTGGTTTATGAGACAGAACGTGGGATCTTTTGTGAAGGCTACACTTCCCAGGTGATGAGAGAGATCTCAATGAATGAAAACATTCCGTTTCCCAGGAGAGCTGCTGACGAATATAGGCTCTATGACCTTACTGCCCAAAGTAAAATGCCGTTAATATTTATAGTATTCTGAGGGCACAGGATCCTTTATACATTTGTATTACTTTACTAAAATTTATAATTTTACATGCATATTTTAATCTGGCCTCAGTTTAGTCCCTATTGAAGTCGTTACACCTTTCATTTTTGCTAGAGAGCAAAACTGAATCCTTTATCAGATCAGCCCTTGATCACCTATCTAGATACTTATAATTAGAGGCTCAGATCTTGATGTTAAAAGAGAGTTCATTCAGTTAAATTTCTGGCTCTGCCACTTAGTGGCTACGTACACCTACACAACTTTCAGAGCCTTGGTTCCTAATCTGCAAAATGGGGATAATAATGTCGATATCTGAGAGCCTCTTGTAAGGATAAATGAGATAATATATATCAAGCAAATAGTCCTACAAATGGTAGCTAATTATATTGAAGTATTTTTGTAAATAAGACCTTATCAAACACATATACTAGCTACTGTACTGCTGCTTTCTGGGGTTTTTTTTCTTTAACATATGAGGTTTCAGAAGGCCCCAGAGCTGCAGAGGTTATCTCTAATGCTCTAGGAATTACGTTGGCCTCTTTCTTCTGAGTGCCGAGTGTCATGGGGCTCGTTCTGGAGCGGGCTTCAAGGGTTATCATATGAAGATCCTCTTTCCACTCTTGATTCATTCACTGCAGTCAATGCGGCTCCAATTTCCATTAAGTAAAAGGTTTTCTCTAATCCATATACATCGAACTGTGGCTTGACTTTGCTGAGGAACAAGGGAGTAATTGCTTTGAGGAGCTTCTAGTAACATCAGAACACAAGAGTGGGGCTCAAGTGATTTTGTCAGGCAGCTTTTAAAACGGTTGCCCATAAAAGCAAGAAGAAAGAGATCTTCCGTCTTAAGGCAAGGCTTTGACTGATTATTTTGAACTACAATTCCCAGAATGCCATCTACCTGACAGAAATGAAAGTCGTCTTGAATTTCATACTGAGAGCCTGAGATCAATTTGTCTATTTCATGGCTAGTAAACTACTCAGATCCAAGTAACAATACACCTAAGAAAGGTTTCCAAGGCTAAAGTGAGGCAGAGAAAAGGGGCCAGTAACAAAACACTCGCCTGAAGGATATTTTTGAGGCATTACTTGGCTACATGCTTCAGTTCAGCTTTCCTTTGTAGTACAGAACTGGTCCTGTAAATGTTCAATGTATGAAGCACTGTACAGCCAAGCAATGACTAGGGCTGTAACCCATTCTAACCCTGGGGATTATAGTCTATCATTAAGGATTTCCAAGGCAAATCCGTCCAAGGAAAATACCATTATTTAAGGATCTCTGAATCAGAAGGCCAAGGCCCTAATGATGCTTTTGACTTTGTAAGTATGGTTTTTTTATTTTGAAATATACTGAGTGGTATTTACATTGTCCTTGGGGCAAAAGCAAGGTTAAAGTCAGGTCTCTGAGCCCCACTCAAAGAGGAAAAACTCGACATTGGAGAAATGAGGTCACGTAATGGATCCTTTCCTTGGTTTCTTCATCGTAAAAGTACAGACAAGAATACCTATCCACCACGAAAGATATTTTTTTCCGATGCCCCTCCCACCCCCGTAGTAACTAAAAGTACCATTTATTACCTAGGAGACTGTGACTCTCCTAGATTAGAGCTACAATACAAACATGGTTTAAAGGTCCCCAGCCTTTTTGGCACCAGGGACCGGTTTCGTGGAAGACAGTTTTTCCATGGACGGGGGTGGGGGTTGGGGAGGGGGTGTGGTTCAGGCAGTAATGCGAGTCATGGGGAGCGATGGGGGGCAGCAGATGAAGCTTCATTCGCTGGCCCGCCGCTCACCTCCTGCTGTGCGGCCCCGGGGTTGGGGACCCCTGGTTTAAAGCATAGAGTCAGACTGCAGGAGGTTTCTGTTCCACCACCCACCCGGTGGAATAAATGGGTATAACATAACGGGTTTCTTTAAGCCTCATTTGCAGTCTACAAGATGGGAGCATTATAGTGTCCACCTGTTGAGGCTGCCATAAGGATTAAATGAGATGATACATGTAAAGCGTTTGGCACAGGGATGGGCTCGGGACAAGCATTCTATAAATGCTATTGTTGTTAGAACCTTAAAGTAATCTGTGCCTTTTCTTGTTCCTTCCAACCCCAGTTCTAAACTGTCACCAAGTCCTATCAGTTCTTTATAAACATAAAGAATTACCTATGAAGTAATTAATTCATAAATTACCTATGAAGTAAATGAATAAAAGATTGCTACGAAGGATATACACTCATATAAGAGTATATGTGGGTTGGGACTTCCCTGGCAGTCCAGTGATTAAGACTCTGTGCTTCCACTGCAGGGGGCGAGGGTTTGATCCCTGGTCGGGGAACTAAGATCCCCCATAACGTGTGGCGCAGCCAAAAAAAAAAAAAAGAGAGAGTATGTATTGATGTATTGGTTATTCTGAGAGGAAGACGGGGACGGATTTGAGAAGGGGAACCAGGAAACTATCTAGCATTTTATGTTTTAAAATATATATCTGAAACAAACATGGCAATAAGGGTGAGATGGTGTTTTTCTCTGTACTTTTCTGTAGGTTAGAATTTTTTCTTGATTAAAAAAACTCAGGGAGTTTCCTGGCGGTCCAGTGCTTAGGACTCGGCGCTTTCGTGCTTTCACTGCTGTGGCTGGGGTTCAATCCCTGGTCGGGGAACTAAGCTCCTGCAAGCCGCACGGCGCAGCCAAAATACATAAATAAAATAAAAAGTATTTTAAAAAACACCTCAACATCAATAACAAAGCACTCTGACGTTGGGTGACTTTATCTCTGCCGGCTTCATCTTCCTAATCTGTAAAATGGGAATAGCAGCACTTCCTTGCAGGATTACAATGAAGAATTGAGTGAAATTCTTCAAAAGAGATGGCCTTTCAAAAGAGACGTCATTACTGTTATTGTTGTCATTGTAATTATTACCATCTGGTAGTCTCTTTGTCCACTGTGTTTTTACCCTCTAATCCATAATGCACCAGCTTGCAGAATAATCTTCCTTGAACACTGCTTCATCTCACTGCCCTCCCCAAGAACCTGCGTTTTCTCCTCCAGCTGTGCCCAACCCAGTCCAGTCAGGGGCGGCTGGCTGGTTAAAGCCTCCCTAAGCCCCTCTTTTGCCCCCCAGCTCTATGGCTGCACCTCAGTTATAGCATTTATCACTTATACAGTGGACATACGAAGAGCGCGTTCGTTAAGTCCAATTTGTTAAGTCCAACAAAGTTAGCCTAGGTGCCCAACTAACACAATCGGCTGTAGAGTACTGTACTGTAATAGGGTTATGATACATTCGCATCCTTGAAAGTTTGCAACTTGAAGGTTCGTATGTAGGGGATTTACTGTACTGTGCTGTGAGATCCCCTAAGAAGCAAATGAGCTCGATTCAACTTGACATTTCCAGTGAAAGAGAGAAAGAGGGAAAGACGAAGAAAAAGACTCAGGGCTGGGCTCTCATTCTGGCTCCACACAAGTCTTCGCTGTGACTGCATTCTTGGGACACGTCATCTGAGTTCTGTGTTCCACGTCCTACCCGCGGCGTGGGCTGGGGGCAGTCCACGACAGTCCCCGTCAGCAGGCCCCTCCTCTGTCTACTTTCCCTACACTCAGAACAAATCCTCTGCCATCAAGTGGGGCTCAATGTGCCACACACATTCATACTAATTCTATTCTTCTTTTCCCAAATCTTACCTAGTCTCCAAAACCCTGCCTGCCCAAGTTCTAGGCCTTCCAATAAACTTTCCTCAATTTACTTTAACCCTAATTAAAAAAACATCTAACACATATAGAACTTACAGTCACTGTTTGAAGCACTTTTTATATATGTATACATAGACTTATTTCAGCCTCACTGTAAGTCTGTGAGGTAACTATTATTACTATCCCATTTTTACTGAGGACGAACTGAGGCACAGAGAGTTTAATCGGGCTTGGCCAAGGTCACACAGCTAGTCAGTGGCACAGTTTCAACCCATATGGTCTGCTTCAGGTGCTCTGTACTTTACCACCATCCCAAGACCCCTGTCTAATCAATAGCTTTTAACTTCAGTACTCTAGCATATCATTTATATTTTCATGAAAACTGAGTAAGATTGTACTCATTTAAATCCTCTTAGATGTTTTGGTGGCTTCTAGCCTAAAGTTAATACCCCATAAGTACTGATTATTAGAAATTAAATCTTTATGTGATTATATAAGCCCAGGAAGGTAGACCTCTCCTGGCTCAGGTAGGCTTCTACCCCCAGAACGTACTTTACTGACAGTGATGGCAATCCTGTGAGAGAAGCAGGCTGGCTCGTTTGACAGATGAGAAAGACTGAAGGGACTTATTTCAAATTATACACTAAACGGCAGTGCCTGGACCAACTCGAGACCACCTGGCTCCAAGTCATGGTATTTGCTAGACCAGGCTTTCGGGGATTTCTCCAGGGTGAGGTCACAGCAGTGGGGATACTTGGAATATGGACAGGAAATGAGCATAAGAAAGGCACATGCCCTTATTATTAATAACTATTCTCGTCTTATGCGTTTTTTTAAAAAATAGAAATGAATGTGACGAAAATCTTGGCTCCGAGCTGTCGTTAGCTGCTTGGAGACCTGTGTCACACACACTACAAAGGTGCTCATTCCAACAGCCTGTCCAGAAACAGACTCACAGACTTAAAAAATAAACTTCTGGTTATCAAAGGGGAAAGGCTGGGGAGAGGGATAAATTAGGAGATTGCGATTAACATGTACACACTACTATGTATAAAACATAATCAACAAGGACCTACTTACTGTACAGGGAACACTACTCAATATTCTGTAATAACCTATATGAGAAAAGAATCTGAAAAAGAACAGATATATGTATAACTGAATCACTTGGTTGTACACCTGAAACTAACACAACATTGTAAATCAACTATACTCCAATATAAAAACAAAAAACAAAAAACGAAAACCGAGAGCCTGTCCTAACTTTCACTTGGGACAGTACCAGTAATTATGTAACAATGCCTTTCAGAACCCACTGTTTTCTGACACAAGCCAATTCCTTACCTGTTCTTCGCACCAGCATCTTGGGTATGGAGGTTTCTCTGAGCTGCTTTTCTGCTTGCTTCCTCTTCCGTCTCACTCAAGTTCTCCTCCTCTAAGCTGTCAGGCTCCATGTCGTTCTCCTGAATTTGGTCTTCAAGTTTAGACTGGGACTTGATCTCTTGAGTGACGCTTTCTGAATCAGATTCCAAGGAGTCTCTTGAAATCAAATGTAAGTCTTCTTTCTTAAAAGGTGGCTCTGTGGACTGGACCTTTAAGTTGGTGTGATGAACAGGAGACTGAATAGAGCGCTTGGGGATTAATTTACGATGAATCATCTTGAGAAAATACAAAAATGAACAGGGATACTCTTGTGGATGGCAGCAGCTGGCTGAATGTTTAAAGTCGTGGTTCGCAAAAGAATTTGCCTAAAAAAATTATATTTATGTTATTCTGTGACTACTGAAATCTCTTTAATTCCAATGTTAATCAAAAAATTAAGTAAGAGAAACTTGTTATTACCTGCAGGCTTTTGTATGCCCCCTTTTGTGTGTATGAGAAAGGTCTATTGGAAAAACTATTATGTTTTTCTCTCTACAGAAACACATCTGATGTAGAGCTCATAAACAGTCTGAGTAATCAAATGCAGCTTTATTGAGAAAATTAAATGACTGGATTCCTTTTTTGAGCTTCCAAGGGCCTGTTACAGATAAGCCCGGACAAAGCGAAATGGCTAATTAGGGACAGTACTTCAATGCCTTATTTCCAAGACCCAGGGCACTGATATAAATATGCCGTGTTCAGTAGAGTAAAACAGGTTCAGGGTCTGCCTTTTGGAAAATAAAGGAGGGGGAGAGAAGTAGAGTATGGTTTCCATAGTTGGAACTGTAAAACTGATGGAAGCTGTTTTGCTCCTAAACCTATATTGGCTGACTCTATCATTTGGAAGATTTTTTGATACCCAGATTGCTGTTAGGTAGGAATGTGTAATTTAGGTGGACATTACATAGAGATCAACCTCAGCTCAGAGGAAAAAACAAAAAACCCATGATAATGATTAAAACTGTTCAACAAAAGATTTGGTGGCCTTGTGAATTCTGCCATTCAGTGATTCATAGCAGAGGCTGGGTGTCCACCTACCTGAATGGAATG
The DNA here is from genome assembly GCF_937001465.1 of Orcinus orca. Taxonomy (NCBI): domain Eukaryota; kingdom Metazoa; phylum Chordata; class Mammalia; order Artiodactyla; family Delphinidae; genus Orcinus; species Orcinus orca. The sequence goes on along the minus strand of NC_064566.1, from coordinate 99,125,509 downwards.
CAGTTCTGGGGAATGCTGGGTGGGTGAAAGATTGGCCTGAATAACAGCTCGGGTCTCTTGTAACTAGCTTAAGAGTATGATTCCAAGTGAGCCCTCCCTGTCTCAAAGGGCTGTCATAAAGACCCACGAGATGGTTTACGGAAAGGATGCTTTGAGTTCAGATAGGATTGAAAGGAAATGATGTTTTTGGATGTGCTTCCTTTCATCTCTACTTGGCATTTCTATTTGCTCAGTCTTCCATCTCACTGCCTTTATGCTGGTTTTTTTTTTGTTGTTGTTGTTGTTTTTCTGTAGGTCAGGTAACAGAAACAACCTTTCTCATCAGAGATTACTGTAAAATTTGTTTCAATGGCTTGCTCCTGTTCTTTGGGCAAATCCTCTCTTTAATTAAATAACATGACCTTCTTCCTAGTCCTAGTTGACCTTGTTGCTAATATTTCCAAGGAACATCCTCAACTCCTTGGAGGAAAGCACCTTAACAAACAAAACAGACCAAAGGTAACATTCATACTTAAATACATCTGATATTTAAATATCTATGGTTTTCTTTTTAATTCAAAGTGCCCCCTGTTGGTAGACTAACATATTATTGTCAAACTGCACAGACCAGTTTGCTGTATTAATTCTCTTATTTTAAAAATACGAATTTCATTCTACCGTATTATTTTAATTTTGATAAGCAGATCAACTGTTGCTTTTAGGATATTTTTAGAAAGTGTCAAATCCCTCAAATACTAACACATTTTAACTGAAACAGTTTGTAATAAACACCAGTCTTACTTTAAGAGTTCAAGTCACTGTACTTGGGATCTTAAAGAAAACTTAAAATAATCATTATATTTCAATTTGGAATTGCTCCTTCATGAAATAATTCAGTCCCTTCAATTTCTCTTTTACATACATGGACTAGGATTTCTCGGAGTTAATCAATTAAAAATGTCCATAGAAGAAGATATAATTTTTGTCATTAATGAAGTTTGGGAGATTATGAAGAGAGCAAAGGCAGGTACCATCCAAGTTGGGTCGTCTGTGGAAGGTGTGACTTTATGAAAGCATGGGATTAAAGTAGGAAAAGCTGATAGCTGAAATAAATTAAAAGTGGGCCTTTTAAATGTAGCGAATGTGGCTGCCTAGTGGCACAAAGTTTCTCACTGAAATTTCTGACCAAGAGGGGCTGACGCATCTCCTAAATAAGACAGACAGGGATAAACCGGTGGCACTAAGAAACGGCTAATTCCCTAGGGGTCCCTTCAAGCCCTTGGGCCTAGCCCATTAGTACTGGGAGAAACACATTTCCTTCTGTAGGTGAAAAGGAGCCCTGCTTTAAGGACTCACCTACCAAGATGAGTGGTAGAGGAAAAGGTGCCCTGTTTTGGAACAAGCCCGAAGCTGCCCAAAGGGGAGTTGGGTTTATTTTCTCCACCCCTCTTTTCTCCGATGGACAAGACTGGGCAACCAGGAGCATTTTAAGGCCCAGGAAGTGATGGGTCCGGTGGTTCTGATGCCCTGGACCGGTCTAATCAACCCACGCTAGGGCTGTTCTGGGAGTCTGGGCGCCAAAGTCTTTCCAGATCCCGGCCACCTGGGCCCCGTCCCTGCCTCGGCCACCGTCTGCCCTTCCCGCCTCGGTCCCAAGTGCTCCCCGGCGCGGGCTCCTTTGAGTTCGCCCCGTCCAGATCCAGTTTCCTCGAGAGGTTTCCTGCCGTCCCCACTCCGAGTCCCACCCCTCCCAATCCCCTCCTCTGGCGCACCGCCCACCCCTCCTGTCACCTGCCCGGTGCTCCTGGCTACCGCGACCCCGGTGGGCCCTCATCCTCAGCGCCTCCGCAGCCCGGCTGCCCGGCGCCTCCCAGTCCCGCCCCGCGTCGCCCGGCGCTGCCCTGGAGACCGGGGCCAACAGGACCCACCCCGCGCGGCTCGGCCAGCACGGCCGTGGGTGGGGCCGCACCGGGGGGCGGGGCCGGTGCGGTCCAGGCTCCAGCCTCCCGATCACTCGGTGCCCAGTCTTGTCCTGGGGGAGACGGTGGGAACGGTTGTGATGAGGATGGCCAGGGGAGAGCTCCCAGGACCCCGGGAGCTCTCGAAGAAGCTGCACGCAGGTCACACTGGCTTTTCCAAAGTTGTAATGCAAGGAAAGACAGGGCACCGAGTGGGAAGAGATATTTGCAACACATACTGCTAGGAAATGTGAAGAACAAGTTAGGAAGGCAAAGAATCCAGTTAAAGAATGGGCAAATGACTTGAACAGGAATGTCCCAAAAGAAACCCAGTGGCCAATAACTGTCTGTTGTTGATTGAAAAGGTGCTTAATTCGTTAATAATCAGAAGCGGATAAATTAAGACCACCGTGGATATAGCTCCATACTCACCAGTTGGGCATGCGTTAAAATATCTGACAGCGCCCAGGGTTGGAGAGGAGGGAGAGCAAAGACCCCCCCCCCATATACTGCAGACGGGAGTGTGAGGCCTTGCAGACACTTTGGAAAATGGCTTGACATTAGCTAGAATGTGTACACCCTATGGTTCAGCAATTTCACCTTTAGGTATTTACTCCACAGCTGTGTGTGCTTCTGGGCACCCGAACTGAAATGTCCATCAACAATAGAATAGTTAATTAAACTGTAGTATTCCGTATACTGACCTACTATACAATAGCGAAAATGAATGAAACACAGCTGTGTGCAATGATACAGAGGCAACTTAAAAATATATTGATAATATTGAGTTTAAAAAAAACCAAATAATTTTGTATATAAATATTTATAAAGGCAAAATTAAACTGTATTATGTTTATGGATGCATACTTAGTAAAGAAAACTATGAAAACAAAACCAAAGTAGTGATTCTCATAAAGTTAGGATTGTGGTCAGTTCTGGTGGGCAGGGCAGGGTGGGGATTTTTAGGGAAGAGTGCCTTTGAGATTGTATTTCCTGACTTTTAATGGTGGTTACATAGATATCCATTTTATAACAATTCATTAAGCTATACATTTATGTACGTGTAGAATATTGCACTATTTTAAAAATCTTCAAAGAAGTGTAAAGAAAGGAAGGGTTAGGAATTATATTCATATTAACACAGCATTAAAACCACAAATAGATTTGAATAACTGACTTCAGAGAGGCAGGAATTCTTCAATATCAGTTGTCTCATTAATGATCGGAAACACAGAGAATTGGAAAAATCTTGAGTACTCAGTTTTACCATTTTTTATTCTGCTTTTTATTAGAGTTAGATTTCTTTTTGACAAGGGAATTAAAACCTTTATTATGGGGCTTCCCTGGTGGCGCAGTGGTTGAGAGTCCGCCTGCCGTTGCAGGGGACACGGGTTCGTTCCCCGGTCCGGGAAGATCTCACATGCCACGGAGCGAGCCATGGCCGCTGAGCCTGTGCGCCCGGAGCCTGTGCTCCACAGTGGGAGAGGCCACAGCAGTGAGAGGCCCAAAAAACCTTTATTATGGTAAAATAATTGAACCCTACAACATTGCTTGCTGTATTTGATTTGATTATGACTCAGGGATGCGTGACTGATTCAAGCTACATCCTAGTTTTGTTTCATATGCTTGTGGTTGATGGTATTATTTTTAAAAATATCTATTTGCTGTCACCTTTGACTTTTGGTTCAATAGTGATTTATTAATTTACTGGTCAAATTTCATTATAAAAACTTAACGTAATTTTCTTCCACCTTCCCTTATTTTATTGAAATAAATATAGTTGGAATTGACTTAAGAGGCCTCTGACTGATTTGGAAATAACTTTTTTTATTAGTGGCATTTTTTCTTTAATTAATTTATTAATTGAAGTATAGTTGATTTACAATGTTGTGTTAGTTTCAGGCATACAGCAAAGTGATTCAGTTGTGTATATATATATATGTATTCTTTTCCAGATTTTTTTCCCATATAGGTTCTTACCAAATATTGAATATAGTTTCCTGTGCTACACAGTAGGTCCTTGTTGTTGGTCTATTTTATATATAGTAGAGTGTATATGTTACTCCCAAACTCCTAATTTATCCCTCCCCACCACCATTCCCCTTTGGTAACCATAAGTTTGTTTTCCTTTTTCTTTTTTTTTTTTTCTTTTGGCCGCACCACATGGCTTGTGGGATCTTAGTTCCCCGATCAGGCATTAAACCCCGGCCCTGGCAGTGAAAACACCGAGTCCTAACCACTGGACCCCCAGGGAATTCCCCATAAATTTGTTTTCTAAGTCTGTGAGTCTATTTCTGTTTTGTAAATAAGTTCATTAGTGTCATTTTTGTAGATTCCATGTATAAGTGATATCATATGATATTTGTCTTTCTCTGTCTGACTTACTTCACTTAGTATGATAATCTCTAGGCCCATCCATGTTGCTGCAAATGGCATTAATTCATTCTTTTTTGTGGTTGAGTAATGTTCCATTGTATATATGTACCACATATTCTTTTTTGTGTGTGTGTTTGTGTGTTACGCGGGCCTCTCACTGTTGTGGCCTCTCCCGTTGCGGAGCACAGGCTCCGGACGCGCAGGCTCAGCGGCCATGGCTCACGGGCCCAGCCGCTCCGCGGCGTGTGGGATCTGCCTGGACCGGGGCACAAACCCGTGTCCCTTGCATCGGCAGGCGGACTCTCAACCACTGCGCCACCAGGGAAGCCCTACCACATCTTCTTTATCCATTCCTCTGTGATGGACATTTTGGTTGCTTCCATGTCTTGGCCATTGTAAATAGCCTTTGAGATCGTATTTCGTGACTTTTAATGCTGGTTACATAGATATTCATTTTATTATAATTCATTAAGCTATACATTTATGTATGTGTAGAATATCACACTATTAAAAAATCTTCAAAGAAGAGTAAAGGAAGGAATGGTTGGGAATTATGTTCATATTAACACAGCATTGAAACCACAAATAGATTTGAGTTACTGTATTCAAAGAGGCAAGAATTCTTCAATACCAGTTGTCTCATTAATGACAGGAAACGTGGAGCATTGGAAAATATCTTTAGTACTCAGTTTTACCATTTTTAAAACAATGAGTAACAGGTTTTTGTTTGTTCGCTTGTTCGTTTGTTTTGGCTGCGTTGGATCTTCGTTGCTGCGCGTGGGCTTTCTCTAGTTGTGGCGAGCGGGGGCTACTCTTCGTTGTGGTGTGTGGGCTTCTGACTGTGGTGGCTTCTCTTGTTGCAGAGCCGGGCTCTAGGCATGCGGGCTTCAGTAGTTGTGGCACACGGGCTTAGTTGCTCCGCGGCATGTAGGATCTTCCCGGACCAGGGCTCAAACCCGTGTCCCCTGCATTGGCAGGCGGATTCTTAACCACTGTGCCACCAGGGAAGTCCAAGTTTACCATTTTTTTTCTGCTTTTTATTAGAGTTAGATTTTTAAAAAAACTTTTTTGACAGCAGGGACCTTGTGAGTATACAACAGGACCTCAATGTTACTTGAAGAAATGAAAGCAAGGTTGCTGAAAGCGTTGATGTTATTCTGTCCAGCATATTATACAGTTAACATCAGAGCAACTGCAAACAAACTCCACGCAGAAGGATTTACTCCTCATAGCAGCTAACAGGATATGTTATATAATCAGAGCTAAGTCATTCACACTTTTTGACTGTCTCATTACTGGTCTGTGGAAATCGTTGCTATGGTTCTTCAGACTCTTCAAGCATTTTCTGCATTATCCAGAAAAGAGTTTATTCTGCTTGTCTGAAAATGAGTGGTTTGTGTGAGTCAGGAATCCACCAATCCAGCAGCTACTTGCAGAGACTAGTCACGCACAGAGGATGGAATACCCTGAACTTGATTTTCCTCCTTCCTCTTCTGGAATGGCTGTCCTGATTATTCTTACTCAGAGTCACTAAAGGCTGGAATAATAAACACAGGTGGCAGTCAGGGTCCAATCAGGAGACAGAAGCCACAGCAGTTTTTGTTTGTTTGTTTGTTTGTTTTTGCGGTACACGGGCCTCTCACTGTTGTGGCCTCTCCCGTTGCGGAGCACAGGCTCCGGACGTGCAGGCTCAGCGGCCGTGGCTCACGGGTCTAGCCGCTCTGCGGCATGTGGGATCTTCCCGGACCGGGGCACGAACCCGTGTCCCCTACATCGGCAGGCAGACTCTCAACCACTGCGCCACCAGGGAAGCCCAACAGTTATTTTAATGGAAATAATTTAATATGAAGATTTATTGACTGAAAAGTAGCAAAGGGAGCCCAGGTATCCTGGGAATAGTAGCTACAGGAAACAATTACCCGCCCCCCTATTTCTGGGGGAACACAGAGAAGAATTTGTAACGATCAACATTTAGAAGCTGGAAGAAAGGGGCCAGTGCTGGGAAGAGGAGGAAATTCCAAGCTGATGAGTGCTGGTGTCTTTAAGAGGTGTGATGAAGCTGGTTCTGGGAGCACTAGGAAAACTGGCGCCAACTGCTGCTACTGAAACAGGCTGAGCGGCGGGGGTGAAGAAATATGTCAGGACGACTCTGAGAGGAAAGAGCAGGGGAGGAACAGTCCCTTTTCCTTTTCAAGCTGTGTAGTGTCCCTCTACCGCCCCCTACTGGCAGAGCCTAACAAGGAGTGACTGGCCAAGGAGAAATGAGGTTTGCAGAAGTTGCCCCCGTATGACAGCAGAGTGCATGAGTGCGTTCGAAGCGGAGAGACGGTGGTTTAATAAGCAGCACAGAGATACACTGTTCTGCAGAATTCTTAAGGACTATAGGGTGCATGCATATGAACAAAATAAAGCTGTAAAGTGCATTATTATTATGGTAATAATGATGATAATTTACATATGATTAACAACTTCCCGGGGTTTGCAAAGTGCTTTTGCATATGTCATCTGTTCAGAATCAAACTGGCAATCTGATGCTGAACTAACTAAAACACAAAGAAGAATGAGAAAAACACGTCAAAAAATGATCAAAATAGTAATAGGGTAGTTCTCAACCCAGGGTGGTTCTGTCCACCAGAGAACATTTGGCAATGTCTGGAGACATTTTCTATTGTCATGACTTAGGGGAGTGCTACTGGCATCTAGTGGGTAAAGGCCAGGGACGCTGTTAAACATCCCACAATACACAGGACTGCCTCCACAACAAAAAATTACCCAGTTAAAAATGTCAGTAGTGCTGAGGTTGACAAACCCTGCGCTAGAGGAACAGCCCTTGGTCTGTGGCCACAAGGTACCCAAGTGCATGATTCTGTCTTTGTACCGACACATGCATGGCACTGACTTATAATTAGCTGTTAATGGTTCTGTCATCTCCTCACTATACTATAAGCTCTGAGAGACCAAGGACTAGTTGTGCCCATGACACCTAATAGGTGCTCAGTATACATTGAGGAAAAGCCACAATGCCTTACACTTCAGCACTTGAATGGAGAGTAGATAAGTATAGCCCGTCAGGTCTTTTCCTAGAGATATGCTCATATGTGGCACATAACTAGGATGATTAAATAGCTTATTATTAAAATCCAGAATACATTCAAGAATTTTAAAAAAGATGCTATTAATAAATAAAATAAGACAATAGGTATGGCCTGAAATTGTCTTGCATAGCCGGAAAGTGTGGTTACCCTCTATAACTCTAACAAGTTGAAATGTCTGGTTCCTTCACTTATATGTTAAATTAGGAGCAGTAAATTAGGAATGAGGAGAGAAGGGCACTCTGAGGACAGAAGGAAAGGACAGTACCGGCAAGTAAAGGAACAGAAATAACATAAGAGATGTTCAAAAAGACCCAGAGCCACCTGGGGTCCTTTGGTGTAGGCAAGAAGCAACCACATAGCTGAAAACCCTGTGTGAGAATCACGGTATTAGAGCAAGCATGATTAATTTTCATAATGATTAATTTAAAAAAACTCATAAAATAGATCAGTTTAATAAATACTAGAAAGGTAAAAGTCAGGTAATATATTTTACAAAGATTTTTATCCAAAATATTAAAATGTTTAAAATTTCAAGGGATAAGCTCTCAATAATCCAGAAAAATGTACTTATTTAGCATAACCAATCTTGAGAATTTTAGAGGACTGAAGCTGTGTAAATGCAGTTCAACAGGGAGATGTGCAGGGCACACTAACGCTGTTCTAGGAGAACTAGTCGAGTGCTGGGCGAGCCTGGAGGGAGGGAGGGGAGTTCTGCCTGCTGGGATCAGAAGCTTTAGGAACAAGATGATCCCATATAATGGCTCTTATGAATACAAATTAACAAATAATCAACGATTGCCTTTCTTCTTCTGTTTTGATTCCTTGGTTTTCTTTTCTAAAAATAATTTTAAAACGTTTGTATTATGGCAATTTAAGAACATACAACAGTAGAGAGAAAGGTAGCCCTTGTCTAGCTTCAGAAATGATCAATCTGTGAGCAATCTTGTTTCTACACATACTGTTCTCTACTCTGACCAAATTATTTAAAAGTAAATCCCAGCTGTTATGAGGTTTCATCTGTAAGCATGTAGGGATGTCTCTTTTATTTTTTTAAAATATTTATTTATTTTGGCTGCGCCCGGTCTCAGTTGCAGCACGCGGGATCTTTGTTGCGGCACGCGGGCTTCTTAGTTGCAGCATGCGGACTCCTTAGTTGCGGCATGCATGTGGGATCTAGCTCCCTGACCAGGGATCTAACCCGGGGCCCCTGCATTGGGAGCGTGGAGTCTTACCCACTGCACCACCAGGGAAGTTCCCTAAGAGACAATTTTTAAATAATTGCAATAGCATTGTCACATCTGAAATAAAATTCACAACGACTCCTTAATATCATTTAATACTGAGTCAGTGTTCAGACTTCCCAGGCTGTCTTCTAGGTGTCTTTTTATAACTGGTGGGTTTGAATCAGGATCCAAACAAATTCTACAGTGATTTTTTAAAATAACAGCTTTATTGAGATACAATTCACATACCACACAATTCACCCCTTTAAAGCGCACAATGCAGTAGTTTTTAGTATATTTATAGAGCTGTGCAATCATCACAACTAATTCCAGAACATCTCTCCCAAAGCAGTCACTCCTCATTCCCTGCCATTTTCTCAGCCCTTGGCAACTTTCTATCTCTATGGATTTGCACGTAAATGGAACCATACAATATGTGTTTATGTGTGTGTGGCTGGCTTTTTCCACATAGCATAATGTTTTCAAGGTTCATCCATGTTGTAGCATGTGTCAGTACTTCATTCCCTCTTTTTTGCTAAATAACATTTCCTGTATGAATATACTATATTTTATTTACCCATTCAACCATTGATAGCCATTTGTGTTGTTTCCACCTTTTCACTATTATGAATAATGCTGCTATGAACATTCATGTACAGTTTTTATGTGGACAGTTCTTTCTTTTTTTCCTATTCCCTTAGGCAGTTTTTTTTTTCCTTCCAGCTTTATTGAGATATAACTGACATATACAGCAGTGTAGGAGTTTAAGGTGTACAGCTTAATGATTTGACTTACATATATCATGAAATGATGACCACAGTAAGTTTAGTGAATACCCATCATCTCATATAAAGTTAAGGAAAGAGAAAAGTTTTCTTTTCCTTGTGATGAGAACTCTTAGGACTTAATTTATTAACAACTTTCATATAGTAGTGTTAATTTTATTTATCATATTGTATATTACATCCCTAGTACTTATTTATCTTATTACTGGAAGTTTGTACCTTTTGACCACCTTCATCTAATCCTGCCTCCCTCCACCCCCTGCCTCTGATAACCACGAATCTGATCTCTTTTTCCATGAGTTTGTGTATTTGTTTTTGAAGTATAATTGACCTACAACACTGTTAGTTCCTGTTACACAACATAGTGATTTAATATTTCCATGCATTTCAAAGTGATCACCATGATAAGTCTAGTTACCATTGTGGAAGTTTGTTTTCAGTTCTCCTGGGTATATACCTAGGAGTGGAATTGCTGGAGCATACGGAAACTCTCTGTTGAACTTTTGAGGAACTTCCAGACTGTTTTCCAAAGTGACTGAGACATTTTACATTCCTACCAGTAATCTATGGGGGTTCCAATTTCTCTATGTCCTTTCCAAAATTTACTATTGTCTGTCTTTTTTTGTGATAGCCATCCTTGTGCGTGTGAAGTTCTATCTCATTGCGGGTTTGATTTGCATTTTCCTGATGACTAATGATGTTGAGCATCTTTTCACGCACTTGTGGCTATTTTTGTTGCACAGTGATTTTTCAAAATATTGCAAATGTATTTTAAATTTCAGATTAAAGAGTTGGTAGCTGAGCAGTCTCCAAAACTGATTTGTCTTTGATAAATTCCTTGCTTTCTGGTATAAAATGTTTCAGGCTCATCTTATATGTTTCTTGCCCCAACCTGGATTTAGCCATTTCTTCAAGGAGCTTTGGGTAGTTTTAGTTAAATGTTATTTAGAGACCACAATCTGGGCACTGAGGATGCTTATTGCTACTGGAATGGTAATTGTCTCCAGGTCATTTCAGTGGGAAAAGCTAGAAAATACTTTTTTGTTTATTTTTCCAAGAGAAAAATACATTATAAGTGCATGCTTTTGTTTTCAATTCAAATTTAAGAATACAGGGTTTTAACTTATTTGATTTTACATTTATATCTCTTTCTCTTGTGCTGAAAATCGTGGTTCCAATGATATTAACATAATTAATTATGCACTTTATCCTACACAATATATACTATGCTTTCAAAGTGGCTGTCCTGGTGTGGTAATTAACAATATGACTACTGAAACCAGTTTAAGATTTGTTTGCAGTTCTTTTTGTCATTAGGATATATCCTGTTGGTGTACACAGTCAAATGTATATTTTAAAGTAAGCTGAACTAATTCGTCTCTGTGTGGCATTTTTTTAAAATAAATTAATTTTTACTTTTGATTTAATTTTTAAGTGATTATGTAAATCACTTACATAGTTCCAAAGTCAAAACTATAAAGTCAGGTACATTTCGAGAAGTCGAACTTCTAACTGCATCCCCTTCACTCAGTTCCCTCTCAGCTCATATAAGCAATAATTTTTATTAGTTTTAGCTTAGCTTTCCTTTAAAAAAAAAAGATCATATTTATTTATTGTTTATTTATTTGTAACCCACCCCTTTTCTCAGATTAAAGGAATCTATGTACTCTCTTCTGCACTTTGCTTTTTTTTTTTTCACTCAATAACATATCCTGGAGATCACCCTATAGACATATGTAATGAGCTTTCTCATCATTCCTTTTCATGGTTGTATAGTACCCCACCGTGTGCCCAACCAGCCCCTTATTGATAGATACTTGAATTGTTATAGATGTGCTGCAATGAATAGCTGTGACATTGTGATAAGAAATATGTATATTTATGGTCTTCATTATGGTTCCTGGCACAGAACTCCTAAAACCCTTGTAATTGCCTAAGGAATAAGAGTGATAGGAGCAGCATTTATTATAATATTTGGGTTTTGTCCTGGGTTCCCGACACAAGAGCTTATAAAACCCTTTTATAGTTTCTTGAGTGACAGGAGTCAGGGGAGCCTCTTCTATTGTTCATTATAAGCCTCTTTCAATCATCCTTGAGTTTATGCTAATGAGGTGACTCTTGGTTGGGCCCTTAGATATCTTCGGGATATGAGGGCTGGTTACCAGAGGCACCATCCCTGTGATCAGAGGGTTGGCACTTTCAGCCCAACCCCCCCAGCCTCAGGAGAGGGTAGAGGAGCTGGGTATTGAGCTAATCACCAACACTCAACGACTTACTCAATCATGCCTCCATAGTGGAACTTCCATAAAATCCCCTAAATGATGGCGTTCACTGAGCTTCTGGGTTGGTGAACACAGCCATGTGCCAGGAGGGCGGCACAGCCCAACTCCGTGGGGACTGAAGCTTCTGTGCTTGGGACTCTTCCAGACCTTGCCCTATGTGCCCCTCTATCTGGCTGTTCCTTTGCATCATTTATAACATCCTTTATAATAAACCAGTAATAGTAAAGTGTTTCCCTGAGTTCTGTGAGCCACTCTAGCAAATTAATTGAACCTGGGGAGGGGGTCATGGGAACCTCCAATTTGCAGTTAAATCAGACACAAGTTGTGGGTAACCTAGGGACCTACTACCTGTGATTGGCATCTGAAGTGGGAGCAGTCTTGAGGGACTGAGCCCTTAACCTGTGGAATCTATGCTAAGACCAGGTAGTTAGTGTCAGAAGTGAATTGCATTCCAGGACACCCAGTTGGTGTCTAGAGAGTTGGAGAATTGCTTGGTGTGGGGGAACACTTCACACATTTGTTGTCAGAAGTATTGTGAGTAAAAAACTGTTCATAATGTCAAATTATAATTTTTCCATTTACCTTTGGGTTAGATTCCTAAAAGTGGGATTGCTGGCTTAAAAGGTAAGTACCAATGTTATTTTGTTAGATGTTGACAAATTCCCCTTCATAGAGGCTCTATGATCTTACATTCCCACCAGCAACATAAGAGAGTGCTTGTTTCCCTACAGCCTAGCCAACAAAGTGTATTGTGAAGTGCTTGGATTTTTGCCAATATGATCGATAAGAAATAGAATTTTAGAGCAGTTTTAATTTTGCATTTCCTTGTTACGTATTTCTTATGTGTTTAAGAAAAATTTGCCTTTTTTTCCTTGCTGCTTTTTGGTGGCATAGTATTGATTTTTTTCTTCTTAGTTTTTAGAAGCTCTTTATATTTGGGAATTTTACCGTTTGTGATCTTAGTTGCAAATATTTTTTTCCCAGCTTGTCATTTGTTATTTATTTATTTTTTTGCCACCAGAGGCATTTATTTTTCTGTAGTCAAATTTATCAATCTTCCTCCCTCTTATTTTTGAATTTTGAGTCACGATAAGGGAAGTTTATCCCACTCCCAAGTTATAGAACAATTAACCGATTTTTTTTCCTGGTATTTCTATGGTTTCATTTGTATATTTATTTATTTATTTATTTATTTATTTATTTTTTCTCTAGCATAAAACGTTTTATTTTTAAAACTGATATATGCTCAGATGTATATTTTTTCTTCAAATATCTCCTTTTGGCGCATTTATGAAAATAAAGACAGCATCCCTCCCAATTTCCAAGAAAATTATAAGAAAATTTCTTCAGGGGAAAAAATTCAACAAATATATATATGTACATTTTTGTTTCTCCTATGCCTAGCAGTATCATTATAGCAGGATGCAATAAAAAGCAGAATGTTACTTCAGTAACACCTTCTCTCTTAAATTAACTAGGTTCCTAACTCGACAGCAATTCCAAGGCTGTTTTCATCTTGTGGTAATTCATCCTATAGGAGAAAAAGCATTCTCCTAATCTATTTTCATGACTCTCAAGTTTATGAACATATGGCCTAAGGCTGTTACAATCCATTTGACCCCTAAGTATTAAAACAGATACAGTTAATATACGTTTCAATATGTAGAAGAAATACTGGCTCAGAAAAAAAATCTTAACACTTCTATGTGAAACAAAGAATTCTAACCCTAATTCTGCTGATGCGGTTTGGACATAAACGCTGACCTCTCCACTTCTACTTCCCTCTGGTCATACTAAAAATAAGCATCCTTGTCAAGACTTGTCAAGATTCTAATATGTCTTGGAATGCTTTTTGAGATTTTCAAAATTATAGATTTGCTTAACCCTATTATTTTGTGGTCATTTTGCAAGCATATTTCCCAAGCACATGGATTCCAGTCAAAGACATTGATCATAATTAAATGTAATTTAAGGTTAAAAATAATAAAATTAAAATCCCCAGGTAATCAGGGTACATATTTATACCCATACTAAGGAAAGTCAATTTATTTCACTTAAAATAACTAGTATTGGTGAAGTAATACTATTCTGGATAAATTATGGAGATATTATCCAATATGTATAAAATCAGGGAAAGCTAGATACTGCAGCATTCAATAAACCGCAGAAATGAGATCTTGAACTTGGTTATATCACACTTACTACTTGAGGCAGGAAATCTTCCTGCCATGTTACAATTCTACTGTAAAATGTAACATGTATTTGCTATATTTTGTTTTATATTTGTTATATGTGACTTATCAAAGGCCACCTTGACCTTTAACAAAACAAAGTAAACAAAGGAATTGAAATCCACTCTCTACCCCACAAGCTAACCATTTTTTATATAGTCTCAAACCTAATATTCAAGTTCCCCCTCATTTTCTTTACTTCTTAAAGAAAGAACTTGGGGAATTCAAAGGAGTAGAGAATAACAGGGTTTCATAATAGTAGCAACTGCAGCAATGTTAGTGATAGAAATCTTCAGCTGGATGGGAATAATTTCAACCTTCCAGCAACCTGGGGTACCCAACTCCAGCATGGCTCTGGAAATGAATGAAGATACTTCAAGAACTACCAAATTTGAGCAGAAATGAACAGATGAGATCTTATTTGCATCTACAGTTATAAACACAGCTAAGCTTTCTTGTCTTTACATCTTAAAATTTCACCACATTGCTATCTGTCCATCAAAATGAAATGGAACACTTGCTTCTTTCTAAAGTTAGAAGACAGTTTAAGCAAAGTAGAAAGTGAGTTGAAGATGAAAGGTAGATTGGGGTAGCTAATAATATAAAAACAAATTCTGAACGATGTCCAAAAGTTAAAGGACACTGACAAAAGCAGAGATGGTTTTATCAAAGATGATGGAGGAATTTACAAGTTTAACTTTTGATTCAATGATTAATTTTGTAGATTATAGTCATACTACACTTCCCTAAGAGAAGAATAACTTAAAATATTTATTTAAAATATTTTAAGAAATAAATTCTACGGGTGCTCCCAACCCAGAGTTCTCAGAACATTTAGGAATAAAGATGTCCATTAAAGCCACTACCAGTAAAGAGAATAATAGTGATAATCTATGAGGTATTTTCAATATTTCAAATAGCCCAGTGAAAATTCTATATTGACTCAAGATTTCTTTGTATTTGGCTATTCATAATGATCAGAAATTCTAGTTGGCATGTATATATGTCCTTCATTAATTAAAATGGGAAAATTTAATTATTAGTAAATATAGTTTAGTGGTTAAAAGTCTTTGAAAAGTAATCCATAGGAGGACAAATAATAATGGAGTTCTGTTTATCTGTCCTGATAGGGTACAACTTCTAAATCAAATAACCATCATAAAACTGAAGGGGAAAAAAGTCATATTTCTAATGTTTTAAATCCCTTCTGAACCTCCAAGCAGAGTGACCTGATAGTCAAAGATTTCAAAAAGGTTTAAATCATATCTGATACAGTTTGAGAGAAGCTCATGGAGTTAATATTACTTCCCTGAGTCTTCCTGGAAGACAAGGATATAAGATATAAAATTTAAATCCTCCATAATCACAACACCCAGAGATAATAACCATCAAAATTTTGATGTATAACCTTCTGTAATAGGCTGAATAATTGCCCCCAAAGATATCATTTCTTTTTTTTTTTTTTATGTGACTGTTAGTTCTTTTCTTCAGCCATATAAAATAAATCACAGTTGTTTCAAAGAACCTACATAATATGAATATAAACACAAGCATATATCAGTGCATGACATATAAAAATAAAGACAGTGGAGACTGTTGCTTTCCAAGAGGTCTCTGTCGTGCATTTTGTTGCCTGATTTTTTGTTTGTTTTGAGGGAGTGCTTCAGAGGAAGCAAGTTATTATCTTCCAGATCATTTAAAAGTGCCTTCTTTGGAGGTACTGGGTTGGAAGAGAAAACTTCTGTGTTGCCGAGGCTCATTTTTCATGGGGCTCTGCTCTCCGGCAAGATAGGCTGTCACATCAATTGTTGCATCATTCATCTCTGCCGGCAAGACTCGCCTGATTGCTCACCTGCTCAGCAGTGTTGGTTGAGTCATGTTCTGCCACCCTTGCCCATATGGCTGTGGTTGGCTTCCATGTTGGTCTCTCCCTCTGGAATGTGAGCTTCAGAGGCAGAGCCTCTCCTATTTATCTTTTTCCATCCCCTTACTTTCAGTCTGTATGTGTCTCTAGGTCTGAAGTGGGTCTCTTGTAGACAGCAAATATATGGGTCTTGTTTTTGTATCCATTCAGCCAATCTGTGTCTTTTGGTGGGAGCATTTAGTCCATTTACATTTAAGGTAATTATCGATATGTGTGTTCCCATTCCCATTTTCTTAATTGTTTGGGGTTTGTTATTGTAGGTCTTTTCCTTCTTTTGTGTTTCTTGCCTAGAGAAGTTCCTTTAGCAGTTGTTGTAGAGCTGGTTTGGTGGTGCTGAACTCTCTCAGCTTTTGCTTGTCTGTAAAGGTTTTAATTTCTCCATCAAATCTGAATGAGATCCTTGCTGGGTAGAGTAATCTTGGTTGCAGGTTTTTCTCCTTCAACACTTTCAATATGTCCTGCCACTCCCTTCTGGCTTGCAGAGTTTCTGCTGAAAGATCAGCTGTTAACCTTATGGGGA
Source organism: Orcinus orca (assembly GCF_937001465.1). Taxonomy (NCBI): domain Eukaryota; kingdom Metazoa; phylum Chordata; class Mammalia; order Artiodactyla; family Delphinidae; genus Orcinus; species Orcinus orca. Next base: position 99,109,136 of record NC_064566.1, on the reverse strand, counting down.
TTCCCTTGTGTGTTATTTGTTGTTTTTCCCTTGCTGCTTTTAATATGTTTTCTTTGTATTTAATTTTTGACAGTTTGATTAATATGTGTCTTGGCGTATTTCTCCTTGGATTTATCCTGTATGGGACTCTCTGTGCTTCCTGGACTTGATTAACTATTTCCTTTCCCATATTAGGGAAGTTTTCAACTATAATCTCTTCAAATATTTTCTCAGTCCCTTTCTTTTTCTCTTCTTCTTCTGGAACCCCTATAATTCGAATGTTGGTGCGTTTAATGTTGTCCCAGAGGTCTCTGAGACTGTCCTCAGTTCTTTTCATTCTTTTTTCTTTATTCTGCTCTGCAGTAGTTATTTCCACTATTTTATCTTCCAGGTCACTTATCCGTTCTTCTGCCTCAGTTATTCTGCTATTGATCCCATCTAGAGTACTTTTAATTTCATTTATTGTGTTGTTCATCGTTGCTTGTTTCATCTTTAGTTCTTCTAGGTCCTTGTTAACTGATTCTTGCATTTTGTCCATTCTATTGTCCATTCTATCTCCAAGATTTCGGATCAACCTTACTATCATTATTCTGAATTCTTTTTCCGGTAGACTGCCTATTTCCTCTTCATTTGTTAGGTCTGGTGGGTTTTTATCTTGCTCCTTCATCTGCGGTGTGTTTTTCTGTCTTTTCATTTTGCTTATCTTACTGTGTTTGTGGTCTCCTTTTTTGCAGGCTGAAGGTTCGTAGTTCCTGTTGTTTTTTGTGTCTGTCCCCAGTGGCTAAGGTTGGTTCAGTGGGTTGTGTCGGCTTCCTGGTGGAGGGTACTAGTGCCTGTGTTCTGGTGGATGAGGCTGGATCTTGTCTTTCTGGTGGGCAGGTCCACGTCTGGTGGTGTGTTTTGGGGTGTCTGTAGACTTATTATGATTTTGGGCAGCCTCTCTGCTAATGGGTGGGGTTGTGTTCCTGTCTTGCTAGTTGTTTGGCATAGGATGTCCAGCACTGTAGCTTGCTGGTCGTTGAGTGAAGCTGGGTGCTGGCGTTGAGATGGAGATCTCTCGGAGATTTTTGCTGTTTGATATTATGTGGAGCTGGGAGGCCTCTTGTGGACCAGTGTCCTGAAGTTGGCTCTCCCACCTCAGAGGCACAGCACTGACTCCTGGCTGCAGTACCAAGAGCCTTTCATCCACAGGGCTCCTTAATTTGGGATGATTCGTTGACTATTCAGGTATTCCACAGATGCAGGGTATATCAAGTTGATTGTGGAGCTTTAATCCGCTGCTTCTGAGGCTGCTGGGAGAGATTTCCCTTTCTCTTCTTTGTTCTCACAGCTCCCAGGGGCTCAGCTTTGGATTTGGCCCCGCCTGTGCGTGTAGGTCCCCGGAGGGCGTCTGTTATTTGCTCAGACAGGACGGGGCCAAAGGAGCCGCTGATTCGGAGGCTCTGGCTCACTCAGGCCGGGGGGTAGGGAGGGTCACGGAGTGTGGGGCGGGCCTGCAGCGGCAGAGGCCGGCGTGACGTTGCAGCCTGAGGCGCGCCGTGCGATCTCCCGGGCGAGTTGTCCCTGGATCCCGGGACCCTGGCAGTGGCGGGCTGCACAGGCTCCCCGGAAGGGCGCGCGGCTAGTGACCCGTGTTCGCACACAGGCCTCCTGGTGGCGGCAGCAGCGGCCTTAGCGTCTCATGTCTGTCTCTGGGCTCCGCACTTTTAGCCGCGGCTCGCGCCCGTCCCTGGAGCTCTCTCAAGCAGCGTTCTCAATCCCCTCTCCTCGTGCACCAGGAAACAAAGAGGGACGTAAAAGTCTCTTGCCTTTTCGGCAGGTCCAGACTTTTCCCCGGACTCTCTCCCGGCTAGCCGCGGTGCACTAACGCCCTGCAGGCTGTGTTCACGCCGCCAACCTCAGTCCTCTCCCGGCGCTCCGACAAAAGCCGGAGCCTCAGCTCCCAGTCCCGCCCGCCCCGGCGGGCGAGCAGAAAGGCCTCTCGGCTAGTGAGTTCCGGTCGGCCCGATCCTCTGCGCTGGAATCTGTCCGCTTTGCCCTCCGCACCCCTGTTGCTGTGCTCTCCTCCGCGGCTCCCAAGCTCCCCCACTCCGCCTCCCGAAGTCTCCACCCGCGAAGGGGCTTCCTAGTGTGTGGACACTTTTCCTCCTTCACAGCTCTCTCCCGCTGGTGCAGGACCCGTCCCTATCCTTTTGTCTCTGTTTAGTTTTTTCTTTTGCCCTAACCAGGTACGTGGGGGGTTCCTTGCCTTTTGGGAGGTCTGAGGTCTTCTGCCAGCGTTCAGTAGGTGCTCCGTAGGAGTTGTTCCACGCGTAGATGTATTTCTGGTGTATCTGTGGGGAGGAAGGTGATCTCCGCGTCTTACTCTTCCGCCATCTTCCCGGAAGTCCCTCATTTGTATATTTAAACCTTGCATCTATTTGAATTTCATTTTTGGTTTATGATGTGTTTATCAAGTTTTGCCTTTTTCGATACGGCTGCCCAATTAGTAAAATGTTGACCTTTTCCAACTGATTTGAGATACCATCTTTATCACATATAAAATTTTTATTTTATTACATCAGTATTAAAACATATGCTTCTAATTGCTACTGATTTTACTTTGAGATGAGGTAATAGAGTTCATTACAAGTCTTCAGTCTGACTGGGTCTTTCTGTGAGTCATTCTTCAGTAGCAGCCCCTTTCTGCCTTGTTAGCTTTAAAGTTAAAAATCTGTTTATCCAGTTATCAGGATGTTCTCAGTAAGTAGACCCAGACTCAGGGGTCCCTATGCCATTGTCTAAAACTAGTGCAAAGAGAAAACAATGAATCTAAGGTGGAGGAGAAAAACATAAACATTTGTTAGGTACCTATCACATGTCTAATGCTGGACTAGACACTTTGCCTGTATTCTCTTATCTCATTTAGTCCTCACACTAATTCTGTGTGGTGGGAATTGTTATCCTCATTATACAGATGAGGAACCTGGAGATACAGGAAGTTATTCTATGACCAATACCAGCTAAACACAATTTAGGAATAAGGAATTAGGGAAAAGCAAAAGAAAGAGAGCATCCCCTGTTTTAAAGAGTAATATTTAGGGAATTCCCTGGTGGTCCAGTCTCAATGCTGAGGGCCTGGGTTCGATCCCTGGTCAGGGAATTAAGATGTCACAAGCCGCGGCACAGCCAAAATAATAATAATAATAATAAAGAGTAATATTTAGTTATTGTCTCTAGCAAAGGGGGTAACTTAATTTGAAAATTTCATCTGGACATCTGAGACTTAGTCTCCCTCAAACCACTTTGGAAGGCACAGATTTTAGTATTTTTCTAATGGGACACAATTTTTATTTCACAAATTAGGGCCTGGTTCAAAAGAGGCATCCTGTCTTAATTAAAAATTGTGACCCATTGTTTCAGGGGATTGCAAAAGGCCTGGCAGAATTATTTTTTATGATAAATGTCACTTCAAGGTGATCTCACAAAGTTTAGTTTCTCTACAATTAGGCAAGATCGCTTTTTAAAAAATAAACTGTGAGGGCTTCCCTGGTGGTGCAGTGGTTGAGAGTCCGCCTGCCGATGCAGGGGGACACGGGTTCGTGCCCCGGTCCGGGAAGATCCCACATGCCGCGGAGCGGCTGGGCCCGTGAGCCATGGCCGCTGAGCCTGCGCGTCCGGAGCCTGTGCTCCGCAACGAGAGAGGCCACAAGAGTGAGAGGCCCGCGTACCGCAAAAAAATTTTTAAAAATAAATAAATAAACTGTGAGGCATTTGGGGAGAATATAAGAAGTTGTTGTTGCCTTAGTTTTGGTTTGTTTCTGTCTGAAAATAAGATGTAGAGCAGAAAAGGTAGGGGAAAATTAGCATATTTGAACAGGTCTAGAGTAGTGATCTATGATGACAAATTTGCGCATTACAGGAAGGAAAAGCGCTTCTCTCTTAGAAGGTGTAACACTGTAAAAATAGAACTGCATTTCATCTAGATCAAAACCCCATTATAAATGTAGCAAATTACCATGACTTCAGCCAGGGGAAGTAACAGGAGATTATGTTGTTGGGTTACATTAGTGACCCGGGAATGATCAGCAGTTCAAACCATCCTCTTCCTCTGTGGGGAGACTCTCTACTTGATGTGTGCTTAGTCTGTTGGCTAGTGTGATTTTTCTCTCTGTTCTTTTTACCTAATGAGAGATGCTTGGAGCCAGAGAATTTTGGTTTGGTTTTTCTTGAGTCATTTGAGAGAAAGTAAAATAAGTATCTTTCTGACTTCATCTCCAAAAGGTAAAACTAAGAAGGATCATTAAATAGAGATTTCTTGGTTATTCTTTAACTCCATCTTCCAATGAGCAGAAAGAAGTAAGCGTGGAACGCTCTCTTAAGTTATATGTAAGGAATGAGACAAGATCCTACTTTGGTCTCTTTAGGAGGCAGGAGCCCAAGGTTCTAATCCTGTCTCACTAATCAGCTGTGTGGACTTTGATAGCTGACAAACCCTCTCTGGGCCTCCGTTCCCTTTCTGAAATACAAAAGAATTGCTCAAAATCAGTGTTTCCCAAATTGTGTTTGTTAGAACAATAATATTCCATAAAACAACTGTGTTGTAGTTTAAAAGGTGCTCCATTTAGAAGCTAGAAATAATTTAAAACCCAATTCACCCAGCTTACATAACAACGTAGGGATCTTTACCTCACTTAACAAGGAGTTCTGAAATACTCAGCAGCTTAACAAAGTCATCAAGGATTAGTTGTACTCTGTCTCTTTTCTATTGCATCCTCGCCACATTAGCTACGATTCCTTGTTGGGGAGAAAATAGCTGTGGCAGTTCTAAGCATCACTTCTTGTTATGGCAACATTATAGGGGAGGCAAGATGTTTTCATTCTGAGTGTCTCTTTTTATCATTAAGAGAAATCTTTCCCAGAAGCCCTGTAGGGACTTCCCCTCCTGTCTCAATGGCCAGCATTATTATTTTTTATTAATTTTTTTCAAGTATAGTTGATTTACAATGTTGTGTTAATTTCTGCTGTACAGCAAAGTGAATCAGTTATACATATATATATATATATGCATTCTTTTTCATATTCTTTTCCATTATGGTTTATCACAGGATATTGGGTATAGTTCCCAGTGCTATACAGTAGGACCTTGTTGTTTATACATTTTGTATATAGTAGTTTGCCTCTGCTAATCCCAAACTCCCAATCCATCCCTCCCCCACTCCCCTCCCCCTTGGCAACCACAAGTCTGTGCTCTATGTCTGTGAGTCTGTGTCTGTTTTGTAGATAAGTTCATTTGCGTCATACTTTAGGTTCCACATATAAGTGATACCATATGGTATTTGTCTTTCTCTTTTTGACTTGTTTCACTTAGTATGGTCATCTCTAGGTCCATCCATGTAGCTGCAAATGGCATTATTTCATTTTTTATGGCTGAATAGTATTCCATTGTATATATATACCACATCTTCTCTATCTCAATGGTCAGCATTGTTTTATGTGCCTGAGCTGAAACTGACCACTGGCAAGGGGAGTGGAACCATGGCTGATTCAAACCAATCATGATTCTTCTTTATGGCTGGGGGGGAGGCCTGCCTCCCCTGAAGCACAGGACTACACAGCGGGGGGTGGATACTAGAACAAAATCACAGATCTACTAGAAAGGAGGAAGCCATTGGCCAATGGTCATTGGGTGGGCAACCATCACAAATTGCTTTATGTGGTTAAGTGAGTTTGATCTTCGCTGGGTTAAACAAAGCCAAACAGATTCCTTTATAAGAAGACTTTTCAGAGCCTTTACTGTGCTAATGTGCATCATCTCTATGAGGGAGATATAACGTTCAACCTTTTCCAAACTTATTTGACCCCAGAAAACTTTTTTTTTTTTTTCAAGGAGCATCCATTAACATTTCTAGGTCACCAGTGTTCCTCAAAATTTTAGGAAATGCTTGAGATGAACTCAAAGATCCCTCCTAATGATCATATTCTATGGTTATCTATAAAACTAGATTCAGATTTGTTGAGATGCAAGAAATCTACACATATAGCTACTGTATTGGTTAGGGTTTCTGCAGCAAACAGGTGATACGTTCACACTGGGCAATTTGAGATTTAATAAGTGAACTCCTTCCAAAGCTTTGGGGGAACCACAGAAGACAGTGCAGGATCCCTCTAGGCTTGATGAAGTGAGGGAAGCAAGTAGATTCCCGAACTAGAGACAGAGAGAATTGCCTGATGGGAGATGTGACCTCCAGTCGGGGGACCCAGCCAGTTCCTAGCAATCTTGCACACACATCCTCTGCTGGCCTTCCTGGAATCCACATTCCCCAGCTGGAAGCCAGAGAGAGGGCAAGGCAGCCTGCTGATGTTTCCGAAGTGGCAATGTTCCAGGGCACCCGGCAGGTAGGAAAGGGGGGAGAGTGAGGAGGGGCAATTGAAAGATAATGAGCACAGCTACCCAACATCTCATTTTTTCCTAAATGTCCCCCTGGAGTCACCCTAGTATAACAGTTGGAGGGGCATAGCATTGAAGCCAGACAGACCCAGATCAGCATCTGGGCTCTCTCCTTACCTGGTTAAACGCTCTCGGTAGTCTCCTAAGCCATTTTGTAGAGTTTAGAGCAGCTCTTTTGTGTCAAATGTGCATTATAATACCTACTTTGCAAGAATGTTATGTTGATTAAATTAGATTACCTATACAAAGTGGCTCCTAATAGGTCCTTTCAAATGTCGTTTTTCTTTTACCTGTCTTCCCTCTGCTATTGGCCAAATATACATTGAGAAACTACCATAGGCTGGGCACCATGAACGTTGACAATTTTTTGTCCACAGAATGCGTTTGGTCTGTGGATTGGGGTGTAGTTCTACATCAGGTAGGACTAGATGACTCAAAAGGTCCTTCTACCTCCAGGAAAATATAATATTTCTAAATATTATTTCTAATTCAGCTTTAATGATAATATTTCAACTTCAGCTATGTTTTGAAAAATTTTGATTTGTGCTACGTCAGGGCACCCAAACCTGTTGGAATCACCTAGGGAGCTTTAAAAAAAAAAAAAGCAGATTCCAAAGCTTTGCCTTTAGGTCTGCTGAGACCAATCTTTCAGGACAAACCTGGGAATCCCTGTTTTTGAAATCCTCTCAGGTAAATCTGACAATCAGGTAAGTTTGCTTACCTCTGTTTCACACGGTGTCAATACTATAATGTTGGCATATTCATTTGCCTCTTGAGTAAAAGGCCCTGGAACAGTGGAAACAGTTGCAGTGAACATCCTTGGGGAGGATTAACCTGCAAACAGAGACTCAAAGTAGCACAATACAGCAGTGTGGTTTGATCGACCACGGCAAGCACCATCGCTGAAGCAAAAGTGTTTTTCCTCTGGGTTGTTTTCAGTTTAATAGCTTGGTGAATGATTTGTCTGAGCTGCTACAAAACTATAAATGACATGCCTCATCTTGATGTCTTTGTACGTTAAAAATCTCTTAGAAATCAGGACATCTGGCTCATTTCCCTTCTTCGAACTCCACCACTTCCCTTCTCTTCCAGAACAATTCAGTCCTGAAGTCATTAGGCGGGGTCTAACAAAGTAGGCATCCACAGGGGGGGCTGGTGGAGGAGATGTGGAAGCCCGGAGAGGGGTGTCTGAGCCCCAGCCCTATGAGGTGGCAGTGCCCCTAGAAGGGCTGCCCAGCATGAAGGGTCCGAGCCTGAGCGGGTGAGGAGGGTTACCATCCAGCACTAAGTGTGTGGCCAGTGCTTCCAGACAGTGGGGGGGTCAGAGCCCATGCTTGGTGAGTAGAGCATCCACAAGGAGAGGTGGGGGGCACAGAGTTGGGAGTCAGAACTCGAGCATGAAGAGAAGGACATCCTCAAGGAGAACAGGATAGTAGCAGAGATGGGAGATGCTCACATACAGGGGATTGAGCAAATCAGTGAATATGTTAAGGATAATGAAAGCTGGATTTCTCAGAAAAGGTAGTTACAAGTACAGAAAGGGGGAAAACTAGAATAAACACATGGTTTTCAATAGATAAATTTAAATATATCCATACATGGACATATATATATACACTTGTATGTATGCATTCTCATATATTCCCTGGCTCTGTCTACTGAGATAACTTGAAAACAATGATGCCCCCAAAGCAATGAGTACACCTATTCCCTGGATTTTGGCTTCTAAATACCATTTTCCACTAAAAGGAGCAAGGGATCCTTAGAGAAATGGCTGATTATAAGGCTGGGGCAGAAAAAGGTTTAGCTGAGCCTGGAATCTTTTGTACCAGAAAGCAAGCAAGTCCTCGAAGCTTGAGGACAAGAAGGACACAAAAGCCTGTTTCCACAGTTTGATCATCAAATTAGCAGCTGATTAATTTGACAGTAACAGAGTATAACCCAGTGACTAACATAGGATAGTAACAGATTGTAGCCTGTTTCATAACAGAGGAAACCATGAGTCCATACAGGTATCAATCAATAAGTAACTTGAAAGTTTGATGAGGAACAGGATATTTACATAGTTTTCAAGCATCTCCCCACGAAATATTGACTTAGAAAGCAGAAAAGAGTAAGTTTACAATGGAGAAGTTTGGCAGACACCACCTTCATCAAGTGATCAAGGTGGATATCATCAATAATGGGATTGATAAAATGCAATGTGACAAACAAAACATCCCTGACGTGATAGTCCTGTCAAAGTTGCATATCCTGAATCCAACCACGAGGAACCATCAGACAAAGCCAAACTGAGGGACGGTCTACAAGATAACTAGCCTGTAATCTTCAAAAATGTCCAGCTCGTGAAAGGGAAGGCACTGTATGCCAAACTGAATAGGATGAAGATGAAACATGTGATTCTGAACTGGATCCCCTGGGAGGTTTGGGACAATCGGAGATAGATGGATGAAGTCTGAGGTCTGCAGTACAAAAAGTCAATGTTAATTTCCTGATTTTGGGGGTTGCGCTGTGGTTATAGAAGTGGGTGTCCTTGTTTGGAGGAAATACACACTAAAGCATTTGTGGGGTGACAGGACATCATGTCAACTTACAGTGGTTTAGAGGGAAAAGTGTTTCGTTCTATCCTTACGCCTTTCAGTAATTTTGTGATTGTTAAAAAAAATGGTATCATGAGAAAAAAATCAGCCTGGCTGGATCTTGCCCCTGTAACAAATTACAAACTCATAATTTTTATGTGTGTGGTAGAGCAATGGGGGTGGGGCAGGTGGTATTATTTTAGAATTAGTTTATTCAGGTCCAAAGAATGAGAAATGTCATAAATGTTGGGGGGGGGAAAGACATGTCACATGTCACTTTCACACGTGAAAGTGAAGGGAGGAAGTACGACTTGGAACAACCACTAGAAACACAAATACATATTCTGCTCTTTATTAAATAATTTTTAAAAAGCATCTATTAGGTCAGTAATCGGGAAATTCAACTCACTATTTTCTTTTGTATGTGTTTTTGTAATGAAGTGTCCTGGTAAAAACATTGTCTACCAGGTCAACTCTTGTGATTTAGCAAGACAATTAGAAGAAAATGGAAACTTTGGGTCTGCCTTGAACTAGCACTTGTGTCCTGGGGCATCAGCCTTGGGACCTTCGTGCTTATCTGACTCACTCATTGTTTTGCATCACTTCTCCCAGACAGGGAATGGGCTGGTTACAGCTTCTTAAAGTGCATCTTGGAAGTAAGCTCCTAGGATTAGAGACCTTCTTTGGGTCCTTTTCATCCCGAAGTTCTTTTTTTGGAAACCAGAAAGAAAGACAAAAAAATATTTTAAAAAATAGTTCCACTAGAGCCCAGCATCTAATATCTCCTGTTCCCTTTACAGTAAGATGTTAGCTGGTCACATTGACCCTGATCCCAAAGTTTAGTAGAATTCTCCTGCTCTGAAGTAGTATCAGCCATAATAGGTTCTTTCTCTTCTTTTTCTTTTTTTTTTTAACTACAAAGCTTTATGTCCATGGGTTAGTCCTCATTTGTTGCTCTGAGTCCGGGGCAGATTACACTTGGAGGACACCATCTTGCATTGCACTCACAGTACTTTTTTTTTGTTTTTCATGTGATGGTAATTATGCTCCTTCCCACAGGCTGCTCCACTGAGGTGATGATGAGGCTGCCCTGAAATCCTATTTCCTGTTGCAATGAGCGCTACACAATGCTCTCTGGTATATAAGTGAGCTCTCCTTTGAATTTTGAAGGTTGTGCCTTTTCCTTCGTCTTTGTTTTTGCCTCTGAGTACAACTGTGTGATGTAGTTCATGCAGCTCTTAGAGCGGGAAGCTGAAAGAAAAACGTAGCGAACACGAACATTTAGTTTGAACAACATTGCACCCGTTTATTTGAAACACGTGGACTGCACGTGGTATTTGTAGGTCCAAATGTTAATGTGTTAAAAAAATCGAACCTGAAATTCACTGATGTGTATACATGGTCTTGAACGCCCTGTTATAGTCTAATTTTTAAAATGTCTTCTTATGTAAACTATATGCTCATAAACCTGAAATAAAATATATAGACATCTCTGCTATCAAATAACATGTATCACTGGACAAAAAAATACATTGCCTTTAGCATAATTTCATACTGAAAGTAAGAGGGCTTGTGGGAAAAAGAGGATTGGGGCGACCCACTGAAAGCCTATGCAACTCTGTACACGGAGTCTGGAAACAGCTCCAGAAGGTAGCTTTTAAGTGAGCAAAAACAATAGAGTTGAAATGCTGGATCTGAGGGTGCTGAGGGAAGGAGGATGGAAGTGGGGGTCAGAGCCCAGGATAAAGTGCAACTTCCCACAGCTGTGGCAAGCCAGGGAGTCGGGGTGGGGGCAGACCTTTCTGGGGAGGGAGTCCTGAGTGCAGATGCTCCTTTTGTTTTTTTAATTGTTTTTTAAATTTTATTGAAGCATAGTTGATTTACAATGTTGTGCTCATTTCTTCTGCATAGATACTCATCTTAAACTTTCTTAAAGGTGAATTACAAGGGCTTCTGCTTGTTCAGTAGCTGAGCTGAGGGCTTTTCTTTTTCTGCTAAAGGTTATAATTCTCCCACTCTTCTGTTGCCCTTGCCTGGGAGCATCGGGGGTAGGAAACAACCCCAATTACACGTTATACTGACGTCATTCTCCCCCTGCCAGTCGTGGGAGGAGATGGATGTTATAGAAACACGTGTTGTGCTACAACAGCCTGTATGCAGCTGACACACATTTTCCCCTCCCACACCCAGGTCTCGCACAGACCTCTCACTTATGCCCCTCTTCCTGCTACTACAGCTAGTCTTTCTTTCCGTTTCACACCCTGCTAGGTCAAAACCAGAAAAAAAGCCAGAGGTGTTGTAAAAGAAATGCTTCTTACAAAGCCTCAATAAAACCAATAGCAACTAGTGGCGAAGCTCACTGCATTTTCTTGGAACTTTTGGCAGGTGGAATAAGTTCATTTGCATGGAGGAAACAGTGGTTGGAAGGTGTAAGATTCTTGTTTTGCTATATTCCTAGCTTCCTTCTACTGGATCTTTGTCAAGAGTACACACACACACACACACACACACACACACACACACACACACACGGAGTCTCCTTTTAGACTCTTCTTTTCATAGTTTGCTTGAAGAATTGCACAGAAGTCATCCAAAAGACCTGAAACATTTCTGCTTGAATTAGTTAAGCCTTATATTCATTTATTCAATACAGATTTCTCCAGCACTCCATCTGCGCCAAGCCCCAGGCTAGGATCTGGGGGTCCACATAGAGTAGATCCAGTTACTCACCACCTGGAGGTGTACTGTGGTAGCTAAATTAACACACCAAACATGAGAGTCTGGCGTGGGAAGTGCTTCACTGTGAAGGTGTATATAGGATACTGCGGCACACAGGAGGGTTCTACCTGTGTGTGACAGCGAGAACTCAGGGATGGCTTCCCAAAGGGGCATACCTCCAGCTACCTGAACTTAACTGCTACTTTTTGTTTTTTAAGAAGTATTTCCTCAAGTTCTACAAGATGATTTATGTGATTTGCTTTTTCTTGTGCTAAAAATCCAACTTTGAATTTTATTCTCCTCATTAAAGGCAACAAGTTAACCTCATTTTTCAAATCTCAGGTCACATAGTTGACTTACTTTGGCTATTATTCTCTTGGGATGATGTTTCTTCATTATTTGACCTCGATCTGTAACTTTCTAGAGTGTGCTCTGAAATTTCATTTTCTGCAGGAAGAGAAAATGGTTATTGAATTCTGGTGCACAGAGCATCATCTGTATTCAGAGCTGTACGTTTTGAGTAAGAGCATACCTGTTTTTATACCATAGTGGGCTTATCGCTCCCTCCCCCATACCTCATGTCCTCATTCGTTCAACAAATCATTTTTTATTCTCTACTATGATTCCTGCAGGCACTGTGCCAGGCAGTATAAGAGCTGCGGAAGTCAAATGACCACAGATTAGAATCAAGTACTGTCTTTTGGGAAGAAACAATTCCAGTAGCCCTTAAAGAGGTATGGGGGTGAAGTATCAACGGGAGATTTCGAAACAATAGTATGGCATTTGCCTATTGTGCAGATACAGCTGGAAAGCCAGACCCTGTGTTTAGGTATATTTATGATGAAAATGTTAGTGCATCTGAATATCTCGAGACATTGATATTAAACTAGGAGAAGTGGTACTTTTAAGAGGGTCATAGCCGTTCAAAGATGTAGTATTTTGCCATGGGACATCATGATTTCTCTGTTACTAGAGGTTTTCAAGCCGTATGTAGCTAAATCAGCAGTGTCCAAGATCACCAGAATGCAAGTCATGCGTGTAATTTAAAAGTTTCTAGTGGTAAAAAAGTAAAAAGAGTAAAAAGAAGCAGGTGAACTGAATATGTTTTATTTAACTAGTAGATTCAATATAGTATTATTAGATGTATTCTTGTGTGTGTGTGTGTGTGTGTGTGTGTGTGTGTGTATTGAGCCTTCAAAGTTGGGTGTGTGTTTTATCCTTACAGCACCTCTCAAGAGCAACTAGCCACAGTTCATATGCTGACTAGCCATATTGTGGCTACTGTATTGAACAGCCCAGGTCTAAGTAACCACTCAGAATTAAAGAGGGGATTTAATCCTGGCACACATTTAGGGAATGAATATAGCAGATGGTTATTCTGGGTAACTTCTAAGGTCCCTTCTGTTTCTGATATGTGTTGAGTCTGTATTTTAGTAGATATCTTCCATGCTAGCTAAGTAATTTTGTTTTTGTTTCCAATGAAATAAACTTTTAAATCGGAATGCTTAGGGAAAATTACTAACGTATGGTTGACGGAGGCTGAGTGCATTCTTAGAGTGTAAGAATGGGACCCAAAACAGTCTATTATATTCAACCTTTGATTGACCATTCCTAGAATAGGAGCTCCTTAAGAGCAGGGACTTGGTCTGTCTTGTTGGCAGATGTGTCCCCAATGCCTGGAAGAGTGCCTGGTACACAGCAGGTGCTCAATGAATGCTTATTGAATGAATGAATGAATGAATATGCTATTTGCTGTCTTTTTGTGAGTAGAAGCCTCCACAGTTTAATGCCAATTCCTGGAGCTACTCTAGTTTCTCTTGGTCGTGCACTCTGTAACTATAGTTCCTGGAGAATCACATCCTGTGTTTACTGCAAAACAAACGGTTGCTTATTTGAATGACAACACTCATCAAATAGATAGTACAGCATTGAATGGAAAAGCTTTAACTGACAGAATTTCCCTTTGGGCTGGCCAATTGTTTGAGCATCTTGTAGCCTCCGTCAGGTTCTCTGCCCACTCACCTTTTTTCCATATGACATGTGCTTTCCGAATCTTCATGATGAAGAGCTGGACGATGATGAAGAGAATGAAAATGAGGAAGGAGACAAGGCTCAGTAGCAGGATGCCGCTCTTCTTCCTCGTCAGTCCCACAAACTGACGATTCACTTCTAGAAGGAAAATGAAAGGATTTTAGACAGGTCAGCGGCTTGTTTTTTTTCTTTTTTTTCTTTTGTCACTGAGGAATATACACAGTATTTGCAAAATATAGTAGAGGCTAATACACAGCTGAGAGGAAGAGACGACAGAGAGCTTTACCCTGAAAGTAAAGAGATTCGTGTCATTTATTCTCTGAAAACAAGCAAGCAGGGATACAAACAGACAAAGCAATTGTGCGGGATGATTTGAAAAAGGTTTTTAAGTTACATAGATATCGAGCTAGTTATTTTTCATTTCTAGTGGAAACGTGAGAATATTAAATTATAGTCAGGGGATTCAAATCAGATGTAAGGAATGAGTTTTCAGCAAAGTGTAGTTAAGTAGCAAGAGAGCTCGTTAAGGAGTTTGTGAAACTATGCAAACAAAATGAAATTTCATTAATCTTGGCTAGGTTAAATGCGGTCCTCCATGAAGGCATCTGGAGATAAACCAGATGAGCTCTTAAAGATTCTTCTAGAATTCTGATTCTACGGGCTCTAATTTTGCTAAATGTCATTCACGGTCCCTGTCATGTCAACCAACAAGCCATTGAGGAGTGTCAGCTACGCGTAGAACATTGTGCTTAGAGCTGCATAAGGCACAGTCCCTATGTTTTCGGGAGAGTTTTCTATATATGCAAACAAACAAGTTAATAGAAACAAACAGAATTAAGATATCTGTGCCAAATTCTAGACCCACGTGTGTTAATATAATGACGTGTTCAGGGATTCTGAGGCAGGAGTGGTGCCTGAGTTGGTCAGGAGAGTGTTCGGTGAGGATCTTGGCCTTGAAGGAGGGGTAAGGAGAGGAGTGATGCGGACTTTTCCTTTCATCAGGGCAGTTAGGGTAAACAAGGGCAGGGCAATCAAAATGGGATGAAGTTTTCAGAGAAAAATGTGTATTCTGGTCAGGACCTTATAGAGACAGGACTGCAGAGATAGGTGGTAGAGGACACCTTATGGAGGGTTGAGGGCTCACATTCCGTGCTGTGGACTGTGAACCATAGCAGTTTTCTGAACATAGGTGTGAAGAGTGCAAAGGGATGTTTTGATAGTAGGTGCTGAAAATACACAGCAAGGGGAGAAACTAAAGTTACAATACTTCCAGCAGGACGTGATGAGGCTCTGCCTCGGGGACGCGGCAGTGATAGTGGACAAAATACCTTAAAGAGAAGACTCCAAAGTCCTTGGGAACCTATTGATTTTATGTGTGTGTGTGTGTGTGTGTGTCCACACACACACACACACACACACACACATGCACAAGAGTGAAGGATGTCACCAAGGTTTGGGGCCTATGTGATGCTTTGGACAAGCTGATCTTGTGGGAAAAAGTGCTGTTCAATTTTTAGACATGTTGAGTTTGAGGAGATGACAGAAAATTCAGCCAGAGATGTGTGGGAAATGGAATGAAACAGGGACTAATGCTCTGGAGAATGTTCTGGAAATGCAGGTATGGAAATCTTCTGCCTGGTGGCAACAGAAACAATCTTGGGAATGGAAAAACTCTTTAAGCATTAAGGCAATAACCAAGGATGGAGAAGTAAAATCAAATCTACATAGAAGAAGTCAGAAGAGGAAGGGACATGAGCTAACGGACATGAGAAGGAGTGGTTAGCAAAAGTAACAGGACCAGGCAGAGTATGTCAAGGAAGCCAGGGAGACAACTGAGTAAAGGGACAGGGAGTGACTGACCAATAGAAAGGTCAAAAATAATGAGGACTGAAAAAGGCTATTGGATGTATTGATTAAGAGGTTAAAACATCAAGTGTTTATGCTAAATAAATGAGTGGTGGGAACACTTACCAGTGGCCAAGTGAGTGACTTGAGTGGTTTGTTCTTCCTCTTCCTTGTCAATCTCTGAGGTACTAGAATCTTCCATTACTGCAACTAAGGTGAAAGTAAGACATGATATATACATATGACTATGTATGTGCCGTGTAGTGTGTATATATGCACAGAGTCATCCCAAAGCAGCTTTGGAAACCAAATTAAGTGATCCTCATTAAAAAAAACAACAATGAGGTCATTAGTTCATACTGACTTCTTCCAAAAATAGTTGCAAATGGTCAGCATCAGTTTGCCTTTTTTTAAGGTAAATGTTTACTGAACACTACTCTGTGCCAGGCCTTAGACTGACCATTTGGTATATATTCCTTCTCACTACAGCTCTGAGCAAACAGAGGTTTTGAAGAGTTAAGTAAATTGTCTAAAGTCCTACAGCAAATAAGTGGCAGAGCCAATGCTGAGACTCAGAACCCCAAATTTCAACCAGTGTTTTATGCTTCCTTCCTGAATCAGGCCTTCCAGTTGAGACGGTTTTAGGTGCTTCAGGATAGCAAGTGAACACTGAAGAATGGCATCCCAAGCCTGATGGATAGAAAACCCATAGCCCGAAATGCACAGAGCAATGATTTTTATGTTGAAAGTCAGCTCAGTTGTCATTCAAACCTATGCTTGCTTCCCCCTTAGAAGTGGGATGTACTATGATGATTTTTGCTAGGTAAGAGAAATTATAAAAATGAGATCGTTTTTTCCGATTTTGTTGTTTATCTTCCCTTTTCTTTTTTTATTTTCCTCTGCCGTCTCCTGGTTTTTAGCCCATTGCACAGCGCCACGATGTGGACCCCAAGGGGAATGAAACCACCCCTTCTACTGAAAATGGGTATTATTAACAGTAATAAAATTGTAGAAATTGAAAGCTGAAAGGAATTTTAGAAGCCATATTTCTTAAATCTTAAATGAAAAAGCAGAGGAGAAAATTGAGTTATTCAGTAGCGGTGTAAACCAATTTAAAGACAACTAGATTCTAAACATGTTTAAAAATATTGGATTATTAAAGCAAATGAGGTGGTAGTTCCGCTTCATAATATTTTCCGTTTCCATCGCCCTGCAGAAAAAGTCTGTATGTATGTGTGGTACATATGTACTTATCAGTGTTTAAAGAACCTAAACATTTACTTTTCAGAATTATTCACGATAAACATTTTAAAAATGTGATCTCCTACTCAGAACCAAGAACATGATGGTGATATGAAAGCACTTCTCCCACCACATGGCATTTTTATAGAGACACTATTTGAAACAGAAAGGGGACATATAGGAATGTATGCCTTTCTGGATGAGGCCTGTCTTGCTCAAAGCACCTTGACAACGGCATGCATGCATTCATTCATTCACACTGCATTTTGTGAGTATCTGCTATTGCCAGATGCTATGCTAGGTAAAATACAAAGATAAGTTAAATATATGATCATTGCCCAGAGCTAACCATCTAGTGCTTTACTGTCTAAAAAAGCTGGTATTATAATCCAGGTGTTCTAAATTCTCCATTTATAGTTCAATCCTGTTATCAAAAACTATCTGAGTTCTTGACAACCAAGTAAGTGGTGAGCCTTCAAGGGTGATTTTGTTATTCAATGACAAACACCAAAACTCCAGATTCTGCTTTTTGCTCTTTGTTGTTACCATGTCTTTATTTTGTGTTTGGTCTGTTCTAGATGGAAAAACAAGTCTCCTATAAATGAATTCAGCATTGCCTTTTACCACAGAGGAATTCAAATGTCACAATTGTGTGTGTGTATGTGTGTGTGTGTGTGTGTGTGTGTGTGTGTGTGTGAGAGAGAGAGAGAGAGAGAGAGAGAGAGAGAGAACTTACAAGGTGTTAGTAACCCTGAAGCCCATCCCACTAACTGATAGGGTGTTCTCCAGGTCACCATGACGCTGGAGTCAGTTGCAAGGGGTCCTCTATGGTCTTATTACAAATTAAAAGAAAAAAATGAAAACTTAGAATTGGAAAAGTGACCTTCCCAAAGAAGCATAATTTTTTTTTTTTAAGTTTTAATGTTTTTCGATACTTACCGGTACTAGTGGACTGCTGAGGGTCTTGAGAGGATGGAGAGCTTGTCTCCAGGGCAGCTGAAACTGTCTCTTGATCAGTAACTAGAAAAGGGGAAAAACAAAATTCTGCAACTACAGAGAGCAATTTTACCCACATTGTGCTCAGTACAATAGGTTGGAGAACGTATCTGGCTGCTACCTGTTTGTGGAGGTTCTGCAGCAACCTCAGAATTGTGTGTTCTCCAGCTCTTGCTCTGGTGTTTGAATCTGTGTCCCATTGATTTCCATCTGCTAAGCTGCCTGGCTTAGAAGTGCAGCGGGCTGGACCTCCATGGAGTGGTGCCTTCGGCAGTGGTGGGCAAAGACTATTCGCCACCTTTATCTGTATCCATCTACCTATCAATCCCTCTGTCTATCTATCCAAGCACATATCTACCTGCTTATTTATTAGGTGGCTTTGGAGTCAGTCTCAGACTGGGTTGAATTCCAGTGCCGCTCCTTGCCTGCTGCTGAGTGAGTCTGGACAAGGTTCCTAATCTCTCATATGCTCAGTTTTCTCTTACCTGTAAAATGGAGATACTAACACATGTACCTCTTGGAGTTTTTTGGTGAGAATAAATGATTTCATTTGAATAACATGTTTAGCACAACACCTGGCTATTTATTAAGCACAGTGCTTACTACATGCTATTGTATGATATAAAACAATGTTTAGGAATGTTTCCAGAGGTTCAGCTTAGCATAGATTTGACCAGTCAATGAACAAGCCTGTAACCACGGAGCTTATAAAAATGGTACCTATTGGACTTCCCTGGTGGTCCAGCGGATGACTCCGCGCTCCCAATGCAGGGGACACGGGTTTGATCCCTGGTCAGGGAACTAAGATCCCACATCCCACATGCCACACGGCGCGGGCAAAAAAAAAAAAAAAAAAAAAAAAAATGGTGCCTATTAATTTACAAATATTGATACTGATATGTAATATCTTTATGGAATCTACAAGTGTTTCTCAGCCTTTTATTTAATCAAAGAATTTTCTGTGGTTTTGAAAATTATTTTCTTAATCAAACATTAAAGTTTTTTGAAAACTATAAATATGCCTGAATCACGTGCCAAGGGCTCTGAGAAAAGAAGAACCACTTAGGAAACACTAGAGAAATAGTAATACAGATGATAAGTAAGCTCTGTGGCCACAAGGAAGCCAGAGAAACCTGAAGGAAGAGTAGAGCTGCTGGCAATGAAAAGAAGGAAAAGCTTGAAGGCAAGTCAAATAGAAGTGCTGGAAGCAAATTATAAGACGAGCATAATATGGCAACTACTGGGGACATGCAGAATAAAATTTGTCAGTCATGACTAAGATCTAGAATAATGTATACTATGTGAATTCAGATAACCATATAGTTATGTACAAAACAGGTTATATATATTACATGCACTATATATATTATACACATTGTATATATTGTGTATGTGCCATAGTGTATATATACAATTGTGCATATATGTACAATAGTCTGTGTATGTGTGTGTGTATATATATATATATACACACACACACACACACACACACACACACACACACATACACACACACTGGAGTTTGTATTTGATTTATCCTCTATTTAGCAAAACTGCTAAATAGATTCATTTAGACTGAATGTTGTTTTGATTAAGTGGATACTGGTACATGATGATTTATCTCCCTGGTTGGTTAGAATGTTATAGACCTCTGCTATCCAATATGGTATCCACCAGCTATACTGATTATTTAAATTTAAATTAATAACAAGTAATATTAAAAATTTACTTCCTCAGTTGCACTAGCCACATTTCAAGTTAGAGTTTTGGAAAACCTGTATCCACCACTGTGAACTTGACAGGTTCCAAATATTTAGGCTTCTGATGAGATTAGTGATGATATTAATGGATGTGATTTTGTTACTGAAATGTGCCAACATTTGAAAGATTTGTATCGATCAATGAATCAGTATTCTCCAAATGACCAAGGCATGATGTTAGGAATAGTGCCTGGATCATTTAAATAGCAAATTTGTTCGATGGATTTTAATGTAACAAGAGTATGAAAAGTTCATTGACATGGTTCTAGAGTCCACAGAGCAGCTAACCTTAATGAAACTACCTCTTGTCGAGTTTTAGTGTAGCGTTGAAGAAGCGTATCCACAATTATCTGAAAAGGCTATTCAACTACTTTTCCCTTTTCCAACTTGGTGTGAGGCTTAATATTTTTATATAGTTTAAGCAAAACAACATATTACAAGAGCTTGAATGCAGAAGTTATGAGAACCTATTTCTATTCAACCAGATAGTAAAAAGATTTTTAGGGCTTCCCTGGTGGCGCAGTGGTTGAGAGTCTGCCTGACGATGCAGGGGACACAGGTTCGAGCCCTGGTCTGGGAGGATCCCACATGCCGCGGAGCAACTAGGCCCGTGAGCCATGGCCACTGAGCCTGCGCGTCCGGAGCCTGTGCTCCGCAACGGGAGAGGCCGCGATAGTGAGAGGTCCGCGCACTGCGATGAAGAGTGGTCCCCGCTCGCCACAACTAGAGAAAGCCCTCGCACAGAAACGAAGACCCAACACAGCAAAAATAAATAAACTAATAAACTCCTACCCCCAACATCTTCTTTAAAAAAAAAAAAAAAAATTAAAAAATGTAAAACAGTGCCATTTTTCTATTTTTTGGCATTGCAAAATATATTTTTTTCCATAAAAATATGCCATTTCTCTTTATATGAAGTAGGTTAATTCTTTTAAAAATAAATAAGTAAACATTGTTGCTACCATGCAGAGTGTGGAGATGAGAGGGTCAGCATCCTTATTGTAAATATGTTTCTGAGCATCCTCAGCTAGCAAACTTTTACTTGTCGGATTTCGAGCATCTGTTGGTCCATGTAGGAGCTAGTCAAAGAGAAATATTCATAGGCAGTTGGAAGCACCAACAGGTGATCCTGGTGTTGTTCTGTGAACACTTACTGGGGATCTGGCAGTGGTGCTAAATAATTGACAATCAGATCATAAATAAAAGTCAAGTTTTAGCCTGTTATTATTATTAGAAACATTTTATGGCTATGATTTTTAGTCCTATAGAACTATGGCCATCAAGGAGGGGAAACTGTGATTTCCCCTTCAGCAGTAATTTTTGTAGATGGCTTGTACAATTGCTGACAAGTAAAAATATGCTTTTTTGATATTGTTGATTCTTTTATTTAAAATCCGAAAGTCTTTCAGAAGCATTTAGATAAATAAAGCCTCATTTTCTCTTTGGCGACCCTCTCACATTCCCCACATGCTCCCTTGCACTGATGGGGGTGGAGGCTGGGGACCGGAATGAATGACAAAGAGGAAGGAGGGACTTCCCTGGTGGTCTGGTGGTTAAGACTCCGCCTTCCAATGCAGGGGGTGCAGGTTCAATCCCTGGTCTGGGAGCTAAGATCCCACATGCCTCACGGCCAAAAAACCAAAACAGAAACAATATTGTAACAAATTCAATAAAGACTAAAAATGGTCCACAGTAAAAAAAAAAAAAATCTTAAAAAAAAACCCCAAAACAAAGAGGTAGGAATATTTGCGTCAGGTTACAGTACAGTCTGGTCTGTGGGTACTTGAGTCTTCTAAACCCAGCTTCCTCAAGACCTGCTTTTGGTTTGATGAGAAAGTGAACGGTGGCGAGCACGGGGTAGTGAGCGAGGAGCTGTTAGCCACAGCGCCAGTGCCCACAGGGCAGCGTGACAGTTTTCCCACAGAGAGGTTCTCGTTAACAAGTGCCTTTCCTCATGGGTTAGTTCATTTGATAAAGAGCTTTTTCAACAAATGCACTGTCACCCAACAGCTTCCTCCTTCACTAGTGTGAGTGAATTCTTATCCTCCAGGAATCTCTTTTCTCACTAAGAAGAACTTCTATAAAGTAATGAAGGTCGGACTCTTATTAATGATAGATGTGTGATTCATGCTTCTTTTCTTTTTTTTAAAGATTTTTTTGATGAGGACCATTTTTAAAGTATTTACTGAATTTGCTTCTGTTTTATGTTTTGGTTTTCTGGCCGTGAGGCATGTGGGATTTCGGGTCCCCGACCAGGAATCGAGCCCGCGCCCCCTGCATTGGAAGGCGAAGTCTTAACCACGGGACCGCCAGGGAAGTTCCCATGCTGCTTCTTATAGGATACTTCTTGGCTCAAAAAGTTTTATATAGTTTTTAAATTACTTCTTAAACTTCTGGTGAAGGAATCAGAGAAGAGGGATTCTGAAAATGAAGGCAACTCCTCTTCACATTCAATGTTTGACGTTTTTTTCTTTTTCTTTTTCTTATTCTTATTTTTTGGTGCTCTGCTCAGAATATTAACATGGGTAAACTGAAATCTCCAAAACGGTCGTAACAAAATAAATCTAAAGCATAATCATGACTTAATGTGACTACGTGAGTGTTATAGTAACATAAAATGATATTGACAAGTTTAGATTTATTTCAGTTAGTATTGTCTCCTTTTGGGTTAAGTACAGAGAGGTAGTATGCTTCACATGATCTCTCCAAACACATGACTGCAATAAAACTATTTAAGGTCAAGCGATGCCAGCTGTCATGATCAAAAAGCGGCCATGACACTGTTTGCATATGGCACTCTGCTAGGCTTTCTGTACAACGGGGGTTCCCCTCTGTGTTGGAACAGTTGCAACCCTGTTGGCTAGCGGGAGACATTTCAATCATTAAAGGAATTTGCTATTAAAGAAAGCTTTGTTGACCTGAGCTCACTCTGAAGGACTTTCCCTAACCCATTTAATTTTGTTGGATAGTGTAATATAAAGGTAAATTTAAAATAATTAAAGACAGTCTTTGGTGGTTCTTACCCAAATCTTCAAACCGGTAAGGGGCTACCAGTTTTCTTCCTTGCAGGCCTTTGTGTCGGACGATGCAGCTCGCTGTTGAGTTTTTGCCATATGTGTGGACTCTGAGTGTGCTGGTGCTATTACACTTCTTCCCATCAGTTTCATATTCATGGTGGGTTTCACCTATGGAGCAATTGAAAGAGGCGTGTGAGGTTGTGGCTGTTTAATGCTGTTGGACGTGTTTGCGTCTCTGAG
The DNA here is from genome assembly GCF_937001465.1 of Orcinus orca. Classification (NCBI taxonomy): domain Eukaryota; kingdom Metazoa; phylum Chordata; class Mammalia; order Artiodactyla; family Delphinidae; genus Orcinus; species Orcinus orca. The sequence continues at coordinate 99,086,299 of NC_064566.1, read as the reverse complement.
AGACCAATGGCCTTGACATCTTGGCAAACCTGTTAGACTTCTAACCTCACTCTAACTTCCCCCAGCTGCCTGGGACGTGCTTGACCCTAGTCCCAAAAAGAAGCAGATGAACAAGAGTGGATAAGTTTCTATAAACCCTGCACTACTGGAAAAAAAAAAATCCAAAGCTTATCATGTTTACACGGAAAAAGCCTAATGTTGTGAAACACAAAGACCCAAGACCTTACTCAAGTTGAATGAATAAGGCAAATTAAAGGAGAGGTCCAGAATTGGCACTGGACTGAATCTATGGTTACATAAAATCGAATGGAATGTCTGTTGAAATGTAAACAAACTAGAAATAGTTCCCAAGCACCACAGTTGGTTCTCCTGCTTCAGTTAAAAGGCTCAAAGCTTAGATTCTCTGTTACCAAAATATTTTTGTCTGTCGTGGGCAGTATGACATAGTACTCCACGGTATAAGCAAGTTCATATATGTTCCAATTACATGTATTATGTTAAATGTATTTTTATTTATTTATTTATTTTTGGCTGCGTTGGGTCTTTGTTGATGCATGCAGGCTTTCTCTAGATGCGGCGAGCTGGGGCTACTCTTGGTTACAGTGCGCTTCTCTTGCTGCAGAGCACGGGCTCTAGGGCGTGCAGGCTTCAGTAGTTGTGGCTCGCGGGCTCTAGAGCACAACCTCAGTAGTTGTGGCGCACGGGCTTAGTTGCTCCGCGGCACATGGGATCTTCCCAGACCAGGGCTCGAACCCATGTCCCCAGCACTGGCAGGTGGATTCTTAACCACTGCGCCACCACGGAAGTCCCTGTTAAATCGTATTTTTAATTTTATGCCTGCTACAAAGTTTATGCTCAGAGGTAATAGCTATATTGTACCTTTTATTTTATGAAATGTTATGAAGCCATAATAAATATTCCATTTTAGGTTTCTACCTTGTTTTAAACAAAAACATGTAACCATGTTATTTGTGTAGAGGCTTTCAAGAGTAAGGCATGGTATCGATTGGTTAGTAAGGATAATTTGTCTTGAAACAACTGATGAAATATCGAATGGTGGCCCCTTCTGCCACCAGAGGGTGCCAGAACCTTGAAAAATTCCTTAGGCACTAAACAGGGAGGAAAACAAAGGAGGAAAGAGAGCCATTTCTTCACTTACCTTGGATCTCCATGTCATCCCCTAAGAGCCAGGTTATCCGTGGAGGGGGCTTACTTCTCACAGTGGAGCATTTCAGTAGGACATGTTCTCCATTTTGCATTCTAACGGAAACTTCCAAGGCTGGCTTGGCAGGAGTTGCTAGAAGAAAATTAATTTTTCTTTTCTTAATTAGCCGGTCTATAGATATCAGCAAAGCACAGAGCCTAATAATCTGCAGGGATCATTGCAGGGGATGGGGTCTAAATAATGGGCGTATCTTTTTCCTTGACCTTTCTCAGAATATAGTTAAAGGGCTTTTAGGTACTTGGAAAGCTACTCTGGCTGTAATCAGAATGTTTGTCGCCCAGTGTGTGATTAGTCTCCAGAAATTCCCAGGCAGACTTTGTTACAACAGTAATTATTAAACGTTATATATGAATGTATTTGGCTGGTAGAACACTAAGTGAGGAATAGAGGCTTGAATTCTAGTCCTGTCTCTGTCACCAGCTATTGTAAGCGCTTGGGTAAATCCCACAACTTCTTGGTCTATCAGTTTCCTTGTCTGTGACATGACTGGTTTATGGTCTCGTTGTTTCAGGTCTAAACTTTCATGAGTCTAGGACTCACCTCAACGAACGTTACCTCTGTCCCCTCCTAACATCAAAGATGCATTTCTCTTTTAAAGGGCCCACCGGCCCTTTTTCTACTCCTGTCTTGGAAATCCTTTTCAGTTAGGCTTACTTCTTCCTCTTCCCTGGTCCAGAACTGCACTCTTTCATGTTGATTTACTCATTCATCCGCCATTGAGACATTATGAGGTCAGTTCCAAGTATGCACTAGATGCCTTAGATGCTAGCAATGCAAATAAGGAAAAGGTAAGGCCCGCCAAGGAGCTATAGTCTGGCGATGGGCTCAGCCCCTAACCTGTTAATTGAAAGGCCAAGTGCTAAGTGCAATGATAGCGGTAGGCATGGGGTGTTATGAGAGCTCAGTAGGGCACACAGTCAGTCTGAGCCCGAGTGGTATTTGGGGTGGCCAGTAAGGTGGGGAGAAGGTGATCCCTAAGCTGAGTCACATGGGTTCTCAAAACCCCTAGGGAGCCACTCCTTCCTAGAGACTTAGTCAACATGCCTTTACTTTACGGCAGGTACCACCCTCTAATAATTCAAGAAGAGAAGCCTCAGAAATTCTTTGTGTGACATGTGGGTTTATGTTATTTAGAGAGCAATAAAAAGCAATGTTTTTAACTGATCTGTTCTGCCATGGAAAGCAAAAAGGTAAAGATAGTGAGACACACGCTGAACACAGCTGACCATCTGCAGAACTGAGCAAGTTCCAACCCATCGGGAGCTGTCCCTTCCCATCCATGCCTCCCAATACCACACCCACCCACCCGCAGCAGAAGAGAGGAACTTGTTTTGTAGAGGATGTGAGCTGATTGTCCAGTGCAGTTACATCTGAACTCATGCCATCTTAGGATGTGCTGTCAGAAGTTTCTGCTTGATGTCCGTACGTGTTTTGTGCCTTCCTAAACTAGCGTGCAAACTCCTTGTGGGCAGACGTTGTGCCTAATTCATCTCTGATTCTCTGCAGACTAGCACAGCGCCTGACACAGAGTCGCGGCTCATCCAGTACTAGTTTTCTTTCCTTTTAGTTCCCTGCAGAGAAAATTTAGTTGATGCCAAAGACAGATTTCACAAATTCACATTTTAGTCTGGGGCTTGCCACTCAAAATGCTGTTTTCCTTTCAAAAGATGGCAAAGGCGCCCGGGAAATGCCTTGCTCTAGGCAACATTTTTTAACTAAAATATTAAGTTTTAAAATGATGTATCACGTTCCTAAGTATATTGTTCCCAGGCTGGGTTTACTGGCATTCGGACACCTACCTAACACCATCACTTTCACTTCCTTTGTTCTCACGGAGCTGCCGTAATGCAGACACTTGTACACGCCTTCATCTTGCTGTGTTACATTCAGCACCCTGATGGAGAGCTGATTGGAGGAGTAATGAAGAAGCTGGTATTTGGAATTTTTTAAACCTGTACAAGAGGGGAAAAGAGCTATTATGAGGAGAGAGATCAGATGAATGCAGACTCTCAGTGGATTGATTATTCACAGAAATAGCTTTTGATTTTCACACTTTAAAGGAACAAATGTCCCATCTTCAACTGAGCTGCTTTCCAAATTCTGGTGTTGCCAGCTGGAGGCCTTGAATAGTTCGAAGTTAGTTTAGGAAAAGAAATATTTTGATTCTAGGATCTGTGAAATAAGCGATTTGCTTTATTTGTGCTTGTAGGAAATTAAGAGCCCTGTGCTGGCAAAGGGTTCAGGTTGCAGGAGGATATTAAATAATTTTTTTTTTTTACATTGTGGAAAACGCCCCACTAGGATTTATGTCTTTGAAATCTGATTCATTTGTGATTGTCTTGTCACAGTGTATGTGAAGAATGGAAAATAAATGCACTGATATTCATTGCTCCAGCTAGGTGCTTGTTATTTTTAATTTTTAAAAGTTCATTATTATTTGAAGTTTCCCAAAGATGACGACTTAGTCCTTCCAAATGTTTAAGGAATCGCCAAAACAAACAAACAAGCCCCAACATAAAATCCCCCACAGCTCAAGAAAGTTCTAGCCAATAGCAAGTGTTCCTTTTGATTCTACCTTGACCTGGGATTTCCATCTCAGGTCAAAGGTCGCTTAGCAAATCAGAGGCTCCTTAAATGAATGGTTTTATTTGCTTCTTTTTTCTAATGTTAAGATATATAATGTGAACAAGCCTAAAATAGTTAAACTGTGAATGGCTGACCAAGGAAGGTTTTTTCTCATCTGGAATAATTGTTGTGTGTCCTGGGACACTGATGTTACCTGAGCTGGAATTCAGGTGTTCTCAGTCTCAGCACTGTGGACGTTTGAGTCCATAATTCTTTGTTGGGAGGGGAGACTACACTGTGCATTATGAGATGTTTAGCAGCATCCCTACTCACTAGAGTCCAGATCCCCTTGCCTCTCCCTACTTATAACAACCAAAGCTATCTCCAGACATTGCCAAATGTCCCCCAGAGGGCAAAAGGTACCCTTGGTTGAGAACCAGCAAGCTAGATCAAGGCATCCTGTTGCAGAAATTTGAGAACGTCCATCTTCTCCCAGTTTACCCAAAACAAAGCAACGGAAAGCATTATTTAACAGAATTCTCTCTACTTAAATTTTCCTCTCAGAACTTTTAACAATTAATATCTACTTATTCTATCGGAATCTAGTTGATTTAGCTTAAAATAATATAGTTATTTTACATTGAACCTGTCAATATTTAATAACATTTTCAAAGCACATCAAATTTTTTTAGAGGCTCTGCTTTTATAAAGCAGAATGAAATTTGCTGTGTTGGAGACTTTTCCAAACATTTGACAGTTAGGAGTAGTAAATGGAGATATAAAATGGTCTCATAAAGGGGAGGGTTTCATAAAATCCTGCCCAAAGAGATGAACTAAATAGACTATAATAGACTATTAAAAAAAAGTAATGACATGAGGTGACAGATCCTAGCTAAACTTATTGTGGTATCATTTTCCAATGTATACATATATCAAATCATTATGTTGTACACATTAAACTAATACAATGTTGTATGTCGATTATATCTTACTAAAATTGGGGAAAAAAAGAGTCCTCTTCCATCTCAGGCATCTAAAACTCAATGTGTATTTCTGAGAGAGGAAGATTGCCCTCCTTTTCAAAGTAATACGTCCTGTCAATTCCTATCGCCTAGTGATCTAAAGGTTTTGTTAAGACCAACGAGAGAAGGGGAGCCATCTGGAAGGGGCTTTGAGATGTGGCTTTGGATTGCTCAGATGGAAGACAAAGCAGCTGGCTCCAGATGCGGGGTGATGTGTTGGCTGCCTGAGGACCAAGGGCCCCCAGGCTGTCAGTCTGCTACCCGTCTGTCATCATGCTGTTGGTGGTTTTCATGGTCGCTGAGAGTCAAAAAGTGACATGGGGGTGAGGTGGGTTGATGGAAACGTACTCTGTCATTTGAGCCCCCTTTAACCAACCATTTTGGTGGGGTTTCCATTTCAGACTTCCTGTCAGTAAAAGCAGCCACGTGTGAAATAATAAGCTTCTGGGTGCTATTTACATGTCACAGTGGGCAGAGCCAAGCCCACCGTTTGGGTGACTCATGGCCGCTTTCTGTCCCACCAACCTGTCTGTCTGGAAAATCCCTCAGGTTGAGGCCTGGCGGTGAGTTACTTTTCCTTCCCTTACCGGAATGCTCACTGAAGAAAATGGTGAAGCCTGACGGGGCCAGCCACTGCAGGGAGGTGGTCTCCGCCTGAGAAATGACACACTTTAGAGTGAGTGTCTGGCCTTCCTCCACGGTGACGGTTTCCATGTGGTTGGTCTGAAAGGCCTCTGCAGAGGAAGAGCATTGGGGACAGTCAGGCTGGCACGGGCCACGCCACTCCCGAGCTGAGGCAGGGGTTTAGACCCAGTGCAACCTCATTCGTCATTCGGTCATTTACTACACATTTCTTAGAGAAACAAAGCGTAAGTCAGCACCAAAAAATGCGAGGAAGGGAGGGAACGCAGTGTGCAGGGGCAGTAAAGATGTCTCTCGAAAGAGATCTGAATGAAGGGGTGGGTTTTGGTGGGAAGACAGTTGAATGTCTATTAGGCATTTGCCCTGCCAGATGCCGGGAATTGTGTCTTCCATGTTACCAATATTTAACATAACTTTCAAACTAACCCTCTAGAGGAAGAATTATTTTGCTCACTCGACGATGAGGGAGTAGAGGCTCAAGGTCATAGAGGTCCTGGGGCTGGCATCTGTGCCCACGTGTGCAGGCTTGCAAGCCCATGCTCACGTAACTAGGTCAGACTACCTAAGTGATGAGATCCCGGAAAACTCAGCCTTTCTGGACTCTGTTTATAAAACAGGCGACTTGTGTCTTCAAGTACAAATTGGGGGTCTTGGATTCTAAGAAAGAATGTTATTTCCCATCAGGCTCTTGCGAATTATGGAGCTGCCCATCACGGTGAGGAGGTACGCCCCACCCGCAGAAGGGCTTCTCCACCAGAGGGAAGATGTTCTCAGATCTCTTCCGATTTAATATTCCACAGCAGTGCTTTCCCCAGGCAAACGTGAAAGTCTAATTTCCCCAAATGACAAACCCCAGAGAATGAGAAACAATTGGTTCTAAGCAGCTACAAAGTTATCCTCCCAAAAAAGAAACTGATAGAAAAATAAATTGGCTTTACTGCCGATTTGGCACATTTATTGCCATTTGTTATTTCTTCAAGTTTTAAATTTAAAAAAATTTTTTTTCCTGAGGACGAGACAATTCTTATCAGTGAAAGTACCAAACACTTCCGTAAACAGAAGAATACTGTGAGGTTATAAAATATGAACAGCAAATGCAATGAGTTTTACTGCATCATCTTAAACCTTAAAAAAAAAAGAAATAAAAAAAGAGAAGCAAGAAGGGAGTTTATTTCCTTGTGATAAATTTCAAATATTAGGAAAAGCGCTTTGGAGAGCTCTGGGAATTAACTGGTGCAGACTTTTTAGTTTGTTCCATTCCTCGGTCATTAATTTCAACCTGGCCTCTGGCACTAAGAGCCCAGAATTACTGTATTGTATTCATATTGACTTTCATGGGAAAACAGTTTGTTTGAGTCCAAAGGGAAAACCACTCATATCATCAGCCAATACTGTGATGAACAACAAGGAATCAATAAAAAGAGATTATTTTCAAAAGAGCATTGAGTCATAGGCCAGAATCCTGCTTAGGCAGGTCGTTTGGAAATATTCTCATCTATAAAATCAACCTATAATTGAGTAATAAGGCTAATATTAGTAGAGATGCTTTGAAATGACAATGGAGTTTCTTCCAAGGTTAAGCAGCTTTTGAACCAAGAATTTGAATCTAGACCTAACTTGCATTGCTTTGTTCCATCATGATTCTTGCTTTACTCTCTAGTTCTCGTGCATTTATCTTGCTTCCCACAAACAGACTGAAGTTTCCAGAGGGCAATAACTATGTTTTCTATTTCTCTAAAATTCATTCCTTACAGAAACTATCACAGTGTGAGCTTGGAAAGTAATGGTTTAATGCCAGCTTTCATGATGACACTATAATTTAGCAGGCAATGGATAGATATCTATGCTCTCCTATTGTTAGTAAGAATACTGAGAGGCAGGAGGGAAGTTACTACATAAATAAATGATAGAATAAAAACTAGTGTTAAGCAACATCCCCTGATTTCATCCTGTGGGCCAGAAATTGACACTGAGAAGTTTTGCCCATGTTCTTACCTTTGGTAAAATGATTGTCTAGACAGGAAGCCCACATCTGGGGAGAAGGGAGTGGCGAGAGTTGTCTGCTGCCTGTTTATGAATAAATGTTTCCCATTTTAAAGGTGTATATCATCCTTGTCTTTTTCTTGGGATGCGTGCTTATGAATTAAATAATGTCATTTGATTCTCACAGTGTCTTAAAAATTGTCCTAAAAGGTAGTATGGCTTTTTAGCATGTGCTAAAGAAGTTTATCTCCTGAGATGAGTGTTTGCTCTTGCCTTTGAGAGTTCAGGATCAGGCTACTGACCGCAAGAATAGGTGCCTGAGTTCCAGATGGAGAGGGCTGTGTTTGAGGCATAGAACACTGTCGTTTCCTCTACTCTTGGCTCCTAGCCTTGCTTTTGGCTTTATAAGCCTAATTATCTTGCAGTGCTGTCATGTAGACCCCGTGTTTGATTCAGAGACAGGAAATCCTTGTAGAAAGGAAGACTAGCCCAGTGAGAAGCCACTGAGCCCTATTGCTTCAGTGGTAGTGCTTAAAAATACTGTCTAATGTGTCTAAGTCATGTCAAAGGGTAGAAGAGGGGCACATGGGTACCTAAGTTTTGATGACACGTCTTCTAAGAAAAAAGTTCCCCATGACCCTTTTGTTGCCATTGAAAACTACAGTGGAACTCGTCTTTAAAATCTTTCTTCACCTAAGTTTAGAGCCAAACTTTCACCTTCTTTGTCAGAGGGATGGGGTGAGGGGTATCTTCTTTGCTCACCACTTCCTCCCCTACAGGTTCTAAAGACATGTATATCCTTATTCACCCTTAGGCTTTCTAGTGTAGACCCTGAGTGCCCTGTGCCTACTTGCTAGTTCTCCCTGTCTGGGCTTCAGACTTCTCACCCACAAACGAGCCCGACGTGACTCCCAAATGCTGGACATACAGAGCTTGAGAATGAATCGCTGTGATGTCTCTCCTGGAAGGTCACCACTCACTGCTGGTACGTCATGTTTACTGAGTGGATTATTGACTGCTGGGCTTGGTCGTTATCTCCACGACTGGGTTTATCCATCCATGCACAGCCATGTGTTACGAGGCCACTAGTTAAGTCTGGAGCTATAGACTGTGACTGTGTGACTGGTTTATACATGGAAAGGGAAGCTGTGACCTTCACCATCGCCTCCAACCCCCACCGTGTGAACCAGTTGTCCTATGAGTGGAATCGCTTCGCGCCGAAGTACGCGTGACAGACCCTTAAGCTGAAGGGCAAGCAGCAGTCACAGCTACCTACCAAAGCACCCGTAGATAAAACCTGTGCAGTTCCTAAGAGTCCTTGGCTTTTCCGACGGTTTGGGGAGTTGCAGTGTGTCCACCCTACTCTAGGTCATCATGGCAGACTGAAGAAAGAGTAAGATATTCTTTCTTTTTCTTAGTAGCCCAATTATTGCATGCAATAACTTTTAAAACTCCAGAAGAGAGCCAGTCTGTCCTGCAGGGACCCCGAATTCAACACGTCCACTTGGAATTCATCATTTGTACTGTCCCTTGTGCTGCACACACACCAAACACAGACACACCACCTGCTCGGTTCTGGTAGTTCCCTGTACCCCTCGGTGTCATCCCAAGCCATTGCATGCCAGGTATCTGAAAGGCACCCCAGCGTCTTCCCTCTCCAAAACATCTCTTTAATCAATTCATTCCTCTTTTTTTCACTACTCTCACTGCCTCCATTGTTTCTTTCTTGGACCATTGCAATAACCTCCTTCTAGCCTCTACTCCCTCTAATTTATCATCCTCGTCTGCTTCAGAATTACGGTTAAAATGTATAAATTTGATCGTTTGATTCCTTCATTAGAATATTTGCTACGGCTCCCACTGCCTGTAGGAATCAGGTCAAAATTCCAGATAACTTGACTCCCATCTTTTCCTCCAGTTCATTTGCCGATATTCCCTTCCAGACGCTCCATGCAAATGGCTACTTGCTGTTTCCAGAAAGTTCCAGGCTCAAGAAGATACTTTGCCTTTGTCCATGCTGTTTTCAGCCTGGAATGCCTTTCTTAGCTCCTTCAAGGCTCAAGTCAAGTGACACCACTTTTGTCAAAGCTGCCCAAGCAGCCTTTAGCCTCTCCCTCCCCTCAGTAACCTCCTCTCTCCTCCAGATCCCCAAAGGCTTCCATTAAACTTCTCTTACAGCACTTCACACATTACCTTTTTGGTTACAAGTATGTCTCTGTGGATAGACTACAGACTCCTCATACAAAAGTTGTTTGCTAGTCATTCATTTTATATTCCCAGGGCCTAACGCAAAGTAACATTTTAAGTATTTGTTCAATCAATGGCTAATCATGAGTAAATGTATATACTCAGTAATAAATATTTTAATAGGAAGCTCATTTGGTTATGTTAAATAATAAAGATGAGCTAGGTTAAAACCAGAGACACACAGTGAGTTAATTCTCAAACCAGAGCTGTATTTGCTTGGCTCTTATGAGGTTAGCAGGCAAAATATGCTTCGATTCAGATCATTACAAAAAGGCATTATTATTATTCTTTAGATAGATTTGATAGAGAAAATTACGAGTGTGCCAATGAATCAGACTTTCTCAAAATCAAATGATTCCCAGTATAGCTTTAAAGAATCCGTCTCAACAACATGTCAGTAAATGGATGACTCTTTCCGGGTCAAAGGAAGTATCAGGAGGACGCTACTCAACTTGCAGCTGTTCTTTGTTTCCTGCATCCTACTCTCCACTAAACAACCGGAAGAGAGGGTGCAAATGGGTGGCTTTTCATCATCTGCAATATAGGTAAATGGGAAGAATTTGAAAAATCCTCCATTCTTCCTGTGTTTCACCCACCCTAGGGGCTGCCAGTAGGAGCCTTGAAAAGAGGGCAGGCTCCAAGATTATGGGACTTTTATTTTTGCGGGGGGGCTATAAGTTTTTGGCACCCATAGAAGTTGTGCAGGGGAAGAAGGTATAGTGATCTTCCCATAATTCAGTTAGCTAAAAGCAGCTGGTAATTTATGTTGCCCAAACTGCTAATTTGCTGCCTTTTTGCTGATAAAAAAGCAACATGGTCAGCTCCTTTCCCGTTTGGGACTCTGATGGGCATGAGTAAGCTTAGGATAGAGTGGGCAGCTGGTTCCCAAATACCATTGAGCCTAGACGCCCTCTGGCTGGCCCTTTGGATGAGGGTTCAGTTTGGGATTTTTCAAGAATGAATCTTCCAAATTGTGTAAATTATAGCTTTCAAATTTTTGATCCACATTAAGAAACACATTTTCTATCACAACCCAATACACACACACTCACTGAAAGCTTTCATGAGATAATACTTTTACTGTGTGCTTTGCCGATATTTACACTGTCATCTACTAGCTGTGAAAACTTGGGCAGGTTGTCTAATTTCTTGTAACCTCAATGTTATCATATGTAAATTAGGGATATGAGTACCTCCCTCAGTATTTTTGCTAGGATAAATGAAATAACAAAGTACTCAGCACTGTGCACGATACAATAAATATACTTCTCCCCTTTCTTTATAAATAGTATTTGAATAATTTATATCCTAAAAGACTTATCTCAGGTTTACCTTAGGACATGATTATTGCAGTTTTTTATTTAAAACATTATTTCTGTGAGCTATTTTTATAAGGGAATAACTCGAGTGCTAAAAAAGTGAAGGTCAGTTAAAGGCTTTAAACTTTGGAATAATTGAAAGCATTCTAATTTTAGCCATCTAAATGTACTTTTTCTGAAGGTATTAGCTCTTCTTCAAGACACTTATTGAAGACACTATTATTTATTACAAAAATTGAATCTTTATTAAGTGCCTCAGGATGCAGGGACCAAAACAGAGGGCACTAATTGAAGTGTGTAAGATAGGAAATTGAAGTACTATGTAAAAAAGGACATCTAGTTTTTAAAAATACTGTTCTTCAGATGCAGTTCTGTGGTGAATGAAGATTTAGAAGGACAGCTGCTTTACTTAGAACACAACAATACATCCAATTTTGGAAACAAACGTTCCACAAGCAAGCAACACTGTATATGTGTAATTTTCTTTGCTAGAAAATGATACAAGTTGCAATCAGAGATTCAGGGACAATACAGCCTGCCCCCACTTTTGGGTAGGAATAATTTGACCTGTGCTAAAAAGGTAACTGTGTCTTTCTTTAATGTTCAAAACACTACATTAGAATTAAGCATCAAAAAATCACATTTGAAAATTATAATGAAATGTAAAGTATAACTGACTCAAAAAATAAGCACAGATTTTCACGGGGATCCTTATGATCTGAACGAGTTAAGAGTTATATAGCGCTTTGCCACTTTCAAAGTACTTTCACATTTGAAATTTGATCCTTATAACAATCTAGAGTTTGGTAGATCAAACATTGTTATCATCTTCATTTCAAGATGTGGAAACTGTTTCCGAGAAATTAAATTATTTGGCTAAGGCTTATATACAACAAGGAAGTTTTTAAAACTCCCAAACAGATGCCCTTTCAACTGGTATACCCTTAAAAGAGCCAATAAGCTTGTTACACTTTGCCATAACACAGATTCCACAGAGACACACACTACAATGACCCTTTCTAGACCCTGTAGCCACTGAACAAGAGATTCAGTAAATCCAGTAACATCCCTCAGATACGTGATTTCGGCGTGGCGTGGGAAGTGGCAGATTTACCTGAGCTGCTTCTGCAGTTGGTCCTCCGTGAGAGCAGTTGACTGACTGGTAGATAGATGTGCCCAAACATTAGGTCAACTGAACATCAAAAAACATGAGCTCTAAGTCCTTACCTTGTAAGGGGAACCAAGCCAGCAAGCTGCAAAGCCTCCACCACATATTGTGCTGTGCTGCTGTCACACTCTGTCAACTTCCTCTGGATTCTGAAATAAATAGAGCAGACCGGTTTCTTTTGAAAGGGGGAGGCAGTGGCTCTGTGACCTCATGTGTCTCACCTCCTCCATCCGCTCTGGAAGCCCCCCTCTTAGTTAGCTGCCCCCAAAATACCTCCCGGTGGAACATTTAGGGGACCACATGTGTCACCTCGATTGTGGAGAGGGGTGAGTGATGTGTTGGTGGCACAAATCTTTCTATTGCACGTGGGTAGTCCTGGTAAGTCAACTAGTGGCAGGGCTTTTGGGGAGAGGAGGGAGTGCAAGAGATATTAAAATGTTCCTGTGTAGTGACGTCACCTTGTTTTCACTTGTCTAGTTTATTAAACAATTAAAATGAGGCAATTTTTGCTGAACCCTTGTGAAAATATTTCTAACTCTGGAAACAATTTCTAATGGTTATCAGGGGGCAAAGTTCACTAGATCACAGATTTACTCATTTAAAAAACCTGTGTATCCACCCACCCATCTACCCATCTGTCATTCATCCAGCATCCATCTCTTTATTTATCTAGCCATCTAGTGTGCACCGCTCTAAGATATGATCAGATGTGAAAGATAAAGCCTTGTGTTTAAAGAGAATATGATCTTAGTGGGGGTGAGAGTATGCAAATGAACAGTTTTTGGTATTTAATTCTCATTTACTGGACAAATTGAGATAGACTTTATTTCATTTTTCTGGGGACACACAGCAAAATACAGGTAGACTTATGTTTAGAAAACAGAGGTTGGTCTGCAATGTTTAGAAAATTGTAAAGGAAATAATATTTACTGGTTCTAATTGAAATTAGCGTTAGTACTCTTAAATGTGTTGATAGTTTGGGTAGGGAACATTATATCCATCAAAAATGTCTTTCAAATATTTTAGCTATTTTAACAGGTAGAAAGAGAGTAAAAAACTGAGAGAAATATTGTTTCCTTGTAGAGTTTAGCAGGATATAGTGTCCTCTTTCTCAAATTGAGGTTATAAATGCCTTGGGCCCCCAGCTAAAAAGCAGCAGATGGGTAGGATCTGCTCCAGATTGATTAAATGAGAATCTCACTGGAATGAGGAGCTACTGGTATGTCTAACAAGGTCTCCAGGTATCAGAAGGCGAATGTGAGCAGCACTGATGGTGAGGGTTTTCTGGCATTGAAACCGTGAGATGTGAGAGGTAGCCCTGTCTCTGCTACCGGCTGGTGTGGCTGTAGGGCCATAGAAGGTTCTCCATAAACGCTTCTTGAATATATCGATATGTATGGGAGCAGGGCATCCGTAGGTTGCATCGTACCATTTTTCAAAATAGAGAATTGAGGAGTTTGGTTGAGATGACACTGAGTGAGTGGCGGAACTGAGAATACAAACCAAGACTTCTGAGTATTTGGTCTGATTTCTCTCTTCTTCCCCATAAGATTCCCTCTAGGGACTTCAAGTTTTTGTATTTAAGGCTCCAAGGCTGTCTGAGCATTTGGTTTTCCTGCTAACGTCTTGTCCTTGCTTTAGAACGACACTTGATCTGTCTGTACCCCCTTAAGAAAACCCAAGGAAAGTGCATACAAGGTGTCTCTGGGCCTCCCTTGGAAGGTGTGAACTAGCCTGTGGCTTGTTAATAGTTTCCCACGTTTGTGTTCACCTAGAAGAATACTGTTCCTTAGAGAATTTTCTAATACTTCCTGTCAAAGCACATGAGGAAAAGGCTGTCCTTTTCCTCTTGACACAAGGGTGTCAGATATGCCCTCATAAAGCCAGAAACATGTCTGGACTTAAGTACTGGTTGATTTTTCAGATCTTGAGCTTATCATCTAGGTTGAATGTATGAGGAGGTTAAAAAAAAATCACTTTGACAAGAAACAAAGGTGGAAGTGTCATCTTGGGAGTTTTCATTTTAAGCCAGTGGGAAAAAAATCTTGGACCCGGTCTGAACTAAATTCAGGTAGGGCCTGGAGAAGGGTCACTTTGCTTCTCTCTTTTCCAATAGTGGTTTTCTGTGATTTTCTATTTGGTAAAAATGTGGAGAAACAGGTGGAAGTAACAGAATGAATACAAGACTCAGGTGACCAGAGAATAAAACGTTCTGAGACTGACCTAAATTTACAGTGTAGTTTGTCCCAGATCTACTGATTTAATGTGGTTTTAATGCAATATCTGTGAATCAAATGGTCTTTTGAGAATGGATTTGCATGAAATTTGCCGAGTGTTCGTTTCACTGTAGGCAGGTAGTCTTTCTCATTCTCTTTCAAAAACACAAATCTGATATGTTACTCTTCTGTTCAAAAACCTTTAGTGGTTCCCTTTTGCCTGAAGGTTAGAGTGCAAACTCTTTAGCAGATCATTCAAGGCCAGTCACACCCTGGCCCCCATTTCAGCCTCCTTTCCCTCCATTCCCCATACTCATAGAAAATTCTTGTCCTATTTCAAGCATCCAGTACGTCTATATCGTCATGGTTCACACTGGGTTGTAGTTTGTACTGCCCTCTCTACCTAAAATAGCTTTCTCTTTCTGGGGTGATTCTGTTTGTCTTCTGAGGCCCAGATTGATTCGGCACTTCTCAGAGAGGAATAGTAACTAGGGATTAAGAATGTGGACTCTGGAAACAGTCTCTCTGGAATCAAAGCCTCGGTTTTCTCACCTGTGAAATGGGTAGAATGACAGCACCCACTCACATGGTTGATGTGGGAATTAAAGGACAAAGGATGCATAGTAAATACTATACGAGTTAGCTGTTGCTATCCTCTAGCCTCCCAGAAAAAAATTCAGTTCTCCACTTTTCTTTGCCCCCATGATAATTTCTTTGTTTTTATCATACTAGCTGTTGTTCTGATTTCTATTATATTTAGTTGAGTATCCATGTATCTCCCTTGCTAGCCTCTGAGTCCCCGAAAGAAGAGTTTGTTTCTTATTTAGTTTAGTGTTCCTGAAGGCTGGCACAGACCATTTCATAGTACAGTTTATTTTTTATTCTTCTTTTAAAAATTGAAATATGGTTGATTTACAATGTTGTGTTAGTTTCTGGTATACAGCAAAGATATATATATATATATATATATATATGGTACACATATGTATATATGTATATCTTTTCCAGATTCTTTTCCATTATAGGTTGTTACAAGATATTGAGCAGAGTTCCCTGTGCTATACAGTAGGTCCTTGTTGATTATCTTTTTTTTTTTTTTTTTTGTGGTACGCGGGCCTCTCACTGTTGTGGCCTCTCCTGTGGCTCACGGGCCCAGCTGCTCCGCGGCATGTGGGATCTTCCCAGACCGGGGCACGAACCCGTATCCCCTACATCGGCAGGCGGACTCTCAACCACTGCGCCAGCAGGGAAGCCCTCTATTTTATATATAGTAGTCTGTATCTGTTAGTCCCAAACCCCTAATTTATCCCTCCCCTCCCTTTCCCCTTTGGTAGCCATAAGCTGATTTTCTATGTCTGTGAATCTATTTCTGTTTTGTAAATAAGTTCATTTGTATCATTCGTTTAGATTCCATATATAAGTGACATCATGTGATATTTGTCTTTCTCTGTCTGACTTACTTCACTTCGTATGATAATCTCTAGGTTATCTGCTGCAAATGGCATTATTTCATTCTTTTTTTATCACTGAGTAATATTCCATTGTATGGATATATCATATCTTCTTTATCCATTCATCTGTTGATGAACATTTAGGTCAATTCCAAGTCTTGGCTATTGTAAATAGTGCTGCAATGAACATTGGGTGCATGTATCTTTTTAAATTATGGTTTTCTCTGGATATATGCTCAGGAGTAGGATGGCAGGATAATGTGGTAGTTCTATTTTTAGTTTTTTAAGGAACCTCCCTACTGTTCTCCACAGTGGCTGTATCAATTTACATTCCCACCAACAGTGCAAGAGGGTTCCCTTTTCTCCACACCCTCTCCAGCATTTATTGTTTGTAGAATTTTTGATGATGGCCATTCTGACTGGTGTGAGGTTATACCTCATTGTAGTTTTGATGTGAGTTTCCCTAATAATTAGCAATCTTTTTTAAATTTACTGTTTAATTTTTAATTAATTAATTAATTTTATTATTTTTTGGCTGCATTTGGGTCTTCATTGCTGTGCGTGGGCTTTCTCTAGTTGTGGCGAGTGGGGGCTACTCTTCGTTGTGGTGTGCGGGCTTCTCATTGTGGTGGCTTCTTATTGCAGAGCACGGGCTCTAGGCGTGCAGGCTTCAGTGGTTGTGGTACGTGGGCTTAGTTGCTCTGCAGCATGTGGGATCTTCCTGGACCAGGGCTTGAACCTGTGTCTCCTGCATTGGCAGGTGGCTTCGTAATCACTGTGCCACGAGGGAAGCCCCGTAATTAGTGATCTTGAGCATCTTTACATGTGCCTGTTGTCCATCTGTATGTCTTCTTTAAAGAAATGTCTATTTAGGTCTTCTGCCCACGTTTTGACTGGGTTGTTTTTTTGATATTGAACTGTATGAGCTATTTGTATATTTTGGAAAGTAATCCCTTGTCAGTTGCGCTGTTTGCAAATATTATCTCCCATTCCATAGGTTGTCTTTCTTTTGGTTTCCTTTGCTATGCAAAGGAAAAAATTAAGTTTAATTAGGTCCCACTTTTTTTTTTAATTGGGGTATAGTTGTCTTACAATGTTGTGTAAGTTTCTGCTGTACAGCGAAGTGGAGTCCCTGTGCTATACAGCAGGTTCTCATTAGTTATCTGTCTTATACATATTAGTGTATATATGTGTATATGTCTATCCCAGTCTCCCAATTCATCCCCCTTGTTTATTTTTGCCTTTATTGCCATTACTCTAAGAGATGGATCCAAAAAATATAGCTGTGATTATGTCAAAGAGTGTTTGCCTATGTTTTCCTCTAAGATTTTTATAGTATCTGGTCTTACATTTAGGTATTTAACCCATTTTGAGTTGATTTTTGTATATGGTATTAGAGAATGTTCTAGTTTCATTCTTTTACATGTGGCTGTCCAGTTTTCCCAGCACCACTTACTGAAGAGACTGCTTTTTCTCCATTGTATATTCTTGCCTTCTTTGTCATAGATTAATTGACCATAAGTGTGTAGGTTTATTTCTGGGCTTCCTATCCTGTTTCATTGATCCATGCATCTGTTTTTGTGCCAGTACCATACTGTTTTGATTACTATAGCTTTGTTGTTTAGTCTGAAGATCATAGTTATTTTAAAAAATAGCTTTATTTAGATATAACTGACATAATGAATTGTCCATATTTAACATGTACAATTTGATAAATGTTGATATATGTATACACCCATAAAATCATCATTACAATCAAAATGGTGAACTATCCATTGCCCCCTAAAGTTTCTTCCTGCCTACTGTAATCCTCTCCTTCCCTCTTTACCTTCCCTCTTCAGGCAACCACTGATCTACTTTCTGTCACTGTTCTTCCATTTGGCATGATTATTTTGAGGTTCATCTCAAAATAATTTGTCGAGGGTTTATTCCTTTCTGTGGCTGGGTAGTAGCACATGATATGAATTTACCACAGTTTGCCTGCCCATTCACCTGTAGATGGACTTCTGGTTGTTTACCATAGGATAGGGTTAAATAATTGTTTATTAAATTGAATCAGCTGTAGCAAAACTTTAACTAAGGGGAACCTGGTGTGTTTCCACATCTGCTTTTTGTGATAATCTCCTAATTCAGAGGAAAAGTTCAAGGTTAACAAGAGATGTTAAAGTAAATGCCGGTCCTTAGTTGGCACCTGGAGTGTACACTCAGGTGTGATACTCAGATTCTCCGTCCATCCCCCAGAGGCTGGGAGGCTGGGATGTGTCAGCTGGCTCCTTCTCTGAGAATTGCCTTCAGTGGGGAGAATCATTTTGCCCAAGTCACACCTCCTCCATGGGGCCCCTCCATGGGCCCCATCGAGAGGGGCTGAAAGGTCCTGTGCCCTTGCCTCCAGGTGGAGCAGCTCTAAAGGGAAATGGTCCAGCTTCAGAGCTCCCCTTGGGATCAGGATTAGCTGAGACCTTTGTTGCCACAGCACCCCATTTCAGCAACTCTCTCCGCCCCATCTTGCTTCCTTCACAAGTGTTGTCCTGAGAGTGTGGCTATAAACTCCCGCATACAAGTCTCCATCTCAGCATCTGTTTTCCAGGGAAACTGACCCACAACAGCACCTGAAATAGGTTGTCAAATGAGTGAGTGAATGAAAGAATGAATGAATTCTCCATCTGAGATAGAAACACCGCTCTTTTCCTCTGAGCCTAGAAGGATGCTTGTCTTACAGTTTTTTTCAGAGCATTAAAGATCTTACTTTATTATTATTATTTTTTTAATTTTTATTTATTTATTTATTTATTTTTGGCTGTGTTGGGTCTTCGTTTCTGTGCGAGGGCTTTCTCCAGTTGTGGCGAGCGGGGGCCACTCTTCATCGCGGTGCGCGGGCCTCTCACTGTCATGGCCTCTCCTGTTGCGGAGCACAGGCTCCAGACGTGCAAGCTCAGTAGTTGTGGCTCACGGGCTTAGTTGCTCCGCGGCATGTGGGATCTTCCCAGACCAGGGCTCGAACCCGTGTCTCCTGCATTGGCAGGCAGACTCCCAACCACTGCGCCACCAGGGAAGCCCAGATCTTACTTTAAATTGCCCTCTGGGAGATGATGAGTATATCTTATTCACCCATGGATGTGCTATCAACTGGTTGCCAACCTTGAGAAATGTCACAGTAGTCCACTGGGCTCAGAAAGGACAAATGGTCCGTGGGGGAAATGCTGCAAGGCAGGCTCTGAGTGACATGCCCTTGTGGTTTTCATGGTCCTTCCCCCTCTCAACACCCCCACTTCAGCCTGCAGCCCACAGGGGGCTCAGCAGGGGAAGGGAGCAGATTGTGCCTGCTTAGCAAGTGGAGGAAAAAGGTGAGGTCAGAGCATAGTGGTCAAGGAGTGACCTTCTACCTATTTTCTCATGGAAAAGTGTCTACTGACCACGCTGTATGTGGGAGGTCTCATAGCTGATAGCCCATTTGTCACTTTGATCTGGGTTTCATGAAATCCCCTTGGTATGTTTTCGTACTCATAGGAGGTAGCATTTGATGGGGTCGTGGTGTTGGGACAGATTTGAGAGAAATAAACATCATCACCCTGATCAACCTAGGTTGTCAGGAAGAAAAAAATTCTGAAAAGGAGATTTATCAAGTAGGTGAAAATGGACTCTTTTAAGGGTCAGAAAGGATAGGGGATTTCCCCATGCAGAAAGAAGCCCCTGGGGTTTTTGTTGCAATTACAAGAGGGGCCTAAACTTTCTTCTTGACCTTTCATGGCTCCTGTGACCTTTCCCAAAGCCAGGGCCAGAGGTGGCCTGGCCTGCATTTCCCAGCAGATGCAGGATGCCCAGTTCACACCTTGTCGGGATTCTCTGAGCACTGTTGTCGACTTACACAGAGTGGTTGGGGAGTTTGCAAACCAGAGCAGCAGCCTCTGTAACTAGTTATCGATTGAGAAAAGGGCTTCCTAGGAGCAGCAGAGCTTAGCGGGATGAATAAGGGGTGGTGGGGCAGACATACCCGGACTTGTCCACTGGGCCCTGTCACTAGCAGCCCTGTCGTCTTGAGAAGAATACTTGTCTCTTGGTATCAGTGTCCTCATCTGTAAAATGGGAAGAATGATGACAGCATAAGGTGACTGGGAGGTATGAATCAAACACATTCTCCATCGTGCCCAGCACGGCGGCACATCCAAGATCCTCCATAAATCTGCAGACCTCAGGGAGCGGGGCTGCATCTTGTCCCCACAGGAACCACAGCAGGTGAGACGTTCCTGGAAAACGAAAGGGCCAGCTCAGCTTTTGTTCTTAAGGCTTCTACCTACAACCTAATCAAATGGATCATTCTGAAAACAGAACTCAAGTAAGAGCTGATTTCAGAAGGAAATTGTGGTTTGGGGGAAGGTACCGCAGGAAAGCCATCTCCAGCTTCAGATCTTAGCTCACAGATCTCCCAGGACAAGTGACTTCCCTTGGTGTCTTCATGTGCAAATGAGGGGGTTGGATGAGAGCAATTGTTTTCCAACTGTGTTCTGAAGAACCCATGTATCCCCCAGGTGCCTCAGGGTTCTTCAATATTTTCCTTAAAATTTCTTTCAAAAATATTTCAAACTGGTTGTCCAGGCTCTGGAACCAGGCTGACATGGCTGGGATCTTAGCTCCAACAAATCCAGCCATGTGACTTTGGGCAGGTTGTAGAATCTAAGACTCAGCTTCCTCTTTTGTAAATTGGGAATAATAATAGTATCTTTAAAATAGGGTTGTTGAGAAGATTAAAGAGGTTTACGAGATAAGCCCTCACTAAATGCTGGCTGTCATTTTGCCACCTACTGGACATTACCAGCCTCTTCATTTGTTATACAGTAGGAATGGTTTCTGTGCTGGACTCTGGGCTTAGAACAAAATCCAAATGCTTCACCGTGGTCCACAACAGAGGCCGGCAAACTTTTTTGGTAAAGCGCCAGGAAGTAAATATTTCAGGCTTTGAGGGTCTCGTGTCCTCTTGTACTCACCTCTGCCCTTGTATCCAGGAAGCAGCTGTAAGCAATATGTCAATGAATGAGCATGGCCATGTGCCAATAAACTTTATTATAATTATAAAACTAAACGTAAAAAAACAAAAAAAACTTTATTATAGAGACTGGAATTTGGATTTCCTATAATTATTGAGTTGTGTCCTGACATAATATTCTTTTTTTTAAATTGAAGTATAGCTGATGTACAGTGCTGTGACAAGCTCTGCTGTACAGCAAAGTGACTCAGTTTTCCACATATAGACATTCTTTTTTTAACACTCTTTTCCATTATGGTTTATCCCAGGAGACTGGATAGAGTTCCCTGTGCTATACAGTACGACCTTATTGTTTATCCATTCTAAATGTAATAGTTTGCATCTACCAACCCCAAATTCCCAGTCCATCCCTCTCCCTCCCTTCCTCTCCCTTGGCAACCACAAGTCTGACCTCTGTGTCTGTGAGTCTGTTTCTGTTTTGTAGATAGGTTCGTTTGTGCCGTATTTTAGATTCCATATATGTGATACCATATGGTGTTTGTCTTTCTCTTTCTGAGTGACGTCACTTAGTATGATAATCTCTAGCGTCCGTGTTGCTGCAAGTGGCAATATTTTGTTTATTTATGGCTGAGTAGTGTTCCATTGTATATAGATATGTACACCACCTCTTCTTTATCCACTCATCTGTCGATGGACATTTAGGTTGTTTCCATGTTTTGGCTATTGTGAATAGTGCTAGTATGAACATAGGGGTGCTTGTATCTCTTTGCACAATATCCTGTTGATGTTTTTCGACCATTTAAAATTGTAAAAACGTCCTTAGCTTGTGGGCTGGACAGACACAGGGCTGTAGGCCAGATTCTGCAGAGCCCTGGTGTACAGGGCTCCGTGTTTCTGGGTCTGCCTTCCTCTCCTGACTCATTTCCCCCCACTTCCTGCCATGCTCATGAACGTTTAGCCCGCTGACCCCCTTTGTTCTAACCTTTAGCTCCTTCCCACGTGGGGGCTTTTGCACTCATTCTGTCTCCCCAGGAGCCTCCTCATTTAGCTCTTCACCACAACCAGTTTCTACTCAAGCCTCCACTGCTGGCTTCATTGCCACTGCTCAGGTACACCAAAGCTGGCCATCCCATCTCAAGTAGCATCCCCCGCCCTGCATCCCTTCCAAATGTACTACCATATAACCCATTTTCCTCCTAAACAACATGGATCAACACCTGTAATTATTTTGTTTACTTGTGGATTCATTGTCTGTCTCCAAAATTCATGAAAGCAGGGACCTTGTTTTGTTTGTTTTTTTTGCGGTACACGGGCCTCTCACCGTTTTGGCCTCTCCCGTTGCGGAGCACAGGCTCCGGACGCGCAGGCTCAGCGGCCATGGCTCACGGGCCCAGCCGCTCCACAGCATGTGGGATCTTCCCAGACCGGGGCACGAACCCGTGTCCCCTGCATCGGCAGGCGGACTCCCAACCACTGCGCCACCAGGGAAGCCCCGGGACCTTGCTTTTTGATTTGCCGCTGTACCTCCACCTGCCACCTGCTAGGAACGTAGCATTCAATCAGTGTTGTAGAATGAAGGATAAGTCCACAACCTTAGGATCTTAGTATCTTAATTTCTCTCATACGAGTTAATAATACCTGATCTCCTTACCTTGAAAAATTGTTTTGAGGATCAAATGAGAATGTGCTTTTAAAACTATAAACAATTATACTTGGGGAAGGTCGTAAAATCATTAGGGCAGCCTCTTAGACAAATCACAGAAGTCAACAAGCACCCCAACTTTTACCATTCTCCTCTTACTACAGAAGCTAAATTATGGGGCAAATAGTAAAGTGACACCAGTATGAATGAGGCTGTTTTATTCCTTGTCCCTGATATTCCCCATAGACAAGAGGAATGGCTAGATGAGTGATTTTATCTTGGCCTTAGCAAAAAGCGATTTAGTTATCAGCACGTAGTATCTTTTTATTATTAGCATGTAGTATTAGGTATTTTATATTATCCTATTTGATGCTCATAAGCATGCTATAAAAATCATTATGCACCCATTTTTCCAGGTGAAATGAGTTTAAGGGATCTAGGAAGTAGCTGAGCCAGGATCAGAACATGGCTCTATCTGACTCTGGAATTCGGGGTTCCTCTCTGGTACAATATCAAGTTCCTCTTCAGTGATACGAAGACTTTCTGAATTGTCCCATCAATACAATGACAACCAGCAAGCTACATAAACCTTGGCATCCTTTCATGGTCAGGAGCAAGCCATCTGGGTTTTACATGTTTATTTTGGGCAAAATGACGCATTCTCTTTCTTTCGAAGGAAAACTGCTTTTTGGTCCTCAAACAACTTTCCAAAAAAAAAAAACATTTTTGCTTATTTAAGCTTAAACAGATCCAAAGCACAATGATTCGTTTTCTTTGGATGTGCAGGCAGCCTGTACGTATATCACAAAAGGGCAAAACGAGCTTGGGAAACTGTCAAGCACAGAACAGCTGAGAACCAGCCACAAGGCTAACCACAGCTTGGTCTTTTGTCAGATCTGAGCATTAGCTGTTAAGTTTCCTCAGTAAGTAAACCCTACAAGGGTAGTAGCCAGTTGCGCCAATGAAAATGTGTGTTCATGTTCTCGGTATACATTTGCATACATGGCTTATTTTAAAACCTATTAGCTTAACATATCATTACGTCAGAAATGGGGTCTATGGCTTTTAGTAGTGTGGAACCCAGTTTGAACTGGAATTGTCCTCTCTCTGACCCAAATTCTTTCTCTATGCATCATTCCTGGTACACCTCCTCCGGGTGGGTAGTGGTGAGGGATGAAGCCTCGCACGTGGGGCAGAGGAAGCGTTTTGGAGCTCGCTCTTTCATTCCTGGGTGGGTTTTCACATCTCCAGCCAGGATGGCTCAGAGAGATGCCCAACCAGAAAGGAGCAGAGGCCCACGGTGCTGCCGGAGCCTCCTCTCATTTCCTTGAGCAGCAAGTGCCCCTCTGAGGGAAGGATCCCACTCTTAATGGACATTTGTGAAATAATAATGAGCACAGCAACGTCTGAGGACATGATAGGAGTCGAGACCACTCAGTGTAATATGAGATCGCTCTGGATCGACTGAGGACACAGTTTCTCTTTATTAAATCATCTAGGAACCACTTAAATGGAGCTGCTCATGGAATGGAATGAACTAATTACAATGGTGCCAGAGCTGTATGGAGAAGAGCACGCAGCCAGGAAAAGCACAGACGCCACAGGTACTTTACAAGGAATTTGGCGACACAATTAGGTGTGGTTTCCTCTTTTATAATTACAAACCCTTTTCACCAAATAAATATGCCTGAATCACATAGAAAAATGATACATAGCCTTATAAATGAGAAAGAAACCAATACACCTCCCCAAACAGGTTTAAAATGGTCTATGTGTAACCAAAATGCTTCAGGATGGTGTTCCCAATCTTGCGTGGCAATCAAAGAAAGAACCAGTACATATTTCCCATTATACATACATGTGTATCCTGTACAGAGTCCAAGAATAGTTGAGCAGCTGCAAAAATTCCGATTTCTGTGTGAGTAATGGCAGCTAAATGGTGCAGTGTAAAACATTTGTAAGAACTGATGGTATATTAAGTTCTGACTATTCATCATCATCATTTTAAGCTTACACACACGGAACAAAATAGTATATGTATTTAAAAATCAAGTGATTTCCTCTGCATTTAGAGGCGACTTTTCCCCCTTCCCTTGAATTTCTGTTACAGCTAGTCACTTCCCTAGGAAAATTCAATATGTTGCGGTACGAAAGAGAAGCAAATCCAAAGTGAATCCTATGTTTAAACGTGAAAAGCATCTGCCGTCACCTAACAAAATATCCCCCCATCACCTTAGTAAAGTGAATATTCACCTAAAATAGATATTAAGTCGCTCTTTTCCCTTCCCTCCTCCGCCGGATCTCATCCCTCATGGCGAGGCAGCAAGACTGGCGTCTCTGAGTTCTCACACGTGTGCAGGACTACAATTTAAATGCAAATAACCCTGCGCCTCATTATCTGAGAAGTTGGTGCAGACGGGCCAGTTGTGACTGTGCCTGCGAAAGTTAAAGGAGGCTCATCTGTATTCCAACACACGCGTGACTTAGAGTAAATTCAAAAGAGCAATTCATCACTGCTTTCAAATTAGACACCGGAGCGGCAGAGTGCCTAGGTTACGAGGAATACCTCCCTTACCACCCAGGGACGCCTTTCTACAAAGGCAACGAGATAGGAACCTCTCTGCAGTTCTTCAGTCAGTCCCCAGTGACACTAGGTAATTGAAATAAGAGACTTGATTTAATACGGACACAGCTAGTTGAGTGGAAAAGATACATTTATGGTAATGCTAAGCACAACTGAATGACAATCTATAGGCATTCCAAATTCCACTGACAGGAAAATGACCACAGCAGCCTAAAATGCAAGAAAAGGATCAACAATGATTTACCAAACTGACATCACTCCAGAAGATATTTTTTATTTTTTATTATTTTCATTTTTTGCAAAATTGTCTTTCAAATATAAGGTTACTTTAAAAGAATTCTTTGGTTAAAGTATAATTAAAATAAAAACTAGAGACTCCCCCAAGCCTTTCAATACAGGGTGAAAAATACCCCCCTCTTTCAGCCATCAGATGGCCATTTAATCAGCCATTCAGATTCTATGAATCTAAATGTAATGGAAAACACTGTATTCTGAACTCCTTGCTGGGGTGAAGCAATAAGCTCCCAGCTACCATTGCACTGATGGAGAGGGAGCCTGGGAAAATGAAACCCCCAGCTTGTGCATTAAAATGTGCCAATTATTCTAGCCCACAAAGGAATAGACGTGGCATTTTAAAATCACTGAAACCAAAGTCTATCTGTGAATAATACTGAGCCATTAGCGGGTTGGTGTGGCACACTTGTGCAGGCAGCAGACTGTTTTGGACTTTCAATCCCAGATTAAATCCTTTAGTTAATTTTATCTCAGTTTATTTCAGATAACTTTCAACATTAAAAAAACAAAATTTCCTCTCTACAGGAAACCATTTGCTTCTTCCAATCTGGCATTTCCTTCCTTTCTCCCTTGCTTCCTTCCCCCTCTCCCTCCCTTCTACCTTCCTTCTTTCTCCTAGCCCCCCAAAACATTTAACAAGCATCAGCTTCAGTTCAAAAGAAACCAGCCTGAGCTTCGAGTTGTAATAGCAATTTAGAATTTTTAAATGGATATGAAATCATGTAATACAGTTGTCTCTTCCTTTTATTACACATAGATTCAACACAATTTCCAAAGAATTTCTCAACTGGAGTCCAAGTTTAGTTTTTTAATTAGGTAAATGTGAAAAGAGAATTTCATGAGAATTCAGATCATTCAGGCCATTTTGATCAACAATCTGGATAAAGCAGAGGAATAAACTCTTTGACTCAAGGTTTTCCACCCTAAATTATTCAGAAGATTATTTCAGATCTTTGCCTTCCTTTGCTCACACAGATGATGGCCTAAGGCTTTGTCCATATTGGACTAAGGACGCTGGACCGTAGCCCAGCTAAACCAATCTATCAGGTCATCAAAGGCTTAAGATCATGGAGAAGGAGAGAGGGATAACCTGTTCTGAACTTTGTTCTATACAAGTACAGACCCTGTCCAGAACACACTGCTACAATTTTCAAGGAAATCGAATATGAGATGTTCGCGCATTATTCTGAGCATTGAAAGTCCATGAAAATTTGTGGAGAATCTAATAAACATTATAGATCTGATTACAGTGGATTCACCTAATTACAGATAAAAGAATGACTGGCAGTGACATTGCATTGGCCATACTGTGACGTTTCTCTTAAAACCTTTAATATGAGTATTTCCCCCAGTTTAAGATGAAAACTTTTATATTAATCAATCATGTCAGCACAGAGTTATTTCTAGACCCAGAAGCTGGATCAGTGTTTGTGCAATGCTGGAAGAAATCAAGATTTGTTTCTTAAAATATAAAATTCATGACATATTTCTCTAAGTGACTTAAAAAAAAAACTCAACAATAATCCTCTTGCAGATTAACATACACAGCCAGCATCCTTTCACTTCCTCTTCTTTTCAAGGATCATCAAATTCTAGTTTCAAATAGGAGCATAGATCTATTTTTATATCCCATATGTTTTCTCCTTTGGGTTCTGAAGCTTGTTTAATGCTACAATGTATACTGACTTGTTTTACATGAATGTTCTCTTTAAATGGCTGAGATTTCATTTTGCACATATATTCTAGAGTGAACTATACCATGCCAGACCATTGTCTGCTGCCGTCAACAGTCAGCTAGTCACACAATTAACTAGACATTGATAACTGCTTTCGTTTGACTGTCATTTGTTTTTCTTTTAAATAAACTCCCTCTAAATTCAGGAAGCAAGTGTGACGAGATACCACAGGATGTGGCTCTCCCAACTTTCCTTAAGTAGCCCTACCTACCTCTTTTAAATTACCATAGCAAAACAAACAAACAAATAAAAACGACAGCACAAGCAGCAGTGCCGTCGTGACTGTCATCATTTAAGTTAGTTCCCTGACTTCATAATACATCTCTGGATGTAACTGATGCATTTGTGGGTGTTCTGTTATGGTTGACATGTACTGTAAGCGTACAATGACCTGACCCTTGGTATGGTTTGTAACGACGTCCATATTGCACAAGAATGAGCTTCTTGCTGACTCCAAGAATGTATTTCACATACATCTGAAAATGTCAACATCCTTAACCAGTTAACATGGTCTAGACTCTCGGGGCGAAGACGAGCGAATCACGGTGATTCAGAAGTCCTGTGGCTCGTTAGGCTGTGACACGAGTTACTCCTTTGATATATTTGGCAAGTTCGTTGCTCCTACAATTGAATACTTCACACGTTTATCTTATCTTCCTCCTGAGTATCCAAAAGTGCTTTTGGAGAGTAAAAATGCTGTCTCCCCATTTCACAGATAGATAGAAGCAAGGGGGGTAGGACAGTAGCACAAAGCTGTAGTCAGCTTTTCTCTAGAGAAAATGTGATGTGGTGGTATCAGGGTGAAGGTTAGAGTCCTCCGGCAGATGGCCTGAGCCAGCAGCACTAGTGTGTGTGTGGGTCATACTGAGGGTAGAAATTGATGGGAGACCGCATGTTTTCTAATCACCTTAAAAGAATTCTGCAGCTTGGTTTTAACTGGAACATGGAGTTAAAAAGAAAAGAAAAGCCCATCACTGGACTGGCAGCTTGGTGTCCCTCCAGCTGGATTCTCCTGCATCTTTCCTCAGAGTGGGCTGGCAGCTCTCTTTGGGAGGACCCAGGCTGCTTAGCACAGATGGAAGGGAGGAAACATCCTCTGCTCTAGCAGGTGCCCCTGTATAGGAAGACAATTCTTGAAAGCCTTGTTAGCGAGGCAAGAGTCCAGGGAGAATGAATTTTTTTTCCCTGAATCAAGTCTTTCTCTCCTTGACATAGTCTCATCCTAAGAACATTAAAGCCTGAAAGGAAATATGCTAAATTATTTCTGAGCTGTCCACTTAGGATGTGGTGCAGACTTTCCCACTGTTACTAAGTACACAAAAAGACACTTCTCCCGAAGCCTTCCTCACGTCTTTTCTTCTTGTTCGCTCGTGCGGTTATTCTTGCAGCAGGGTCTCTCTCCAGTTGAAGCCCCCAGTTGGTCCATGGGTGAGAGGGAGGATTGGTGGGTCTGTCAGCTGCCAGATTCCAGTTTCTCCTAATTCTTCACAGGAACAAAACCCCAAGTAGGGGATCTGAAGTAAGATAGTAAAGAAAGGGAAAACAAAACAGGTTGAGTGCTCTAACTTTTACCTAGACGAAGGAAAATTCAAAGGAATGAATAAGGGCTTTGTAGGCAAGCATCCCCTCCAAAATATTGAAAATGAAATGGAGAGAACTGATACATTAGAAGGAAGAGTATTTACAACGCAAGAGGATTCTTCGGAAGGATTCATTACATGGTGAGCGCTTCTAGTGCAATTCTTTATAGATGGTTTCTATATAGCACGGGAGGAAAACAAGGAACTCATGTATAAAGCTAAGGTGCTAGGAGTTCATTCCTAATTACAAGTCAAGCTGAAAACGCAGCTCAAACGTTTCTGAAATTATACTTGGACAATGGGAAAGATGAATCAAGTTTTAAGAATTTGTTTTATCCTGCTTTTTCTTGCATTTTTTGGCATGTGTGTCTAACACATTCAGAGCTGAAGCTGTGTGCCCTTCCTAACTTCAGTAGGCATGGCATTTCAAAACGTACTTGTGTGTGTGTCCAGAGTTGCATTTATGAACAAGACAAAAATCTCTGCCCTCAGGCAGCTTACAGACTAATGGGAAGGACAGACACGTAAGTAGGTTTTTAAAAAATGAGAAAAGAGTTGCCGTCGAGTTTGAACCAGGTTCTCTGGGGATAGTTACGGGAAGCATATAACTCAGCCTGGAGGGAAGTGTATGTGGGAGGGTGGCTGACGGGAAAACCTCTTCCACAGGCATGAGAAGGAAGAATCCAGATGTGTTGGTCAGCCTGGTGGGTTTTCTGTCTCGCTGCCTTGTTCCTGGGTTTGCCTTTCAGCCTCATCATTTTGAATCACTGCTTCCTTTGGCCTATCCGCCAGGACCTCTCTTCCAGCTGAGCTATCAGATGCTGTGTTTTGGCCCACAAACCTCCTCCGTACCCGTTCCATGGTCCCACAGGGAAATCCAGACAATTTGCTCATGATTCTTAGCTACTTCTTAAGTTTTAGCTCTTAGAAGCTAGAAGTAGCTCAAACACATCTTTTTCTCTTACCCAAGGCCTGATAAAGCGCCTTAAACAGAGCCCCATTCAATACATCTTGGTTGAATAAACCAATAAATGTACCTTCCCAGCTCCAAAGAACTTTGCTATCAGCCAGCACTGAACCATTCTGAAGCTCCGAGGCCCCACAGGCCCCTGAAATGCAAGCAGGAATTACCTTTCGGACCATTTGTACAAAGTCCTTGGAGTTCTGAGGTGACAGGCCCTGAAGCTGGCAGGTACACGCTTCAAGGGAAGAGGCGTGGGCCACAATCAGGATGTTATTTCCTGGGGGCAAAAAAGCAAGGACTGAAAAGACTGTTTCTATAAAGACATACGTAAACCTTGTAATAAGTACTGAAGCCAAGTGTTCCAGGCAGAGGCAAACATTTTCGAGAAGGAGACAGTTTGGCCAAAAGCAAGATTTTGAAAATGCTGTATTGTGAAGGCAGCCTAATGTCATTAAAAACAAAAAACAAACAAACAAAAACAACAGAAAAACCCAACAACAAACCTACTTTTAATCTTAAAGTAATTAGATTCACAGGAGGTAACAAATACATATTTTACATATTAAATATACATGTGTATATTTTATCTATACTATATACACATATTATATAATATGTATATACATATACACATATACATACATATATACAATATGTACCTTGCATATATACTATACACACACACACTAGGTAGGTCCCACGCACCCTTCACACAGCCTCTCTGATAGTAACGTCTTGCCTAAGGTATACTATCAAAACTAGGAAATGAACACTGGTATAATCCACACAGCCTATTCGGATTTCACCAGCTTTAGCCAAGTCTATCACATGTGGAGCTTTTGGGAACCATCACCTCAATCAAGGTACAAAACTGTTCTATGTCTACAGGCCTCTCTGCTATTCTCATATATTATAGTTTTTGATGTTGCCATTGTAGAGCTGTGAGCACTTGAGACTTTCTGGTTGACAGAACAAGCTGAGTTTCTTTGCAGTGGGGATGGGTGGTACCACAGGGGTGGTCATGAAGTGAGTGGCTTACAAGTGATAACTGAAAGGCGGGAACCATCCACAATACTGTTGACCAGGGCTGCCCACTGTTAACTTTCTGGTGTACGTAAATCCAGCCTTTGCTCTATGAAGATAAATATTTTAACTTTTAGTGGGGGATGGGAACGTGCAGACTCTCTTATAATCTGCCCTTTTTACTACAAATATTACAGTCCTACACATCATTAAATATTTGAGTTCAACGATTATAAAATTCAGTGGCAGACTTGAGTCGTATAGCACACTGCTCTTGGTTGGTGGTAGTAGTGACGGTAGGTGTATTTGTGTCAGTGTGTTTGTGTGTAGGTGTCCATGCTCCTGGATCAAATTAGAGGCAAAACAGTGTTATGGTAAAGAATTTCTGGAAACTGTAATAGGGAACCTCCTTCAGAGAGTGGAAGATAAATAGCTGAAATGCAGAATTCTGTTATTTCATAGAGTAACTAAGTCTGATGTATTTCCACGGAATATCTACCATTTGAGGTACTCAAGAGAATAGTACAAATTTAACATGAAAGTATAAGAGAGTCTGGAAATATTTTTCTTTCCTACTAAGCAAGTCTGTCAAAGCACGCTGAACCATCTTGAATAGCCAGTTAACCATGGTGGAAAAATGATCACAGATTTAACTATGGAGTCCAAAATAATACCTACCTTTACTTTTACATTCACTTATTATTTCCTTTGTTACTTGGAAACTTCTACTGATATAGGTGTCATAGGATTCTGAAACCACTAATTTGCTGACTGGAATGTGAGGTCTGCAATAGAAAAATGAACAAAGGCATCGAAAACATTTTGATCCCAAGACAAAGCAACTGACATTACTCTAAGTTTTAGTTCAAGACCTTTCTAAAGTTCCCATATTTCTGTTTATCCATTTCCCTAGAAAGGATGGAGGCACAGGGAAGAGTATTTCAACTATGTAGAAGTGGGGTCCTAATATGCAGAATGTACAGAAATAAAGGCCATGTGCGCATGGTGTCAAAGTGACCAGCTGAAAAATGAAACTTTCAGTTCAGGCTTCCCTTGCAGGATATCTCATAGCAGTTTGACTAATTTTACTGACAGTCAGTCCCAGGCCACATAAATAAGAGGAAGCCAAGCAGAGGTTAGATCTCTTTATCTATTTAAATCACCAGAGATTTCCCAAGCCTCTAGTAGGCTTGCACACAATAAGCAGCAAGGGTAAG
This sequence comes from Orcinus orca, assembly GCF_937001465.1. NCBI lineage: Eukaryota > Metazoa > Chordata > Mammalia > Artiodactyla > Delphinidae > Orcinus > Orcinus orca. The sequence continues at coordinate 99,054,440 of NC_064566.1, read as the reverse complement.
TTTTACTTAATCTTTTTCCAGTTTTATTGGGATTTCATTGATGTATAACATGGTGTAAGTTTAAGGGTGTACAAGGTATTGATTTGATACATTTATACATTGCAAAATGATGACCACCATAGTCTTAGCTAACACCTCCATCATGTCACATTTTCTTTTTGGTGGTGAGAACATTGAAGCTTTACTCTCTCATCAACTTTCAAGAATATAATACAGTATTGTTAACTATAATCACAAGGCTGTACATTAGATCCCCAGAATGTATTCAGCTTTTAACTGTAAGTTTGTAGCCCTTTGACCAGTCTCTCCCTATTTCCGCCTCCCCACGGTCCCATGGGTGTCCATGCTACTCTACTGTCTGTTTCTCTGAGCTTGGCTTTTTGAGATTCCACATATAAGTGATATTATGTGGAGATATCTCTCTGAGATCTTGTTTTCATTTCCTTTGGATATACCCCAGAAGTGGGATTGCTGGATCATACGGTAGTTCTATTTTTAATTTTTTGTGGACCCTCCATAGTGTTTCCGTAGTGGTTGTACCAGTTTACATTCCCATCAACAGTGCACAAGGATCCCTTTTCTCAGTAGAACTACCACATGACCCAGCAATCCCACTACTGGGCCTATACCCTGAGAAAACCATAATTCAAAAGGAGACATGCGGGCTTCCCTGGTGGTGCAGTGGTTAAGAATCCGCCTGCCAATGCAGGGGACATGGGTTCGAGCCCTGGTCCAGGAAGATCCCACATGCCACGGAGCAACTAAGACCATGCGCCACAACTACTGAGCCTGTGCTCTAGAGCTTGTGAGCTACAACTACTGAGCCTGCATGCTGCAACTACTGAGCCCACATCTTGCAACTACTGAAGCCTGTATGCCTAGAGCCCATGCTCTGCAACAAGAGAAGCCACCGCAATGAGAAGCACGTGCACCGTAACCAAGAGTAGCCCCCGCTCGCCGCAACTAGAGAAAGCCTGCACGCAGCAACGAAGACCCAACACAGCCAAGAATAATAAAATAAATTTTAAAAAAGATCCTGCTGTGATTTACGTCAAAGAGTGTTCTGCCTATGTTCTTCTCTAAGAGTTTTATAGTGTCCGGCCTTACATTTAGGTCTTTGATCCATTTTGAGTTTTTGGGCACAATTGACTTCTGTATGTTGATTTTGTATCCTGCAACTTTGCTGAATTTGTTGATTAGTTTTGACAGTTCTAGGATTTTCTGAGTCTTTAGGATTTCCTATATATAAGATCATGTCATCTGCAAACAAAGAGAGTTTCACTTCTTCTCTTCCAATTTGGATGCCTTTTATTTATTTATCTTGCCTAATTGCTCTGGCTAGAACTTCCAGAACTATGTTGAATAGCAGTGGTGAGAGTGGCCATGCTTGTCTTGTTACTGATCTTAGAGGAAAAGCTTTCAACCTTTCACCATTGAGTATGATGTTAGCTGTGGGCTTGCCATAAATTGCCTTTATTATGTTTAGATACGTTCCTTCTATACCCAATCTGTTGAACAATTTTTATCATGAAGAGGATGGTGTATATTGTCAAATGCTTTTTCTGCATCTACTGAGATGATCATATAATTTTTATCATCTTTTTTTCTAAATAAATACACCACAATAAATGTGGGGTATCACAGTTATTGATTTTTGTATGTTGCACCATCCTTACAACCCAGGGATGAATCCCACTTGATCATGGTGTATGGTCCTTTTGATGTGCTGTGGAATTTGGTTTGCTAATATTTTGTTGAGAATATTGGCCTGTAGTTCTCTTTTCTTTTAGTATTCTTATCTGGCTTTGGTATCAGGGTAATGCTGGTCTCATAAAATGAAATAGGGAGTTGTAAGGATAGGTTTTTAAAGGAGATATTAGGTCCATTGGACTTGTGAGCTAATAACGCTTCACCAGCCTTTCCTTTTCTTTCTTAGTTTGAACACAGACCACATACCTGGCAGTTGGAGAAGTCCAGGGAACATAAAGATGAAGAAGACCCAATTTCTATGTTTGAGGAGCTCTCTGTGTGTGGTTGGGGTGAGTAAGCTATTGATGTAAATGATAATTATGACATGATGTACAAACGCATATAAGACGATGGTCAAAGCAGGGCCCCTCCAATCTGGTGACCCTGAATGTCTTCAATCCCAGTCACTTCTGTCTTCCACCTTCCTTTGCTATTTAGTTTTCTGGTCTATGAGGTGTTTACCTTGTTTTTTTGAGTACAACTGCGTCATATTTTCTTATTTTGTCTTTTCATTGTTGGTATTTAGTGCATGGAGGTGCTAGTGAGTTCTCAAAGTGAATTCTCATGGCATCTGCATCAGAATACATTGCTGCTGCTGCTGCTGCTACTAAGATTTACTGAGAGGTTCCCGTGTGTCAGGCTCTGCGCAAAGCGCCCTACTTGCGTTCTCTGGACATAGCCCACCTAGCAACACTTTTGCAAATTCTGAGTTTATGGATGACAAAACTAAGGCTTAGAAAGGCTACAGCTGACTTGCCTTTGCTTACATCATTAGCAACTCTTAGAGCCCGGATTTGAACCTGTGTTTGAGATTAATACCTAGAGAGTTATCCTTCACCCTGGATGGCTTCTGATAGTGCCCTCCTCAAAGCTGCCCTTCTGTGCACTTGGGTTTACTGTCTGGAGAGGAAGGATGCTGTTCCTTTTGAAGGTAACTTGCCTTCATCTAAATAACATTCTCTCTGCAAGCATACTATTTCTCCTAGAAAACAACCTTCTGAATCTTACAACACCCTGGGTGACAGGGAGAAACACGAATCCCCACTCGTTAGGGATGTGCCTCCTTGTTCTGGAGCAAACCCTTTCTTCCCATCCCTACTTCTCATCCAGTTCCATTACCATTTACATCACCTGGTTTCCCAGGACCCCTCCCCCAACACACACACATACACACACACTGTGACAAAAGGCCTCTTTGGTTCAGGGAGTCACGGCAGGGGTGAAACCGCACTGTAATGTACAAGATTTGGGGAAGTGAAGAGTCGGTAGATGCCAGAATCCAGTTCCTCCTGATCAGTTCTTGCCTTGAAGTTGAACCTATGAACGGCTTCCACGTCTGAACGAGCCCTGACGGGGACGGGACAGTCAAAGCTTTCCCACTCCTGTCAGCAGCATCCTGCTTCTGACAGGACCCCTGTACTGTTCTGGGACTCAGGTGGGCCTCCAACGAGACCTGGCCCCCAGAGCTCTGGGTACACAGGTAGTACCCCTGGGAGAGTATTCTCCCGTGTATACTCTCCTCTCCCCAGACTACTTTGGTCCAGACTATAGAGCAGGCTTCTGCCCCGAGTCCCACACCACAGTTTGATTTGTTGTCTCTCTCATACTCCAGATCCATGGCTCCCCCATCCCCTTTGCCCTGCCTCCCCCAGTCGGGGTCCTGTTCTGAAGCCTCATGCAGCGGGTGTGTATTTTGTTTTTTCTGTCTTGCTCCTTCCCGCCTAGCTCCACTGGGGCTGCTTTCTACACCCAGCCCCCAGGATGGGTCTTGTTGCCCGTGGCGGACGCTTGGGTATTGGTCACCAGCCTAAATCCACCTTCCAGCCGCTCCTCCCTCCTGTTCAAGGCGACAGGGAGGGATCTATGAGCAGTGCTTGCTTGGCTTATAATACCCTGCCTGTCGGTTCTTGCCGCTCTGCACATCACCACGTTTCTTCAATCATTTGGGCACCACTACCTGCTTCAGAAGCCCTGCTCACTTGACGGAATTAATTTCAGAGTGAATTTGACTCTAGGGGCTGTGCCTCTCACATGCTTGATGGGTGAATTTCACGACTGAGTTATAGAATTAGAGGCTTAATCTCACCACCACCCCAAGCCCCAACACAAAATGGTTGAATAGAACTTCGATTTTTCGTAGAGGAAAAGGAAATCTGGAATATGAACCGTGTCCTGACCCCCAGGTTCCCGGCATTCATCCTTCTGTTCGTACTGCTGGTGGGGTATGTGTCTGTGTGTGGAATGATTCTGGGGACCTTTGTAAATAGCTTGGGAAGAATTGCAGGCTGCACTTAAAGGGGAGTCTGAAGGCTAGCTGGCCTGGGCGGGGCTGGGTGGTAGGTGAGGAAAGTCATTTTACCGACGTTGGCAGTAACTTGTTCTCTTTCCAGGGCAGAGGGATGATGGCTGTTGGCATGGGGACAGTCCTTTATTGCTGCTTCCCAAGGAACAGAAAAACAGTGGCCATAGAGTAGATAGGACAAAATGTGAATTATTTCAGTAGAGGATCTGATGGATTGATTTAATCTTATTTTTGAGGAATGCTCATTCCTTTAAGGCAAGAGGTAGCACACAGTAATTAACTAATGGGGTTATCTGAGGTCTTATTTGCAGAGCCAAAAATTAGTATGGAAGAAAAGATATTCTCTCCTACCTTAGCCAGAAACTCACATTGCTTCATCTGAGGTTTGGGTAGGTATTTGAAATGAATGGTCAAGGGATAGCACAAGGAAGAAAGTTTTGCTTATATTGGTCACTTGTTCCAAACTCTGTTTTAAGAAATGCATTTAATTCCCCACCGTAATGGTTGTGAATATCTGTCCTTCTTCAAAGACATTTTACAAATGTCTGGGTGGATTTTTTTTTTTTTTTAGCGCTCAACCTAAAACTTTATTGCACACTGACAAGATAATCAGATATATTTTAAACGCTTAATAGGAACAACTAACAAAAATATTGAAACCAAATACAGGGGTTAGAGAGAAAAATATCATTGCTTACTAAAAATATTTAAAATAAATACTGCTATAAAGAACACAAAAAGCATTTTTTTTTTATCACGTCACTAAGAAGCCCGAGTGGATTTTTGATGGTTAATGTAAGTATGTTACAATCTACAAACACTTCTTTCTAATAATAGTCTAATGGAAAAAGCAAAGGACTACTATAAAGCAGATTACACAGTGTTTGGTACACAGAAAATGATCAATAAAGGTTAGTTATTATTATTGTCAGATATGTCCACTACATGTATAACTTTCGGCAGCCCACAGAACTCTCTCACACATGAGAGTGGCTTGCCTCCATCCTGGGGTTATAGCAATAATGAATGAAGATAATTAAAAATGCTTTGAAAAATCGAAAGCGACAGTCCAAGGCAAGACACCGTCATTTCCCGTATTTCCCAACAGGCTTCTGAACTGCTTTATCATTAGCTGGTGTGTGCTCCTGGCATGCGAAGTGGTTTTATTATTCACTGAAATCAATGTCGTAAAGTCAGAAAACCCTAGTGCATGTGATGGGAGACATACTCCACACCAATGCCCAATACAAGGGAATGCTGGCTTTCTCCAGTTGTTTTTTTTTTTTAAATCATAGGGTGACTTCCACCAATATGGACAACTGGCTGTGGGCTACCTCTGGTCCTTCATCTCCTTAATTAGCCTGGCCTGGTGGAGAAGAGTACTTCCACATTGGCCTCAGGAAACAGCGCTTTCGGAGGGTTACCTGTAGGTTGTATCAACACTCAGGTTGGCTGCAGCTAACTCTGATGGAGGTATCCACGCAGGTAGTGTGTTCCCAGCAACCCATTTTGTCCACTCAAATAAACCAGGCTCTACGCGGATCTTCAAGTGATTTTCTTGTTGTAAACCTTAGAGGGAAAATAAAATGAAGATGAAGGAAGTATTACTATGTTCTCAGTGGAAAAGTAAATTAGAGGCCAAATTGTTACAGAAATGCTCATAAACCTTCCATTCTCTTTCCTAGCAGATGCTATATATAGCTTAAGGAAGTAAAGTATGCAGGTTTGGACAAGAGTTTTTAATTTTTGTGTTATAAGCACGTGAGTTTATTCTGGTCACATCACCAGGATGTATGCTGGCTTTAAATGGTATCTGATTAAAGAAAAAGTCATTATCCGTATAATTTATTACAGTTCTGTGACTACTATAATTCCTTTCTAAAGTAAGTTCCAAGATGTTCTTACCAAGAAACTTCAGAAATTCTCCGCATCCACTGTTTTACAATAGCTTACATTATATTTGCGTATCATAGAGATAGTTCATTTTCTCTACTAGAAAATCCAGTGTTGAATATTTACCAATGCCAGTGCACAAGTCCTGTGTTTTGTGATTGTGTAACTGTCCTCAGAGTGGGAACTGTCCCTGTTTAACTCTTTGTATTGCATTTAGCCAACAGTTTTTCCTTGCAAATGTGATAGAGAATGCGTTTGAATATATAGATGCATTCTGGCTTAAGGTTAACGAACAGAAGTCTCAAACGTAGTGTACTTTCCTTGTTGACTCAGCTTTTTCTGGCTTGTCTGTTTGGCATAAGTAAACAGTCAACCCTGTTTCTTCTAGTTTTCCTTCCAGTGAAATGAGAATGGAGATTCCTGTAACACAAGCTTCCACGGATTTTAGGGTAAGAGCTGAATATCTTCATAACAATGGTACGTTTGAACTTCTTCCAATTACCTAAAGAAACAAGGGTGATTAAGATTTACAGACACCTAGGAGCACCGTTCCCTGTCGTAAAGAGGCAAACAGAGCAGAGTGGGAGGAAACAAAGAAAAAAACAAAACAAAAAAGGATCACGCTTTGTAGGCTCTAAATTACTGCCAGAGAACAATATTTTACAAGCCTCTAATTCATCGAAGAGAGCTTTACATTTTCAAGAAAAACATGATTTGTGTATTCTCTTGATCTCACTTCCGCTGCCAGAGTATGATTTGGGGACTTTTGCAAAGTCATCTTCCAAAAGAAAGAATCATTGCTCAACATTTCAAATTCAAAGCTTTCAACTGGCTAATGTCCCCTGAGTAGGATAATTTGTGTCAGGTTGCCTGGAGACGGAGGGATGGGCTAGCTGACCTTTATCCAGTCTCACCTTTCAAGATGTTGTACGCAGTCTGGACACAGCGCAGGGACGGGGAGCAGTAGACGTGGTCAATGATGGTGTTACTCTCTAATAAGGCTTCACCTGCGAAGGAAACCAGAGAAGAATCCATCCGATGATTTACGAAGCCTCAACTTGACTCTCAGTGTCGGAGAGGGTGCCAGACAGACCCTGCAAACCTCTGTTTCCAGGTGGGCGCTCACATAGGGCCAGCAGTTTCAGTCTCATTTTCAACAACTCTCCTGACCAGTGTTTCTGTGAAAGACCAAGGGATACACCCTTCTTGTCTATTTTCTTTCTGTCTCTCTGGTCCTAACAAGCAGTAAAATGCCCGTTTTTCTCTCATGGATAAAGTCTGAATGCCTTAACATGGCGGTCAAAGTCTTCCATGAACTTGTCTGTCTCCATCCCGCCAGCCTTGTCTCCCGCCCTGGTCACAGCTGATGCTCTAGAAACAAGACGGCTTGTTTCCTCTGCACCGTGGACGCTGCTTCTCATGTCTATGACTTGGTGTTGATCCTCCCACTGAGATGCTGTCCCACCTTCCTACTAACTCCTACTCTAGTCTCCTCTTATGTCTTCTTTTGTGCTCCCATGATACTTTGTACATAGTTCTATTCTTGAGTAACAAGAATACTCTATATTATTTATCCACTTACAAGCTTCGCCGAGGGTGGGGACTCACGCTTAGGTCTCCAGTACCTAGCATGGTGCCTTGCACAAGGTAAGTGATCAATTGACGCGTGTTAAATGATTGAACAGGACAAGGCTGCTGCTGGCTCTGTGTGGCAGGTATGGACCTAGACCTGCAAAGAACTGAGCATCTTGGAGACTGGTGGGCCTCTATATTTTCAGCCACTCCTGGGTTGCCTTCTCATCCTTGCGCTAGAAGCTGACCTGTCTGCCGCACCAAGCCTGACCTTGCCCCATCACTGGACCATCTGCCCCTTGATAGGGATCACACCTTGTTCACTTTGGCAAACCAACCCAGTGCCCTGGACCTAATGGTTACATAATAAATCCCTTTTGAATTGAGGAAATATAGTACTTGTAGGAAAGCCCTAGGCAGCATTCTGGCATCCCCACTGGAGCCAGTCTTTGGAAGAAGTAGCCAGGAAAGGCTGTGTGATCACGCCAGGACACTCACCCACGAGTCTTGCTTGCATACATCCGAACACGGTGATTGGAGCATCTTTCTCGTAATCTCGGAAACCGCCGCTCCGCTGAGGTAAGCTATGAGGCATGTTCAGGTTAGTGCGTACGTAGCGACCTGGAAAGAAAAGTCAGGCCAAGGCGACGTGAGTTTCCTATCTCCTTAGGGCTTCCACTGCTGGTCCTGCCAGCCCCTCCACTTCCATTCCTTTTTGGCCACAGAGACTGAACTGAGCTCTCTAGAAAATATTGAAGTTGACCTCCTCCTTTAGTACTGTGTCCTGGAATCCACGCTTCCCTTCCGCTGACGAAAGTGACAAGAGATAGTTTTTAAGGGCAAGTAACAACCGGACACTCTAAAGCAGGTAGGACTCTCTGAGGTGCAAGCCTCCCTCTCTTAAACATGCCACCCAAATGAAAATGGAACCAAAATGAGCCAGGGTGACTTACTAGAGGGAGGTCTGGTCATGGAATCAAGACACCTGTCTCTGCCTCTAACTTTGCCATGTGGCTGTGGGGCAAGACATCTGCCTTTTTTGGTCCATGGTGTCCCAGTTTATAGAATGGGGGTAAGAACACTTCTCTCTCCCCTAACACTCCAGACAATCCGGAAGGACTTACAATGTAACAGATGACAGGCATTTCATAAATGACTCCATCTAGATAAAAGTAGCTTGACTCTGCCCCCTAGAGGCCGTGATAGGTATGCCAATGCTGAACAGGCCCACCAATTACTGACCTTTGGCGTCGAAGCACTGGGATAGCCAGTACTTCCCAAAAACAACATCCATCCTCTCACCGTGCCGACACACAAAGAGGCATCTCTTCTGAGGGCCAGGCTGGCCGCTGATCCTCAGAGGCTGCAGAGAAAGAAAGGCTATATAAGTGGGGACACACACATAGACACGTCTCAGAGCTAGCTGGGTGTCAGGTAAGCTGCGCTCTAGAACGAGTTTCACTAATGTTCGAGTGGGATAAGTCCCTTAACTGCCTCGGATTTAGGCTGGCCTATCTATAAGATGGGGGTGGTAAGCCTCATGTACGGACCTCGCAAGTTATTTTGAGGCTCAGATGAGTTGCACTGCAGGTGCTTTGCAAAATAAGAAGGGCTATGAAAATGGTTTTATTGTTACTGCTGCTGCTGTTGGTAGGATTAGTATCTGGCCAATACTGAAACACGAAGACCACCTGAGTTACAGCTCACGGGCAAAACTAGCCAGGATGGAGAGACGGCCATGTAGCGGGACAGCTTCTTCCCCTAACGAGATGCTCCACCAACTTCTTCAGGGAGCGAGGACTTTTATTACCACAAATACATCTGCCGCATCTCCACCGTGTGGTGGTCCGAAGGCTACTCCGGCCAGGAGGTCCCGCTTTGCCCATTCTAATAGCAGGTTAGGCTCTGTGGTCTCGCTGCACGCAAGACGGTGTTCCCAGAAGTGGCTCGGGGAGGGCAGTTGCTACCTCTGGGTGATGAAATCGGCAAGTCTAGTCAAAGGCTTGTCCAAACGGCTCTGGTTTCTATAACTACTGCGTGCATCCTTACAGATGTTTCTATATTCCTTCTTTCTGATGGAGTCAGCTGTTCCCAGCTTCCTCAGGGCTGCCAGCTCCTACTGGCTTCACATTTGCCAATACAGTACATACACTTTACAAACTCCTCCATTCTGTACCCTTTCTGGCATATATCGGACATACACTGAGCGTTCACTAGGTGCCAGGAACTGTGCTAAGAACCATATCCTTATTTCCTTTCATCTTCACAATGGCCTGTAAAATAGATTAGATACAGTTGACCCTTGAACAACTTGGGTTTGAACCATGCAGGTCCAACTAATACATAGATTTTTTTTTCCCCAAAAGTAAATACTACGATAAAATCTGCAGTGTGTTGAGTCTGAGGATGCAGACCCGTGGATCTGTAGGAAGCAAACTGGGTAGGTGGAAGGCCAGCTGTAAGTTGCAAGTGGATGTTCCACTGTACGGAGCATGGAGGGTCGGCATTCCTAACCCCTGCGTTGTTCAAGGCTCAACCGCGTCACTACTTTACAGATAACATATCATCCTCTCTGCAGAGCAGCCTTCCTCACCAGCCTAGACCCAGACGCTGGTAGTCATTGTCAGCACCACCCATCTGACTCTTCCTAAGCCTTAAATTTTTATATATCTTTTAGGCTCTTGTGCCCTGAGAGATAGGTAACCCTTTGGGGGCAGCAAGGGCAAGGTTGCATCCTTAGTAAAAAGGTGCTCAGTGAATCCTGAGCAGAGTTGAGGAGGCGGCCCTGACAGTCAACCTTACCTGGGTGGGCTGGCAGATGACGGTCAGGGGCGTCGTATCCCCCAGGCCCTGGTCCTCATACTGCCGCCTCTCCAAGATGCCATCCCCAAATGAGAGCGCGTTGGAAGATGATGTATTTAAGATCGAGTAAGAACTGCAGAGGGAAGACAAGGAAGACGTTAACTGCTTTGGCCAGAAGTCACCAGCACTTCACCCCTGGGCTCAACGGGACTGTGGGAATGAGTAGGAGACACTCCCTGGGGCGGTGCAATGGCTGGGAAAGCTGAGCAGGGGGCATCCCATGCCTGCAGAGGAACATCTTTTTAAAAAATTGCTTATTGAAGTATAATTAACTAACAATATCATATTAGTTTCAAGTGTACGACATAGCCATTTGATATTTTTATAAGGAACATCCTGTTTTATACTGAAGTCTTGCAGTTAATAAATTAGTGGTAGATGGATTTCTGTACTTGGAACAGATGCGTTCATCCCTGTGGGCAGGGATGGGGCCTGTGATTCTGTGCTTATTAGGATGCCACAGGCGTGGCTGGCACCCAAAGCATGCTGCAGAATAATGAGGTATCAATTTTGTACCATTGTCTCCAGCTCTTTTTCTGGCTCCAAGAAATAAACAATTCCTGTTGCCTTTAATCTTTTCCATGGTGATTTCCATCTGAACTGACAAATAAGAGGGAGGATTTTGACCGTCTCTACCACTTTGCCTGTGGCTCCTAATGGTCAAGGAAACCTTTGCCCATTACCCCCTACTCTACCTCCTTCAGTTTCCAAACCCCTCCCCCATCTCAATCATACCTCCAACAAGATGATTAAATACAGCATTTTTCCAGAGGAGACCATTCTCACCAGATGTGTAGAGCTTTGAGCCAAGAGCTCTCATTTCTGGATGTAACACTGTAACTACAGAAGCCCCAAAAGAGGTCTTGCTGAAAGACAGGCAGCAAATCATGCTGTGTTTAAATTATTTTGATTAGTAAGGCCTCCAAAAAGCTTTATCTAATAAACACTGCAATTCAAATATGGTTGTTAGGCAAATCCAACAGACATCACTGGGCAGCGTCAAGGGAGAGCATTTAAATTTTAGATTTCTTGCTTCTTTACAAATAGGGTAAAGTTCCATATGTATAAAAGAACACTGAATCTAAAATAGCCATTAGCTTTATGGTTATTTTTTAATATTTTGGGGTTATTTCTAAGGAAATCTTGTACCATTCACACAGTCTAATAGGCTGGTTGCTTTCCTTTATTTTAAACCGAGACCCTCCCAAACATCACACCGTTAAAGAAAATTCATTTTCACTGATTCATCACAGCTTCAGCGCCCGAGATGTCTGGATATATGGAATCATCCTGACATCTTACTTGTACATGTTCCCTAATTTCTTTACTTTATTACAGCTGTGAAGACACTGCTAGAATCCCTCCTCTCTCTCCTTCAGCTCAGCCGGCAGCGAGACTGCCAGCCTCCTTCTCTTCTCAACTGTCACTGTCATCAAAGCCCCCGACTCACTGAGGCAGTTTGGGGCTGTCAGTTCCAGTAAGACAATAGTCAGATGCTTCGTGTTGAGCGCAGAGTAGGGAGAAAGCTGCACCTGACGCCCGGCACATCTTCTCAAGCATCGGAGAGACACTGGCACCTCCCTAGGACACCTCAGGGCTGTGTGTCAGCCGAGAAGGACCGGCCAGCCTACCCCAATTTAGAGGACACGGCGGGACTTGCACCAATTGGTACATATCTGGAGGTGCTCAGAACCCGGCAGGGTGCTCTAATAAGGGTGGTAGGAAAATATTTCCTTAGGAGGGACTCGGAAAACTGAGGACGGGGGAGGAAGAGTTGTGAAGGGCTGCTGACCCCAAGTCCCCACTTGTTGGTTGCTTGAATCCCCTCTGCAACTTCCCATCAAGTCGGCCACGTCATGCTTGAGGACCCTGTGGCTCTCCCTCCCCCAGGCTACCTGTCATTAGGGGTGAAACAAGGCTGTCTTACAGCAGCTGGGCTCTGCCTCGCTGAGTCATTTCCACTTCTGGGGTTAATTAGGAAAGTGCAGTTCTTCTATAGGATCGCTTTTGTGGAAGAGACATTTGATTTGACAAGCATGTAAGAGAGGACTAGAAAAGACAAGTTAGAAAAAGAAAATAACCGTAAAGCTAATGGCTCTTGTAGATTCAGTGCTGTTTTATACACGGCCCTGATCCACATAAAGCTAAGTCCTTTACAGCAGTGTTCACACACGCCTCTACGGGAAAGGCAATTATCATCTCCATCTCATAGATTAGCAAACTGAGGCTCAGAGACGTCATGTTAGTTGGCCAAGGTCACACAGCTGGTGAGTGGGAGAGTCAGGATTTGAATCTAAGACTACTGGAGTAAAAACTCAAATTCTTAATTACAGTGTCCTAACAAACACCTAGTATATTAGTATTTCCCCCACTCTCAGCTGGGTTGGCTGTAGCAGCTGATAGTGAAATTTCAGACATGGTTCCCAGGGAAATAACATCACTAGTAATCTCTCCAAATAAAGGGAGATGACACACAGACCTCCCTGGGATCCATGGACTGAGGTCACTGAGGATCCCCCCCCAATTTCAGCAGAGCTCTAACTTGGGCAAGAGTGGGTTTAGATGCAGAGATCTGAACCGGGTCAGCAGAACTTCTCCCACATACTCTTCCCACAGGGACCCCTACTTTTAAGAATGTGATCTGGGAGCTGTATATCATCAAATAATCTTTTGATTCTCCGTTTCTTCACATATATTATGCTTTTTTTTTTTTTTTTTTTTTTTTTACAGGGATAAAACGGTGACTTTGGAAACCCAACTTAGAAACATTTCTGAAAAAGCAAAGGTCCGGGGGGACTTTCCTGGTGGTCCAGTGGCTGAGACTCTGTGCTCCCAATGCAGGGGGGCCCGGGTTCAATCCCCGGTCAGGGAGCTAGATCCCACGTGTCATAACTAAGACCTGGCACAGCCAAATAAATACATAAATATTAAAAAAAAAAAAAGTAAAGGTCTCGGGAACACGAGGCAGCTTTGACCTTCCAATTTGTGCCCCCAAATGCTGGATGTTCCTTGGGTGGGGACGGGGAAGGAAGAGGAAGGTTTGCTGGGGAGGCGGTTATGAAGGAAGAAGATATTCCTTCCCATCCCTGGGTTTGTGGTTTATTGGCTTGCTGCTAACCAGGGTAGGGGACTGTCTTTTCTTTTCTTCCTCCAGGCAAAACACTCACTGAAATTGCCTGTCTCTGTTATTACTGTCATAAAAGAGAAGCAGTGTTACACACCATGCAGCTGGTGCTCAGAGCTTCCGGCTCTCAGCCACGTTGGCACATGGCAAGAACAAGAGGGAGGAAAAACAAACCAGCACGCACACCCTGGCCAGATGCCCGCGTGCACCAGGGAAGGGCTGGCTTTGAACTCCTCCGATTAAGAAACATAAAAGAGGAACAAAAGGCACCTCTCTCTCAGGACAAAGCTGGTCATGCAGCACAGGTCACTCTCAACGTGGGACCAGGTTGCTTTGGGGGCAAAGCAGGAGTGAGGGATGGGTGGAACGCTATCACTCTCCAGAAAACTTGGGTGGGGGAGGGACCGCTTGCCTTTCTAAGGCTCTGGCGGTTGCCCATTGCCACAGAAATGGTCTCTGTCATCTAGGCATTCACATGCCAAGTCTCAGGACTTGCTCGGGGTAACCTCACGGTGAGTGGCGGTTCGGTTTCCTGACCCTTGCAAATCCTTTCACTACTGGTCTGGCTGGCATAGTGGGAACCTGTCCTGCTTCTCTGGGGAGTCAGACCCCTCCGTGCAATGACCCAAGAAAGAGTGGACAGAAGCCCCAAAGCCATAAAGACTCAGTGCTGGGATGACCCACACTGAGGCCAGAAGAGATGGTCCCCCAAGCAGCCTCAGTTTAGTCTCCAGTCAGGAACTCAGACAGATGTTACATCCAATGGGGGCAGGCAGAGCAAAGCAGGGCAAGCCATCTCCCATTCTTCTCATGCCCCAGCTCCGCCCTTCCCTGAAAGTCTGGAACCAATAGGGCTTTCTTCCCCCTCGGACTTCATTTACTGGCACTGCTGCCCTGCCCGTCCAGGATCAATCAAGTCCGTTTCCCCGCCACCTCCTCAAACTCCACAGTGTTCTTTGAAAAGCAGCAGACAAAGAACTTAGCATCTGCTCACCCATGAAATATCCAGGTGCTGCACTCGTCAGCCTTGGTGATGTAGTTCTCAGGCAGGAGTCCGGAGCAGCCTGTGGTTAGGGACGTGCCGTAGATCCAGCCCTCGCTGGTGCTGGTCTGCTCCATGGGCGACATGAAGATGAAGTCCCCAGGGACCAGCTCCAGCTCATCGTCGTTCTGCGGGGTGTAGGGGTAGATCACCTGTAACGTCTGAAAAAGGAGGAGAGGGATGCGTGAGGCCCACATCTGACCCATGCTTCTGAGCGCCTCCAGGGCCGGTCTGTGTGCTCTGCTCTAACAGGGCACACGTCCAGAAGCTGACATTGACAGGTGCCCCTGGGGTCTGCAGGCTCTGAGGAGATCTGGATTCAGATCAGAAGGCGTTTCTTCTCTTTTCAGGGTACTGTGAGTATGTGCTGGCGCTCCTGGCTGTCTCCAGACTTTCCTTCAGGCATGTCTTTGCTTCAAAAGATACGGTTTTTAGAAATTCATCTGAAAACCTGTAGGCTCTCCGGTAAACTTCTGTACAAACGGGGTTGGACCTAGTTTTCTCTGCTCCGTCTGCCGGGGTAGGTGCCATAATAGACCCTGGAAATGCAACTCACGGGAAGGGAGTCTTCCATGCAGATGTCACCGATGCCCAGATGGAGACTCCCCTAGGAAGGCTTTGGGAATGAAGTGTTCTCCCTTCCATGTAACTCAGCGGCTTAAACAAGACATGGTCCCTGCCTTCAAGAAGCTTTCTTTAGGGCTTCCCTGGTGGTGCAGTGGTTAAGAATCCTCCTGCCAATGCAGGGGGCACGGGTTCGAGCCCTGGTCCAGGAAGATCCCACATGCCGCGGAGCAACTAAGCCCGTGCGCCACAACTACTGAGCCCACGTGCCACAACTACTGAAGCCTGTGCGCCTAGAGCCCCTGTTCTGCAAGAGAAGCCACTGCAGTGAGAAGCCCGCGCACTGCAACGAAGACCCAATGCAGCCAAAAATAAAATAAATAAAATAATTTAAAAAAAAAAAGCTTTCTTTAAACCTCCATTTTTAACAAAGGCCTAGAAAGAAAAATATCTTTCGCAGCCATCAGTGTGTCATGTCTGTAACCAGCTTTTGTCAGTGAACAGATGGAGACCACGTGTTCCTTCTTTGGGCTCAGAAAAAGCCCCCAGGGCCAACCTCAGGCTATGCCACTTGGCTGATTTATTCCACTTTTTGTCTCCTTTTCTGGTATGTAGAAACATCACAGGCATAGGCATGAAGATGCTTTGGAAAACATTTCTTTTACTCCATTTTTGTTAACAGCAGGAGACCTCAATAGTAAGGAAAATATTTTCTGTGTTTCACGAGGGCTAAGAGGGGCTGTTCTATCCGCTCTTCCTTTGATCTTGAAGCTACCAGTGGCAGGCAAAATATTCTGGTTCCCACGTACAGGTTTTTAACTTTGGCCTCTGTTTTCTCATCTGTCAAATGATACCCGGACTATAAAAGTTAAATGAGACAACCTAAGAAAACTCCTGAGGCCTCTGGTACACAGAAGGAGCATAATTATTTCTATGACCCATGATGGCTGGCTTTCAAGGGGTTACCTTTCCGTCTAGCTGATGCTGACCCCTGAATCCTGTGCTGGGTAGGCTTGTGAGCTCATCAGCTCACTGGGGTCAAGGTGATACATCAGAGCATGTCAATAAAGAATTTCTTTCTGGCAGTTGCTAATGAGAGGAGCCAGTAAAAATATGATTTTCCCCCCAGAGAATGAACACGATAATGTACAGAACTTGACTACCTGCTCCACTGGATTTCTGATGTCCCCTTCAGCCCTAGATCTTCTTGCATCCCATCGCCTTCCCACTCCTCTGCCACATACTCACTCAAACCATGTTTCCACACTAACCAGGAAGGTTTTTTTTTGCTGGGTTGTTAAAAGAGCTTAAAGAAAACAAATCTTAAATCTATAGGCTAGGTATGTGCTGAGACACCAAAAGGAACATTCCTTTTCCTGGAACAGGGTGGAGAGAGGCACCAAGTCACAGGGAACAAGTCTAAACTCAACTCAGGTTCCTCAGACACTCAAGTGCAGCATAGTCCTGGCTAATGATGCCTTTGACTTGGCAGAAGTGTCTCTTCTTTGAGAACCTTAAAAATGACTTGGGAGAACTCATTCCTCCTTTCACTTGGGGGCGCTGGGCTAAGTGTTCTAGCTCTAGGCGATCTCCAGGGAGATCGAGGCACAGAAAGGAGCAGAGGGGACATCGTGTCCTGGGCAGAGGGTAGTTGGACAATAAGGAGCTTTGATTTATCGAATAATCAATAAGAAAACCATCAAGGTATTGCGGCAAATCTCAAATTATAACCGGTGCCCAGGTCCCCATAGCCCTTTCCCACTTACCAAAAGCGTGTGCAGAAGTCAGCCCAAGTTTGGGGGATCTCAGCTCACGTGCCTAGTTTTGTCCTATGTGATACTCTTTTATGTTTAGCATCTACTTGTAAGCACTCTTGAGTCTGTCTCAAGTATGTTTTCTCTCCCTTCCTACTTGGGGACTAAGCTCAAAGTTTGCTGACTGACATCTTTGGGAAGGGCAGATACAGCCCCAGGTGATGACAGGAACTGACCCTCTTTGCCTCTGAAGCCCTTTTTACTCTCAGTAACAATAACAGCTGTGGCAATTTTGTCGTTGTCGCTATGCCCACTCTGTGCTGGCTCTTACGGTAGGACCTTTCCATATGTCCTCTAGTTCATGCGACAGTCCAGCAAAATATTGTCGGCATTCTGCACACGAGAGAACTAAGGACTGGATTATTTTCTAGAAGTTGTAAAAGCGAATCTAACCACCGCTAAAGTGAGGGGGCCAGGATTTGAAGCCGTGTGTGCCCAACTCCAGAATTTATGCTTTTTCTGTAACTCTGTCCTTCCTCTAGATTTCTAGTGCTTGACACATAAAACGGGCATGGCACACTGGGATCGCTAACGTGGAAGAGATGGTGTGAAGTACAAGCAAGCATTTGCAAGCCCACATCAAGTGAGCATCTGAACAGAAGAGGGGTGAGACCCCAGAGGGTTCCAAAGCATCACTTGCTGAGTGTCCTTGCCTAAACCACTGGCCTTCTCCGGACATCTGTCACCTCACTGGACCAGTTAATCCATCCTGCCTCCTGGGCACAGGAGGAGGAGAAAGGCAAGTAGAGGTTTACATATGCAGGAGGGCACAGCTAAAGCCAGATGACCTCGGACGGAGAACTTTATCAGGAGGAACAGTAATAAATGAGCTTTTACAAATAAGAGATAAAAGAGGCCACGTTATTTTTAGAAAATAATTCATGTGGGCGCTAGCTGCCTCTTTCCCTCCGTGCCAGTTGAGCAGAATGTGGGTCAGGCAGAAAAGCAATTACCCTCTGAGTTAACTGGAGGGCAGTGTTGATTAGAAGATATTCCTCGGAAAATTCCATCGCCACCTTCCTTCTCTTAGAAAGGTGACTTCTCACCGTCCATTGGCATGCCACCCTTGACTTTTTTTTCTCTGCCCTCGGAAGGAATCCAGCCAGCCACACCTCTCTCGTTCTATTTAGGGCTCATGCTAAGCAAGTCCAGGAGATTTCAGAATCCTGAAGTAAGATTAAGCCCAGTCTCCTTGCTGTGTCTTTACAGAAACTTGCATCAAATGACTTGGAAGGAGGACATGACATTCCCATCAGCAGAGCCAGACAAACCTGTACGTCCCTGATACTCTCGGGCCCTGCGCACAGTCCTGGACCTTCGTCGTGGGTTGGCTCTTCCAAACACTTCCAAAACAACAATGAGGTCGCCTGGCCTAGACCCTGAATTTCTAACTCTTTTTCATATTTAAAAAACACACCTAAAACAGATGTTAAAAGGCTACGTAAACTAACAAAATATCAGTTCTTTTGCTGCTGAAAAACTAGGAAACGATTTACACGCATGTTTCGTAAATGTAGTTAAACTGGATGACAATTGTTGCAAACTCTGTGGTCTTTTTTTAGATGGGCTGCCCGTCTTCATTGGTCAGAACCCCTGGCATCTGGCTTCAGTTCTGGTTCTAAATTGCTCTTTAGCTTTGGACCAGCCACTGAATCCCTATGTCTCAGCTTCTCCTTCAGGAAAAAAAGGACAATAAGACTCTTCAGAGATGGCACGTGCTTGTCCTGGAAAGCAATGTCAATTCCTTCAAAAGAAGGATGCCAGGACCATGCCAATCTTTCTGCCTGTCCTGGAATCAGTTGTCCCTCTCAGGTCTCCCATGTGATACACACAAACTCTCACAATATTTGTCTGTGCTTTCATTTCATATGGACCACATTTTAAAATTCCCTGGTGGTTCAGTGATTAAGAATCCGCCTGCCAATGCAGGGGACATGGGTTCGAGCCCTGCTCCGGGAAGATCCCACATGCTGCAGAGCAACTAAGCCTGTGCGCCACAACTACTGAGCCTGTGCTCTACAGCCCGCAAGCCACAACTACTGAGCCCACACACCACAACTACTGAAGCCCGCGCGCTCTAGGGCCCGTGTGCCGCAACTACTGAGCCCGTACTGCAACTACTGAAGCCTGCGTGCTGCAACGAGAAGCCACCGCAATGAGAAGCCCGCACACCGCAACGAAGAGTAGACCCTGCTCGCCGCAACTAGAGAAAGTCCACGTGCAGCAACGAAGACCCAACAAAGCCAAAAATAAAATAAAATAAATAAAATTTTAGTATGTTCCATGGTAACTTGCATGCCACAGATACTCAGCAAATATCCGTTAGCTATGTGTTCAGGGTTTGTTTGGGGTCTTTTTTGTATTTAGGTGTTCTCCTCACCTAAGATCAGGATGGTGTCTTCTACCTGTTAATACTGTGAACTGATAGAATATTTAAAAATGTATCAACATGCTTTTCTATCTATTCTCCCATTTCATTTCTATATCATTCCAGTAAGGTTGGCAGGGCAGATAGAACAATGGGGATATTACACTTGGGACCCAGAGACAAGAGATGCAAGCTCAAAGCTTCCCAGTGAGCCGGCCAGTGCTTGGATGAAATTCCAGGCCAGATGACTCCTGGGCATTACTTCCCTTTGGTGTCCATCTCCCCACAGCAGCAAGTGCTACTGGTGCTGATGGCACCCCGGCACCCCTGGCAGAGTCAGGAGCCCCAGGGAGACATTACCTCGTGGTTAGCAAATCGGATATCCCGGGAGAATATGGTCGCCACCCAGTCGCACCCGAGTTTGACATCAATGTTCTGGGCGAGTTTCTCTAGGGTGGGCAGGTGGCTGGCTTGGAAGTGGTAAGCCAGGGTCACGTGCAGCTGCTTCTTATGAGGCTCCACGTGCACTTCTGGAAGAAGGAAGGAAAGAGGCAGCTGTTGCATCTCGATGGTGAAGACAAGGAAAAACACAGAACGGTGCCCTGATAAATCTGTTTCCCAAATAGCAGAGGACAGAGTCCCTCGGTCAGACAAAACCTGTGTCTCTCCTTCACAGCAGCGGAATAAGAGCGGGGCGGGGGAGAAAAACCCACAGTCCGAGAGAGAAGGAGCCACATGTCTGGCTTTTCTGGACCAGCTGAGAGACAATCATTTTGATTGGCAGCTGCTCCCAACAAATCCAGATGAGTGTCACTGGCCCCACCATTCAGATGAGGAAACCGAGACCTAAAGGGATGAGCTAGTTTATGTGGAAATAAGGAGCAAATTTTGTCCTCATGGGACTCCCCAGGTTATCTTGCCTTCGTTTTGAAATCAAGCCTCTTAGCTTCTGGGTGGCTCTGATGGAGAAATGAGAGGAAAAGATGGATTCTTTTCAAAGTTTAAAACAGGGTCTCTCAACATCATTTTGGACCAGATAATTCTTTGTTATGGGGGCTGTCCCGTGCATTACTGGGTGCTTAGCTGCAACCCTGGCCCCTACTCACTAGATGCCAGCAGCAGCCCCCAAGTTGTAACAACCAAAACCGACTCCAGACCTTGCCAAAGGACCTCTGGGGAGAGATGGAGCAAAAATCACTCCGATTGAAAACCACAGGTTTAAAGTAGGCAGACTGTTCTTCTAAGACACCCTAAAAACCAAACCAAAAGAAACCAGTCTACCTACACAAGGCAAGAGATTTTGTCTTTTGTCCGTCTTTCAGTGAGGGAGATTCACCTACTGTCCAAGCTCAAACACCAAAGAAGACGCAACTAGAGGGGATTTAGGGAATTCCAGAAATTAAGGGGCTTGCTCAAGTCGCACAGAGGTAGAAGAATTGTAGAAGTTGGGGCTGTGGTTTTGAGTACTTTTCTGTTATACTACATGCGTTTCTTTGGTGTAAGCCCCCCAAGGCGAGGGCTCTGTGTCCTGTTCATGGATTATAACCCCCCTACCCCCCAACCCGTGCTCAGCACCCCACGGGCTTTCAGTATTTGTTAAATGAATGAAGACACACGAATGAATCTCCTTAAACCATCAAGGATGGAGGATGACACTTCATCTACTCGCTGACGGAATCTGGGTCTGCCACACGTCTGAACACCATGACACAAGTTCTAGGGCAAAGACCTGATGGCCCGCTTCCCACACCGGGCCACCCAGTTCTCCGAGTCGCCAGCAGGGGGCCGAACCAGGGCCGAGAAGCCAGCCAAGCCCACCGGTTCTTGCAGAGAGGACTCAGATGGCTGGGGAGGCGCTGGCTCGCCCCCTTCCTGGCAGGAAAGCCTGCAAGGGCCCGCCTGCGTTTTGCTCAATATGCACTTTATGAACTGGCCGCGTCCTGGCTGAGACCTGCTTTACTCACTTGCGAATGATTTGGGTTTTGTGGCTACAACATTAGATTTGGTTCTTGTGGGAGTTTTAGTGGTTTTGACAATAGCTACTGTGGGATGAAAAGAGCCATTTCCCTGAGGTGGAGGGATGGGAACAGGAAATAATCTGCCTATGAGGCCATTTCTCTGAAATTTTATGCTCCTGTGAAGGGGGCAGGTTCCACCGAAGTCAGAGAGCAGAGACGAGTCCCTGGGGACGAAGGGGTGGAGGTGGGGCATCTAAGGAGAGCAGGCTCCCAATGCACAGAGGTGACCTAAGGGCCCGGGTTCCTCTGAGAGTAGAGACCTCACTGTGATCCTGTTCAGTGATGCTGGGCCCTCACCACACTCTTCCTAGAGTCCTGAGCCCTATTTGGGGATTTTCTGGTAGAAAAGGCCACTGAGAAATAGGCCCCGAGCTGGGGATGAAAAGAGCAGAGTGGGACACAAGCAGGTGAGGTGGAGGCCAAAGGTCAGGAGCCCAGGGAGCAAAGGGCGGGGCTGGCCAGCTGGGGCCTCTGCCAGCACTGCGTTCAACACTCAGGACCCGGGTGGGCAGCTCACGCCCTCCACTCTGATCAGGGCGATGGCCCACCGGCCCCAGCACCGTGCTCCCTCCTGCCTGCGCTCATGCCACCTGCCCTCCTGCAGGGCCCTATTCCCATCCGACGGATCAGCGTCTTCCCGGGGTGACTGTCCTTTCTTCTGTGAAGGGGGCCCCACTCCATCATCCCATGGCGGGATGATGGCCTCTCTTCTCACAGCTCTTATGACACGGTGCCTGGAGAAACCACCTCTTCTTCCCTGTTGTGTTCCTCATGGATAAACACACAGTAGGTGCCCAATAAACACCTGCTGATCCTGATTTCATTCTAAAGGGACCAAAAAGACTCCCCGCCCCCCACTGTCTGTCTGTCTCACGGCAGGCGAGGCCCTTGCGGAGCTGTCTGCACCTGCAGTCACACAGGAAGGCTTTGCAAACCTCTGCCTCCTGTCCCGTCTCGCCGCCGCCCGCCTTTAAGTCAGCACACATCCTGAGCGTCCCTCCAAACTGATTCCTTTGACGGTAAACCTCAGTTGTTAGCTTGAACTGAGACCTCCCATGCAAAGAGCAGGTGACATTATAAAGGGGTGGATAAGGGCCCTTTTGAGGCTTAGGGGCCTGTCTACTGGGCTTCAGCAAGTCGAAAGGTGTTGGCTCAGTGGATTTGATTATTACTGGATGCTAAGTGGTTCCACTCTACTCTCTGTGCTGTATGACCCCCTGAGCAAAGACCTCGGTCCACACGGAGGGGACGGGGAGACCCAGATTAACACCTGCCTGGGATGGGGGTTTGGAGGAGGAAAAGAAGGTTCCTTGGGAATTCCCTGGCGGTCCAGTGGTTAGGACTCCACGCTTTCACTGCCGAGGGCCCGGGATTCGATCCCTGGTCGGGGAACTAAGATCCTGCAAGCAGGGCAGCATGGCCAAAAAAAAAAAAAAACCACACACGGAAAAGTTCCTTATTTCTGAACAGGGAAGAGATGGTGGGGCTGCAAAGGAACACATTTGTAGTTCAATGGGAACAGTCATTTATGTACCTTCAACGTGGGTGTCAGGGAGTAGACACTGGACCTGCTCTCAAGGAGGTTAGCAGAACTGTAATTTTTTTTTTTTTTTTTTTTTTTTGCGGTATGCGGGCCTCTCACTGTTGTGGCCACTCCCGTTGCGGAGCACAGGCTCCAGATGCGCAGGCTCAGCGGCCACGGCTCACGGGCCCAGCCACTCCGCGGCATGTGGGATCTTCCCAGACCGGGGCACGAACCCATGTCCCCTGCATCGGCAGGCGGACTCTCAACCACTGCGCCACCAGGGAAGCCCTGAATATTTTTTAAAGGGGCAAGAGGTGTGGGGTCCTGCAGGAAACGGCTGTGTTCTTGGGCACGTTCTGCCCATTCCTGCAGGACCCCTCTACCTCCCGACTCCACCCTCCTCCTCCACATCATTTCCTGTCCCTTTCCTTCCTGACTTTCCAATTCCCAGGGCCCAGGGCAGGCCTGGCAGCTGGAAGCTCACCGGTTTTGGAGGCAGCCTCCGCAGCAAAGTCGGCGGCAAACTTCTTGAGGACCTCTGCGCTGTCTTCCTTCACGAAGAGGCCGATGAAGTTGGAGGAGGTATAGAGCTCCAGGGGCAGCGGGGCTGAGAACTTACATTTCCAGCGACTGACGGTGGTCTGCAGGGCTTCCCCCAAGGCGTCCACCTTGCTGTCCTCACACTGGCAGGGAAACAAGAGGCTTCGCTCAGAGACAAGGGGAGACGTCTGCCGCTACTCACCTTTGGCATCCTCTGCCCAGAGCTGGAGGCTGCTAACTGAACCGTCATTCCTGTCTGTGAGCAGGGAGAAGACCTGCAGCCTCCCAATTATCTGGAAATGGATTATCCGACCAGTCAATTAAACTGGGGCGACGGACAACCTCTCCCCTCCCTCTCTCCCTGCTCCGATGTGCTCCTCTGAGCCCCGCCAGAATGCAGTAGGGCCGGTCCAGCAGAAAGCAAGCATGAGGGACGTGCCAAGAGAGTGTACAGCACCCCCCGATAAGTCGTTGTGTGTTTTCTACAGTTTTGCATCGTTTGTGCCTCTTCTATTCCACTTACATGATCCAAAGTTGACTCTACCTCCACCCCCATGATACTTGGGAAGAATGAGGCTGCAAGAGCTGCAATATCCTCATCCTCCCCCCGCCTCCCCCGGGCACTAGAAGAAACAATGAGAGTGTCTGAAACTCTGAATGCTTTTGAGAAAGAGCCTGGATGACTAAGAGGAAATGATCATCATTTTAATTTTCAGCATGAATGGTAAAAGAGAAGGTGTTAGGAACATATTTTCACCTATAAAAGGTGGAGATGGGGGAGAATATGAATGAGATTCTGGAAAAACAACCCCCAATATTAGAAAAACATATTGTCTTAAAATGCTACCATTCTGCTTCATTGTGACTATAGCTGGACACGTCAATTCTTCTCCATCTCTGCAGAGAACCAAAGTAGATGCAATATGTTTACATTTATTGGAATGAGAGGGATTTGATTCAGTCTCTGCATAAGCTTCATGATGGCTAGAATTATGGGCTAGGTAACTATGGCAGGGGAAATGTATCCTAGCCATCTCTAGAAAGATCCAGCACGGCACAACCTGTGGATGGTGTGCAGGAGGCTAAGTCTCTCCCCCCATCTGTAGACTACGTTTTTCACCCCCAGCTCTCTAATGTCTGCTCTTTCCTCGTGAGAGGGGAGGGAGATGACAGACAGGAGAAGCTAGGTTAGAGAATCCATTCCCCTTGTGGCTACCAGACAAGTGTGCCACCCAGTGGGTCAGGCTTGTCCCCTGGGTCCTGAGGAGCACACGGTCATCACGATGCCACACCAGACCCAGGGTGAACCTAGGTCTCGGCAGGTGTTAGAAAGAGGACCAGGGTGAGCAGCCGTGGACCTCACTGATTCCTCAAAGGCTCACCCAACTCTGGAGCCCGTGACTGTTTCTACCAACATCCTGAGAGGCTCCCAGCTTTTTTTTTTTTTCGCGGTTCGCGGGCCTCTCACTGCTGTGGCCTCTCCCGTTGCGGAGCACAGGCTCCGGACGCGCAGGCTCAGCGGCCATGGCTCACGGGCCCAGCCGCTCCGCGGCATGTGGGATCTTCCCAGACCGGGGCACGAACCCGTGTCCCCTGCATTGGCAGGCGGACTCTCAACCACTGCGCCACCCGGGAAGCCCAGCTCCCAGCTTTGACTCCAGTCCCCCGGGGCTGGAGGGATGCAGGCGCCCCAGGGTGGGGGGCTGCAGCTCACCATGAAGAACTGGCAGAGGGTGATGTGAGGGAAGATGTTGTGCGCCTTGTTCTTGCCGCAGATCTGCTTCGATTGCTGCCAGAAGTCGGAAAGCTTCTGCGCTAAGGGGCCGGTGGGGCGGAGGTAGAGGACGTACTCCCGGGGCAGGGGGTCATCCAGGAAGGGGTCGCCGACGTGGGAGAACAACCTGCCAGAGAGAGGGGGGCCGAGCACACCTCACTTGAGAACAATGGAAGCAAAGGGAGAACTGACATCAAGGTCCATCCTGGGCAGCCTCCACCCCACCAAGCACCGCCAGCGGGAGGGTTTTCAGTTTTGTACTTTAAACATCCACCCCTCGAAGCTCACACTTTGTAACCAACTCTCAGATGCACCAACTTCTCTACTCCTGCCTGTCCTATCGCATGGGCATCCCACGACTCCCTCCTAAGGCCGCTCTCCAGGAAGTGTTTTGGATGAACCCCAAATCCTTTCCCAGGCCATCAGTACTGTTCCAGCCCGGCCTGTCCCTCCAGCTCCGTCTAGGATTAAACGCATGTGCCTCCAAAGATGAGGCAAGCTTGGAGGGTCGCCTTGTGGGGTCAGCCCTGGGTAGCGATATCCTGGAAGGTAAGTAAGTAGGATGTTTCTAGATCCATTTGCCCGATATCTAGGATGAATCTTTAAGTGAGTGGAGGAGGGGGCGGAAAGCATGACAGAGGCTCTGTCTTGGAAATGCTCTGAATTTCTTTGACAGCTCTGAGGAGAGCACACTTTGGGGCCAGGACGGGGGCGGCGAAGGGCTTGACGCACAGGCTGGTCACATGGTCTTTGGGATCCTTCCCCTCCCCCCCCCGCCCCCAAAGGGCCCGTTAGACACAGGCTGCACATCCCTGCTCATCCACATACACTTAGAGTTAATTACATGCTATTTTCTCAATTTATTTATTTCATACCAACCAGTCACATGCTGCCTGAACACTTCTTCCTCCTGTGGATGCCAAGGCTTTTTGTCTGGAAGAAGAAATCAGATTTCTATTGTTAGTATTTTTAGCCTCCTATCAGCTTTTCCCACTGCAGTGGCAAGAGTTGGGTGTGAAGCAGGCACTGTTAAGCCTCCTCAAGGGTGTAGGGGAGACACCTGCAGCAGGGCACCCCCCCAGGGGTCACAGCAAGGCACAGGGACATTAGGACTTGTGATTAATTTCCATGTAATTAGCATTGGATTTGCACGCAGCCTAACAGCCCATGCCCTCTATTTTTAGCCATTTCCACATTAGACTTTTATTTTTGCTTCCCTAAAGGTTGTCATGTCTTGCTTTTCCCTCCTTCCCTTTCACCCACTCACTCTTCCTGACCCAGATCCCCTACAGAACATTTTCTCATTCGCAGCCTCCTGGCAAAGTGTGCTAGAAAATGGTGCTTTTTAAAAATTTTTTTAATTATTTATTTTTTATACAGCAGGCTCTTATTAATCTATTTTATACATATTAGTGTATATATATCAATCCCAATCTCCCAGTTCATCCCCCCCCACCCCCCCCACCACTTTCTATTGAGGCCATTGAGACTTGAGGTTAAATGCCCAGAAGGACAATTGGTCTGCTTTAAATCCAGTGCCTCCTCCCACTTTCCTCCAACTACCACCAGCAGCCTCCAACTGGATCTATCGTCTCCAACAATTTTACAGACGTCTTTGGGGACGAGTAGCACTTGGTAAAAGGGGCTGGCTGGAGATGGGCGGCTATCACTCCCACTGTGGGAGAAACACTCAAAGTTCTGTGCATGGTGGGGCAGGATCACAGGGTGGCGCTGGCAGCGAGTCACTGCCCTGCACACGAGCGTACGAGGAGAGCGCTTCTGAAACGTCAGACAGGTCTCCAAAAGCCAAATAGTTCTGGGTTTGTATCCAGCTTTGTTACTTGTCCGTCCGTTCAGGCATTCAAGTTTATGTTTGCTCAGTACATACCTACTGAATTGCTATGACTTTGTCAGCACTGTGCTAGGCTCCAGGAATACACTGAAACACAAGACTTATATGGTCCCTGCCCTCAGGGAGTTTTCAGTTGAGCAGGCGTGAAAATGTCAATTGCACAAATAATTATTTAATTACATGGGTGGTCAGTGCAATGAGGGGAGAGCACAGAGAACCTTAAGCACATAGGATTGGGACACCTGATCTGGGCTGAGCCAAGGGGGAGGGCGGGGTGGGCTGGGTGTGAGGGGCTGTGGTGATGGAATTCACTGAGTACCTCTCCTCTACAGTGAGGAGCCTTGAACAGTGCCTGACTCACTGGAGGCGATCAATAATTGGTTATTCCTATCCCTTTATACTACCCCAATTCAGGGTCCTTGGGAGAGAGAAGAGAGGGCAGGAATTTCTAGTTTAAACTGATGCTCTTCCCAAGCACCCTTTTCCTGACTGTCTGCTGAACCCAACTCCTCCTGCCTTTTCCTGGTACCTCTCTGGAGCAATGAGAACCCATGATGCTGTGACAGTCACAGAGGGTCAGATTGGAAGGGACCTAAGACATCAACTGGGGCCCCAATTTCTTCACTTGACACAGGGGGAAATTCAGGTAAAGGAAGACAAGTCACGTGCTTAGGGCAGCCTGGCTGCAGTGAGTGCTGAGTGAAGGGCAGTTTCCAGCCTGATTCAAGGCCAGCCTCAGTTGCTCTTTTCCACAGTCCAAAGAGAATCCCTTCTTTTCCCCCACGAAACTCGGAGCACAAATACCAAATGATCAGAATAGAAAAATCTGCACAGCTAAGTAGAACTGCATTCTAGAAGACAAGCCTACTTACAGTAAGATGAGGTTATGAAGAAGGAAGACCTCAAAACCCCTTGGAAGAGAAGCCGGTGCCGAAAAAGCTGGAAACACAGGAAACTCCTTCCCACACCTGCATAAGGTGCTTAATTGTTGCCAAGATGCAAGCCCTGTTTCCTTTACCACTTACTAGATAATCCGAGGTCACCTGTTGTGCTTTTTTCAAATCCTCAAGCCGTGTACCCACAAAAGAACACAAAACATGGTCTTTTAGAGGTTAGAATCTTTGAGGGATTAAGTTCACCAAAAAAAAGACCCATTGTTTCAAAAACAATTGGGAAAAGGAAAGCTCGCTTGCAGTACGATGTGCTATTTATATAAAAGACCCAATATTTTTTTTCCTAGGCTCTTCCGCCAAAGAAATATATTTTATCTTAAGTTTAATTTATTTTTCCTTCAGCACTAGGAATGTCCTCTGGAAATGAAAGATCTCATTAAGTTATGGTCCCTGTAACTCAAAAGCCAAGTGCTGGAGAGGATTCAAAGATACAATTGAGAAAGATAATGAAAGGTTTGGGTGATAAGGCCGTGGTGAAAGGCTAAGGAAACACCAGTTCTTTTTTCTGAAGAAGACAAGTCTGAGAGGTCCTCAGCGTTATGGAAGGTTATCATATCGTTGTAGCTTTCCTAGCGAGGGTCAGCCAAAGTAAAAGAAGCTTTGGCAATAGCACAAGGGGCTCACGTTAGATTCCGGAAAGAACGTCCTGGCAGTAATGTGCTTTAAAGTGGCTTTTTGGCTTTGTTTTGTTTTGGAGAAGTTTCTAGAAAGTAGTTACCGATCTGAAACAGGTGTGTGATTCTCTAGGCAGGAGGCTGTAGGAGGAGTGACAGCACTGCGTCCCTCGGGTCCTGAGCCAGAGGCTGAGCTCTGCTACTCCTTCAGCCACCGCCAGGCTGATGGAGGTTTGTGCTGAGTCTGTTCCCAGAACTCTGCCCACAAAACAGACTGAACACAGGCAGTGGCAGAACATCTCTCCGCTCCATCCCACTGAGGAAAGCCTGTTGCCATAGAGTTGCCACCTCCATGGTCCACCGATGGGGTAAATGCCAAGAACCGTGGGGTGTGTGGGGTAGACCCCAAACGCCAGGCTGAGCTTGAACAGCTGCTACCCTCAGAGTGACTCAGAAGTCGGCAGAGCCCGCTGGGCAGATAAAGGGGAAATATCCCTTTAAACTCCAAGGAGAGATTCCTGGATCATAGCAGCCATTGAGTTGGGACTTTCATGGTAAGAATCAGAGGGACGTGTGAACTACTGAGATTCTGCTATTACATGAGAGCACAAATTTGACTTCGGACCCTGGTCCTAACCTTCCCAATTATGTCTAGGGTTCATTCTTAGCAGAGTGTGGAAAAAAAAAAAGTGATGCAAACTCTAATGCCTAATGATGGGGAGGAAGAGCACAAAGCAGATAAAAGCAATGGCTCATCAAAAAACTCAGGCACGCAGCCGTGAGGAAATTAGCCAGATGGGGAGGAACGAGTAGCGCACACTGATAGCCTTGCTTTACTGCGGCTGCGGGGGCTGGGATTCCTGCCACTGTCTGCCCGCAGCTCGGTTGAATTTTGGGTCCGTGGTGGCTCTGGCCCCAGAACCATGGCTCTACCCAACCACCAGGGTCACAGTTTGTGGGAGGCAAAGCAGCATCCTTCCTTCCTCCCTTCCACCCTCCTTCCCTCCTACTTTCTTCCTACCTTTCTCTTTATTTCCTTCTCCTCCCAAGGAACTCTTAGCAGGAAACCAAATGGACCAATACACCAAAAATAAAACCAAGAGTTTATTGGGTGTCGCTGTCTCAGCTGAAGTTTGACTGGCTGGAGCCCTTTCAGAGACCATGGTCTCTGGTACCCTCGGCTGGATTCGGGCCTGATGAGTGGATTTGGGCTGGTCCCATGTCCGGGTCCAGCAGGATCCTCACTCCCTCTTCAAAACACACGTTCTGAGCCAGACTGGAATTTCCTGCTTAATTGTCACCCAGGCTGACTTCCTCTGCAGCCACCCTGGTGCTCTGGGTTCCACGAAGGTCTCGGACACTCTCAGTAGTTCAGGTCTTCTCAGCCGAGAACCAGCTGTGTGCTAGGCACTGTGTTATCACCAGCAAGCAAAGAAGAGGGAAGGACGATCCTGGACCTCAAAGAGTTCAGAACGCAGATATACAAGCAGCTTCTTACAAGGCGATACGTTAATGGCCATAAGAGATGGGCCGGGTGTGCTAGGGCTGCTCTGAATAGGGATGCTAACTCGGTAGTGGGGCATTCTGGGGGGCTGAGGTTCTCACATTGTCCACAAAGCTACCCTAGGTCAGGATGCCACAGCAAACTCAGAGGTGCCATGGGAAATTGCTAATTTTGGAAGGAAACAAAGCCACCTTCATCATCTGTTGGGCATCCCATAAGCTACTAGTTCGAGGTAGTTACAATTTCTTTTTTTTAAAACTTTTAATTTTATATTGGAGTATAGTTGATCAACAATGTTGTGATAGTTTCAGGTGTACAGCAAGGTGATTCAGTTATACATACACACGTGTCATTAGTAAGTAGTCGCAATTCTTTAAGAATGAAATAAAAATATTATTTTTCTTTCAATTTTGTGTATTATTTTTTCACACGGTCCTTAAATTGTTAGGAGCGACTTATTGAGTTGTTTGGATCTAGCTACTAAATACACAGAACCATTAGGTATTTATGTTGGTCTACAAGCTCTATGTAAAAATTACTCAGACTCTAAGGGTGCTATGAACTGAGAAGGTTGGGAATCCGTCTGGGAAGAAACAATGATTGATCTGGATCTTCAAAGCAGAGTCAGAGCTGGCTAGAGAAATCCACAAGGAGAGAAGGGCATCTGAAGCGAAGACCACATCAAGAGCTAATATAGGAAGGTGAGAGACAGCACTGTATGGGCGGGGAAGTTAGAATTTGGTGATACTAGAGCAAAAACGGCAAGGCTTGAAGAAGGTAAAAATGAAGCTGGAAAGGGGACAGCTCACAAAGGTCCTTGTGCTATTTTAGGGCTTGGACCTGACTGTTTTATGCAGCGGGGAACAATGAAGGCACGATCAGATTTGCATGTGAGGGTCAGATTCAAGGGAGATAAACTGTATGCTGGAGACTATTTAAAAGACCTTGACAATCGATCAGAAGAGGGACACTGAGTCTTGAACTATAATGAGGGTGGGGACGTTGCCTAAGATGTTTGGGTTGTTGACTGAATGAAGCTTGGAGACGGGTTAGCAATTGTAGCTTGAAGGCCTATGTGGATGGCGCAGACACCCCTGAGTGAGAATGCGGGGTAGAAACAAGTTTGGGCTGGGGTGGTAATGGGTGATGAGTTCAGTTACTGTCCCCTGGAGAATCTGGGGGTCTGGACTAACGACATCTACACCAAGTATCATTAACAGACTCTGGGTCTGGTTTAGGGTACCATATCCCAAAAGCTTTCTCTGTTAGCTTGACTATGATTCCTTGTCTCTGTTTGGAAGCCAGACACTTCTTTTAGGCTCCCCACTGAATTCCTATTTCCTGTCTAAGGAATACCTTCAGCTCCAAACTTGTTCAATACTGAGGTCAGTAAATACTCAAGCCATCCATGGCTTAAGCAGACAGGTTACCCAGACCCCTAGGTTCTCCACGCTGACTCATCTCTCACTCATAGAGGGGAGTGAATCCCTTACTTTATTGCACTTGACAAAACTCAAATATCTGACACCTGTAGTGAGAAACAACAGGCATTTACATTATATAGTAATGTAAATAGTAATATATTTCCTCAAAATAGTAAGACCTTGATTCAATTAAGTAGAAAACGAATTTGTTGAACTTTCCAGTTACTTGAAGTTGTTCGGTCCTTGGCTTTGGTAGATGCATGCTCGTGGCCTTGGCATCCCATCTGCTCTGTGCCTTGGTTCTCTGTGACTAAGGACTTATTTGTGCAGGAAAAGAG
The DNA here is from genome assembly GCF_937001465.1 of Orcinus orca. Classification (NCBI taxonomy): domain Eukaryota; kingdom Metazoa; phylum Chordata; class Mammalia; order Artiodactyla; family Delphinidae; genus Orcinus; species Orcinus orca. The sequence goes on along the minus strand of NC_064566.1, from coordinate 99,022,608 downwards.
ACAAGGGGTCAAGTAGGTAATCCTCCAAGTGGGTAACACTCCCTGTGCAACCAAAGTTAAATGGTATCATTCTTTTGTGTAGCTAAGACAATCTCAACTTTTAGAAACATTTGAAGCTAATATAGGATTTTTTAAAAATGTTCACAGCATCCAGGATACCAATTGATAAATTTGCAACATCTAATACTGTGAATTCAATTAAAAGATGACCCAATTAATCAGATATCTCATTCCTTTTCCAGGATCTGCACTAGACCGGGGCCAACAGATAGAATCCGACGACTTCTATTTTTCTTGGTTGGAGAATCTAGTCATATAAAGAGGCCACTGGCGCCACGAAGCCAAATTGAGGAATTCTTTTAGAGTGTATCTGCAAAGCAGACGGTGCTTTGTAATGTGGTTTTAGGTGGAAATACAGAGGCTTTTATTGTGCTCCATGAAGAGTTACCTGCTCAGTGCCAGCTTTTTTTTTTTTTTTTTAATTTATTTATTTATTTATTTTTGCTGCTGTGCGTGGGCTTTCTCTAGTTGCGGTGAGCGGGGGCTACTCATCGCAGCACGCGGGCTTCTCATTGTGGTGGCTTCTCTTTTGCGGAGCAGGGGCTCTAGGCACGCGGGGCTTCAGTAGTTGTGGCACACGGGCTCTAGAGCGCAGGCTCAGTAGTTGTGGCGCCCGGGCTTAGTTGCTCCGCAGCATGTGGGACCTTCCTGGACCAGGGCTCAAACCGTGTCCCCTGCATTGGCAGGTGGATTCTTAACCACTGCGCCACCAGGGAAGTCCCAGTGCCAGCTTCTTTATGGATGATTTGAGGCAGCGTGAGGCTGCCTGCAGCTGAGAGCTGTCCTGAGAACAAAGTGCAAACAGGTAACTCTGCATCTTTGTTCTCTAGTAGGAGAAAAGTAAGGATAAGGAAGTCCACAATTGAAGGCCTTCTATGTACCAGGCACTTAGACGTTAAGCCTCATGACAAATGGTGAAGCCAGTATTGTTAGGAGCCTCCCTGGATCTGGGTGGCTCTACCCTGACAGGTCAGCTGTCCAGTCACCTCTGTGGTGGTCCCAATCCAGGGGCTGGTTCTGGAGGCAGTGACCAAAGTCTGCATCAGTCAAAGGAGTATATTGAGTAGTCAAAGCATGAGCCTAGGGCTTCCCTGGTGGCGCAGTGGTTGAGAGTCCGCCTGCCGATGCAGGGGACACGGGTTCGTGCCCCGGTCCGGGAAGGTCCCACATGCCGTGGAACGGCTGGGCCCGTGAGCCATGGCCGCTGAGCCTGCGCGTCCGGAGCCTGTGCTCCGCAACGGAAGAGGCCACAACAGTGAGAGGCCCGCGTACCGCAAAAAAAACCAAAAACAAAGCATGAGCCTAGAACCCTGGGCAGCATCTCAGCCAATGGCCTCCAAACTCCATCCTCTCTGGAAACCCGGGGAGAAGTGGTCCCTAAACCTCTCACTGGGTGTGATCCTGGAGATCTGGGGTGCCTTCCAGGTTGTAATGGGACTTCATGGCAAGAGAGAGTATCCCCCATGAGCAGAGCCCCCATCAGGAGCAGGAGGGTATGAGGATGGGGTGGATGAACACAAAATACAGAGCAGACAGGAGTCCAGGCTCCCCAGTGGCCAGCGATGGGAGATGCTTCTAGAGTAACCAGCGTAACCCCCTGAATTCACATCCTGCAGCCCCCTCACCCATTACTGCCTATTAATCGAGACTTCAGTTTCTGATATGGTTACCCTCTTGGCTACCAGTGGCCAATAAGATCCTTACAGATTTAATCCCACTTTTAATTGATGATCAGAGGCCAAATGAATGTGGGGGAGCGTTTGCGGAGCAGCTAAGAGCTACGCAAGCCAAGGAGGGGGCAGTGGTGCTATTTTAGTAAAAGTTAAATAAAACTAAAGGACAGGCCAAATACTGTTGTCCCAGTGGATCCCTGCAGCTAGAACACGGGCGCTGGTTTGCAGCTGCCATTTCCCCGAAGGAAGTCATTTCCCAATTTGGAGGTTTCGTTTTTTCATCTCCAAAGAGGAGGTGATGAAACTGCACACAAGCAGGTTGAGAAAGAGAGATGGGACATTTATAAAGTGTTTTGAGGTCCTCAGAAGTAACTAGAAGTGATAAACTGTGTCTGTGTTGACAAAGGATCTTGAGACCATCCTGTCCGTTCCTCCTTAGGACCAGACAAGGTTGTACTTTCTTCAAGGTTGTATCTTTGAAAGAATCTTTCCTGTTCTTACAGACCTTAAGAAAAGGGGATTCAACAATGTTTCTTTTTTGCTTAATAGCCCTTGTGCTCAGAAAGTCCTTCCAGCTGTGCCCAAACTTATGCCATGTTTTCTGTACCTGGTGGAGTTGGTCACTCTTTCCTATATAACAAAATCATTTATTCTGTCACTTTCACACATGGGATTCTGGCTACTCTTGGTCACCAAGGCCAGTAAGACAGGCTTGCAAAGAGCCTGGGCAGTTCAGTCTAGCAAGTACGTCTCCAAAGTCTTTGCTGGCTCTGGTCTCCTCCCTGTGAAGCTGAAGTGGGGGCAGTGAGAGGCCCATCAATACACAGAAACCCTAATGGCCCGACCCATTTCCTTCGGAGGAAATGAACCTAATGGAGGACGACATATTGATCATAAAGACCCAGTTTCACAATCAGTCTCCTGGCGGTGAACCCTTTCAGTTGGCCGGGGCTAATGGCCTGAGAGCCATGCATCTAACAATCAATGGGATAGAGCAGGCCTGCCAGGGGGCTGGGGATGCTACCACCAAAAGGCCGATCAACGGGAAGAAAAAGCTGTGGGCTTTTATATGAAGCTAATCAGAGATGGAAAAAAAAAAAATGCTGAGCTATCTGGGGGCTTAAGAAGGCTTTCCAGTGGAAGAACTTCAACCTGCGGTGAAGCCCTTCTTTCTCTCCTATCACCAAGGCTCTACTTCCCAACCCATAAAGAGCCTATTAGGCCGCTCTCCACAAGGGGTGCTTAGCAGGGAAAATGCTGCTTAGGTCCCCTGGTGTTTTTATGTGGTGGGCCCAGCGGCCATGCGGAGGGAGAGGCCTTGTTTTGTTCCTGCTAAGAAGGGGCTGGGGCTCTGGCCTCTGCTGTTAAGGAGGAAGCCATTTGTAATGGGGAAACCAGCCATTAGACCATGGGTGGTGACATAAGAAAATACATTTCTCTTTGCCTCTAAGTCTCCCTGGGATCTAGACAAGTCCTTTCCTCCCCCTAAGACCAATGAGTTTCTGCATGGAGGCACAAGGGAGTGTTTGCCGTGTAAAAGGAGCACATTCTTGGGAGCCCACCTCTTACTAATTGTGGGACTGCGGACAAGTTAATCTGAGGATTCGCTTTCCCAGCCTCTTCCATGGGGCCAACGATACCTACCCTGTAGGATACAATGATGACTAATATCAATAACAGATCACGTATTTGAAGAGCTCGGCACAGCATCTGGCATATACTAGGTACTTAAAAATAACATCTGGGGCTTCCCTGGTGGCGCAGTGGTTGAGAGTCCGCCTGCCAATGCAGGGGACGCGGGTTCGTGCCCCGGTCCGGGAAGATCCCACATGCCGCGGAGCGGCTGGGCCCGTGAGCCATGGCCGCCGAGCCTGCGTGTCCGGAGCCTGTGCTCCGCGACGGGAGAGGCTGCAACAGTGAGAGGCCCGCGTACCGCAAAAAAATAAAAAATAAAATAACATCTGTACAGATGCCTATGCATATTACCTAACAATCTTTGCAATTTTCCCAGAATAAATGTCTGCAAGTTCCATGCTAATAGGAATATTTCAAGACTGGGCACCAGCTCCCCTCTTTGCTAAAACAATCTCCAACCATCTGGGAAGGTCTTGAGGAGTACATGAGATTTGGGGGAAGAAAGAAAAGCTTTCCAGATAAGGCAGTAACACAAGAAAAGGCACAAAGGGAAAACCAGCCAGTGATGTGTGGCTGTCTGGAGAGCTTCCACTGAGGGGGGACACAGCCCAGATTGTCGGGAGGCAGGCAGGGGAGTTCAGATTCCATCAGGAAGGAAGCTGGGAGTCACTGAGAGGCCCTAAGCAAGGGAGGGACAGAGTTTCCGCTCACTGTAGGAATCCAAGGGGAGGAGGGAGAGCCAGCCCCGATCTGGGTGTCTATGGTTATCAGGCACTGGCGAGACTGGCCAGGGTCCCCTTCCTCCTCTGAGATCCTGTTACTAGTGCTCCCTATGGGGTTCTTTATTCCCCACGCCGCTGTGGAGAAATAATAGCTGAACCACCTCCCAAGGGAATAGGATACAAGTGTTAAAAGTTCAATCCATGGGCTTCCCTGGTGGCGCAGTGGTTGAGAGTCCGCCTGCTGATGCAGGGGACACGGGTTCGTGCCCCGGTCCGGGAAGATCCCACATGCCGCGGAGCGGCTGGGCCCGTGAGCCATGGCCGCTGAGCCTGCGCGTCCAGAGCCTGTGCACCGCAACGGGAGAGGCCACAGCAGTGAGAGGCCCGCGTACCGAAAAAAAAAAAAAAGTTCAATCCACTGTACATGCTGAACTATTATTATTCCCTGAGAAACAGAGGCTCAGAAGCTGCCTCTGTTTTGCCCGAGGACACACAGCAAACGGGGGACTCAAGGATCCCAGAATCAGACGAAAGGAAATCACGAATGTGGTAGTGCCACTTAGTCCAGTCCCCTGCCTATAAATCTTGCTCAGTAAAAATGGCCAAGATTTATATTTTGATGATTATCTCCTCTCTCCTCTCTGGGACTTTACCATTTCTGCGTATTTTCATACACTTTTCCTCCTCTACGAGAGACCTGAGGATGGAACGCAGGTCTGGGCTCTAACTAGCCGCTCGGTTCAGTTTCACATTAAGGCTTCGGTCTCTGACTCTCTGTCAGTCCAGAAGATTCTGTTTCTAGGTTATGGGTTCTATAGAAAACCATGGAAATCAGGCACCCCTGGAAGGGCATTGTCTGTTGTGCAGAGTCTCTGCATCCCTGCAGAGGAAAGTCCAGCCGGTTTGGGGGCAAAGGTGTCCACGGCATAAAAGAGCGGCACTGTGGAGGGCGGGAAGGTTAATACAGAGCCACAGGGAGCCCCCAGACGCCTTTCAGGCCGGTGGCCCAATGCGGAAGTGCTCCGAGGTGTGTGGAAGGCAGGAAAGCTCCTGCAGGAAGACACAGGAAGCTGAGAAGTGACTGTGCTCAGGGAGGTAGGACGTGCCAGGGAGAAGGAGGATGGGGCTCAACCGATAAACACGACAGTAGGGCTGAAACTTTGCTCAAGACTTGATATGATCACTCCTGGGTCCTCCTAACAGCCCTGAGAGGTAGGCAGAGCATCCTTGTTACTGTCATGTCACAGATGAGGAGGAGGGAACAGAGAGGTTCAAATTCTAGTTCAGCTCACACAGCAGCGTGCGGCAGAGGGGTGACCCGAACTCTGACCCGCTTTTTTTTGCCCAGAGCTCTGAGGTACGACTGGGCCCATGAGGTTGATTTTGGCCGCAGTGACTGGCAGGTGGGATTTAACGCGGATGGCGGGAACAGCCCCACCCACGCCCCACCATAAAGGATCTGGGAGAAACAGATGAAAAGGAGGAATCATTCCAGGTTGCAGAGATTAATTTTTTTCCTTCTCCCATTTCCACCTCCTTCCTCTCCAAGCCACTAGAATCAGCTAAAAATACTTAAACAGGGATGGTTTTTAGTCCCTCAGAAATAGTTTCAGCCCAAATCTTCATAAGAGGCTCTGACTCCCAGCATCTGTGTGTCAGAGAAAAGTACAGACCAAACAGAGCCATTGTCGCCATACACCGTCACCACATACCTCATCAAACAAGTGATTTCTTAGCTAAGATGTAGTGAACGTTTACTAAAAGCCGGGCAATGTACTAACATTTTAAATAGAAATGATCTCATTCAATCCCTAGCTCTTTTGGGGTAGGTGCCATTGTTTCCCTCACCGAACAGGTAGGAAAAGTGAGGCTTAGAGAGGCTGCAGAATGTGGCCGGGAAGAGGAAGGTGTGGCATTCAAGTGTGTGCTCAGCCGCCAGGCCACACGTCCTCAGAGCAGATGGACGCCAGGACCAGCGCGGCCACTGTTTCTGGTTCACAGTGAGGCGAAGTGCAGTGACAATCTTCCATGGGAACTTGCTACAAAACACGACGGCACTGCTTTCTCAATCCGACTCATGACAGTTCATTTGTTTGTTCATTCACTCAAATATTCCTTCACCAGCACGTGTCGTGTCCAGATCTGTTGCCGGACACTATGCTGAGGGCTGTGAATATAAAGATGTTTGGAAACCATGGCTCCTGCCCTTAAGGGAAGTCACCCCATGACCACTTCAACAAGCACATATCAGAAAGAGGAGGAAGCCAACCTTAATGGAACACCTGGTATGTACTGTGCATTTCCAGGTATCAGCTTATGTGATCCTTAAGCCAATTTGGTGGAGTGGGTATTACTGCCTGCATCTTAATACACGATGAAACTGTGGTGTAGAAAGATTAAGAACACTGCTCAAGACAGTCCTGGGATCAAAACGGGTCTTATTTTCAAACTCATTTCAAACTCATGTTCTTGGCCGGCATCCCTCTTTCCCACCCCACCCCCATGCCACCCCCATGCCTCTCCCTCCACTGAAGGATGGAGGTCAGTTTCCAAAGGAATACATGGATAAACAAAAATAAGCCCTGGATTTGAAGAATTAAGCTGAGGGTCTTCGACCAGGAGGATGGGTTATTATCATGGCATTCTTGGGTGGACCTTTGAAGGAGGATGTGAGGCAGAGGGACACCACTGAGTCTTATGTGTGGCCCAAACTCTACCAGAGCCAATCCCATTCTGCTGCCACTTATTTCAAGAGGTATTTGTGGCTGGAGAGGGTGTGGAATATAGGAAACTCTCCTACACTGTTGGTGGGAATGTAAGTTGGTGCAGCCACTGTGGAAAACAGTAATGGAGGCTCCTCAGAAAACTAAAAATATGATCCAGCAATCCCACTCCTGGGCGTATATCCAGACAAAACTGTAATCCAAAAAGATACATGCACCCCTGTGTTCATGGCAGCACTATTCACAATAGCCAAGATATGGAAACAACTTAAATGTCCATTGACAGAGGACTGGATAAAGAAGCTGTGGTACATATACACAATGGAATACTACTCAGCCATAAAAAAGAATGAAATAATGCCATTTGCAGTGACATGGATGCAGCTAGAGATTATCATACTAACTGAAGTAAGTCAGAAAGAGAAAGACAAATACCATATGATATCACTTATATGTGGAATCTAAAATATGACACAAATGAACCTATCTATGAAACAGAAACAGAATCACGGACATAGAGAACAGACTGGTGGTTGCCAAGGGGGAGGGGGCTGGGGGAGGGATGGAGTGGGAAGGTGGGATTAGCAGATGTAAGCTTTTATGTCCAGAATGGATAAACAACAAGGTCCTACTGTATAGCACAGAGAACTCTATCCAATATCCTATGATAAACCATAATGGAAAAGAATGTAAAATAAAAGTATATATATGTATAACTGAATCACTGCTGTACACCAGTAATTAACACAATATTGTAAATCAACTGTACTTTAATAAGAAAAATAAGAATAGGAGATTTAAAAAAAGACACTGAAGTTGTATTAGGGTGATGGATTACGAGTAATCTTTTCTAGCAGTTTTTCTTTATTGTTACATTGTTGGTTTAATTTAAAAAGTTAAAGCATAGAATATGAGAAATGCATATAAAATCAATTTTATTTTCTCAAAAAAAAAAAAGGAGTAATTTACACTAGGAAAAAAAAAGAGGTATTTGTGGAGACCAAAATCCAAGCTGGCAAAAGAACTGGACAGTCTTGGAGTCCACTGTGTGAATGACAACCAGTGTAGTTGAACCCGTGACAGGAAGGGGCAAAAAGAGGCGTCAGTAAGGGCCGCAGGGATTCAGAGCAAAGCGGGGTAGCTAGTTTAGACACCTGCTGCCACTCAGGGCTCAATATAAAGCTTGCCCATCCTATTATTACAGACCGTCACCTCCAAGAACACATACAACCTCCTTACCGTGTACCCTGCACCTTCCGTGGCCTCAGTCCTGTCTGCTCTTCAGCTTCACCCTCAAGCATGCTGTTCCCTGGATCCTGTCTCACACTCCAAACCTTCCTCCTGTGTGTTCCTGTTTCTGCAAGGTCAACCCTACCCTTGGTTACCTGGATGCTTCCTACCTGTGCTTTAACACGCCACATGGAAGTGGAGTGTTCATCTCCTCTGGAAGCTATCCCTGACTGGTCTGGGCACCCGGAACATCCCGTACGTGGCTGCACCGCAGTGCCTCCCTGCATTATATTTAAATGATCTGTCTTGTGCAATAGACTGTGACCTATATGAAGCTGAGACCATTTCTGACATTCTTTGCAGTCCTAATAGATGGTATAGTATTTGGCACAGAGTAGGTGTTAAATAATTTTTTTTAAAAGTGAACTTTATGAAGATGTTAAAGGTCTAGATATGTGGCAGACAGAGTCTACGGTGACACCCTAGTAATCTCTGCCTGCTGGCATTCACTCTGCTGTATAATCCTCTCCCATAGAGTGTAGGTGAGACGCAACAGAATATGAGTCTGGCCAGCCCTATTGCTTCTGTCCAATAGAATATGGCGAAGGTGATGGATGTCACTTCTGTGCTTCCACTGTGATACACATATAAGACTCTAAGGGACTCACTGCCCTCCTGGCCTTGAAGAAGCAGCATGTTGTGAACTGGCTATGGGGAGAGTCACATGTCAGGGAAATGTCAGTGGCCTCTAAGACCAGACAGTGGCTCCGAGCCAACATCCAGCAGAAAACTGGGGCCCTCAGTCCTACACCAAAAGGAAAGGAATTCTGCCAGCAACCTGAATGAGGTTGGAGGTGGATCCTAGTTGAGCCGCCAGATAACAACCCAGCCCGGTCAACAGCTTAATTGCAACCAGACTCTGAACAAAGAACCCAGCTAAGCCCGGACTCCTGGCCTACAGAGACCGGGAGATAATAAATGCGTGTGTTTTAAGTCACTAAGTTTCTAGTGTGGCGTAATAGAAAACGAATGGAAGTCCAGCTTTTCAGGAAAGGGAAAAGAGGCAGGAAAGTAACACCAGTGGAGCATTGGCTGGTATAAGCTAGTGAGCCCAACCTCAGCATTAAGCAGGCACCTCAGTATTTGATGCAGGAGATGGGAGGCCTCCATCCCAGAACCAACTGAACCTGGCTAGTCTGAGTCCTTCGCCATGAATACATCCCATCTCATTCCTGCCGCCATTTAAATCTGATTTAGGCTGTTACTTGGCCAAGAGTCATAGGTTGGTACTTAAGGGAGGAGGTAAATGGAGCGGCCAGAACACAGAATCAGAGTCGGACAGAGCAGGGCTGGAACCTGCGGCTGCTTCTGTGAAGATACGAGACCCCGGGTAAATGGCCTAACCTCCCTGAGCTCAGTCCCCTGGGTAACCGAGGCTGATTTCAGGGCCCTGTTACAGTTATGTGAAATGGCAAGAAGTGGCAAGTTCAAGGTCCACGTTCCCTTCCCAACCCCACCACCCGCTGCCCTCCTCCACTTTCCCTGGCTCTAAGGTTAAGGCCGCTATGGGATTCTCCTGGACCGAACAGGTCTTGGCCGATGCCTGGGAGGTTTACGCTGCAGCTGAAATCCCAGGAGATTCTACCCTGCCTGTTCCAACGCCGTGAGGCTGCTGAGAGATCAGGCCAATTTCCTGAAATGACTTACTGCTTCCCCTTTCACGGGCACTTTCTATATCATAAATGGGACTTGACCAAACACGTTGGGAAGCGAGAGCTGTCCTAACTCCCGTCCCCCAGACCATCACCCCTTTGCCACATCATCCAGTCCCCTGGGCCTTTGCCCCCAGATCTCAGGGAATCAGGCGACGTCCCCTCAGACGGGTAGAAAGCACACTGCCACCCTGGGTGGCCTGGGGGCCCTGAGGAAGCATCAAAGGAGAGCCCGTTTTTTGTTTTTAAATAAATAAGCTCTTGTTTTCCCATTAGACTTCTGAGAGCTTTGAGCCCTTCCACCTCACAAGCCCTCCTCCCTTAATGCCTTAGGAGGGAAGGAAACAGGAAACAGAATGCAATCACTAACTTTATTTTATGGATAGAGAAATACAGCCCATTTGTCCAGTATCCCACAGCCTGGAATATCTAGATTTATCAGATGTCTACTAATACCCAGGACCACGTCGGGCACCCCTGAGCGTGACAGTGTGTGTGTGTGTGTGTGTGTGTGTGTGTGTGATTTCAGATTCTGCTAACAGTGTACGTATTAAGGTATGATGTTGAGGATGCTCATGGAATCTCACGCCTCTGAGATCAATCCTCTCGTGTTACAGATGAAGAACTCAGACCCGCCCAGGCAAAGGACAAGCACAGGAAGCCAGGTTTCCTAAGTCTCTGGCTCTGCCTTTTTTGCTTAGACCGCGCTGCTCGATTTCCTTTTGATCTAGCACCACTTCTTTAGCCCCTGGGCAGGTGCTACTTTGCTCAGAGGCCTTGGGACCCCCTTCTTAGGGAGCAGCGCCAGAGGGGACCCCTTGGTTTGCCTCAGGCCTTTCAGCTGCCATCTTGGCAGGGCAGCCCTCCCGCCCAGGGTCCTGCTTCCTTCTTTGACCTCCTCCCCCCCACCCCCCCCCGCTGCCCCCGGTCCTACTCCAGCCCTCCACACTGGGGCACTACAGCCTTCGAGAAGAGCTAGAACCGCCCTTGGTGTGGAGGGAGCAGAGTCTGGAGAGCCAGTCGTGCGCCCTTCCCTGAGATGTGGGAACTGGATGCTGGAAAGGAGCGGGGTGCCGCGGGGAGAGGGCAGGGAAAGGAGGAAGCGTCACGGAACAAGCTTATTTAATCCTCAGGGCACGTCTCTGAGGTGTTTTACAAGATGAGGAAGCTGAGGCTTAGAGAGGGAGGCAGCGGTAGTCACTAGGCTTAGGCTTAAAAACGTGCGAGCTTAAGAATCCAATCCAGCCGCTGGCTCCAGCGAGACACGTGGTCCTACATTTCCGAGGCACCAAGAGGACCTGACTCAGCTCCAGGTGGCTCTGCGTGACTTTCAAGGCCAAAAGCACTTAAGAATTTTCCAAGCAGTTTATTCTTACTGCCTCATTCAAATGTCACCCCCAACTGCAGTGGGCCTCGCTCGACGCCTCTCAGGCCACCGCAAGGTAATCGTGGGCGGAAATGCAGGGCTTCATTCCTTCCGTCCTAATTAACTGACCCTCTTCCTTAACCAGCCCCCCGAGTTGCCCAGCAACACCTGTGCTGTGTGTAACCGGGACAGGGGCGCTGCAGTGTTTTTGGATACAAACGATTTCTCAAATTAGCTCCGAACCCCAGGAAACAAGACAAATTAATCAGTAAGAAAACCAAAGCAGATTATAATTAATTACCTACGTGTGGACCAGGTTTCTCTTTAGCCACGAGGTTTACATAAGTGCATTCTGCTCTGTTCTCTTTTTTCTAAATATAAATCCAGTTTTAGAATCCTAGGGCCTCGAGCCTCAGTTGACAAAGGCTAAGTTGACTCCGTCCCCAGCTCAAAAGAGGATCCTGAGTGAGTCACTTCCCCCTGCCTGCTTCCCCCTGGGGCGATAAGCCTCCCTCTGGGGGTGGGAGGGAAAGATAAGAGCTGAGGGCATTATTCTGGAGCAGAGAGCATGCCCTGCTCTGCAGAACCATTTTCATTGACATGGGAGGCTGTTCTGAAGCTGGCTGGGCAAAGCCCCTCCGATGGGGGCAGACCATCACTCTGAGTGGCCACATTCTCTAGCCTGAGCTACCTCCCCGACCCACAACCTGATCCTCACTTTCCCTTAAAAAAAAAAAAAAAAAGGTATAAAATGTTCAGGCCCTTTCCACAGAAGGCTACAAGTCAAAAAGTCAACTGCTACCTGAGTCTTTTTTATGGACGAGGTGGGAAATTGAAAAGCTGAGTGGGGCAAGGGGCTGCACGTTCCTTGGGCTTGTGTATTAAATTGCATTAGCGGTGCTCTGCAGCATGAGGTGACAGGGGGTATTAACTTCATTAAATGTGCTTCAGAGCTCTGGGGCTTCACTGAAACTCCTATTCACCATTGGACTGTGAAGGTGGAGGCTAACTTCTCCATTTCATAGAGCAGGGAACTGAGGCTTAGAGAAGAAAAACAACTTCCCTAAGGTCACAGTGAGTGGGTGCAGAGCCAACTTGGAACCCAGGACTCACAAATCCTTGTCATGTACCCAATCCAGTGCTCCAACCCATGTCTTCTTTCCGCCCCTTTGACTGTCCGTTGTGCATCCCTGGGAGAAGGACTGAGCTGGTGGGACAGCCAGTTCTGGTCCTGGCTCTGTCACTGTGTGACCCTGGGCACGTCCCTAACCTTCCTGGGATCGTAGAAAATGGAAAGGGCTGAGATGGATCTCAAAGTCCCCTTCCAGTTCTGATAGCCTGTGAGTTATATGTCCTGTGGATTCTCTTCCCTTTCATACACCGGGGGAGGGGGGGGAGGAAGTTGGGCTGTTTCTTTCCCCTTAGATGACAATGATGGGTAAAACAGAAGAGCCAGGTGTGGGCTGATCATGAAGAGTGGCCTGCAGGGGAGGGAGGGAGGGAGGGAAGGGTCATGGAGAATCCTCAGTGGGAATTGACAACAGATACCAAAGCAGGAGTCATGCTTACAAAGACCAAAAGAAACGGAAAGTGGCCATTTCAAACTGCAGCCCTCTCTACAGGTGACAGCCTCAGGCCTCACTGTGCTCCATCCCAGTGGGAAAGGACCGTATTCCCTCTCTCTAAGCCATTCATGCTCTGTCTACCCCCTTCAGCTGCTCTCCCAGATGCAATACAAGTTGGGTTCCTCCAACTATTGTTCTGTGTTCAGTAGATAAGACACAAAGAGAATGATGCTTCAGGAAAATGAGATGCCATTTTTAGCTTGTCAGGAAGACAATTTCCTTGAGGGGAAGAGAGAAGGCTAAAAGGCCCGTCTCCATTTCTGGAGTGGCAGCCACATGCTAGAAGAGTAGCCTCCATTATCCCGAGGAAAAGACTTACTTCGTCCTGTAGTTTGCTTTTCTTAGCAATTGGGTGTCAATTTGGAATTCCCCTTCACTACTGTCCATAAAAATATTCCATCCGAACTGTGCTGCCCAATACGCTAGCCACCAGCCACGTGTAAAATAAAACTAAAAATTCAGTTCCTCCTCACACTGGCCGCATTGAAGGTGCTGGTGGCTACAATGTCGGCCGCACAGATCTGAATATTCTCATCGCCACAGAGTATTCGAGTGCACAGTGAGATGCACTAGAACATAAACTCCCCAAGAGCAGGGACTCGGCCTTGTTCATTCCCAGATCTCAAGTACCCAGTGAAGTACCTGACACACACTTGGCACTGCATTTATTGAATGAATTTATTGAATTCATGGCTAGGCAAGTTAGATAGGGCAGAGAATATGGTAATGCCAGTACAAGGATGCTAGTAATTCAAAATTACACCAAGAAACTCTGATTTCCTCTACTGTTCGTTCTCTAAGAGGCGTCTGAGCCCCCATTGGTGCTTCCCTAGCCTAGGTACTAAGAGGGATATGAAAAACAACAACAAGGGAATTCTCTGGTGGTCCAGTGGTTAGGATTTCGGGTTTTCACTGCCAGGGGCCCAGGTTTGATCGCTGGTCAGGGAACTAAGATCCTGCAAGCCATACGGTGTGGTCGGAAAAAAACAAACAAAAAAACACCACCACCACCAAGAGTAGGTCGGTCAATGTATTGGAAGGAGCAGAGCAGAGGACTGGGAAAGAGAAGACCCAGGCCCTAGTCCATATTTCAATCACAGGGGCAAGTGGAGCCCCTTTGAATCTCCCTTGTAACCTGTACAATGAGAGTAATAATACTCTCCCCAAGGAGGTGTTTCTATGAACCAAGTGGGATAATGTAACAGAATACTTTGGAAGCTCTAAGGAGTTTGCGTCATTGACCTCGCCCTCAAGTTGCTTTTGAGTCCCGCTGCCATGATCCTTAAGAATATTTTGCCTTATCCAAAGGCTCTCCCTGCCTTGAGATCATAATACCTCAGTCCATCGTGTACACGTCCAAGGAAAGATTTCTGCTGAAATACCACTATTATCATGTCCTGGAGCTCCAAACACTAAAATGGCTCCCGACTGCCTGTGAGATCAAGACCAATCTCCATCGTCTAATACCTGGTAGGATCACGTGCCCCATTTGCTTAGGAAGCTCCTATTTCATGATCGGCAGATAGGCCGTTCCTGAGGTGAGAACCCTTATTCCTGTTACACATGTGCCCCTGCCCCACCTGTGCCTTTGCTTCTCCCACCTCTTCACACTGCATCTGCTCCCTTAGTTCACCCTGCCTGTAACTCCAGCCCCCAAACCCAGGCGCTCTTAGTGCCTCTCCTGTCTTGTACATGATACGTTCTCGCGCGTGGGCTTGTTCTGATGGTTTCCTGTGTCTCTGCCTCTCCACCACACGGGTCCACACTCAAAGAAGGGAGGTGCTCTTAGGCAGTACTTGGCTCCTTAGGGGAACCTAGGGACGGGGTTGGCGTGGTTGGCCCTGTAGGCCTGGGTTCCAATAGGGTCAGATAGATAGGGAACAGGGTAAGCCAAGAAGCTTAGCCTTGAAAAGACAGTCCGACCAGCTTTGTACAGGCAGACTATGCTTTTCCTTCAATGGACTCCATGTTTTAGCGAACACATTGCAAATACCTTATGTTTAGTATGTAATGATAATAAAAATTTCATTTCCCCATGTTGTTATACTTTAGGTTGGTATCATTTCAGCCCAAAGGAACAGAATTTTAGTTAAATGAAGCTTTCCTCCAGAGAGCTGACTCCTTTGGGTTTCAGTAAATGGTCTCACCCTGGATCCAAACCTCTATGACTCCCACTACTCATCTAGAGGCCTCTCACACGGTACAGCAATGACGGATGTGACGTGCAGCCCAGTGACTTTAAGTGGCATTCTAGGGGGAAGCAGAGCCCTGGGATTAGCCAAGATCATCCCGGAAGGTGAGCCCAGGCTCCCAACCCACTGCAGAAGGCCAGGATGCGTGCGGCCCCAGACTGCGTCCTCCTTATAGTAAACACCATCTTCCCTGGGGAGAACAGGGTTACAGCCAAGCAGATATTGCTTGTGTGAGGCCTAAGCCAGCGCCAACAGTTGTGGCTGAGTATAAACAGAATGCCCAATTAAAACACCTAATTATAGGGCAGACTAGAACCAGGAAGGGGCTCTGTTGGTGGCCCCGAAGCCAGCTGCCAGCCAGGCTGCCGGCTTCTCCCAAATCAGCCACAACCGGTCTCAGACTGGAGTGAACCTCCAAGTGGACACATGCGCTGGAGGGCTGGGAGGGCAGAGGGGGGCCCTCCAAGAGGGGAGAAGGCACGCCTTGTTGCTTCTAAGCTCCTAGGGCTGTGGGAGCGTTCTCCCAAGGAGCACCCAGGCAGCTTTCTGGAAGACTATAGGGGGAGATGCCCCTTAGCAGAGGAGAGTTGGGATTTCACTTTTTGGGGACCCAGTTACCTCATCTAAGGAAAGGGATACCTCATTCACAGGATAACTATGAAATAAATGTAGCCAAGGGTAATTTAAAAGCCCTTTGCTCTTGGCGGAGCACTGCAATAGACCATGCGCTTTCCCAAAAAGCCGGAGGCAGGGACATGCTCTGAACAGCAGTGGCCCAAAACCTGGGCGCAAAACAGAGTTCTTCCTGCTGACCTGCAGGCGTTCATCCCTCTTGCCAGGCACCGAAATACTGATGGTCACCCAACTCTACCTCAATCATCACACTGTCAGTGCTTAATATACCGTTTTCAGCGATACTGATGATAAAATAAGTTTCTACGATGTCTTTCCTCCTAGGATTTCAAAGCATGGTTCACAGGTGTCTATGACTCCAACCTTCCTAAGAGGTTGATAACAGGGGTGAACATTTGAATCTTACTGGTGGAGAACGAGGGCTCTGTGTTCCAGTAACTTGCCCCCAGTTCCCCTAGGATGACAGAGGAAGAGCTTGGACTAGGACCTCGAAATGCAAGCATCAAGGTCATCATCTTGAAGCCCGCTAGGTTAAGCCTTCAAAGCACTGCTAGAAGTGGACACTACCAAGTGGAACTGAGGCAGAGTCTAGGTTTCAGCTTTTCTGGGGTCATTTCCCTAGCCTCCTTTGGGGAGAAGCCTTCTTCTGTTTCTTTTACATAATAAAAGGATGGGATGTGGCCCCTCACCTCAGGGAGGGTGATATTGTTAGTCAAGTGTTCTTAGCTCACATAGCACTGGCTGAGAGGAGGTCTCTGTAGCTTTGGGGGTTTAGGTCAAAAGCACACCACCACATTATGTGGGTGTAACTAAGGGTATATTGTGTCCTCAAGGGGAGAAAACACCTCCCTCCTCCCAACCAGCCTGAGCAATATGCCAGAACAGGGGTCCTGCTACTGAACCCCATCAGCAGTGGGCATCGGTGTCGGCAAGCCTGTTCCCTTAGTAGCCCAGACGTTCTTTGACAGAGGGATGGGAGTTGCGCTAACAAACACTGAATACGGGGTCACAGGATCTGGCTTCGAGCTGGGCTCTGCTATCTATTAACTGCGATTCAGGGAAGACTCCTCTGGGCATTGGCATCTCATCTGTAAAACTGGAATGATAACCATTAACGTCACAAAGCTATTGTTAGAGGTAAAGGACAGTGTAGCCTAGTGGTCAAACCCATGGCCTCCAGAGACAGAGCTGGATGCGGATCCTGTTGCACCACCCACTAGTTATAGGACTCTTGGGTAACATACTGAATATAGCGAACCCCTAGTTTTCTCATATGACACTAGAGAAGGGCAATCGTACTTAGAGTGTTGTTTGGAGGTTTTCATTGACATGGTGCCTGGTGCACAGTGAGCTCTCAATAAACTCTGCGAGTTAGTATTACAGATAAAAGATGTAACGCACAATGCGACGGCAATCGATTATTTTCTAGGCTTTGGGCAAGTGTTGTCAGTATATGCAGTGCTTTGCATATAGTAACGCATAATAAGTATCCGCTCCGTGTAATTATGGCATCCGTATAGCAGCAGCTTCACTCTGGAATTCAGCTCAGAGATTAGTATCATTTGCAATAACGACCTTCCAGGCTGCCAACCCTACAAAGTGGACCAACTAAAGATAGGCAGTGTGATTCAGCTGCCTCTCAGGGGAGGGTTTCTGGTGACAGCGAAAGCCACAAGAGATTCGACCTGAGTAATTTCTGTGTGTCAGCAGAAGGCTCTTCCTCTCCCAGGGAAGATAAACCTAGTGCCATGTGTAGTTTGGGGCACGCACTGTGCAGGGATCACTCTGGGACCTGGAGACCGCAAAGCTGTCCCGGCAGCAAAGACTTTCTCCGTGTAAGAGCAGCCAAAGCTGAGGGCTCTCCCCACCCGCTTCCTCCCACGTGCTCCGTCCCTCACTGACAGCCAAGACACTTGTGAGGTGGCAAATCAGTATTAAGCGCTGGTGTGTGCAAGTGACCCAGGGAATACGACAGGGTGCGGGGCTGCTGTTCCCCGCCTAACTGCCCTCAACCTCCAACTTGCAGGGTGGGAGCCCAGAGTTGCCCACGCAGTTTTTTCAGTCTGATGAATTCCATCACTTTCCATCCACTGTGGGAGAGCCCTCTACCTTTCCTTAGTTGCGACAACTTGTTTCTTCAAGCACAAGGGAGGTATTCTTCTGCCCTGCAGGATCCGGGGAATAACTGCACAGACACCCGTTTCCCAGTTCCTGTTGATGGCTAACAGTCCGTGCTTATCACGTGCCACTCCCTGTACTAAGCTCTTTACCTGCATCGGGTCATTCAATCCTCCCAACAGCTAGGTCATCATTATGCCATCTAATCACAGCAATCAGCTCAGGATCACCATCCCCCAGTTAGATAATCGAGGAAACTAAGGCTTAAAGATGCTAAGGAGGTTGCCCAAGGCCCTAGGAGGATCTCCAATTGTACAGTCAGGAATTTTTTTTCCCTGGCCACGTCGCAAGGCATGCGGGATCCTGGTTCCCCAACCAGGGATCCAACGCTTGCCCCCGCCCCCGCCCCCCCCCCCCCCGCAGTGAAAGCACGGGGTCTCAACCACTGGACGGCCAGGGAAGTCCCTAGAGTCAGGATTTGCACACAGGCAGTCTGCCTGCCTCCCTCTCCACTCCTGGGCTATAAAGCCCAAGCTTTGGCAGACTCCCTTCATTCTTTCCAGATTGAGTAGCTCTAATATTTTCATTGCGTCTCTATAAAGAAAACCTTCCAACCCCTTAATCACCCCAGTGCCCATCTCTGGAGCTTCTCCAGCCATTAAGAGGTTTTTACCTCTTAACGTGCAAGAGCCAGAACTACCCAACACCACTCCAGGTGCTGACCCTGTAGTTTACAAATAACTTAACAATGTTATCTCATTTTATTCTCGCAGCAGTCCCAGTGGGGACATCGGCAGGTCAGACAATTGTCCAAGGTCACGGAGCCATGGCTCAGCCCAGGACCCACGCCTCCCGTGCTCTTTCCCCCCTCCTGTCTAGCGTTGCTTCTGGGTGTTGGTCTCAGCCTTGTTCCCACAGGACACCCTGTATGTTTGGCGAGAGTATGACATTTCCCAAGTCTTATTGGCTGATGTCACCAGGCCAACCCCACTCCCTAGGTCATTGTGGGTCCATTCATTCATAATGGACTCCACGCATAAGCTCCTGTTGGGTGATTTCAGAGGTTCTCGTGGCTCCTGGTTTCACCTTCCCTTCTCCTCCCCAGTTCCCAGTCCATCCTCCACTGAGGCCAGAATAATCTTCCTAAAATACTAACCTGGATCATGCCACTGTCTTACTTAAGATCCTTCAGAGCCATATCCCCGGCCACAGCCCGTGGTGGCTCCCGTCATCCTGGCAGCCTCTCCTGCAGTTACCCTCCCCCCACCACGTTGTCCCTCCCTGTACCCCGCCCCCCGCCCTACCCCAAGAAGCCTTGGCTTCAGCCACAGGAGCCCTGCAGTTGCCCCCAACACCCTGAAGCTCTCTCTGCTGAAGCCTTGCCCACTCTGCTTTTTCCAGTGGGATTACCTACACCTCCTCTCTTTTCTGTCTAACGAACTCAGAGGATGACTGTAAGTCAAGCCAAGATTTCGTATCTCTCGAGTGGAATCCTACTAGAACTTCCTTTCTGAATCACACATCTCCCCTCACGGCCCCTCCCACACTTCACTTCTCCATATCCGCCACTGGACTGGAAACTCCTCGAAACAAGGCTCCCGATCTGTCTAACTTTGTGCCTTCCGGATATGGCGCACAGTGAATCTTTGGAGTGTGCATTAAATAAGGGAGGAATGAATGAATGAATCCTCTCTTGCCCACCCCGACCCCAGCAGAGCGGCTGTCTTCTGAGGTCTCTCAGCACTTTAGAATATCTTTCTATGAGCACTGCTAGCCTCTATTTCTGTTTCCTTGTATGTCTGTCTCTATTTCCTTCCATGTCTGTTTTCACCACTACATTGGAAATATATTCTTCTTCCTCAGACTCTGAGATATTTCAAGGGTAGGAGGTGCATTTCCGAGCACAAAGCCCAGCACATAGTAGGAGCTGAATTAATTGAGTGAACGGAGTGACTCCCAGGTCCTCGCTCTTTCCTGCCAATGCTAATCACGGAGGAGCACCATCTCATGCCTCAGGTAACCTCTACCTAAACGCAGTGGCTTGCTTTGCTCACGCCCAAGCCAGGTCTACGTGTCTGCCAGCTGACATCTTGGGGCACGGCTCCTCGCTACCCAAACAGCTCTGTGTCCTCCACAGATGTTTGAGTTTTACTCTGAACTTCCTTTTCTGGATCATTTATAAAAACGTGAAAGAAGCCCAGAATCAGCAAGAGCCATGGTTAAAACTCCATCTCTTTTTTTTTTTTTTTTTTTTTTTGCGGTACGCGGGCCTCTCACTGTTGTGGCCTCTCCCGTTGCGGAGCACAGGCTCCGGACCCGCAGGCTCAGCGGCCATGGCTCACGGGCCCAGCCGCTCCGCGGCATGTGGGATCTTCCCAGACCGGGGCACGAACCCGTGTCCCCTGCATCGGCAGGCGGACTCTCAACCACTGCGCCACCAGGGAAGCCCCAAAGCTCCATCTCTTGCATGAGCCTTGGGTCTTGGTTTGCACTCCTCATCCTGGGCTGACATCTCTTTAGTGTCTATTTTTCATTACATAAAGGTTGGTGAGAAAATATTCATCTAACCACCTGTCTGCCCACCCACCCATCCATGCATCCATCCCACTTGTGTTGAACATCTGAGAAGGACCAGGCCTTGTGCCAGACTCTGGGAAATTCACTGATAGACAAAACAGAGTTCCTGGCCTCAAGGAGCTCAGTTGGGGCAGAAGACAAACAGGGAACAAATAAGCATAATGCCCTGTGATACACATGCTCCTGAGGTCATTTAAAGCATGCAGGTGGGGGGACTTCCCTGGTGGCGCAGTGGTTAAGAATCCACCTGCCAATGCAGGGCACATTGGTTCGAGCCCTGGTCCGGGAACATCCCATATGCCACGGAGCATCTAAGCCTGTGCGCCACAACTACTGAGCCTATGCTCTAGAGCCCGTGAGCCACAACTACTAACCCCGCGCGCCACAACTACTGAAGCCCGCGCACCTAGAGCCCATGCTCCGCAACAAGAGAAGCCACCGCAATGAGAAACCCACGCACCGCAACTAAGAGTAGCCCCTGCTCGCCGCAGCTAGAGAAAGCCCGCGTGCAGCAACGAAGACCCAACGTAGCCAAAAATAAATAAAATTAAAGCATCTCACCAAGACGGTGAGATTAACTCTGCTGACAGTGGGCAGGATTTGAGCAGAGTCTTGATGGATGGGAGGACTTTTGCCATCCAGATGAGAGAGAAGGAACAGCAGGTGTGATATGGGAAGGAGGGAAGGTACTAGAAGCTCTAAGGAGGGCAACAATGGGGTGGAGGAGGGGCATGGCAGGAAAGAGAAACCTTGTCTGTTTATCTTTTCTCACTAGGGGAGAAGTTTTGTTTCCAAAAGACCGTGGGTCAATTATATTATCTTAGTAAATGAAGAAAAGCATGCCGATTCTGGCCTTTGCTCTGCAGAACTCGGCAAGCCACAGCCTCCTCTAAAAAGCCAAGGAAAGAGCTTTAAAATGAATCCATTCTTTCATCCAACACTACCAGCACCTACCATATTTAATATTTGTATTCGTGGGATGGCAATCGTCTCCCCCCAATGTCTATAAGCTACCTGAGAGCAGAGATTTTGTTATGATCTGCGTGGAATCCCAAGAGCCTCCAGCAATCCCTGGTACATAGTAAACACCTCATAAATATTTGCTTAATGAATTCACTGGACTCCTGCTACCTGCCAGGAACTGAATTAGGTCCTGGAGATAAAGGCATAGACTAGACACATTGCCTGCCCTTTAAGCAAGGTCAATTACATGAGCTAGCTCCTTAGAAAGCCATTTTGGGGTTAGTAAGAAATCATTTCTGTTTTAAAGCTTGAAAAATAAAAAAGACCTTTCTACAAGCTGTGAGATGACCTTTTGGGAGTTCACAGGAAGGGTCTCGGCCACCTGCCCCTGCATGCTTGCAGACACTAATTTTACAGTGCCCCTCCCTTCTGTCGCTGGGGCAGACAGGTGTGCTGGGAGCGCAACAGCGCCTAGTAGACCCCTCCCCACAGGTGTCCGGGCACTGGCAAGCCCTGGGCCTCAGCTGCCTTTTCTAGGCCGTGTGGTACACTCGTGCTCACAAACACACATGCTCACGCTCACAACTCATGCTCATACAGCCACACAATCACACGGTCACATACGATCACACTCTCACACAACACATGCTCGAACAGACACAGGATCACATACAACACACACTCACACACTTGCCCACACACACATACACCCACTCACACAACACAGCTCCCATATTCACACAGCACACAGTCACACACCCAGTTCTCTTACATGTATACACACACACACACACACACACACACACACACACAGCCTGAGCCGTTAAAGTGACAGCACTCACATTTTCCATCTCTTGGTGGTTTCAAAACAGGAAGCCTGAGCGCGGAGGGGAGGTGTGGGTGAGGCGAGCGCTGTGTGAAGGACCCAGGTGCGCGGGCTGGATTCAAAAGGGACGCCTTGTGGGTGCCCGTCCCCTTCAGAGGCACGAGGCCGGGGCTTAGCCAAGACCCTGAGCAGCACCAGGCCTGGCGCCCGGCTGTGGACCGTTCGGCCGGCCAGGGCGGTGACGATGCAGTCACCCAGATCACATGGCATCTCCCCCTCGGCCAGGGGTTTTCTGTGAGGAAGAAGGGAACACCCTCTGCCTTCCTGCCTGCAGACATGGAGCACCCTCCCTTTTGGAAGCCACCTCTTCCCGGAGTCCTCTGGGACTAATTCCTGTGAGCCGTTCTACCTCACCCCTTAGGTCCTCTGCTACCTACTCGACCGGGCTCATTTACAAGGGAAATATTCAGTTTTGTGACCTGTCCCCGCCCCTCCCCTCTCCCCCACTCCAAGATGAAACAGACCAGGGACCTGTTTTCTAAGATGAACTCCTTGCAGCATCTTGTATTTCACAGTTTTTCGTTCTCTCTTTTTTTTAGCCGTTTTATGAGCACACGCAGGATCTTAGTTCCCTGACCAGGGATCGAACCTGTGCCCCCTGCAGTGGAAGCAGGGAGTCTTAACCACTGGACCGCCAGGGAAATCCCTACAGTTTTTCATAACCAGCATCTCCTTCAGTCTTCAAGATGGCTTCATGAAGTGGTGAATACTATACCCATTTTACAGATGAGGAAGCTGAGAGCAAAGAGATAAGTCACTTGTCCCGGGGGCCCAGAAGCAGCCTTTCTGATCTCAACGCTCCATTTTCAGGAATGTCACTACTCCACCTGTCACCCTGGCTCTGAACGCAGGTGTGTCTGAGATGGACAGTGTGTTAGGACAGCCAGAGCAATGCCTGATGTGAGCAGGGAGAGAAGACGAAGGAGAGGAGTGAAGCTCTGTCACAGGCTGGCGAACATCATGCCCCACCTTTGGCCCTGAAGGCACTCCCTCCCCCCCCCCTTTTTCATACACATAACAAACCACACGCATAGAAATAGATTCTAGCTGGCCTGGTGCCAGGAGCTTGGATAGGTCCATGTATAGACTTCAATTGCCTGAGGCAGTTGGGACTGATTTCCACAATTTACAGAGCAAGATGGAGGGGAAGCCTTAGCGAGATGACATTTCTGGGGATGAATGACACTTCTGGAACTTCGCTTTCTCTCTTTCTCTCTCTGAGAGAAGTGATTAAAAACCGTTTTTCCTTCAGCAATGACCTTGCAAAGGAAATTGGCTTCAGTGCTTTGAAGCTTAGAGGGAGGCCGCACACACAGCCCTTTGTGCTATATTCCTGCCAAAGGATGCTCCGGAGGGTAGAGCAGGGTGCCAGCAGCAGGCTGTCCTCCCAAACCAGCCTAAGAGACTCAGATCGAGTGATGATAGCATGTGTGTGGCTGGAAGGAGACAAGAGGGGACGAAAAACGAGACCCGGCTGGATTTTTCCACCAGGCTAGCAGTTCTGTCAGACTGTGCCCTCTGTTTCACAGTCCCCTGCATTGTAGGTTTCATATATTTAACAGCCGGGGCCTATAAAACGGGACATCAGATGTCACAGGAAAAGGATGGGTCAGGCTCAGGGGAAGCCCTGGAATTTCCTTTCCTGGAGATCTCCAGGACTGAAATGAGAGACGCCCATGCTGGGAGAATGTATTGCTCTTCCCTCCTGTCTGGACCACTGTCCAAACCTCTCTCGCTTTCTCCAAGTCCCACCCTTTTCTTAAAAGCCTCTCCTGACCCTTCCAGGCATTCATGCTCCCTGGGGTCAGAGACTCTGACCAACGGAGTCTCACCGACTGACGAGTGAGAAAGCGGATGATGCCTGAGATGACCTTGGATGGTACCCAACACCGGCGCCTGCTGTCCCTGGGCTGTTTTGTGGGGAGTGGGGAGGGGTTTCGCAGGGCTGTACTCCACTGTCAGACCGCAGAGGCTAAATTCCAGCTTGTGTGGGTGGTGGATGCAGCCCGGGTTCCAGGAGAGACCTGGTAGGAGGAGAAGAGGGTCATCCGGGGAGCTGGACTTTGCTCAAGGCTGGTTTCGTTGGTCAGCAGAAGGATCTGGGATGCAGAAGCCACGGGAGGGAAACGGGGCTGCTCGCTCCCAGAGAGGCTCTGAAGCAGCCTGGCCACCCAAGTCCAGCAAGTTCATGTTCGTGGGGCCCGGAAGTCATGAGGGCCTCGCGGGAAGGAAGGGGAGTGGCTGGGCTCCTTGCTAGGGGTTTGTGTTCTCCAAGCAGAGACCCTCGGGCCTCAGGATCCAAAGAGGTCAGCACTCCTCCCCGGAGACCGGCAAAGACTGTAAATCTGGAATACTGGATTCCTAATGCAGCTCCTGCCAAGCGGGAAGCTGAGTAACCACTACACGGACTGACTTAGACCTTAAAGTGAGGGACCTGAAATGAAGCAAATAGGATCTGGAGTTGTGCTCCTTCGGCTGAATTCTGTCACGAGCCCAGATGTTCATTTATTTACTCATTTATTTACAACCAACACAAGTGCGCTATTTCTGTGGTTGATTCATATTTTTACTTGTTTGGGTTTAGTTTTGCTTTTTGAAACACTTCGTGAATATACTGGTAGTAGGTTCAAATCGATAATTCTTAATATTCACTGTTGGGGGTGGGAGGAAACCCAGAACATGAAAGTGTTCTATGAACTGAAAGTAAATTGAACAGATATTTTTTTCTGGGCAAGTTCCTATAGAAATCTGAATCGCATTACAATGTTAGTGCTTACGAGAGCTGGAGGTTAAAGCCAATCTACATTCCTTAATTTTTCACGGAAAATAAATTTCATCATTTTTCAAGTGAAAAGAGTGAGTAACTTAGAAGTACTTTTACATTGTTGGGGTTTACTTTGATGACTGAAAGTGAATCTATGTATCAGTAAGCGTTTTTCAAGTAAGTAAGAATCAAAATCCCTAAGAACAGTTGGTTTTTAAGTTAGATTTCCTACACTAATCCTCTTGTCTCATTTATACAATTATTATCTCCCACTAAAGCAGGACTTCTGCTAAAAAAAAAGTATCAGGCTTCCCTGGTGGCGGAGTGGTTAAGAATCCGCCTGCCAATGCAGGGGACACGGGTTCGAGCCCTGCTCTGGGAAGACCCCACATGCTGCAGAGCAACTAAGCCTGTGTGCCACAACTACTGAGCCTGCACTCTAGAGCCTGAGAGCCACAACTACTGAGCCCACGTGCCGCAACTACTGAAGCCCGTGTGCCTAGAGCCCGTGCTCTGCAACAAGAGAAGCCCCCGCAATGAGAAGCCTGCGCACCACAACAAAGAGTAGCCCCTGCTCGCCGCAACTAGAGAAAGCCCGCGTGCAGCAACGAAGACCCAACACAGCCAAAAATAAATAAATAAAATAAATTTTAAAAAAGAGAAATGCCTTAAAAAATAAATTAAAAAGTGTCTAAATAATGGGTCCTATTTCACTTTAAAAGTAATATACTTACACTTTTATAAGAAATAAACATGCAAAGATATATCTACCAGCCCCATCTTAGTGTTCAGTCCCTCGAAGCTGGTCTCCACCCACCCTTCTTCCTTCCGCCCATCCCCTCGCCCCTCGTCCTCTGTACCACGGCCCGCACCCAGCTCGTGCAGTGGTGGTTCACAGCATCCACAGACTCTGGAGCGGAACAGCTTATGTTCAATCATAGCTGTGTCACTGTGTGACCATGGGCAACTTACTCAACCTCTCTGAGATCAGTTGCCTCCTGTGTAAAATGGGAATACTCATAGGACCTGCCTCATATGGTTCTGTGAATCAGGTGAAATAAAACACAAGGCACTTAGCACCTTACGTGGCATATACTGAGCTCTCAGTGAACATTGGCTGGCATCCTCGTTCTGGGACAATGAATACGTCAGCCTTTTCAGGGTCAGCCATCCTCTTTCAAATCACATGTCATTTCATCAGGAAACATGTCAGGAAAGCCCATCCCTTTTACTTCACCTGGGAAAACCGAGCTCACGCTTCGAGACTCAGTTCAAATGCCAGCTTTCTAAAGCTTTTTATTGCAACCCCTTAGTCCCCCCTCCCCCGACCTGAAAGCTGGACGGCACCTCTTACCTAACCTAGCCACCGTCTACTGAAATTACGTCAAGAATGTGACATTCATGAGTTTGAGTATTTGAATTTTTATTTTGTGATGCCAAGACACCAAGCAGACACTCAATAAATATTTATTGAGGGACTTCCCTGGTGGCACAGTGGTTAAGAATCCTCCTGTCAATGCAGGGGATACGGACTTGAGCCCTGGTCCGGGAAGATCCCACATGCCGCGGAGCAACTAAGCCCGCGAGCCCCAACTACTGAGCCCACATGCCACAACTACTGAAGCCCGCGTGCCTAGAGCCCATGCTCCACAACAAGAGAAGCCACCACAATGAGAAGCCCACGCACTGCAATGAAGAGTAGCCCCCGCTCACCACAACTAGAGAGAAAGCCCGCGCGCAGCAACGAAGACCCAATGCAGCCACGAATAAATATTTAAAATTAAAAAATATATATTTATTGAATGAATAAAACCAAATGGAATCAAATGGCATCTGTGCGGATGCCAGGATTTATGGGGCATATGGCTTTAGAGAAATATAATCCATATTCTATCTTTTCAAGAAACCAGTTATTTCTGTGTGGAAACGAATTTTACCAAATCGGATGTCACAGAGGGTGGGATAAAAGGAGAAATTAGAGGAGAACTTAAGGGAACAACTTCAGGGTTTTGCCATCTGTCAAGGAAGGATGTGTTATCCATCTTGTAGGTAAGTGCCTTAAAAGCTTAATGAAAAAGCAATACTCTTGAGCCACTGCCCAGCCCCAAACACAGAAACTCTTGCGTCCAGACAGTCTGGTGCAATGCAAACAACTTACGTCGATTTGCCAAATCAGGGAGTGAGCAGTAGCAGTAGTGACAAAGTAGTCCCACTCTTGAAAGGAACCTTTCTGGAAGATAAGATTGTTGTTTTATTTTAGTACGGCCCAGAAAGGTGGGAAGCAAAGATACTTCCCCTGAGAATCAGGTGCCAGTAAGACATTCAGGTAGCTGCCAAAAGTGGGGGGGGGGGGGAGGCGGAGCATGGGGAGTGCAAGGATATTCACTGTTCACTGGATGCCAGGCACCATCCTAGGTCCTTGACATGAAACATGGTGCTCAAAAGAACCTCAGAGAGAAACACTATCATCCCCATTTTATTGATGGGGAAGTGGAGTCTAGATGAGGTTAAGTGAGCAAGTCAAGATCAAACGCTCACAGGCGGCCTTTTGC
Source organism: Orcinus orca (assembly GCF_937001465.1). Lineage (NCBI taxonomy): Eukaryota > Metazoa > Chordata > Mammalia > Artiodactyla > Delphinidae > Orcinus > Orcinus orca. Next base: position 98,995,177 of record NC_064566.1, on the reverse strand, counting down.
TCTGTATTAAAATTCCACCACCAGCAACCGCAGCGTGGAACCATCTTTCTCCACTATAATCTATCCTTCTCACTACTGTTAGAGTAATTTTCCTAAAGCTAGTTGAGTTAAACTTTCCACTCCTTTAAAACTGTCAATGGTTCTCTTACATTCACAAAATCAAAATTCAAATGCTCAAACTCATGAATGTCACACTCTTGACAGGTTCAGTTCCCACCCATCGGTCTTCCATTTCCCATCCTCCATCCTCCCGACCATCATACCGGACTGCGCTCCTTTATCATACCATGTATTGAGATAATAGCACACCTCAGGCCCCTGGCTCATGCCTCTCCTTCTCGGTTGTTTTGCTGTATACTCACTGAAAGCCAATTCATCCTTTTCCTGGATCTTCTGCTTCTCCTTCCCTGTGGTCTCCTCCTCTACGTTTCAACAATCCCTTCCAAATCTTCAACCTCACTTTTCCCTCTGGTTCAAAGCTACTCTGATCAGGCACCTCGCCACTAAAATTGCTCCCCCACAAGCCCCCAGGAGTCCTCTATGTCAAAAATCATGTGAGAAATAATGGCTAATATTGACCGAAACTTCAGATGCTGAATATTGTACCGTCACTCCAGTTTATAGATGGGGGCTCAGTGTGAAATTAAGTAGCTTGTCTCAGGTCACTCGGGAAGCGGCGGTAAGAATCTGAACTATCACAGTCCGTTCAGTGGGCTTTTTGAATTTCAGTCTCTCGTGGCCTCTCAACAGCATTTCACGTTACTGATGCTCCCTTTGCTCTCTACTTTCTACCTCGCTGACACTATACCCTTTGGGTTTTCTGCTGTTTTCTCTAGCTGTTTCTTCTCAGCTTTCTTTGTTATCTCTGACTCTTCTGCAGGCCTTCTAATTGTTGGTATTCCTCAGGCATGTGTCCAGTCTTTCTTTCCCTATTCTGTTCACTCTCTCTAGGAGATCCCAGCCACTCCCATGACCGCGACTCCCACCTGTACACACTGATGCTCTGTGTACCAACCATTTCTCCCTCTTTTTTAAAAAAAATTTTTTTTTTTTTTTGCGGTACGCGGGCCTCTCACTGCTGTGGCCTCTCCCGCTGCGGAGCACAGGCTCCGGATGCGCAGGCTCAGTGGCCATGGCTCACGGGCCCAGCCACTCCGCTGCATGTGGGATCTTCCCGGACCGGGGCACGAACCCGTGTCCCCAGCATCGGCAGGCGGACTCTCAACCACTGCGCCACCAGGGAAGCTCCATTTCTCCCTCTTAACCTTTGTGCTTCCATAACACGTTCCTTCCTGTTAATCTCTGCTTGAATATCTTGCTTGTACTAAACCTCACGTGTTCAAACACCAAACTCACCTTTTCCCCTGCAAACCTGTTTCTCTCCAGATTCTCTCAGTTAATAACACACCATCTGTCCCACTTCCCAAATGAGAAGCTTAAGATCAACTCCTAACTTCTTCCTCTCTTTCCTTTCTTGCCCAGGTCTGCTCCTGAATTTATTCCACCCCTGGTCTCTTCAATCTGTCATCTCCTCTCTCTAAGCCACCACTGCCGCTCACTCTGACTACCGCAGCAGCTTCCAGTTTTGCCGTTTCCAATTTATTCTCCAAATATGCAGCCATCACACCACTCTTCTGCTTAAAACCTCCATAGCTCCCTACTTCCTTTAGGATAAAGTGCCAGGACCTCACCATGGCTAACAAGCCTGTCTGACAGATTTTCGGGCCCCTCCTAGGCTTTCTTAAGGCCACTCCCCCTTCTCTATATGCTCTTGTCACATTAGATTTCTTTCCATTCTTTGAACACATCTTCTCACAACGGAGCAAGGGAACACGTACTTCTCTCTCCCTCTCCTACACCAATATCTCGGCTCATTTTTCACATCCCAGGTTACATCTTCTGGGTTGCTTTCGCTGATTCCTTAGACTAAGCTCTCACTTACTTACCCTCATGACATCCTGCAATTCTCTCGTCCAGTATTCACTGTGCTTGTAACGACTTACGTAGTGTTTTTCTTCCTCCTTACTGTGTATATATATATATTTGACTGTTATTCTCAGTGCTGAGGGAAGTACGGGGCATGTGGTAGATACTCAGCAAACACGAACAGCCTGGCCCCAACACCACCTGGTACAGGAAACCCTCCTGCATCCTCCTAGGCTTCTCTCTGTGCTCCCACAGCCCTTAGGTTTTCATTCTGCCTTGGTTAATATTTAATGTTGTACCTGTCTTTCTCCTCCATAAGCTTACAAGCTTATGGAGGAAAAGGACCAGGTCTTCACTCGACATGCCTTACATTCTAGCATGATGCCAAAGGTGTTTATTAAATTAAAGAGGAAAAAGCTAAAAGCCTGAGCCTTGTATGTTACCAGTCCTCTGCATTCCTCAGAGTCAGGTATGCAGAATGAGGCTGTGTCCCCCTCAAAATTCTAGGGATGAGTTACCCATTTCTGAAAGGAGCTGGAGAAACACCGAGAGGCAGCAGGGGCTGTACTTTAGCAGTAGACGTTTTTAACCTGTGCATTTCGAAAATCGGTCATGGCATTGAAATAAGGAGAAATTATGAACCGTTCTCAACTTGCCCATCTTCCTCATTTCCCCTTCTCTATCGGCTACCAAAGCATGCTAACTGTGGTGGCTGTACCGCCTGTGTTCCATCTACAGCTCTTCTGTCCTGGGCCGGGACAGCTTCATCTCTCACCTGGCAAGTCTGCTCTGGTGTCCCCTAGTCCTTTCTCCTCTTTTATACACTGTCTGCCTTGCTGTCAGAGTTATTATTCTAGAATTGAGACTGGACCATATTACCTCTGCTTAAGTCTTTAGAGAGTTGCTGTTACCTACAGAACAAAATCTTTTCCATTTGGCATGCAAGGTGCTTCATGATGGTGCCCAAATCTACTTTTCTATGCTCAACCCTGCCATTTCCCTCCCACACATCTCAACAACCCTGAACTCTCTCTCCTTCAATACATTGTTTCCTTCCTCCTCTTTGTACATGCTCGGGCCCTCTGCCCGGAACACTGTTCCCGTTTCCACACATACCTGCCTTCCACGTACTTTTCTATATTTGTAACAGGGATGCGCCAAATCGACTACATGTTGGGTCTGTTTCTTTTACTTTAACCTTTGCTCTCCGCTGCTTTTGTTCACTAAAAGGATACTGTCTATACATAATGGCCTGCCTCGGGGAACCCTGCCCCCCTGCCTGAATGTTAAACCAAAGTGCCTTTGTTCAGGCAAACATCCGGACCCCGTCCACCTGTGGATGGCTGCAAGAAAGAAGAAATTAACACATCCCCTCCCTGAGGCTGGCCATTCCAGGGGATATTTGCAAAACTTATGGCCTTTTTACCTTTCTTCCTCATCTCCTCCCCCTCTCTGTGCTAGAAAAGAAACTGGCATCCAAGCCCCGATAAGATGATTATTTTGAGACTTTAGTCTGCCATCTTCTCTGTCTACCAGCTTTCTGAATTAAGTCGTCTTCCTTGCCTCAACACCTTGTCTCTAATTCACTGGCCTGTCCTGTGGCGAGCAGAGTGAGCTTGGAGTCACACTCTGGACAGTACAGTGGAGTTAACTGTTCCTACCAGGGACTCATCTGTGTGGCTTCTGTCAAGCTGTGTTTGCCTTTACTGACCCAAAGAAGATAGAGAAATGTCTTTCGCTTCTTTAAATCTCTGGCATCTGGGACTTCCCTGGTGGTCCAGTGGGTAAGACTGCATGCTCCCAATGCAGGGGGTCTGCGTTTGATCCCAGGGACCTAGATCCCACATGCATGCCGCAACTAAGAGTTTGCATGCCACAACTAAGAAGTCCGCGTGCCACAACTAAGAAGTCCGCATGCCGCAACGAAGACCTGGTGCATCCAAAATAAATAAAAAATTTTTTAAAATGCTTAAAAAATCAATCAATCAATCAACCTCTGGCATCTATCATATACTAGGTGCTCAGTAAATGCTGAATAAATAAAGGAATGAAGCCTAGGTCTTTGTGAGTCAGGCTGGTGTCTGTCTAGGCTTTTGCTTCTTTCCTTATCTGGCCTCTCCTTATGATTCCTGGTAGAGAAAAGTTACATTACTCCAGCTTTCTGTTACCCACATGCCAATGGGTTGGTTCTCCACTGTAAATTTTGTTGCCCATCTATTCTATGCATAAGAATTGCAGATGAAGCAGTTTAGTGTGTTAAATACAAGATCTTAAGTACATTCCAAGGGCGAATAAACACATGGGGAGAACCTGTCACTGGGTATCATCTATGTCATGCTCTAATGTCATTCTGCTGGTAATTTATGCAGCTCCCCTTTTCTACTCAAATCCTTAAGTGCAAATAATTGAAGATTGTCAAAACATTTGAAACAAGCATGACCTTCGAGTGTACAGTGAATAAGAAGTTGCTGAAAAAGTACTGGCCTGCAAAAAAAGGGGAAAAGTTCACTCCTGAATGGCTTAAGACAAAATGAGTTTATACAAAGCTCGATAGGAAACAGGAAGTTAAAAAAAAAAAAGAAAAAAAGAACTGTGATAAGGAAAGCCTTAAAGAGAAATGCTGACCCAGAAAAGACGGATCTGAAAACACAGAGGGAAACTTTTTAACACAGATGCAGGATCATTTCTCTGAGGGCTTTTTTTTTTTTTTTTTAAGATGGGACTAAAAAAAGTGAGAATTGAACTCATCATAATTCTGTAAGACAAGCATGTCTGATGAAGGGGGGGAAATGATTATTCACTCTACTGGAATTGCTTTAATGGAAGCTTCTCGATGAAAGCTGCATCTTAAAATACTCATCCCGTGATGAGTTATTTCAAGATGGGAATCAAGGCAGTGGCTGCAGTGAGGTTTGTATGTGAAGCACATGCCAAGTCTTTAGATGAGCAGAGCTGACAACTATCCCCACTGGCCTCTCAGGGCTGCTGGTTCCCACCCACTGGCATACTGGAGGCATCAACAACTAGTAAGTCTATGACTGACGCCCAAGCAAAGGGGTGGGGCCAGCCCCTGAGCCCCTTCCTTTCTCCTTGGTAAATCCCCTGTGCCCAGGCAGAGTCCTTCCCTCTGGCTCAGCATCCGAACCTCTTTTCCATTCTCTCTCTCCTCACGGCAGCTGTAGATAAGGCCCCCAGTGGATCATCAGGCCTCCAGCCCTCTCTGTGCTCATGAAAACCAAAAGCTTTTGAAGTGTTAAGTCTCACGAGAGGAGAATGTAAATGTCAATGGCCCTATTCAGCCATCCCTGTTCTTGCGCATCATTCAACGTCCACATCAGGTGTCCCCTCCTCTGATACCTCATCCAGGTCCTCCAGACAAGACACTACTTCTCCTGCATTCATACATTTCTGTACATACCTCTATTATCACACGCTCTTCTCATCACTATGATAATTCGCTCATACAGCTTGGCTGCCTTTAAGGCAAGGCCTGCACTGTGATCAGTCTCCCTTCCCTCCCAAGCCTCACGCAGGGCTCCTCAACACATGTTTGGGGAATAAAGGTTATGAATGAATGCACTTCCGAAAGAAGGAGTGTAGATTCTGTCTGTCGACACCCATTTAGAGACAAGAGCCCAACACGTCGAATGGCAGGGATTGCCAATGTGAAGCTTGGATTTGGGCTGAGCTTGGGTGCAAGGCGCCCAAGCCACATAAACAAGCAAACTGGATGGCTGGGACTTGTTTCCAGGGACTGATCAGCGACATACTCGAGCATGTTCAGACATACTTGAGGATGTTAGGACTCCTCTTTCCAAAGTCAATACCTGCATCCAGTCCCTGCCAGACATCTTTCCCTGAAGCATGTATTAAATTGGGCACCTGGGAGCTCCATGAAGTAATGGAGCTTGAAGAAAACACTTTGCATTTGTGATGATTTGGATTAAACTTTAATTGGGGTTTGAGATGCAGTGAGGGGGCGGAAGCCAAGGTTTGCAGGGGTGTAGGGGGGAGCACTTCTTTTGTCGATGTGAAGCCTCCTACTTGCTTCCTTGACCTCAATACTCCCTCCCCAAATCCACAGTCCTTTCTTATTTATTTTAATTTTTTAATTGAAGTTTAGTTGATTTACAATGTTGTGACAATCTCTGCTGTCAGCAAAGAGACTCAGTTTTACACATATAGACGTTGTGTTTTTTTCGTATTCTTATTTGCTATTTAACATGAGGGCTTAATGTCTCTAAAGAGACAGGCCAACTACACAGCCAATATGGGTGGGAGACGTTTGCTCTGACATTCCCAAAGGCCTTCAAAACCTTTCTGTTTGATATTACGTAGGTATAGTTGAGACAAGCTGGAACCTGGGAGCTGGGGCCCTTGGCTGCAATGCTTGTACCTGGATAAACGTCTCCTTGAGTAACAAAATACAAAGAAATTGTAAGGGACTAAAAATAACTGCATGCATGCGCAGTTGGGGCAAATTATGGAAAAGATACAAAAAGCCCAAAAGAACCCAAGCCCGACTTCTGAAGATCCGGGAGCAAAAGCAGGGTACTGCGCATGCCCCTGCACACAGCACACGAAAGGGGTGGGCAGACCGCCTAAGCCACCCCTCTGGCCCGACTCCTGGACACACCCCTACCCTCACTCCATATAAGGAACCAGCCTGCACTCCCTCCAGTAGCAAGCAAGGGAACCAGTTACTTGTTTTTGCTCCCTCCTGCTACAGCAGGAGACCCAATAAAGCCTTGCCTAAAATCCTTGTCTGGCCTCTTATCAATTTCTATTGATTAAGGAGGCCATGAACCCTGATCGGTAACATAGTGATGAGTGTACCATAAGAGGTCAGGCATTTCAATAGAACTCACTGATTGCTATACACCTGAAACTAACACAACACCGTAAATCAACTATACTCCAATAAAAGTTAAAAAAAAAAACCTCATTGAGAGAGATGAAAATGTTTCATTGGAGGGAGAAAGGGAGGGCAGGTGGAATTCCAGCACCTATTTGAAGAGAAGGAGCCACTTTGGGAAACTATAATTTAAAAAATAGCTCAACTTTTTAGGTCTTACGGCTAATGCCCATTGAAGGGAGGCCAGAACCCTGCCAGTCCCTTTGAACGAGCATAGGAAATTACAGGGGAAGACTTTTAGATAAAGTTGTTGGCACACGTAAGTGACCCTCACTTTAAGGTTATTTTAGATTAGCTTGTTAGCTTATGTAACTCAGGCTTGCTTGTTTGGGAATGGGAAGCAGGGTGGTGGAAAGGCAAACCATGATTTCACCTCCATTATAAACACAGGAAGTAACTGGTGCTACAACAGGACTTCACAAGTTGTATTTTACAAGCTGCAGGAAATACTGTGGGAGAACATAAGCTTATCTTGAGATGAGATGAAGTCCAGCCACGAGCAAAATTCCCGTGTCTCAGTTAGGACACAGATACCTAAAATGTGCAGAGCCTGGGCAAGAATGTCAAGGGAGACCCACCTATCCGACGTCTAATGCTTAGAAGCTATAAATCAAGCAAACAAACTGGCAAATAAAATACGTCCTATCCTCCTACTTGACACACTGGCCTTCATCAAGGCCTGGTTAGATTTCCCAGACTCCTTGGCATTTTGTGCCAAAACATGGCTGGCCCTGATCCCTTTATGTGCGCTCTGCCCCCACCCGCTTTTATGCCCCCCCCCCCCGGCTCCTTCGGGTACCAGGAGAGTCCTCACATGCATGTGTATGGACACCTCAGGAGCATGTCAAAACTATTCACACCACAAACAGCTGCTCCTTGGTCATGCTCAGGGCTAGGGGTGTCTGTCCTCAAGAGGCTGGACACAGGGAAGAAACTCAGGAAGCAGCCTGCTAGTCCTCTGGGTCCTCAACACCCAGAGTGTGTGATGTGTGTTTGTGGGGGGCAGGGGGAGGGGGAGGGACACAGGCTCCAGGTAAGCGCGTCCCTGTGGACCTATGGAATCTGCACTCTGTCCTAAAGGGCACAGCCGTAGAAGACCAGAAGGGAACCCTCTGGTCTAAGATCAAGATTGGGTACAAAAAGTTCATGTATGAGTAAGACAAGAGAGAAAAAAGTGAAACCAACGAATACTAGTGAAATCTCTACATTGTAAAGGCTGTGGGTGACTGCAGATCCTTCTGCAGACCACCAGCAGGGAGATATAACGATGGTCCCTCTATCAGGGAGGGAGCGGAAATGGACAGACATGGACTGAGGGTGAATAAGGATTCAGATAGCGGCATCGCAGGGTGTCGAGAGAGAAACCCTGTCACGCCGCGATGTGCAGCGTTGGCGATGCGTTGTGTCACCTGCTCGGCAGAGTCTGCCTTAGGTGGGCCTCTCTGGGGGAGTGTGACGAGGCTGGCCTGATGGGCAGATGCACTTGGCAGGGAATGGTAAACACCAAGGATGGCACTGAGCTCCCCGGGCTGAGGAGGAGACACAACAGGGATGAGATGGGGCTGTTGGCTGACATGGTACAAGGGGCTTCAAAGGAGGGTCCAGCCCTTCAGGGCAACTCTAAATTAGCCAGGGGCTCGGCCAACTACTACAGGGCCCCTGCAGTAGCCTCCTCGTGTGGTCTGTCATCGCAGTGCCAGCCTCCACCTTGACTGGAAGGGCTTCACCGGCGGGCATGGAGGGCAAGGAGAGAGATCTAGGCCCTATTTCTCTAACTTTTTATTCTGGACTTTTCCAAACACATACAGAAGTAGAGAGAATAGTATGACAAACTGCCTTGCATTTATCACCCAGCTTCAGTAATTACAATGACCAATGTTTGGCCAAATTTTTCATCTATTCCCCAACTTTTTTTTTCCCCTGGAATTTTTTTTTTTTTTTTTTTTTTTGCGGTACACAGGCCTCTCACTGTTGTGGCCTCTCCCGTTGAGGAGCACAGGCTCCGGACGCGCAGGCTCAGCGGCCATGGCTCACGGGCCCAGCTGCTCCGCGGCATGTGGGATCTTCCCGGACCGGGGCACAAACCCGTGTCCCCTGCATCGGCAGGCGGACTCTCAACCACTGCGCCACCAGGGAAGCCCCTCCCCTGGAATATTTTAAAGCAAATCTCATACATATCACCTTACCCCAAAACTCTTATGAAGACTTACTTTTTCCCTAGAGTATTCCAAAACAACCTCCTATGCCTCTCTAAGTGATGACTGTTTTTCCTGTAACACAGTCACTGTGCCATGATCATCTCTACCATTTGTGAGCATTTCTTAGTATCATCAAATATCAAATCCACATTCTTTTCTCCCTGATTATCTCAACATCTTTTTACAGTTACTTTGTTTGAATCAGGGTCAAACGAGGTCCCGGCCTTATTTTAGCAGGATGGAAAGCCCTTCTATGTGGTTTACGAACCAGAACCTCTCACACACCTTATCCTGAACACCATTCGGCACCCCAGCTCAAAGAGCCACAAGGTCAAACTGATGACTCTCCAGCTTGGGAGCTCTGGCCTCCCAAGAATGACATCTCAGTGGGAACTGCAGGCAGCTGGGCCCCTGCTGCCTCTGAGTAACTCACTCTGCAGCCCACGTCTGAGAACCAGTGTCCGGAGTTTCCAAGTACTTACAGGATTCAGGTCACCGAGACGCGGCGGGCGTGCAGGGCAAGCGGGTTCCTACGCTTTTTGGTACTGCCTTTACTTTTCAGAATTGGACCTTTCTCGTTAAGCGCCAAAAGCAAGCTGAGAGGGGTGCTACAAAGAGCCGAAAGCGAGGACCATGGACCGAGTTCTCTCTCTGCCTCTGTCTGGGTGGCCTTGAATGCAAGTCCCTCGCCAATCAGTGTCTTCATTTCTGAAGTGAGAGGGAGGGACGCTGCAATCCCGAAGGCCCTCCAGTTCCGTCATTCTATAACTTCAAGCTCAAAAGCCATCAGGTGACCCCCATGTGTCTGGCAATGTGCCAGATGTTGGGAGTACCCCGGTGCCTCTCCTTCTAGATTATAAACTCTTCATGGGCGGGGCCTCTACCTTATTTAGGCACTGCCAGATTCTAGCACAACACCAAGCACGTAGTAGGTGCTCAAGCAATGTTGTTGAATGAAGTACCCAACCCAACAACCAATGACTGAGTGTTCACAGTAAGCCAGACACTGTGCTGGGCTAGGGGTCACCAGTGTCTCCCTGGAGAGGCTAATGTTTAAATAGGGAGCTGTTCAATGGAGCAGGAAAGTTCTCTAATTATAACAGAAGTGCTTGTGGGTCTTATCAGCTCAGACCTATGACCTAGACACTGGGCTGGTGGCCCCAATCCATGGGGTTTCCTGCTCAAGTTGAACCCCACCTGCTCCAACAGAAATACCATAGAGAGTGGTTCTGGCGAGAAGAAAGTGCAGAAAGCTGTCTGTGCCAATTTACAATGGGGAACATCTCCCCAGCAGCACCCAGAGCCCTTTCAAACGTCCGTCTTCCTGAAGGGAGGCCCACGGGAACAATGCAGATAGATGGCGAAACCTTCCATAAGGGAGCTCAGTGATTCTCGAATCTTCCTAAAGATTGTACACATCCACCCGGGACAACGGCATAGCTCATCTTCAACATGGGCTAAGACTACAGAGTGGAAGACGGTCCCTAACCTGTGAAGTTCCTATAGGTGAGGCCCGAGCGGAAGATGGTCCCTAATGTGTGAATTTCCTATAGGTGAGGGCCGTTAGCCCTCAGGATAGAGAATATGCCCATGGCTGCTGCCCTGCCTGGCTGGGCAGGGAGGGTGAAGGGACTGTTCAAAATCCCTCTGGTTCCTTGGGCGGATCCTGAATTTCTCAAATTCTCAAAGCTGGCACCAGCAAGGCTTTGAACCACGGCCCAGAATTAAGCTCCCCATGACCAAGTCCACATCTGAGAGACAACGGCCTTATGCTCTACCTAAGACCTAACATAAGCTCTCTGCCTCAAGAAAAGACTTCCAGAAGCTTGCCAGTAAAACAAAACCAAATCCCTTTCAAAACATTCACCAGGTTCTGTGGTTTCCGGACAATAGCATCACTGTCCGTGTTCTCCTGGTGCATATCTCGGAGGTCTCCACTCCCGGCATCCGCTAAACCTACGGTGCGTCATGGTTACCTCCTGATGTTGGGACAGGCAGCCCCGGAAGGTGTCATTGAAGTGTACCCTGAGAACTGCAGAGACCTTAGAGGGTGAGCCCCTCCCCCCTTTCACAGACAACTTCCTTCCTCTGAGGCCTCTCCAGCGAACCTAGAGAACGCAGGAAATTCTCCACAGTGAACGAAAAGGCGAAGATACGATGTCTTTCTGACCAGGAGGAATGTGCAATTCTAGCTAATTACAGCCAGCACTGGCTTACTGCTGTGCTGTGCTGTGAAGTCTTGAAGCTTCTGTGCGGCTCAGCACATGTGGTAGAAAAAAAGAAAGGACTTTGCACCAGACGCCGGGAGAAGCGGCGGGAGCCACATGCGTGCAGGCAGGAGTCTCTGGCAGGATGCGGCTTAAAATCAGACCCACATGGCCCTGGCGGAGACACAGGCTGCCCATTAAGACTCAGTGGTTTTAAAAGGAAAAGCTGCAGGGGAGGAAAAACCCTCAACAATTAGCAGTCTAAATTAAAAAAAAAGGAAAAAATCCTGGAACCAGTGAACAAAGCAGGAATATTTCACTGAGGAATCATCAGACAGTCCCACTGTGAGACTCCCTTCCACCAGAAGTCTCGAAGTAATTTATCAGTGTGAAATGACTTATAACTTTCCCCCATGGGAGTCAGGGTAGACAGAAGGTTGTCCCTATTTTACAGAGCAGGGAGACAATGTCACAGCAAAGCTCTCCTTTATTCCATTTTGTAAGAAATAACTGGACTACTCAGAAAGCCCTTGACAAGCACAACTTTTATTTTTCAAAGAGCTTGTTGATATATGGCCTGAAGAAGAAAACGATGCATGTTCTAGAAGTGTCTGGACTTATATAAGACACGGGGTACAGTAAGCATCTCAATTTGTATTCACTATAATTTGCATAAGTTTATGCATAATTATGCATAATTATGCATAAATGCTAGAAGGACACCCAAGGAACTAGTAAGGGTGGCTTCTTGTGGAGGGAATGGGGGCACAAGAGGGTGGGTGGGTAGGAGCAAGGCTTGCGACGGGTAACTTTTTCTATCATGTTGCTTTTTGCATCATGAGAATGCTCCCTATTAAATAATAAAATTAAGTGCAAATACACTCTATAGAAAGATAGAACAAGCGCTGGACCCCCAGTTTTCCTTCTGAGGGGGCTACATTTTGCGGGAATAGAGTACAGCACCCTGCTCCTATGAGGTAGGGAGACCGAGTATGCAATCCCCATTGAACTACAGAGCAACTGGGAGCCCAGACACTTGAAGGGCCCTTCTCAAGGTCACCTTGAAAGTCACAGGCAGGATCGGCACCAAGTTCTCCATGCCCTGTCTGTTGGCCACAGTTGGAGTCGGGTGTTCTCTGAATGGGGGGAGATGACCTACACTCACCTTTAAGCAGGGTGAGAGACTCAAGTCAGCCGGTTAGTTTGTTTCCTTTTTTATTGTTCTCCACTTCTCCCAACAATCCGACTGATTTCATGAAAATACAAACTTGAGCACATTTCTCCAACGGCCCCAGTGACCCTCAAGTGCACTTCCTTCGGGTGACGTCCAAATCCCTCGGCATTTATGGTCCCTGCGCTCACTGACCCTCTGCCTCACCTCCCACCTCCTTTGGATGCATCACATTCTCCACCTGACATAATTTCCTGCACATGTTAGAGTTTACGTGCCTCTGTGGCCCTACTCATGCTGCTGCCTCTGTCTGGAATGCTAGTCCCTCTTTCTCCATCAGGCGGACTTCTACTGACCGTTTAAGATCAAATGTACCATCTCCGCTAGGAAGCCGCCTCCATTTCAGGCCCAGCCCCAGCCCCTCACGGCCGGCCCCTTGTCTGTGCCCCCATGACACTCTGAACGTTCCTCTATTACAGGACTTCCCATTTGATGTCACGGTGATCTGCTGCTCTGTCTGTCTCCCAGTAAACTGTGAACTCCTGCAAGGCGGGGTCCATGGCTGTTCTCCTATATGCCACGGGGGTGGGGGGGTGGGGCACGGAGCTGGATGTTTGGCAAGCAGTAGGTAGCACCTCCTGTGTACCTGCCACACGTTGTCTAATCCTCACCACAACCCTAGGAAGTGGGTACTAGTGTCACCATCTTACGGATGAGGAAACAGGCTCCGCAACATAATTACAAGGCTAGTATATGGCACGGCCAGATTGGGCCCATGCTTTTAACCATGATATAATGATGCCTATACTACATGAATAAATGCAAGAACTAGAAATCAAGTGCCCATTCCTAAAGCAAAGTTCCTCCAGGTTCTAACCTCTGAAATCCCAAGGACAGCAGGCACACTGGGAGTCGGGGCCGAGGAGGGCCCCCTCCAAAGTCAACGCAAGACTTTCAGCCGCAGGACGGTGTGCCCGATGGTATGGGGCGGCTGGAACAAAGGAGCCCTGCCCTCCCGTGACCCTTACACGTTGGCATCTCCCCATCCACAGACACCAGAAGATCTATTCAAAGTTTCCCATACTCACCCCCAGCGCCACCCTGCATTCTTCCCATTACAATGAAACCTGAGATTCTGAGGTTTCTCCAAAATGAGCTAGCTCCAAACACAACGCACATGGAAAGAGGAAAGATTTACTTTACCACCAACTCTCCATGCCAGCGGTCAGTGGTTTCAGCCTGTGCTCTCCAGAATTCTTTCTTGGAACTGGGCTGAAAGTTCTATTTGGTCATGAAAGCTGGTCTGGGGCCCCTGCAACACTCAACTCGTGGTGGCTGCACATCCTCCAGGATGGGGCTGGGCCTGGCCACCACTGTTGCCTGATATTCCCGGATACCTGACATGGAAGGATGGCCGGAAAAGCTTCCCCCAGGGCCTGGATTCCTACTGTCTTCCCCAAACCTACTCAGAGCTGCTCTCAGGAGAGAACAGTTGGACCTGGTGAGTGAGACTGTTGGCTCGCAATCAGGGTATGAGGGAAAACCAATACCCCAGGGCAACCGAGAGAAGGAAGGAGTCTCTTAAGGGAGAACGGAGTGGAAAGAGAACCAGGTTTGGAGACAAAGACCTGAGGCTGGAGGCTTGGCTCTGCCATTCCCTAACTTAGGAATTTGGAATAAGTCATTTACCATATTTGAGCCCCATCTGCAAAAGAGGTTAACAGCTTCCTCGTGTGCTGTAAGGAACAAATGAAGTATTATAAACAAAAGGGCTTTGTAATCTAAATAGTGATTTCAGAGCCAGGTTAATTGTCAAGGAATTCCTTTTTTTTTTAATTACAGATTTCTGGATCCTTCTTAAACCTACTGAATTAGAATGTCCAGGGGAGGAGTCCAGGAACCTGTATTTTAAAAGACTCTCTGGGTGCTTCTGAAGCATGGTCGTAACCCTTAAAGCACTATACAAAGGTGGTCATTGCTATAATTCTGTGGTCAAAGAAATACCAGTCTGAGTATTATGCTTCAAGGTTACCCCCTAGGGCTGCCTGACTTACAAGTGGAAGATTTCTAAAGGATGTGACTTCCCAATGGATGTCCAGAGAGGAAGCCCAACTCTAGACCAGGTTGGAGCTTGGGGACCCATGAACACGGGAAGGGCAGCCAGCCATGGATCCTACGGTTCATTCATGACGGTTCCTTCTTCCACTGAGCATCCTTCTAGGGAAAGAACAGTCCCCAGACACAGACATTCCCCAGCCCGCCCCCTCAGAACCTGGCAGAACCAACAGTAGGATGCTGTAAGCTAGAAATGGAGTCCCACAGGAAAAGGCAATCATCAAGTGTTTGAGACAGGGACTTGAGCTCCAGGAGTGCAGGGGAGAACCAGAGGGACACCTATCAATACTGGGGGGAGGCCAAGCGCTGAAGGCCAGGGAGTGGGAGCACCAAAGACCTGAGATGGACTGGGCCGTCCGTCGATCAAGGGCGGTCCTAAGTGAGTCACTAGGACCCAACAATGCTCCTGTTTTCATCTGTAAAATTGGATACAACTTGTCTATTACAGGAAGCTTCATGACAGTCAAATGAAACAACAGATGTGAAGGGCTGCAGAGCATGATGGAAAACCACGCAAATACAACGCAGTTTTCATTCTTTAAAAGTATTAGGACTAATGCGCTGTACCATGAATATGGAACATTCTCCAAGGAATTAAAAGTCTGTGCAACTGGTTCATTCAATAAAAAGTATCTTCTATGAATATCATTCTCTGCCTCTCCAAGGAAAAGAAGTCTCACTCTCCTAAGAGACATCCCAAAAGAAGGGAGTGGCGTGTTTCTCAATTTCACCCACTAAGAGTTGGAGGTGCAGATGAAATGCACGAACAGATCTGCTGATGAGCTATGAAGTCTAAGAGGTTATGTTAGGTGACGGTAGAGAAGGGTTAAGAGTGAGCAAATTCTTTGGGGTAATAAGGAAAGAGATTCTGGAAGGCTTTTGAAACCACTAAGTAACAAAAGTAGCTCACACCTCCTGCCCCCGCACCACTGGAAATACTTTAAATAATGCCTCCGAGAATGTAACAGGCAGTCTGGATTCAGGACTTTTAAACGGGTGGTGTTCCACAAGGACCTTTTCAGGGAAACCATCTTGAGAATCACTGAATTCTTAGTCCAGTTCTTCCTGACAAACATCCTCAGGCAAGTCTGGAGCCAGAGCTGAAATCTTGGGATGGTAAATACCATCAGATGGAAAAAGAATTTATAGCAGAAAAGGTCTAGTGGCCCTCCCAACCACCATGCCCCGACTCCTACCCTCAATAGTGTGGGAGATTTACGCACTCTGAGTGAACAGAATTCCACAGAGAGCTGGGCTGGTCATTCGGAATCTGTTGTAGAAACTGACCTAGAGTCATTTACTCTCTTAGTAAATATTAATGGGACATCTACCACGTGCCAGCCATTCATTGTTCTGGCCCTGGGGATACAGCAGTGAGTGAAACATACAAAAATCTTCACCCTCATGCAGTTTATATTTTCAGGGAGAGGACAGATATTATAACGAATAAATAAATACATGCATCTTATGGTAAGTGTTTTGGAAAAGAATAAAGCAAGGAAGGATGGGAAGGGATTTCTATTTTATACAGGGTGGTCCAATAAGATCATAAATGAACCAGTGAGGGAGGCAACCATGTGGACGTCTATGTGAAGAGCATTCCTGGCAGAGGGACCAGCAAGTACAAAAGGCCTGAGGCAGGAGCACCGTTCGTGTGTTCAAGGAACAGTAAGTAGATCAATCAGTGGCTTCGGTTCAAAGAGCAAGGAGGGTGAAAGGAGATAAAACTCAGAGAGGTGACAAGGAAACACACCAGATAGGGACTTGAAGGCTTTACATTTTACTTTGACTGTGATGGGGAAAACACTAGGGTGTTTTGAGTGATATAATCCATCCTACATTGTAAAAGGATCTCTGGATATGCTGATGAGCAGAAACTGTAGGAGAGCAAATGTGAAAACAGAGAGATCCGTTTGGAGGCAATTGCAATAATACAGATGAGAGATGAAAGCGATCTGGTGAGTATGAAGCAGTGACGCCGACAGATTTGCTGATCAGTTGAACGTGAGAAAAAGTGAGGCATTGAGGATGACTCCAAGGTGCTGGGCTTGACCGTCTGGAAGAATGAAGTTACCATACCTGAAGAGGGGAAAACTCTGTAGGAGGAGGCATGGTTGAGATGCCCATCTGACATCCTAAGGAGATGGTGAATATGGAGCTGGAAAACAGGAGGGGAGGCTGGGCTGGGAATATAAGTATACAGGTTGTCAGCATATGGATGGAATTTAAAGCCAGGAGTCTGATGAGACAGAGAAGTAAAGCGGTCGGTGTTTCAGTCTGGGGGGCTTCAACATTTAGAGGTGAGGGGATTAGGAGTCAGAGCAGAAGCAGCTATTGAGGTAGGAGAACCAAGAGAAGAGACTCCTGGCAGCCAGGTGTTATCAAGGAAGGAAGAAGGGGTCACCTGGATCAAATGCCACTGATGGATGGACACAAGGAGGATGGAGAATTGACCAAATGTGGTGATGCTGAGGCCACTGCTGACCTCGACAAGAGCAGTTTGGGCAGGAGGTGGGACCAAAAGCCTGGGTGAAATCAGTTTATGAGAGAAGAGGAGGAAAGGAAGTAGAAACAGCCAGTGCAGATGACTCTTCGAGAAGTTTTATTCTTAAAGAATCTGTTTTTTAATGCTTTAGGCTTTGCAAGAAGAGAAACAGCTGCAATGATCTCTCAAGATGCTAAGCTGGACTGTTACAACCTCTGATCAGAGGCTTTTTTTTTTCTTTCAGTTTTATTGAGATATAAAATAAGCAGCACTGTATAAGTTTAAGGTATGCAGCATAATGATTTGACTTACGTACATCATGAAATGATGACCACAATAGGTTTAGTGAACATCCATCACCTCATATAGACACAATATTAAAGAAATAGGAAAAAATATATATAATTTATATACTTATATACCTTGTGATGAGAACTCATAGTATTGGCTTTCTTAACAATCTCAAATATACTCCTTGACTTATAGGATAGGAGCTTGGTTCTCATGAGCTAATGAAGTATATATACCACAGAGACTCATTTTAAGGAAGAGGAAGAGCAAAGACAAGAAAAGAGAAGTGAAAAAGGAGGCAAGTGAATATGTAATACTTTTAAAGAGTTTCAGGTCATTGAAAGCTTCCTAAATGGTTTCTTTTTCCATCACTAAACATCACTAAGTAACTCTCAAATTTCCACATACTCCAGAAAGTTCCCCAGGTAAATTTAGGAGAGACAGAGAATTTTGGACGTTATGAATCTCTAAACTGCCCCCTCCCCAGGAGAAAAAGGAAGCTCAGAGAGGGAATTGACTCTCTGGCTCTTCCAATTCTTAGTTGTATGGTCTTGGGCAGTTACTTTTAACCTCAGTGCATCGGCTAATCCATCTGTAAAATGGACAATTATAATACCCACCACCTTGGGTTCTAATGAGGATTAAGACAATCATTACTTATGAGATTCTTAGAACAATGGTACATGGTAAATGCTCAGGAAGTAGTATTTTTAACTGCAATCGTGCTAGTCCGTCAGAGGATTTTGTATCATATTGGAGGAGCAAGATGCAGTTGAACTATCCTCTTTCTACTCCAAATTGACTCAAATTCTAACACAGAACATTATCCTTCTCTCCACAAAAGACACACACTCCATGAGTTAGCTTTTAATCTCTGCCCATCTTTATCAGCTCCAATCACAAAGATTCTTTCATCTGTGCTGTTAATACAAAAACTACCATTATTCAGTGTCTGAGGAATGCTCTGTTATTTGCTTTTATATATATCATACTTAATCCTCACACAATCCTATGAGGCAAGTCACTACCCCATTTTACAGGCCAGGAAGCTGGTACTCAAAGGTTAAATAACTTGCCCAAGGTCATACGGCTGAAGGCAGCAGAGCTGAGGTTCAAATGCAAGGCCATCAGACTTCATAGCTCGTTCCTTCCACAAGCCCGCCCAGCTCTAAACGTTGATGCCATGTACTAATGTCTCAGGGATCTGCCAGGAACCCAAGGCGCTAGGGCTGTCGGATAGGTCATTTTAGAACAGGAAAAGCAGTTCTACCTGACTTGTATTTTACACATCTGACTAGGTACGTGTGCGTCTGCTTTCCTGGAGTTGTTTAAAACTTGGGTGAGAAATCCACTTAGAGTTGAATTCATTCTCACCGAGCGAGCGCTGGCCCGGTGTCATGGGGGCTGGGCCATCGTGGGGTAGCAGGGGAAGGGAACAGGAAATCATTTGCTGGTGGTTGACCAGACCCCCTGGGACTTTTCAGAGTTACAAAACTACCACCGACAGGCACGGCAGTTCCTGGAGAATGAGAAGCTTGGGGCCAGCCAGAAGGCACCTGTGGTGACATCACGGGGTACAGCAGTGGAAAATATACACTCTCCAAGGGCTTGTTTCCCCCTCTGTGCACACAGAGTGCTAGAGAAGCTAATTATAGCCACCATGCCCCCGGCCCCCAAAGAGGGCAATGGACATTCACAAGCACCTTTGCTGTTTGTCATGCTTCTGCCTCTACTGATCTGCAGCCGTAGCCACACCTAATGCATGCGGTGGAGCCCACAGGATCCAGGTGGCCTGGGGTGGGCGGGGCGAGGATACCCCACGCTCACCCCAGCTCAGCTCCTGCCAGAACACGACTCCCTCTGTGATTCACAAGGTAGGAGGCTGAGGCTTCCACTGGGAGGAAAGGCGAAGATTTTCCTTTGATTCCCCCCTTCCCCAACCATTCTAGGACACCCCTCTTCAGCCTGGTCTGACAGCCAAGATTTGGAAATCTGGACTTCACAGACAAGAATCTTATCTCATCGGCCCATATGCCGGTTGCGTTATCTGCCCAGTGGAGAGATTACGTGTCTATAACCCAGACCTCTCTACGGAGCAGCCACGACTGGAAAGTAAGAGCTCCCAGGCAAAGGCCGCAGAAGATGAAAGGGGCTCTTACTGGCCCAAGCCTCAGAGCGGAGATTCCTTGTGTGGTTCAGCACGGCTCCTACTCATGCCTCGAGTCCCCTTCCTCCTGGGGTTCTCGTCAGCCCCAGCTTGCTACTGCCACCACACAGCTTTTCTGCCCCTACAGAGGGGCAGTGGGACGTGACCAGAAAATTCCATATCCGAATCCTCTCCGTGGTCCCCAGTGCCTCTAAACCCAACGCAGAAGGTGAGCAATAGATCGGCAAGAAGAGGGAAGAAGGGCTTCCCTGGTGGCGCAGTGGCTGAGAGTCCGACCGCCGATGCAGGGGACGCGGGTTCGTGCCCCGGTCCGGGAAGATCCCACATGCCGCGGAGCGGCTGGGCCCGTGAGCCATGGCCGCTGAGCCTGTGCTCCGCAACGGGAGAGGCCACAGCAGTGAGAGGCCCGCGTACCGAAAAAAAAAAAAAAAAGAGGGAAGAAAAGCATTTGAATGCCCGCCATTCTTGGAACGTTTTCAAACGAGGAAGATGGAATTATGACTAAAAGTCAAGGGGTTGAACTCCAGGACCCCTCGTCTTCGAGGGAGGGGTGCCGACCCTGCGGCAAATGGTCCCAAAGCTGGCGGGGCCGTGGTGGAGGCCGAAGACTTCTCTCTCTCTGCGGTTTGCAGAATCTGGCAATGACTGGGAAGCCATATGTTGTGTTCTAAGACTCAAGCATAAACTTCTGCTGGATGTTTGGATTTGGGTTTTTTAATTATTCCCTGTTTTGAAAGAGAGAGAGGAAAAAAGGGTGTGTGTCTCTGTGTGTGCTTTGAAGGGAGCGGGGGACAGAAGCAGATGGGGTGGGAGGAGTAGGAAGAGGAGAGGAGCAGTTTTCATTCTGGACTCTGATCAGTGTTTCTCCAGCAAGATCTGCTGTGTCTCCTCTGGCGACAGATGGGGTCAATGGCCCTCAGTGACAGGAGCTCAGCTGAAGCCCCACCAGTCACAGGCATCTACTGATTCAGAAGCTTCCAGGATGATCTCTGCCAAAACTTAATAAACCAGCACGTGCCCTGTCTCCTTCCTCACGGACACTGACAGCAGGGCTACGACTCTCCTGAAAGAGGCAGCCACCTCCCCCAATGGCAGTGATGAAAAATCCTTCTGGATCAAGGAGTCACACCCCCAACTGCCAATCAATAAGAACAAGAAATAACACTTCTTGAATGTTATTTATGTACCAAGCACCACGTAAGCCTTTTGACATTTACCTCACTTAATCTCTAGGACAACTCTATGGTGTCGCTACTATTATTATGCCCATTTTACAGATGAGCGAAGGAGAAGATAAATCATTTGTACAAGGTTATGCAGATAGTGAGTGGGACCTGGGCTCAGACTCAGGTGTTCCTGGCACCTCTGCTCTTAACCACCATCCTACCCTGCCTTCCTGTCGTCAGCTGGCATTGCTTCACTGAGAGCAAGGCTAGAAGGAATAAGCTCATTGGTAAAGTGTGTGAGCTTAATCCCTGCCATCATCAGTATCTCCAGTCTTCTGCTGAAGAAACTAATTTGGCCCAAGTCTCACTGCTAAGAAGCAGCACAGCTCGGATTCAGAGCCAGGACCGAGATCAGTCCTGTGCTTTCTCCTTTTTATCATGCTGTATCTGGACCAAATTCCTGGAGGAAGGGGTCTGCCTCTCAATTGCTCCAGATTTTAAAGTAAAAGTAGAAGAGGAAGCTCAGAAGTTTTTCTTAAATGTCCCAGAGGTTTAGCTGGGATTTGGAAAAAGACTTGAACCTGAGGGCCAATGCGTAGCCATTTCAGGGAGGTGGATTTGTGAAGAACTTCCTAATCATGGAATATGTCCAGAGCTAGAATGGATAGCCTTGTAAGGTGGAGAGCTCCACGACCACGGGGGGCCCAGCATAGTCTTGATGAACTCTTGGTGGCATTCCTTTGACAGAGGGAATTTGTAGGGAGCACTGTTGCCTTGGCCATCCAGTATCCAAACACCCTTCTTATTGAGGGGGCATCCCAATGGGGGGAGCGGGAGCCCCCTAAGGAAGCCTATGGGGCAGATGTTCTCTCTTTCAACTTTCTGCCGGATGATATCCAGCCATATGACCTGGACTTAGCCAATCAGCTGGAGTTGGACCCTTAAAGGAGTGACTCAAAGTGTAGAGGTGGTGGCAGCAGTGTCCTTGGTTCCTGTGTCAGAACCTGGTCATCCAGGTTCCAGCCAGTGCTGTGAGCTACATAAAATCTGTTTCGTTAGTCATAGATGATTTCTGACATGGAAGGCTGCATTAGAGCAGGTCACTGTGCTGGCCACACATCTGGGTTACCGGTACAGCTCAGTCAAAATATACCTTCCAGGTCCCCAGGTCCACCAAGACCTAGTGCATCAGAATCTTCAGAGAAGAACTCCGAACATCACTATTTTTAAAAACTCCCCAGATGATTGTGACATGTAGCCAGATTTGACTAGAATAAGTAAACTCTAAGTCCCCAAAATAAAATACTCTGATTCTCTGAAACCCTCTTACCAAGAATCTGGGCATGGCTATCAGAAAAATGCAAGCTGTCTATAGTTCAGTTACATTTGCTAACAAGAAGCTTATCTCCTTGAACAAGTAACATACGCTCCCCAGAGGCTAACGCTATGATTTTCCTTCTATTCTATTTCCATGGGATATTCCTCCCCAAGGGCCTTCCCATCTACAGATCTTTTTTTTTTTTTGGCCGAGCCGCGCAGCTTCTGGGATCTTAGTTCCCCGACCAGGGATTGAACCCGGGCCTCAACAGTGAAACGGCCGAGTCCTAACCACTGCACCGCCAGGGAGTTCCCTTCCCATCTGCAGATCTTGACCTGCGCCCTTACAACTCCGTGCCTTCCTCAAGTGGCTAAGGTCTATGTTTCTATACACACTCCTCTGATTCTACAATGTCGGCCGAGCACAAGGCTTTTTACTTCCCAAACCAAGGCCTCCCCTTCATCACACGGTGTTGCACTGAGGATTTACTGCATGCCTTCTGTGCACCTGAGGGAAAGCCTCCTCCCCATTCTGAGCCCCAACTTCCCCGCCTGAAATGGGGAACGCTGATACCAAGCTCCTCTGTCAAGTCTCACGTCACAAGAAGGCTGAGACACTGGGGCATCACAATCTCCCAATTCTCGTTATTCAGGCTCAGAAAGTACGCATTTAGATAAGAAAGATGACTGTCCAGTTAACTTTCTGGAGCTCAGCTCAGAAGCGTACATCCCTGTACCATCATCACTCACCCGTCCTGCCTGGAGCAAAATCCCCAATTCTCCCGCCAACAACTGTTTTTATTATTATTTTTTTATTTTTGGCTGCGTTGGGTCTTCCTTGCTGCACGCATTTCTCTAGTTGCGGTGCGCAGGCTTCTCATTGCAGTGGCTTCTCTTGTTGCGGAGCACGGGCTCTAGGCGCGTGGGCTCAGTAGTTGTGGCTCACGGGCTCTAGAGCGCAGGCTCAGTAGTTGTGGCGCATGGGCTTAGTTGCTCCACGGCATGTGGGATCTTCCTGGACCAGGGTTCGAACCCGTGTCCCCTGCACTGGCAGGTGGATTCTTAACCACTGTGCCACCAAGGAAGCCCCCCCACAACTGTCTTTAAGAAGCTGGGCTATTGGAGCTTTACACGGTTCCAGGTTTTGTGTGTGCACATGTGAGTGTATGTGTGTGCGTGTCTCTAACCTCGCGGGTTAGAAGGGACCTGCCAAGCCCGTTGACTCCTCCCTTTGCCTCAAGCACTTAAACTCTTCCAGTCGGGCACTTTGTGGGGCAAGGTATTCCAGAGCCTCCCTTGGTAGCCCTCCTGGTTCGCCACAAGCCTGGAGAGTGCAAGATACTAGAACCTACTGGATCCTGGCTATGCCAAACCATCACTCAGCGGGGAGCAGGATGGAAGGAGGCATGAGCACCTCTGGGTCCATTTCGGCTGCTGAGAAAGCCTGTCTCGTGTGACACCCTCCCAACCCCCTGGAGGAAGCTTCCAAGACCACCCTGGGCACGTGTTCACCAAGGCAGCTCCTTAGGAGAGTTTAGTGACCTCCTCACCCTAGAGCTTCAGATCGGCCACTGCTCACGAGAGGACCTCGGGGACAGATGGCCATCTGGTTTCTGTACAGGCTGCATCCGTACAGCGCACAGAAATTTATCTTCCAGCGCCTTCAAAATGTACACAGCTGAATCCTACTGCTGACTTTGGCAGTTACTCCTAGTATCTGAGAAGAACAGATTCAATTAAAAAGGAAGTAACAGATGCTGCAAATCACTCCCTCATTTTGAGAAGTCTTTTTTTTTCCGAGTGGCCTGAATTACTTGATGATGCACAGCCATGCAGCAAAAAAAAAAAAAAAAAAAGCTGGCATGACAACTTCTAACTTGGCTCCCACCCAAGGGGAAGCTGTGGGTTCTTCTTCAGAGGTGGTCTCGATGCCCTGGCACATTCCTCTGTCTGCTGTGGGTATTGTTATGGAGAGGACTTGGCTGGAGGTGGAGGAAGGGCAAAATGAATCCCGGGGTGAGTTTTAGCTTTGAGATTCTTTGCTTTGACTCACTTGTCCTCAAAGCATCCCTGGGAGAAGGGTGTGTGGACCTCAGGGATGAGATATCCCCATTTTAGAGGTGGAGGAAGAAAGGTTCAGGGCAAGCAGGGGATTTGCCTAAACACAGGACATCAGTTCTGTCGGGAAACCTAGGCTCTTTACCCACATGTGTCTGTACCCAGCGCAGAGTGAGGTAGTAAAGAGGCCAAGGCCAGGCTGACATTCCCAGGGAACGCGCTCCAGAGAGTCCCAGGTGGATGTATTCCTAAGACGTGGCCCCGAAGGCACTAGAGGGTGGCCAGCGCCCAGCCTTCCTTGCCCACCACTCGGACCTGCTCCCCACTTCCCGGTCCTGGCCTGAGCTTGGCTTCTCCCTGCCTGTGTCCTGTGAGCCTGCCTAGGACAGCCTGCCTAGGACAACATAGTTATGTTGTCACTGACGACTTGGGAGGGGACCCACCTCCCTGGAGAGTGAGGCAAGGAAAAAGGAAGGAAGGAGATGGATTTTTGAATGCGATCCGGTTGCTCTCCTCTCTCTTCCCTAGGCACTAAAGCACTAAAAATATGAAGAATTCCAGGGCTTGGACTGAAGATGGGGTCCCCCCACAAAAAAATATATCTGCTGCAGAGATTTTTGGAGCCTGGAATTGCAAAGCTAAGAAGCTTCCTTGCCAGAGATTTTTAAAGAGGAAGGCCGGGGGCTTCCTTTGGGAAAATTGGCTGAGGGGATCCTGCCTGGACACAGAGGCCCCGAGTCAGGAGTGCTCAGAATTCTCTTTCCACGAATCTGGCTTCCAACAGTCCTCAAGCTACTGCCACCCCTCCCCCTGCCACTTCCTAACCCTGTGACTTCAGTGGGGGCCTTATTTTCTGAAACAATTGTCAATATCAATGTTTTGTCTATGGCCTGCCAATGAAAGGCATGATTTACAAGTGAAGATTGTCCCAGAAAACCCAAGAGGTACGCTTAGCTGTTCCCACGTCCTCTCCACCACCTCCCCCCACTACCCCCTCCCCAAAGCCTCCACCTGGGCTTCCCGTCCCCACGGAATGAGAGCACAAGAGCTCTAGGGAAGTGGTGTGCAGCACGAGCTCTCTGTGTTCCCAGAGCCCACCAGTTCTACCTCCCAGCTCTCCCCAGGATGCCCTTCTGGGGCCACCTCCACCCCCCGCTACCGCTTCTGCTTTGGTACCTTTATTGTCCCACTTCTGGCTGTGCCAGGGTCAGCTACCATTTAACTGCAGCTCGAGTCACGTGCTTCTGGAAGCGGAGGTTGGGGACACTACAACCAGCGGGATGAAGATTTCATTTCTAGCTCTACCACTTTTCAGGTGGGGAACGTCAGCTATGGGGCTAAACATCTGAGCCTGTTCTTCACAAAACAGGAGGAGGCTGGACCTGCCCAGCAGAGTGGTGGGGATGCAGAGGGAGAAAATATATGCAA
Organism: Orcinus orca; assembly: GCF_937001465.1. Taxonomy (NCBI): domain Eukaryota; kingdom Metazoa; phylum Chordata; class Mammalia; order Artiodactyla; family Delphinidae; genus Orcinus; species Orcinus orca. Next base: position 98,969,733 of record NC_064566.1, on the reverse strand, counting down.
AGGACAGCACTGTACCTGGCATGTAATCAGCTTGCAAACAATGGTGGGCCCACCCTCTCCCCAGCTCCCAGCACACTCCCCAGCTTGTTTTTCCTCCTGTTCCTGGATGCCTTTCCCAAACTGCATTTACCTATACCTTCCAACTTTACTTCTATCAGTCTCATCTTCCCCTTGTTGTGGAGACCTGGAAGGCCAGGCCATGTCATTTATTATCCATCATCTTAAATCCGTGAGTGAGAATGCTCTTTCAATCCCAGGCAACTGAACGAATGAATGAACGCAAATAAAAATTGGCCTAGAGCTCTAGCTTCTGAGACCTTGTGATAACCTCTTCCAGGTCTCTAGGAGAAAGAGCTGGGTGGGGACTTAAATTCCCCATTGACAAAAGCGGTGGACTAGAGAATTCCACTGACGATGCCAGCAGTGCTTGATGACTGATCGTCACAGGCCCACACCTGGAGAGAGTTAACCATCAGCTGAAGTTATTTTCACCATATTTAACCAGGGATTGAAACAGCAGGACACACACGCACTGAATCTCTAATCCCTCCCACACCCACACCTGTTCCCCTTCTCATTCCGATTTACTGAAGTTAAAGCTCACGTATCAGGCAGCACACTTGGCTGGCTTCTACTGGGGCTGACCTGTAAGTGATGAAATTCCTACTCCTCCCTGAAACCTTCACTCCTGAAATTCTATCATTCCTCAAAATCTTCTTCTGGGATAGATGTTGGTATTGCCCTGTGTCTGAAGCCTCTCTTACAAACAGCCTATTTTTTTACAAAGTAGGCATAAAGGTAGAGATGGGGAAAGAAGGTGAAGAGTTTCAAGTATGAGTGAGTTTCTCCTGTTTAAGTTGGCTGGGTCTTGGGCTGCCATGAGAAGGCTCCCTGCATTCAGGAGAGGGGAAATGACCAAGTGCTGAACACGTGTACTCCAGGCACCACGCTGGATGCTTACATACATTTTCCCATTTCGTTTTCTCAACAGCTACGACAGAGGGATTATTATACACACTCTGCTCGTGAGAAAACCTGAAACCCAGATGGGGACTTGTCCCATGTTACACATCTCCTAGAACATGGAGCCAGAACTCAGAGCAATATCCAACTTAGAAATGCTCTGATTCCAAAACCTATTGGGCCTTTTGAGACATATAAGTGAATGGTACTATTTGGCCGTAGGTTTCGTTGCGTGAATGAATGAACAAATAGGTTACCCAAAATCAAACTAAAGTTTAAATGACTGAGTGAAACTTCCTGGAGAAGAGTCATGCGTCTCACATCTGAAGGCCCCTCCCCCTCCCATCCGCTCTCCTGTAGGATGCTGAGGATAATGAGAACCCTCGAGACAATGGCTTTCAGCCCCCTTCCTTTACAGATAGAACACAGGGCTTCCCTGGTGGCGCAGTGGTCGAGAGTCCGCCTGCCGATGCAGGGGACGCGGGTTCGTGCCCCGGTCCGGAAGGATCCCGCATGCCGCGGGGCGGCTGGGCCCGTGAGCCATGGCTGCTGAGCCTGCGCGTCCGGAGCCTGTGCTCCGCAACGGGAGACGCCACAACAGTGAGAGGCTCACATACGCAAAAACAAAATACAGATAGAACACAGAGTCTCCAAAGAGTGACTTGTGACAGTCAGAGCTAGAACCCAGGTGTGCAGATTCCTGGCCCAGCACCTCTCTACTAATATGATGATGATGTCAGGAGAAGAGATGGAAAGCGGGCATCCATCACAGGACCCATGAATCATAAGGATCATTGTATAGAGGTTAGCTGTTCATTTCTACTGAGGGAGACAAAGGAGACAATGGACTTGAACCGTAACCTGATATTTAGGATGCTTATTCGTTCATTTATCAGGCATTGTGTTTAGTAATGACAAAAAAAAAAAAGACGAAAAGATAAGCTGCCACGGACCTCACAGCCTAATGAGAAAGAGGCTCATTCAAATAATTATCTTTTATCATGGTAAATAGGGGCTCGAACAAAGTATGAATGAGATGCTTGGCCAGCCCAGAGGAGGAAGAGGCCGGTTAGCTCTCTTGCCAGGGGCTCCCCTGAGAAGATAAGGAGGGAGGGCATCAAGCAGAGAGGGCACAGGCTAGAAAAGCCTCCAACTTTCTGTCCAGGAGGAAAGTACAGCTGACCCTTGAACAACATTTTTGAACTGACCAGTCCACTGACATGCGTATTTTTGCCATAGTAAATACTAGTTATTTGTTGAATCAGAGGACGTGAAGGGCCAACTACAAGTTATATCAATACATGGAGGGTCAGCTCCCCTAACCCCCGTGTTGGTCAAGGGCCAACTGTATGGGAAAAGCCTGCAGAATAGGTTTGTAGAGTCTTCTTTTAAGACAGGGAGCAGGAAAGTCTCATCTGCCCGGTGGCTTATAAGAAGATGGGTAGATCAGATGATCCCAGATATTTGCACTTTACGGACCAATGCATTTTGAAAATAGGGGCCAGTGGGGTGGGGGTGGATCTCACGGAGTTGTTAACTTTTAATTTTCTCAATTAAGAATCTTATTCTAGGGCTTCCCTGGTGGCGCAGTGATTGAGAGTCCGCCTGCCGATGCAGGGGACATGGGTTCGTGCCCCGGTCCGGGAAGATCCCACATGCCACGGAGCAGCTGGGCCCGTGAGCCATGGCCGCTGAGCCTGCGCATCCGGAGACTGTGCTCTGCAACGGGAGAGGCCACAACAGGGAGAGGCCCCCGTACCGGGGAAAAAAAAAAAAAAAAGAATCTTATTCTAAAGTCCCCACTACCAATTATTGCCATTCATTCGTAATAAGAAGGATGTTTTAATTCCAAAAAAGTAGGAAGGGCACAATCTCAGAATGACTGGCACCTCGTCCTCAGGAAGACGATCTGGAAACTTTCCACCGGTATTTGTTCACTTATGTTGCTTTGGTCTAATGACAACACTGACAGGATTTGGGACCAAAGGCACAGTGGAAGAATACAGCCCAACAGCCCTGCTAGATTTAGATAGAGTTAGTTAAAGGCAAACCATTTTCTTCTACCTGGAATGGTAAAATCTTCCGCTTGGCACACATAAAATAATCTCTGTAGATTAATCTCTGTACAGCTGAAATTCCCCATCTTACAGTGTCTTTTCAGAATATGAACCAAGCTGTAAGTTATTATTTTTCTGTACCTATATGACTTCTTGATATTCCTTCTAGCCAAGAGTTTCAGACCCATCCATCTACCCAGGGCTTCTGGAATACTTCCACTCCTTTTTAGATTCCAACATCAGAAGAACAGCAAACCTAAAACGCATTATTCTGAAGGCTGTCCCCAAACCAGCCCCTTCCCTACAGCAGATTCCCCAAGGGAATCTTGTATCCAGGGTTCCGGAGTGAAATGCAAAATGTACACTGCCGCTTAACACCCCAAGTTGTCGGCAACAAAGCCCCAGACCTTTATGGGAGGAACTTCCCCACAGCCGGCCAGATGTGCAAACAAGACCTCTGAATGCCTTTGAGTGCTCAGATTATAGAAGCCACCCAAAGGGTACAGCCGAGAAGAGGGGTCTCAAACCTACTTTTTAAGTTTTGTTCAGAAGGGGATAGATGGATTCTTCTAAATAACCCACACGTTCTCAAGTCCCATGCCTTAGATCTGAATCTGGGGGGCTCATTAAAAACTAGAGTTTTGGCAAATAAGAGAATGTCTTTATCTTCTTTCTTCATCATGAATTTTTTTTTGACTCCCCAGGAATAGCTGTTAGGGCATCTGGTGGCCTGAGGTCCAGACCCAGTCAGCCAGTGTGTGTACCGGGGCCTCAGGGTGACTTGTGGAGATTGACGCCATACCTAGGATCACAGAATTCCAGCTGGTCAGCTGCTTCCCTCACAGCCTCGGAGGTATGAATTAGGCAGAGCAAGGGTAGCCCAGAGTCCTGTGATAAAACGTGGCTGGTGAGGATGGGAACATTAGAAAGAATCCATGGGCAGGTTTTTTTCTTTCTTTCTTTTTCCACTCACCTGCTCACAAGGCTTCCCAGCCTCCCTATTAACTGACCACATGTGGTATTTGGTGGTGGGGATGCCCCACTGGGTTGGTGAGATTCAAGGTCATTGGCAAAGAAGCCCCTGGGCTGCACAAGGGCGTCTGGCATGGTAGCTCCTTGGGAAATAGTCTCTTCGTTAGGACTCGGAAAGCAGGCCCTGCTTCTACAGTTTCTATAAGAAATGGCCGTGGTGTATAAAGGGGGGGGTCACTGGCCTTCAGACAGTGGACTGTGGGCTCTTGGGTTGCTTGTCAGTAGTGGAAAGGATTTTAGGCTGAGCCAGCTTCAACCTCAAAGCCACTTCCCTTTGGGACTCGTGAATTTGGCTGGCAGCTGGGAGGGCAGCCTGGGTCCAGGGAGGTTTCTCTCTGTGCAGGGCCGGGTGGGGGGCTGGGATCGGGCCAAACATGTCATCTCGGCCAGGTTAGCACCTGCTTCTTCCCTCCACTGAAGTAACTAGATTTGGGGCTCTAACGTAAATCCTTCTTTAACCATAGGTCTTTTCATCTGGGTGACTTTATTTTCCTTTCTTCTATCCCCCAAAATAAAGAAAACATAAGAGGGTGTGGCCTGTTTCACCCACTGCCACCCCTAGAAAGTATAGCCCTTAAAGAAACCCTGGGATAGAGTTCTCTATTAAAAAAAAAAAAATTAAACAATTGTTTTCAGAGACATCTGTCCACAATCCCTCTGGAGAAAGTGCCTTCTCTAATACTCCACCAGCCTTAGAATAGGGCAATGCTCTCACTCCTGCCACAACTGAAGTCTCTTAAGACCCCTGTGCTCAGGTCCCCATGGAAACTGTTCTCATCCCCGCTGGCCTGACCTTTCACAAGACAATTGTCAATCAAAGTAAAGAGCAGCAGGTGTTTTCAAAGCCAAACCTTCTTACCACCACCTTCTCAGAGGAAGACCCTGGGAAGTGGTGATTCAGATGCTCCACATTTGGCCAAAGTAGACTGTTCCACTGGCAGGTTTCAGGTTCCCCAAGCCACGGACTTAGCCCCTACGTAACACATCAACCAGCTCTGCTTCCTCTGAGCTCACACACAGCCTACAGAGCACTTGCTGCTGTTGGCAAAACTTTGCTTCGGTCTCTACGGGGCGTGTAAGCCACAGACTGCTTGAGCAAGTCAGGCTAGTTTCCAAGTCTAAGTGAGTCATTCTTGAGGCCATGACTGTTAGCCTGTAGGGGACACTGGCCCCCGAGCCAAAAGATCCTCTTGTCCACGAAGACAGGGAAGAACAACCACTGTGAAGCCAGTAGGACACTTCCCAAGGATGCCAGGTCCCTGGAGTACACCCCCAGCGCCCATGCCATTGCTTCTCTCTCATCTACCCTAGAAACACATGCTTTTCCATCAACCCAAAACCAGTTAACAGGCTTCCAAGTCGTCTTTCTCTTAACTCCTCAGTCCTTTCCTGTACCCTGGGAGGCAGGATGCTTGCCCTCACAAAACGAGGGGCTCAAATGAACAATAAACAATACTTTATACTCATGCCAAGAGTCCTGGAGTCTCAGATGGCCCCATTATGCTCAAGGTCTAAAAGTTTCTATTCAATAACACACAAAGAAGCAGACTCACAGATATAGAGAACAAACTAGTGGTTACCAGTGGGAGGTACAAACTATTGGGTATAAGATAGGCTCAAGGATGTACTGTATAACACGGGGAATATAGCCAATGTTTTGTAATAACTATAAATGGAGTGTAACCTTTAAAAAATGTATTTTAAAAGTTTCTACTTAGATACGATTTAAACTTCTTTTTGAAATCAATAAACTGTCCAAGTTTCAAAACTTAGTCCATGACTCCCAATCAGGCAGACTTCCCCATGAAAGAGGATAAGACTTATTTACTTGATTTTTGTTATTGTTTTAATAAATGTATTTATTTAGTTGGCTGCCTTGGGTCTTCGTTGCTGCGCGCGGGCTTTCTCTAGTTGCGGCAAGCAGGGGTTACTCTTCACTGCGGCGCGCGGGCTTCTCATTGCGGTGGCTTCTCTCGTTGCGGAGCACGGGCTCTAGGTGCGCGGGCTTCAGTAGTTGCAGCACGTGGGCTTAGTAGTTGTGGCTCGCAGGCTCTAGAGCCCAGGCTCAGTACTTGTGGTGCACGGGCTTAGTTGCTCCACGGCATGTGGGATCTTCCCAGACCAGGGCTTGAACCCGTGTCCCCTGCATTGGCTGGCGGATTCTTAATCACTGCACCACCAGGGAAGTCCCTTGATATTTGTTTTGAAAAGTAAAAAGAAAACGATATTTCAAAGAAGTATGTGGCATGTCTACAACCAAACCAATTTAACAGCCATGTTCTAAGAACTTGCTGTGGTCCAAGCTTGTGAGAATGGGGGGGAAGAGGACATTCCAAAAATGAACCAGACATGGCAGCTCTCCTCTGGGAGCATGTGAGGTGTCCAAAGAATGGGTGAATAAGTGAACACGTGAGTGATGAATGAATGCAAAATCAGGATTAGTAGTAAGTTTGAGAGCAATTCCACTCCTTCATTTAATTGCATTAATATGGTCCACAGAGTTAGGAGAATATACACTTTTCCTGAGTTAATATCTTATGGTTCTTCTTGCTGCTTAATGTTTTTTTACCTGTTCCCCCAAACACATTTTTGGTTTCTAGAATCTTTTGCAATTTGCAAATTTTGCAATTTCTATGAAGTCTCCAATCTGATCTCGAATGATGAAGGAAAGGAGTCTTCAGACCTGGGGATGGAATCTTATATATTTTATTTTATGGAGTGATATTCTCTGCCCTCCTTTCACACTTTCGCCAGATCTTTAGTTTAGACTCTTACATCTCTCTCCATGCAGATGTCATTAGTGTTTTGGATGAAATGTTTCTATGGACTTGGATTCATTTTCTAAAGCAAATCATTTTGTGTTTTTTTCTTTAATTCTTATTGGAGTATAGTCGCTTTACAATGTTGTGTTAGTTCCTGCTGTACAGCAAAGTGAACCAGCTGTACATATACAAATATCCCCTCTTTTTTGGATTTCCTTCCCATTTATGTCACCACAGAGCACTGAGTAGAGTTCCCTGTGCTATACAGCAGGTTCTCGTTAGTTATCTATTTTATACGTAGTACTGTATATATGTCAACCCCAATCTCTCAATTCATCTCACCCCCCTTTCCCCCCTTGGTATCCATAAGTTTGTTCTCTACATCTGTGTCTTTATTTCTGCTTTGCAAATAAGTTCATCTGTAGCATTTCGTGTTTTTAAGGAACAAACGCCACTTCTCCCCAAGGGGTGTTGGCTAATCTCTTTGTGGAGTATACACGATAGTATTCGCAAGCCACACGTGAGGACTACGGGCAAGGCCGCTGCTGCCCTTGTGGATACTGCAGTCTCCACGGGGCAAAAGGCAGTACGGTTGTCTTGAGAGAGGAGGCCAACACAGGCCCTAGGAATTCACGGGAGGGACATGGCTTGATGTGGGCAACAGCTGTCAGGGCAGGTTCTGAGATGGAAGAGGGACATCTCCCGTGGAAAGTCAAAAGGAAAGAACTGGTCCAATTTTCAGCCCTCCATCCCTCCCACCCTGAACACCCTTCGTTCCTCATGAGAAGCAGTGGGCTGGTGAGTGGGTGCTTCGGTGGTGAGTGTAGACACAACCCCGTGACTTTGGGGAAACTTCTGCGCCTTTGGGCGGCTCGGGGCCTTGAGGTGCGTGTCAGAAGGAAGGACACCTCCTTGGGAAACTGTGCTATCCAAAAAGCAGCTTGAAAAGGCTCCCATCCCATCGGGTGACCAGCAGAACTTGCCACTGCAAGGGCCTCGCTCTTGTTCATAAGATTTCATTTTATTATTTCCGGGCTCTGTAATTTCTCCCACCCACTTTTAGACTGGAACAGTTAAGTTTCTGCACTTGTGTTAATTACCCTGGGGGCCTCCAGGCTACAGTGCATAACAAAAAGACTAACTAGTTTCCCACTGTCTTTTTGTTTCTTTATACTCCAAAACCAATCAATCATGTCCTTAGCCCCTCCCAAGAAACAAGTAGGTTTGTTAATGCCCTCCGACAAAGAGGCGAAGAAATTCAATGCAGGTGGAGCTGAATCACACAACCATGCATATTAGTACGGGCCTGGGGGCTGCACAGGATTAATACGCTGGGAGCTGGGAATTTTTAATATAAACCAGAAAATGTCACCCATGGCACTAATGTTCCTTTTGTGATGAGACAGAGATGATTCTGGTTAAATGTAGAGCAGAGTGTCTCTTTCTGGAACTCTGAGCTAACACGGACTGAGTCCTGAATCTCCCAGGGCTTGCCCCCATGGCACGAAGTTCCATGTCTGGGGCAGTTTACTGTTTACTCCAAGGTGAAGCTTTCCCTCACCTGTCAGCAAGACGCTTCCAAACCACTTCCCAAATGCTAACCTCAAAACCAGAAGTAAATTACGAGAGCAAATAAGATAAACACATGAAAATTTAAATAGAAAAAATTAAACGCAATGAAATGCTCAAGTTATCCACTAAATTACAAAGTTTAACAAATAATCCCAAACTTACAGAATGATTTAAAAGCAAACAAAAGAAGCACTCACCACCGGTAACTCTGGTCAGGGTCCAAACCAAGAAGGCAAAGCTCTGCAAGTTAAACCGTCCGCTGAGCAATGGGGCCTCCGCACTTACTTCCAGGACTCGAGGAATCAGATCTCAAACCAAATCTGCAGAGAATCAGTTCTGGGTCTCCAGCTCATCACCAGGGTCTGACTTCTCACTCACAAGGCAGGGCTGCTCCAAGAGGCATCATGGCCGCTACCGCTTCTCCCAGCCTCCCAGGCCCACGGGGGCTGGGCATCCCTTAATAGCCACGCCTGATTCCTCACACCACACACCTGCCCACCAGGCCAGTCCAGGTGAGTAGAGTTCCTGATTAGGGAACCACTGACAGCCATTCTCCCTCTGGCTCCACCGCTAGGCCTGTGAGTACCACTGTCAGTTCCTTGATTGATTTTCAAAATTAAATAATATCGTTTACATACAGCTTAACAGGCATCAGAAAAATCTGTCATCTGATGTGTTTCTCAGAGTAATTCTAGAAGGTAGATAACTATCGTTTAGAGATTTCAGAGAAGAGGCGACAGACAGCACAGAGGGAACACACGGCTAGGAGGCTGCTAGGCCAGGATTCAAACCCAATTCTGTGACTCCACTGCCACGCATGTGCGTCCTTTGAGATCAGAGGTCATACTGTCCCCTCCCTGCAAGATGTTGAAGGTAGGTTCTGCGATACAGCTGATACACGGTAAAGAGGAAAGAGTGTGGGTTCTGGAGAAAAAGCTGGATTCTGATCCTGGGTCGGTCGCTCGCCACCTGGGAAACCGTGAGTAAATTCCCTTCCTGCTGTGAGCCTCCCAATCTTCTCTGGAAAATGGGACGAACACCCACCTCCTTCGTGTTGTGAGGATTAAATGCAGTAACTATGTAGAGCAGGCACCTGGTAGTCAGTCCTCCCTTCCATGCCCCTGAGGCCCTACCCTCTAAAGAGATTTAGAACTAATCTCTGTAGGGTTTGCGTCCGTGATACGCTTATACGCACAGCTGCAGGTTAAAATGAACATCAGTGACAGCACTGAAGCCAATGGATTTCCAAAGAGGCTGGAGGGCAGGGTGTAAGGAGCAGAGGATGGAAGTTGTGGGGACACTGGGGTTGGGGACAACTGTAGGGTCTGGCCTTTGTAGCGACACAGGGAGCCTCCAGAAGTGGCACCTAGGATGACCCAGGGCCCTGTTTCTAGTATCCTCGAAGCTAGTGCCTACTTACCACTTACCCCGGGCTCTTACACATTGTGGGTGCTGTTTCCACAGGGTGATACATCCAGCTTCTTTACTTTAGCATTATGCCACCCTATTTTGCTATAGTCTTATAAGCCATTTCCTCCTGTCATGTTGCAAGGTAGGGAGAAAATGTACAAATCAAGCAGCCTGGAAGAGCAGCATGGTGGATTCTGGAAGAGAACCAGGAGGTAGAAAGCAGTGGCTGGTGTGAATTGCAACCAAAAGTTCTCATGACTACAGAGGCATGGGTGGGGCGAGGGGAGGTAATCCGCAATGCTGACAACTTTTCATCTGATGGGACAGAGGAGAATTCCAGCCCCAAGAGATGAGGTCTGCCAGGAGTGCTGGGAAGAGGCCTGCGATTAGGCTGATGAGACCCAGCTCTGCCACATCCTCCATGAGATCATAACAGACATTCCACCACTCTGGCTTCCTCATCCATGGAATGTGGGAGTGGGACCGGGCTGGCTCTGGAATCAGACAAACCTAGGTTCAGGCTCTACCGCTTACTCGTTATGCAACTTGGGGCAAGTTTCTTTGTATCTCCACAAGCTCCAGTACTCTCAACCGTCAGGTGGGATGAGAGACCTCATCTCAAGAAGCTGCTGGAGAATTAAGGGAGGAGGTATGTAAGTATCTACCCTCTTGCGCAGTGACAGGTCCATAAGGCTCCCGGCACAGCTGCTGCTTTCTCAGTTAATACTGGTCTCTTTTCTTAATTCTAGCTCTAAATTGCTGTGAACGTATGAATCCACGGTGCAATGCAACGAGTCGATCCTCAGTGATCTTACATGGCCACGCTACCCTCCCTAAACCTCAACTATCAAGCACTGAGGTGCCGTTCACTGAAGCAGCAAATGGACAAATCAACATGGACAAGAAGGTGGAAATAAACAAGAGGCAGGATGGTGAAGGCAAAAGGACCCAGAACTGGGGAGCAGTGGATCTGGGGTTGATCTCTAACTCCCTCAGTCACTAGCCATAAAACACATGACTTTGGTCCAAATTTTCTTAATATTTCTGAGTTTCAGTCTTCTCATCTGTAATATGGGAATAATCATATATGTGTAAAAGTGCTCTGCGGATTAGAAAGTGCAATTGGAATGTTAGTGGTCAGTTGCCTGCCATGATTCCTGGCAAGCGATTTGAAAATTTGTCCAAATATACAAGTTTGAAAATGTAGTTTAAATGTTTTGAGAGCTAAACAATGACCTTAGCAGTCAAACAAAACTTCAAACTTTCCCCAAATCCTCACTTTCGAATTCGAGTGACTATCATGTGGATTGTTGAGGTATATCCCCCCCCAAACAGCTGGGCTTGTTTTCCTTCGCAATCAACTAATCCCTCCAGTGACCCACTGGCCCCCCAACTACTGGTGGCCTGATATTAACTTGAAAAACAATGTGATAAACCACCCTCTTATTTTAACAGCTAGCTAGGGCAGGGCAGGAGGAATCCCCACCCACACTTGCTCTGAACAGACATGGTGTTGCAACCGATGTGAAAACAAGATAAGGAGAAACATCTGTCAACAGACTCAGGCCTCCCCCAGAGCCGGGCTGCTTTCTGTGTATTCTGCACAGATGGGAAGCCGGAGGCCACGCAGTCACCTGCAATGCTGCTCTGCTGTGGCCGCAGTGCTGAACATGGTCTAAAGAATGCTGGGCAGCAGCTCAGAGACACATGCACCTCACTCACTTGAGCCTTTAGCTGTCTTTTAAAATATATATTTAGTGACATAATGCCTTGTAGGAATCACCATTAAGGTTCAAATCCTACCTGCTTAAAACTATTACATTTAGGATGGATAAACAAGGTCCTACTGTATAGCACAGGGAACAATATTCAATATCCTGTGATAAACCATAATGGAAAAGAATATGAAAAAGAATGTATATATATAAAACTTTGCTGTACAGTAGAAATTAATACAACATTGTAAATCAACTATACTTCAATAAAATAAACTTTTACAAAAAATCCTATCTGCTTAGAACTGAGGAATTAAAAATCATTTGGTCATCAGACCAGGGGCCCTACGCTCAATGTGTCTGTTCAGTAACTTCCCAACAGCTCTAGAATAAGGGTAGCTCTAAATGATGTCGTTGAAAACTTCATTTTAAACCCCCTTTGTTATGGTTGGGTTGCAGGAATGGATGAAGTGATGCAAGGTGCTGCAAGGCAGTTCTTTCCTCTGTCTTACCTGATCATCAGACCTCCAGAAAGAGAGGCACAGTGTAAATGAGGGTCCAAACAACATATCCAAGGTGTTAAAAGGATCGTAATACATAAAACATGACATGCATAAATGCTTACGAGTAGTGAAAAGAACATTTTTTTTAAAGGAGTAAGAAAGAAACCACAAAGTCTCTTAGAACTACCGAACCAGTGCTGGTATTAGATGCTTACCGGCATCTCTGGGTGTCGTCTCTCTCTGAATAATGGAGGGACTACCATAGGATCCCAGGAGACAGTCCCAGGAGGGGTAGCATTATCATCATAACACAAAGTCTGGACAACTCAACACGTTTGCAGGGGGAGACCCAGGCGCATACGCTCTCCAGCCCGCTGGCCCGAGTACGGGAACTCCTATCCATCCACAGCCTCCTGTCATTTAATGCCAGAGTTTCCAGTGCCTTCCAAGCATCTATGCAACTGAGTGATGACAGGTGTGGATGGAATAGAAGGACTAAATGCAAGTTTTAGATTTTAAAGCAGATTAGTTGTGAATGGCATGCCCCAAATTAAGCGCAAGCTAAGTGCCAAACTTTATGCTAGGAGCTGGAACCTCAAGACCAATATGGCACGCTTGGGAATTCTATGGTGGTCCAGTGATTAGGGCTCCAGGCTTTCACTCCTGAGGGCATGGGTCCGATCCCTGGTCAGGGAACTAAGATCCTGAAAGCCGCACATCTGTGACCAGAAAAAAAAAAAAGATTTGGCACCCAGGAAACCCCCAGTCCAAACACATCTCTTAGCTGCTCTCCCTTCCCAGAACTTACAACGCCTTCCCATCAGCAACGGCAGTGCTTCCTAGGCCTTAACCCTTTCTAGATCAACTCGTTAGTTTTGCTATATCTGCACCTGTACTCTACTGGATTTAAGGATTGTTCTTTAAGGTAACTCATTTACTTTAACTCAAACACATCTTAGCGAAAATTTGATATGACATCTATAAATGGAAAACTAGTCCTACTTGCCATAAACAGAAAATATCTAATAATTAAAAAAAAAAAAATACAAGGGACTTCCCTGGTGGCGCAGTGGTTAAGAATCCACCTGCCAATGTAGGGGACACGGGTTTGAGCCCTGGTCCTGGAAGATCCCACATGCCGCAGAGCAGCTAAGCCGTGCACCACAACTACTAAGCCTGCACTCTACAGCCTGAGAGCCACAACTACTGAGCCCATGCACCACAACTAAGGAAGCCCGCGTGCCTGGAACCCGAGCTCTGCAACAAGAGAAGCCACCACAATAAGAAGCCCGCACATGACAACAAAGAGTAGCCCCCGCTCGCCGCAACTAGAGAAAAGCCTGCACGCAGCAACGAAGACAGAACGCACCCAAAATAAATTTAAAAAAATACAAAACAGTCTTACTAAGTTCTAGTTACATACTCTTCCCTGTAAGTGTTCTGAGCCTAAGGCCTATAGCTCTCTGTTAAAAAGAGAGATTAATAAGTACTAGAGAGGTGTTAAAGATCAACTAACTCTGAGCTGAGACCCTCCCCTATAATCAGAATTGGAAAAGGATTCATTGATCACCACGTGACTCTGCCTCTTTGGGTCACATCTGCATATCACCCAAGTCAAACACCGTGGTCCACTAAACACTATCTGTGCTCCCTAGCCCACTTCATGATTGGTCCTCTACCCAGAGCCTAGAACATTCCACAGGAATACGGGGGGAACTCAACACATATATGTTGAATGAGCTCATGGGTGCATATCTTAGCCTCATCCTTCTTTATTCCAGCCATGCCTATAGGCCTACTTCTCCTCAGTGGACCCATGCCTTCTCATAAGCCTCCACGCCCTGTGCCACCTGTATCCTTTATGGAATATTTTTCCTCCTCCCTCTAGTTTCCTCCAACTTGTCCACTCTCAGATCTTCAAGTCTTAGGTTGTGTCATCTTCCCTTCATGGTTTTCCCTCACCACTTCAGGCTGAGACTAGCCATCCTTTTCAGTATGCCCGCTACATGGGTACCCTGGTCATCGTGATTATCACATGATAATCACTAATCTGCTTGTCTTTCTCTGCCCACCAGTCTCTAAACACCTTGACGGTTGAAGGTGTGCCTCCTATCTCCGGTGTTGAATGAAAGCATCTCTGGCTATTTCCCCATATGCTCCTGTTGTACCATACAGACCCTGCCTTTCCCTCCCGAGTCTGTGTAGACTGTGTCTCTGCCTGGAATGCCTTTGACAATCTGCAAACTCCCTTCCACGTTCCTGCTCTGAGAAGCCTTTCAGGGCCCATTCCCCAAGCCAGCTGTGACAGTCCTTCCTCCCTGTTTCCACGATCCCCCCAGTATACCACTTTACTGTAGGGTTTATCCCACCTCGGTGCAATTCTTTGTTTCTACTGTGCCACGATTCCGTAGACTATGAGCGTCTCGTTTCCGCACCCCCAAGGTCTAGACAGTGTCTGGTGCATATCATTAAATATTTTCTGAAGAAAGGAATTAATGACTAGCAAGAAAACAGTTTTCTATTCACCTCTCCTCTTATCAATTCCAAAGGACCTAGAGTCACCATCAGTAAAAGCAAGAGAATATTCAATTGATTGCTAACATATATAGAGTGCTTACTATCTGTCAAGTACTTTATAAGCATTCTCTCTTTTAATTATCCCACAACCTTGTGAGGGTAGGGACTTGTGCTGATGCCAGTTTGCAGGCGAGGAAATATGGGCTTAGGGAGATTAAGTCACTTGTCCAAGTAACCTCGGCAGACCCAAGAAATGGACCCAGGCCTGATAAACTCCGACGTTCTTAACTATCACTCTAGCCTGATGTGACCTTCCTCTCCCTGACCGACTGCCCTCCTTCGTGATCAGAAGCCCAATCCTGAGCAGATGGACCTGGGCCTGCTGTGGGCAGCTTTGACTGTGGCCTTTGAGAGCACAGTTAAGCCACCAGGCAGCCCCTGCCCAAAGCACAAGGCCCCCATAGAACGGCCACCTGGCCTCTCGCTTGAGCTGTGGGACTGGCCAAAATCACCAGTTCCTCACTTACCCAAGGCAGCCCTTCACTGATTCCAGAAGTGTCTCCTTCATTTGCAAAATAATCAACAGTTTGACATCTTGGGATTTTCTTGCCAGTGGTGGGTGGCTACTACAATAACAGAGGATGCACTGGTGTCTTTGAAAGCTCAATGAAAACACTTCTTAAATAAAGATTTTAAATTCTAAATTGACTGAGGAGCGAGGTGAGAATCCAGCTACACCCCAGGGAGGGAAAACATCTTGGTGCAGTTTTCCTAACTTCATCCTCTGCACCAGAGATGACACCGCAGCTGCTCTTTCTTCACTCAAAGTTCTGTGCTGAAAGCATCTGAGGTAACAAAGGCCAGTTTCCTCGAATTTGCACGCAAGGAAGTGAGACGAAATGCTGCTTGGCTGCAGTAGTTTTTGTCCAGAAAACAGCAACTTTCTCCTACAGAAACCAGCTTCAAATATTTGTATTAAAGTTAGGAGGGGAGAGAAGAAATAAGAGCCACCTTATAAAAGTTCCTTCCTGCTTCTTGATGATGTTAACAGAATTCTCTGCAGGAAAGGTTCAGCACAGGCCTAGGGCAGAACACACAGCCATGCGGTTTCGTTTTTCCAGTGATGAACCCCTCAGGAGAAACACTCCATTTTGGAAAGAAAGGACAACAAGTTAACTGTGGCCTCGAATCCTGGGTTTCTTTTCATTTGTTGGAAATAAGCTTGGTCCAGGGAGGAAAATCCTGGAAGGGGGAGGGATCCGGAAGACCTGGGATCTGGTTCTGGCTTTGCCACTTGAAAGAATCATTTAAATGCTCTAGGCCTCAGCTTTTCATAAACGTCTGGGGATCGGGCCCCAGCTGTGACTAAGTTTCCTTTCAGCTCTGAAATTCTATGATATTTGGTAACGTATTATACAGAGCAAGATGACACATCTGACACATCTTAGGGCGTCACGTCCTACGGCAAATCCTCTTCCCGTAGCAGCGATGATTACATGGTGCCTACCCTCGGCCACTGTGTCTTACAAATTAAGGCACAAAAATGCGAAATAGTGGGCAAGGATGAGTTTCAGAGGGAGGAACAAATTTACTTGGCTCTCATTGGCTCTTGCGAGCATGTATTTAAATTTGAGTGGCTTTTGGGTCACTCAATATGTCTGCACATTAGAAGACCAGGTCTTGGGCAGGGATGCTCAGGACAGAGGCAGTCTGGGGACAGCAGGACCCCAATCTGTGGGTCGGTGGCTGCCTTACCTGATCAGCTTATGCGCTGGCTGAGCTGACACGCCACAGTGGCTTCTTGTACCACCTTCTTTCCACTGACCTTCAGATAGGCTGACACAGTTAAACCACACAGGCCTCAAAAACCCTGAGAATGTCATTCTAGTTTTTGGCAGTTAACTTAAGAAAATAATCAGACGTGAAGTAAGCTAATAATAAGATGCTGTTTACGGAGAGCTCGCTGTGTGCCGGGCGATGTGCTAAGTACTTTATATATACTATTCTATATAATCCTCACGGCAGGGCTTTGAAGTGGGTACTATTATCCCCATTTTACAAAACATAAAACCAAGGCTTTTAATCTCGCTCTGCTCTTCAGGACACAGACATTTTTGTGTAAGAATGTTCATCGCAACAAAATGACCCAGATTTCCAAAAATAGGGAATTGATTAAATGGTATATTCATCTAATGGCATTCTAGAAATGCATGAGATACTATGTGAGAATAATTAATGACATAAGAAAATGTTTGCAGCAGATGACTAAGTAATAATCCCAACTTTGTTTAATTTACATATAACTATCTATACTATGGTATTTGTTCCTATTTGTTTCTTCTGTATTTTCCAAAGTTTACATAGTAAGCATATATCACTTTTTAAACTGTGGGGCTATTTAAAGGCCCATCACAAATAATCAAAAGCCCATCCCCATCCATGTTGGTGTCTGGATTCTAGAGAAGCACCCTAACAGATTCAGTTTCTACACAGCAGACATCTCCCCAGTCAGAAGCAAGCGGTCCCCTCAGCTGCTCCCCTTATTCCTCAGGCACGCCGTGCATGAATGTGGGATTGAGTAGAATTTTAAGGCAGATGAACAGTTCTTTCTTTAAGATTGTGGCTCCTGTGATGCCATTTGGCCCAGGTCACTATGCCCTAAAGAAGTCAGGCAGTGAACCCAAAATGAAATGACCAACTAAAACAAAACAGAATGCATGAACACTCTCCACTCCATTATTATTATTGTGGTTATCATTATTTCTAGCAGTAGTAGTTATTTAAATGAGGCATTTGTGTCAGGATAGGGAGAAGAGCTACTACAGAGTTGGCTTCATGACTTGGAAAATTCTCTCAGCTTGGAGACCTGGGAGTGCCCGGAAGATGGCCGTGGAGAAGTGGCAAGACTCTGAGGGGTGGGAGAAAGAACGTGGGCTCTGGCTTCAGGGAGGCTCGGGTTAGAATCCTGATCCCAGGGTATTCCCTGGCAGTCCTGACTCTGTGCTTTCACTGCAGGGAGCTCAGGTTTGATCCCTGGTCGGGGAATTAAAAGCCCACAAGCCACGCAGCATGGCCAAAAAAAAAAAAAAAAAAAGAATCCTGATCCCATTTACTAACTGAGTGACACTGGCCAAATCCTTAACTTTCTCATCTGTAAAATGGGTGCGAAGGGACTCTTGAAAGCATAGTAGGAACATGCAGAAGGTGTTTAATATCTTTCTCCCAGCCCCTCCTCGCCCATCCTCTCTCCAGCACAACACACCTGTTCTCCATCATCCTCAAGTTCCAAAATCTACCCCCTGCGGGAGTGGAGCAAAAATCTCCCTTGGAAAACCAGTGTTGTGAAGGACCATCTCAAATGGAAGGTTTGAATCAAAGTGCCAAGCCATTTAATCAGTCCTCGTGGGCACCTGAAATTCAGGCAGGATCCCAAACAGATGGTCAACTGCCATGCTACGCACACCTGGAGATGCCACGACCTTGTCGTATTTATTAGACGCTCCTCAGGCAACAAAGGTGATGGTATCACAACCACCTACCATTTGTGCGGCTTGGGATAAACTCGCAATTGCACCTCGCCTCAGTGGAGGTATAAAAAATTGGAAAGAGCTTCATTTTACTTAAGGGAAAATAGCTCACTCATATAGCTTGGTCAGCACACGGGAAGAGGAGGTGGGGGAAGAAGGGTCTTAAGGGAAAGGAGGAAGCCAGTGCCTGGACTAGTTATTCCAATGAGGCATTTGTGGCAGGAAAGGGAGAGGACACAGAATATTCTAGTCTCTACTCTCCCCTCAATATCCACTAACCCCAGCTCTATTCGTGTGCCCGGATGGCCTTTCCTCCAAGGCCACGGGCTCTTTCCCCATACATCAGGGCCAAGCCTTGCTCACCCTGCATACATCCAGCCTCGAAATGTTTTGTCATTGTTTTCTGAACATTTAAGACCACCTTAGCACCATTTCAACCTCTGTTGCACATCGCCCACTGCAGTCACGGTGCCCCTGCGTTCCCGAGAGGGAACCAGTGTTCCTGGCTCCAAGCCCTGAAGTCAGGCAGGGCACCGTGCATCCTCAGAGTGGACACGTGTCTTGCTGCTTCTACCCTAGGTCACGTGTCGGCCGGTTTTCTTACCGACTCTTCCTTCGTGGGCATTTAGCGTCTCTAATTTGACTTGACTCAGCTCGTTAGAGAGAAAGTCTGCTTCTCTGGGATTCCCCTTAGGGTTTGTCTGGCTGGCTTTCCACTGGGCACGTAAACAGCCCCCAATATTGTGTGTCTCCTAAGGACCCCAGCCACATCAGGTTGAAGCTGGGGTGAGACTTCCCCAGAGGTCTTGCCAAATGGCCTGGGATGAACCCTTCTCCTTGTTGGTTTTGTTTTCCATGAGCAGAGACAAGAGAGGGGCCTGGTGGCCTGCAGCGGGTTGCACCAGGGGGCGCTGGTTTAAGGCCCAGGGAGGCCCGGGGTCAGTGCCTCCTTGCTCCACCCTGGGACCCTGTACAACTCACTCAGCTCTCGGAGCCCCAGTTTCCTCATCGAGAAACGGTGGTAACAGTACCTGTTCTGCCTTCGCCTTAACAGGGTTGCAGTGAAGCTCAAGGAAGAGAATACAAACAGAAATGCTTTGCAAACTGTAGCGCGCTGTAAGGATGAGAGGTTCCATCGTTATCACAAGGATGCATCTGGTCATAAGACATTACATGTTAATAAGCCCGTTCCTGCATATAACCTGGACCACTCACGGGAGGAAACGTTCAGAGGGAAACACTACCCCAAATAAGAAGAATACGGGGGCTTCCCTGGTGGCGCAGTGGTTGAGAGTCCGCCTGCTGATGCAGGGGACGCGGGTTCGTGCCCCGGTCCGGCAAGATCCCACATGCCGCGGAGCAGCTGGGCCCGTGAGCCATGGCCGCTGAGCCTGCGCGTCCGGAGCCTGTGCTCTGCGACGGGAGAGGCCACAACAGTGAGAGGCCCGCGTACCGCAAAAAAAAAAAAAAGAAGAAGAAGAATAGGGAGTGGACAAAGATGAATACACTAAGTAATTCTCGAATATTTCTGGAGCACATGCCCTGGCAAACTCTTGTAGACAGTAGGATCAGGGTGATGATGGAGACAGTCAAGGTCCTTGCTCTCAGTCCCAGTCAGCAGAGAATAAGCAGGCAAGCAAGCAAGCAAAAAACGAGGTCAGTTGTCCTGCCACTGTGGGCACAAGTGGGCTCTCACCTTCCCCATTTTCCCGTTCTGAGACTGCAGGAAGGTTGGCTGCAAACTCAGTGTTAATCCAAGGAGAACACCCAGAATTGGTGAAAGAAAAAAGTTACCTTCCCCAACAGGATAAGATACACAATTTCAGCCACATGAAGATGTGTTGGTTCTTTATATTGTTGGTAAAGTGACAGCACAATGAAATGCTGATGAGCCAGAGACGTTAAAACATGAGAGATGTGGACAAGCGATTTTCCAGGTATAGGAGGGTTTCTAGCATCAGCTGGGAATCCTTGTTGAAATCTTAAAAAAGGAAAATCAGCCTGTATCACTTTGAGTTCCTCTCCATTTTTCCAAATGCAGAATATTGAACCAAATAATTTTCAGTTTTAAAACTGTTCATACCTCATCGTTCATAATATACCACTTCCTCCAAGAAGCCTCCCAACACCCAGCAAAATTAATACCCCCTTCTCTGCAGCTCTATCATCTGTGAGTAACTCCACAAAGCACTTTCACAATATACCATCACCCTGAATTATCGGTTTGTCCCTCACTAGAGGAAAAGCATCCCCAGCCGGGGCTGCACTTGATTTGACTGTGAATCCCTGACACCTCATTATCACGGAGGACACACGGCAGGTACTTGATACATGCTCACTCACGAGGTCACTTCTCACTGGCCCACTGTGTATCTACAGCCAATGTACGTGAACGTGAACACAGTCGCTAGGACACACTCTGCAAGTTGGTTTAACAAGACAAACGTCCCATCTTCACTTGGTCTTCAGTGATTCTCCCACAAGGACTTGTGCTTTATCTGGTGTCTCACCAAGAGTTCCTGGTCAGGTGAGGTTTTGATCCAAATAAAATCTACATTAAAGGGACTTCCCTGGTGGCGCAGTGTTTAAGAATCTGCCTGCCAATGCAGAGGACACAGGTTCAAGCCCTGGTCCGGGAAGATCCCACACGCTGCGGAGCAACTAAGCCCGTGTGCCACAACTACTGAAGCCAGCGCGCCTAGAGCCTGTGCTCTGCAACAAGAGAAGCCACCGCAATGAGAAGCCCGTGCACCGCAACGAAGAATAGCCCATGCTTGCTGCAACTAGAGAAAGCCCACGTGCAGCAACAAAGACCCAATGCAACCAAAAATAAATAAATTAATTTTTTTAAAAAAATCTACGTTAAAAATGGATAGTTTCCTCTTTTTTTTTTTTTTTTTTTGCAGTACGCGGGCCTCTCACTGTTGTGGCCTCTCCCGTTGAAGAGCATAGGCTCCGGACGCGCAGGCTCAGCGGCCATGGCTCACGGGCCCAGCCGCTCCGCGGCATGTGGGATGTTCCCGGACCGGGGCACGAACCCGCATCCCCTGCATCGGCAGGCAGACTCTCACCCACTGCGCTGATAGTTTCCTCTTGATCTAACTATCAATTTATAAGAACTATCAGAAAAAGATGTCCCATGACATCCTGGGGCTACCTACAGCATGATCCAGACTACGGGAAACTACAGACACACAACCTAGTTTCACTGACCAAAAAACTACAAATAAAAATAAGAGAAGGGCGGGAAGGGAGGGTAGCCACACGAAGAGGCATATCTGTCAATTCATGTAGGAACCTTATCTGAATCCTGGTTCACACAAAAAAATACTTTTAAAAAACATTATAAGGAAATAGAGGATATGTGATCACTGACTGGATATTTGATATTACATAATTATTTGTTTTTTAGGTGTGATCATGATCCTGCAGTTACATTTTAAGGAGAGTTGTAATCTCTTAGTGGCACATACGGAAATATTTACAGATGAAATGATACGTCTAGGATTTAATTCAAAACAATCTGGAGGAGGGTGGAGAAATGTGTGGTATAGATGAAAAAAAATCAGGCAGGAATGGCTAGATACATTGTTTCATTAATACCACTCTTGCTACCTTTAGGTAAGTTTGAAAATTACTATTAAATTTTTTAAAAATCAGTACTTTATTAAGTTTTTGATCTGGTGAATTCTATAGAGCAGGATTCTCCATGATGGTGCTGTGCTGGGTACTGGCCCCTCTTGGCAGGGCAGGGCAGGCTGCAGACAGCCCAGGACTGGGTTACTCCTCTTGCCCTGCAGAGAGAGCAGATCCCCGGGTCCTGACTCCTGTCTTCCTCAGAGAAGCTACTGGTTAGAGAGAAATGTGTATCTCAGGCTCTGGGAACCCAAAGAAAGGAAAAGAAGTATTTCTCCACTTCTCCTATGAAAAAATAAAAGCCCAGGAAAGGCAGACTGGAAAGAATTTGGGATTTGGAGTCAGAAGTTTTGGATTCCCTCCTTGCCACCCAGCTAGGACCAGTGAACTTCTCAGTGCCTCAATGTCCTCATCTCTAAAATGGGAATATGACTACACTCCATGTCAAAGAACTGTGCTGAGGATTAGAGGAGATCTCGCCTGGGAAGATGAGAGGCAGGTGGCGCGGTGGGTCAGAGACTTGGGTCTGAACGGTGGCTCCATTGTACCAGCCACACGGTCAAGTTCTAAATAAGTGAAAACTATTAAAATTAATTATTTAAGAAAAAGCAATTTGTTCAAGGCCTCAAAGTGAGTCAGCAGGGCACTACTCAGCAGGAGAATTTGCGCTCAGCCATCCTCCCCACTCACCCTCTGAGCTTCCCTTGTGGCTGTATCTGGGCGGCTGATTCACCACCTGTCACTTTTTGGACAGAGCAGGGAGGATGGAGAGGAGGAGCTGGGGAATCGTGTTCTGACAGCTGGGCCACCCCAGCGGGGGCAGTGATGAATCAGTCTTGCCGCTGCCATGCTCAGTACACGAGGCTTCCTGAGCCGAGGCCAGGCATCCAGGTTGCTCTGACCAAGCCTTGTTGTGTGATGGCCGTAGATGGCCATCGTTTGTGCCTTCTCCCCTGTAACTTCACAGGCTTCTCCCAGCCTCCGAGTAGAAACACATTTTTGCCAGCCCTGCCGGGATCAAGCTAACAAGAGGGACGTGTATGCGTGTGCACGTGCGTATACGCATGTATAAGAGCATGCATATGAACCTACGCCTGTTACCTCAGTGGGGCAGTGTGCCGTCTCAGTGCCATAGTGGAAGAACAGGGAACAGGACACCCAGACAATGATGGCCAGACCCCATTTGCCCAGGCCCTGCTTTATTTAGAGGTGAGCTCAGCTATGATCTCAGAGGACCTCCCTGCGGTGTGATTTCCAGGTGGAGTATTCAGTTTGGCTGATCGCAGACCTATATTCTGAATCTCATCATCGTCTTTCTGTGTCCAAAGACAAAGCACTAGAGGTACAAGGAGGCAAAAACGCCATTTCCTTTGTGAGTGACTGTTTCTGTTTGACTAAGGAAACAAGACAAAGGACCACAGATAGGGATACGTATTTATGGAGAATGTGGAATTTATTGGTAGATTTTTTTTTTTCTTCTCCTTTACAGTGTCTTGGATTTTGCTCTAAGAATCCCTTAGGCTTCCTCCAGTTTAGGATAAGAAAACAAGTGGAGCACTGGATTCGTTCTATTATGCTTTTAAACAACTATTATAATGAATGACATTAATTACTAGGAACAGGCAAGATCTAAATAAAAACAAACAAGGGAAGTCACTTCCCCGGTGGTCCAGTGGTAAAGAATCTGCCTTCCAATGCAGGGGACACAGGTTCAATCCCCGGTGGAGGAACTAAGATCCCACATGCCTTGCCTGAACGCCACAACTACTGAGCTTGCACGCCTCAACAAGAGAGCCCGCGTGCCACTAACTACAGAGCCCACGCGCCCTGGAGCCCATGGGCCACAACTAGAGAGAGAAAACCTGTATGCTGCAACTAGAGAAAAGCCCGAGCAGAGCGCCGCAATGAAGAGCCCACACACCGCAACGAAAAAGACCTCACATGCCTCAGCGAAGATCCCGCGTGCTACAACTAAGACCCGATGCAGCCAAAAATAAAAAAAGAAAGAAAGAAAATTTAAAAATAAAAAAAAATTTATAAAATAAATTCATACTTACATAAATAAATAAAAACAAATACGTACACATGAAATGATGTCTAGGCAAACTTCATTTGCTATCAAGCAGCACCTAATCTAACTTTAATTTTTCTAAATAAAAAAAGAGCTTTGGGGGCTTCCCTGGTGGCGCAGTGGTTGAGAGTCCGCCTGCCGATGCAGGGGACACGGGTTCTTGCCCCGGTCCGGGAAGACCCCACATGCCACGGAGCGGCTGGGCCCGTGAGCCATGGCCGCTGAGCCTGCGCGTCCGGAGCCTGTGCTCCACAACGGGGGAGGCCACAACAGTGAGAGGCCCGCGTACAGCAAAAAAAAAAAAAAAAAAAAGAGCTTTGATATCTTATTTCAGGTGTTGAAAAGTCTAGGGTTTTGCTCTGCATAATACATTTTCCCAGCACAAGCCGCTCAAGAGTATCTGGCTTTGTGGAAGTAGCTCTGACATTAAAAAGCCCTTAACTGGGCTTCCCTGGTGGCGCAGTGGTTGAGAGTCCGCCTGCCAATGCAGGGGACGCGGGTTCGTGCCCCGGTCCGGGAGGATCCCACATGCCGCGGAGCGGCTGGGCCCGTGAGCCATGGCCGCTGAGCCTGCGCGTCCAGAGCCTGTGCTCCGCAACGGGAGAGGCCACAACAGTGAGAGGCCCGCGTACCGCCAAAAAAAAAAAAAAAAAAAAAAAAGCCCTTAACTAATTGTAACTTATCAGAAAGAAAGAGTCAATTTGCCTTTTAAGCATTCCTTATTCTGCTGCAGTTGTGGAGAAAAAACAGGGCTCTAGTTCTTTCAGATTGCTTATACATGGAACAGGGGATGAGTGTTTTCGTGGAAATAAGCAAGCCTGTGTTTGAGTCCTAACCAGTCCTAACCAGCTGTGTTTCTTTGAGCAGGTCAGTGTCTCTCTCTGGGCCTCCATTTCTTCATCTGAAAAATAAAGGTTTGGCTTGGATGTCATTCCCAGCTTATTGGATTTTCACAATAAAGCATAAAGATCAGGAGGTATTACTTGAAGGCAGAGGATCAGAATCCTATAGATCAAGGGTCAGCAAACTACAGCCCATGGTCAAATCCAGCCTGCTTGCCTGCTTTTATACAACCTGCCAGCTAAGAATGGTATTTACATTTTTAAATGGATGAAAAAAGAATCAAAAGAAGAATATTTTGTGACAGGTGAAAATGACATGAAATTCAAATTTCAGTGCCCATAAATAAACTTTTGTCAGAACACAGCCACCTCATTTGTTTACATATTGTCTGTCTGCTTTTGCACTACAAAGGCAAGGCTAAATAGTTGTCACAGAGACGGTCTGGCTGGCAAAACCTAAAATATTTACTCTCTTTACAAAGTTTGCTGACCCTTACTATATAGATCAGTACGGCTCCAACTTTAAGGTACATCCCGATCACCTAGGGATTTTATTAACAGTAGATTCTGATTTAGTGGGTTTGGGGTGGAGCTCAGATTCTGCATTTCTAACTAGCTCCTGGGTGGTGCAGAAGCCACTGGTCTGGGGACCACATTTTGTATGACGAGGCTGGGCTCTATTAGACAAACCTGGTTATGCTGTGTACTTGCTCAACATCCTTGGGTGCCGTTCCAGGGCCTTCATGTTAACTCAGACCCTTACTACAGTGTGATTCTTGCCCATGTGTCCAGCTTCACTGGCCACAGGGCATCTCGCACACATACCAGGAAATGCACACCACGTGTGCACACCCATGCCCTCCACTCCCTGATGCTCACCTTTCTCATCCACACACCTGTGCACACACTGATCTCTGCCTCTAACATCCTCTCCTCTCCCCATCCCTCCACCCTCAACATGTCCAATTGTCCTTCTTGCCCTTTGGCTGAGTGGCACCTCCTTGAAAGGCGCCTTCCCAGATTCGCTGAGGCTAAGTGGTCCTTTGGTGCGGTCCCTATTTATACGTCACACTCCCCTTTGCAGCCTGAATCACATGGCGTATGTCACTGTCGTCCTTAAAGCAGAAGTCGTCTTGTTTATTCCTAGATGCCCACTGACCAAGCACGGTTCTCAGTATAGGGCAGGGGTATCATACACATTATTTGAAATCGGACAAATGAATTGCCCAGGATCACCCAGGAAATCAAGTGAAAAGCTGGGACGGGAGCCCAGACCTTCAGAATCCTGGTGTGTGTCTTCTTTTCCCTGACCTGCACCTCAGAAACGAATGCGGGAATTCGTTCCATGGCATTTCAAACAGAGGGAAATTCAGCCTGTCCTCTGAGACACTTGGAGGGTTTGGGAATAGCAGCCCCTTCCCATGGCTGCCACTTTGTGGAGAACAGGGAACTTCTGAGCCCAGGGAGCAGCTCCCGAAGACACAGCTTTTGGCCCCTGTACGGCAGGTCCCCACAGCAGTGCTGGCAGACTCAGCACCCACAGCAGTGAGTCAGTCATCCTGGGACTGCCTCATACAAAGCACTGAGAAGTGGTGAGTGAAAAGGCCTGGGAAAGAGATACAGCCGTCACCACCTTCTGTCTCTCAGGCTGCGGGCATTTCCCTCTCTCATTTCTTATGGCTTCTATCTCCTTATTAAGGCCACCTGGACCCAGAGGATGATAGGTCAGACAGTCAGAGGTAGGCTGAGTGCAGCCACAAGGGAAAGAGGGGTAGCAAGCGCGATCCCCCGTCAGCCCAGCTGGGGCAGGACGGAGGGGACAGTGTGTAGAGGGAGCCATAAACTACCCTGAAATGTGCCCCTATATGGCATCTTCCCCACCCCTCCTCCTAAAATCCCTATCATTAAATTCACAGGTATTCTCTCCAGAAGGTCACTGACGGTTGCAATGGACTGGATTGAATCGCGGTCCCCACCCCGACCCTGCAAATTCATATGTTGAATCCCTAGCCTCCAGGGTGATGGTATTTGGAGATACGGCCTTTGGGAGGGAATTAGGGTCAGATAAGGTCATGAGGTGGAGCACAGATCTGATAGGATTAGTGTCCTTATAAGAAGAGATAACCAGACCTACTAGAGAAGGGACTTGAGGATATGGGGAGGGGGAAGGGTAAGCTGTGACAAAGCGAGAGAGAGGCATGGGAAGCAGCCGCATAGCACAGGGAGATCAGCTCGGTGCTTTGTGACAGCCTGGAGGGGTGGGATAGGGAGGGTGGGAGGGAGGGAGACGCAAGAGGGAAGAGATATGGGAACATATGTATATGTATAACTGATATAAAAAAAAAAAAAAGAAGAGATAACCAGAAAGCTCACTCTCTCTCTCCCCACAAGCACCCCACCCAGCAAAGGCCACGTGAAGACACAGGGAGAAGGTGGCCCTCTGCAAGCCAGGAAGAAGGACCTCACCAGAACCCTAAACCTGTTAGACCTTGATCTTGGAATTCTAGCCTCCAAACTGTTAGAAAATAACTGTGTGTAGTTTAAGGCCCCCAGTCTGTGGTACTTTCTCTCTTTTTTTAAATAATTAATTTTTATTGGAGTATAGTTGATTTACAATGTTGTGTTAGTTTCTGTACAGCAAAGTGAATCAGTTATACATATACATATACTGAGTAGAGTTCCCTGTGCTACACAGTAGGTTCTTATGAGTTATCTATTTTATACATAGTAGTGTGTATATGTCAATCCAAGTCTCTCAATTTATCCCTCCCCCTGTGGTACTTTCTCTTTTTTTTTTTAATAACTGAAGTCTTTTTTTTTTTTTGGCTGCGTCGGGTCTTCGTTGCTGCGCGTGGAATTTCTCTTGTTGCGGTGAGCAGGGGCTACTCTTCGTTGAGGTGCGCGGGCTTCTCATTGCAATGGCTTCTCTTGTTGCGGAGCATGGGCTCTAGATGCTCAGGTTTCATTAGTTGTGGCACGTGGGCTCAGTAGTTGTGACTCGTGGGCTCTAAAGTGCAGGCTCAGCAGTTGCGGCACACGGGCTTAGTTGCTCCGCAGCATGTGGGATCTTCCCCGACCAGGGCTCAAACCCATGTCCCCTGCACTGGCAGGTGGATTCTTAACCACTGCGCCACCAGGGTAGCCCCTGTGGTACTTTCTTAAGGCAGCCTGAGCAGACTAAGACAGCAGCCTTCTTTCACGGGTAAACTGATCAATTTCAGTTTCCTCCAAGGAACCTTTATTAAGCTCAGGAAGGCAGGGACAAGTCCAGTTTTGTTTGCCATTGTTTCCTTAGCACCCAGCACAGGGCACATGAATAATGAATGTTAATAAAGAAATGAACGAATGAACTGAGTGCCTGCTATGTACTAGGCACCATGCAAAGTGCTAGGGAAATAGGAAAACCAGGCCACTATCACCCCAAGGAGACATGGTCTAGTCTGGGAGGCTGATGTAAACTAACCATGATGATGTGATAGGAAAAGTGCTCCAACAGAGGTGTGGGTTGGGGCACATCTAATGTGCTGGGGCAGCATACACACGCAGCATACACACGCGCGTGCACACACGCGCGCGCGCGCGCACACACACACATATCCTGCTTTGAGATGGGAGTAGAGAGGAGGGTGGAGGAATGAGAAACAGGTAATACAATCTGAGAAAGTTTTTCAAAGGAGAGTATATTTGTAAAAAATGTACACCATTGCACCTAAGAGAAAAATGTACCCAGGAAGAAGACGTTTGTTGATTTGTCGATTCTTTAAGGAATCTGAGCAAGACCCCCGCAGTGTTGAAAATGCAGGAACTTGAGTGGTCAAGGGGGCAGCGGGAGAGAAGAGGCTAGAAAGACAGGCAGCAACAAATAGGCCATTATCACCTCCTGATTGACAGTGATATCCCGAAACACACTAATGCGAAAGAAACAGAAGTCATTTCAATAGCGGAGGAATGCTGGACTGCTGGTATCTCGAAACTTCAAAACAAAATCTTCAAAGGGCTGTTAGGTGAGGTAGAAAAGCGTAAGGCTCTGAAGCCAGACTAATTCCGGGATGTTGCCGCAGTCACTTACAAGTTGGATAAATTTTTAAATTGATCCGTCTCACTTTTCTCATTTGTAAAATGGAAATACTACCTGCAAATCCCCTCAGGATTAAGAAAAGAGTCAAACAACACATAGCAGATTCACAACAAATGTAAGATCTCACCAGCTGTCTGTCTCCATCTAATTAAGAAGCTCCAAACAGCCTGCAGTACAAGATGATCCTTTGAAAGCTTGGAGGAAGCATGGCTGCGGCACGATGTACCTCTTTGTTTGGTGATTATCTGCTGCTTCCGTATCTCCCCCCTTCCTAAACTCAGGGATTCAGAAGGTCAGGAATGCATCCTGCGTCTCTGGGGCTCATGGGTCTACACGGTGCTTGGCTTATCAGAGGGCCTTGAAACGTCAGAGAACTAAATTGCACAGATGGGCAAAGCGGACGCAGACCATCTTCACCAAAGTCACAAGACAGATGGACAGTGGAGTTCGTTCTAGCACTCTGACCTCGCAGTCCATTGATTTCTTGAGACCACATGGTGTCAGACCAAACAGAACAAAGGCTCTGATCTCATCCAGTGGCGTATGCATTCCTTTCCAAATCCCCACCACATGGGAACTGCCACCCAGCACGGAGCACCCCATGCCACCATCCTCCCTCTCGGGAGCGGCATCCACACGTTCGCATGGAGAAGCAGACACAACACTCGAAACAGCTCTTAAAACACTTTCCTGCTATGTGGTCTATAAACACAGGAAACGGCAGCTGGCTGGATTGCCGGGAACATTTATTTGCCAGTCAGGGTGCTAGAGCTCTGTGTGTGAGTTAAAAGCTGTGATCCAGGAATGAAAATAAACCAGGAAAGCAGAAACTGAGGTGACCTGACTGTAGCTCTAATGAAAAGGCCCTTGGAGTAGGAAAAACTAGGGTTGGCAACCCAGCTCTGCCGCTTAAATGCATGTTAAATAACTTTCTGAGCTCCCATTTGCTCATCTGTCAGTGGGTCTGTTAATAATACTGCATAGGTTTTCAGTAAAGAGTGATTTAGTGTTTGTAAGGAGCTGAGGCTAGTGAATGGCCCATAAAATAGGATTAAAAACGGTATCTACCACCATGCTCCCTGGTATTTATCCAAAGCAGTTGAAAACTTACGCCCTCACAGAAACCTGCACACAGATTTTTACAGCAGCGTTAGTCATAATTGCCCAACGCTGGAAGCAACCAAGATGTCCTTCGTTAGGTGAATGGATAAATAAACTATGGTACATCCAGACAATGGAATATTATTCAGTGCTAAAGAGAATTGAGCTATCAAGCCATGAAGACGTGGAGGAACGTTAAATACATATTACTAAGTAAAAGAAGCCATCTGAAAAGGCTATGATTCATAGCCTTATCATACACTCATACGGAATGATTCCAACCAGATGACATTTGGGAAAAGGCAAAACTATGGAGACGGTAAAAATGAGTGGTTTCCAGGGGTTGCTGAGGAGGGAGGGCTGCATAGGCAGCAGGTGGAGCACAGAGGATTTTCAGGGCAGTGAAAATACTCCGTAGGATACTACAACGATGGATACCTGTCATTACACATTTCTCCAAACCCATAAAATGTTCAACACCAAGAGTGAACCCTAAGGTAAACTATAGGCTTCGGGCAATTATGATGCGTCAGTGTAGGTGCATCAGTTTTAACAAATGTCCCACTCCAGTGAGTGATGCTGATCACGGCCGAGGCTGTGCATTGTGGGGGGCAGGGGGTATATGGGAACATTCCTCTCAATTTTACTACGAACCTAAAACTGCTCTAAACAAGTGAAGTCTTTTAAGAAAATGGTATTTACCGCTAATACCTTTGAGGACCTAATATAAATTCACTTGACAATATCCAGATCTTTGGAAGAACTAAGGACCCCCAAGTAGAGCTGTGTGATTCCAAAGCACCATTTACATCTCTATTTCTGGGCATGTGGCCCTTGGATTCCATATCCTTCCCTGCAGAGCTCAGATCCTAGGTGGGCCCAGCCTCACCCCACCCCAGGGACTTCAGATAAGTTCTTGACTCCAACCTAGAAATACTAAGTCCTTCTGAGGAGACTGATAAGGAAGCTTGTTCACAATCAACCACAACCAGAGAGAGAAGACACTGCCTCGGAGGGCGGGGCATCCTGGGCTCAGGTCCCTGGTTTCCCTGTTTTCCTGGTGAACTTCAATCAGCTCCCGCAGCCACACTAAGCACCCAGTGAAGTCCCTAAAATAAGCAACCTCTTTTCACATGACAGCCCTCCGGATATCAGAGGAGAGATACCTCCCCTCCTTTGCTATCTTATCACGTTATATCAAAGTCATCTGCTTGAGTCAGACTTCCCCAAGAGCTTGGGAGCTCCTTGTGGCCAGGGCTGGGTCTTACTCAACTTTGTAGCCCCAGCACTCAGCACAAGTCCTGGGTGCCCAGCACAAAGGCGTTGCTCAGTGAATTTTCGTTGAATTAATAGAGCCTACTTTCTGCCCTGCCTCAGCATCTTCCTTATCCCTTCAAGTCTTCTTCAGACTAAGCATATTTAGCCCCACACTACCCGTTTCCCAGGCCAACTCAGAAAAGCAGTGGCAACAATTACATATAGAACGGAAGAACAACAAGGTCCTACTGTATAGATACAGCACAGGGAGCTATACTCAATATCCTGGGATAAACCGTAATGGAAGAGAATATGGAAAAGAATGTATATATGTGTATAACTGAGTCACTTTGCTATACAGCAGAAATGAACACAACCTGGTAAATCAACTATACTTCAAAAAAAAAATTAAAAAAAAAAAAACAAGAAAAAAGAAAAGCCATGGCTAGTTCCTTAGCCTGCAGTAGAGGGAAAGAAGAAATAAATAAGGAATTAACTGAGATTTCTCCCCTTATCCTCCACATCTTTCTGAGCCCGCTGCCTAGCAAACAGCAACCTTCTTTCTTTACTCAACATCCCCCAAGAGTCATTCTGTTCAAAAGCCTTCATGGATTACACACGATACAGGCCATCTTGCTGAAGTGGCTTGACTGGTGCCCAGCCGCTCTTCCTCTGTCCCATGTCCCCACTCGAGCGGCCAGCAGGGTGCGTAGCTGCAGCCCTAATGAGACAACCACACCTGCCGCCTTTCTGCCAAGGCTTGATGGATGAAGTGACATCCAGAGATCTACGGCACCCGAAGCAGCCAGACAGCAAAGGGGTACAGCTGTCTGTTCAGCCATCTGGTTGTGAGCCTGGGATCTCACATTTAGAGGGAGATAAGAACTTCAAACTCTCCCCTCAATCCTGACGCACAGCGTTGCCACAGGTCTGCGTGAGGTCTGAGGTTCCTCCGAGGCTCCTCGTGACGGATCAGTTGATTTTCCAGGCCTACCTACAAGCTGACTCCCACGGGGCCCCCTGCCATCCTCCCCACGCTGCTGGTGTGTCAGGGATTCTTCTCGATAAGGAGGGCAGCCCCTCCCCAGAGCCTTACCCAATGGAATGAACCTAGACACAGGTCGTAAAGATGTTCGGAGTGAACTTCCCCTTGGGACTTCCCTGGTGGTGCAGTGGTTAGGAATCCGCCTGCCATTGCAGGGGACACAAGTTCGAGCCCTGGTCCGGGAAGATCCCACATGCCACGTAGCAACTAAGCCCGTGTGCCACAACTACAGAGCCTGCGCTCTAGAGCCCGTGAGCCACAACTACTGAGCCTACGTGCCACAACTACTGAAGCCCGCCTGCCTAGAGCTCGTACTCCGCAACAAGAGAAGCCACTGCAACGAGAAGCCCGTGCACCACAACAAAGAGTAGCCCCCGCTCACCGCAACTAGAGAAAGCCCGTGCGCAGCAACAAAGACCCAATGCAGCCTAAAATAAATAAATTAAAATTAATTAATTAAAAAAAAGATTTAGTCCACCTTATTGACTTATACCTGGAGTCTCCTCGTGTGCCACACACAACAGTGTGACTCCAGAGCTGCTGATCTTAACCACCGTAGCTACCATTTACTGTTCACTCTTTTCTATGTATTATCTCATTTAATCATTATAACAATCCCTTGAGGCAGATCTCATTATCCTCATTTAACAGATGAGAAAACTGAGGCTTAGAAGGGTTCAGTAACTTGCTCCAAGTGCGGTAGGAATTTGAACACATGTTGCTTTGACCACTGTGCACTCTACCCGAGGAGCCCTCATCGGGGCCACAGGAATAGGAGCTTCCTGCTTCTACTGTGGAGGCTCAATCTGCAGCAGCCGGTGGAGGCTGGGAGAGGTGGCCGGCAGGGAGTCTACTAACTCCTGAGAACAATCCTGTCTTCTCATAGTGTGGAGCCGAGATGAGTACTATGTACACACACACACACACACATACACGCTTTCAGAAAGGATGATAACATCATTGCAACTCCAGATCACACTTCTACACAGCCAACCACATTGCTGTTACTTGGGGCCCAATAACAGACCAAACCAACGGGCAAGGCGGGCGGCCCTTGTGACCCCAGTTCTGTGTAATCTAGGGACATCACATTGTTTCCTTGGACCTCAAGTTTCCTTCTGCAATTCATCAAACTTTACTAAACACCAGCTATGTGCCAATACTGTGGGTGCTGGGCTTCCCTGGTGGCGCAGTGGTTGGGAGTCTGCCTGTCGATGCAGGGGACACGGGTTCGTGCCCCGGTCCGGGAAGATCCCACATGCCGCGGAGCGGCTGGGCCCGTGAGCCATGGCCGCTGAGCCTGCGCGTCCGGAGCCTGTGCTCCGCAACAGGAGAGGCCACAGCAGTGAGAGGCCCACGTACCACAAAAAAAAAAAAAAGAACTCACACCGAGTCAGACTGCCCGGAGTCTTCATCTTTGGTTCTACCACTTACTAGTTGCGTGATCCTGGGCAACTTAAAAAAAAAAACCTCTGTGCCTCAGTTTTCTCATCTGTAAAATTGGGATCATAATAGTTCCCATCTCATAGGGCTGTTATGAGGAATAAACAAAATAATCCACAGGTAATGTGTTTAAAAGGTTGTCTGTACACAGTAGGCACTCAGCAAAAGTTACCTATGGATATTTGGTGCTTGGGTTGGGAATGGTGAAGGTGATGAGACAACAAATGAGTGAACAATCAGAAATGCAGTTGAGAAGAGCCTAGCAGACCTCTCTTCTGTGAGAAATATCGTGAACTAAGGAGACAGGCCAAGTGCTTACACATGCACATGCCACGGTAGACAGAAGAATGGCCCCCAAAGATGCCCATGTCCTAATCCCCAGAACCTATGAATGGCAAAAAGGACTTCAGAGATGTGATTATGCCAAGGATCTTGAGTGGGAGAGATGTAGTCATAAGGGTCTTGGTAAGGGAAAGAGGGAGAGAGGAGAAGCAGATGGATGGGAGATGTGATGACTGAAGCAGGAGTTGGAGTGACGCATTTGGAAGATGGAGGAAGGGGCCACCAGCCAAGGAATGCGGGAGGATTCGGGAAGCTGGAGACGTCAGGGAACAGGTTCTCTCCTAGAGCCTCCAGAAAGAACCCATCTCTATGGACATCTATGGATTTTAGCCCATACTGCCCATTTTGGACTTCTGATCTCCAAACTTTCAGAGAATCAATTTGTGTTGTTTTAAGCCACTGAACTTGTTAAAGCAGCAATGGGAAACTACTATGCACGCCTCTGGTCACATGTGCTGTATTTCACAAAAGCCACTTTCTAAGTCCTTATGACTCAAGTCCCTACTTCCCAAAAAAGGTGAAGTGAAAACTTAAGCTTCCAGAAGGAAGCATTCACTTTGAGGGAACGGGCCTCTCCAAGGGCTCTTGTGTTCCCCACGGTGACAGAATTAGCTTCTCTGGAAGAACGGAGCTTGGTTAGGGAAGGTTAGAACAACCTGCCGAAAGTCACACAAAACCAACAGGTCACAGACTTTCTGGAAGAGCCTCAAAGTACCAGAACCCAATCACTGATGACAAATAGTAGTATCACTTTACATGTGCCTGACTTTTTGTGGGTTTTATTACATTTATATACATTGCCTTGTTTTGATTCATCCAACCGATAAAAACCTGTTCAAAAACTACACCTGAAGAAAGTGACAGATCCAGAATTTGAACCAGGTCTTTTGTCTCTAAAACCAAGTTTCTTTTCCCCCTAAGAAGAAGACCCCTCATGGGTGGGTCACTGAGACAACGATGGATCCCCTCCAACAACTACTCTACTCCTGGTGTGATACTTCCTCACCGCCCCCCCAACCACTTCTCAGAAGTAACCATTCCAACGGGCCTATCCACAAATTACCTTCATCTTCTATGGGTTGCGATGCAAACAATGGCAGGCAGGAGGGAAGCAAAGAGGAAAGAAAAAAACCAAGACAATATAAGAAAGAGCTAATCCAGACAACAGACCAGTCCATTCTTCCAGAAAACAGAGCTGAAACTTTGTTAGAAATCTATTTCTTGGAGGCGGAGTCTGGACTCAGGGAAGGAGTCTGATATAGAAAAAGGGAATGTGGTTGGGACTGACAGCCAGGGGGCCTCAAACTCTGCTTCTGTCGCAGGCTAGTTGTTGGTCTTGAAAAAGTCACTTCACTTGCTCATCTCACTTGACATTCTGTAAAAAGTGGGAGTGGGACTAGATAAGCTCTACTAGCAATTTCCACTAAGACACTTCTGAGATTCTACCTCTGCAGGTTTTTTCCAAGTAGGAATACTCTGTTTCAGAAGAGGCACTTGAGTCATTTTCAACCTAGGGCCGGAACTTTTTTTGAGCTTCTTTACTCTGAAGCAAAACGTACCTGCTGTCACACATGACTCTCAAGGCAGGAACAAGTGATTGCTATTATGCAACTAAATACTAGGAACTGCCTAGGTTATGAATAATGACTAACATTTCTCGAGCACCTGTGTCTATCTACATCTTTCACAAAGGACATTGTTCTTCTTCACATCCTTTGGCAACTCATGAAGAATTGTCACTCACCAAAATCACCTAAATTTAAAACTATATATTCTGTGTTTGCATTTCAAGGTCTACCGACTCTTAGAAATTCAATCCCCGCAAACATACAACCTACCATGTAAAATACAACTTCCCTTTTGGGGGGGGTAAATGTACTTTCTCCACCCTTGATTCAGGTACACACCCCATGCCCCATTCAAGGTCTTCTGCTTGTTTCCTCCTCCATCTTCTTTCCTCTATCTTTTCCTTCCAAATCACCCATCATCCACTCAGATTCCACACCTCCCCACTCCAGGTTGTTAGTGAGTACAGACAGACCCAAGTGTGCAGAACAACTTGCAAGGACTTGGAAGACTGGAGAAAACCTTCCCTCAGGGCCACAGAGGATGGTCCAGCCCCTGACCACCAGTCACCTCTTGAATCTATGTCTTATAGACAGAGCATAGATCCCCGACATTCCTTGAGATGAGCTATTCCTGATGGAGGTGGTGGTAGTGGCAGGGGCTTACCAGAGAGAGGAAATGATAGGAAATGAGCTTAGC
Source organism: Orcinus orca (assembly GCF_937001465.1). Taxonomy (NCBI): domain Eukaryota; kingdom Metazoa; phylum Chordata; class Mammalia; order Artiodactyla; family Delphinidae; genus Orcinus; species Orcinus orca. Next base: position 98,933,595 of record NC_064566.1, on the reverse strand, counting down.
ACATGGCACGCTGCGATTTCAGCTTCCTGAGATATAAAAGAGGAGGAACTGAGATGGTCTCTCAATGCGTTCTTGGTTTTGTTTTTGTTTTTTTTGCTGTACGCGGGCCTCTCACTGCTGTGGCCTCTCCCGTTGCGGAGCACAGGCTCCGGACACGCAGGCTCAGCGGCCATGGCTCACGGGCCCAGCCGCTCCGTGGCATGTGGGGTCTTCCCGGACCGGGGCACGAACCTGTGTCCCCTGCATCGGCAGGCGGACTCTCAACCACTGCGCCACCAAGGAAGCCCCCTCAATGCTTTTTATCCACAGCACTTAATGCATTGACTGGCACACAGCAAGGATGGGGAAAGATTTGCTGAATAAAAAAATGAATGAAGGGTCACACCAGCAAGGATAATCAGGGGACCTCAGCCTGGTTTCCAATGAGAACAAGTTCAGGTGTGATATGGATGGGGCTGGGGGTCGGTAGTGAGGTAGGGATGGAAGGGGGAAGGTGAAATCTCCGAGTGGAACTTAGCGCTGGGGGAATTCTAAAGAGCAGGTGTTTCTTACATCAGATTCCTGATCATCTGTCTATTCAGCCAGATCTGTCAGCAGTCTCAGTTTCAGAGAGCAGATTCCAGCTCTGTGTGGAAAGAGCTGGCAAGGAGCTAGGCAGGATCTCAGGGTCCTGGTCCTCTGGAGTCTGGGGAAGCTGAAGGGAACTACCAGAAACCCTAAAGAGAAGCTTTGGAATCATCCTCTGAGAACATCCCATTCACAGCCAACTACAGTCACCTCCAACGATTTTACTGACTTTGGAAACGCAAAGGGAAAGAAACATCTTGTTGACCTGCATCTTTGATGTGAAATTCTCTTCTTCCCTGTCTTCTTCTAGGACATCTCTCATTTTGTTTTTTCCTCTCTCTCAAACCATTTATCTTAGCCTCCTTCACCTGTTCTTTTTCCTCTACCCACCAGCTGGTTCCCCAGAATTCTACCCTTGGGAGTTGGCTTCTTTCCTTTTCTTTACACTCTGCCTGGTTTGTGACACCTACTCCCAAGCCTTCTACTACCATAAATACCCAAATTGATATTTCTAGCCCTAACCACTCTGAGCTCCAGAGCCCCATTTGCAACCGCATCTGTACCTTTGTGTCTATAGCACCTAAAACATGTCTCAAACCAGATTTGTTGCCTCACCCTCTAAATCACCCTATCTTCGTATGTCCTATCTCAGTTCATAATGTCTCCACCATTCTAGTTTCCCAAGCTGGAAATCCTGGGCTACCTTTATGGTCCCCTACCCTTCACACCCCACAGATTATAAATCCTGTCAATTCAATTTCCAAAACCTCTCTAGTATCTGGCTCTCGGGTATTTTAACCCAAGCCCGATTTATCTTTCATCTGGACTATTACAACCACCTTCTAACTGGCTTCCAGGCCTAGTTTTTCTCTGCTCCATTCCCCTTTATACTGACTTCTCTGCCTTATAATGTTATTTCCCATAACCTCTAGGAAACAGTCTGGCCCTAATTTCCACACTCTCATCTCTCACTGCGCCTTTTCTGTCTCCTTCCCACCAGTCTCCAGCCCCCCTGTGCCTTAGGATCTGAATTTCATGCTGTTCTCTCTGACTTAGAATGCTCTTCCCTCTTCTACACCTAGAGAATCTTTATTCATTCTTTAAGTTCTGCCTTAATTGTCACCTCCTCTGCTTTCCTCAACCTTCTTAAGTTACAGTAATTGTTTTCTTGGTGGTCCCACAGAGCTTTTTTTCAAACCTCTACTATGGCACTAATTGCATTATTAAATCATGTTTATGGTTTATATGCCTTTCTCTCTTGAGGAAGGCTGAGCTCCTGGAGAAGAAAGACAATTTTCTTTGCATCCCGAACACGTTCCTGGCCTATAGTAGGCAACTCAGTAAATGCCCACTGGAAGACTGAATAAAATAATGTCAGATCTAAAGTTAGGCCCAACTATGGGCCAACTGTTTCCTTTGGTAGACAAAATATTTCCTTTTCTTTCTAAGCTAGATAGCATCAAGTTACTCATTTAGTTGGGGGGAGGGGTGGTGGTGAGATGATTCAAGAAACCCAAACTGAAATTAAAATCTGCCTCCATCTTCATTTGCAGTGTGATATTAAATCATTTGAACTGTCTACTGGTCTCCCTACCTCTCAAACTGTAGAAGAGTATCGCGCCCTTCTTATTTGCCCTTTAAATTTAATTCAGGTCCCCTCTGTCTGGTTATATCACCTCCTCCTCTTCACACTTAGATATTGCATCTATCTCTTGCATCACACTTAATCATAACATGACATTTAGTCATAACTTTCTATCTTCCACACTAGATTGTCGGTCCCCTGAGGGCAAGGATTACATCTAATTACCTTTGTACTCCCAACTCCTCTTATAATAGGTCATAATAGTTGCCCATAAGTACGCCGGGAAATGTCTGTATGTTTTTCTGAAAAAATGGCATTACCCAGGGAAATTTTCATGGAGATAAAACATATACAATTTTTTTTTCTGGTCTTGTTTCTCAAAGATTTCAATTGTCAAGATGCGTTATAAGAGGCCCCAAAGAGATAGGTAACTGTGCAGAACTGGCTGAAGACCTTGGACAAAGCACTTCATAGGTGATGGAGGGAAGAGCCTCTCTACCTTGCTTACTTCACAAAGTGAAGCTTGAGGGAGAAGAGATGGAAGAGAGAGGATAATAGAGAGAAAGGGAGCGGGGAGGGGAAGGAGAAGAAAGCCAAGAGAAGGGAGGCCAGCTGTACTGTGGTCGAACTAGTTCTCCAGGGCGGGTAAAATCTGATGAGGCAAAAAGAGGAGAAAGGAAAGGCATGCAGGCAATTCAAGGACAGGTTGATTAAGAAAGGAGACAGCAGATGCTGCGGTTTCGGAAATCCAGCAACCCTGTGTGGTTCTACGTGTGGTCGCCTGTGTTTAAAGAGACTGTACACAAAAGCAGCCATTCAAGGCAGGTTTCTTTCCTTCTCTCTCCCTGCTTCCTGCCCAAGATAAGAGAATAAACAGAGAGCCAATGCGCACAGTAAATATTTCTGAATGGGGCACCGTCAACACGGAAGTAGGATTCTAAACAATCGTGCTACCTGATTCATACAGAAGGTTTATCCCGCAAAACCTGAAAAGAAATCTGAAACCTTTGGCCGCCTCTGGCCATCTGTGCTGTCAGCTTCCTCTCGGCGCGCTCCGGACTGCTGTGAGCTGCGATGGTGGTGTTCCTCTCAGCTTCCCACTGTGTGTGGCAATAGCTGGTCCTGGTGGAGTTCACTGCCACCGTTGCTTTATGTACAGGAATGTTTATTCTTCCACTGGGGCAACTGAACACAATGGGAGTTGTTACACAAACAGCTGGTGATTCTGTAGAAGGGGAGATGTCCCTTCAATTAAAAAGGTACCAAGGAGCAATTTCTCTCCCCCAGGGGCTGGGCTCAGGGCACTAACTTCCTTTCGCATTTAACCAGGATTGTGGTTGTATTTTGCAGCAAAGCACAGTATACCAATTTGAAAATTATACTAATAATGCATACTCGTTAGACGACTCCCCACCGTTGTAATTGCCCTGTATTTTTCTTCTTTTCCATTCATTTATTCTTTAGAATATCAATAGTCCTGAAGAGTTTTTTTAAAGGGAGAAGAATTTGACCATAGAGCACTGGGGAAAGCAAAACAAAACAAAACCAGAGAAGCCAACCATTCCGGAACAGAAAAGCACACGAGGCAGTGAAAGCATCCTTGCGTTGAACAAAAACGCTGTCCATGTCACCCCCGAGTCACCAGAACTGGGATCGGAGAGGTGGTTGACGTCAACCCCTTTTACAGGTGGGAACACTGAGGCCCAGGGAAGGAAAAGGATGTATAGGAGTCCAGACAGCCAACCAGTGAGAGCAGAGTGAAAGCCCAAGGCGGGGTTCTGAAAGAAAGGTACACGGAGTTTGCTTTCATCGTGCATTACCCCTGGGCCACCTGTGGGGTGAGGGCCAAACCTAGAGCCTGTCAACTATCTGTGGAGAATTATTCACCCAGGCCAAGAAAAGGCACACCGGCTCCTCAGAAAGTCACTGTGGAGGATGTGCAGCCAGCTAGAGCCAGTGGCTGACTTCAGAGTGCCAGGTGGCAGAACTTGACATTCATCTATTCCTGCACAGAATTTAACAGGGTGCTGCGCACACAGTAGGAGCTCAGACAATTTCTGGATGTTCACCTGAGGCACTTCACCATAAGCCTCATCCTCTTAAGCAGCAGGTGGCAAAAAGAACATGACAGCAAAGTCACCAGCAAAACGGGATGTTAGCCAGAGGACCAACAAGGACGGACATCACCTACATAGCCTGAGCTCTTGACAGAAGGTCCAGAGGACACAGGCTGCTGCTACATCTATCCCTCCATCTTCCAGGGAAGAGAAAACTCAGAGATTCTCCCATAAGTCTCTGGGAAAACCCCCAGTGGAACCTGGAGAACTTCCCAATGAAGAAGACAAGGACTTTCAGCCCTGAGGGGGCCACGGCCATCTCATTCTCCCAACAGCAACTCTGTCCTGCCTGGGACCCTGCCCATCACGTGCAGGAGCCGTTCTTCAGTGCACTTTATTTTTTTCTCTCCAGGGCTGGAGTCTGATTCCATTTGAGATGAATCAGAAGACAACCATATGGTACCCCTTCAAATCTCCAGCCTGGCCATTTATCACAGTCAGCAGTTTGGATGGCCCTGCTCTGCTCCGGGGGCCCGCTTCCACTCGGCCGGCAACCCCGGGGCAGTTTGCGGGGACAAGATGCTGAGGAAGGAGGCTATCAGCCTCTACTCCACGGCCACAGCTCAGTGAGGAGCAGAGATATAAAAGTGGGGGACAACCGGGAACTCCGAGACAAAGGGAGTCACGTGGAATGAAATCACCGTTGGAGTAGCAGTCACGCCTCCCTCCTCACTGAGGGATTACGGGCGTTCCCCAACTGTTTTCTGCACCCCTAACCCTCACAAGGATCTACGGAGCTACATACTATTATTGTTGTGGACGAAGAATGTCACCTGCCATTTCAGTAAACAAAGGATGTCGCAACCATCAAGCCAGCAGCCACTGCAGCCATCCCCAACTGTGTACCCTGAGGGGATTCGGGATGGAGAAAAGCAGGATCCTGGCCCCAGACAGCTGAGGTGCATTTCCAAGGAATGATTTCAGTGAGCCCAGACTCTTGGCATTTTCCCATACATAGAAAAGTGCTAAACCCACTAACTTGAGATGTCTGGTTTTCTTTAATTAATAGTAATCTTTTGATGTTCTGACCACCCGGTTTTTACTGCAAAACTCCTATATACCCTGGGTCCTCCCTCACCTCTTGAGAGCCGTCCCGCAGAGCTATCTGAGAGGCTGCCTCTCGGGCTTGAGTCCTCAGCAAGTCCCCCGAACAAAACAAAATCCTCAACTTCTAGGTTGGGCATTTTTTTCAGTCAGCATTATCAACAGTGTACAGACAGGTGAACTGAAGCTCAGGGCGTTCAGCAACGTGCCCAAGGTCACCAGCTGGGAAGAGGCAGAGCTGGGATTCAAACCCAGGCTGTGCCGACAGCTGCCACGGTGAGACGTCTGTGTATCAGGCAGAGGGTGACTGGGTCTCTTCAGTTCCTGCCTGCCCTAGAAGAGGGTCACACCCTCACATACATGCACACCAGATGCCCGCCCGGACGAGGCGGGCGCTGAGCTCCGCCTCCACTGTCAGCCGGAGCAGAGCTGGTGGGAGACACAGGGTTCCCTCGGTTTGTTGCCTCTCTGAAAAGCAAAGCCCTTAGCGCTGAGCACTCTTGTCCACTCAGTGAAAAGCAGTTAGAGTTTGAGGCCGCCAAGGGCGGGGTAGTGACAAAAACCGCAGGATAGAGTCATGAGGCAGGATGCTCTTCACTCTCTGGGGCACTTAATTTGAACCTGTTTTCTCATGAAATTATCAATGTCTGAAACTTAACAGTGATTAGGTACATGAATCCACTTTGTCATCTCTAAAGTGATCTAAAAATCTAAGGTAGTATTAGGGCATAACAGGAAATTTTCACAGACGCTGTGTGCAAGGGGTTATAATTACCTTATTAGCCCATCCAAATACATTAAGCTCTACTCAGCAATAAAAGGAGACAAACTACCGCTACGTGCAACACGGATGGGTCTCATAAATATCAGGAGAGAAGCCAGGCAGGCACAGGAGTAGGCATTGTATGATTCCGCTCGTATGCAGATAGAGAAAATGTGAACTCATCTCCGGTGACACGAAGTGGGTCGCTGCTTGCCCAGGGATAGGGGTGGAGAAGGAATTGACTGCAAGGGGGCAAAAGGAAACTTACAGGAGCGAAGGACATGTGCTATCTTGCAGAGGTGATGCCACAGGTATATTTATTTGTCAAAACTCATCAATCTTGAAATAGGTTTAGCTTATTGTACATCAATTATACCTCAGGAAAGTGAAAAATGAATGTATGCCAAGGTCTTTCCGTTGGAGCCAGGTCCTCTGGGTAGCCTGGGAAGTTCACTGGACTTGCAGTTCTAGACCAACGCTGTCATGGCAACATGGCCTCACACAGGGCATGCCCCGGAAGTCCTCTGAGACTTAAGTCACCTAATCTTTAAAACGAGGCTTTTCTCAGGGCTTCCCAGGACTTTTTCAGGTCCAGTGGTTAAGAATCCACCTCCAATGCAGGGGACATGGGTTGGGGAACCAAGATCCCACATGCCGCAGAGCAACTAAGCCCGCATGTCACAACTACTGAGCTCGTGCACCTCAACTACAGAGCCCGCGTGCCGCAACTAAGACCCGACACAGCCAAAAATAAATTAAATAAATAAATATTTTAAAAATAAATAAAGCGAGGCTTTTCTCAAGATCAAGAGGGATATTTAGGGCACGTGAGAGCAACTTTTCACCCACAAAATCACACACACGTGTAAGGGGGGAGTGCTGTGTGGGTGAACGGCCATGACGGGTGGAGTAGAGACTTGCTTGCCCCATCCACCTCTAAGATCCCTTCACTCCACGTGGGCTTTGGTTGGTCTCCTCTTTCTGTCCAAGGCCCCTGGGAACACAGCTGCAGCACCCGCCCAGAATCAGCCACGATTCGGAGATGCTGAGCTGACCAGGTACTTTCAGGGGATCCAATGTCCACCAGCAGGTAAGCTGGAGAAACCGGATGCTTGAATTCACGGGCTCTGCAAGATGCCTCTCAGTTCCTTGTGTTGCCAGCTCCGAGCTGCTTTTATCTTTGGGCAGTGATGCATAGCTAATGCTGACTGTCCAAAGCAAAGTCAAAGGCACTTAGTCCAGCTCCTTCCTTCCGCCACTGTCCTGCTCTTTCGCTGGGCATTGTTCAGATATCAACAACCTAAGAGCACATGTAAATCCCTGCTGGAGATTTACCACCACGATCTCACCTCCTTCCTTTTCTTTTCATCCAACACCATAATACCGTAATCCTACCTACCTTGGGTCCAGATTATATTTTTAACTTAGTTCTAAGTCCCTTCCTGCCCCTCAGCTCATTCGGTCTTCACAAAGCCTCGTGAGTTACACAGCACAGAAGCTGAACAGGATATTGAGGAAAGGGGTTCAACAGAAGACCTAAATGCTTCAAGTGTCGGTCAGAAGCTGGGCTGGGACTCAGGGCATCAGACCCCGGCCAGAGGGTCCTTTTGTAAAATTCTACTTCTCAATCATTAGAGAACATTCGAGAGCCATGCGCTGTAGACAAAGTATTAGCCATAGGCAGTCTCGAACGAATGGAACCAAAACAAAAGGCCAGAGTTGTGTCAGTAGGGCCTCATCAAATTCAGTTGCTGGGTGGCTGCTCTCAGAGTTCCAGTGGCAGAGAAGCCTCCGCTGCCCCCCAAAACCACAGAGGCAAGTAAAAAAAGCAAGTAGGGAACACAAAGCAACACGCCAAGGGGGTAAAGTTGGGGGGGATAAATTGGGAGACTGGGATTGACATATACACGCTACCATATATAAACCGGATAACTAACAGAGGCCTGCTGTGTGGCACAGGGAACTCTGCTCGGTGCTCTGTGCTGGCCGCTGTGGGAGGGGAACCTGCAAGGGGGGGGTGGACATATCAATACATGTATTATGGCTGATTCACTTTGCTGTACACCTCAGGCTGGCACAACGTGGTAAATCAACTGTACTCCAATAAAAATTTACAAAAAAAAAAGATACAAAAGACAACAACAAAAAAGGCAACACTCGGTCAGAATTCACCCTGCCTTCCTGGGTGATCCATTCGGGCCCTTCCTGGCCCCAGGCCTTTCCCAGCACACACACTCTTCCTTTTCCTTCCGACCTACCTCACTCCAGTCTTGACAAAGCTGGGCCTTTATTTTTAGAACTTTGGGGAAAAGGAAGAGCTAAGGGCATAGAAAGAAAAAGGAAGGGACAGGCCATTTTGACCCCTTGAAAGCTTCCTTCCTGAGGCCTCCCTAACACCTCCCTGCCTTGTGCTTGCGTGTGTGCGTGCATGCACACACACACGCACACGCGCACACACACACGATATAAACGGCCAGTTCTCGAACCTTCTCCACATGGCTGCTGTTCTTCTACAGCAGCGTCTAAGTTGGACCAAAGGTCATACGGTTGGGTGGAAAAACCCTAGCACGGCTCCAGGGGCATAACGAGCTAGAGGAACATACCCGACTCCTCTCAGTAGCCGTCAAGCACTTAATAAGCATGCGCTAATTAATCCTGCTCCCCTCAGAGGGAGCCGGCCAGGCCCTGAGGGCTTGAGTGACTTATCCAAGGCCAGAGCACAGCACAGGCTGCATGGGACCTGGGCCTTGCTGGCATCGGTGCTCTCTACGGTCCACCCAGAGCCCAGAGGAAGGGCCCTTCTTGCTGCTGCACAAGATCAGACGCAGTTACACCCAGAAGGGAAACCAGAGCTGCCAGCCCTGGTTACCACCATTCCCTCCAAAGGGCTGTGTTCCAGACCTCGGTCTCATTCCTTCTTGAAACATCACAGCCTGGTCTTCCTGAATCCAGGAAACCATCACTGCTCTCTCCCACTTTCCATTTCATCACGCTCCTTCCTCCAGGCTTAAAGCCTAAGAAAGAGGCTTCTCAGAAGTAGAGCCCGGTGCCTTTGCTCTCTTTCTTCACAACTCTCCAAAATGAAGTTAAAAGTCTGCTCTCTGCACAGATGTAGAGCACAAACGTACCGACACCAAGGAGGGAAAGCAGCGGGGGGTGTGTGTGTGTGTGATGAATTGGGAGATTGGGATTGACATGTATACACTGATGTGTATAAAATGGATGACTAATAAGAACCTGCTGTATAAAAAATAAATAAAATAAATTCCAAAAAAAAAGTCTGCTCTCTGGAATCTCAGATGGCCCTGGGGAGAAGTCCCTCTTCTTACTGACCTGATTAAGTTATTAAGAGGAAGGCTGACCACATCAGCCTCTCTTGGCTGAAGTAGAAGAGATGCCAGCCCAGGTAGGGAGTAGACTAGATCAGATGACCGCCAAGGGCTCTGACGCTCCGAGACAGAGAATTTGAGAAGACAGAACAGCAAGCCTACCCCCCTCCCCAGGATGTTTCCTCATGACCCACTCTGTCACGTTTCCAGTAAAGAGAGGCAGTGCTAGTAATAATAGTAGCTGTGATAGGCTGAAAGGGGCTCCTCCCAAAATATTCATGCCCTAATTCCTGGAACCTGTGAAAAGAGGGTTTTGTGAATGAGATTAAGTTAAAGACCTTGAGATGGGGAGATTATCCTGAATTATCTGGGGAGGCCCTAAATGCAATCACAGTGTCTTCATAGGAAAGAGGCAGAGGGAGATTTGACACAGAAAGAAAAGAAGGCAAGGCAACCACAGAAGCAGAGATTGGAGGGATGCTGCCACAAGCCAAAGAATGCCAGCAGACGCCAGGAGCTGGAAGAGGCAAGGAATAGATTCTCCCTTAGAACCTCCGGAGGGGGCAAAGCCCTGTCAACACCTTGATTTCAGCCCAGGTATGCTGATTTAGGGCTTCTGGCCTTCAGAACTGTGAGAGAATAAATTTCTGTGTTTTTAAACAACCCGGAATGGGGTAATTTGTTAAAACAGAAACTAATACAGTAGCTAACACTTAAAGATCACCCACTGTGTGCCAGGCACTGCTCTAAGTGTTTTACCCACATTAACTCATTACATCCTGGTTCTGGATGTGAGGCCTGAGCTGAGCCGACACATGCCTGAGTTTGAATCCCAGGTTCACTGCTCACTGTTGTGACCCTGAGCAAGTTATGCAACCTCTCTAAACCTCTGTTCCCCAGTTCATAAAATGGGCATATAATTACCTTTCTCACTGGGCTGCTGGGAGGATAAAATGGATAATAAATGTGAAGTGCTTAGAACAGTACATAGTAAGTACTCACTAAATGCTAGTTATTATGAGATCTCAGGGATAGAACAAGCCAAAATGAAACCATCATCCTAATGTTTCAGCACGTAGCCAAGGCCTCTTGGACCCAGTGCAGGAAAGATGTCCTATTAAAGCCACCTCAAAGAGCAAACACCACGGTCTGAAGAATTCAGTTAAGTATTTCTTCCCTTCATTAAGCAATTTAGGTCCTTAACGCTGGCCTCATTTTAGAAAAGGCGAATGCCAGGGGCTGTGCTAATTCTGCAGCCTTGCCCCACAGACTGCTGGCCCCTACCTGCCCCTTCTTAAGGACAGCTATGCACATCCATCATACGAAGGACCTGACTTGCAGCTTCCACACCTGGCACACCCCTGCAGAGCCCACCACATCTTCTCCCTGTAACTCTGGCGTCAGCAACTGGAAGTTAGTAGGAGGCAGAAATGTCAGTCCATTTTATGGCCTTCCAAGGCCACTCCGACCTGTCCCAGCAGGCTGGGTGGAATGATAAAATCAGGGATCAGCTTTGATCAAGAGATTACAGCCAAGTTACTAGTAAAGAATAAAGGTTTGCCCAGAGGCCAAGTAAGGGAGACCTAGCACTATCACCTGAAAAAAGGGAGAAGAAGACAAACTTTCCTCAAGTTGGCCCTTTCTGATAAAGTTTGCCCAGCTCCCTGTTCAGGTGATGTCATTCAAAGAAGCAGCGCCCTACAAGGATCCCAGGCCTTGTGTGTCCCAGCCTAAGAAATCTGCATGTGAGGAATTCACCGAGGGAGAAGGGCCTGGCCACCCGGCCTAGGCAGCGTTCCAGCCCCACGGCCTTGGGCGGCCAGCCTCCGAAGACTCCTGCTGCCGCTGCTGCCTGGTGCCGGCGACCAGGCCTCTTCCCAGCAAGCTGCTGGGGCAGCCACCTGCGCGCTCTCTGCCCTTCCCTACCCCGCCCTCCCGGAGGAAGAAGGATGAGGGAGGACTGCTCCCCTCCTCACTCTCAGGCACCCACAGATTCCTGCGCTGCCGTCACCGTTGACGAGAACCCAGGGCCCCTGGGGGAAGTGCTTCCCCTTCTCATTCCATCCTCCCCATCAATGAACACGAGGCAATCCCAACGCTCCCGCCCCTCCTACTCCGAGGGAGGCAGAACCCGAGAGCGACATCCGGAGCTGGAAGCCGCAGCAGTGGGAGGGCCGGCCTCCCTGCCCCGCCGTGCCTTGCCCTTTCCCAGCCATCAGAGGATCCCAAGCCAGCCCGGCGTTCCGGATCAAGAGGGTGCCCGAATCCTCGGTGGGGCCCCGCCTCCCCGGGGGCTCAGCGCTGGAGACCTCGGGGAGCCCGGGAGAGACTCGCTTAGCCCCACCCTCTGAGGCCGGGCGCGGGCCACCGTACCCGGGACTCGAACCCTGTGCCCTAGCCCTTAGGCATCCCGCACCCTTAGGCACGCCTCACCGTAGGCATCGCCAGCAAGCCCCCAGCCCAGCGCTCGGGCGCGGAGCCCTCCCCTGCACCCCCGCCAGGAGGAACCGAGTCCCGGGCCGCCCGCGCGCCCAGCCTACCCCCAACAGGTCGTGGGCAGCGGGGAACGCGCCGCCCGCCGGGCAGGCGCCAGGAGGCGAGCCGGAGCGAAGCCGAGGGCCGGTCGCTTGGGGCGGGAGGGGTCGCCCGGGCGGCGAGCCCGGCCACTTACGCGCGGGCTCTGGGGAACCCCATGGACAGGAGCACGTCCAGCGCCGATCCATGCTTGATGGTGCCGGGGCGCTGCTGGCGGTTCCTCCGCGGGGTGACTTTGCTGTACAGCTCCTCTCTCGCAGCCATGCCGAGCGGGCTGGGGTGGCCGTACTGAGCCATGCTCAGCGGCCAGCCATCGCCCGGGAAGGCGCCCAAGCCGGAGGGTCCCGGAGGGCGGAGGACTGGCCCGGAGCCGGGGCGGGGGCTCGGGGACCCGGTGCCGGGAGGGAGGCGGCGGCGGCGCTCGGAGCTTCCCCGGTGTCGAGACTGACGCTTCCTGGTGAGGCCACCGGAGCCAGAACGGCCCGCCGCAAGCGGCTTCTCCCCGACCGGCCGTCAGCCCCTCGGGGCCCGGGTGCCCCCTGCACGGCGCCCGCAGCAGCCCTCTCTCCTCCGCCCCTCTCCTTCTCCGCTCCCAGCAGTCCGGGAATTTGCACTGAGTAATTTTTGAATGGATCAAAAAGGAAAAGGAGCCTTGTGGGCCGGCCCTGCCTGGCCTGTACCCGGGCCCCGCCCCTCTCTTAAAGCGGCAGCGCAGCCCGCGGCTGCTCCCGCAAGCTGTGGAGTCCAGGTGCTCTGGGCGGAGGATTCGAACCAGCGAGGGCTGCCTGTGTACACTGGTTCCAGTTGGTTCCGGAGAGTCACTCCCAGCGCTCCAGCTTCTCCATGGCTGCCATCAAGGGACAGCTGGGCCTCAAGACACAAGATCAACCCATTTCAAGTTTCCTGTGGTTCTAGACGGGGTTTTATTAATGGAAATTGGGCGAACTGATGGATGACATTAATGCACCAGAAGGCCAAGCCATGAGGCCCAGATAAAAGGTTTTGATTCCCAAAGACCCTGCAAAACCCAGAGGATTGGGTTACGGCTCCTGGAGACCAAGTTCCCATCAGCTGGCTAAGGGCTACACTGAAGACCTTCTGTGTTCTCCGTGACCTCCGTGGCCTAGACGGTGACTTCAGGGCAAAGGGTGGAACCTGGGGCTCTCGGCCTAGGAGGGGAGAGGAAGGGAGGGAAAGGACAGGGCAGAAAGAAGAGGGAAGGGAAGATGCCAGGAAGAAGGAGGCGGAGAGGAAGGAAGTGGGAAGTGGAGGAGGGTGGAGGGAGCCGGAACAGAGAAAGAACACTTTCTAATTGTAAAAGGTGTGCAACGTGGAATGGGTTGATTTTCAACAGCAAATGAGTACCCCGTCAATAAAAGCATTCAAAGTAAAGACTGGAGCATCGCTGCTCAGCAGTGACGAATAAGTAAATTGCATCATAGTTTGGCTCAAATTACTCCCACCTCAAAGAAGGTGGAAGTCCTAGACATCCCTACTCCCCAGTGCCCCACACCATGAACTTGGCTTGGGGATGTTAAAGCTCTTCCATTCGGAGACAAACTTATGGTCCTCAGTCAGGGACAAGGACCCTGCCTGGTGTAATGCAAAAGGCAGAGAGTAAACCCCGGCTGCTCTTTTTCAGGCAATAATAATAATTATAACACCACCTAACATTTATTGGGCTCTTGTATGTGTCAGTCATTGTGTTCAGGATAATGAATGAATTAACTCATTGAATTTTTATGACCCTATGGGGTGTGTATGATTATTATCCCAGTTTGCAGAAGAGAAAACTCAGCTTAGAGAGGTTGAGGAAGATTGTAGGGCTGGTAAGTCAGAGCCAGAGCTTTTGGTGCCTTGGATGAGTTGTTTCTGCTCTCTACAGCCCCGTGTCCTTATCTGTATGCATCATAGTAACTAACCTTACACACTCTGGGTTCTCCAAAAATGTCAGCTCCTCCCCTTGCCTGGAGCATGGGGGAGGGATGATGACCGGCTCCCAAGGAGCAACTTTTTGATGTTGCTTTATAAAGCATCCAAGGGTTTTACCAGGGGAAATGACACAGCTTAATTCTCTTAGCCCAGAATTTTTCTAAAAAATATCCAGTGGTGTTTGGAAGTGGGGAGATAAGGACTACTGGGGCCTAAGTAACCATGTGCATAATTCTGTCTCCTGCTGTGTAGGGGATGAGGAAAAGTTCCTGGGTGGGGGCTTCTGCCGGAGCACAGCAAGTGCCCTGAAGCGATGCAGAGGGCTTCTCCTGGGCATGGAGCAAAGAGACAAACCATACCTAGTAGACTAGCCTCCCTGGGACGTGTTCGGTAAACGACGCTGGACCTTACCCGATATTCTGAATTTCTTCCAAATGCCTGGGCTGGGAGTCAAACGATCTGGAACCTAGTCAAGCGTTAATGTCTGTAGAAGCACTTTGTAAACCATGAGTACCACACAAATAACAACTGAAATTTACTGAGAACTGATGCTGTTCTTAGCTTCTTCCACATATAACTCATTAGTCCCTTGACAAGACAATGACGTAGGTACCACCATATTACCATTGGCCATTTTACAAATGAAGATCTTGAAGGAGACAGAGATAAGCATCTTCTCCAAGATCACATGGCCAGTAAGTGGTTTGAACCCTTAAAATTTTTCCAAACAACCACTTACAGCCATTACTATGATGATGAAGAGATGCCATGTTATTAAAATAACATGGTCAAATAATAACCTTTTTGACTCCTCCTGTTACCGCACTGAATTGGGGTCCACTCACTCAAAGTGTAGCAAAGCCAGTTTACTGACGCCAGATTGTGGTGAAGGAAAGTAGAGTGTTTATTTCAGGGCACCAAGCAAGGAAGTGGGAGACAAGCCTCAGATCCATCCCAATTTGATCCCTGAGTTAGGATTTTTTTGGTTTCTCTCTCTTTTTTCCACACGGCTTGTGGGATCTTAGTTCCTTGACCAGGGATTGAACCCGGGCCACAGCAGTGAAAGTGCTGAGTCCTAATCACTGGACCGCCAGTGAATTCCCTGGTGTTTTTTGGTTTTGTTTTTTTCTAAAGAAGAACAAAGAGGCTGCGATTAATCCTCATCCTGTGATATTTCTGTGACATTTCTCGGAGTCAGGATGTCTCTGGTTTACAATCCTCTGGCCCCGTGGTCCATGGCTCGGGGGCCTGTTAGCTCCTCTTGCCCTGGAGAAACCTGAGTTTGTTCGTTAATGATGATATCTAATGATACAACAGCAATTTTATCAACAACAGCAATTTCAGTACGTTAACGATGTTATTGACCACAGCAATTTTAGTCATCTGACTGGTTGATTAGTGTTCAGTTCGCAGGGGATTGAAGTCAGAGGGGACAAGAAAGGAAAGTTTTGGATAGAGAGATTAGTCATAAACTTGGTAACGGAACTCAGTTTTACGGGGACTCAGTTTCACTCCTATCCCCCTTGACACAGAATTGCTGGATCTCTGTTTCTCTAGAAAAATTGAATTGTCTTTCTCCCTCCTCTAGGCAAACTGTGAGAGGAAATGATGGGTATAAAAATAGTTTTAGGTAGCCTGGAAAAAGCACTATGGAAAAACCAGACACCTTAGACTCAAACTGTTCTGTCTGAGGCACTTCTACAGGAATCCCATCCCGGCTTCCTCATCAGGCTTCAGCCCAGTGCCAGCACTCATTTTACTTAAGACTGCAGCTGTTTTGTTCTGCATGAGTAAGGTGCTGGCAACTAAGATGCATTGTGCTTTAATTGTACTGACTTTGAAAAGCTAGGGGAAGCTTTATAAAAGTCTATATTGTTATATGACAAAGAGAAGAGGAATGACTATTCATTGGACAGGATATCTGACAGCAGTGGGGAGGAGAGAGGGGGCCTCACACAGTGAGGAAGCTGACACATCAGCGTCACGCTGCTCTCTCAGAAGGGAAGCAAGTTGTCATGTCCCCCTGCACCCACAGGTCATGTCCGAATCCACCCTGGACCACAGCCTCTTTTATTTCCTTTGGCAGCACCACTCGGCTTGTGGGATCTTAGTTCCCCAACCAGGGATTGAACCTAGGCCCTCAGCAGCAAAAGCGTGGAGTCCTAATAAGTGGACCAGGGAATTCCCCACAAACCTCCTTCTGTTCATGTGAGCACTGTTTAACTGCACGCCCGCTGCCCCAGCCACTTTCTTGGTGTGGCAGCCCTTCTGACAAGGCCATAGGGATGCCCAGGCGGGCCCAGTTAATTGCACTCATAATTTCTGAAAGTGTGTCCTGTGCCTTTCCCTTCTGCTTCTCTCTGTCCTCGAGAAAAGGTCAAGAGATCCCATTAAGCACAGGCACTAAAGTCTGCAGAATGTCTCCAGTCCCAAGGGTTGGGATATTGCTTTGTCAAAGGCACTTTTCAAACCACTGGGATGCCATTAGCCCCTAGACTTCCTGGGGATTTCTCATGGCCAGAAGGTTTTGAAACTATGCGATAAGGAAAGAAAGGAAGCGGCATGGGAAGGTTCCAGAGCGGGGAATTGGGACGCCTAGGTGTTGGCTGTGACTTAGATGTTCTCTCTCCTTCTCTAGGCTAAATGAGAGGGATAGAGAACTTACCTGCTTCCTCATCTGCCAAATGAGGGGGTGGCTTAAGCTGGGGACTCCTAGGACTTTGCCTGGGGACCCTTGGGGACTCTTGTGGGCAGGGGTTTGTGCTGTCAGCTGAAAGTTGGAGTGGGCAAAGCGTGGCATCCTCTCTTCCTCTTGGGGATTTTATGTAAGGTTTTCTATGGGAAGATGGTTTAGAAGATTAAAAAACATTTTGAAAAACACTGAACTAGATGATCTTTAACGCCTAGTTTTGTTCTGAGAGACCATAATTTAACAAGAGGGAAAGTAAAAGGGGAATGAAGTCCGATTGGTGAGTAGGGGCCAAGGTTGCTGGGAATGGAGGGACAGGTGAGGAGTGGGGTGGGGGGAGGGGAGAAGGGTCCACACAGGTCGAATGTTAGGGTAAAACAAACTTTAAAAAGTCCTATTGTTATGTCATATGATATCGCTTATGTGTGGAATCTAAAAAAATGATACACATGAACTTATTTACAAAACAGAAAGAGACATAGAAAACAGACTTCTGGTTACCAAAGAGGAAATGGGGTGGGGGGAGGGATGAATTGGGAGGTTGGGATTAACAGATACACACTACTATATATAAAATAGATAACCAACAAGGACCTACTGTAGAGCACAGGGAACTATAGTCAACATTTTGTAATAACCTATAAGGGAAAAGATTCTGAAAAAGAAGATATGTGTGTGTGTGTGTGTGTGTGTGTGTGTGTGTGTGTATATATATAACTGAATCACTGTTCTGTACACCTGAAACTAACATGATATTGTAAATCAACAATACTTCTATAAAAAAGAAAAAAAAGTCACATTGTTTCCACCACTAGAGGAAATGATAGTTATATGACTTGACAAAATGCTACAGTGGAAATCATACTGCAATATAAATGCATCAACTCAATATGTTGTACACCTTAAATTTACACAATATTATATGTTAATTATACCTCAATTAAAAAAATTAAATTTAAAAAGAGTCATATCTTTTCTACCCTGTCCTGAGGCACAGTTATAACATGTCTAAGGATCTGGAGATTGGTGACTATTTCACAGTCTTGAATTTGTCTGTAGGACTTAGCCCAGTGCTGGGCACGCAGGAAGCCTATACTTGTACAATTACTGCTGGGTTGTTGAATCTGTGAAGCCTCGTATACGGTAGGAAAAGGTAAGGCTGAAACAAAGTTAGGAGCATCAATCCAAACCACTAAAAAAACTTATGTTTTCCTCATACATTGAAAAAATTAAGATCTCTCCCTCCATTGCAAAAGGAAGAAAGAGAGAGTGGGGGAGTCTATTTTCACTTCTCTTTTGTCCGTCTCTGAACAAAACTCCCAGTGTGTCTATTTTGGAATCCTCGTAGGAGACACTCCATTGTGTATGCTTCCTCCTTGGAAAAGCCTCATCCTAAATGTCACTGCCGAAGGGTCTGTGTCCCTGACTTGCCACAAGACAATAGAAGTTTTGGGAAATAAACAGTACAAGCTTAATCAAAGGTTAATGCCACTTCTCACATAACTTCCTTTTTGTATACAAAAGGAAATGTACAGGAAACTTAAGGGGAAATTTTATTTCCAAGAAACAATATAAAATTAAGTAGCTGTAAAAACCCGAGGGATCCAGACAAAACTGTAATTCGAAAAGATACATACACCCCAATGTTCCTAGCAGCACTATTTACAATAGCCAAGACATGGAAACAACCTAAATGGCCATGGACAGAAGAATGGATAAAGAAGATGTGGTATATATATATATACATATATATATATATATATATGTATATATATATATACATATACATACACACAGAGTGGAATATTATTCAGTCATAAAAAAGAGTGAAATGATGCCATTTGCAGCAACATGGATGGACCTAGAGATTATCATACTAAGCCAAGTAAATCAGAAAGAGAAGGACAAATACCATAGGATATCACTTTTATATGTGGAGTCTAAAATAAGACACAAATGAACTTATCTACGAAACAGAAAAACACAGACATAAAGAACAGACTTGTGGTTGCCAAGGGGGAGGGGGTTAGGGGAGGGATAGATTGGGGGTTTGGGATTAGCAGATGCAAACTATTATACATAGAATGGATAAACAAGGTCTTACTGTATAGCACAGGATTCAATGCCCTGTGATAAACCACAATGGAAAAGAATATGAAAAAGAATGTATATATATATGTATAACTGTACTATAACTTTTGCTGTACTGCTAAAATCAACAACATTGTAAGTCAACTATACTTTAATAAAAATAAAATTTTAAAATAACCTGAGGGAAAAGAAAAACGAAAAACAAAAAACAAAGCCTTCCCCCAAAACTCCAAAAACCTTGATTTAAAAGAGTGGAGGGGGCTTCCCTGGTGGTGCAGTGGTTGGGAGTCCGCCTGCCGATGCAGGGGACACGGGTTCGTGTCCCGGTCCGGGAAGATCCCACATGCCGCGGAGCGGCTGGGCCCATGAGCCACGGCCGCTGAGCCTGCGCGTGTGGAGCCAGTGCTCCGCAGCGGGAGAGGCCATAACAGTGAGAGGCCCGCGTACCGCAAAAAAAAAAAAAAAAAAGTGCCGGGGACCAGCCCCAGCTGAACAGGTTTCACCGAAAGGGGAGACGGAGTCGGCGTGGACAGAACACAAGACACCTCAGAGGATGCAAGGATCTGCCAAATTTATTCTTCTGATTTCCAAGTATTTATACTATAAAAAATCTCATTTTCAAATTCAACATCCTCATTCCCACGCCAAAATCTCCCCCACATAAGCCATAAAACAAAAGTGATTTACATCAGCAAATTAATCAAAACAAATTAGGTATTTTTCCCATCGCCCAGAGTCCCTTTCATCTTCTGTGGTCAAAGTCCGTTTCATCCTCTGTGGTTAGGTACATGTTGATCACATCTACGTCAGAAACTTCAGGAACTTGTCTGCAGTTTCTTTATTCTTCTCAGAAGATTAAGGTGTTCTTGTACCTGCACATTCTGCTTGACTAAATCATAAACTTAAACACATTATTCTATTAATAATTAAAAACAATCATACAACATTTCATCTACAAATTTCCTAACCCCACCATAATAATCAAAACAATACACATTATTTTTTTATACTTCTAAAAAACCATGGGAGCGGGCATTGTACCATAAATTCATTGATTAAACTCACTGCTGCATAAAAACTCGCCACCATACCCAGGTATTTCCCAACATGTTTATAACTTCACTGGGAGGCCATAACTCTTGTAATTTTTCTTTTAGAATAAAAAGCTGCTGCAGAAATGTTCCCACCATTGTATTTCCCCAAGTCCAGTGCCCTGGCCTGGGAATAAAACTTTCAAATATAATCATTAAAAAAGCCAAAGTAGCTATAATCCTTCTCTTGATTTTTACCCTAAATTAAAATCTTACTTAAACTCTTACATTAAAACTACACATTTTTTCCAACCCCAATAGCAATCCTACAAAATCACTTTAGGCAAAGGCAGGGGAAGACAAGGGGAACCACACAGAGCAAAGCCTTGCTACCACACAGAGGAAAGCTGTGGTCCACGGAGGAAATGGGAAACAAAGCCCTGCTGCGGCGGGAGGGCAGTTGCCATTGGCCAGGTCTCTTGTCTGCTACCTGGGTTCCCATCTGAGCTGGGCGTGGGAAGCGAAGCAGCCATGGGGACAGGGTTCAGGCTCCTGCAAAGTTGGGGGGTGAGGGTCTATGCCCCACCTCTGTTGGCCCCCAAGTTTTCTCCTGATGGCCCCTCTGCGACTGTGCCTGTCTTAGGTTGTTCCTTCCCTGAGGAATCTTACCCGTCTCTGGCTAACCAGCCATCCTCCGGGGCCAAGCAGGGAGATGTGAGGTGTGCGAGTGAGCGAGGTGCAGTGCCCCCAGAGAAGGTCAGTTCTCTGTCACCTTGGTAGCCTATGCCCCCGTGGCCTCCACGCCCAGCACCTGCCTTGGGATTCCCTCGCCAACTGGCGGGGCCCCGGCTCTGGTCACATGTCTTCGGGAACCCAGGTTTCTCCTCCAGGGAGGGCCCAGCTTACAGCACTGGGCAAGAGAGACCAATTGCACGGCACCAGCCACCAGGAGGCCTCAACCTCAGTGTGGGCAGGAAAGCCCAGGCACCAGCCCTGGGCAAGGAGATTGTGAGAAGAGAGCGCCTGCAAACGAGAGCTTTGCTTTTCCATATTTATACCTGACAGCATCAGCTTTGCAGAGGAGAACTTTGCCTCTCCATATTTGCACCCGATAGCATCAACTTTGCTTGACACTACGGGTCTCGTCTGTGCTGTAACTCAAAGGCACTTCCTATGTGGCTCCCGACATCTCCCCCTTTTTTATTTTTTAAAAAGGCAGTATGTAATTCCACTTTGGTTCTGTATACACTTTGAAGGGCAGTTTGAATTAATCGGATAATGACTGGAAAAGAAATAAGAAGCAAAATTATAACCACTCCGGCAGCCCCATAATTTATTAAAATATGCATAAAGGAATTATTTTTAAAATAACTTTGTAAATTTTGTAAAAATTCTGCAGCAGCTTTAGAGGGATTCATATCATATTGAGAGGCCGCAATATCATGAATTTGCTTATGTAACTGTTCCAAATCAATTCCCACATCACTAGAATTCCATACATTTAAAATATGCATTTGAATTTGTTCCCAAGAATATTCAGAATAATTTACTTTTAAAGGAGTAACACATATCCAAGAATATTTTTTATGGCATGTTAAAGATAAGCGAATTTTTAAAGCAGCAAGTTCTTGACCAATATGTAAAACTGCTTCTTCAAGGGCATCAACTTTAGTTTCTAACTTTCTATCTATTGCTTCTTGAGTTGCCAAAGCCAAGGATATATTTTTTGATAAATCATTAGCATATTGTGCTGTTTGCACTTCCTTCACTAAAGCATATGTTGCGACAGTAAAAGAGCTTAATATTCCTATTAAGGCGGAAATTCCCAAAATCAAAGTAGCTACAAATCTTTTTGGCCGTATGAGCTCTCCAACCTGTCTTATAATTTCCGCCCCTATATCTGTATACCAAGATTCATTAAGCGCTACTGGCAGCACAATATAAGCTGGTCTTTTTAACACCATTATAGTTGAAACATTCATTTCAGGAATAATGCAAGTGGTTAATATACATTGCTGACAAGTAATATAAAACCTCATATTATACTGCACAATCTGCAACTTTTCACTATCATTAGAAAGCAATAAGGAATATGGAGATAACACACAGGTTTGAACATAATACTCTTCCACATGGGTAGTAGCTCTAATTAGCGTTATTTTACGAGTGGTTAAGGGCAATCTCCATAACTGAGATTGATAATAGGTTTTATTTTCATAAACAAAAGTATAAATAGGAGCCACCCATCCATGACTATTCCATCTATTTATCTTTAATGGACGGGGAATATAGGTATCATTCCATGGGTATAGCAAGCCTAACTTTAAATATGTTCTATAATCTCCTTCAGGAAAATTACTACTCCAATCTGAAATATAATATTCAGTTCCAGGAATAAATATTTTATTTTCTTTATTATACATACAATATATCCATGAAGGATATCCAGTTTTAATATTTATCCAAATCCATTCATTTGTAGCTTCCCCTACAGCCTCATCACAATCATCATATTTAAAAGGATGAACAACTTTAGGCAAAGATTTATTAACAAAAACTTGATTTTGTCCTACAACTTTCCCTAATAATGACCATAAATATCTTGTGGTTTTATCTCTTCCTACTGGCTCTTTAGGGGGCCTTTTAGGGGAATCTGTCAAAAATCCTGCATCAACTACTGACAAACACCCATTTTTTATTTGACTATTTCCTATTAACCCTGAATCAAGAAAAAAGCATATTGGAGGAAAATCAATCTAACCTGTAAATGAATAATTAAAATTAACTACAAATTGTTTATAGCCCTGTGCTCCTCGACTACCATCGGTTAATTCAGGAAATGAGGAAGTTACTGGAATATTAGAATCTTTCCAAGTACATGTATGTAAAATAGGAGGATCTGGAAAATAAGCCCAGTACGTACCGTTGGCACTTACCTGAACCGAAAGCAAGCTAAGCATAGCCACAAAAAAATTAGCAGTCGTCAAAGGCACTCCTTGAGCATTCATAGCATTTTCAGCATTCAGACAAAGCTTTTTAATTGCTCCCCATGTAATTGGAGCCGCTTCAACGGTGGAGGCAGTATACTTTCTTTTTCGTGAACGAAACTTCTTCTCCAAAATTTTTGGAGAAGTTTGTACCTCCTTATCGCAAAATGATTCAAGCGACAGCTGTGTCATCGGAGGACCCACTTTCTGTGACTGCGGTTCCGCCATCTCGGCAGTAGATTTTCTTTTCTGAAAGACGCTTTAATAAATTCCCCACCTCAGGGTGTCTAATTAATCGATCAGGAATCCAAATTGGTGAATCAAAATTCTGGGGAAAAATACAAGCATATCCTCTACCACTAGTTAATAATGTATCTGGCCCATTCCATTTTCCTGTTAAAACATCCTTCCATAATACCCTTGGTTTCACATTTTCTTCATTTATCTCCCAATGTCTCATCATAGGAGTTTTCTCTTTATCATTCATATTTAAATAATTTAATACAAACATGGAATGATTAAGTAAATGATGAGGAGAAAAATATTTTAAATCTCCATTTTGCAATTTATAAATCATATTTTTTAATACCTGATTGGTTCTTTCAATTATAGCTTGTCCTTGTGGATTATAAGGAATTCCTGTACTATGGGCTATGCCAAACTGTTGGCATAATTGCTGAAAAGACTTAGAAACATAAGCAGGGCCATTATCAGTTTTTAACTTTCGGGGAATTCCCAAATAACTAAAACAAAACATCAAGTGTTGGCACACATCCTTAAAGGCCTCTCCAGTCCTAGCTGAGGCTACAATTACATGTGAGAAGGTGTCCACACAAACATGTACATAGGACAGCTTTCCAAAACTAGGCACATGAGTCACATCCATTTGCCACAGATCATTAGCTCGCAAACCTCGAGGATTTACTCCTTGCTGAGGTACATTAGTTTGTGTAGGGCACACAGAGCAATTTTTTACTATTTCTCTTGCCGCTTCTCTGGATAGGCTAAACTGATATCTTAAAGCATTAGCATTTTGATGATGTAGTTGATGAGATTTTATTGCTTCTTGTACTTTATTTTCATCTACTATAAAAATTTTAGTCAGGGCATCAGCAGAGGCATTGCCTTCTGCTAAAGGCCCTGGCAATCCAGAGTGAGCTCTAATGTGGCCTACATAATAAGGCTGTGTTCTTTCCCATATACTTTTTTGTAATCTCTTAAGCAATTTAATTATTGTACTCTTATTTTCAGGAAAGGCTGCTGTTTCTATTGCTGGAAATAATTTAACTATATATAAGGAATCAGTATATAAATTAGTTTTTTTATCTCTGGTTAATTTCATCACTTCTATAACTGCCATAATTTCTGATTGCTGTGCTGAGCAATTTTCTGTATTTAATACCTTCTTTTCATTATTAATAATATAGGCTGCCCTCCCTAAGGAGGATCCATCAGTAAATACTAATATGGCCTCTTCCAAAGGTTTCATCTTATAATATGTAGGAAAAACCACCATATGTTCCTTAAAAAACTGTAGCAATACACTTTTAGGCAAATGAAATAAAATTTGACCTCTAAATGAGGCCAGGGCTATTCCTAATGAATCTTCTAACAACAGCAAGGCCTCTAATTGATCTTTATTATAAGGTATAATTATATTATCCATATCTTTTCCAAATAACTCTCTACTTCTCTTTCTACCTTTAATAATTAATAAACTAACCATAAAAGGGTATAAGGCAACAATCTTTTTTGGACTAGCAGCCAAATGTATCCATTCTAGTGGTCCATTTTGCCATAATAATCCTGTAGGAATAATTGGAGTCCTTAAAATAATTAAATCCCAAGGTTTGGTATAATCTAATCTTTTAATAAAAACATTTTTTAAAGCTTTTTCTATTTTTTCTATGGCTAGTTTTCCTTCTGCAGTTAACTCTCTAGGGGATAAGGGGTTAGAATCTCCTTGTAATATCAAAAACAAAGGTTTTAATTCCACAGTAGTAATTTTTAACAAAGGCCTTATCCAATTTATATCTCCTAAAAACTTTTGAAAATCATTTAAAGTAACCAAATGATCAGTTCTTAACTGAAAAGGTATATGCTGAATGGAAAATTCCTGTATTAATCTGCCCAAATAATTATAAGGAGGTTCAGTTTGAATTTTCTCTGGAGCAACTTTTAATCCATACTCCTGTAAAGCTTCCATCATATCCTGTAATGCCTGATGTAAGTAGGCCTTATCTTTATGGGCCAATAATATATCATCCATATAATGTATTAAATAAATTTCTTTATATTTCTGTCTTATATTACATATGGCCTGGTCTACATATTTCTGACATAAGGTAGGGCTATTTTTCATACCCTGCGGTAAAACTTTCCATTGATACCTCTGATATGGTCTAATAAAATTAAAAGAGGGCACACTAAATGCAAATCTTTTTCTGTCCTCCTTATGTAAGGGGATCGTGAAAAAGCAATCTTGCAAATCTATAACTATAATAGCATAATTTTCAGGGATGGCTACTGGAGAGGGAAGTCCAGGCTGTAAAGCCCCCATTGTTTCTATGGTTTTATTTATTGCTCTAAGATCTTGTAATAGTCTCCATTTTCCTGATTTTTTCTTTATAACAAATATAGGAGTATTCCAAGGACTATTAGAGGGTTCAATATGTCCTGCCAATAATTGCTGTTCCACTAATTCTTCTGCAGCTGTTAATTTCTCAGAAGTTAGGGGCCATTGTTCCACCCACACAGGTTCCTCTGAAAGCCACACTATAGGGTCAGCTGCTTTTAAAACAATGGCCCCCGTTATAAATTTGGATAGCCCACTCCATGTTTATCATTTTTGGGCTCAGCAACCACAGGATATAATCTTCCCTCCTGATTTTTTCCTAAACCTTTATCTGGGTCATATCCCATTTTTAACATTTGTGAGGAGACCCAGTCATCTGGACTATACAAGAGCATTCCCATCTGCATAAGTATGTCTCTTCCCCAAATGGACATTGGCAGGCCAGGTATTACATAGGGACAAAAGGAGCCTGCTTGTTTATTGGCAGTATTCTCCCAATTTAAAATCTGGGAACTCTTAGCTACTGCTGGAGCAGTTCCTAAACCTACTAACATATTGTCAGCATGCCGGGTAGGCCAGCTGCTAGGCCAATCTTTTCCCGCTATGCAGGAAGAATCTGCACCAGTATCTAACAATCCCTGAATATTCTTTCCATTAATTTTTAAAGTTTTTAGAGGCCTATTTCTAGTAATTTCTTGAATCCAAAATACCATATCGCTGGAGCCAAATCCTTTCTCATTTCTTGCTTCCTGAACAACATTCTTTCCTGTTTTATAATATGGTAACAATAACAACTGTGCTATTCTTTGTCCTACATAAATTTGTTGTGTTTTATTAGAGGGAGCCACCATTATGTGAATTTCTCCTGTATAATCAGAATCAATAACTCCAGGCAACACTGTTAGGCCAGATAAAGAAGTTGAACTCCGACCAATAATTAAACCCATTATTCCTGGGGGCAATGGACCTTTAATCCCAGTTGGTATTTTTACAACTGGAGAGTCAGGAGTTAATATTGTTGCGGAGGTGGCACAGAGGTCCAATCCTGCGCTGCCTGGGGTGGCCCTGAACAATTCATCGATTCCCCTGAGGGAAGAAAGGGATTGAGCGTCTGGTGAATTGCCCCTATTGTTTGTTGGGCCCGGGGTCGGGCCCGAAGTAAGTTTCCCGAATTAGTTCCAGCAGATGCATCTGGAAAAACAGGTGCAGGAAATATTGGCATCTGCGCGCCAGCCTGAGGTATTGCAAAAACCTCATTAGGGGGAAGAATGTGTCCGTCCTTGTGATATTTACTTCTACACAATTTAGTCCAATGATTTTCTTTCCCACATCTTTGGCAAGGAGTCTTTGGAACCCCAACATTACCAGGAGATATCATTCTAACAGGACCTGGTGGAGGTATATTTTTATTAGGACATTCCCTACTAAAATGACCTGCGCCTCCACAAGCAAAGCAATTATTTCCTTTTGGTCCCTTAGGGTTTTTTGTTTTTTGAACCATATTCATCATACATTGAGGAAGTGTTTCTCCCTTTAGGGCGGCTGCCAAAGCAATCCCTTGCATATAAGAGGGACCAACGTCAGAACATTGTTTAATGAAATCTGAAATACTTCCAGTTTTTCTAATAGGGCGAATCAGGTTCTGGCAAACAGGATTGGCATTTTCAAAGGCTAGTTGTTTTGCCAACATGTTAGCTGCATCCTCATCGGTTATCACTCTTTTTATCTCGGTTAGCAAGCGAGAAACAAAATCCTCATATGGCTCCTCAGGCTTTTGTCTTAAATCTGTCAAAGTGGAGGCTTTTCCTGGAGTCAAAGGCAAAGACTTCCAGGCATTCACTGCACACGTAGTTACTTGCCATAAGGCCTCCTTTCCCATATGCATCTGCTGTTGGGTTGTATCATATTCTCCCTGGCCCAACAACATATCTTTAGTAATATCAAATTTATCCCATTTCTTATTTAAAGCATGTTGCTTAGCCACCCATTCTTCATATTCTGTTTTCCAAAGCAAATATTGTCCTCCAGATAAACAGGCCTTTGCAACCTGAATCCAGTCATATGGAGTCATCCATCTATTTGCCAAGGCATCTATAAGAGTCATAGTATAAGGCGCCAACGGTCCATAATCTACACAGGCCTTTTTAAGTTCTTTTAAAAGTTTTAGAGGCAAAGGTTCCCAATATACATCATCATCATCATCAAAACCATCCTCATAAATGACTGGAAAACAGGCTGCAAAAGCATAATCATCATCTTCACCGTTTATTCTCCTATGCTTTTTATATTTGCCTTGGCTTTTATTAAAAGGTGGCGAAGGTGGTGGGCCCCTAGCCTTTAAAGGCGGTGGAGGTGGTAAGCCCTTAACATTTAAAGTTGAATGTCCTAATATCTTTAAAGGGAGAAATGAAGAACTTAAAAGTGCCGGTGGGGCGGTCGGTAAACGACCCAAAGGGCGCTTATCCTGTAAATTAGGCCTATTTTTCTTAATTTCTTGCTTTGAAAAAGCACCATAGGGTTCATACTTCCTTCTTTCATAATCATATGCAGCAGCATCTAAATCATCCTGATCTGCAGGAGGCAATTCATCATCAAAAGGAGGATTCTTTAACAAATTAGACTTATTATCAATAGGTGAGTCAATTTCCTCCTCTGAATCATCATCCTTGAGGTTACAATCTTTTAAAGCTGCAGCCATAACCTCAGTTTCTTTTGATGTTTTTGGAGAAAGTAACGGAGTACATTCATCCATTACTTCTACAGGATTTTTATATGGATTCTTTTGACCTTCAGGCAAAGGAGCAATGCTCTCTCTAATAAGGTTCCATAAAGTAAAAGTATCTACTGGAACCTTCTCAGGTCCAAAATGACTGTAATATATTTGCAAAGTTTGTCCCACCTTTTGCCAGGTTTCTATATTAACTGTTCCCTGTTCTGGAAACCATGGGCATTGTTCCTGTACAAACTGAAAAAACTGAGTTAGTTGCTTACTAGTTACCTTAATTCCTCTTCCATTTATCATATGTTTAACTATATCAATAAATAAGAGCCTCTCTTTGGACTCAGCGTGTCCCATCTTGACACCGCCTTACTCACCTTCCTAACCAGTATTCCTAACTGGGGGTCTGCAGCACCCTACGGTGAGACTCCTATCCGTCTGAAAAAAATAATACTTACCCCTTCAGGTCCCTGTTCGGGCGCCACTTGCCGGGGACCAGCCCCAGCTGAACAGGTTTCACCGAAAGGGGAGACGGAGTCGGCGTGGACAGAACACAAGACACCTCAGAGGATGCAAGGATCTGCCAAATTTATTCTTCTGATTTCCAAGTATTTATACTATAAAAAATCTCATTTTCAAATTCAACATCCTCATTCCCACGCCAAAATCTCCCCCACATAAGCCATAAAACAAAAGTGATTTACATCAGCAAATTAATCAAAACAAATTAGGTATTTTTCCCATCGCCCAGAGTCCCTTTCATCTTCTGTGGTCAAAGTCCGTTTCATCCTCTGTGGTTAGGTACATGTTGATCACATCTACGTCAGAAACTTCAGGAACTTGTCTGCAGTTTCTTTATTCTTCTCAGAAGATTAAGGTGTTCTTGTACCTGCACATTCTGCTTGACTAAATCATAAACTTAAACACATTATTCTATTAATAATTAAAAACAATCATACAACATTTCATCTACAAATTTCCTAACCCCACCATAATAATCAAAACAATACACATTATTTTTTTATACTTCTAAAAAACCATGGGAGCGGGCATTGTACCATAAATTCATTGATTAAACTCACTGCTGCATAAAAACTCGCCACCATACCCAGGTATTTCCCAACATGTTTATAACTTCACTGGGAGGCCATAACTCTTGTAATTTTTCTTTTAGAATAAAAAGCTGCTGCAGAAATGTTCCCACCATTGTATTTCCCCAAGTCCAGTGCCCTGGCCTGGGAATAAAACTTTCAAATATAATCATTAAAAAAGCCAAAGTAGCTATAATCCTTCTCTTGATTTTTACCCTAAATTAAAATCTTACTTAAACTCTTACATTAAAACTACACATTTTTTCCAACCCCAATAGCAATCCTACAAAATCACTTTAGGCAAAGGCAGGGGAAGACAAGGGGAACCACACAGAGCAAAGCCTTGCTACCACACAGAGGAAAGCTGTGGTCCACGGAGGAAATGGGAAACAAAGCCCTGCTGCGGCGGGAGGGCAGTTGCCATTGGCCAGGTCTCTTGTCTGCTACCTGGGTTCCCATCTGAGCTGGGCGTGGGAAGCGAAGCAGCCATGGGGACAGGGTTCAGGCTCCTGCAAAGTTGGGGGGTGAGGGTCTATGCCCCACCTCTGTTGGCCCCCAAGTTTTCTCCTGATGGCCCCTCTGCGACTGTGCCTGTCTTAGGTTGTTCCTTCCCTGAGGAATCTTACCCGTCTCTGGCTAACCAGCCATCCTCCGGGGCCAAGCAGGGAGATGTGAGGTGTGCGAGTGAGCGAGGTGCAGTGCCCCCAGAGAAGGTCAGTTCTCTGTCACCTTGGTAGCCTATGCCCCCGTGGCCTCCACGCCCAGCACCTGCCTTGGGATTCCCTCGCCAACTGGCGGGGCCCCGGCTCTGGTCACATGTCTTCGGGAACCCAGGTTTCTCCTCCAGGGAGGGCCCAGCTTACAGCACTGGGCAAGAGAGACCAATTGCACGGCACCAGCCACCAGGAGGCCTCAACCTCAGTGTGGGCAGGAAAGCCCAGGCACCAGCCCTGGGCAAGGAGATTGTGAGAAGAGAGCGCCTGCAAACGAGAGCTTTGCTTTTCCATATTTATACCTGACAGCATCAGCTTTGCAGAGGAGAACTTTGCCTCTCCATATTTGCACCCGATAGCATCAACTTTGCTTGACACTACGGGTCTCGTCTGTGCTGTAACTCAAAGGCACTTCCTATGTGGCTCCCGACAAAAAAGTGGAGGGCTTCCCTGGTGGCGCAGTGGTTAAGAATCCGCCTGCCAATTCAGGGACATGGGTTCGAGCCCTGGTCCGGGAAGATCCCACATGCCGTGGAGCAACTACGCCTGTGAGCCACAACTTCTGAGCCCCTGTGCCACAACTACTGAAGCCTGCACGCCTAGAACCCAGTGCTCTGCAACAAGAGAGCCACCGCAATGAGACGCCCACGTGCTGCAACAATGAGTAGCCCCCGCTCACCGCAACTAGAGAAAACCCGTGCACAGCAACGAAGACCCAATGAAGCCAAAAATAAATAAATAAAATAAATAAATTTTTTAAAAAAAGAGTGGTAACAACAGCCATGAACCAAAATACTTGGAAAAATATTTTTACCATTTAAAAATTCAGAGTGGTTTCAGGGATTGCAAGATAAAATATTTTAATAATTTTTTAAAAATGTAAGTTTACTTTAAAATTCCATAACATGCATTTTAATGAATCTTTGTGGGTCTGTGTACTTTGTCGTTACACTTCCAAATCATGCATAATACATAAAGCAAACATAAATAACTTATGACCTATACAAATAGGGAATTTTTTGTAATGCCGAGCCATTGGTAGAATAATGCTCTGGCCAGGTCACTATTTCTTCCATCTTCATTCTGGAAATGGAAATATTAAAAGTGCCAGATGCTGCCTCCCCTACCCAGTTGCCTGCCCCATCATCTCCCCAAGCCACCCTAGAAAGTGTTTAGCTGCATTTTAGGATAAGTCCCCTTCTACGATTGGGTTATAGGTTTGGGAAAGTAAGCAAGATAATTTACCTCAGTTTCCTCATGGTTAAAATGGGAACAACAATACGTACTTCATAGGGTTTTTGTGATATTAAGTGAATCACTAATATGGAAGTACCAAGCAAGGTGGCACACGCTTGCTGAGGGCTTAATGAAACAGTTTTTCCCTGTGCAGTACTCACCTTCCCATTCCTATGACATTTGTGCAGTTTCTTTGTTTAATTAGACCTTAGGACTATAGAATTAATCGTAATCAATGGTCCATATATGGCTCAATTTTAGCCATCTAGCTACTTGTTTACTCAACTCATTTTTAATAATACAATAAGCACCCATAAACCCTTCACCTGAAACAAAAGTTAGGACCTTGACAGTAACCAGTATCTTACCAAATGACCACTCCCTGCTCCAACAAGCCCATCCCCTGCCTCCCCATATACCCCAGGTAGCTTCCTTCTGTACCCCATGTTCATCATTCTCCTGATTTCCTTTTCATATAATTTTTTTTTTTTTTTTTTTTGTGGTACGCGGGCCTCTCGCTGTTGTGGCCTCTCCCGTTGAGGAGCACAGGCTCCGGACGCGCAGGCTCAGTGGCCATGGCTCACGGGCCCAGCCGCTCCGCGGCACGTGGGATCCTCCCGGACCGGAGCATGAACCCGTGTCCCCTGCATCGGCAGGCAGACTCTCAACCACTGCGCCACCAGGGAAGCCCCTTTTTCATATAATTTTATTGAACCTGTGAGTAGTCTTAAAAAGTATTCTTAGAGATTTTTAAGCTGTTTTAATATAGTAGGGTATAATGTTGTTTGTAATCTTTTGAGATTTACTTTTTTGCTCAATAGTATATAGCTAAGGCATATCCACACTGTTGAATATTGTGTAGTTCATTGGTTTGGTTGCTGTATAATAGTCCATCTCTGGGAATTCCCTGGCAGTTCAGTGGTTAGGACTCTGTGCTTTCCCTTCCATGGCCCAGGTTCAATCCCTGGTTAGGGAACTAAGATCCCGCAAGCCACACAGTGGGGCCAAAAAAGACAAACAAAAAAAGGAAAAATAGCCTATCTCCTGTTAATTCATATTTGGATTATTTCCAAGTTTTTGCTTTTATGATTCTGCTGCTATGACCACTCTTTATATGTTTCCAACTGTATGTGTGCAAGAATTACCCTTGGGTAATTCTAGGAGTAGAATTGCTGGGTCATCTTCAACTTAGAAGGTAATACAAGGGACTTCCCCAGTGGCGCAGTGGTTAAGAATCTGCCTGCGCATGCAGGGCACATGTGTTCGAGCCCTGGTCCAGGAAGATCACATATGCTGCGGAGCAACTAGGCCCGTGCGCCACAACTACTGAGCCCGCGTGCGACAACTACTAAAGCCTGTGCGCCTAGAGCCCATGCTCTGCAACAAGAGCAGCCACCACAATGAGAAGCCTGCGCACCACGATGAAGAGTAACCCCCACTCGCGGCAACTAGAGAAAGCCCACGCGCAGCAACAAAGACCCAATGTAGCCTAGAAAAGGTAATAGAAAACTGTTTTCCAAAGTAGTTACACCAATTTATATTCCCACCACCAGCACGTTAGAGATTTCTTCGCTTGTGGTTGCCTGTGGCTACATAATTATTCTGTAGTCCAGATTATTCTACAAGCTACCTGAGGTTAACTTGAGGTAATGTAGTCAGAGAGTTCAAGAGTATAGGCCCCGTGCTTGAGTTCCACTTTCTTCCTTATGAGCCATGTGATCTTGAACAAATTCATTCATTCGATAATTATTCACTGAGCACCTACTATGTGCTGAGGATAAAGTCCCTCTTCCCAAGGATGCTACATTCTAGTAGGAAGAGACAGATAATAAATGAGTAAATGTAAATTCCATACAATGATAAGTGCTATAAAGAAGGAAAACAGAATGATGTGCTTAAAAGTAACTGAGAGTAGGAAGCTCCTTTAGCGAAATGGGTTGGGAAGATCACATGTGTGGAGGTGACCTCAGAGCTAAGAT
This sequence comes from Orcinus orca, assembly GCF_937001465.1. Classification (NCBI taxonomy): domain Eukaryota; kingdom Metazoa; phylum Chordata; class Mammalia; order Artiodactyla; family Delphinidae; genus Orcinus; species Orcinus orca. Next base: position 98,900,612 of record NC_064566.1, on the reverse strand, counting down.
CTGAATAATCAGAAGGAAACAGCCAAATGAAGAGGTTGAGGGGGAGCGTTTTAGGCAGAGGGCGCAGCACATGCAAACCCTCGAAGGTGAAAATACTCAAAGGCACATAAAGGAGGCCAGCGAAATTGAAGCATAGTGAGGGAGGGGAGAATGAAGACCGGCAGTGGGTGCGCAGAGCCAACTCAAGCTCCGTGTTCACAACCCATTGTTAAATTTTCAGGAGTACCTGGAGCCACCGTTAAAACATTAGTAGCTGGAAATCAGCCACAGTGGGAATATTTACACCGTGGAAATTGGCAAATGCTTCCCCAGGGCTTCTTCCTCCTGGCCCTGAGAGTGGGTAGGAGGAATGGGGGAAGGGGGAAATACTACTGAACAGATGCAGTTAAAAAGTGAGATGGGCTGGGCTTCCCTGGTGGCGAAGTGGTTAAGAATCCGCCTGCCAATGCAGGGGACACAGGTTTGAGCCCTGGCCTGGGAAGATCCTACATGCTGAAAAGCAGCTAAGCCCGCGAGCCACAACTACTGAGCCCGCATGCCACAACTACTGAAGCCTGTGCACCTAGAGCCTGTGCTCTGTAGTAAGAGAAGACACCACAATGAGAAGCCTGCGCACCGCAGCAAAGAGTAGCCCCCGCTCGCCGCAACTAGAGAAAGCCCACGCGCAGCAATGATGACCCAACGCAGCCAAAAATAAAAATAAATAAAATAAATAAATTTTAAAAAAAGAAAAAAAAGTGAGATGAGTTGCTTCACCTCTCAGAACCCAAAAGGCTGCCATGAGAATGAAATGAGTTGGTTCACAGAAAGCACAGGGCAGAGGAAGAGAGCTCAGTGACTACAGTGTTTGCCGGCTCCTGCCAATTTTCCTGCTCCTTCTCCAGGTTCCCTACCCTCCAACAATCTGTTCACGATGCTCCTTGAAGGAAAAAGAACAAACATATGTTGAGTGGTCACGCTAGGCTAGGACTCTCACACGTCGTTATTTCATACCATCAGCAACACTGTCAGGCAGATATCTGTATGGGAAATTTACTGATAAACCTATTGAGGTTCAGGGGTGTTGTGTAACTTGCCCAGGGTCACACAGCTGCTAAGTGGTGAGCTGGCATTGAAAACTAAGACATCAGAATCTAGCTTCAGGGCACATCACAGTGAACCTTAATTCATTAATATCAATTAAAATATATGAATAGGCAACTCATTCAGGGATAATTATTTTGGATGTGTTATTAAATGAACCACAGGCTTGCTTGAGACTATTTGAAGATACATGAGTAGAAGGGGTTGAAGCAAATCTGGCATTGAAATAATCTTTACTAAACTCATCATCAGGTGACTAACAAGTAAAAGACAAAATTCTTCCCTCCTGTAGTTCTTCCCTTCTACAGTAATCGGATACCTACTATATCTGGGCAATGGGCTCGAGGATAGGGGTGGATTCAAGGTTTGCAAAGTCTAGTGGGAGACAGGCATGATCAGACCATGACAACACAGGATGATTGAGAGACAGAGGTTTGCCTAAGTTGCTATAAGGGGCCAAATGGTGGGAGGGTGGTTGGTAAAGCTTCCCAGAGAACATGATGTCTGAGCTGGACATTGGAAGATGAATGGAGGTTAAGTAGACACGGAGACTAGGGGTGGGATGAGGCTGGGTAGAAAGAGAAAGAAAGAAAGGATGTTCCAGCCTGAGAAGATGCCAAGTGCAAAGGCCAGAGATGGGAGAGGTCAGGTCATCTTAGATAACTTGCATGGCAGAAGCACAGGATTTGGGGGAAATGGAGGAGATTCAGATATTAGAGCAGGGTTGGAGAATCTGGGTTACTGCAGAACCAGACTTCTTTATAGGTAATATTTCCCTAGCTGATGTCTGCCCAGCTTTGATACCCTATTAGGAAATCCATCACCACCCAATGATTGGGTTCAGAATCCAAAACCACTTAGAATCCATGGTGCTATAGTCTGAATTTTTGTGTTTCCCCCAAAATTAATATGTTGAAATCCGAAGGTGATGGGATTAGGAGATGGGGCTTTGGGAAGGTGATTAGGTCATGAGAGTGGATTCCCTATGAATTATTAGTGTCCTTATAACAAAGATCCTAGAGAGCTCCCTTGAACTTCCATCCCCCAGAACTGTAAGAAATCCATTCCTGTTGTTTATAAGCCGCCCAGGCTATGGTATTTCGTTATAGCAGCGCAAACGGACTAAGACACAAGGGAAAATTAGAGTGACGTCTCAAAATACTGCTCATTCTTCAAGCTCAACTAAAGTCTTGAAATTTCCAAGGAGTCTTCCCAGGCCCCCAGCTACTGAAACTCAGAGCACTTTTCAAATCCTAAAACCTCATGGATAATTAACAATACGCTGCCTTTGATTTTTCCGTCACTTCTTCACTCTCTCTCGTTTAAATGTAAATGCTTTATAAAATATAGAAGCAATACAGCAAGGTATTTTTTATCACAAAATTAATGTCAAAAAGATAAAGAAGGAAAAACAAGTCATTTTAGGCAGAAGTGATCAATTAACATTTTAGTACATTTTCGTCCACTGTTTAGTAAGATTGATGATCAATGCTTGGTCCTAGTCAAATTAATTCTAAATTACCTGAGCATGAGGGCTGTGCACTATCATCACTGTATCCTTTTTACCTCCCATGTGGACCTCTTCAATACTTGGCACTGATGGAGACAACACTCAATGGATTATGAGCTCCCAGCTAGTTGGGACCATGGCATAAGCCTGTGTTAATGTAGATTCGCTTGAAAATTTATGCCTTGAGTGAGGAGCATTGTAAAAAACCCAGAAGAGAAGATGACATAATCAGCCTTGTCATCTTCAAAAATCCAGGAAAGGTCTTTCCACAAATATGGCTCTTCAGAGTGGAGACCACCAGTGCTGGCTAGTTTCCTGTGGGCATGCTGGATCCATCTCTGGGGGTGAGTGACCAGACTATCATCTGAAAAATAAAAGCAAAATGAATACAGCAAAGAACAGACCACCCTCTTCCCCTCTCCTTCTTCCTTAACGAAGTCCCCTGGGCGAAATAGATGCTTGATCTTTGGACGAATCTGAATGTTGTTAATTTCTGTGGCTGCTGTAACAAATGATCACAATCTGGGTGGCTTAAAACAACAGAAATGTATTCTCCCACAGTTCTGGAGACCAGAAGCCCTCAATCAGAGTCCCTGGGTTGAAATCAAGGTGTCAGCAGGGCTGTACACCCTCCGGGAGGTTCTAGGGGAAAATGCATTCCTTGCCTCTTCCAGCTTCTGGTGGCTATTAGCAGTTTTGGGCTTGTGGCTGCATCACTCGAGTCTTTAAGGCAGCATCTTCAAATCTCTCTCTGCTTTGTCTTGCACGTTACCTTCTCCTCGTGTGTGTCTGTCTGAGATCTCCCTTTGCCTCTGCCTTATAAGGACCCTTGTGATTCAGTGCCCACCCAGATAATCCAGGACGTTCTCTCCATCTCAAAATCCTTAATTTCATGACCTCTGCAAACCCCCTATTTTCCTTACAATGAAACATTTACAGGTTCTAGAGATGAGGACCTGATAACTTTGGGTGGCCGTTATTCAACCTCCTTCACTACCAGTCCTAGAGCAACTAATGTTAAGGCTGGAGGAGCTTCAAGGTTCAAGAGAAGCTTTTTCAACCTCATGATCTGGGCTAATGGGAGGAGACAGATTATGGGGAGGGGCAGGAAATGAGTAAGTAAATCATACTTTCCCAGTCCTATTGGAAAAGGCCACTGTCCTCAATTTATGCTGTTCACTCTGCCTGGAGCTCTTTCTTCCCCCGACCTCTTCTAAGGGGACTTACCTGAGATCACCTGCCTTTCTCGCGCATACTGCATAGATGAAAACTGCCACCCACCTTGTCCTCTGTGCCCCCTTTATCATAGCACTAAGCACAGTGAAGGCTATGTCATATACTTAACGCTTACCTCCAGGGGAGAATGTGAGCTCCATAAGGCTCCATGTGCCTTTCCCAGAGCTGTGTCCTCAGTGGGCACTTAATAAATGCTCTTGAATTGCCTTGAATTGCATTCCAGCTGAGATGAGAGACTCCTTGACAGCACATATGCAATTGCATTTCCTCGCTTCCCTGATTTTGAGACTGAGGCTAAGAAACTCTCTCTCCCACCCCACTGGGTGGATGGGCTCAGAGTCCTGGTCAGAATCTCCCCTCTCCCTCCTTCAGTTTCCTTGGTGATGAGACAGATCTTCATGCCTAGTTCACGCCTCTGGTTCATGGTGCTGTGAGTAACCCCAAAGCAAGTCTCCTTAAAGACATCCTTTTGGAAAGATCTAAGGGCCACACACCAGAAGTGGAGCACCTGTGACTGGAGGCTTGTAGGGGTTTTAGAGGGAAAATGACCTCACTGCTACAGTCATTCATTAAGAGTGTGGGACATTCACATGGGTGGCCTGAACCAGCAAGAGAGGTGATATTTACGCAAACCTCCAACATTCAGTGGAAGGGCTGTTTGGGAAACACGTGTCTCTATTATATTTTATTTATTTGGTTGCATTGGGTCTCGCTGCGTGCAGGCTTTCTTTAGTTGCATCGAGCGGGGGCTACTCTTCGTTGCCATGCACAGGCTTCTCATTGCAGTGGTTTCTCTTGTGGAGCTCGGGCTTTAGGCGCGCGGGCTTCAGTAGTTGCAGCGCATGGGCTGAGTAGTTGTGGCTTGCGGGCTCTAGTGCGAAGTCTCCGTAGTTGTGGCGCATGGGCTTAGTTGCTCCACGGCTTGTGGGATCTTCCTGGACCAGGGATCGAACCCGTGTCCCCTGCATTGGCAGGCGGATTCTTAACCACTGCGCCACCAGGGAAGGCCTGAAACACGTGTCTTTAAATGGCAAGTGACTCTATTCTTTCAGGCCCTGACTTTGCCTTTAGTTATTGCCCCCCCATCCGGCTACTTGTGGGCGCTCCTGGGGCTAAGTGTCCAGTATGAGTGTGGATGGAGCCTCCAGACCACTCCTAGAAGCTTCCTCATGGCCTGTTCTCCGCTCATTAGTTAGAAGCTCCTGTAAAGAGAAGCCAAGAGGAGAAATGCAAGTGCAAACTGCTCCTTAGTTAGAGACTTTAATTAAAGAAGTAGAGACTGAGATTGCTCTTGAATTTGAATTATCTATGCTGCTTCCACCCACCTACAATGTTACCCTCTTATTCCCATTTGGTAATAGTGTTCACATAGCTCTTTACAATTTTTAAGCACTTTCAGGCATAATACCTTGTTTAATTATCACCCCCCAAGAAAACAAAACAATATAAAGAAGCTACATTAAATACATTTTTCTTAAAGACAGAAAAAAAAGACTGAGGCTCAGAAAAACTGTGCAATGTAACCATGATAATACAGTGATGCAGGAGAGTAAATCAGTGCTTAAACCCAGGCTTTTCAGAAATGAGAGCCATTCTAGTAACGTTCTTCTTTCTTTCTTGGGCTGGGGCTAAAAATGTCTTAAGACTTGCTACTCTTAAGTGTAGGGCAAGTTCCTTAGAGCAGTGGTAGATAAATCTCTCAGGTGAGACCAAGTGAAGGTTCGGATCACCCCTCAGCCTCAGAAGGGCATCCAAGACAGAGATTCTTTTTAGGAGGAAGGTCCTCTGGAGTCATGCCGTATTACTATTGGCTGCCATAATGTCTCGGTAATCCCAGGCCTGGGTAGCAGAGATCTAGAAATTTATTGCTTTAAAATTGCATTTTAAAATTGCAGTTGGACGCACACCTAGCACATAGATTTTTATTTCTAAGCACCATTTCCTCAACTAAAAAGAGTCAGGGCTCCATGGAGAGATGCTGATTCCAGGTCAGAGGCAGGGAAAGCACAAGGTTGGCCTGGAACATCTTACGTCACAAAGTGTTGAATTGCCCCAGGATTAATGGGATTATATGAAAAGGATATAGGAGCCAGCCTGAAGGAGCTCCCACGGCCAAATCCAATTTGAACACCCCCCCACTTCTCTAGCCTGAAATGATGATGTTGGATTATAGCAGGCTAAACAAGCAAATAAAACCCCATAAATCCATAGTGATACTTTAAAAAATAAAGAGAGGGGAAAAGGGGGAGAGAAAAGGGAAAACTTTTTCACAAAACAATGCTGACAAATGAGTGTGGAAACAATGCCAGAATTAGAGAAATCACCATTTTTCAACCCTCAGTGTAATAACGGCAGATTCTATTAAGAATCACTAATAGATGTTAAAGCCATTGGGTAAAAGGGCTGTTGGGGAGTAGGATATTCATAGTGTTTCAGAGTGTCACCCCATAGCTTATTTATTAAATTCAAAGGGAGAATGGAGAGACCTGGTGGTCTCTACCTTAACCAAGAGCTTGACCTTGGCATTGCCAATCATGGGGTGCCTCTGACTTGTGACTCCTGAGATGAGATGCAGTGGGTGGTACACATCACAGCTTATGCGATGCTCTTGTCAGAAATGTCACCTGAATCTAATCCCGAGGAGGAAACAGTCATTCATTAAGAGTGTGGGACATTCTTCAGGACAAGTAGCCTAGGCTCATTAAAGGGCCCAGCACCATGAAGATCAGAATGAGACAGTGGAGTGCTCTACCTGGGAGAAAAGTAGAGAGACAGAACAGCCATGTGCAACGCTCAGAACTTGATTGGATCCTGGATCCAAAAAACCTGCTATAAAAGGACATTTTTGAGACAGTTCGGGAAATATGAATACGGACTTACTGTTGGCTGCGGTTATTGTATTACTGTTGATTTTCATAAGCGCGATAACGGTCTTACGATTACATAGGAGAATGTTCTTGTCCTTGGGAGATGCAAGCTGAAGATTTTAAGGGTGAGATGTCACTATATGGGAAGCATACTTTTGGGTGATAGGGCTGAAGAGAAGGGTGTGTATAAATATATAGAGCCGTACTTAAGGAATTGCAGTTAAGCCTTTCACATCACAAAGGACTTTGGGTTTCTGTCCAGTGGTAGTGATGCATTTGCAAGAAAGTTGGCAAATTTGAGCAGGGGATGGTCTCTGACCTTGGAGCAGAGCTAGCACAGCTAGAGATGAAATGGGAGATGTAAGTCTTCTTCCGACAAAGCATCTCTAGCACGGGCAGCAAGAGACCCAAGGCTCATACATTCACACATCTAGCTAGTAATTACTCTTGAAGAGCATCTGCGTTGTTGGCCTTTGAAATCTAAGTAAAGTGTCCATAGCTCAGGGTGCTCACCGTCAAAGCAAAGTTTTTTGTAAGTGAGGGCTCTTGAGACCTTCTCCGGTGGACTGCTGTTCCCTGAAACGGGGTTGCCTCACTCCCACATCAGTCTTGTTACACACCAGCCTCATTAAAACGAGTGTTGTTGAACCTTTCTCTCAAGAAAGAAATGCTCTAGATATTTGTAATACTATTTCTGGTCCCCTCTGTTTTCAAGAATGTCACCATCCCTCGCCTTCTGTGACTAATACACACTGTCCCTCAGAGCCGGTCCACTTCCCCATTTAGAAACTGGCTACTGGTAAAATTGCTAACAAGTGCTTCTCTGAGCACATCTGGAAAAAGTTCAGGGAAGCGGAGTGATACTTGACCAGAGAGCTGAATGGCCACTCCAGAAAATGTTGTAGTGTTGTGGCTTGTTCCTTATCTGTTGGTCTGAAAATAATCATTCATTCACTTGTTCAGGATGAGTAAGAGTCTGAGATGGATGAATAACAAGTTGTTGATTTCATTTCCTGTGAATGTCTTCTGCACGGAGGGCTGACTGGTAGAGAGAAGCATTCCAAAAATGTTTTGAGCCAACACAGCATAGTTAGGCCAAGTGGGTAGCTTCCCAAGACGTACTGCGATGTTTGCATTCCAGTCTCTTTACTTGCAATATCGACCTTATTCTTTATTTTATAATCACGACTCATACACAGACTAGTAAATCATTATGAACCAGGGATAGTGGAAGGAGACTAAAGTTTTCGTATCACTAGCAGCACACCAGGCAGTTTATATGAATTGTTTCACTTGCTCCTTATAACATTCCTGAAAATAAGGTTTTATTTTCCTCATTTTACAGATGAGAAAAGCAAGACTCAGACAGCTAAGAGACTTACCCCAAACACGCTGTTATAAGTTCCAGAAGCTGAAATCCATGCTCTGTTTACTATTTCCAATCATTTAGAGTCAACTGTAGTATTTGCTTGGTAAGTGATAGCCAGCAGGTTTAAAACTGTTAATTTCCTTTTGCCCCCAAATACACATCTGGGCCATCTCTCCCTCATAACCAGCCAACATATGCTCTTGGTGAAATGATCTTTGGTAAAATCTGTAGAGAAGAATAAGAACACGCATTTTCAAGCCAGATATCAACGAGGCCTACACTGCTGCTTGTCTCCAAGAGTGAAAAAAACACTGGAATAATTCCATTATTGTACACATCTATTATATCATTTATTTCGGTAACACTCAATCCTCCTGAAGTCAGTAGATACTAGGATGTCACCAATTTTCTTAAGAGATGTTGGAGAAGTTATATGTTAATTCTGAAAACAACAATAACAATGACAAAAACACCCTTATCCTGGGCTTCCCTGGTGGCGCAGTGGTTGAGAGTCCGCCTGCCGATGCAGGGGACACGGATTCATGCTCCGGTCCGGGAAGATCCCACATGCCGCGGAGCGGCTGGGCGCGTGAGCCATGGCCGCTGAGCCTGCGCGTCCGGAGCCTGTGCTCCACAACGGGAGAGGCCACAACAGTGAGAGGCCCGCGTAACAGAATTGAAAAGCGTGACCATTGCAGTCAGATACCAAATATCTGAACACTTCTACTTAGAGTAACTTTGTCACTATTGTTTAAACTTCAAAAGTAACCTAAACTCTCTAAATTTCAGTTTTTGCATACATAAAATAGAGATAAAACTGATACTAAATTCATAAGGCTGTTGTGATAGTTTTATTAAAGAACAAAGGTCTAATTTAGCACATAGAACAGCTTACAGACTTAAAAGCAACAAATAAGATGATGTCCAATAGCGGAAGTGATCTATGAGGTAAAGGAAATAAAACAGGTGAATTGGAAAGAGAGTGAAGGGGAGGCGGCCACCTTGGCTGGATAGGATAGAGAGGTGAGGTTGAAGCTGAGACCTGCGTTCCAGAGGGAAATGGCACTGGTGCCGGGCTTAGAGGGAGAAGACCTGAGTTCAAGTTCCCATTCTGCTACTCCTCACCTAGCTCACTGTAGGTGAAATGGGTCTCACATTCCTGGTGTGTAAAAAGAAAAAAAGGTAAACTGAAAAGCTACTTAAAGGAACGTGAAGATTTGAAAACGTTAGTGCACACATGTGCGTTGCAGCACATCAAATCCCACAAAGGGCGAGTTGACACATCACTCCTCTTACACTGACAATAAGCCATTATTTATTCATTCACTCTTTCTTACATTATTTCCTCATTCATTGTGCAGGGTTGATGAAGTCCTGCTAAGAGCCTGCAACTGGGTGGGGGTCAGAATAGCCCTCCTCTAGGCGGTGATCTACAGTTATCACATGAACTGTCTCACAGTAGTCTGGGAACTTTGCAGTATTGTTGCCATTTGACAGATGAGAAAGTTGGGCATCACCTTTAATGACATCCCACAGTGACAGTGCTCACATATGAGGCAGTTGCCTGTCACCACTGTGAGGAGGACCCCCTGAGGGCAAGGATCTTATGCATAAGGGCTTAGACTGTGGATGTCCGTTTAGGCATCTGTCATCTTCTTAGCCTCTCCTCATGCTCTAGTCCCTCCAAACTCTCAGGCGGTGGTCAGCACACACTACCAAAAATGAAGACAAATGGACACAGCCAGGCCGGCTTTCTTCCCCAAGAAACACAGGGTGGGAAACAAGCCTTGCCAGGCCCCCAGGGGAAGGTATAAACCAGGTAACCATGTTTTCTGAACCCAACATCAGCTCACAGGACCTGCCAAGAAGACAATATTTAAATTCAGGGGACTTCCCTGGTGGCTCAGTGGTTAAGCATCCACCTGCTAATGCAGGGGACACGGGTTCAATCCCTGGTCCGGGAAGATCCCACATGCCGCGGAGCAACTAAGCCCGTGCGCCACAACTATTGAGCCTGCGCTCTAGAACCCACGAGCCACAACTACTGAGCCCATGTGCTGCAACTACTGAAGCCCGCGCGCCTAGAGCCCGTGCTCTGCAACAAGAGAAGCCACGGCAATAAGTCCGTGCACCGCAAGGAAGAGTAGCCCCCGCTCGCCGCAACCAGAGAAAGCCCACACGCAGCAACGAAGACCCAATGCAGCCAAAAAAAAAAAAAAAAAAAAAAGTCAGACTGCCCCTAATAGGCATATCATCAGCCTATGACTGCTGTACAGAGGAGTCGTTCTTCGCAGTGGGCTTGGGCCTAGCCAACTTGCTGACTACGTGTAATACTGGGATTAGAATGGGAAGGAGGACAGGAAAAGAGAAAACAAAACGGGGACAGGTAGAAACAGAGTCCAGCCCATCACCTCCAATTTCTGAGTGTGTTCCGGCTCTTACTCACGAAAGCCTGGAGAGGAAGGCTCTTTGTTGTGTTATTAATCTCCCCAGGGGAACAACCACAAAATGAGAGCTGGTGCTGGTTTTGCAGGAATGATTTGTAAGGAATGAAAATAAGTAAATTTCTCAAAATGCTTGGCAATGTCAAGTCTCCTGGGCCCATCAGAGGGACAGAAGCCAGTTCCAGACGGCCCCCCCCCCCCACCCATGATCGTCCCTTGCTGTTAGTCGGAAGGGGTTTAAAAGCCTTGTTGTGTTTGGAAGGCAGGGGCGGAGGAGGAGTCTGGGGAGAGAAGGTGAGAGAGGGGAGGGAGGGAGGGAGGGAGAGAGGAATGAGCCCTTTAACTGCTTCCTTTTGTTGTGGTGCCTTTTGTACTAGGTCTGGGGCAGGATGTGAAGTGGGAAGTGTTTTGCAGTCAGAAGAACTGCAGCTGGTTGGGGATGGCGTGGGCGATGGATGCTCTGGGGAGAGACAGCAGAGGACAGGAGGAGGGAGGGAAAGACATATGGGGGTGGTGGATGAATAAGACCATTTTCCCCTCCCATCAGGCCTTCTTCCCCACTTGCAAGTCCAAGCGTTTCAGCTCAGTGTGTGGAGCGGTGTCCTGCTATGATCACTGGGTTTAGTCGTTGGATTTCACGGTTGGTTTGGGTTCTATGTCTTTCATGCAGTGTGCCCTTGGGCAAGTCACTTGACCACCGGGCCTCAGATTCTTCACCTGTCAAGTGGATACTACTACCTAGAACATAAAGCTGTTGAAAATAAATGAAATGCCTTCCAAACTGAAACACACACATCGAAGCTTATTCTTAGGGTTTTGTAGAAATGGCTGGAAGGCAGGATGGCAGGAGAGGACTCCAGAAGGGCAGCGTTCCTGTGCAACAAACCCAGTAAGTCCACATCACCCACGCCCTCTGCAGCTCACCTGCCTTTCCGGCCCTTTCCCATTTTACGGACATCGGGTCTCCATTGGGGTGTCCACAATGCCAGTCATGCCCCTGCTGGTCCCCCAGAGCCTATTCTTCCCAGCCTCTGCTCACCTGACTGCAAAGGCCCTGGGAAGAAGGCTCGAGGTGTCTACTCTTTGATCATTTTCTTCAAGTGCGGCCACATGGGACAGAAGGAGGGAGGCGGGGTGGGGGGGGAGGAAGGAAGGAACACAGGAAGGAGGGCTGGTTTTCTTCTGACTTACCCTGGCTGCAGCCTCTGCTCTGCTCGTCCCAGTATATTTCCCTGACACATTCTCTGATCATGAACTGCCCCGGGTCTCCCGGTTCTCCATTTTCCAATCCTCTCCTGCCACCTCAGTCGCATTTGAGCTGTTCAAACGGAGAGAAGAAAAAATAAATAAATAATGGCAACTTCAGGAGCATCAGAACATCGAGTTGCCATTTACAGTCATTCCGTATCTGTGATACCGTGTGACACCCCAGAAGGGCTACTACTATTGTTACCCCCATTTTACAGATTTTACAGGTGGGAGACCGCAGTTCATTGAGGGACTGGATTGTCCTCCAGTCACAGGGCTTGTAAGCGCAAGATCTGGGGCTCTGCCCTAGGGATTCAGATTCCAGACCTCCCTCTCTTCTGTGTCTGTCTCAGCATAAAAGTGCTGAGTGTGTGCGTGCCAGGGGCAGGAGGGGCGGGGAGTCGGGGCGGGGGTGGGGGGGGACACAATTTGCACCTTAATAGAACTGGAATAAGAATGATAAAAAATTGGGGGAGAATTCCTATCCGCTAATCCTGCCCAACCTAAACATTGCCTGTAATTTCCAGAGGGTTCAGAATCACACTTATGGAAAAATCCTAAGCGTTCTTCAGTGCTTTGGGCATCTAAGGAGGTGCTTAAAAATAATTTGGGAAGTGAGTGGAGCTATCTGGCTTTCTGACTTGACTCCATCCAGAGCGTGAGGTGTGCAGAGGCCCATGGGCCCCGACTGTGGTATTGTCTTCTCTTCTCTCAGACAGAAGAACAGAATTGGAAAATGTCACCATGTAACTTAGAATCTGATTGGACAAACATGAGCTCTACTATCCACAAATGAATCCACCTAAAATAGGTTTTTTACACCTGTTCTGAGACAATCAGAATATGACCCCAAACCAAGCAATAGCCTAGAGCACTATTAATGTTCAAAGGGCTGTTATGTTATCAGTTGAACAAAGAATAGATTTGCAGATAATAGTGTATTAATACAAGGTGGTCTAAGTGAGAGTATATTAAAAAAAAGGGAGGCAAAACAGTAAAAATTAGCATCACCTGAACTCTGTCTGGAGGACAGGACACCCAGATCTTTAGGACAAATACTCTGAGATCAAATCTTACCTTCCTAGAATGCTGTCTTAGACTGTTTCGGCTGCTATAACAGAATACCATAGACTGGGTGGCTTATAATCAACAAACATTTGTTTCTTGCAGATCTGGAGGCTGGAAAGTTCAAGATCAAGGCCCTGGCAGATTTAATGTCTGATGAGAGCTCACTTCTTTGTTCATAGATGGCTGTTTTCTCTGTGTCCTCACATGGCAGAAGGGGTGAGGGAGCTCACTGGGGTCCCTTTTATAAGGGTGCTAATCTCACTCATGAGGGCTCCACTCTCATGACTTAATCACCCCAAAGACCCCACTCCCAAATACCATCCCATTGGGGATTAGGTTCTAGCATATGAATTTGAGGAGGACACAAACATTCAATCTTTAGCAACCTCCAAACCTATCCTTGAGATAACATTTAAATTATTTTCTGGGGACTTCTCTGGTGGTCCAGCGGTGAAGACTCCATGCTTCCGTTGCAGGCAGTGCAGTTCAGGCCCTGGTCAGGGAACTAAGATCCTGCGTGACGTGCAGTGCAGCCAAAAAAATAAATAAATTTTTGTTCCCTGAGAAATGCCCCATTTTTTCCTCCCTAGGCCTTTGCCTAGCTCTAATGTTACTTATGCCATGAAACCTTCCCAATTCCCCTTCTCCCCTTGCTAGAAAAAAAAAAAAAAATCTCTTCTCTGAAACCGAAAATCACCTTGATTTTCCCTCTTTCCTCACAGCATACTTGTGTGAAGGTTAGAGCCAGAAGTGTCTCACCCCAGGTCTCACGCTGGCTGTAGCTGAAATGAACATTAATTTCAGTATCCTGACTCCAGGCGATGCCCTTTGCATTTCACGTCCTTATCTGGAAGGACTGATGTATGGCCCCTGTGAGCACATCAGCAGATTGGTTCTGTAACTGCTGTCACAAAACAGGACCCTAGGACCCAGGACCGGTCAGCTCTGGCAAGGGGTAGGGAGTCAGGAGAGACCTGGAATGTAGATGCCCCGAGAGCAGGGCAAGCTGGCAAGAGTGCTTAAAGCTGGGATCAGGGAGGAGCTAGTCTTGGCTGGCGTTTGTCCTTTACACTGTAGGTAAAATACTCTTTCTAAAATCTGATCAGGAAATGTACTCATGCCTTTCCCAAGCTAAAGACCCTTTTATTTATTTATTTGTTTGTTTTTTTTGTTTTTTTTTTTTTTGCGGTACGCGGGCCTCTCACTGTTGTGGCCTCTCCCGTTGTGGAGCACAGGCTCTGGACGCGCAGGCTCAGCGGCCATGGCTCACGGGCCCAGCCGCTCCGTGGCACGTGGGATCTTCCCGGACCGGGGCACGAACCCGTGTCCCCTGCATCGGCAGGCGGACTCTCAACCACTGCGCCACCAGGGAAGCCCTAAAGACCCTTTTAAAGGGTCTTCCATTGCTCCGTTGTCTTCAGGATAAAGCCAAATTCCCCGATGTGGTCTGCAAGGCCCTCTTCACTGTGGCCTCTGTTTTCCTCTACAACTTCACATCATGTAACCACTGGCCCCCATCACCACCGGGAACATGTGTAATCTACACTCCAATTCAGTACAGTGGTGAGTGACACTATGACCCCACCTTCCAGACGTTCGCTGGTGCTCTTGACGGCAGACCAGGACACTGGCAGTAATGGTGCAGACAGATCAGTACTGTGATTGTGATGTGCTGGGTTTCATGGGAATTCACAGGAAGGACACCTGGGCCAGATTTAGGAGATCAGGGAGTCATACCTAAGCTAAAAGCTGGATGATGGTAATCGATGAAGAGGGTTAGGAGTGTTTCAGGCAAACAGTATGGAGTAAGTGCAGGAGGCAGACAAGGACACGGGGTTCAGGAACCAAAGGAGTAAGAGGTGGTTGGCAGGATGGGAGGAAGCGAGGCTGTGGTAGGTAGGGCCGGTCGTGCTGAGGCCTCTAAGCCCCACCGAGGCATCTAGACCGTGCCTCCAAGGCTATGGGCAGCAGTGAAGGGCTTTAAGCTTAAACTGAGGTGCATAAGGAACTGAGGAGTGAGAAGGGGACGGTTTGAGCGAAAAGAGGTCACTAGCTTCTGCTAGCTTTGCTCAATCCATAACCATTTGTTGAAAACAACCACACAAAGCTCTAAGCCAAACCTGGTAGGGAAGATGCAGAAAAAAATACCCAGAGCTTTCCCTTAAAAGATCTCGTGGAGGGCTTCCCTGGTGGCGCAGCGGTTGAGAGTCCGCCTGCCGATGCAGGGGACACGAGCTCATGCCCCGGTCTGGGAAGATCCCACATGCCGTGGAGCGGCTGGGCCCGTGAGCCATGGCCGCTGAGCCTGCGCGTCCGGAGCCTGTGCTCCACAACGGGAGAGGCCACAACAGTGAGAGGCTCGTGAACCGCCAAAAAAAAAAAAAAAAAAAAAAAAAAAATCTCATGGTCTAGGAAGAGGGTTAAGACAGACAAAACAAAAACATATATACAGTGGACTAATCACTCAGCCATAAAAAAGAAGGAAATGACGCCATTTGCAGCAACATGAATGAGATGATCATACTATGCGAAGTCAGACAGAGAAAGACAAATATCATATGATATCACTTACATGTGAAAACTAAAATACGACACAAATAAACATATTTACAAAACAGAAACAGACTCACAGATATAGAGAACAAACTTAAGGTCATCAAAGAGGAAAGGTTGGGGTGGGGGATGAATTAGGAGTTTGAGATTAGAGGGTACAGACTATTGTATATAAAATTGATAAACAACAAGGTTCTACTGTATAGCACAGGGAACTATATTCAGTATCTTGTAATAAACTATAATGGAAAAGAATCTGAAAAAATATATATATATAACTGAATCACTTTGCTGCACACCTGAAACTAACACAACATTGTAAATCAACCATACTTCAATAAAACAAACAAACACAACCAAAAACCCGAAACCAGGCAGAATATTAAAACTGTGATAATAGAGGTACAATCAAATGTTAGCTGAATTCAAGAAGGAGAGCAATTCAGTTCCGTTGGAGCATCACCAAAGGTCTCATGAGGAAGATGCTCTTTGAGACTGTCTGAAGAACAGGAAGGGTTTCAATCAGCAGTGATGGCGAAGCAAGGAGGGGAGGGGCCAGGAAGGTCAGGACCCGGGAGGAGAAAGCAGGAGAGCAGGGAAGAGCCTCCTTAGACTCGCGGAACAGGATGGGGGAGGAGGATAGTGAGAGATAAGCTGAGCAGGTTGAAGTCAGAATCCCAAGGGCCCCAAATGCCCAGCCAAGAAATCTGGATTTAACTCTGCAAGTGACAGGAAGCACCAGAGATTTTTAAGATCAGAAGAGCCGAGATAAGAACTTGAAGATTAATTGGCAGGGGTATCTATACACCAGTGTTACTCAGCTGGGATTTATGGATGTATTTTCAGTGCTCTGAGAATTCTACAGTAATTTTAAAATTATGTGTTTTTATTCTAATGAAAATCTTAAAATATTATAATATTCTGGAGTATTTGAACGACCGCATTATATAACAGAATTCTGCCACTTAAGTTCAATGTCCATTCCTTCACTCAAAATATTTTATTTTATTTATTTTTTTTAACATCTTTATTGGGGTACAATTGCTTTACAATGGTGTGTTAGTTTCTGCTTTATAACAAAGTGAATCAGTTATACATATACATATGTTCCCATATCTCTTCCCTCTTGCGTCTCCCTCCCTCCCACCCTCCCTATCCCACCCCTCCAGGCTGTCACAAAGCACCGAGCCAATATCCCTGTGCCATGCGGCTGCTTCCCACTAGCTATCTACCTTACTACGTTTGTTAGTGTGTATATGTCCATGACTCTCTCTCGCCCTGTCACAGCTCACCCCTCCCCCTCCCCATAACCTCAAGTCCGTTCTCTAGGAGGTCCGCGTCTATATTCCTGCCTTACCCCTAGGTTCTTCATGACATTTTTTTTCCCCCTAAATTCCATATATATGTGTTAGCATACGGTATTTGTCTTTTTCTTTCTGACTTACTTCACTCTGTATGACAGACTCTAGGTCTATCCACCTCATTACAAATAGCTCAATTTCGTCTCTTTTTATGGCTGAGTAATATTCCATTGTATATATGTGCCACATCTTCTTTATCCATTCATCCGATGATGGGCACTTAGGTTGTTTCCATCTCCAGGCTATTGTAAATAGAGCTGCAATGAACATTTTGGTACATGACTCTTTTTGAATTTCGGTTTTCTCAGGGTATATGCCCAGTAGTGGGATTGCTGGGTCATATGGTAGTTCTATTTGTAGTTTTTTAAGGAACCTCCATACTGTTCTCCATAGTGGCTGAACCAATTCACATTCCCACCAGCAGTGCAAGAGTGTTCCCTTTTCTCCACACCCTCTCCAGCATTTATTGTTTCTAGATTTTTTGATGATGGCCATTCTGACTGGTGTGAGATGATATCGCATTGTAGTTTTGATTTGCATTTCTCTAATGATTAATGATGTTGAGCATTCTTTCATGTGTTTGTTGGCAGTCTGTATATCTTCTTTGGAGAAATGTCTATTTAGGTCTTCTCACTCAAAATATTAATTGAGCACTTACTATGTGCCAGGCGTTGTTCTAAGCACTGGGCATACAGCAGTAGACACAACAGATAAAAGTCTCCCTCTGTAAATTTGAACATTAACTGGATATTTATCAATATTAAGAACATTTTTTTAGGCATAATCACAGTGTATGTTTATGTTTTAAAAGGAGTCCTTATCTTTCAGGGATATATATACTGAAATGTTTATGCATGGATTTACATGGTATCTAAGATTTACTTTCTAGTGTTTGAATTTGTGCTAATGAGGCATCAACACCAAGTGAAGGCAATATGATGTCACGGTGCCAGAAAAGAACAGAAGTTGCAAAGCAGGTTATACAAAGATGAGCGAGGAAATTGAGGCCTTACCTGGCACATGGAAGTGCAGGCATCCTGGATTCCAAAGAACCAGTTTGATACGTGAAGCCTCTTGGATGTGTATGTTTCCTGAGTATCCTGTCTCTGTACATTTTTACTTGGAACTGTTCGTTAGCAAGTAAATAAGAAAGCATTAAAAATTGTGTTAGAATTATGGGGTACACTATCAAAAACTCATTCAGTGACAGTTTCAAGGATGTTTGTTAAATAAACAATGTGACAGGACTCAAAAAGTGGCCCACCACACTCAAAATTAAAAGAATTTAGCTAACAGCAAGTGAAACACAAAATGAACAAATTCACCTTTCTAACACTAGCTTCAGCAGAACAATATACCGTCACTTTAAATCAATGTATTTTAGTTTCATTAGTTTTACATGTCTATTTGTTAATGTAAAATGTTTTAGTTACAGTTGTCCCTGGGTATCTGCAGGGGATTGGGTCCAGGACCCCCCCAGATACCAACATCTGTGGGTGCTCAAGTCCCTTGTATAAAATGGTATAGTATTTCCATATAACCTACACGCGTCCTCCTGTATACCCTAAACTATCTCTAGATTACTAATTATACCTAATACAATGCAAATACCATGTACATAGTTGTAAATACAATGTAAAGGCTTTGTGGACAGCTGCCTGTGTGTGACAAATTCAAGTTTTGCTTTTTGGAATTTTCTGGAACTTTTGGGAATATTTTTGATCCGCGTTCAGTTGAATCTGTGGATGTGCAATTTGCAGATGCGAAACTCATGGGTATGGAACCTGCAGATATGGAAGATTGAGTGTCTGTAGTATAAGAACTACAGGTAAAAAGTTCATAGTTTTATGCCTGCACATATTTAAATTAAATGTATTACATCAACACTGAAGGACCATAGGATTATTCTCTCTCTGGTATGAAGTCAGTACGGTTTTCAGGAATACAGAGAGACTGATTATGATCTTACAAAAACCAAGGTGAGAAAACTGCTTAAATAGAATGTCCGCAGTGCAGCTGAAAGTAAAAATTAGATTCAAGAGATATTTTGGAAGTAAATCTACCCCTTCTAGAGGATTGAAAATGATTTGGATATGGGAGGTGAATGAAAAATATTTGAATCTAGAGGACTAAAGAAATTCCATTCTCAAAAATCTGCAAAATTAATTTTGGACGCATTGCATTTGAAGAGCCAGCGTGGTAGCAAAATGGAAAGATGAAGCTGGAACTTGGAAGAACCAGAAGACACATTACCCACCCCACTACATTTGGGACCCATGGCCCCTTCACTCATTACAATGTGGATCAAGCTGACTATGGAAACCACACCCAGAGCCCAAAGCAAGGCCAGTTCCCCAGGACCAGAGATTCCCAAGCCCTAAACTGGAAGATGCCATGGCCAGGAGAACCCTGTGGCCAGGACCACGTGTGGGGTGGGGCAAAGGGCTCCAGGGCTCCCCATTCCCCTGCTCCAAGCCAGAGGGAGTTGCTGGCTTGACTTCCAGCCACTAGTTTTGTGAGTTGTCACTTGAAGGCACTTCTGTCTGCCTCCTGTTTTTAGTTCAGATTACAAATGGTAAACAACGAAAAAAAGCTTCCGGTTTGGAAATTAGAGACCATCTGTTTCTCATTCTATTTCCCCTCTCTTCTCTGATTTCTTTTATTCTCTTCCCGCCCTCTCCCCCACCCTAAGAACACACAGCTCAGCTGGGAGCATAGTGACCTCATTTGACCACCTTCACTTTAATGAAAATGTCGGGTTTGTTACTGGGATTATACTAGGGAATTCCTTGTTCCCACTCAGACTAAGGTGTCTTGGATTGTTTCATCAAAAAAAAAAAATTATTTTTCACGAAGATGAAGTGTCTCCATTCTAACTTACAAATAAATCTAAATAAAATAATAAATAAGATCATGTCTGATTAAGCCGTATGCAGTTTTGTTGAAGGCAGTGCACAAACTCTATTTTAATGTCTTGTTAACAGACTCCTTAAACTTTAACCAAAGGATAATGGTTAACTTTTAAATCAAAGATAAAAATGAAACATTGAACTGGCTACATTGGAGGCAGCTGTGCTGCCAGGACTGCTTCTCTCCTGGAATTCAGAAGTGGGCAGGCTTGCTCTAGAATGTGGCTCTATTTCCCTGTAGTCTGGTGTTACAGGTCCCTCTTGTGTTGACTGTTAACGCTGTCTTGCTACTGGCCCTAGAACATGATGATTCTACATTTGAGTTCATTAGCTTATTGCAACCAATATCCTCCTCATCATCACCATCATTATCTCCACCTACACCATCGTCCTCCTCATCACCATCAGCATAATGGAAAAACAGTGCAGGTAGTTCAAAACCACATGCTTTGGAACCAGACAGATATGAACTTGAACTCTTTCCTCTTCACTGTGCTACCTTGGGTGAGTTACTCACACCTTTGTATGCCAGTTTCTGCACTGATTAAGTGAAAGTGATTATGACACTCACATAACAGTTTTCAGGAGAAACTAGAATGAAATATTGTTGGGCTGTGCCCCGCAGGCCTGCAAGCCTTGTAGCTGTCCAACCTGAAGCCAAAGAAAGAGCCCGGGGACAGTGAGAGACATCAATGGTTTATTGGACAGGGGGATCTTACACATCTGAAGCAGGTTCCTGGAGCAACACCCCCGTCGTGTGTGGCAGACCTCAAGCAGGACATGACAGCAACCTTCACCACTTCGGGAGGAAGGAGGCTGCAATTTATAGGGGCAATGGATGTCAGATTGGCTCATCAATTACTATGGAAACCAGCAGCTGGGGCAAGGAGCAAGCACATAGGCAGTTACTAATTAAGCCCCATAATTAAGAGGATTGAAGCAGGGATTGGTCAAGTAGGGGATGTACAGAGAACAGGAGAATAGCCATCTTGAATGGCCCGACCATACAAGTATGTAAAGTATCTGATGTCAAGGCTCAGAAAATATTACCCCCTTTCCCATTCATTTCTTCTTTCTCTAAGAAAGACAGAAATTCTGGGAAAGAAACAGTTAACGATGTAATGGAAGCAAATTGGATATGTCGGGAACTTATCAAAGGTTTGAGTAATCTTTAAGCTACCTACATAGTAACAAAGCAACCAAATTTAAAAAAAAAATAAAAATGAGTCAGTGGTACTGTTTTGGCTCATCAATATGCCCAGCAGGGTACCCTTTGCTCACTTCCTGTTTTCCCAGCTCCCTGCCTTTATTGTCACTACTCCGGAAGGCGAAGGACCTATCTTTTCTTCTGCTTGTTGACATCTGGCAAGTGTCTATTTCTTCCGTCCTATAACCCTGTTCATAGCAAGTTCTCAAATCAAAATACAGACACATTTTCTTGAGATTAGTCAGGAGAATTGCATGTACAAAGTGTTCACCAAGGTCTTATACATAATTATGCTCCTGTTCACAATAAAGGATTTGTCCTTCCTCTGAATTCATGTAGAACTTATGCAAAAAACTCAGCCCTTAGCCTATAGCATCTTGCTCTAACGTAGGCTTCTCCAGGATCCTTGGGGCTGTCTCAATTCCTCTTTGACTTTCTACCAACAAGCACAGGCTTCACCACAAAGTCAGCTCTAATAAATATTTATTGAATTAAATTGAATTGTGTATCTTGTTTGCCTAAGGAGACTCGAAATGTTTCAAAACCAGAAACTTTATTCTCTACTTCTTCGTACCTTCTTTTCTCTCCTCTTACTCCACGATGGTGCTCAAGAAATGATCAGTAAATACCTGATAATATTTACAGTAAGGAATAGAACGGAGCAGACCCAGAATTCCAGTGCTGCAAGGCATCTTCATCGGCATCCACTCCAGGCCTGAATTCTGTGACAACGGTCCAGCCAAAGACCCTTCTCGCTTTGCCGGTGCAAGTCTCATCCCCGGGGTTGTACTGTTATCAAGGTAGAGATTTCAGAAAGAAAGCTCTTCTTTATATTGAGCTACAATTTGTTTCCCTTTCCCTTTCACCTTCCATCTAAAAACCTATCCATTGGAGGAATATAAAACTGTTTTTAAAAAAATTTATTTTATTGAAGTATAGCTGATTTACAATGTTGTGTTAATTTCTGCTGTACAGCAAAGTGATTCAGTTATACATACATACATATATACATACATTCCTTTTCATATTCTTTTCCATTATGGTTTATCACACATTATTAAATATAGTTATATATATATACTATATATATAGTTATATATAGTAGGACCTTGTTGTTTATCTGTTCTATATATAATAGTTTGCATCTGCTAATTCCAAACTCCCACTCCATCCCTCCCCCAGCCCCCTTCCCCCTTGGCAGCCACAAGTCTGTTCTCCATGTCTGTGAGTCTGTTTCTGTTTTGTAGATAAGTTCATTAGGAATATAAAACATTTTTTAAACTGTCCACATGACAGCCCATCCTATACTCAAAGATAGCTCTTGAATCTATTTTTTTCCATGATAAAAACTTCAGTTCATTACATGACACAGTGTTAATTTCTTTGTCATCCAGGTCTCTCTGATTCTTCACTTGGAAGTGGCTATAATTATCATTATTTTTAATTGAGAATTTACTCTGAACCAGGCATTGTAGTGAATTGGTTACAAATGTTGTCTCTTTAATTCTCCTAAACTCCTAAGGCAGGTATTTCTATAACAGCTGAGGGCACTGAGGCTTCGTGGGGATAAGTAACTTTGCCTAAACAGTAAAGAGCCGAGCTGGGACTGGGATCCAGAAATGTCAGATCCCCAGGCCCAACCCATACCTACTATACTTCACTGCCTCCCCGAATGAAATTGGATCAGTCTGCTCGGAACTCAGTTCATTTTTCATCTGGACTGGATTCTTTTTGCCTGTTTTCCCCCAAATTCTGTTTCACTTCTCGTGTTTGTAGTTAAAGAAATCTACTTGCCTCCTAATGCTGATTAATTTTTTTCCCTCTAGATCTTCCAGTTACCCTGGCAACATGGCCAAAGAAATAAAGGAAGTGAGAAGGTGGCTGCAAGTTAAGGGGAATCCACTGGGACACAACTCATGAGCTCCTTGGCAGGTTCCAGGTCATGGTGGCCAAATGACAGGGGGTGGGGGGACTACATTGTGGTTAAAGAGACAAAAACCAAACCAAACCAAACCGAACCAAAGCAATATGTGATGCCAAGTGTTATTATCCAAAGGTGAGGTGAGAAAATGAAACTTAAGGTCTGAAAGTTGGGAATGGAGTATACAGTGGGTCAGGGTACACTGAGAAAGAGAGACTATAAGCAAAGAAAGGGCAACATTATCTCCGATTTCTAGGGCAGAGGTGAGGGCTCAGAGTCATACCTGATAATCTAAGGACCCTGGGCAAATCCAAATAGAAATAGGGGAAGCAGTGCTTTTTTTTCTTTTTTTTTTTTGACCTGGTTTTAGTCACAGATTTTTTTTTTCTCCCTGCAGAGCTTTCCTGAAATGCCTACACAAATTATTAACATTTTCAACCAACTGATTCTTTTGGCCGAAACAGAACATCCATGTGCCAATGTGTAGACTGAACTCTGTGACCTCTCTAGTGGGAAGTGTAGCTGTTGAAAAGTTTATCACTGAGTTGCAAACACTGGGAGGTAGTGAGCTTTACTTTTTCTTGCTTTTTAAAATGACATCTTTGACCTACATCTAGCATTTGAGGTGACATATATGTGCCAAACACTTAGATTTAATGGAGAGTTTGAGATGAGGTATATGGGAAAACAGCAGAGAGAGAGGGAGGAGAAGGGAGGGAGACAGAGAAATTCATAAAATTATCAAATACGTACTGTATTTTTTATTGTGGTAGAATATAACATGAAATACACATAGCAAAAAACTCATGACATTTTGGACCTTTTTTTTTTTTTTTGGCCACGACACACAGCATGCAGGATCTTAATTACCTGATCAGGGATGGAACCTGCGCCCCCTGCAGTGGAAGTGCAGAGTCTTAACCACTGGACCTCGGTCCCTGGAACATTTTAAAGTGTATAGTTCAATGATACTAAAATAGTAACTTTGTTCTGCAAACATCAGCACCACCTTCACCTCCAGAGTGTTTTCATCTTCTCAGACTGAACCTCTGTACCCACTAACCTTAAACAATAACTCCCCACTCCCCCCACCCCAGTCCCTGGCAACCACCACTCTCCTTTCTGTCTGTGAATTTGACATTCTCAGTACCTCATATAAGTGAAGTCACACAGGATTTGTCTGACTTATTCCACTTGGCATAATGTCTTCAAGACTCATCCATGTTGTACCCTGTGTTAGAACTTCCTTCCTTTTAAAGGTTGACTAGTATTCCACTGTATGTAGGTACCAGTTTTTCTTTGCACCTTCATCCACAGAACCACATTTTTTGAGGCAGAAAAATACTGACCTAAGTGTTAACAGTTGGCGTTCCCTTAAGCAAGCAGAATCACTATGAGTGATGTGGAATAAGAGATCTATTGTAGGTGCTGGGACTTACACAGTAGATGAGGATGTCTGTGGAAAGTTCTGCCACTGGTGGGTGGGCTCCAAGCTGCTGAAGGTCAATAGGACCAGCAGTTGAGAAGCAAAGCTGGGTGGGAAATGGGGTAAAGTGAGGACTAACAGGAACGCATAGGAATAAACTGGAACCTATGAGGACAAGTGTAGCCTACTCACAAGGACAAAGGAGAACCCATGTTCATCCTCCCCGCATCTAACTCCAGTAGCGTAGGAAGAAGATGGTACCTTTTCCCTGGAACTGCAGACATGCCTGGCAGGGGATGCAAAAGAGCTGGAGGGGGTGAGCCAGTGAGACTCAGAGGCTCTGTGGCTCCATTACTGCCCCACGGCGATGACAAGCCAGCAGATTAACAACACGTGCAAATGGTGCATCACCAACCTTCCTAGTATAATCACTGCTGCTTCCCTTCCACCTTCCACATTTCATGCAAATTTCCCTGAGGCCAACCTAACCCAGAAGCATACAGGGAAGGGGATTCTGGGAAATGTGGCTCCACTTTACTGAGGTTGACACAGTGCAAAACCACCACAATATCTTTAGAATTACTTAGAGATGACTATTTCCATATGTCAAATTCCAAGTGCTTCTGAGGCTCTCAATAATTCATTATTTGAAAAAGTCTGGAGTAGATCTGATGTCCTTCTGTTTTTGTTGCAGGACAGTTGGGTATCAGGACATCTAAGTGATGGCATCAGATTCTCAATTATTATGACTAAGTCGTGATAAAACAAACCCTCGATCAGGGTTTCATCAAAAGGATGAAAGGGGAAAGATTCAGCATCATCTGGCAAGTTCCAAAGCCCTGGATGCCTGGGGTTGCAACTGAACCTTTGTCTCTACTTCCATGTCCAGTGAGTGGGAACCATCACCATTGAGATCACTGCTCTTCACTGGTCTGTTTCAAAGAGTGTGGCTGTCAGTGCAGGTAAAGGTGTCCAGACTAAGAGATAGTGGTTTTTGGGTGTGTATGTGTGTGTTGGGGGATGTGAGGAAAGGATTCAGAGAAAGTGTCATTCCCCTGGGGACTGGCTCACACCAGGAAGTGAGCGGAAGACCTTTCCACTTGCCGGTCCCCCTGGGGAGGTATGTTCTAATCACAAAAACTGGGCCACTGTCAGTGATGATTCTCACAGTTCTTGGCTGTGATCCAGTTATTACCTTTGCCTGCCCACAGCCAGCCTGGCCTCAGCTCCAAGGGTTGACTGCCCGATGTCTGTGCGGCTCGCCACACCTTGACAGCAGCATCTTGACGGTTTCCTAGCTTGTTAGCAGCGTCCCTGGAGGGAGGATGAGAGAGGAGACAGAAACGCAAGTCTTTCTTGATTAGGAGCTCCGGGCAGATTCCTGAGGCGTGGAGAATGACACTGTCGACTTGGATTGGCCATGGATTTTGACTGTTTTGCATTGTGTCGTTGGTTTACAAAGTTGAGAGTTTTGTAAGACTGTTCTATCAAGGGGGTGTCTGTACTCTGAACTATATCTCACTTTCCATTTCTTGTTTTTTTAATACATTTATTTATTCATTTATTTTTGGCTGCTTTGGGTCTTCATTGCTGTGTGCGGGCCCCCTCCGGCTGCTGCGAGCGGGGGCTACTCTTCATTGCAGTGCGTGGGCTTCTCATTGCGGTGGCTTCTTGTTGCAGAGCACGGGCTCTAGGCGCACGGGTTTCATCAGTTGTGGCACGTGGGCACAGTAGTTGTGGCTTGCGGGCTCTAGAGCACAGGCTCAGTAGTTGTGGCTCACGGGCCCAGTTGCTCCGCGGCATGTGGGATCTTCCCGGACCAGGGCTCGAACCCTCATCCACTGCATTGGCAGACTGATTCTTAACCACTACGCCACCAGGGAAGCCCACTTTCCATTTCTTTATGCATTGAGTTACTACTTCAATAAACATTTAAGGCATGGGAAGGGACAAATATGAATGTAACATACTTCTTGTCCTTGAGTCAAGTGTTGGGGGGTAGACACGCACACAGTACATGAATCTCAGTCATTCTAACTACAGAGTATTCAGAGTCGTGACAGCGATGCACCCGATATTAGAATATCATAAAGAAGGAGCATTGGCGTCTGGAGAGATGGAAGGAGCCTTCTTGGATGGGGTAATATCTGAGTTCAGCCGACCTTCGTGCTATTACTCTGTCAACTGAAAAAAATTCACAACCTAGAAGTTGAGGATTATGTTTTATTTGGGGGACTTGCTGAGGACTCAAGCCCGAGAGGCAGCCTCTCAGATAGCTCTGGGGGACGGCTCTCAAGAGGTGAGGGAGGACCCAGGGTATATAGGAGTTTTGCAGTAAAAACCAGGTGGTCAGAACATCAAAAGATTGCTATTAATTAAAGAAAACCAGACATCTCAAGTTAATGAATTTGGCACTTTCCTATGTACGGGAAGATGCAAGAGCCTGGGCTTAATGAAGTCATTTCTTTGAAATGCACCTCAATTACCTAGTGCCAGTATCGAGTTCTTTTCCATCCTGAATCCCCTCAGGTTGCACCGCTGGGGGCAGCTGCAGTGACTGACCTGCTTGATGGCAGGCGGCGCGTTTGTCTCCATCCTGAGTTGCCTCAGGGCTCACAGACATGGTGTCTGTAGTGGCTGATGGCTGAAACATCCTTTGTTTGCTGGTATGGCAGGCAGCATTCTTGGTCCACAGCTGTGAATGTGACTGCCATTGTGTTGGGGCAGGTGGAAAGGGGGATGTCCTGTTATCTACTGCTATGTAATAAATCGCTCCAAAAACTCAGTGGGTAGAAACGACTATTTATCTGCTCCTGATTCTGCAATTTGGGCAGCTTGGCAGGGATGGCTTGTCTCTGCTCCTGTGGTACTTGCTGGAAGGTCCAGGGTGGCCTCACTCACGTGTCTGGTGCCTTAGCTGGCAAGGCTGAAATGGCTGAGGGCTGGCTGGGTCTCTTTCGCTTTCATCCCCCAGGTCTCCACTCTCTCCATATGGCCTCTTTCTCCAGCAAGGTAATCAGACTTCTTTACATGGTGGCTGGCTTCCAAGAGGGTGAAAGTAGAAGCCACCGGTCTTCAGAAGGTCTAGGCCTAGGACTGGCACGGTATCACTTCCACCACCGTCTACCGGCCACAGCAATCGAAGCCAGCCCAGATTCAACGGGATGGGAATTAGGCTCCACCTCTGGATGGGCCAGTAGGAATTGTCTGTGGCCACTCTACAACAAGGGAAGAGAATGTGAATAAGACCTAGTTTCTTTCCTAAAGGAGTTCATGGTCTCACCTACCTGAGGAATAAGATGGACACACGCTTTGAACAGAGTGTGAAAAATCCCTGAGCTCTGTGTCAGCTCCCTTGGGAAACAACATGCAAGACTTGATCCCTATGAGGTCCTGTGTCCGGCTATTGGTTTAGGAAGATTTCTGGTTTCCTGATATTGCCTCTTAGGGTAACAGAATCCTTCCCTTGGAATGTTGTGCCTGACTTGCGGAACGTTTGGAGCACTCAAAGAACACAGAGCTGGGATTTATTGTGTTTACCAAACAAGTTATATGAACAGTGCTCTTTCAGTTTGCTCCTGTTTGTTTAATAATTTCTCGTATGTATTTGGTTTGAGGTTTATTTTCAATTTAATCGGGTATCGAGGGTGTAGGAGAGCAGCTAGTTTTTGCCTTTAAAATTCCTGGGTGGCTATGATTTATTCCAAAAGGACCTCGGAGTTGCGTGTGGCTGAATTGGCTCAGCCAGTTCACAACAAGTAGTCTCTCCTTTCCACACCTCGGGCCACAATCTCCAGCTACCTTCTCCTCCGCTACTGGTGGTGTTTTAAAGTGGGTTGCACCTGTGTGCAAAAGTGACCCCTTGTGGTTTGCCCTGGGCCCTGCATCCCTAGGGGCTGGCGTCCCTGGAGGAGCCTGCACAGGATGCCACCAGGCTGTTGGAGCCATACATCGAAAAGAACAGTCTGTTTCCCAAGGAAATGTGTGCAGAAGCATATAGCTCAGCGCGACTGCTGCACCGAGAGGGAAACACAGCATCTGCCAGCCCACGAAGCCTGCTCACAGCTCTTCCCCGTACCCCCCGTCCCTCCCGAGAACAGTCTGTTTGCCAAGGAAATGTGTGCAGAAGCATATAGCTCAGCGCAACTGCTGCACCGAGAAGGAAACACAGCATCTGCCAGCCCACGAAGCCTGCTCACAGCTCTTCCCCGTACCCTTGCCCCTCCCGAGGAGAGCTGCTACGGTTATCCCAATCACAGTTGAACGATTATTTTGGAAAAGAAGAGCACAGGTCTGCAACAGCCATCTGATCTAAGAGCCAATTTATACTTGAGCAAAAGATGAAAATTACTGGCACGATTGGCCTCAGGGAGTTGAAAGCTGAGGGGTGACATTTTAACGATGTTTACATCTTCAAAGAGTTTTTATCCAGGACTTTTAACTGAGGAAATCTGCTATATGTACAAATGCAGATAAATGAATGTTCAATGGTAGTGAAAACCATTTAATGAAATTCACAGCAGATACTGATTGCATACCTGTTAAATTCAAAACACTGTGCAGCATGACCTAGGAAAGTGAGAGATAATTTTACTAGGGCCTGATTTTTCTTTTTGGCCCCTACTGAGTTTAGAAATCAAAATATTCATGTTTCTTATGGATCCTGGGCTGTGATCTGCTAGTAGGCTTAGGAGTAGAACCGATTGATGTGTATGGGAGTTTATTTATTAAAAATGTATTTATTTGCTTGTTTGTTTTCATTCATCAAACATGTTTTTCATTGTAGTAAGAATTTTTAAAAAATATTTATTCATTTGGTTGTGCTGGGTCTTAGCTGCGGCAGGTGGGCTCCTTAGTTGAGGCATGCAAACTCTTAGTTGCAGCATGCATGTGGGATCTAGTTCCCTGACCAGGGATCAAACCCAGGCCCCCTGCATTGGGAGCACGGAGTCTTAACCACTGGACCACCAGGGAAGTCCCTGTGGTAAGAATATTTAACATGAAATCTACCCTCTTAACAAATGTGTGAGTGTGCAAGAGTATGGTTAACTGTAGGTACAATGTTGCACAGTAGATCTCTAGAACTTACTCATCTTGCATAATTGAAGCTTTATACCAACTTGCCAACTAAAGAATGTCACTTGCCACCCGATTCTACAAGAATTAAGTTATTGGCTACCGCAGTTACTGACCTTCAACACACTCTGAAAGGAACTCCAGGTGGAATGAGGCACTCTGTGCTCTGGGAAAACTGGCAGAACAGGACTGCAGATAGATATTTGCAGGAGAGATTCTTCAGGAACCTGGATTCCTGCACCTTCCCACACTTAGAAAAGCACTGAAACTGAAACCATGCAACCCAGAGCGGGACTTGAACCCACTGTCTTTTATTTAGAATCACTCACCTGGTGTCAGGACTTGATGAAGCTCAGGTTCTTTGTGTCTCAGCACAGAAAGAATTCAGTGAGAGACAAAGTGATAAGACAAATGTAAGAAGTCAGTTTATTTAGAGAGATACACATCCTGTAGATAGAATGCGGTCCGTCTCAAAAGGCGAGAGCTGTGCTGAAATACGGGGTGGTTAGTGTTTATGGGCTGGGTAATTTCTTAGGCTATTAAGTGGGAGAATTATTCCAACTATTTTGGAGAAGGGGCGGGGATTTCCAGGATTTGGGCCACCACCCACTTTTTGACCTTTTATGGTCAGCCCCTGAACTGTCATGGCAACTGTGGGTGTGTTGTTCAGCATATGCTAATGTATTACAATGAGCATATAATGAGGCTCAAGGTCTACTTGAAGTCAAATCTTCTGCCATCTTGGGCCTAATCTGTTCTCGCCAGTTTTTGCTGTATCCACAACAGCTCTGTCATTCTTTTAAAGGTTGTGCTCTGCCCCTTTCCCTCCTGTTTCAAAACCATTAACTAAGATCTCTGTTCCTCATGATGAGCAGCAACCTTCTACAGAGAAGTGTGCTTGATTGCATTCTCTCTCTCTCTCCCTCCCTCCCTCCCTCCTTTTCTGAAGCAATAAAAGCACATAATAAAAGACCTAGGTGAGTCTTCTCTCACTGACTCCTGACCCACGACTTCCTAGAGTCAACCACTAACATTTTTTTCTTCTTCCAGATGTATCTGCACTTTTTTTTTTTTTTTTTACATAAATGGTAGCACAGTCTTTTTCTCTGTTTGGTTTCTTAATATTATATTTTCAAAATCTTTCCATGGACATACTATAGCACCATCTTACTATGTTAAAGAGCTATATAGTATTATTTATTTATTTATTTGTGGCTGCATTTGGTCTTTGTTGCTGTGCACGGCCTTTCTCTAGTTGCAGCGAGCATGGGCTACTCTTTGTTGCATTGTGTGGGCTTCTCATCATCGTGGCTTCTCTTGTTGCGGAGCACGGGCTCTAGGTGCGTGGTCTTCAGTAGTTGTGGCATGTGAGTTCAGTAGCTGTGGCTCGCGGGCTCTAGAGCACAGGCTCAGTAGTTGTGGCACATAGGCTTAGTTGTTCCACAGCATGTGGGATCTTCCCGGACCAGGGCTCGAACCCATGTGCCCTGCATTGGCAGGCAGATTCATAACCACTGCGTCACCAGGGAAGCCCTATAGTATTTTATTATATTGCTGTATCATGGTGTATATAACTGTTTCCAGTCACTTATACTACTAAAGATGCTACAATAAATACTCTTGTATACACATATTTGGGAACATATATAGCTAAGGGATCAACCCTAGAATTGAAATTGCTGCATAAAAGGAATATATACCTTTTCACTCTTGATAGATCTTGTTAAATTTCTTTCCAAAAGAAGTTGTATCAAATTACCCTCTCAACAACAAAGTATAGAAATGCTCATGCATTTCATTATCCATTGTTTTTAATCTTTGCCAATCTAAATTTAAAGTGATGTCTAATAGTTTTAATTTGCATTTATTTTATTTGGAAAGGTAACAATAAAGGTAAAAATTAGTAGTTAAGTAAACATTTTCTAAATACTTTGTATATATTTAAACATCTTTTTATTTTTTCCTTTTTTTTTTTTGTTAGTTTCAGCTTCACAACAAAATGAATCAGTTATATATATACATATGTTCCCATATCTCTTCCCGCTTGCGTCTCCCTCCCTCCCACCCTCCCTATCCCACCCCTCCAGGCGGTCACAAAGCACCGAGCTGATCTCCCTGTGCTATGCGGCTGCTTCCCACTAGCTATCTACCTTACGTTTGGTAGTGTATATATGTCCATGCCTCTTTATCGCTTTGTCACCGTTTACCCTTTCCCCTCCCCATATCCTCAAGTCCATTCTCTAGTAAGTCTGTGTCTTTATTCCTGTTTCACCCCTAGGTTTTTCATGACATTTTTTTTTTCTTAAATTCCATATATATGTGTTAGCATACGGTATTTGTCTCTCTCTTTCTGACTTACTTCACTCTGTATGACAGACTCTAGGTCTATCCACCTCATTACAAATAGCTCAATTTCGTCTCTTTTTATGGCTGAGTAATATTCCATTGTATATATGTGCCACATCTTCTTTATCCATTCATCCGATGATGGACACTTAGGTTGTTTCCATCTCTGGGCTATTGTAAATAGAGCTGCAATGAACATTTTGGTACATGACTCTTTTTGAATTATGGTTTTCTCAGGGTATATGCCCAGTAGTGGGATTGCTGGGTCATATGGTAGTTCTATTTGTAGCTTTTTAAGGAACCTCCATACTGTTCTCCACAGTGGCTGTATCAATTTACATTCCCACCAACAGTGTAAGAGGGTTCCCTTTTCTCCACACCCTTTCCAGCATTTATTGTTTCTAGATTTTTTGATGATGGCCATTCTGACTGGTGTGAGATGATATCTCATTGTAGTTTTGATTTGCATTTCTCTAATGATTAGTGATGTTGAGCATTCTTTCATGTGTTTGTTGGCACTCTGTATATCTTCTTTGGAGAAATGTCTATTTAGGTCTTCTGCCCATTTTTGGATTGGGTTGTTTGTTTTTTTGTTATTAAGCTGCATGAGCTGCTTATAAATTTTGGAAATTAATCCTTTGTCAGTTGCTTCATTTGCAAATATTTTCTCCCATTCTGAGGGTTGTCTTTTGGTCTTCTTTATGGTTTCCTTTGCTGCGCAAAAGCTTTTAAGTTTCATTAGGTCCCATTTATTTACTTTTGTTTTTATTTCCATTTCTCTAGGAGGTGGGTCAAAAAGGACCTTGCTGTGATTTATGTCATAGAGTGTTCTCCCTATGTTTTCCTCTAAGAGTTTGATAGTTTCTGGCCTTACATTTAGGTCTTTAATCCATTTTGAGCTTATTTTTGTGTATGGTGTTAGGGAGTGATCTAATCTCATACTTTTACATGTAGCTGTCCAGTTTTCCCAGCACCACTTATTGAATAGGCTGTCTTTCTCCACTGTACATTTCTGCCTTTGTCAAAGATAAGGTGACCATATGTGCGTGGGTTTATCTCTGGGCTTTCTATCCTGTTCCATTGACCTATATTTCTGTTTTTGTGCCAGTACCATACTGTCTTGATTACTGTAGCTTTGTAGTATAGTCTGAAGTCAGGAAGCCTGATTCCTCCAGCTCCATTTTTCGTTCTCAAGATTGCTTTGGCTATTCGGGGTCTTTTGTGTTTCCATACAAATTGTGAAATTTTTTGTTCTAGTTCTGTGAAAAATGCCAGTGGTAGTTTGATAGGGATTGCATTGAATCTGTAGATTGCTTTGGGTAGTAGAGTCATTTTCACAATGTTGATTCTTCCAATCCAAGAACATGGTATATCTCTCCATCTATTTGTATCATTTTTAATTTCTTTCATCAGTGTCTTATAATTTTCTGCATACAGGTCTTTTGTCTCCTTAGGTAGGTTTATTCCTAGATATTTTATTCTTTTTGTTGCAATGGTAAATGGGAGTGTTTTCTTGATTTCACTTTCAGATTTTTCATCCTTAGTGTATAGGAATGCCAGAGATTTCTGTGCATTAATTTTGTATCCTGCTACTTTACCAAATTCATTGATTAGCTCTAGTAGTTTTCTGGTAGCATCTTTAGGATTCTGTATGTATAGTATCATGTCATCTGCAAACAGTGACAGCTTTACTTCTTCTTTTCCGATTTGGATTCCTTTTATTTCCTTTTCTTCTCTGATTGCTGTGGCTAAAACTTCCAAAACTATGTTGAATAAGAGTGGTGAGAGTGGGCAACCTTGTCTTGTTCCTGATCTTAGTGGAAATGCTTTCAGTTTTTCACCATTGAGGATGATGTTGGCTGTGGGTTTGTCATATATGGCCTTTATTATGTTGAGGAAAGTTCCCTCTATGCCTACTTTCTGCAGGGTTTTTATCATAAATGGGTGTTGAATTTTGTCAAAAGCTTTCTCTGCATCTATTGAGATGATCATATGGTTTTTCTCCTTCAATTTGTTAATATGGTGTATCATGTTGATTGATTTGCGTATATTGAAGAATCCTTGCATTCCTGGAATAAACCCCACTTGATCATGGTGTATGATCCGTTTAATGTGCTGTTGGATTCTGTTTGCTAGTATTTTGTTGAGGATCTTTGCATCTATGTTCATCAGTGATATTGGCCTGTAGTTTTCTTTCTTTGTGACATCCTTGTCTGGTTTTGGTATCAGGGTGATGGTGGCCTCATAGAATGAGTTGGGGAGTGTTCCTCCCTCTGCTATATTTTGGAAGAGTCTGAGAAGGATAGGTGATAGCTCTTCTCTAAATGTTTGATAGAATTCGCCTGTGAAGCCATCTGGTCCTGGGCTTTTGCTTGTTGGAAGATTTTTAATCACAGTTTCAATTTCAGTGCTTGTGATTGGTCTGTTCATATTTTCTATTTCTTCCTGATTCAGTCTTGGCAGGTTGTGCCTTTCTAAGAATTTGTCCATTTCTTCCAGGTTGTCCATTTTATTGGCATAGAGTTGCTTGTAGTAATCTCTCATGATCTTTTGTATTTCTGCAGTGTCAGTTGTTACTTCTCCTTTTTCATTTCTAATTCTATTGATTTGAGTCTTCTCCCTTTTTTTCTTGATGAGTCTGGCTAATGGTTTATCAATTTTGTTTATCCTTTCAAAGAACCAGCTTTTAGTTTTATTTATCTTTGCTATCGTTTCCTTCATTTCTTTTTCATTTATTTCTGATCTTATTTTTATGATTTCTTTCCTCCTGCTAACTTTGGGGTTTTTTGTTCTTCTTTCTCTAATTGCTTTAGGTGCAAGGTTAGGTTGTTTATTCGAGATGTTTCCTGTTTCTTAAGGTAAGATTGTATTGCTATAAACTTCCCTCTTAGAACTGCTTTTGCTGCATCCCATAGATTTTGAGTCG
Source organism: Orcinus orca (assembly GCF_937001465.1). Classification (NCBI taxonomy): domain Eukaryota; kingdom Metazoa; phylum Chordata; class Mammalia; order Artiodactyla; family Delphinidae; genus Orcinus; species Orcinus orca. Next base: position 98,866,062 of record NC_064566.1, on the reverse strand, counting down.
TCGTGTCTCCATTGTCATTTGTTTCTAGGTATTTTTTGATTTCCCCTTTGATTTCTTCAGTGATCACTTCGTTATTAAGTAGTGTATTGTTTAGCCTCCATGTGTTTGTATTTTTTACAGATCTTCTCCTGTAATTGATATCGAGTCTCATAGCGTTGTGGTCGGAAAAGATACTGATACAATTTCAATTTTCTTAAATTTACCAAGGCTTGATTTGTGACCCAAGATATGATCTATCCTGGAGAATGTTCCATGAGCACTTGAGAAAAACGTGTATTCTGTTGTTTTTGGATGGAATGTCCTATAAATATCAATTAACTCCATCTTGTTTAATGTATCATTTAAAGCTTGTGTTTCCTTATTTATTTTCATTTTGGATGATCTGTCCATTGGTGAAAGTGGGGTGTTAAAGTCCCCTACTATGAATGTGTTACTGTCGATTTCCCCTTTTATGGTTGTCAGTATTTGCCTTATGTATTGAGGTGCACCCATGTTGGGTGCATAAATATTTACAATTGTTACATCTTCCTCTTGGATCGATCCCTTGATCATTATGTAGTGTCCTTCTTTGTCTCTTCTAATAGTCTTTGTTTTAAAGTCTATTTTGTCTGATATGAGAATTGCTACTCCAGCTTTCTTTTGGTTTCCATTTGCATGAAATACCTTTTTCCATCCCCTTACTTTCAGTCTGTATGTGTCTCTAGGTCTGAAGTGGGTCTCTTGTAGACAGCAAATATATGGGTCTTGTTTTTGTATCCATTCAGCCAATCTGTGTCTTTTGGTGGGAGCATTTAGTCCATTTACATTTAAGGTAATTATCGATATGTGTGTTCCTATTCCCATTTTCTTAATTGTTTTGGGTTTGTTATTGTAGGTCTTTTCCTTCTTTTTGTGTTTCTTGCCTAGAGAAGTTCCTTTAGCAGTTGTTGTAAAGCTGGTTTGGTGTTGCTGAACTCTCTCAGCTTTTGCTTGTCTGTAAAGGTTTTAATTTCTCCATCAAATCTGAATGAGATCCTTGCTGGGTAGAGTAATCTTGGTTGCAGGTTTTTCTCCTTCAACACTTTCAATATGTCCTGCCACTCCCTTCTGGCTTGCAGAGTTTCTGCTGAAAGATCAGCTGTTAACCTTATGGAGATTCCCTTGTGTGTTATTTGTTGTTTTTCCCTTGCTGCTTTTAATATGTTTTCTTTGTATTTAATTTTTGACAGTTTGATTAATATGTGTCTTGGCATATTTCTCCTTGGATTTATCCTGTATGGGACTCTCTGTGCTTCCTGGACTTGATTAACTATTTCCTTTCCCATATTAGGGAAGTTTTCAACTATAATCTCTTCAAATATTTTCTCAGTCCCTTTCTTTTTCTCTTCTTCTTCTGGAACCCCTATAATTCGAATGTTGGTGCGTTTAATGTTGTCCCAGAGGTCTCTGAGACTGTCCTCAGTTCTTTTCATTCTTTTTTCTTTATTCTGCTCTGCAGTAGTTATTTCCACTATTTTATCTTCCAGGTCACTTATCCGTTCTTCTGCCTCAGTTATTCTGCTATTGATCCCATCTAGAGTACTTTTAGTTTCATTTATTGTGTTGTTCATCGTTGCTTGTTTCATCTTTAGTTCTTCTAGGTCCTTGTTAACTGATTCTTGCATTTTGTCCATTCTATTGTCCATTCTATCTCCAAGATTTCGGATCAACCTTACTATCATTATTCTGAATTCTTTTTCAGGTAGACTGCCTATTTCCTCTTCATTTGTTAGGTCTGGTGGGTTTTTATCTTGCTCCTTCATCTGCGGTGTGTTTTTCTGTCTTTTCATTTTGCTTATCTTACTGTGTTTGGGGTCTCCTTTTTTGCAGGCTGAAGGTTCGTAGTTCCTGTTGTTTTTTGTGTCTGTCCCCAGTGGCTAAGGTTGGTTCAGTGGGTTGTGTAGGCTTCCTGGTGGAGGGTACTAGTGCCTGTGTTCTGATGGATGAGGCTGGATCTTGTCTTTCTGGTGGGCAGGTCCACGTCTGGTGGTGTGTTTTGGGGTGTCTGTAGACTTATTATGATTTTGGGCAGCCTCTCTGCTAATGGGTGGGGTTGTGTTCCTGTCTTGCTAGTTGTTTGGCATAGGATGTCCAGCACTGTAGCTTGCTGGTCGTTGAGTGAAGCTGGGTGCTGGCGTTGAGATGGAGATCTCTCGGAGATTTTTGCTGTTTGATATTATGTGCAGCTGGGAGGCCTCTTGTGGACCAGTGTCCTGAAGTTGGCTCTCCCACCTCAGAGGCACAGCACTGACTCCTGGCTGCAGCCCCAAGAGCCTTTCATCCACAGGGCTCCTTAATTTGGGATGATTCGTTGTCTATTCAGGTATTCCACAGATGCAGGGTATATCAAGTTGATTGTGGAGCTTTAATCCGCTGCTTCTGAGGCTGCTGGGAGAGATTTCCCTTTCTCTTCTTTGTTCTCACAGTTCCCAGGGGCTCAGCTTTGGATTTGGCCCCGCCTGTGCGTGTAGGTCGCCAGAGGGCGTCTGTTCTTTGCTCAGAAAGGACGGGGTTAAAGGAGCTGCTGACTCGGAGGCTCTGGCTCACTCAGGCCGTGGGGGTAGGGAGGGGCACGGAGTGCGGGGCGGGCCTGCGGCGGCAGAGGCTGGCGTGAGGTTGCAGCCTGAGGTGCGCCGTGCGTTCTCCCGGGGGAGTTGTCCCTGGATCCCGGGACCCTGGCAGTGGCGGGCTGCACAGGCTCCCCGGAAGGGCGTGTGGCTAGTGACCTGTGTTCGCACACAGGCCTCCTGGTGGCGGCAGCAGCGGTCTTAGCGTCTCATGTCTGTCTCTGGGCTCCGCACTTTTAGCCTCGGCTCGCGCCCGTCCCTGGAGCTCTCTCAAGCAGCGTTCTTAATCCCCTCTCCTTGTGCACCAGGAAACAAAGAGGGAAGAAAAAGTCTCTTGCCTCTTCGGCAGGTCCAGTCTTTTCCCCGGACTCTCTCCCGGCTAGCCGCGGTGCACTAATGCCCTGCAGGCTGTGTTCACGCCGCCAACCTCAGTCCTCTCCCGGCGCTCCGACAAAAGCCGGAGCCTCAGCTCCCAGTCCCGCCCGCCCCGGCGGGTGAGCAGACAAGCCTCTCGGCTGGCGAGTTCCGGTCGGCCCGATCCTCTGCGCTGGAATCTGTCCGCTTTGCCCTCCGCACCCCTGTTGCTGTGCTCTCCTCCGCGGCTCCCAAGCTCCCCCACTCCGCCTCCCGCAGTCTCCGCCCGCGAAGGGGCTTCCTAGTGTGTGGACACTTTTCCTCCTTCACAGCTCTCTCCCGCTGGTGCAGGACCCGTCCCTATCCTTTTGTCTCTGTTTAGTTTTTTCTTTTGCCCTAACCAGGTACGTGGGGGGTTCCTTGCCTTTTGGGAGGTCTGAGGTCTTCTGCCAGCGTTCAGTAGGTGCTCCGTAGGAGTTGTTCCACGCGTAGATGTATTTCTGGTGTATCTGTGGGGAGGAAGGTGATCTCCGCGTCTTACTCTTCCGCCATCTTCCCGGAAGTCTAAACATCTTTTTAAATACTTAAAAGTCATTTGTAATTATTCTGTAATTTCATTCTTGTCCTTTGTCCATTTTCTATTAAAGAGATTAGAGTTGGAAACGCCCCATAGAGTAACTTGTGGTTTCCTTTACTCATAGAATTACCTGTTAGATCTGTGGGAAAGAACTACAAGACAGAGCTGCCAAGTAGTCTATGAAAAACCTAACAGTCAAACTTTTTTTATCTTAGGTATTGGCATATCCCAACGATCTGTAGTGTTCTAGGGTGTGATGGCTTAGGAGTGAATATGATACGAACCTAATACATTTTTAGAGGGTGTCAAATTCAGAACCAGGCAGATCCAACCCCTGACCCTAAACATGGTCCTAGAGTAAATTGCTTGAGGAAATTGGATCCCACAGATTACAGGTGGGGAATTTTGATGTGTGTCCGTATTCCACTGGAGATCAAAGAAGCCCAACTAAAAGAACTGTGGGCTGACTCACATGACAACTTCTTTTTGAAAGGGCTATCTTATCTTGAAGATTATGAGTTTGGAGGAACTAAGGTGATTGGCAGGGGAAAGAATCAGAACATGTGAAATTCCTTAAAAATTTATTGGCTTAGGGACTCCCCTGGTGGCGCAGTGGTTAAGAATCTGCCTGCCAATGCAGGGGACACAGGCTCGATCCCTGGTTCGGGAAGATCCCACGCGCTGCGGAGCAGCTGAGCCCGTGCGCCACAACTACTGAGCCTACGCTCTAGAGCCCACGTGCCACAACTACTGAAGCCCGCGCGCCTAGAGCCCGTGCTCCGCAACAAGAGAAGCCACCGCAATGAGAAGCCCGCGCACCGCAACAAAGAGTAACCCCCGCTCGCCGCAACTAGAGAAAGCCTGCGCGCAGCAACGAAGACCCAACGCAGCCAAAAATAAATAAATTTATTAAAAAATTTTTTATTGACTTAAATAATTTTGCCTATGTTACACATAATAGAAAAAAAATTCTTTACATTGTGTAGAAAGTCAGCATAAAAAAAATAGATTAGACTTTGTGTATAATGTGAAGTGAAAATATTTTTCCCTAAGCTGTAATCTGGTTTTCAACTTTATGCCCCTTTTAAAATGCAAATTTTAAAAAATGTGGTACGATTTAGTATTTAAAAAAAAGTTAAGGACTTCTGCTTTCAGGTTCCACATGTAGGGAGCTTGGAAGTTGCCACTTCATCCTAGCAACAAGTAAAAACCTGAACAGACTGAAAAATCAACAACTTTTCTAGGATCTGAAAATGAGATGAGGACACAGGGCAAACTGCACTCGCCAAGCTTGGAGAGACAGTCAAATGAATACCGGAAGTCCTGGCTTCCAAGAACGGAGACTCAGGAGTGGAAACCTGCCGAAGGCCAGCTGGGATAGGAAAACCAGCACTGTAACTGACGAATTGCTGGATGCTCGGTGTGTACCAGTCTGAGAATGAAAAACTCTAGGGAAACCCAGTAACAGGGAGACCTCCACAATATTGTGAGACTTACCCCCAGGAGCTTGACCATGTTCCCACAGTAAATTTTGGACAACAATCCCCTAGTGCTTCCGGTAGGGGGAGGGGAAAGGGAACCATTTTTAAATAAGCCAGAGCATTCTACTCTAAGGCGTGCCCTCAGAGGAAACTAGTTAACAAGAGCTTAACCTGCTAGGGTATTCTCAGAGCCTAAGTGACCTGAGGGAGGGAAATGCCCAAGACTAGCTCACCCCAGCCATCCTCTCCCACTCAAGGGGGGAAAAGAAAAATCTGAGAAAGTCTTGTGAAGTTCACAGTCCAGAGGCAGGGCTCACTAAAAGCCTGAGACTTTATCCCAGGACTTAGAACGTATCCCCTCAACCCATTCCTCACCACCACATTACTAAAGGCCTTTTACCCAGTACATTATGTCCAGCTTTCAAGAAGAACTGACAAGATGTCGACTGAAAAAAAAAAGGCACAACCTAAAAGTTGAGAATTATGTTTTATTTGGCAGACAAAACTGAGGGCTCTGTAGTTTCCTTTTCCAGAATATCATGTAGTTGGAATCATATGGTATGTAGCCTTTCAGACTGGTTGTTTCACTTAGCTATTTGCATTTAAGTTTTCTCCCTGTCTTTTCATGGATTTGATAGCTCATTTCTAGCACTGAATAATATTTCATTTCATTATCCATTCACCTATTGAAGGACATCTTGGTTGCTTCCAATTTCTGGCAATTATAAATAAGGTTGCTATGAACATTTGTGTGCAGGTTTTTGTGTGAACGTAAGTTTTCAACTCACTGGGTAAATATTTAGGAGTGAGATTGTTGGGTCACATGGCAAGACTATGTTTAGCTTTCTAAGAAGACACTAACTGTCTTCCAAGTGGCTGTACCATTTTGCATTGCCACCAGCAATTAATGAGTCCTGTTGCTCCACCTGTTTGTATTTTAATTGGAATAGCATTAAATTTATAGATTAATTTAGGTGTGCTTGACCTTTTCATTATATTTAGTGATTATTCAAGAATAAAATAGATCTTTCAATTTGTAATCTTCATTTATATCCTCAAATAGCATTTTAAAGTTTTCTTTGCATATGTTGGGAGACACTTCTCAACGGGTTGCTCATGTTTCTCTATGAGTTGCGTTTCTCCCTTTGTTCCAAACTAACTTTTCAAGGATGTTTGTATAGCAAACAGCCTTAAAAGGTAGAGATTATGTCTTCCCCTTGAGCAAAGGGCAGCATGATTAATGTCTTATATAAAAGATTCAGGTCCCCCAGGTCCAGGATTCTTCTGGTAATATAACCCACTGAATATGCAGGTGTCACCTGGCCCTCTCTTGTGTTGCCCTGTTGGAACTAGAGCTCAGGGAATTGGCCCAAGAAAATGCTAACAATCTAACAATTACTACTGCTAACAATTACTACTGTAATTACTGTGAGTAATAAAATTCTTTTTCTCTGACCCAGGAGTCTCCCTTCTCCTGCTAGCATCCATGAAACTGTGGCAGACTAAATTGTTAGTTTGCCAGTAAGATAAAATGATTGTTATTTAACAGGGGAAAATACGTTGTTTTGTGTAAGAAAGCTATCATTACTAATAAAAGTCTATTTTTCAGACTTTTATTATCAAAAGTCTTATTTTTGTTGCATCGTCACCTTATTGAATTCTCTTATTGCTTGTAATAGTTTTATAGTTAATTGTCTGTGTATAATTATGCTACCTGCCAAAAATAATTTTGCTTCTTTCTTTCTAACATATATACAATATATATAATATGTATACCTGCATACATATAATAATAATAAATAGTAAACGAGTAATAATAATAAACGACCTTGTTTAGTTTCTGACTTTACAGAATTGCTTACATCATTTCTCTATTAAGCTTGACACTAACCTTAAAGTTTCTTGTCTTAAGAGTTCATATAGCTATATAAAGGTAGATATAGATACAGATAGGCATGGAAATATGCAATTGTATTAAGGAAGAATTATGTAAAAATCAAGAACAGACGTTAAATTTTATCAGATGATTTTATAGCATCTCTGGATAAACATTTCTTTTACTCTGATATAATAATAGGCTAAGTTAGTGAATTATGTAAATAGAATTCTTAATATTCACCCATTCTTTCCATGTTTAAACTCTATTTAGTCCTGGTATTTTAGTTTTTAACAAGTTGCTGAATGATATTTCTTCTACTTTTTATTTTATTTATTTATTTCTTTTTTTTTTAATTTTTATTTTTGGCTGCGCTGGGTCTTTGTGGCTGCGTGCGGGCTTTCTCTAGTTGCGGTGAGCGGGGGCTACTCTTCATTGTGCGTGGGCTTCTCATTGTGGTGGCTTCTCTTGTTGTGGAGCACGGGCTCTAGGCACACGGACTTCAGTAGTTGTGGCATGTGGGCTCAGTAGCTGTGGCTCGTGGGCTCTAGAGCACAGGCTCAGTAGTTGTGGTGCATGGGCTTAGTTGCTCCACAGCATGTGGGATCTTCCCAGACCAGGGCTCGAACCCGTGTCCCCTGCATTGGCAGGTAGATTCTTAACCACTGCACCACAAGGGAAGCCCCTATTTCTTGATTTATTTTTATTTTTATTTTTTTGCCACACACACTTGTGGGATCCTAGTTCCCCAATCCGGGGTCGAACCCGGGCCCTCAGTAGGGAGAGCATGGAGTCCTTACCACTGGACCGCCAGGGCATTCCCTCTTCTACTTTTTATTTAGGTCTTTTTGAATTCATATTCATAAGCTAGTCTTTAAGTTTTGATATTCTTGTGATTTATTAAAGGAGGCATCAGTATATGATTACGCCATCAAAAGAATTGGGAAATATTTTTAATTTTCTGGATTAGTTTGAGGAATATAAAATTTCTTAAATCTTTGTAGAATTAAGTTGTTTGGATCTGGTGCCTTTTGTTTTTTTTGTTTTTTAAATTTTTGGCCACACTGCATGGCATGTGGGATCTTAGTTTCCTGACCAGGGATCAAACCCACACCCCCTGCATTGGACACACAGAGTCTTAACCACTGGACCACCAGGGAAGTTCCAGTTCTAGTCCTTTTTAAATGGGAAGCTCTTTGATAAAATTTTCGATTTTTTGTATTATCTTTTAAGGCACTTATACCCTGTGCCGTTTTCATTGGTGCTTGGTTATATTATCCTGTACTAGTCTAAATGTTTTATACATGGCACTCTAGTTCTCTAGTTAGACTATAATGACCCCACTGCCTCCCGGTATTGGACACATTCTACTTTGCTTAGTACTGTCTTATAAGTTGATTGAACTCGCTCCTTGAATATACCTAACAAACCAGTACTTTCAATATATCAACGTGATGAGCCTGAGATCCATAAAGTTTAATGGGTGTTTTGTGAGGACTGGGTTTGATGATCAACTATATTTTATAAACTAGGGCTTAAACAAGGGACCAGGTTTCTTCACTGCAGGATATCTGAGAAGCTAGGCCACACAGAGAGTCTCTGAGACAAGGATGCCCTCTGCACACAGTGTTTTTCACATTTATTTGGCCATGCAATTTCCCCCTGGTTTCTGCCAAGAGTGACTCAGATGTTCTGTAGCAGTAATACTCAGAGCGTACTTTGTAAGTTTTTTTAGAAATTTCATTTTTCCAGTAATTCACCTTTATTGTACGTTACAAAACCATCGGTATATCTAAGTTGGAGATTGAAAAGAAATTGTCATTTACCAGTGTTTGAGGAACACTGCTCTATAGCACACTTCCTGATATGCTACTCGTGTACAGCACACATCTTTGGCATCTTTTCTGAGTCCTTTACTGCAACCTCAATTCCTTTATTGCAACTTAAAATTGTGGGAGAGTTAACTCTACATGGAGTGAACTTGCAACCAATGGGAAACCAGAGGTTGGCAGGAGAGGGTCAGGTTGTCTCCCCCTCCCCCATCTTCTCTACATAGCCTTTCCGGAGACATCCCACATGCCAAATGGACACATCTGCAAAGATCTGCTATGTCTCTTCGTAGCTTGTCATGAACGGTAGCCAGAATGCTAACATTGCCTTGAATCTCTCCTTGTCTCAGTTTTTCTGCCCTAGATTTATATCTCACAAAGTATCAAGATTTGTTTTCTACATAACTCTAACTAAACACTGCTAAAGTGATAATACAGTGTCTAAACAGATTTTTAAAAATTAATTAATTTATTTTTTGGCTTTGTTGGGTCTTTGTTGCTGCACGTGGCTTTCTCTAGTTGCGGTGAGCGGGGGCTACTCTTCGTTGTGGTGCGCAGGCTTCTCATTGCAGTGGCTTCTCTTGTTGTGGAGCACGGGCTCTAGGCGCGTGGGCTTCAGTAGTTGTGGTGCACGGGCTCAGTAGTTGTGGCACACGGGCTTAGTTGCTCTGTGGCGCATGGGATCTTCCCGGACCAGGGATTGAACCTGTGTCCCCTGCATTGGCAGGTGAAATCTTAACCACTGTACCACAGGGAAGTCCCTCTAAGCAGCTTTCACACACTGATTTTTCCATATGTAAGGATAACCATACAGATATAAGAATATATATCTATATCTATTTATATCTATCATCTACTTATCTATTATCTATCTATCTATCTTTAGAATATATAAATCTAAATTCCAGGCACCATAGCAGAATTTTTGAAGACCCTTGGCCCTCATTCATTCACTGACCATGTTTTGAGGGCCTACAATATGCTGGGTTTTTTTTTTTTTTTTCAAGTTTGACATGTCATTTATTAACCAACGTAATGAGTCTTTTTTTTTGGAGTATAATTGCTTTACAATGGTGTGTTGATTTCTGCTTTATAACAAAGTGAATCAGTTATACATATACATATGTTCCCATATCTCTTCCCTCTTGCGTCTCCCTCCCTCCCACCCTCCCTATCCCACCCCTTCAGGCGGTCACAAAGCACCGAGCTGATCTCCTCGTGCTATGCGGCTGCTTCCCACTAGCTATCTACCTTACGTTTGGTAGTGTATATATGTCCATGCCACTCTCTCCCTTTGTCACAATTATGCTGGGTTTGATAGGAGCTGGGAGATGATGAGCAAAATCTGATGCATGAGCCCGAGGAGACCACCGTGGAGAGGAGGACACAGGCAGGCACAAGGCAGAAAGACTGCAGTGAAGCGAGGGGGCAGAAGTGCACACAGATATGATGGGCCACCTGAGGCTGGCGCCAGACCCACAGGATGGGACAGTGATCAGAGGAGGCCTCTGCAGAGCTGCGTCATGAATGATTTCAAGTAGCTGCATGGGGTTAGGGCTGCAATGGGGGATGGGAGCATGTCAGGCAGAAGGGGCACCCAGAAAACAGGAAAGTGGGCCAGGTCCTGACACATTCACTCAGGGACCCCAGAGTTGTTTGGTGTGACTGGAGCTTAGGTATGAGGAGGTAAGGAGAAGGTGCATGAATTGGTGAGGCTGAAAGCCAGACAGCCTGACAGCGCCCAGATCAGGAAGGGCCCCAGGAGCCTGCTAAGGGGGCTGACATTTCATCCTGAAGGCAATGGGGGACAAAGGATGGATGTTAAGAGGAGGGATGGTGTCATAATCTTAAAATATGTCTGCAAAGTCTGTGGCGCTGTTGTGACTTCAGAAAATTAACACTTTGTTCAGTAGAGCCCTGGGATGTCGGTCAGTGAGCTGAGGTTCCAGAAAAGACCACAAAGGAAACGAAGCAGAGAAGCTTATTGCTCCCAGGTCCTGGAGCCCTCTTGGAGGGGCTACGCAGGGAGGTCAAAGCGGGGTGCAGGCAGAGAGAGCGGCAGGGCCTCGGGTGTGCAGAGGGAGGGCTTTGGGGTTCCTGAGCTAAGGCTGGATTGGACAAGTCACACCAAAACGTGTGAGATTTTGGCAAGCTCCAGGGGGCACACGAGGGGCAGGCCCTGGGAGGTGGAGGAGACTGTGGCTCACAAGGCCTGCTTGGGAAGTCATATTAGGAACTTACTTTGCATATAACCCTGTGGGCTGTTTTCTAGGGCAGTTCTCTAGGGCATGAGCTTGCACGAGGGGCTAATGTCCGTTGAATGTCCCACAGGACGCCTGGCCAAATAAAACAGATGCCGAGGCAGCAATGGCAGAGAACAGTTCTCTAAACTCTAGACAGATGCTCTTCCTTTCCAAAGAGAAAGTCTAATTCAACTCCTCCTGTAAGTGAGTCAGACTTAGTGACTCACATCTATTGAATAAGAAGTGGTGGAAATGACACTGAATGATTTCCAAGGCCATAAAGCTTCCAACTGGCTCTCCCTCAGGACTCTTTTTTCTCCCCACTCAGTGCTCTTGACCTCGGAGCACTGGGCCACCACGTAAGAAGTATGGCTACCTTGCAGCTGCCACACTGGAGGGACCACAAGTAGAGACCATATAAAAATAGAGAGGGCTGCTCAGGGAGTCCCCAGCCTTTTGAGTCCTCCCAGGCCAGGTTCCGGTCATGGGAGTGTGCAAGCCTTCAGGTTACCCCAGTCCCAGCTACTGTCTGACAGCCACCATGGAGAAGTTCTGAGTGAGAGCTATTGCAGCTGAGCCCAGTCAGACTCCAGGACCAGAGAAATAATAATCATAGATCATTGCTATTGTTTTCAGCCACTCTTTTAGGTTGTTTATACCATGGGAATACATAACTAATGCAGTTGGCGTGCTGGGACTTGCAGTTTAGAAATGCACTCTGGTTGCAGGGTGAGGATTGCAGACAGAGAGAAAAGAGCCATGTGGGGAAGAAATACTGAGCTCTGAAGCCAAAAGACTCCAGAAACTACCTGGACAACCTGTCGGCCCTTCCTGATTTGGGAGTTCCCCAGGTATTGCAGGAGCTGTCTGATCAGCACTCTATCTATGGGGTTACTGAAAACCTATTTTAACCCAAGAGAAACCAACCAGTGGAGGCCTCTGGGGCCAAATCAGCTTGGCAAGTTGGGAGGCTTGGTCCATATTGGGGTCTGTTTGGCTCAGGCTGGTCACTTGCTGGAACAATGTAGCCTGTAGCTGAGGATGGAGGCTCTCACACACAGTCACACAGGGAGAACAGGGGACCCAGAGTATGGCCAGACCACAACAATCCGTTGTGTAGCATTGGCTTTGTACCAGGCATGGTTCTGAATGCTGTACATACACGGAGATGACCAGTAGAGGTCAGTAGAGTCGGTCAGCATCTTAGTCTTTCTGAGCTGCTGTAACAAAAATACTACAGACTGGGTGGCTTCAACAAAAAGCACTCATTTCTCACAGTTCTGGAGGCTAGGAAATCCAAGATCAAGGCACCAGCAGATTAGGTGTCTTGTGAGGGCCTGCTTCCTGGTTCATAGCCAGGCTGTCTTCTTACTGTGTCCTCACATGGCAGAAGGGGCAAGAGAAATCTCTGGGGTCTCCTATATAAGGGCACTAATCTCATTCATGAGGGCTCCACCCTCATGACCTAATCACCTCCCAAAAGCCTTACCTCCTAACACCATCACACTAAGGATTAGGTTTCAACACAGGAATATTGGAGGGAACACAAGCATTCAGAGAAGTCAGGATGGAGTGAGAGAAACTCCCTTCCAGGCAGTGAGGGGCCTGGAATTAATGCAACAAGGTCCAACATGGGTGAGCAGGCCTGAGTCAGTCTTTGCCAAGATCTTGGCTTCACATCCTGTACCAGCTTATCCCTTCATATTAAGGCAGATGATTCTTTCAAGAGCTTTCATCTAACAGAAGAGACTGAGGGAAATTTTCAGCATTTTCTCTTGTAAGGGCTCCTGAAATGGGCTCTTCATGGGTCTGCACTCTAGCCCCTCCTCCATATATGGTCCACATAGGGGGACTATCAAAACAGATGGCATATCTCCCCTCCATTAAGATCTGCCAAAGCATTCCATGTCTGGAGAATAACTTTAAACTTTTTAAGACCAAATTCAGGATCTCCTGTGAGTTTCTCATTCTCCACTTTCTTTAGCCCCCTCTGCCTCTACCTCCTTCCATTCATCCGATGTTGCAGCCTCATAGGATTAGTATTGTGGACACATCCTAGGGTCCCATTCATGCTTATTCCACCATGCCTTGTCCCTCCATTTGCTGTAAATCAAAATCTTTCTCATCCTTCAGGATCAAGCTTCATTGCTACCTCCTCTGTGAGACTTTTCTGATCCCTTATTAAAAATTAAATGTTCCTCAATCGTACTTCTGGGCATATATCCAAAAGAAATCAGGATTTTGAAGTGATATCTGCACTCCCACATTTATTGCAGCATCATTAATTTTTGTTTTTGCCTGTGCCACGCAGCTTGTGGGATCTTAGTTCCCTGACCAGGGACTGAACCCGGGCCCTCGGCAGTGAAAGCATGGAGTCCTAACCACTGGACAGCCAGGGAATTCCCAATTGGAGCATTATTCAAATAGCCAAAATGTGGAAACAACAAAAGTGACAAAAGATAAACAGATAAAGAAAATGCGGTATATTTACAAAATGGAATATTATACAGCCTTAAAAATATAAATCCTGCCATTTCTGACAACGTGGATGAACCTGAAGGACATTATCGCTAAATGAAATAAGCCAGACAAAGAAGGACAAACACTGCATGATTCCACTTATATGAGGTATAAGACATAGCCAAACTCATGGAAGCAGAGAATACAACAGTGGTTGCCAGGGACTGGGTGGTGGTCGTGGTGGGGGAATGGGGAGTCATTGTTTAATGGGTATAAAGCTTTAGTTATGTTAGATGAGTGAGTTCTAGAGATCTGCTGTACAGTATAGTGTCTGTAGTGAACAAATATGGTGTTGTGACTTCAAAATTTATTGGGAAGGTAGATTGCATGTTAAGTGTTCCTACCACAGAAAACAAAGGGACACAAGGAAACTCTGGGACGTGTTGGGTATGTCTATTACCTTGATGGTGGTGACGGTATCACGAGTGTTTGCATATGTCCAAACTCATCAAATGGCACACATTAAAGACATGCTGTTCTTTATCAATTACATCTCAGTAAAGCTGTTAAAAAATTAGTTGTTCCCTTTGTGCTTCCAAAGCAGGTTGCTTCATCTCTCTCACTGCTCTTACTCTGCCTCGTTCTGTAGTTATCTGTTTACTTCTCTGTATTCCCTTACTCAGCTGGGAGCTCCTTGAAAGAAGGGTTTTTTCCCCCTTATTCATCATTGTATTCCTCCAGCGCCTAGTAAAGTTACTGGCACAAAGTAAGTTGTCAGTAAATTGAATTTGCAGGAGGAAGGACCAGACATGAGAGAAGGGGGGATGGGGTGGGTTTAAGTTTTCAGTTCTCCTTGACTCCATGGATGGATGAAACGACTCTGCCTGGCTACTTAGCACCTGCTTGGTACCACCTGTATACACCTAGGGATCCTCTGGGGTCAGCATAATGGCCCCTACCTCTCTTCTAGATACCAATCCGCCTACCTGTGCTGGGTAGTCCACAGTGGAGCTTTGGCTGTGATCTGAAGTGGATTTGAGGGAGTTTGTTCAAGAGATCATCTTCTACAGCGTTGACTGTATCTCCTTTGCCAACCCTAGGAGAGGATGAAGCATTTTCACACCAGAGATTCACACTTAGATACTCACATTGCACTAATATTTCACTCATCCAGTTTTGACTTCTAGAGTTCTCGAGTGTTCGTAGGGTAGCTGTGAACCTAGAAGGAAGCAATGTAAAATGGCTAGAAAATAGATTTCACACAGCTTGTATCCTTCACTTTCTGTTTCAGCATTGAATGGAACCACCTTCAGGTCTGTTTCCAACATTTTTTTGTAGCCTAAGGGAGTTGATTTGATTCTCTGATGTCTTGTGATGGAGTACCGACAGCAGAGATGGAAGTGAGGAATTGCCTACGGTGACATCCTCAGAAATGGCCAGAGGGAATTCCCTAGAGGTCCAGTGGTTAAGACTCAGCGCTTCCATTGCAGGGGTTTGGGGTTCGATCCCTGGTTGGGGAACTAAGATCCCACACAAGCCTTGTGGCTTGGCCAGAAAAAAAAAAAAAAAAAAAAAAAGCCAGAGACAGAAAGAACAGGGTGACATCCCCAAGAGCAAGAGGCGTTGTCTTGTTTAGGGGGAAACCCATCTAATTTAACCCCAAGTCATGAAGAGAAGTTAAATTATTGCTTGTTCTGCTCAAGAAAGTAGGAACATATGTGATATATTTTAGAAATATTTCCAAATTAATGTAAAAATAAATAAATTAAGGTTATATGCATATAATGTCATAACTGTTGTTGTCCAAACTCAGGAAAGCTCTGTGATTAAAAAGATACACCACAGCAACTAAAATAGTTCTAAAATCATAGCATTTCACTCGCATGTCTCATGTACAAGAGGGTGAATGTGTAGATTGCAGCAAAACTTCTAACCCCTTATAACTTGCCTCAAAATAAGGGTTTTCACCCTTTTCTTACTCTACCCCTCCCCTCCTCCTCTGCCCCCCAGCTCTGGCTCCTACTGGATTCTCATTCTTTTCTTCTTGGCTACTGTATTTTTCCATAAGATGTTACGGAAAAACCCAAACGATCGTTTTTGGCCAACCTAATACTTCATCCTGATTTGGCATCACAATGTCCCAGGTGTAATTCTCCAAGAAAGATGGGACTACAGCTGAGCTGAGCCCAAATCCTTAGCAAGTAAGGAGGGGCAAGTCCCAGGAAACACAGGAGTCCATCTTTTTTCCTCTACCACAAAGGGATGGGCATCATGTATGTTTTTGTTTCGTAATTTCTTTTTATTGTAAAGAAATGTTATTCTATTATCTTTCTGAGGCTTTATGTGCACTTATTTAAAAATCATGTTGAGATTGTCCTAGTATTTACATTTTATTAGGAATGATTTTCTTGGTTCCTTTTCCTCATGTGCTTTGAAAAACAGCCAACAAAATCCACATTTGGAAGCTGAATTCATTTTCAGTAAAGTGTAAATAATGGAACAATCTTGGAATGACTTGAAGAGGCAGGTTTCTAAAGGAGAGCTTCCCCTCCTTTCTGCAGCCAGTCTTTCCTCAACTGTAGTTTTGTGATTGGCTGCACTTGTTTTCCTGGAACCTCCAGTTTAGATATTAGGTCTTATCCTGATAGCTCGGGGCTCCTCCCCATTGGTGATAATGGAGAATTATCCCAGATCCAGCAGATGCTTTGGCCCGGGTTCTGTGTGTGCGTCTCTCCCAGCCTGTCTCTTTTTCCGCTGACCACAGGTACTTTTCTACAAGCCATTGCCCCAGGTAGTGGTCACAGCCTTCCCAGCACCTATTTCCTGACAGTAAGCCTGGCTCTGGCCCCTCCCCTCCTTGTTACCCTGCAGGGCCTGGATTTCTTCTGCCTGTTTCCAGATCAGGGGTCAGATGCCCATTGCTTCAGCCTACTTACCGTCCTACTTCTGTATGTGTACATAGTAGCTCTCAACAAGTATTTATTAAATGAATGAATGAATGAATCTTGTTTTTGATAGCAGCTATGTCCTTTTTGGCTTTAATAATTATGTTTCATTGTTTATTTAAAAAAACAAAAGGACAGGGACTTCCCTGGTGGCGCAGTGGTTAAGAATCCGCCTGTCAATGCAGGGGACATGGGTTCGAGCCCTGGTTCGGGAAGATCCCACACGCTGCGGAGCAACTAAGCCCGTGCGCCACAACTACTGAAGCCAGCGCGCCTAGAGCCTGTGCTCTGCAACAAGAGAAGCCACTGCAATGAGAAGCCCGCGCACCGCAAAGAAGAGTAGCCCCTGCTCACCACAACTAGAGAAAGCCCGCACGCAGCAATGAAGACCCAACGCAGCCAAAAATAAATAAATAAAAAACCAAAAGGACAAAAAAACACCCCCCAAAAGATGGAAGTTACTTTTAAAGTGTTAGTAAGTGTGAAAACAAAGCAAAACAAAACAAAAAGATGGAAGTTACTCTAAAAGAGTGTTGTTAATAAATGTGAGAAAAGTGAAAAAAAAACCCCAAACGAAAAAAACAAAAGGACGTTTAAAGGTGAGTGCACCGTGACCACACGTTGTATTCCAGTTATCTGAAACGCCACTTAAGTACAATAGCTTATTCTTTGCTGACACTTGATAAGTTAACTGTTACTATATTCGTGGGTAGTGGGAGGGGATGATGAGTTTAACATAGTAGACGAGGGCACAGCGACTCAGGAAAGGAAAAGTCCCCTTGACTCACTGGTCATACTGAAATTCACAAAGTCCTATGATCATGGGGGCTGTAAAGGAACACAGAGCTCATCTGGGACAAAGTCCGTGACATTTCTGATGGATGTTCATTTGACTATTTGAATACTAATAGTGATGGAGACCTTATTACCCTACAAGTTAACTCAGACATTAGGAACAGAACATTCTTTAGGTTGGGCCAAAAAAACATGTCCTGGAAATTTCTGCCCCTTGGCTTGCAAGGAAATCCATTTCTACATGATGTCAGGTATGTGCCCTTGAGTTTTCTCTGTTTTGGATAAAGTATTCACAGTGTCTTTGATAGCACTGAGTAGTGATTCAAAGCAGGGTCTCTGCGATTAGGCTTATGGGCAATAATTTATTTAGCCCAGGGGTTGGCAATCTTTTCCTGTAAAGGGCCAGACCGTAGATCTTTAGACTTTGTGGGCCATACAATCTCTGTCTCAATGACTCAGGCCTGCAATTGTAGCATGAAAGGAGCCACAGAAAACATGGCTGTGTTCCAATAAAACATTATTTACAAAAACAAGGACAGGTTGGGATTTGGGTGGTAATTTGCTGAGCCCTGATTTAGCTCATTCTCCAGGGGTTTCTCAACCTTCATCTGTTTAGTTGACTCCTTGTCCCTCCATCCGTGTTAAAATGTGGCCTCCAGATTTAAGGACAGCCTCCACATGAGGGTGACCAACACACAGTCTAACAGGCTTCTTGCCTCTCCTAAAAACACTGATACGGGAAGACAGTACCATGCAGTGGGTTCATGCAGAGAATACTAGCTCTGCCACCATACTAGTACGAGCTGTGTGCCCTTGAGCAATTATTCATCTTGTTCTGAGCCTTGGCTTCTGCATTCTCGAAATAAGCTCTTCGTACCTGTCCTGAAGAACTGCTTTGATGATCCGGGATAAAGCGTGTAATGTACACAGCGTGCAGTGCTGGCACTTAGAAAGCAGCTCTAAATATTAGTCGTTATAAATGATGTTGTGCTGTAACGTTCCATTGTGACTGAGCTTTCTGAGCCCAAACTGAAGTAAAAGGAAGGAAAATTCCACTGCAGTTAAAATTAGGTTACGCAGTCAGCTTCTGCCCTATTCACTTCACCGCTCATCCACCCTCTGTGCCTCCACCTGTTACCCAATTAACGCCCTATTATGCCGAACACCTGCACGGAAGCCATTTGAGGGCTCCTTTCCAGCACTCGGGCTCCTTTCCAGTGCTCTCGTTAGCACCTCACTCACCCAGAGCCCCCAGAATCCACTGCCAGGTCTTGCAGGTGTTTGCCTGCAGGAAGGCTTTAGGGTTTGCTGAGCTTTCCGAGGGACAAGAAATTAATGTGGTAATTAATGCAAATGGCTCTGCAGAAGCTCCTCTCCTGGGTCCTAATCAGAAGAGATGATCTTCACTTCTCTTTAACTTTGAAAATCTGTGTGTGTGTGTGTGTGTGTTGGGGGTGGATGGGACGGGAAAGAGACAGGAAGAAGGGACAATGAGAAACAGAGCAATGACAGTGGGAGGACAGAGGGAGAAAAACCAGCTTCCTCATCTGTGCCAGGCAGTGAGAGGGAAGCTCAATGATATTGGCTTTTGAAATCTCACCTCTCACTGTCTCAAGTGTAAGTTAAGGACAGTGAAAAGGTCTGGTAATCTCATTCCTCTCACAGGACAGACTAACAGGCTGCTGCTTAAGGGCTCCCATGTAGATGCTCTACAGTTGTTATCACTGTTTTGCTGAGCCCCATGTGTGTCATCTCGGTGTCCAAGATGCCGGCAGTGGACTTGCCCTCACTCCCCCACTTGCTAGCGTGCTGAACAGAGGGTGCTGGACAACAAGTTTCATTTGTAAAGTCATTGCCGGTAGAACCTTGATGGAGGGGAGCCCAGAGCAGTGCTCCTCAAGTAGGGTGGGCATATGATCCACGTGGGTCCTTGTTAAAATATCGATTCCGATTCAGCATCTGGGGTACAGGGCCGATTCTGCATTTTAACAAGCCCCAGGTGATGCCCCAGTCTACTTGAGTAGCAAGACTATAGACCAATTCCATTCTGAGTCAGTCTGAAGGACCACTGCTTCCAGCACCCAGCCTGGCTTCTATTACAAATAGCCATGCTTAGTTGTACAACACAGCTTCAGGTGATCATAAAGATCAGTATCGTGGGCCCAGGGCATACGAGTGCCTCGAGCCTGCTCACTGAGTCCTGAGTCTGACTCTGAACCTTCAGATTAGTTTATAGTCATTGACTCTGACCCTGAACCAGTATTTGATCCCTGTCTCATCCTAGTAAACCTGTTTTATAGCTGCCAAATTCAAGACACCAAATCAAGTGGTAGCTAAGTTTTCTAAGGCTAGAAATTGCTATTGTTCTGAATTAAAAATGAACAGGAGGGCTTCCCTGGTGGTGCAGTGGTTGAGAGTCCGCCTGCCGATGCAGGGGACGCGGGTTCGTGCCCCGGTCCGGGAAGATCCCACATGCCGCGGAGCGGCTGGGCCCATGAGCCACGGCTGCTGAGCCTGCGCGTCCGGAGCCTGTGCTCCGCAACGGGAGAGGCCACAACAGTGAGAGGCCCGTGTACCGCAAAAAAAAAAAAAAAAAAAAAATGAACAGGAAATAAAGTTGGAAGACCAGAGTTGAGTCAGCAGAGACTCTGATATTTATTAACAAAATATTTAACCTTCCTGGGCCTCAATTTTGTCATCTGTAAAGTAAGATAACATACTGTAGTACCACCTATCTTGAAAGGCTGATAGACAAAGAAAACGATTCCTAAAACTTTAAATGGAGGTAATATATGTGAGGGTGCTCTACTAAGTAGCATTATTTTGAGACAAAATACATAAATGTGTCTTTTCTGTGGAATAAATCCAAAGAACAAGGCTGTGCAACTGTACGCACTTGCTCTGTGTAAGTCAAGGATGTGTAGCAGGTCTGAAAGGTTTATGCCCATAGAAACTGTGCTTTCTGTTTTTTTTTTTTTTTTTTGGCTGCGCCCTTGGCAGTGAAAGTGTGGAGTCCTAACCATTGGACTGCCAGGGAATTCCCGAAAACTGTGCCTTTCTTATCCAACTATCTGCACTATAGTCTGACAAGACTATATTTATGGGGCAGAACAATTATAATATGAAATATCTTGGAAAATCTGTTCACACATAGGTTTCCTGTCATCAAATGAGGCGTTCAGTTCCCCCAACTTCCAAGTCTACTCCAAGAAGCTTATTCAGTTATGGTTATAGAACTCCAG
Organism: Orcinus orca; assembly: GCF_937001465.1. Taxonomy (NCBI): domain Eukaryota; kingdom Metazoa; phylum Chordata; class Mammalia; order Artiodactyla; family Delphinidae; genus Orcinus; species Orcinus orca. The sequence goes on along the minus strand of NC_064566.1, from coordinate 98,845,675 downwards.
GGAGCTGCAAATTTCTCAGTCTGCCTGGCTCTGCACGGTTTTCTGTGTGTCAGATCATGGAATCCGTGAATCTGAGAGCTGGAGGTCCCCTTCAAGATGGTCCTGCGCAAGCCCCTCATTTTCCAGATGTGGAGCTGGCACAGCCGGCCAAGACCACACTGCTCGTTAGTGGAGAGCCGGGGCTGGGATGCGGGGCTCGGGTCCCCACCAGGGCGCCTCCCTCTACAGCAGGTTGTCAGTCACCTTCTGGGGACTTAGGTAAACTCAGCAGAAGGCTTCTTCCTTCTGGGGAGCAGACTGCACTTACAAACCAAGGCGCTCGGCTACCTGTTGTCAGGACCACCCAGTCACTCAGGCTAACGTGTCACTTTCCAGTGAAAACCTTGTGATCTCATCACCAGGAAATTCAATCAGAGGCTCTGGGGAGTGAGGTAGAGATGGAGAGGACTAATACAAGGATTCCTCTGTGGGGAGGGGTCATCCCGAAGTCATCATCCTGTTCTTGTCTATGGCAGAGGTGCAGACAAATGTACTTACTGTAAATCTTAGCAGTAGTAATGAGTTATTAACAAGACAATAATAACAGCGTTAGCAGAATTTTGATGGCAGCCTTAACTTGCCTGAGCATTCTCAAAAGACACCTGGAGTTTGGGACTTCCCTGGTGGTCCAGTGGTTAAGACTCCACGCTCCCAATGCAGGGGGGCTGGGTTCGATCCCTGGTCAGGGAACTAGATCCCTCATGCATGCCGCAATTAAGATCCCACGTGCCGCAACTAAAGATCCCACATGCCACAACTAAAGATCCCGCATGCCGCAACTAAGAGCTGGTGCAGCCAAATAAATAAATCAATATTAAAAGAAGAAAGCCACCTGCGTTTTTCCAGCTCTGGGTCTACCATAAACGGACTGTCTGACACTAGGACCATGATTTCATTTTCCTGAGCTCCAGGCTTATCCTGTTTAAAGTGTAGATTCTGCCGCGGCCTTCCAGAAGAGGAGCTGTTAGTGGAGCTGATAGCATTTTGACCAGAGTCGACATTTCCTGTACGGAAAATAAATTGGCTTCCACCTCGTACTTGACAGACTAATATAATTATGCGCTCTCTCCCTGTCCCCTTGTTTTTCTTTTGCAGAGCAGCTCATGGTACTTTTTAGCTTTGACTCAATGCTGTCTTATAATCCTGTTTTTATATTCACTCCAGAACGAGGGTCTGAATTTGAGACTGGCAAAAGGGGCCAGTTCTGAAGGGGTTAGGCTGGCTGTGAATCTTCAAAATGGGCCCCCATTGACTCCAAATCCCTCAGGTTCTGCCCTTTGGACAGAAGGCCATGTTTCGTGTGGATACCCATGTCTCATGCCTGAGAAGAACAGCTACACAGGTCAGTAACCCCTAAAGTCTGCTGCCCATTAGACTCAGCCTGGGAGTTTTTTAGAAATCCTGGTGCCTGGGCCGCGCTCCATCCCAATTAGATCACGATGTTTGGGTGGTAACCAGGCATCAGTTCTTCCTAGAAAAGAACCCGTGTGATTTCAAATTGGTGGAGCAAGTTTATGACTCACTGAGATGGGAGACATGTCCCGCGTCCACGAAGCAAAGCCGAACGTCTCTTCCGACTTCCTTCTTGCTTCCCTTTACGTTGAATTTTACAGAGGATGGTGAAGAGAAAGAAGCTGCAAAAGGTACAAGTTGGAGAAATCAGAGTGAGGAAGATGCCAGGGTTAGAGTAGGTATAAAGGAGGACGGAGGCTGGGGAGGAAACAGAGGGAGGGCAAAAGACTAGAAGAAACCCTGCAGCTGCTGTTGCAAGAAGGTGCTTTTCTTCAATACCTTCAGAGCTAAAGGACTTGGGATGCCACAGAAGGTGGTGGGAGAGCTTGGAAAGAGAAGAGCGTCACTGAGAAATATGGTGGGACGTGGGTGTGTAGAGGTAAATACATCAGCTGCTGCCCTGTAGGGAACTCCTGGGGATATGTCTGTGTTGGGGTCTCATTCTTCATAACTAATTAAGACAAGGGAATCCTCTCTGAAACGTCACTCAGGTTCCACAGGTGGAATTTACACACGAGGTGCAATTTATCCATTTATTACTAGACAAGGAAAATTTTAAGCTTTCAGTCTGCCGGACGATGCCCTCCCCTAGGTACTCGTGTTGTCCAAGCCTAGAGAGAAAATGACTCCTTTCTACTTGGAGGCTCGGACAACAGAAGCCCTTCTGCTGGGAAGCTTAGCGAGAAGGTTGCTAAGTGCTCTGGGGAGAGTCTCTGAGGTTGCACAGGCTTTTTTAACGAATGGTTCCCCATCACTGAGAATGGGAGGCTCTGAAGCCGGGCAGACACCCCGTGTCTTTTAGCTGGTTACCCGATGGCCCCCAGGGCTCCATGGTAACTGTTCACTCACCTGTACCTTCCATGGACCACATGCTCCTGGAGGTGGAGATTGTTTCTCTTGTTGGCCACGGACTCTTCAGCACCTACACGTGCCTGACATGCCGTGGATCTGTTGAATGAATGAATAATGCTTTTCTAGATTACAGCTGTGTAAACTTGGCTGGCTACTCACCTTCTCTGAGATCCAGTTCTCTTTCTCTGAAAAATGAGGACAATGGGAGTGTAGGGACAATTAGGAACACTCATGTAAAGTGCCTCTCAAGGGTCTGTCCCACAGCAATGCTCTGTGTGATCACTGTAGCAGTTCTTGCCCCACAGGCAGGTGTGGAATTCACCTCCATCCCCATTCCCTGCAAAACTGCGGTGGTTCCCCTCCACAAGTTTCCATGAGCCCTACTTCAGCTGGGCTTCCACACATTTTTTTTTTTTAACATCTTTATTGGGGTATAATTGCTTTACAGTGGTGTGTTAGTCTCTGCTTCATAACAAAGCAAATCAGTTATACATATACATATGTTCCCGTATCTCTTCCCTCTTGCGTCTCCCTCCCTCCCACCCTCCCTATCCCACCCCTCCAGGCGGTCACAAAGCACCAAGCCGATATCCCTGTGCTATGCGGCTGCTTCCCACTAGCTATCTATTTTACATTTGGTAGTGTATATATGTCCATGCCTCTCTCTCGCTTTGTCACAGCTCACCCTTCCCCCTCCCCATATCCTCAAGTCCGTTCTCCAGTAGGTCTGTGTCTTTATTCCTGTCTTACCCCTAGGTTCTTCATGTCATTTTTTTCCCTTAAATTCCATATATATGTGTTAGCATACGGTATTTGTCTTTCTCTTTCTGACTTACTTCACTCTGTATGACAGACAGACTCTAGGTCTATCCACCTCATTACAAATAGCTCAATTTCCTTTCATTTTATGGCTGAGTAATATTCCATTGTATATATGTGCCACGTCTTCTTTATCCATTCAGTTGTTGATGGACACTTAGGTTGTTTCCATCTCTGGGCTATTGTAAATAGAGCTGCAATGAACATTTTGGTACATGACTCTGTTTGAATTTTGGTTTTCTCAGGGTATATGCCCAGTAGTGGGATTGCTGGGTCATATGGTAGTTCTATTTGTAGCTTTTTAAGGAACCTCCATACTGTTCTCCATAGTGGCTGAACCAATTCACATTCCCACCAGAAGTGCAAGAGTGTTCCCTTTTCTCCACACCCTCTCCAGCATTTATTGTTTCTAGATTTTTTGATGATAGCCATTCTGACTGGCGTGAGATGATATCTCATTGTAGTTTTGATTTGCATTTCTCTAATGATTAATGATGTTGAGCATTCTTTCATGTGTTTGTTGGCAGTCTGTATATCTTCTTTGGAGAAATGTCTATTTAGGTCTTCTGCCCATTTTTGGATTGGGTTGTTTGTTTTTTTGTTATTGAGCTGCATGAGCTGCTTGTAAATTTTGGAAATTAATCCTTTGTTGGTTGCTTCATTTGCAAATATTTTCTCCCATTCTGAGGGTTGTCTTTTGGTCTTGTTTATGGTTCCCTTTGCTGTGCAAAAGCTTTGAAGTTTCATTAGGTCCCATTTGTTTATTTTTGTTTTTATTTCCATTTCTCTAGAAGGTGGGTCAAAAAGGATCTTGCTGTGATTTATATCATAGAGTGTTCTACCTATGTTTTCCTCTAAGAGTTTGATAGTTTCTGGACTTACATTTAGGCCTTTAATCCATTTTGAGCTTATTTTTGTGTATGGTGTTAGGGAGTGATCTAATCTCATACTTTTACATGTACCTGTCCAGTTTTCCCAGCACCACTTATTGAAGAGGCTGTCCTTTCTCCACTGAACATTCCTGCCTCCTTTATCAAAGATAAGGTGACCATAGGTGCGTGGGTTTATCTCTGGGATTTCTATCCTGTTCCATTGATCTATCTTTCTGTTTTTGTGCCAGTACCATACTGTCTTGATTACTGTAGCTTTGTAGTATAGTCTGAAGTCAGGGAGCCTGATTCCTCCAGCTCCATTTTTCATTCTCAAGATTGCTTTCGCTATTCAGGGTCTTTTGTGTTTCCATACAAATTGTGAAATTTTTTGTTCTAGTTCTGTGAAAAATGCCATTGGTAGTTTGATAGGGATTGCATTGAATCTGTAGATTGCTTTGGGTAGTAGAGTCATTTTCACAGTGTTGATTCTTCCAATCCAAGAACATGGTATATCTCTCCATCTATTTGTATCATCTTTAATTTCTTTCATCAGTGTCTTATAATTTTCTGCATACAGGCCTTTTGTCTACTTAGGTAGGTTTATTCCTAGATATTTTATTCTTTTTGTTGCAGTGGTAAATGGGAGTGTTTTCTTGATTTCACTTTCAGATTTTTCATCATTAGTGTATAGGAATGCCAGAGATTTCTGTGCATTAATTTTGAATCCTGCTACTTTATCAGATTCATTGATTAGCTCTTGTAGTTTTCTGGTAGCATCTTTAGGATTCTCTATGTACAGTATCATGTCATCTGCAAACAGTGACAGCTTTACTTCTTCTTTTCCGATTTGGATTCCTTTTATTTCCTTTTCTTCTCTGATTGCTATGGCTAAAACTTCCAAAGCTATGTTGAATAAGAGTGGTGAGAGTGGGCAACCTTGTCTTCTTCCTGATCTTAGTGGAAATGCTTTCAGTTTTTCACCATTGAGAACGATGTTGGCTGTGGGTTTGTCATATATGGCCTTTATTATGTTGAGGAAAGTTCCCTCTATGCCTACTTTCTGCAGGGTTTTTATCATAAATGTGTGTTGAATTTTGTCAAAAGCTTTCTCTGCATCTATTGAGATGATCATATGGTTTTTCTCCTTCAATTTGTTAATATGGTTTATCACATTGATTGATTTGCATATATTGAAGAGTCCTTGCATTCCTGGAATAAACCCCACTTGATCATGGTGTATGATCCATTTAAAGTGCTGTTGGATCCTGTTTGCTAGTATTTTGTTGCGGATTTTTGCATCTATGTTCATCAGTGATATTGGCCTGTAGTTTTCTTTCTTTGTGACATCCTTGTCTGGTTTTGGTATCAGGGTGATGGTGGCCTCGTAGGATGAGTTTGGGAGTGTTCCTCCCTCTGCTATATTTTGGAAGAGTTTGAGAAGGATAGGTGTTAGCTCTTCTCTAAATGTTTGATAGAATTCGCCTGTGAAGCCATCTGGTCCTGGGCTTTTGTTTGTTGGAAGATTTTTAATCACAGTTTCAATTTCAGTGCTTGTGATTGGCCTGTTCATATTTTCTATTTCTTCCTGATTCAGTCTTGGCAGGCTGTGCATTTCTAAGATTTTGTCCATTTCTTCCAGGTTGTCCATTTTATTGGCGTACCCTCTGCTTGTAGTAATCTCTCATGATCTTTCGTATTTCTGCAGTGTCAGTTGTTACTTCTCCTTTTTCATTTCTAATTCTATTGATTTGAGTCTTCTCCCTTTTTTTCTTGATGAGTCTGGATAATGGTTTATCAATTTTGTTTATCTTCTCAAAGAACCAGCTTTTAGTTTTATTGATCTTTGCTATCATTTCCTTCCTTTCTTTTTCATTTATTTCTGATCTGATTTTTATGATTTCTTTCCTTCTGCTAACTTTGGGGTTTTTTTGTTCTTCTTTCTCTAATTGCTTTAGGTGCAAGGTTAGGTTGTTTATTCGAGATGTTTCCTGTTTCTTAAGGTAGGATTGTATTGCTATAAACTTCCCTCTTAGAACTGCTTTTGCTGCATCCCATAGATTTTGGGTCATTGTGTCTCCATTGTCATTTGTTTCTAGGTATTTTTTTTATTTCCCCTTTGATTTCTTCAGTGATCACTTCGTTATTAAGTAGTATATTGTTTAGCCTCCATGTGTTTGTATTTTTTACAGATCTTTTCCTGTAATTGATATCTAGTCTCATAACATTGTGGTTGGAAAAGATACTTGATACAATTTCAATTTTCTTAAATTTACCAAGGCTTGATTTCTGACCCAAGATATGATCTATCCTGGAGAATGTTCCATGAGCACTTGAGAAAAATGTGTATTCTGTTGTTTTTGGATGGAATGTCCTATAATATCAATTAAGTCCATCTTGTTTAATGTATCATTTAAAGCTTGTGTTTCCTTATTTATTTGCATTTTGGATGATCTGTCCATTGGTGAAAGTGGGGTGTTAAAGTCCCCTACCATGAATGTGTTACTGTCGATTTCCCCTTTTATGGCTGTTAGTATTTGCCTTATGTATTGAGGTGCTCCTATGTTGGGTGCATAGATATTTACAATTGTTATATCTTCTTCTTGGATCGATCCCTTGATCATTATGTAGTGTCCTTCTTTGTCTCTTCTAATAGTCTTTAGTTTAAAGTCTATTTTGTCTGATATGAGAATTGCTACTCCAGCTTTCTTTTGGTTTCCATTGCATGAAATATCTTTTTCCATCCACTTACTTTCAGTCTGTATGTGTCTCTAGGTCTGAAGTGGGTCTCTTGTAGACAGCAAATATGTGGGTCTTGTTTTTGTATCCATTCAGCCAATCTGTGTCTTTTGGTGGGAGCATTTAGTCCATTTACATTTAAGGTAATTATTGATATGTATGTTCCTATTCCCATTTTCTTAATTGTTTTGGGTTCGTTATTGTAGGTCTTTTCCTTCTCTTGTGTTTCTTGCCTAGAGAAGATCCTTTAGCATTTGTTGTAAAGCTGGTTTGGTGGTGCTGAACTCTCTCAGCTTTTGCTTGTCTGTAAAGGTTTTAATTTCTCCATTAAATCTGAATGAGATCCTTGCTGGGTAGAGTACTCTTGGTTGCAGGTTTTTCTCCTTCAACACTTTCAATATGTCCTGACAGTCCCTTCTGGCTTGTAGAGTTTCTGCTGAAAGATCAGCTGTTAACCTTATGGGGATTCCCTTGTGTGTTATTTGTTGTTTTTCCCTTGCTGCTTTTAATATGTTTTCTTTGTATTTAATTTTTGACAGTTTGATTAATATGTGTCTTGGCGTATTTCTCCTTGGATTTATCCTGTATGGGACTCTCTGTGCTTCCTGGACTTGATTAACTATTTCCTTTCCCATATTAGGGAAGTTTTCAACTATAATCTCTTCAAATATTTTCTCAGTCCCTTTCTTTTTCTCTTCTTCTTCTGGAACCCCTGTAATTCGAATGTTGGTGCGTTTAATGTTGTCCCAGAGGTCTCTGAGACTGTCCTCAATTCTTTTCATTCTTTTTTCTTTATTCTGCTCTGCAGTAGTTATTTCCACTATTTTATCTTCCAGGTCATTTATCCGTTTTTCTGCCTCAATTATTCTGCTATTAATTCCATCTAGAGTATTTTTAATTTCATTTATTCTGTTGTTCATAATTGTTTGTTTCATCTTTAGTTCTTCTAGGTCCTTGTTAAATGTTTCTTGCATTTTGTCTATTCTATTTCCAAGATTTTGGATCATCTTTACTCTCATTATTCTGAATTCTTTTTCAGGTAGACTGCCTATTTCCTCTTCATTTGTTAGGTCTGGTGGGTTTTTATCCTGCTCCTTCATCTCCTGTGTGTTTTTCTGTCTTCTCATTTTGCTTATCTTACTGTGTTTGGGGTCTCCTTTTTGCAGGCTGCAGGTTCGTAGTTCCCATTGTTTTTGGTGTCTGTCCCCAGTGGCTAAGGTTGGTTCAGTGGATTGTGTAGGCTTCCTGGTGGAGGGGACTAGTGCCTGTGTTCTGGTGGATGAGGCTGGATCTTGTCTTTCTGGTGGGCAGGTCCACGTCTGGTGGTGTGTTTTGGGGTGTCTGTGGACTTATTATGATTTTAGGCAGCCTCTCTGCTAATGGGTGGCGTTGTGTTCCTGTCTTGCTAGTTGTTTGGCATAGGGTGTCCAGCACGGTAGCTTGCTGCTCGTTGGGTGAAGCTGGGTGTTGGTGTTGAGATGGAGATCTCTGGGAGATTTTCGCCGTTTGATATTATGTGGAGCTGGGAGGTCTCTTGTGGACCAGCGTCCTGAAGTTGGCTCTCCCACCTCAGAGGCACAGCACTGACTCCTGGCTGCAGCATCAAGAGCTTTTGGTCCACACGGCTCAGAATAAAAGGGAGAAAAAGTAGAAAGAAAGAATTAGAAGAAAGAAAGAAAGAAAGAAAGAAAGGAGGGAGGGAGGGAGGGAGGAAGGAAGGAAGGAAGGAGGGAAGGAAGGAAAAAAGAAAGAAAGAAGATAAAGTAAAATAAAATAATATAAAATATAATAAAGTTATTAAAATTAAAAAAATAATTATTAAGAGAAAAAAAAGAAAAAAAAACCAAAAACGGACGGATAGAACCCGAGGACAAATGGTGGAAGCAAAGCTATACAGACAAAATCTCACACAGAAGCATACACATACACACTCACAAAAAGAGGAAAAGGGGAAAAAATCATAAATCTTGCTCTCAAAGTCCACCTCCTTAATTTGGGATCATTCCTTGTCTATTCAGGTATTCCACAGATGCAGGGTACATAAAGTTGATTGTGGAGTTTTAATCTGCTGCTTCTGAGGCTGCTGGGAGAGATTTCCCTTTCTCTTCTTTGTTCTCACAGCTCCCAGGGCTCAGCTTTGGATTTGGCCCTGCCTCTGCATGTAGGTCGCCAGAGGGCGACTGTTCTTCGCTCAGACAGGACGGGGTTAAAGGAGCCGCTGATTGGGGGCTCTGGCTCACTCAGGCCGGGGGGAGGGAGGGGCGCGGGGCGCGGGGTGCGGGGCGAGCCTGCAGCGGCAGAGGCCGGCGGGACGTTGCACCAGCCTGAGGTGTGCCGTGCGTTCTCCCGGGGAAGTTGTCCTTGGATCCCGGGACCCTGGCAGTGGCGGGCTGCACAGGCTCCCTGGAAGGGGGGTGTGGATAGTGACCAGTGCTCGCACACAGGCTTCTTGGTGGTGGCAGCAGCGGTCTTAGCGTCTCATGCCCGTCTCTGGGGTCCGCGCTTTTAGAAGCGGCTCACGCCCGTCTGTGGAGCTCCTTTAAGCAGCGCTCTTAATACCCTCTCCTCGTGCACCAGGAAACAAAGAGGTAAGAAAAAGTCTCTTGCCTCTTCGGCAGGTCCAGACTTTTCCCCGGACTCCCTCCCGTCCAGCTGTGGTGCACTAACCCCCTGCAGGCTGTGTTCACGCCGCCAACCCCAGTCCTCTCCCTGCGCTCCGACCGAAGCCGGAGCCTCAGCTCCCAGCCCCACCCGCCCCGGCGGGTGAGCAGACAAGCCTCTCGGCTGGTGAGTGCCGGTCGGCCCGGATCCTTTGTGCGGGAATCTCTCCTCTTTGCCCTTCGCACCCCTGTTGCTGTGCTCTCCTCCGCGGCTCCCAAGCTCCCCGCCTCCACCACCCGCAGTCTCTGCCCGCGAAGGGGCTTCCTAGTGTGTGGAAACATTTCCTCCTTCACAGCTCCCTCCCACTGGTGCAGGGCCAGTCCCTATCCTTTTGTCTCTGTTTTTCCTTTTGCCCTACCCAGGTACTTGGGGGGTTACTTGCCTTTTGGGAGCTCTGAGGTCTTCTGCCAGCGTTCAGTAGGTGTTCTGTGGTGATCTCGGCGTCTTACTCTTCCGCCATCTTCCCGGAAGTCCCCCTGCGTGATGTTCTTATGTGCTGATGCCGCGTAAGTGCTTTTTATCCTTTAGGTACTAATTCACGCTTACATTTTTTTTTTTTTTTCTATACACGGGCCTCTCACTGTTGTGGCCTCTCCCGTTGCGGAGCACAGGCTCCGGACGCGCAGGCTCAGCGACCATGGCTCACGGGGACCAGCCGCTCCGCGGCATGTGGGATCTTCCCGGACCGAGGTACGAACCCGTGTCCCTTGCATCGGCAAGCAGACTCTTAACCACTGCGCCACCAGCGAAGTCACACGCTTACATTTTTATGTGCTAATCCTGTTCCTCCGAAAGAACAAACTTAACAAAAAGTTTTCTGTGTCAGTACAGGGCTCTGTCAGGCTGGTTTGCAGACATCACACCACATATAGATACTCGAGGCTGGCCGTTGGGCACACTGCCACCGTGGTTCTGGAGCTCTGGTGGTCGCAGCACATGGGTCACCAGCAAAACCTTCTAACCACACCTTCTCATGCTTGTTACTTGCTATGAAGATCAATTTCCTGATTGTTGCTAGGGTTTGGTTTAATCTCACGTTCTCTATCAGGAAGTACACTGTTCGGAGCAGACATCTTTAGGGTTCATCTTTCCATCAGCAGCTGTTGGAGGGAGGAAAATTTCTTTCTCCAAGCCTTGGATTTGGGGCCAGGAGATCTGGGTTCTAGGTCTGGTTTTGCACTAGTGGTTCCCCCTCACAGGACCTCTGTTTTTGCCTCTATTAAATGAAAAGACTGGACTAGGATGATTGGTTTACCAACTGTGCTTCAGAAGACTGAGATGTTCAGTAGAACTTTCTGGGGCTCTTATAAAGAATGTGGGAGTTTAGTGAGTCCCCTTACCCCTCATTTTTTCAGGCACAACAGCCCCCCTTCCCTCCACTTTATGTATTAAGTAGTCATTATTTTTTCCTTGCTTCTCTCTCTCTTGCCCTTCATTCATTCGTTTGTTCTTCTGTTCATTCCTTCCTTTTTTTAAAAAAATTATGAATTGTATAGCTAAATAAAGTTTGAAAAATTTGGGCTAGGGGAATCTTTGTGGTTCTAACATTCTGTAGTTCTCATTACCCCTTATATTAGTGTTGAGCAGTAATAAAAGCATAAGAGATTTGACAATTCATAGAGTTCTGATAATTCACCAAAGCAGAAAACTTTCATGCCTTTCTTAGACCCTGTTTGCTAGCTGAGCTCATCCAGGAAGAAGGATACAGATGGCTAGACATTTGCATTATAAACTTTCTGCGTGTCCTTTTTGTACCTTTCCTTGTCCTTGTGTATTGCTTTTTTTCTCCAGTGTCACCTTCTTGAAAATAAACAACTTCATCTCTAATAACATAATGAGACTTGCTTTTTCTCGAAAAGACTGAACTTATTAGTGGCCCCATGTATCTTGGAAGAGCAAAGGGCAAGACAAGACTCCTAGACCAAAAGGTAATGAGAATCTCTGTTTCCACGTTTTCCTTACGTGGGCTTGTGTTAGGTCTGCCAAAATCTGGGACTCCTCCTCTGTGAGTGCAACTCACAATTTGATTCTTTTCATCACAATGAGAGGATAATTGTCAGGACATCAAATTGTAGTGTCAAGAAACGCCTCTATATTCTAAGCACAGGTCCTGCTTTCTTTCTGAAGGTGGATGTCGTTGAGCATACAAATGGTTCAGAGCCTCACAATAGGTTCAATTTACTTGGTCTTTGAAGGCAGATGACAGAGGAGATGGCTGCCATGTCTGTAGCCATGTCCCTGCCATTATACCCAGGGGTCTACCTTGAAGGAGGGAAGTGTCTTGACCCTTTTTATTGTTCTTAGTGCAGAAATTGTAGACTACTTGTGTAATTCAAACATAAGTCTCTTACATGATTTGAAGCAAGTTTTATAGGGGCCTCTCATCCCACCTTGCTTTTTAAAATTCTTATTTTGACACAGAGACTTTCCTTCCCTATTCTTTTTTTTTTTATTTTTTAACATCGTTTTTGGAATATAATTGCTTTACAATGGTGTGTTAGTTTCTGCTTTATAACAAAGTGAATCAGCTATACATTTACATATATCCCCATATCCCCTTCCTCTTGCGTCTCCCTCCCACCCTTCTAGGGAGTCACAAAGCACCGAGCTGATCTCCTTGTGCTATGCAGCTGCTTCCCACTAGCTGTCTACTTTACATTTGGTAGTGTATATATGTCCCTGCACTCTCTCACTTCATCCCAGCTTACCCTTCCCCCGCCCCGTGTCCTCAAGGCCATTCTCTACGTCTGTGTCTTTATTCCTGTCCTGCCCCTAGGTTCTTCAGAACCATTTTTTTTTTTTTTAGATTCCATGCATATGTGTTAGCATACGGTATTTGTTTTTCTCTTTCTGACTTACTTCACTCTGTATGACAGAGTCTAGGTCTATCTACCTCACTACAAATAACTCACTTTCGTTTCTTTTTATGGCTGAGTAATATTCCATTGTATAATGTGCCACATCTTCTTTATCCATTCATCTGTTGATGGACACTTAGGTTGCTTCCATGTCCTGGCTATTGTAAATAGAGCTGCAATGAACATTGTGGTACATTACTCTTTTTGAATTATGGTTTTCTCAGGGTATATGCCCAGTAGTGGGATTGCTGGGTCATATGGTAGTTCTATTTTTAGTTTTTTAAGGAACCTCTATACTGTTCTCTGTAGTGGCTGTATCAATTTACATTCCCACCAACAGTGCAAGGGGGTTCCCTTTTCTCCACACAATCTCCATCATTTATTGTTTGTAGATTTTTTTGATGATGACCATTCTGACTGGTGTGAGGTGACACCTCATTGTAGTTTTGATTTGCATTTCTCTAATGATTAGTAATGTTGAGCATCCTTTCATGTGTTTGTTGGCAATCTGTATATCTTCTTTGGAGAAATATCTATTTAGGTCTTCTGCCCATGTTTGGATTGGGTTTGTTTTTTTGATATTGAGCTGCATGAGCTGCTTGTAAATTTTGGAGATTAATCCTTTGTCAGTTGCTTCACTTGCAAACACTTTCTCCCATTCTGAGAGTTGTCTTTTCGTCTTGTTTATGTTTTCCTTTGCTGTGCTAAAGCTTTGAAGTTTCGTTAGGTCCCATTTGTTTATTTTTATTTTTATTTCCATTTCTCTAGGAGGTGAGTCAAAAAGGATCTGGCTGTGATTTATGTGAAAGAGTGTTCTGTCTATGTTTTCCTCTAAGAGTTTGATAGTTTCTGGCCTTACATTTAGGTCTTTAATCCATTTTGAGTTTATTTTTGTGTATGGTGTTAGGGAGTGTTCAAATTTCATTCTTTTCCATGTAGCTGTCCAGTTTTCCCAGCACCAGTTATTGAAGAGGCTGTCTTTTGTCCATTGTATATTCCTGCCTCTTTAATCAAAAATAAGGTGACCATAGGTGCTTGGGTTTATCTCTGGGATTTCTATCCTGTTCCATTGATCTATGTTTCTGTTTTTGTGCCAGTACCATACTGTCTTGATTACTGTAGCTTTGTAGTATAGTATGAAGTCTGGGATCCTGATTCCTCAAGCTCCATCTTTCTTTCTCAAGATTGCTTTGGCTATTCGGGGTCTTCGGTTTTTCCATACAAATTGTGAAATTTTTGTTCTAGTTCTGTGAAAAATGCCATTGGTAGTTTGATAGGGATTACATTGAATTTGTAGATCGCTTTGGGTAGTATAGTCATTTTCATAATGTTGATTTTTCCAATCCAAGAACATGGTATATCTCTCCATCTCTTTGTATCATCTTTAATTTTTTTCATCAGTGTGTTATAGATTTTTGCATACAGGTCTTTTGTCTCCTTAGGTAGGTTTATTCCTAGGTATTTTATTCTTTTTGTTGCAATGGTAAATGGGAGTGTTCCTTAATTTCTTTCAGATTTTTCACCATTAGTGTATAAGAATGCAAGAGATTTCTGTGCCTTAATTTTGTATCCTGATACTTTACCAGATTCATTGATTAGCTCTAGTAGTTTTCTGGTAGCATCTTTAGGATTCTCTATGTATAGTATCATCTCATCTGCAGACAGTGACAGCTTTACTTCTTCTTTTCTGATTTGGATTCCTTTTATTTCTGTTTTCTTCTCTGATTGCTGTTTTGGAAGCTAAAACTTCCAAAACTATGTTGAATAAAAGTGGTGAGAGTGGACAACCTTGTCTTGTTCCTGATCTTAGAGGAAACGTTTTCAGTTTTTCACCATTGAGAATGATGTTGGCTGTGGGTTTGTCATATATGACCTTTATTATGTTGAGGAAAGTTCCCTCTCTGCTTACTTTCTGGAGGGTTTTTATCATAAATAGGTGTTGAATTTTGTTGAAAGCTTTTTCTGCATCTATTGAGATGATCATACGGTTTTTTCCTTCAGTTTGTTAATATGGTTTGTCACATTGATTGATTTGCATATATTGAAGAATTCTTGCATTCCTGGGATAAACCCCACTTGATCATGGTGTACGATCCTTTATTGTGCTATTGGATTCTGTTTGCTAGTATTTTGTAGAGGATTTTTGCATCTGTGTTCATCAGTGATATTGGCCTGTAGTTTTCTTTCTTTGGGACATCTTTGTCTGGTTTTGGTATCAGGGTGATGGTGGCCTCATGAATGAGTTTGGGAGTGTTCCTCTGTCTGCTATACTTTGGAAGAGTTTGAGAAGGATAGGTGTTAGCTCTTCTCAAAATTTTCAGTAGAATTTGCCTGTGAAGCCATCTGGTCCTGGGCTTTTGTTTGCTGGAAGATTTTTAATCACAGTTTCAATTACAATGATTGTGATTGGTCTGTTTATATTTCTTCCTGGTTCTGTCTCAGAAGGTTGAACTTTTCTAAGGATTTGTCTGTGTCTTCCAGATTGTCCATATTATTGGCATATAGTTGCTTATAGTAATCTCTCATGATTCTTTGTATTTCTGCAGTGTCAGTTTTTACTTCTTTTTCATTTCAAATTCTATTGATTTGAGTCTTCTCTCTTTTTTTCTTGATGAGTCTGGCTAATGGTTTATCAATTTTGTTTATCTTCTCAAAGAACCGGCTTTTAGTTTTATTGATGTTTGCTATTGTTTTCTTCATTTCTTTCTTTTTTTTTTTTTTTTTTTGTTTATTTTTGCGGTACGTGGGTCTCTCACTGTTGTGGCCTCTCCCATTGCAGAGCACAGGCTCCGGACGCGCAGGCTCAGTGGCCATGGCTCATGGTCCTAGCCGCTCCGCGGCATGTGGGATCTTCCCAGACCAGGGCACGAACCCGTGTCCCCTACATCGGCATGCGGACTCTCTACCACTGCGCCACCAGGGAAGCCCTTTTGGGTTTTTTTGTTTGGTTGTTTGTTTGTTCCTTCATTTCTTTTTCATTTATTTCTGATCTGATCTTTATGATTTCTTTCCCTCTGCTAACTTTGGGGTTTTTTTGTTCTTCTTTCTCTAATTGCTTTAGGTGTAAGGTTAGGTTGTTTATTTGAGATTTTTCTTGTTTCTTGAAGTAGGTTGTATTGCTATAAACTTCCCTCTTAGAAATGCTTTTACTGCATCCCATACGTTTTGGGTTGTTGTGTTTTCATTGTCATTTGTTTCTAGGTATTTTTTGATTTCCTCGTTGATTTCTTCAGTGATCTCTTGGTTATTTAGTAGTGTATTGTTTAGCCTCCATGTGTTTGTATTTTTTACAGATTTTTTCCTGTAATTGATATCTAGTCTCATAGCATTGTGGTTGGAAAAGATACTTGATATGATTTCAGTTTTCTTAGATTTCCCAAGGCTTGATTTGTGACACAAGTGATG
This sequence comes from Orcinus orca, assembly GCF_937001465.1. NCBI lineage: Eukaryota > Metazoa > Chordata > Mammalia > Artiodactyla > Delphinidae > Orcinus > Orcinus orca. The sequence continues at coordinate 98,829,921 of NC_064566.1, read as the reverse complement.
ATCTATCCTGGAGAATGTTCCATGAGCACTTGAGAAGAAAGTGTATTTTGTTTTTTTTCGGATGGAATGTCTTATAAATATCAATTAAGTCTATCTCGTTTAATGTATCATTTAAAGCTTGTGTTTCCTTATTTATTTTCATTTTTGATGATCTGCCCATTGGTGAAAGTGGGGTGTTAAAGTCCCCTAGTATGATTGTGTTACTGTCAATTTCCCCTTTTATAGCTGTTAGCATTTGCCTTATGTATTGAGGTGCTCCTGTGTTGGGTGCATAAATATTTACAATTGTTATGTCTTCGTCTTGGATTGATCCCTTGATCATTATGTAGTGTCCTTCTTTGTCTCTTCTAATAGTCTTTACTTTAAAGTCTATTTTGTCTGATGTGAGAATTGCTACTCCAGCTTTCTTTTGATTTCCATTTGCATGGAATATCTTTTTCCATCCCCTCACTTTCAGTCTGTATGTGTCCCTAGGTCTGAAGTGGGTCTCTTGTAGACAGCATATATACAAGTCTTGTTTTTTTATCCATTTAGCCAGTCTATGTATTTTGGTTGGAGTATTTGATCCATTTACATTTAAGGTAGTTATCGATATATATGTTCCTCTTACCATTTTCTTAATTTTTTGGGGTTTGTTATTGTAGGTCTTTTCCTTTTCCTGTGTTTCCTGCCTAGAGAAGTTCTTTTAGCATTTGTTGTAAAGCTGGTTTGGTGGCGCTGCATTCTCTTAGCTTTTGCTTGTCTGTAAAGGTTTTAATTTCTCTGTTGAATCTCACTGAGATCCTTGCTGGGTAGAGTAATCTTGGTTGTAGGTTTTTCCCTTTCATCACTGTAAATATGTCCTGCCACTCCCTTCTGGCTTTCAGAGTTTCTGCTGAAATATCAGCTGTTAACATTATGGGGATTCCCTTGTATGCTATTTGTTGTTTTTCCCTTGCTGCTTTTAATATTTTTTCTTTGTATTTAATTTTTGATAATTTGATTAACATGTGTCTTGGCACGTTTCTCCTTGGATTTATCCTGTATGGGACTCTCTGTGCTTCCTGGACTTGATTGACAATTTCCTTTCCCACTTTAGGGAAGTTTTCAACTGTAATCTCTTCAAACATTTTCTCAGTCCCTTTGTTTTTCTCTTCCTCTTTTGAGATCCCTATAATTCAAATGTTGGTGCGTTTATTGTTGTCCCAGAGGTCTCTGAGACTGTCCTCAGTTCTTTTCATTCTTTTTTCTTATTCTGTTCTGCAGTAGTTGTTTCCACTATTTTATCTTCCAGGTCACTTATCTGTTCTTCTGCCTCAGTTATTCTGCTATTGATTCCTTCCAGAGAATTTTTAATTTCATTTATGGTATTGTTCATCATTGTTTACTCTTTAGTTCTCTAGGTCCTTGTTAAACGTTTCTTATATTTTTTCCATTCTATTTCCAAGATTTTGGATCATCTTTACTATCATTACTCTGAATTCTTTTTCAGGTAGACTGCCTATTTCCTCTTCTTTTGTTTGGTCTGGTGGGTTTTTACCTTGCTCTTTCATCTGCTGGTGTTTCTCTGTCTTCTCATTTTGCTTAACTTACTGTGTTTGGGGTCTCCTTTTCGCAGGCTATAGGTTCATAGTTCCCATTGTTTTTGGTGTCTGCCCCCAGTGGGTAAGGTTGGTTCAGTGGGTTGTGTTGGCTTCCTGGTGGAGGGGACTGGTGCCTATGTTCTGGTGGATGTGGCTGGATCTTGTCTTCCTGGTGGGCAGGACCATGTCCAGTGGTGTGTTTTGAGGTGTCTGTGACAGTATTATGATTTTAGGCAGCCTCTCTACTAATGGGTGGGGTTGTGTTCCTGTCTTGCTAGTTGTTTGGCATAGGTTGTCCAGCACTGTAGCTTGCTCGTCATTGAGTGGAGCTGGGTCTTAGCATTGAGATGGAGATCTCTGGGAGAGCTTTCACCATTTGATATTATGTAGAGCCAGAAGGTCTTTGGTTGGCCAATGTCCTGAACTCGGCTCTCCCACCTCAGAGGCACAGGCCTGATACCTGGCCGGAGCACCAAGAGCCTGTCAGCCACATGGCTGGAAAAGGCCTGGAACAAATGAAGATGCAGCAGGTTCTCTACAGAACTGTGAACTCAGCAGGGCTTGTTTCTCAGTCCTCTCTTCCATCAGAAGCTGATATTAAGAATGACTGTGACAGTCACATCAACCTTAGAAATAACTACCACTGGGTCATGTCTTTATGTTTGGTATTTGAAATGTCTGTAGCTGGCACAGGCAGCATTTGAATGTTCTCAGAAGCGCAGATAATATTTACATTCAGATTTTCCTTTCCCAGGCAGCAGGCATGCAGCTCCCTGGGCCTGTTTGAAGCTGCTAGTGTTGGAGGGTCTCCTGCAGAGTCAGGGGTGGCTGTGGCTCACCATGGGAACAAGGACCTCCTTCCCTATTCTTTAACAAAAACTTCAGAAAACAAATATGTATAATTTCTGGGCAAAGATCAACTTTTCACAGGAAATTCTCAAACAAAATGTGATCTTTTCTTGGTTGCAAATCTACAGTTTCTCTTTTGGGAAGGCAAACACAGATACTCTCAGTACTTAGGAGAAGAGACAATCATCAGAGTCTGTAAATCTTGACTGATTCCCAACAGAATGAAGAACAGTTGTGATGATGTTATCAGTGGGTCTTCAAGGCTTCCCCCAACTGGCCTTCCATGGTGATTGGGGGCATGATTAGGGAGAGCCCTGGGGAATTAATGTAAAATCTTTTGAAAACCTTTCTATGTGATTCAGACGGAAACTGAAACATTACCTAATTTTCATGATGCATTGCATCAGCACGATCTCATAAATCTTCTGACCAAATGGTCTTGGTCTTTTAATTCATCCCAGGATCCCTTAAGAGTCATAGTGACAGAAACTTTGGGGGTGAGTCCCTGGAAGCCAAGATGATGGGTATATTTGTCAATCATTCAATCAAAACACTGTCCATAGGGTTTTTTAGGATCTGACTTAGAGTCTCTGTTATGGGCGAACTGTGTCCCCACCAAATTCATAGGCTGAAGCCCTATGAATGTGTTTGGAGACAAGTTCTTTAAAACGATAATTATGTTAAAAGGAGGCCATTAGGGTGAGCCTTAATCTAATATGCCTGATATCCTTAAGGAAGAGAAAATTTGGACACAGGCATGTGTGTGCCCAGAGAAAAGACCACGTGAGGACACAGGAAGAGGGTGGCCAGCTGCAAGCCAAGGAGAGAAGCTTCAAAGGAAATCAACCCTGCTGACACCTTGATCTTGGACTTCTGGTCTCCAGAAGAGAACTCCAAGAAAATACATTTCTGTAATTTAAACCCCCCAGTCTGTGGTATCTTGTTATGGCAGCCAGAGCAAATGAATAGTCTCTAATACGTTCTTATGCCATTAGATTTTTAATTAATTAATTAATTAATTTTTGGCTGGGTTGGGTCTTTGTTGCTAAGCGCAGGCTTTCTCTAATGGGGGCGAGGGGGGCTACTCTTCTTTGCGGTGCGTGGGTTTCTCATTGCGGTGGCTTCTCTTGTTGTGGAGCATGGGCTCTAGGCACGTGGGCTTCAGTAGTTGTGGCTCATGGGCTCTAGAGCACAGGCTCAGTAGTTGTGGCACACGGGCTTAGTTGCTCCGCGGCACGTGGGATCCTCCCGGACCGGGGCACGAACCCGTGTCCCCTACATCGGCAGGCGGACTCTCAACCACTGCGCCACCAGGGAAGCCCCATCTCACTTTTATCATCACCTCTGGGCACACCAATTGCAAAGGGCCCTTGGTCATTCATCCTGGAACTGCTTCAAGTCCGCCACCTGGATTTGCACTTGTCTGGCAGTTTCTGTTCTGATTGCCTCTGAACTCTATTTAGATGTTCACAGACTTGCTCCAGCTTTACGATAACACCCTCTGAGGTTGTTAAGTGAGGGGAAGTTTAGAATGAATTTTGGCAGGGAAAGAACAACTTCCCAGCTGAGTTATTCCTGAGAGATTTTCATCCTATGACTATAAACTCCTTACCCCACAATTGTTTCCTCTGTCCCCCCTCAAATATCTGTCCCTCTGAGGCAGCTGGGCTTAAAAAATGTAACTTCTGCCTCATTACTGTTCTGTAGTTTAACTATTTCATGAATACATACGGCTAGGGTTCACATGAACCTTGAACTGTCTTTCCAGGAGTGAGGGTAGATTCCAGATGCTCCTTTTTAACCTTGTGCTGCAGACCCTATAATTTGCCAACTCAGCATCCATTTCCCCCTTGTTCTCTGCTAATAAATCCCAATTCTGCTCAGGGCAGAAATGTGTGCAGCACAGATGAGATACTCACTTTTCCAACCTCTCCTTCAGATATTAGTGACCAGGAAACACAGTTCTGGGCAAGAAAATACAAGTAGAGATCGTCCTGAGAAAGAATTTGCTTCTTAGGATAAAAAAGGGCAGACAGGGCTGGCCTCACGGTTATTCGTCTTCTTGAAAATTGCTACCAGGCTTGAAGCTGGTATGTCCATCTTGCCACCCAGAGACATCATCATGAGAGAAGGAGACGTTATCACCAATACTTTGACATCACCGAGCTCCTGAGCCAGTGCTACCAGCTACTTACCTCCAGATTTCTTAAGTCAGAAAGACAAATCTGTATTTATTTAGCCATTAAAATTTGAATTTTCTGTTATAGGGAGGTGAATCCTTCTGATCCTAGAAATGATTTAATAGTTATAAAGAACTTACAAGTTGTATGCAAATTTGAAAAAAAAAATATTTACCCAATTATGTTTCTTAGAATAGCATTATATTGTGAAATGTTAATAGGTGTTCCATAATGAAAGGGTTTGATAGTCAAGTAAATTTGTGTATCACTGAGATAAAGTTTAATGGATTTTCTTTTCTTTACAGCACTTCCATCCTTCCCTCCTCCCTCCCTCCCTCCCTTCCTTTCCACATATTGATGTTCTTTGTGAATCTACAAAAAAAGGTATACAGTTTGGAACATTCCCCAGACGTATTTGACCATGGGACCTGCATTGGTTACCTACTGCTGTGTGACAAAGCAGCCTAAAACTTAGCTGAAAACCACAAACGTTCATTCTCTCACACTATCCGAGGGCCAGGAACCTAAGAGTGACTCCGTCAGGTTGTGCCCAGGGTCTCTCACAGGCTGCAGTCATCTCCAGGCTCTGTGTGGGAGGGTCCACGTTAGGCCCACTGTCCACAGGCCTTCCAAGATCCACCTGTCACTCACTCCTCACCTGCGTGGCTGTCCGCAGGCCTTGGTTTCTGCCATGAGGGCCTCTCCCCAGGACTGTCTCTCCACAGGGCAGCTGGCTTCCCTCCGTGTGAGTGATGAGAAAAAGAGAGAGAGAGAGAAAACCAAGATGGAAGATGTGTTTTTTTCCATTACTTTTTTTATTACGGTAAAATATACAGAACATTTAACAGTTTTAACAGTTTTAAGTGTACAGTTTAGTGGCTTTAAGTACATTCACATGGTTGCGCAACCATCACTACCATCCAGCTCCAGAATATTTTTTCATCCTTCAAAACGGAAACTCTGGGCTTCCCTGGTGGCGCAGTGGTTGAGAGTCCGCCTGCCAATGCAGGGGACACAGGTTCGTGCCCCGGTGAGGAAAGATCCCACATGCCGCAGAGCGGCTGGGCCCGTGAGCCATGGCCGCTGAGCCTGCACGTCCGGAGCCTGTGCTCTGCAACGGGAGAGGCCACAACAGTGAGAGGGCCGCGTACCGCAAAAAAAAACCCCTGAAACTCTGTACCCATTGAACAGTAATCCCCCATTCCAGCCACACCGTCCCCAGGCTCTGGCAACTGCTATTCTACTTCCTGTTTCTAGGAACGTGACTGCTCTAGGTACCTCATATAAATGGAATCATATGGTATTTGTCTTTTTGTGCCTGGCTTATTTCACTTAGCATGTCTTTAAGTTTCATCTGTTTTCTAGCATATGTTGGGATTTCCTTCCTTTTTAAGGCTAAATAATATTCCGTTGTATATATATACATATTTTATTTATCCTTTCATATCCATGTGTCAATGGACACGTGGCTTGCTTCTACGTTTTAGCTATTGTGAATAATTCTGCTGTGTATGAACATGGGTATACAAATATCTGTTCGAGTCCCTGCTTTCAAATCTTTTGGGGGTACACCCAGAAGTGGAACTGCTGGATTGTATGATAAATCTATTTTTAATTTTTTGAGGACCATCACACTGTTTGCTATAGCGGCTGAACCATTTTACGTTCCCACCAACGGTGCGCAAAGGCTCCAGTTTCTCACCCTCACCAAAATGTTATTTTCTGGGGTTTTTGTTTGTTTCTTTGTTTCATAATAGCCATCCTAATGGGTATGGAGTGATAGCTCATTGTGGCTTTGATTTGCATTTCCCTAATGATTAGCGATATTGAGCATCTTTTCACATGCTTATTTGAACATTTGTTTATCTTCTTTGGAGAAATGTCTATTTAAGGCCCTTTGCCTATTTTTGATTGCTTTTTGTTGTGGAGTTATAAAAGTTCTTTGTATATTCTAGATATTAATCTCTTAACAGATGTATGATTTGTAAATATAGTTCCCCATTCTGTGGATTGCCTTTTCATTCTCTTGATAGTGTCCTTTGATGCACACATTTTTAATTTTGATAAAGTCTAATTTATCTTTTTTTCTTTTGTTCCCTCTACTTTTAGTGTCGTATCCAAGAAATCATTGTCAAATCCAATGTCATGAAGTTTTTTTTCCTGTTTTCTTCTAAGAGTCTTATAATTTTATCTTTTACATGTAGGTCTTTGATCCGTTTTGAGTTAATTTTTTATGTGGTGTAAGGTAAGAGTCCAACTTCATTTTTTTGCGTATGGATATCCAGTTTTTCCAGCACCACTTGTTGAAGAGACTATTCTTTCCTCATTGAACTGTCTTGGCACCTTTGTGAAACATCATTTGTTGGTATAGGTATATGATATGGGTGTAGGTTTATTTCTTAGCTCTCTATTCTAGTCCATTGGCATGTCTGTCTGTCTTTATGGCAGTACAATATTATTTTGATCGCTGTAGCTTTATAGCAACTTTTGAAATCAAGAAGCGTGAGTCCCTGATTTTGTTCTTTTTTAAAGACACAATGTTTTTATAACCTAATCTTGGAAATGACAGCCCATGTGCCATATTTCATTCATTAGATGTCAGTCAATACGTCAAGCCCACACTCAATGGGAGGGGATTACATAGGACTGTGAATACCAGAGGTGGTGATCAATGGGGTCACTTCAGGGGCTGCTCATCCTTTCTACAGAACATCTACTAACATTTCAGGAGACAACACTGTTCTGTAGCTCATTGTGAGAAACCACGGAGCCGGGGCTCACCAGGCACCCCCGGAAAGGCCATGGCGTTAACCTTCTGGTTTATTCACATCCCTCCCCAATAGTCTAGCCAGGGTGACTCTAGAAATGGTGGACAACCAGAGAAAAGGGTGACCATTCTGGAGCTGCTCTGACAGTGTAGTTGGAGGGACAAAATGTGGAAGACACACGAGGAGAATATTTATTGAAGCAAAATTCAACAAATGTTCACAAAGTGCCAAAAGTGCCAGCTGGCTGCCTAGCATTTTGCCAGAGACCAAACTCCTCTAGGACATATCAGTGCATCTGTAAGTCTCAATATGCTGGGACATTAAGGCAGGTGAGACAGTGCCGTCACCTCGGTAAAGGAACACCTGGGAATGCCATTATCACAGGAGGGTACGGGAGAATGTTATGGGCATGGAAGGTATTTCAAAAAGAGGTATTATTCATACACCCTGGGGTAGGAGGTGATTTGTGTGCAGAGAAAGTCTATTAACCTGGCTGAAGCAGGGAGTGTGTAGGAGAAAAGAATGAAGAAGAATGGAGGCCTATCAGAGGGGATTGAAGTCTGCATTCCAAGCAAAGGGGAGGGAGTCTTTGTGGGAACTTGGGTAATTTGCTCCAGGTAAGCAGTCCACTGAACTATTTTCAGCCGCTTCTTATGTGATTGCCGTCCATATTTCTAAGCAACATGCTTATTTAGCTATTTCGTGATATATCACTTGTACACAGCATCCATTCACTTCCCTTAATGTTTGATAGTATTCCTGTCAAGCCCCAAACTCTGGAGAGTCTGCATTTTTCTTTAACTCTCATCCTTTGATGGTAATTGATCTAAGTTTTCCACTTCTTCGTTTAAGTAATTAATTTTTTCCCAGGAAGTCAACCACCTCATATGGTTTTCTAAAATCATATGCATAGTTCTGAGCAAAGAAGTCTCCTCTCTAGTTCTTTAAAGTATATTCAAAGTTTAAAAGCAAAAATTATAGCATTGCCTGATGGGGTTTTAATGTATGTAAATGTAATGTATAAGACAACTGTAACATAAAAGGGTGTGTATAAAGACCCCTATATGGTGGTCAAATTTCTACATTCTCCTTAAAGTGGGAAGGACCCTGTTAAGAGAATAACAAGTTCTAGAATGAAAGAAATATTTGTAAATCATGTATCTGACAAAAACCACTGGTATCTAGAATATAGAAAGAACTCTCAAAACTCATCAGTAAGACAACAAACAACCACATTTTATATGAGCAAAACTTGAATAGACACTTCACCATTGAGAATATATGGGCAACAAATAAGATAATGAAAAGATATTCAACATCATTATGCATGAAGGAAATGCAAATTAAAACCACAATGAGATACCTCAGTACACATGTTGGAATTGTTAAAATTAAAACACCGACCAGGGACTTCCCTGGTAGTCCAATGGCTAAGACTGTGCTCCCAATGCAGGGGGCCTGTGTTCGATCCCTGGTCAGGGAACTAGATCACACATGCCACAACTAAGAGTTTGCGTGCTGATCCCGCATGCCGCAACAAAGATCCCACACATGAAACAAAGATCCTGCATGCCACAACTAAGACCTAGCGCAGCCAAATAATAAATATTTAAAACAAAACCAAAAAAACTACCGACCATATCAAGTGCTGAGAAGGATGCAGAACAACTGGAACGCCCATACCTAGCGGGTAGGAATGAAACATGGAACAACCATTCTGGAAGAAAGCTTGGACATTTCTTGTAAAGTTAAACTCACACTTACTATGACCCAGCATTGTTGCTCCTGGATATTTACCCTAGAGAAATGAAAAATTAAGTATACACAAAAACCTTTACACATATTTATAGCAACTTTACTTGTAATAGCCAGACACTGGAAACAACCTGAGTATCTTCAACAGGTTAAGAGATAAATTATATTACATGCATAAAATAGAAGCCTGCTCAGCAATATAAAAGAGTAAACGGTTGATGTTTGTAACAGCTTGGATGAGTCCCAAAGGTATGATGCTGAGTGAAAGAACCATCACAAAAGGTTACATAATGTATGTTTCCATTTACATGACATTCTCAAAAAGACAAAACTGCAGTTACGGAGAACAGACCAGAGGTTGCCCAGGGTTAGCAGGGCAGAGAGGGTGTGACTATAAAAGGAGAGCATGAGGGAGTTTCGGGTGATGGAATTGTTCTGCATCCTAGGTGGTGGTTACATGAATATATACATATGTTCAAATCCAAAGACCTATATACCAAAATAAGTTAATATTACTCCATGATTTAAAAAATAAAATTAACAATATTAATGGTGGAATCTAGATGGTAGATCTACTCATATTCACTATAAAATTCTTCCAACTACACTGCAGCTTTGACCTTTTTCATAATACATCAGGGAAAAAATTACCAATGCCTAGACCTCCGTCCATTCAGACTGCTATAACAGAATACCATAGACTGGGTGGCTTACACAATAGGAATTAATTTATCGCAGTTCTGGAGGCTGGTAAGTCCAAGATCAAGATGCTGGCAGATTTGGGATTTGGTGAGAACCCACTTCCTGGTTCATAGGTGGCCATCTTCCCTCTGTGTCCTCACATGGTGGAAAGGGTGAGGGAGCTCTTGGGGGGCCTCTTTTATAAGGGCACTAATCATATTCATAAGGGCTCCACCCCCATGACCTAATCACCTTCCAAAGACCCCAACTCCTAATATCACATTCAGGATGAGGATTTCAGCGTATGACTTTCGGACAAGGGGGGAGGAACACAAACATTATAGCAGCCTCACTCCCAGAAATCATGATTTAATTTGCCAAGAAGGTCTGAGCATTCATGTTTTATAAAGCTCCCTGGGGCAGTGGGGATGGGAAAGGTAGGACCAGCAGTGGGGACAAAGCCTTGTAAAGCTGTGTTGTCCGACCATTCTTATTCCTCTACGTGGAGTCTTTCTTCCCCCCCTGCAACCCACCTTTCTGATTTTCTCCCATAATAGACTTAACTAGATGTGGCAGCTGAATCCTTAACCACATTATTTTCTCCTGGTCCTCTCCTTCTGTTATCAGCTGTTTCCATTCTCACACTTGAAACTGAGGTCTGATCTGTTTCCTTTCAGTTTGTATTTACGTTATTTGCAGTCTTACAATCACTGGTGTAAACACTCCACACCTGCATGCCTTTGCTCATGTAGTTTTCTCTCTTCCAGAAATTTCTTCTACTTGTTCCTACAAAATAACTCTATTCTAAATTACCTTAAACGCGGAGCCGAGGGCCATTCCCTAAGGAATTCCAAGTATCGCGGTCTGGATAATGTGCGTGAGGTCTTTGCATCACCTGCGTGAGAGGGTGATAATTAGGAAGAGAGGGGCGGGGAGGAGAATTGTACCAACGGGTTCAGAAGCAGGCAGTGGGAAGAAGCCAAGGAAGCCAGGCAGGACTAGAATCCCAGAGGCAGTGTGGAATACTGGAAGGAATCTGGGCAGAGGTCAGTACGCTGCATCTACTGTGTCCCAGTCTGGGCTCTTCTAGGAAATACTCTGGGACTCAGACCATCCACTTAATGTCTTCAGGATTCAGTTGCATCACTTGGAGAATATGGGATTTGAACCAGATGACCTCTAAGTTCTCTCTCATTTCTAGCATTTGGCAGTTCTACAGTTCGGACAGAGGATTTTGTAAGTCTAGGATCCAAGAGGGAGAGGCTATTATTAGTCATTTTCACATGATCGTACATTAATTCAATGAACTTGCTTTCTCAGAAACTGACATAGCCTGACACTGAAGAAAAATGAGTTTTGATGAGAATGCAGAAACAGAGCATGTAATTTGGAAGCACGGGGATGTTTTAAAGGAAAGGTTAGACTGAGAGGGTGAAGCCCTACAAGAGGGCACTGGTGAGGTTCCTGTATCCTCATTTTACAGATGAGAAACAAGGTCAAGAAACATGACAATGTCACCCACCTAGCAAGGGAGGTCATCTGAATTTGAACCCAGGTATGTCACGTTCCAAAGTGTAAAAGAGGGGTGGTCTGGGAAGTGGAAGAAAAACATAGAAGGAAGGAAGGGGGATTTGGGACTAAGCTCAGGTACTCTGAACATCTCTCAACATCTCAGGCCAAACTGATGTAGGATTGCTTTTTCCTTCTTCTGCATCCAGAGATGCCCCTGGGTCCTTTCCTAGGCTCTGTGCTCCTGGCCTAGGACGAGGAAGTGATGGCTTCAGCAAGATGCTCTCAGGAAGACCTGGGATGTTTTCTGCAGCCAGTCAGTTCCTGCTAAGACAAAGCATTTGGGGGAGAATCGAAGATTTACTCAGGTTTTCTGAAATGGGGGATTTTAGAGAAAGTTGACCACATGAGATGATTATGAGTCTCTTGCTCAGATAACAGTGGGGCGCTAGGGTAACACTTTGGTTCTTAGGGTGCACGAGTGGTCCTTTTTGATGTTCACTAAAATTGCAAGGTGGCAGAGAGCAAGTCCTCACAGGCCTGGCATTCGGACAAGCCAGTGACTCAGAGGTCTGTGAATATACTCGTTTGGACCGGACACCATCAGGTGCTGGTGGGGACAGAAGAGTGGTGTAATAGGTGTCATACAAAGTCCTCCCAGACCATGGCCTGAGCCACCACGTGAAGCATCTACAGAAAGGTCTTGTTAGCACGAGTCTAGAAAGAAACAGCTCACACACACCACTGGGTGGCAGTATGGCGCGCCCCTTTGTTTCTAGTAAGTGGCTCTGTTTTCCGGATCTAAAGAATCATATTCCTTTGGGTTAAACCAGCTACCCTTTCCTTCCTCCCTCCCCGAGTGTCCCTGTTCCTACATATCCTGAGCTTCCGTGTGTGTGTGTGTGTGTGTGTGTGTGTGCGCGCGCGCGCGCGATGCGGGGGGGGGGGGGTTGGGGTTAGACGGGAGAAGGATAAATGTTTAGGATCGATTCCTTCCCCTCCTTTCCTCTCCCCTCCTTTCGTCACATCATCTTTCTGTTCCTCTGAAGCAGCTCGGTTAGGTCTTTATTAATAGAGACATAATGAATTAAAAAAAAATAGATGGCAGGTCTAAACACAACACCGTGGGGGAAATTCATTTCTAGGCTGAGATGTAAAATACTTCTGTTCAAAATATTCCTTAGGGGAAAATCCTAAAAAGAGGAAATAAGATATTTTTCGAAAAATGAACGGGTGCTGTTTGCCAAGGGCAAACGGGCAGAGGTAGCAGAAGGTGGAGCCTCAAGACGTCAAATGTATCAATAGAGCTGCTCTGCCATCTGGTGGCCAAAGTGGCACCTGCACTTTGTAAACTGCGTGGTTCCCAGACTTAGATGTTTATGAATTATAAAAAAGGAAAAACAAGCAAGCAAACAAAAAGTCCCACAAAAAGCCCAGGTAAATAAATAAATCCAGCTCAGGGTGGCACCTTTTTAGTTTTCCAGGTAATACTTTTTTTAAAATCCAGCATCTATGGTTACCATCATCTTACTCTTCAAGGGCAATAATTCATAAAGAAAGTGTTTTTGTAGAAAAAAAGGGCAGCCCTTTTAATTGCATACTTAGGTTAATGAACGTATAATCATATTTTTCTTATTTATTTATTTTTTTCTTTTTTGCGGTACGCGGGCCTCTCACTGCTGTGGCCTCTCCCGTTGCGGAGCACAGGCTCCGGACGCGCAGGCTCAGCGGCCATGGCTCACGGGCCCAGCCGCTCCACGGCATGTGGGATCCTCCCGGACCGGGGCACGAACCTGCATTCCCTGAATCGGCAGGCGGACTCCCAACCACTGCGCCACCAGGGAAGCCCTTTTTCTTATTTTTATAGTTTTGTTACAAAGGGGTGAAAAACTTAACAAGATTTGGCACTGGTCTAAGGACTGGCGTTTGAGAACCACTGGTATAAAACACTTCATACAATTATTTAAAATCATTTATAAATGTCTGGGGCCTCTGAAATATTTTGACATAGGGACTTGGAGTTAAAGCACCATACTCAAAATTGTCTTTAGTGGTTATTTTTAACCAAACACTTTTTAAAATTGTCACTATTTCACAGTTTCTGAGTTGTAAAGATTCCTGTGGGGTTTTCACATTTGTTCCATCTTTTCCTGGCTTAAGAATAAATTACCTTGGAATTCCCTGATGGTCCGGGTTCAATCCCTGGTCGGGGAACTAACATCCCACAAGTTGTGGTGTGGCCAAAAAAAAAGAATAAATCATCCTAGTATTTTCACAGTAATTTTACTGGTGTTAGTAGCACGTTGTGTTTCTCTGGTTCAGGTGTCTCTAAATTTTTGTTGTAAAAATCATGTTTGTGCATTCGCCCCTTGTTTTACGTGTGCTTATTTTATGAAGTTCATAATGTATTATCACGTATTGTATATGTTATAAAGCATACTTGTGGCTTGCATGTAAAGTGAGAGCATTCTTGTTGGGGACTGTGACCCTTACCCTGTGGGGTCTGTGATAAGTCAGTGTAGTTAGTATTAGAATCCAATTGTCGGGGTGCAGTACTTTCATGTCCTCATTTGTAAAGTGGGACGTAATGATAGTATTTAGCTAATACACTTCTCAGTACAGGATAGTTCATGTATTAGTACATGCTTCACATTAGGCAAACTAAATACTGTTTGGATGGCAATTCTTCAAAAATCAACATAGGGCTTCCCTGGTGGCGCAGTGGTTGAGAGTCCGCCTGCCGATGCAGGGGACGCGGGTTCGTGCCCCGGTCCGGGAAGATGCCATATGCCACGGAGCGGCTGGGCCCGTGAGCCATGGCCGCTGAGCCTGCGTGTCCGGAGCCTGTGGTCAGCAACGGGAGAGACCGCAGCAGTGAGAGGCCCGCGTAGTGCAAAAAAAAAAATCAACATAAAGTCAAAATCACACAGCAATCACTTTGCACTTATGAATTTTACCTAGGAGAAGAAGCAGGAGAAAATATTAAGGACAATTTGAAAAGTGGAGCAATAAAGAAAATTTCCTATCAGGTAGTAAAACATCTAATGCTACTTTACTGAAAACAGTGAGCTGCTACTATCAAAATAGAATAGTAACATAGTAAAGAGAATTCAGAGACAGGAAAGACCCAAGAAAACTTGGGTTTTCTTAGTGAGATGAGCACAGCAGAGTTCATTGTGCATCCCCAAAGTTGTATGGTTTTATAACCAAGTTGACAAAATATTTAAGAAAGCTGTAAACCTAATTAAGAGTTTTACTTTCTCAATTTTAACATCAGATTTACACATTTAAAAACATATTTCTCATCTGCAAAATATTCAGTACATTCATAAAAAAGACTCTGAGTATTGCTTATTGCTTTAACTTTAAAGTTAGAATAGAATGCTTATCATGTTAATGAATGAAATGGTATTTCAACAGCATCTTTTCAAATTAATGGGGAATAAATATATATTCAACCAATGGTCTAGGAGAAATGAATAATGGTTTGGGCAATAGTTAATTTTCTTTAACTTGCAACCCTCATGGACATAAATGCCACATTCGTTAAAAAGTTAAAAGATTGAAAATAAATCATTAAAAAGTTAGAAGAAAATGTCAGTGAATATTTTTCTGATACTAACAAAAGGTCAGACCTTTTCAAGCATAAAAGTAAAGGAACCATAAAGGAAAACACTGATAGAGTTAATCTCACAAAATTAAAAATGTACAGATGTTAAGCAATTAATATCAGAAGTGACAAACTACAAAACATTTACAATGTGTATCAGAAAAAAATTTTAAAACTGTTACAGTAATCAAGATTGGCAAGGTTATAGTGAAGACATGGATGGGCAGCCTTTAAGGGCCAGATAGTTAATATTAGTCATCTTGGGCCTCACATTCTCTGTGATCACAACTCAACTCTGTCATGTGACACAGAAGAAACCCTCGACAACAGGTATACAGACGGGCATGGTTACATTCCAATAAAACTTTACTTATGCACACTGAAATCTGAATTTCATATAATTTTCATGGGTCACAAAATATTTTTCTTTCTTTGACTTTCTTCAACTTTTAAAAAATGTGGAGACTCTTCTTAGCCCTGGTGGCTAAGGCCAGATTTGACCCACAGGCCATAGCTTGCTGACCTCTGGTGAAGATACATGTGGTAAAAGGAGCTTCAGGGAACATTCATGTTCTTGAGGATGATGAGTTGCATTAGGCCCACTACTAGGGCTTATCAGAAAA
The DNA here is from genome assembly GCF_937001465.1 of Orcinus orca. Lineage (NCBI taxonomy): Eukaryota > Metazoa > Chordata > Mammalia > Artiodactyla > Delphinidae > Orcinus > Orcinus orca. The sequence continues at coordinate 98,814,384 of NC_064566.1, read as the reverse complement.
TAAATCTGTGGGGACGTGGGACAAAGAGTGGAGTGATATTCAGTGGAGAATGTGGAGCCCTCAATGTTTTGTGGGTCTGGTACCACCAGGCAGGAGGGAAGGAGTGGGGTCTGTTAGGATCATGCTGTAATGCTCCAGGGCAGGTGAGGGGGGATGGATGCCAGAGATGGTGTGAAGATGGAATTGGCCATTAAGGAAGGTTCAGAATGAGAGTGACAGAGAGATTCTGACCTGCGTAACTGGAAGGGTGCCCGCCCCGTGACCAGAAAGGGAACAGATGAAGAACTCATCTTAGCTGTGATCTGAGGTACCAGAAAAATACTCAGGTGGATAGAATCCAAGAGAGAGCCAGAGCAAGACTGGAGGATGGATTTGAGAGACATCTCTGGGATGTCCGGAGGAGTGGAGAACCTTGGACCATGCCCAATACTGAAAGCAAGAAAAGGAACAGGAATGGCTAAGGATGGAGGTCGCAGTGTCAGTCCTGACTCCATCATAAACTTCAGGAATTTTACCAGGATTAAGTCTCATAGGCAAATTATGAGCATCACAAGCGATCACTGGATAAAGTAGTTTTCACACTGCCCTGTCCTTAGAGGTGTTGGCTACTATTATTGTTACCAAAGAGTTGAATAAAAGGAGACTCTGGAGAAGGCTATGTTGGGACAAGGGACTTTCCAGTTCCAGTGGCCTGTGGTTCCCAGCTGTGCTGTTGGCATTTCTGATGGGGAGCGGTGGGTGGGTGATGTTTCGTAACTGTTAGGTTACCTCAGTAGAAACTAATCGTGTTGGTGGATTTTCAATTCGTTAATGAAAAGCGTTTCTTTTTCTTGCTCTAAGGTGTTAATTTTGGGGTCAAGTAGATCCTCATGATGTTTGGTTTCCTTGGAGATGCTAGATGCAGAAAAAGCCTTGATTGACACAGTGACTCAGCAGAGCTAGGGCTGCTGCGGGGCTCCCCTCTGGCCTGGCCAGACTCTACCCACTTGTCTCCCATCCTGAAGCCCTAGGGCTGATGCCAAAGACCACTTGGGTTGTTAAGCAGCTTGCCAGGAGCCCTAGGACCCTAGAATCATTCTCACAGCAGCCTTTTCAAGATAGCCCACACTACTTAGTGTTCTGACACCCAGAGTCAAAGGCTCCCAACTCACACACTTGTATCCTTCTGATGTGGGGACCGGGTTTTGCTGAATATCCTTACAGATTGTCTCTGTACTTGTTCTATGAATGACTGTGAGAAGACCATTACAATTTCCAACTATAATTGCTTATTATTTTCTTTTCCTCATTTCAACTCTTACAAGTTTTCCTTCATGCGTTTCAGATTCTCTTACTAGGCAGTTATACATTTAAAATTTATATATCATCTTGCTCTATCAATCATTATGAAATGACCCTCTTTGTTCCTAGTAATATTCCTTATCTTGAGGTCTATTTTGTCTGATATTAATATAGGCACTCGATCTCTTTTAAACTTACTGTTTACACGATATATCTTTCTCTGTGTTTTTTTACTGTCAAACTATTTGTGTTTTGGAATTTAAAGTGCACCTCTTGTAAACAGAAAATAATTGGATATTGTATTTTTTTTTACATCTTTTTTGGAGTATAACAGCTTTACAATGGTGTGTTAGTTTCTGCTTTATAACAAAGTGAATCAACTATACATATACATATGTTCCCATATCTCCTCCCTGTCCCACCCCTCTAGGTGGTCACAAAGCACAGAGCTGACCTCCCTGTGCTATGTGGCTGCTTCCCACTAGCTATCTCTTTTACATTTGGTAGTGTATGTATGTCCATACTACTCTCTCACTTCATCCCAGCTTACCCTTCTCCCTCCCCATATCCTCAAGTCCTTCTCTACGTCTGCGTCTTTATTCCTGTCCTGCCCCTAGGTGCTTCAGAACCATTTTTTTTTTTTTTAGATTCCATATACATGTGTTAGCATACGGTATTTGTTTTTCTCTTTCTGACTTACTTCTCTTTGTATGACAGACTCTAGGTCCATCCACCTCACCACAAATAACTCAGTTTCATTTCTTTTCATGGCTAATATTCCATTGTATATATGTGCCAAATCTTCTTTATCCATTCATCTGTTGATGGACACTTAAGTTGCTTCCATGTCCTGGCTATTGTAAATAGAGCTGCAATGAACATTGTGGTACATGACTGTTTGAATTATGGTTTTCTCAGGGTATATGCCCAGTAGTGGGATTGCTGGGTCATATGGTAGTTCTATTTGTAGTTTTTTAAGGAACCTCCATACTGTTCTCCATAGTGGCTGTATCAATTTACATTCCCACCAACAGTGCAAGAGGGTTCCCTTTTCTCCACACCCTCTCCAGCATTTATTGTTTGTAGATTTTTTGATGATGGCCTTCTAACCCATGTGAGGTGATACCTCATTGTAGTTTTGATTTGCATTTCTCTAATGATTAGTGATGTTGAGCATCCTTTCACGTGTTTGTTGGCAGTCTGTGTATCTTCTTTGGAGAAATGCCTATTTAGGTCTTCTGCCCATTTTTGGATTGGGTTGTTTGTTTTTTTGGATATTGCGTTTTTATCCTGAGGGATAATCTCTGCATTATGAGTAAAGGGTTTAGTCTATTCCCATTTAATGTAATTATTGTTACAATTAGATGTAGGTCTGCTCTTTTGATATTTGTTTTGTATTTGTCTCGTTCTTTTTCTGTTTGTCTTTACTAAATCTTTTCTTATTAAACTGAATTTTTTTGTTAACTATTTTTAGTTACGCAATTGTAATTCTGTCGACTTTTTAGCTATACTTCTTTGCATTTTGTGGAGGAGTTGTTTTAGGGATTGCAGTATGTATCTTTAAGGTTCACGATATACATATATTAATACCAAATTCCTATAAAATCTAGAAAATGTGCACCATTAGAGCTTCAATTATTCTCCTCTTCAGAGCTATTGTTATCTTATATCCATATCTATGCATAATAAACCCTACAATAGAGTTTTATAATTTTTACTTTAAACACTGATATATCTTTAAAATAAGTTGAGAGGAAAAGAAAAAAATTACACAAAATTTTATGTTTCCTGACAAATATACTATTCCCGGTGTTCTTTATTCTTTTTCTAGAATCTGAGTTAGCCTCCAGTAACATTACCCTTCAGCTCCAAGGATTTCCTTTAGAATTTCTTGTAGTGTAGGTCTGTTAGCAGCAAATTCTCTCCATTATTGTTTATCCAGAGATGTCTCTATTTTACCTTTATTTTTTATTTATTTATTTTTTTTGCGGCATGCAGGCCTCTCACCGCTGCGGCCCCTCCCGCTGCGGAGCACAGGCTCCGGACGTGCAGGCCCAGCGGCCACGGCCCACAGGCCCAGCAGCTCTGCGGCATGCGGGATCCTGCCGGACCGGAGCACGAACCCGCGTCCCCTGCATCGGCAGGCGGACCCCCAACCACTGCACCGCCGGGGAAGCCCTACCTTTATTTTTAAAGGACATTTTCACTGGATGTTGATTCTTGTTTGGTAGTTTGCTTGTTTTTTTCTTCAGCATTTTGAATGTGTTCATCCAGTGTCTTCAAACCTCCATTGTTATCTAATGAGCAATCAGCTATTAATCACACTGTTGTTTCCTTATATGAGTTTTATCTTTTCTCTCTCTGCTTTCAAGGTTTTGTTTTGTGTTTAGCTTTTAGAAGCTGTAATATGCTTTGTTCAGCTATGGTTCTTTTTGTATTTATCCTATTTGGGTTTTGTCGAGTGTCTTGGAATTGTTAGTTGTGGTTTTTCATCAAATTTGGGAATTTTTAGGCTATTCTTTCTTTTTTTTTTTGCGGTATGCGGGCCTCTCACTGTTGTGGCCTCTTCCGCTGCGGAGCACAGGCTCTGGACGCGCAGGCTCAGCGGCCATGGCCCACGGGCCCAGCCGCTCCACAGCATGTGGGATCCTCCCGGACCGGAGCACGAACCCGCGTCCCCCGCATTGCCAGGCGGACCCTCAACCGCAACCACTGCGCCACCAGGGAAGCCCAGGCTATTATTTCTTTAAATAGTCTTTCTGCTTTAAATAGATTTCCCTTTCGTGCTCTCTGTTCCTTCAATTATACATGTATAGGAATTCTTTATATTGTTTCACAGATCTCAAGACTATTCATTTTTCTTCATTTTCTTTCTATTCTTTGGATTGGATACTTTCTATATTCAAGTTACTGATTCTTTCTTCTACCATCTTAGATCTGCTCTTGAGCCCATTAGTGAATTTTTCATTCTTTTTACTTTTCAGCTCTGGAAATTGCATTTTTTTTTTTTTTTTTACAAAATAGTGTTAATTTTCCTGTTGATAATCCTATTTGATCATTCATTCTTGGTATAATTTTCTTTAATTTTTTGCACATTTTTCTGCATTCGTTTAACATATTTACAATGGCTATTTGAAATTTGTCTCCTAAATCTAGCACATGGGGCTCCAGGCAGTCAGTTTCTATTGATCATATATTATTTCCTGAATAAGGGTCGTACTTTCCTATTCTTTGCATGTTGATGCTGTTGTAAACTGGACATTGTAATTAATAGGTTGCAGTGACTTTGGATTCTGTTCTGTTCTTCCGTGGGTTGCTTTTAAATTTTTGTTAAATAATTAGTAATCATCTAACTTGTTTAGACTCAAACTACCAAATCTTTCTCCTCTGTGGTGTGCAGCTGCTAATGTCTCTGCCCATTTTTTTCAGTGTGACTTTGGTGCTTCTCCTGCACTTGTGCATAGTTTAGGGGTCAGTCAGTGATATATGGGCAGACAGGAAGGCTTCTGTTCTTTGCTGCCCAAGCTGTTTGTGGTTTGAGGAGCATATTCCAAGGCACAGCATATTTATAAGTCTTGCTTACCTTTTTTTTGAACTCCCTGATATTTTCAGCACACATGTAGCTTAGCAGTCAGCCAGGGCTGTGTGAAGAGTTTGTTATCTCAGCCCTTCTATGGTTTTCTGGCTTCCAAAGTTTCCTTGCTGTATATTTATCAGCTCTGATACACATCAGTAACTAAGTCTTCCTCTTCTGGTTAGTAAAGCTGTGGGTTTATACCACCTAAACTGGGGACAATAGCAATGTTCCTTGGCAGTAAGGCCATCAATGTGCCATTCTCACTAAATGCATTAGCAATTTTTCATGAGTGAATGCTTCTCAAGTTGTTGCCTTGAAACAACGACTTCTCAAGATGTTTTTCAGTGTGCTGAAATGGCTTCTTTTATAATTTTGTCTGGTTTTATACTTGTTTTCTCCTGAAGGGAATCCCCCAACTTCCTCATACCATCATTATTGGAAATAGAGTGTTTGTACATATACATTTTAAAGTTCTTTCTTTTTTTTAAGAAACATTTTATGACCAATGCTATTGATGGTACATGAGGCAAAAGTGTGTGGAAAAATAACGATAACAACATCTCTAAGGCATTCTGAAGAGTTGCAGTCTGAATAAGTTTAAGAAATATCTTGATTTATTTTGCAGTTATTTTCTTGTTTCTTCCTATGTTCAAGAATGATCTATGAAATTAATCTGTGCTATGTGTAAATGCATGTGATTTTTTTTCTTTAGGACTAAACCAAGGATTGGCATTTCCAGATGGAAAATATGAACTTAAAAATGGTTTTGGCTATATATTAAGATAGGCTTGATTTTGAACATCTTGCCCACATTCATTGGATTCCTGTCTGGTCTTGTAATCACTTTTGCTTCCTGACTACATAACTGCTTTATTCAGCCATTCACCTATACATCTTACTGTGTGGTTCACACTGTAATACGCTGGCAGTACAAAGGAACACAGTCCTTCCTTGTTTGGGAGCTGATGTGTTAGTGACTGGGGCAGGTAAACCAATTGCTATACAATACATGTGCTCTAGACCAGTGTTCACTAAGTGCTCTGAACCCACAGAGTAGGGAGTTCTAATATGTCCTGAGTCAGGGGAGGTGGTGACACCTGAGGTGAATCTTGATGTTTTATTTATTTATTTTTTATTTATCTATTTATTTTTTTTGCGGTACGCGGGCCTCTCACTGTTGTGGCCTCTCCCATTGCGGAGCACAGGCTCTGGACGCATAGGCTCAGTGGCCATGGCTCACAGGCCCAGCCGCTCCGCAGCATGTGGGATCCTCCTGGAGAGGGGCACGAACCTGGGTCCCCTGCATCGGTGGGTGGACTCTCAACCACCGCACCACCAGGGAAGCTCTTGATGCTTTATTTTTATTATTTTTTTATAGTATTAAAAAAATATATATATTTATTTATTTTGGGCTGCGTTGGGTCTTTGTTGCTGCACATGGGCTTGCTCTAGTTGCAGCAAGCGGGGGCTACTCTTTGTTGCGATGTGCAGGCTTCTCATTGCGGTGGCTTCTCTTGTTGAGGAGCATAGGCTCTAGGCGCGCAGGCTTCAGTAGTTGTGGCACACGGGCTGAGTTGCTCTGTGGCATATGGGATCTTCCCGGACCAGGGATCGAACCCATGTCCCCTGCATTGGCAGGTGGATTCTTAACCACTGCGCCACCAGGGACGTCCAATTCTTCTTATTTTTTTAATTGAAGTATAGTTGGTTTACAATGTTAATTTCTTCTGTACAGTAGAGTTATTCAGTTACACGTATACATACATTATTTTTCTAAATATTCTTTTCCATTATGGTTTATCATGGGATATTGACTATAGTTCCCCGTGCTATACAGTAGGACTTTGCTGTTTATCCATCCTATATATAATAGCTTACATCTGCTAACCCCAACCTCCCATTCCATCCCTCCCCCAACCCCCTCCGTGGGATTTTGATATGTTAGTTGGTGTTATTCAGTGAAACGGGAGGTCAACAGGAAGCAGAGGGAATCACGTGTAGAAGTGCACAGGCATAAATATGGCACCCTCAGGAAAGGGAGCAACTGGGTATGGCTGAATGACTGTGTGTGTGTGTGCGTGGTAGGCGATAAAACTGGAAAGGCAGTTTGCAGTTAGAATGTGAAGGGCTTTAGAATGCCAAAGGTCTTAGGAACTTCTGGGGGTTTCGATTTTTGAACACATTTGTTTAATGTAATTTATATGTGTGTGGAACCTGCTGACTGGGCTGATGGAGAAGAGAGAGAAATCACCTGGTGAAGATGCTTAAGACTCAAAGGTAAGGTCAACTAATTCTCCAGCGCTGTTGGAAACAGGCAAGATATTGTCTTGTGTGGGTACTATGATTCCTATGGGGTGCCTAGTGTGGGTTGTAAGCCTTAAAAGGGAAGGGGGAAAGAAAGTCTTCTGTTGTTTACCACTCTGCTGTGTTCATGTTCTCTATAATAAGATAATCAGATAAGGAGAGTGTCCTGGGCACATGCCCAAGCTGGCTGGCCACTGGGAAGAGAGTAAGGACTTATATTAAATTCTGCAAACTCACATTCACCTCCAGGTTCACATTCCCTCGGGCTAAGCTAAACTATTATAGTGGGAATGAATCTCAGTCTACAAACCCAGTTGTGCAAAGCAAAGCATATCAAATTTCTTAATTTCCTTTAAATCAAATTGCTTCTGACTTAAAATCTCTAATCAACTTGCTGGCAGGAAATTAAGCCTCAGTTATTATTGGAGTTCTCCGCCCCAAGAACATACAAAGGTCCAAAGGTCACCCAGTGCTAAAGCATTGGGGATGCCCTTCCGGTCAATGGTTGCCAGTCACTGTTTGCTGAGTAGCCCAAGTCTCTATGAGTTTGTCCCTTTAGGACCATTGCCCAGCTGTCTCCATGCTACAGGCAGAACATAGGAAAAATTTCCAAAACTTTAGATCTCACTGCTTGCTGAAGTATACCACAGTAGAAGAAAGTTACAAGAAGCATCTGATACAGTGTTGGAGACTCAAAGTCTTCTTGGAAGGAGTGTTTTTTCTGCCAAAGCATTCTGCTTCGCTTGTTATTCTTCCTTCTTCTTCTCTTGAACCTTCTAGTTAAATAATTTTTAACTCTTTTCCTCCCCATCCCGTCACCCCAGCTCTGGTGCCTCTAGAGTGGTCTGGTCCACTGCCTTTTTCTTGATCTGCATCTTGCTGTTGTCTTTCCTACAGAGATACAATAACCACCTACACCATGCAAGCAACACATTTTCCAACAGTAAAAAGTGTTATAAAAGAGTTAGGAAGGAGGGTAAGTATATGTTCTCTTTTTTTTAAGGCCCCCTGAGTATATGACCTTCTTCTTATGGGTCTTAAGGATCCATCTACCAATGGGTAGATGAGGATTCTTAAAGAAGGAATGTAAAGGAGAAGGGAGTGGGAGAGGAAGAGGAGAAAGGCAGACTCTACCTTTTCATTTTCTCCCCCGTCTTGAGGCTGAGATACTCAGTAATCCCAGAGCCTTTGCCTCCGCCATGTGGTTCAGCAAGTCACTCCCTACCTCCCTGCCACATACAGATGCCACTGCAGAAACGAGTTCGGGAGACGAAGCAATCTGAGGACATGGGTATTCAGTGTTCCATATAGAGACTAAGTATTCCCTAAAGGGACAATTTGGAGTACTGGATTGGATTCAACCCAGTCCAGGCAGAGTCTCCTTCCCACTTAACCATTGGGTGGGGACTTAATGAGGAACACTGGATCAGTAAGACACAAAATAGATAAGCTGACTTTCTCTCACAACTGAGCGTACTGTGAGTAGGTTTCCACCCACACGTGCCATATGGAGGAGGGATATGGGATAGAGGGAGGGAATTTTAAAGGCTGCAGCACAAATAAAGGCAGAGACGAGAAAGTTTGGGGTATGTCTGGAGAGTATTGTGCAATCCAGTTTGGCTGAAATGTTGAGCATATATGGGGCAATAATGGAACATGGGGCCGGAAAATTGGGCTAAATTTTAGAGGGCTTTGTTTATTGGAGTGAGAAATATGTAGATATATCAGTGAGGATTGAGCATTGTCAACAGATTTAGAAGAGAGGGATGCCATTAGAGGATAACTCTTCATCTATTGGGTTAAATATCTGAACACTTTGACCTACAAAAATAAGGTCCTTTTAAGGTTCCACCTAACATTTAAGGGCAACTATGTTGACTTCCTGTGACATCAAGGCTAGTTTTCACTTGTTGGCTCAGGATCCGCCAGCAGCAACCTCTTAATGGGCATGTTAAACTAATTCTTTGATTATTTGTCCCACTATTTGCTAATCCTCTTAGTTATGTTTTCATAGATCCATAATTCCTTGTTTTTTATTCTCTCTATAGGATATCATTGAAAGTCATTGTCAAATGCTTTGATAAAATCTGTTTTAGTGCAGTGACACTGTCAGTGAAAGGAACAAGGTTAATCTGATGTGGTGTGCTCTTGGTGAACCAGTTCTGTTTCTTCATGGTCATCATTTCCCCCATCAGTATTTCCAAACAGCCCTGTAAACGTCCACTCTTCAATCTTGCTCGAGTGTAACATCAAGACAGCCTGACTATTTTCAGAATCCCCTGTCTCTCAGTTTCCGGTAATTCTCCCACTTTCTACAACAGATGTATTTTACCATATATATATATATATATCTATATATATAGATATATATATATATATAGTATACACACACACACACACACACACACACACACACACATAGTGTGGAGGAGAGGAGGAAAGCACTGTGTAACATAGCAGCCTTTTCTATAAATGTATATGGTTTCTCACATGCTTTTCTTTTCTTCTAGAGCGTTAGCTCTTAAAGTGAGGACCCAGACTAACCATTTTAGAGAATTTGGGAGTTTCTATGTTTCAACAAGCCCTCTCGGTAATTCTACTGCACACTGAAGTTTGAGAATAATTGTTCTAGAGAAATCTTATATTATGTGATAAAATGGACCCTAAACAAATATAATCTTCAGTGATTTCAATTAAAAATTAATGTATTAACTACTAAATGTCGAGCACTTTCTATTAGACACCCTCAGTTTAGTTTTTCGACGTGTGAATTACTATCTTCATTTTATAGATGAAGAAATTGAAGTTCAGAAAAGTGAGCAATTCCGAATCCAGAGCTCTGTCCACTATCCTAAGATTTGTAAAATACAAAAAATGTTCAGTTAACAAATGTCATGGTAATGTCATTTAAAAATAGCATATTTGTTGTTGTTGCTGTTTTCATTTTAGGCAAAATGTATGCACTGTTATACATTTTGAAGTCTGTCACTATTATTGGGACTGGTTGAGGGTTTTTTCCCCATAATAAACTGACTGGCACATTTAATTAACAAAACCTGTCCTGTGAAAGGTGAAATACAGTTAAACACAAATTGACAAGTCAATGCCCTTGAATAATTGAGAGATGAATGGAAGCTTGTACACGAATACATCTACAGATGTACTGTACACACCAGCATTTCCCAAGCTGCTCTATGAAGCTTTGCTACTCACAGTGGGTCTGTGGACCAGCTGCATTGGAATCAACTGGGAAAAAGTTAGAAATGAACAATCTCGGGCCCCACCCCAGACCTACTGAATCAGAATCTGCCTTTTAAGAATAAATCCATGTGGACTTTCCCAGTGGTGCAGTGGTTATGAATCCGCCTGCCAATGCAGGGGACACGGGTTCGAGCCCTGGTCCGGGAAGATCCCACATGCCGTGCAGCAACTAAGCCTGTGCGCCACAACTACTGAGCCCGCGCTCTAGAGCCCATGAGCCACAACTACTGAGCCCGAGTGCTGCAACTACTGAAGCCCACGCGCCTAGAGCCTGTGCTCTGCAACGAGAAGCCACCGCAATGAGAAGCCCGCACACCGCAATGAAGAGTAGCCCCCGCTTGCCGCAACTAGAGAAAGCCCACGCGCAGCAATGAAGACCCATCGCAGCCAAAAAAAAAAAAAAAGAATAAATCCATGTGAGTCATAGTAAAGTTTAACAAGCTCTGCTCTAAAAAGTAGTTTCTTGAAAGATAATGATAGGTTTTCTGTCAGTCGAGGGTACCATTGTCAAACAAACTTGAGAACACCTGCATTTAACAGGTGGATTTAAACAAGGTCAAACAGGTATCCTACCCTGAATTGTAAAGGTCTGATTGGAGGTAGTAGGAGCGTTGCTCAAATTTAAGGTCACTTTCAGGTCTAAGACTGTGGTTCTCTGACCTACAAGATAAATATCCTCAGAAACATGCCCACCTTTCTAATCCCTCCTTCATCTTTTGTTTGTCCTGATAGACACTACAGCATAATTTATTACATTGTCACTCCATCAAGACACTGGATAAAACACTGAGCAGAGATGATCCCATTTACCTTGTGGAGGAGTTATCAATACTTCTGTTTTGCAGATATGTAAACTGAGGCACAGAGATGTTAATTAACTGACTCAAGATCCCACAGATCATAACTGGCAGGGCTGGGATTCAAATCCAGGCAGTCTGGAGCTGTAGAATCTATGGTATTAATTACTATTCTTTATGCTTGTTCAGATCTGTGTGACTTCAAAACTTTGGGCATGTGACAACTTGTGAAGTAAAGTAAATAATGACAAAAAAAAATTTAAAGATTTAAAGGCATTTGATTTTTATTTAGTGTATAAACAATATTTTTAAAATGGCATTTAATTTTTGACTACTTAATGCACTCACACGGTTCAAGGACCAAAACACAGAAAGGGGCAACTTGATGCAAACTTTCTCTGCCTCTCCCAGCCATCCAGTTCCCCTTTCTGGAAGCAAACAATGTTGTTAGTCTCTCATGTATCACTCCACAAACATTTTAGCAAATGCCTACATGCGTGTGCTTATGTATATTTCCTTTTCCTACCTTTTTTGGACAAATGATAGAGACCATAAATATGTTTTGCACAGTGAGTGTGTTAACAGTACATCCTTTTTAAAAACTGGAATATAATCGTCTTACGATGTTGTGTTAGTTTCTGCTGTACAATGAAGTGAATCATCTACAGGTATACATATATCCTCTCCCTCTCGAACCTCCACCCAACCCCATCTAGGTCATCACAGAGCACCGAGCTTAGCTCCCTGCGTTATACCGCAGGTTGCCACTAGCTATCTATTTTACATGTGGTAATGTATTTATGTCAAACCTAATCTCCCACGTTCCACATCAATACACAAAGGACTTTCTCATTTTATTTTTAAAATTAATTAATTTTATTTTTGGGCTGTGTTGGGTCTTCGTTGCTGGGCATGGGTATTCGCTAGTTGCAGTGAGTGGGGGCTACTCTTCGTTGCGGTGCGCGGGCTTCTCTTTGCTTCTCTTTGTTGCGGAGCACGGGCTCTAGGCGCGTGGGCTTATTGCTCTGCGGCATGTGGGATCTTCCTGGACCAGGGCTATGAACCTGTGTTCCCTGCACTGGCAGGCGGATTCTTAACCACTGCGCCACCAAGGAAGTCAACTTTCTCATTCTTATCTGATGGATACTTTGTATTCTTTGTATGTGAACGCAATACTTTAACCAGTTCTCTATTGTTGGACTGGTTATTTGAAATATTTTGCTATTTAAGACCCTATGGTAACATATAACCTTGCATTTTCATCATTTTGCATGTTCAGAAGTAAATATTTAATAGAATAAATTGTGTTCTGCAGGAGTGTCTTTAAGTTTCCATCATCAATTACACACAATCCCTTGCTCCTTGGGTATTAGGGTACACTCCTAAGCAATTTAGTTTTCTCTTACCTCTCACTATAACTTCTAATGTTTGTATTTTTAAGTGCTATTCTGACCCATTGCTACTCACAACACTTCTGAAACCAAATATGTATTCTTCTTCCCCCACACCAACAACCAATTCTCTAACTCTGCAGACACAGCTGAATGCCCAGTGACTCACATCAATTCTGATACTAACTACCCAGAGTTAACGCAGACCCCATAGGTTAAGGGCTTAGTCCCACATGACTGCTCCCACTTCAGAGGCCAGTAGCAAGTCCCAGGTCTTTCGGTGTTCTGATCCACCAGCTATAAATTGGGGGTTCCCCATGACTCCCTCCTCAGGTTCAATAATTTGCTGGAATGGCTCACAGAACTCAGGGAAAAGAGTATACTATTACCACTTTATTATAAAGGGAACTATAAAGGACAGAAACACAGGGCAAGACAAAGGTGAAGAGGTACACAGGGCAAGGTACAGGGTGGGGTGCAGAGCTTCCATGGGAGGGCCACCTTCCCAGCATTTTATGCACTCACCAATCTGGAGGATCTCCGAACCCCACCATTTAGGGATTTGTATGGAGGTTCCATTACACAGGCATAAGTAATTAAGTCATTGGCCATTGGTGATGAACTCAGTCTTCATTCCCTGTCCCACTGCCTGAGGTTCAGGGCGTGGGTCTGAAAGGTCCAGCCCTCTAATCACGTGGTTGGTTCCTCCGGCAACAGGTCTAGGGGGCCAACAAGTCACCTCATTAGCATACACCCAGGTATGATTAAAAGGGGCTTATTATGAATAATAAAAGATTCTCGCCCACCCCTATCACTCAGGAGACTCCAAGGGCAGCTCCTGTGTCAGGAACCCGGGTGAAGACCAAATAAGTATTTCGTATCGTATCACAATGTTACAGCTATTGACTGCTGTATTCCGGTTATGTGTTCATCCATCTTTCTGAATTTTCTTATTGTTTGTTATAGTTTTTCAGCTGATTCTTTTGGGCTTTGCAGTTATATATCATACTATCTGCAAAAAAAAAAAAAAAATTATTTCCTCCTTTATTTATACATCTTACTTTCTTTTTCTAAATGAGTGTTGCCAGAAACAGGGGTCAGCAAATGACAGCCTATTGGCTGAATCCAGCCTGCGACCTGTTTTTTTTTTTTTTTTGGTACACGGGCCTCTCACTGTTGTGGCCTTTCCTGCTGCAGAGCACAGGCTCCGGACACGCAGGCTCAGCAGCCATGGCTCACGGGCCCAGCCACTCCACGGCATGCGGGATCCTCCCGGGCCAGGGCACAAACCCGCGTCCCCTGCATCAGCAGGCGGACCCCCAACCACTGCGCCACCAGGGAAGGCCCTGTGACCTGTTTTTGCAAGTAAAGTTCTGTAGGATCACAACCACGTACGTTCATTTACATATTATCTATGGCTTTTTCACTACAGCTGAGTAGTTTTGACAGAGACAAGATGGCCTGAGAAGCCTTAAATACCTACTATCCAGCCCTTTACAGAAAAAATTTACCCATCTTTATGCTAGAACAATGTCAAATACTAAGTTTAGTTAATAGTGGGCATCCTTGTTTTGTTTCTGACTTTAATGGGAATGCTTCTGTTGTCTCATTTAAGTAAGATGCCATGGTGGCTTTCAAAATGTACTTGTACGTTTTTGAAGGTCTCCCATACAGGTGCAGTCTTGTCTCTTCTCCTTGAACTTGGATAGGTTATGGCTGCCTCAGGGAACATAATTCAGCAAAATAGACTCTGTTGGTTTTCCCAGCAAGGTTAGAAATGGTCATGCCTGTTTCTCTCTCCTGGGACACTTGCTTTGGGCGCCTTCAGTTGCCATTTAAAAAATCTAGCTCCCCTGAGGTCTCTACCTGGAGGCTTCACACAGAGAAAGACGCCTGAGGGGTCCTAGCTGTTTGATTCTTTGCAGGCTGAGCACCAGACATTGGAGTGGAGATGCTTTGCAGAAGGCCCAGGCCCAGAAACGTCTGAGGGCAGCCCTGACAGACCCAGGCAGGAACTGCCTTGCTGAGCCCGGGAGACCCCCAGATTTGTGAGCAAAATAAATAATTGTTATTGTTTTAAAGCCACTGATTCTGAATGGTTTGTTGCACAGCAATAGATAACTGGACACTGGCTTTTCAGTGAAGTTACATGTACCTTTATTATATTAAGGAAGAACGCATCTGTTCTTAATGAGTTTTTTAAATCGAAAATAAATATTCTATGTTAACTAATGGCTTTTGGCAACTACGAAAATGCATGCTTTTTCTCCTTAGAGATATTATAATGATAAACTGTATTAGTAGATTCCTAATACTAACCTGTCCTTGCATTCCTGAAACACAGCCCACTTGGTCATAATTTTATATGCAGCTGGGTTCTGTTTGATAAAATTTTATTTAGTATTATTTACACTGATACTCGTAAGTGAAATCATACTGTAGTCTTATATTTGTGCTATTTTTATTGGGTTTTGGTTTCAGTAGGAGTGGACCTAAGTTTCAAAAGACCTGAAGCTTATACAGTTTTGGAGGCACTCTAAGAATAGAAAATGATGAATATAAATTTTGGGCCAGGGCTTTGGGAGGAGCCATTGATAGTCAGGGAATCTGAAATTTAAGCCTCCTGAGCTTTGTTTTATGTCTGTTGCCAGGTGTCAGTGTTATTCCTACTTCATAAAAATTTTTGGAAGCATGTCTTATTTTTCTTCGGGCTGTACAGTATAAATAATTTTTTAAGAATAATAGAACAGATATCACTTAATATCATTGCAGAAAACAATTTTCATTTTTTACATCCTATTATAGCCCTTGTCTTTACAGAGGTTTCTTTTGTTTGTTTTTTTTAACATAGCTCATTCATTCATTCATCAACCATTTACTGAATGCTTACCATGTCAAAGACATTATCCTAGGGGCCATGGACTTAGGGATCCAGATAGAATATCTACCTCACAAGGCAAAGGCAATGACAGAAAAAGCAGACATTTACGATACAGTGGAAAAACCTCAAGGATTAGCTAAATCCATCTCACCTGTCTTCGCTAATCAAGGTTGTTTTAAGACTTGCAAGTCCACCAAGCAGCACGCAGCCTCAACAATAAGATGTTTGCTTGAGTTGTGTTCTAGGAGCTTGAAGTCAGCTGCATCCAGTTCGAGTTGAGCCTGTTCAGACAGGATAGAACCACGGACCCTCCAGCTGGACATGCGCAGCATCCTTTTGCTGTCGGCGGGCCGAAAACTCCACCCCCAGAACGTGCAGAGGCCGCTAGCTTAGTCACGCCTGCGCAGAACGACACACCACGCCCTTCTCCAGGCGCCTAGCAGGCGCCTGGCAGGGGCCTGGCGCGACCCAATCCCGACGCCTCAGGACGCCCTGCTGCTTTATTCCTTAGCTCATAAATACCCCGAGCCCCTTGCCTTCAGGAGGTGAATTTGAGATTTGTTCACCCGTTTCGTCGCTTGGCTGTCTTGAAAATAAACCCTCTTTGCTGCAGACCTCGGGGTCTCGGCCTTTTGGCTTGCTGTGCGTCGGGCAAGACGAACCTGGTTCGGTAACAGTGGACCAAGTGCTCTTACAGGTACGTGGGTGTGCGCCTAACTCAGCCTGGGGGAGGAGTTGGAGCGGAGAAAGAGCCTTCAAAGAAGGCGCCCCAGAGGGGCCAGCATCTAAGTTAGATCAAGGTGAAGAAGTACTTCCTTATTTTGCTTTTTCTTCTGAGCTAAAGGACTCTGACACTTTAGTGATACTAAAAGTCCTTCTAGAAGACTTGGTTGGCTAGCTGGTAGGAGACCTAGGAAATGTCTCGCTGGGGCGTGAGCTGGGCTCAGAGACAGGTGGTTAGACAACAGGTCCTCTCAGTGGCCTGGTCGAGCCGGGAACCCAGGGGACCAAAACCCAAGGTAGAGCCAGAAACGTGGAGAGGTCTGGGGGAGGATGGCAGGTATTGCAGCCAGGTCTGGAGACCCGATATTTCCACTGCAGGTCTGCTGCTTCCTCCGCAATTTTTTTAAAAATTAATTAATTTATGGCTGTGTTGGGTCTTTGTTTCTGTGCGAGGGCTTTCTCTAGTTGCGGCGAGCGGGGGCCACTCTTCATCGCGGTGCACGGGTCTCTCACTATCGCGGCTTCACTTGTCGCGGAGCACAGGCTCCAGACGCGCAGGCTCAGTAGTTGTGGCTCACGGGCCCAGTTGCTCCGCGGCATGTGGGATCTTCCCAGACCAGGGTGTGAACCCGCGTCCCCTGCATTGGCAGGCAGACTCTCAACCACTGCGCCACCAGGGAAGCCCCCTCCGCAATTTTAAGGGCTGATATTTTGTTTCAGTCACAAGGTTCAGCATGAGTTGGAATGGGGGATAATTTTACCTGGCCCAAATCCTGTGTGATGGAGGGTCTTCACTGAGTACTTTGTTTTCTAGGGCTCCTCTTGGTTTCTTTCCTGTCCCGGGATTACCTACACCTACCTCTCACATACCAGAGGCACTTCTGGCCGACTCGGTGGGAAGCTGTGACATGAAGCTGAGGATTCTGAGCCAGGAGCCCTGCGATGCCACCCGGGTAAGACTGTTTCCTCATCTGCAATATTACACACAAATTACAGGGTGATTATGAGGATAAAACGAGAGCACGTTAGTGGAAGTGTCATATACGTTGTAAAATACTGTGTAAATAGCCCCTGTTCTTAGGGTTTAGAGATTTTTAGTCTTAGAGATTAGAGAAGTGAGGCTTGAAGCTTGATGGCTTAGAAATGTTCTGGAAGTGATGCCAAGCTTATGGGGACACATCGGACTCCCATAGGCCAAAGTAAAGGAGGCTCAGGTGTTCTTTAGCTAGGCTTGAAAACACTCAGGGAATGGACACACAGGTGTAGGGGAAGAAGCAGTTCTCACTGCTTATCTTAATAGATATTTCTAGTGACTCTCCAACAGGACGGCTGCTTCTCATTCAGGACAGCAGAAGCCACAGGGATTACATGGAAGCAGTTTCTAGGAAGGGATGGAGAAACAGATAATGACCTGGTGTGGATGGTCTAATGCTGAGGCAGTGTTAGTCATCAGCGTGGCCACATGGTGTCCAGGGATGGTCTAGGAACTTGGCATTCCCAGTATCCCCTGGATTGGTCTTAGGAATTAAAGCATTTGGCTTTGATATGTTATTACACATTACTTGCATCATAATGGTCCCCACTATAATCCCTCATGTCTGCAAAGCACTTTAAAGTTACCGAACACTCAGATGTACGTTATCCACGTGGTTATGGCAGCAGCAGGGGAGGTGGATGAGACGGGCATGTTTATACCCAGTGAGTAAACCATGGCTAAACGTTCACCTGAGGAAAGTCATGACCCTGTGCTAGGCACTGCAGCAGGCCCTCAGGATGCATTGCATTATTTACTCCTTGGTAGCTCCATGAGAGAGGCATTCAATCACGGTCTGACAGTTGAGAAACTAACATTGCAGAGAGATTAAGGAAGCTAAATAAAGTTGCACAGCTGTCTCGAGCAAGTGGCAGATCAGTGGTTGGAATGGAGGTCTGTCTTCTGACTTAAAGTCCTGTGTTATTTCCACCTTCCTCCTTTAAAAAAAAAAAAGGAACGCTGTTTTACCTCCAGTTGTTTCCAAATGGAAGCATATGTTTGGGCTGGTTGTTGAGTCTGAAATAAATAGCTCCTTTTAGACTGTTGAGACAGCCAGATGCTTTCAATATGCTCCCAAGGTCGGTGATTGGGTCTGAATAGAAGCCAGATGTCCTGGATTCCAGAGCGATTTCCTCGTGGTCCACTTCCCATCACTCCCAACACTCCATGAAACGGAGAAAGGGAAGGGGAGCCCAGACTGAGTCTGCTTTTCACATATTTCTCCTTGGAAGAAGGAGGTGAGGGAGCAGTTGAGGTTACAGTTGGGCTGGAGCCGGCTGTGGGCTTGGGCTGGGATGTGGGCTGGAAGACAAATAGCCGGGAAGAATGTGCCATCGCTTATCCCAGGCCCGTCGCACCCCTCTGCTGCCTGACCTTTCTGTCCTCCTTCATCGCTGACAGCTCAGGCTCGGCTCCCCGGCGAGGAGGAAGTGCCCCGCAGTTAGTCTGCTGATTACAAAAACAGAACCATCATAACACTTGTCAGCTCTGCTTCCTCCATGCGCTTTGGCAGATTTTTTCCCCCCAATTTCTTGTTTTATTACTGTTTGTCAGGCTGGGGAGGCTTTGAAGTTCTTTTCAAATCTGACTTTTATCAGAGCGTGTAGGAGTTGGGGGGTGGGAAATAGGGTGGATGCAACCCATCAAAATATTCTGTTCCACACCCAACTCACTCGCCTCCCTCTGTCTTTGTCTGAAAAGGTTTTTGACACGGTGTTTCTATATGTGGCCTGCCTTCCAGACGAGAGAGTGACATCTATTGTCGTAATATAGGAAGGAAATTATGATTACTTAATGATAGCATGTCGCAGCTTGTCGCTTCTTTGTTTTCCTCTTAAATACTTGCTGTCACAGCAACACACAATTGGCCTTCAATCCTGAGGCTGGTGGGACCTCGTGTGGTAGGGGTGGTGGAAGCATGACTTACTGGTGGAGCCGGGGAGGATACGAGTGAACACACAGATGTTTCTGCTGCCCGGCTTGACCTGGGGTGGAGGCCTGCTCCTTGGACGCTGGCCGTGAATGCACCAGGACCAGCTTAAACATGTCAAGTGCAGCCTTCGTCCCCCAGATGCTAATGATCTTTTCCTTGTCTGGTTTGCTCTCAGAATCTGGAGGGCTTTGTTTGTGGAGACAGTCAGCAAAGGGGGATGGGCCAGGTCTCAGCTGGTTGGGGTCACCCCCAATTTAGCTTTCTGGTGACAACAAAAATCATTTCAATCCCGTTTAATAATCTGATATGATTCCCTTTTGTTCAAACAATGAAATACAAAACATTGGGACTTCCCTGGTGGTCCAGTGGTTAAGACTTAGCTTTCCAGTGCAGGGGGTGTGGGTTCAATCCCTGCTCGGGAAGCTAAGATCCCACATGCCTGGTGGCTAAAAAACCAAAACAAAACAGAAGCAATATGGTGAAAAATTCAATAAAGACTTTAAAAATGGTCCACGTCAAAAAAAAAAAAACAAAAAACAAACCCAAAACTTTAAGAAACAAAACCTTCCAACACGCTACGTCTTCCCCAATCAGGCCCAGATCTACCAGAGCCCACCTGTCAATCGCCTCATACTCTTTGCCCCAGCTGTGTACCTTTCTTTGTTTCCTGAAAAATCAGTTTTAATCATAGAACATTCCAAACCTAGGAAAAAGCCAGAAAACACACTCTTTTTGTATCCATTATATAAATACATGGGCAGATGTAAAAAAAAAAAAACAAAAACATAATGTTGAGTGTCAAAAGAAAGTTGAAAAAATATTCTAGTGAAATATTCTTTATGAAAACTTGAAGCCCCCAAAGCCTGTTCTGTCTCCACCTGGCGAGCTGCTTCTGTTCCTTATGACCCAGTTCAAATACCACCCCCTCTCAATTCCTTGCTCAGTAGAGTTGTTGCCCCTCTCCAATGACTTACAGCCATTCATTTGTAGGCTTTCCATCGCAGGTTCGTACTCCTGGAATTATAGTTTCTGTTTTCATGTTGGGATCCCTCACTAAACGGTGAGCTCTTTAAGGACTGGGCTGCGTTCTTATTTGTACACTCGGGACATAAACTCATGGTAAGAGTCTTATCAGAAGTTTAGTGAAACTAAAACCTCATTATATGACGCAAGAACAATAACTCTAGGTAGAGAACGATTTCAGGTAGAGTTCCCAGTCTTAGTAGCGGCTCTTTTACTGTTTACAAAATGCTTTCGAACTCATCAATTCAGCTTCATTATCACGTGTTAAAGTACGTAGTGCAGGCATTATTTCCATTAAATGAATGAAGAAACTATGATTCAGAGGTTAAAGGACCTGTTTGTGGTCACACAGCTTGTGGGTGATGGGGGCTGGCTCACCAGCTTTGGAGGTCATGCTCTTTTATTATGACTTTTTGCATTGGAGTCACTCCCATCAGGCAGTCCTTCCATCCTTCCCTCTTTCCCCTCTCCCTCCCTCTTTCTCTTTTTTTCAGTCATTTGTTTGTGTAATGAATATTAATTGTACACCATCTGTACGCACTGTGTTACTCTGGGGATAAAATAACAAGCCAAACTGGTCCTAGTTGTGGCACCTATGGAGGTACCAGTCATTTGGAGAACTTGAAATCCTTCTAAACAATACACAGTATGCCGGCTGGTAAATGTTTCGTAACTCCTTGCAAGACTGTTACGCTAGAACGGTGATAGTAGGATGAAATGCTTCCCGGTGCTTTGACAGAGTTCTGAGTACTCTGAGGTTTTTTTGAAGCTAATTGCGGGGAGGGGGGAGTATTTAATTCACTCTGTTTAGCTCTTAAGCGCTCTTTCCTCTGGTAGTGAATTGCTTAACGGTGGATGCTCTAATGCTGGCAGGTACTTTAAGTGGAATATGACTGCTGTTGCCCTCTCTTACAACCTGTACTGTTGTGTGGGCTGAAACCAATTAGACCTAAATTAATTAGCAAGAAAATGATGGGGCCACTTGCTGAGCCATTCACAATACCACGTGAAGAAAGAGGAACAGTGTTTGAAGGATGCTGTGTGTTTCTGCTCAACCCTAATGATTGAAGTAGTTCCAAATATGGAAGTAAATTTAAACCATTTCTGGATTAAGTGGTCCACTTCTTTTAACCCATGGAAGTCCTTTATTTAAAGGCAAGTTAGGAAACTATAAAGAACTCCTTATGAGTCCTGGGGCTTTTGATATGCTTTGGGATGAATTTAGAAGATATGTGGGATCATTATATTTAGATTTTTTTTTTTTTTTTTGTGGTACGCAGGCTTCTCACTGCTGTGGCCTCTCCCGTCGCGGAGCACAGGCTCCGGACGCACAGGCTCAGGGGCCATGGCTCACAGGCCCAGCCGCTCTGCGGCATGTGGGATCCTCCCAGACTGGGGCACGAACCTACGTCCCCTGCATCGGCAGGCGGACTCTCAACCACTGCACCACCAGGGAAGCCCTGTGGGATCATTATATAATTAGACTTTCTAAGACCCAAAGCAGATGAGGAAATTGATGGCAGAAAAATGTATAAGGACCAATATTCTAAGCACTATGTGAGCTACAGATAAGAAAGCTTTCTACTGAAGGACAAACTCAGTTCTCCCTGTTCTCGGTTTGTTTATAGTCTTCTTTGCCGGCACCTCTTTCACTGCCTGCTCTTTAAATTTAGAGCATTCCTGGGGCTCCAGTCTCAGCTAATGGCTCCTCCAGGACCATCTCATCTTCTCCCTGATGGTAAATACCACCTCTGCATGGACTGCTTCCAAGGCTAGGCTGCTATCCAGATGCTCCCCTGAATTCCAACTGCCCACAGCTCTTCTACTGGCTGTCCCACTAGCACCTCAAACAATTATGTCTAGAACCTAACCTCTTCTTCCTTCTCCTTACCAGCCGACTCTTCACTCAAGCTAGAAACCTGGGATTCGTTCTCTACCCCTTCCTCTCCCTCATTCCCCTCCTCCAGGATATTGAGGAGCTCTGTTCATTTTACATCTAAAATATAATTCTCAAGCCATCTTTGTATACTTCTCTCTGACCCTTGTTTAGACCGCTTTCTTGCTTCTCCGCCTCTGGGCTTATCCTTCTGGTCTCCCTTGATGGCTCCCAGCCCTCAGTCATCCCTTAAATGGCAGTTTTTCCTAGGCTTTTGCTGCCGGGATCCTCCTCTTTGAACACTGAATTGTACCAGAGTGACTTCGCCCACTTTGAGGTTTCAGCTACCATTTTTATGCTGATAGCTCCCAAATGTATGTTTCCAACTGCAGACTCTCTCCTGAGCCCCAGGTCTACGTAACCAGTGACAAGCCAGGCATCTCCACATGGGTATTCCACAGGCATTTCAAACTCGGTGTGTCCATAAGCAAGTTCATTATCTTCCTCCCCAAAACTTATCTCTTACTGTGAATAGCATCCCTGTCCATTCAGTCATGCAAGTTCCCATTGCCATGTGAATTCCTGGCGGTCCAGTGGTTAGGACTGTGTGCTTCCATGGCTGGGGGCCTGGGTTTGATCCCTGGTCAGGGAACTAAGTTCCTGCTAGCCACGTAGCACAGCCAAAAAAAAAAAAAAAAAAACAAAAAACAACAACCAAACCAAAAAACCTAATTGCTGTTATTGACTCCTTATTCTCCTTTACTTCCTGTATACGCTTATCCTTGTTTCCAGGTACAGTTGAGTCCAGATTTTAAAACTCTCCAATCTCTCCCCTTCTCTTCCCATTGCTACTGTTTTAGTAGAGGGCACCACCATCTCTTCCCTGAATTACCACAGAAGTCTCTTCCGTGATGATCTTGTGTACTTTTTTGTAACTTTGCAATCCATATGCCACGTGGCCAGATTGATTTTTTTTTTTTTTGAGTACTGATTGGATAATACCACTCTCAGACTTTATAGTGTTTGTGGTCCTGCAGGACTCCTAGGATAAAGCCTAACGCCTTACTTGGGCTTTGCAAAGCCCTTCCAGATCTGCCCTCCTAATAATCTGGTCTCGTCTTTCTCTGCTTCGCTGTTGGAACTGCACGCTCTGGCTATATTGAACCTACTGCTTTTGCAAGTGTGCAGTGTTTCCACTTGTCTCTGGTTGTAGACACTGTTACTGCCTATGTACCTTTCTCACTTAGATGGCATTTCCTGGTACATCAGGAAGCCTTCCTGTTGTTACATGTCATATAAATGCCTGTTTACTCGTCTGTCTTCCTCATTAGACTGGAAGCTCTTTGAGTGCAGGGACTACGTCGTGTTCATTGCTGTGCCTTCAGATGGAGGTTTCTTCTCTCTCTGTGGACAGAGAAGAAATGATCCACTGATAGTTGATGATTTTGAATTTGAATGATGTCCTCCTATATGTTCTTCTCTTAGCCTCAACCTTTTCTAGCGTGCCCTCTACACTGCTAGAGGATGATCTTTCTGAAGTGCAGGTATGACCGTGCCTCTTTCCTTAAATCTTTC
This sequence comes from Orcinus orca, assembly GCF_937001465.1. Taxonomy (NCBI): domain Eukaryota; kingdom Metazoa; phylum Chordata; class Mammalia; order Artiodactyla; family Delphinidae; genus Orcinus; species Orcinus orca. The sequence goes on along the minus strand of NC_064566.1, from coordinate 98,790,729 downwards.
AGGTATGACCTGAAATGCAGGTATGGCCGTGCCTCTTTCCTTAAATCTTTTCTCCGCTGCTACTGGAGAAAAGATGGGCCCCTGCTGTTTTTGCTACACAGTCTGTGTTAACTTGACTCTTAGTAGAATTGATTTCTGCTCGATCTCAGACTCTGGGACTGGAGTGAGGTTGACTGCCTCCTAGCCTTCAGGGTAGAACATGTGATCCAGGCCTAAGAAAATCATAATCATCCTCTTGTACCCTGTGACTGGTTTGGGAATGGGCATGTTAGTCAATTAGGGACAATGAGAGTTTTGCTGGAATTTTTGGGAAAGTGACTCTTCTTAGATCTTGCTATCACATGAAGCCCAGGACTGAGGCCACAAAAATGGAAGGTAAAGTCCATACATGGAGGAAACTCGAGTGCTGATTATTTAATGCTTGAGCCTAGTAATACCTGAAGACAGCCTTACCCTGCGACTTTAGCTTGTGTAAGCCAATACATTTCCTTACTTGTTTAAGCCAGATGGGTCACATTTGTTATTTTATTTATCTGTTCATTAAACAGATATTCATTGAGTTCTTGCATTGTTCTAAACACTGTTTTAGGTGCTAGGGATAGAGCAGTGAACAGTAGACAGGTAGACAAAGTCTGTTTTCAAGGGGTTATCACAAGAGACCTCACTGATAACTTACAAACGAATGCCATAACTTTCATAATTTATCTTATGCCCGTCTCTCCAGCTGAAGATGGATTCAGTCCTGACCATGCTGCATCTGAAGTTCCATGTTCCTTATCCCAGTATCCCTCTACCTCTGAAATCATAAACTTTTAACATCCTACCGTCCAACCACACTCTTTTATCCTTTCACATCTTGACACCTCCATTCCCCACCCCAATCAAGACCTCCAATCTTTTATCTCCATTTTAGCCACTTCACCACACACCTATTACCATCCTGGCTCTACGTTTTCCCCGGAGACCAGCCTAGATGTTTAGGACATCACTTCAGCCCCTCTTCCAATTACCTTTGGAGTTCCTTTGCCATGTTAGTTTTTCTCTACCCTGCCCTCAGAAAGCCCCAGTTCTGCATCAACATGCCCAACCGCCATCTGCAGACCCACTCTCTGCTTTTCAGAGCATGACTGGGGGAAAACACAGAATCATGAAGATCAGTGCTACTGTATATTAATGATCTCCAAACTCTCCTGGCTCTTCATGGTTGTCCGGAGTCTTTCTGTGTCTCTCGTCAGCAATTTTCTGCATCCCTTTTAGCTGCAGTTGCAATTCTTCACTTTCGTGCGTGAGCCCTCCACGTGATCATCTAACTCTAATCTTACCTTATTCATAAAGACATGTTGAGCACTTGCTATGTGATAGGCTCTATGCTGGGTATTAGAGTCACACTGAAGAAGGTAGACAGTGATTTCAGATATGGTGAGTATTATAAAAGGGAAGGGGGTGACAGGGTGCTGTAGTGATACGTAACCTGAAGACATAAACTATTGGGAGGGAGGCTAGAGAAGACTTTGCTAAGGAAGTGACACTTGATGGCAAAGGAAACATTCATTCAGTGGGAGCATCTCATGGGAAGTCCCAGAGGTGAGGAATTGGGTGCAGTATTCATTCAGATATCTGTTGAGAGCTCACAATGTGCCTGGCGCCCTTTTCTGTGCCAGGATTTGGGAGTTACAGCAGATGCTGTCAAGGGCCTGCTCCTGTCCCTTGGACCTACTAGTTCTAGACCCTTGGTCCTAACTTCCGCTTCCCTTTGCCGGCACGTGCTGTTTTTGCGCTAGGATTTCTCTGGCTGCTGGGCCAGTTCTGCCTACACGTAAATAGCCCAGAAGTGCTGGGATACTAAAGCCCACCTTCCCCGGCCCCCAGCATTCCTCCCGAAGTGACCTATAGGAGTAGGCAGATAATAGAAATACCAGATACCAACCCCTTTGCCCCATGAGTGGGAAATCTATGACTGTGTCTTCCACACTGACTGACACATGTTCCAGGTGGATTACACACTAGCTACCCACAGTAGCTGGTTTGAACACTCACTATCGTCTTCCTGCCCAGCGTTTCCTTGAATCACGTCCCAAATAAACTCCTTGTGTTCAAACCCTAGTCTCAGGGTCTGCCCTTGAGAAATCCAAATGAAGACGGTGGTGAACAAAATGTATGAGATTCCTGCCTTCGTGGCACTTATACCCTGTAGATGGATACAGACGATGGAGACAGAAACAAACAAGATATTTTTAGCCGGAACTCGTGTGATGAATAAAGTAAAACAGGGTAATAGAAGAGAAAGTGACTAGCATGGCAGGAAGACAGGAGGGATGGATGGGCCACGTAGGTTGGGTGTTCAGGGCAGACAAGGCAGGTGAGGCTCTCAGCCGCTCCATGGCATGTGGGATCTTCCCGGACCGGGGCACGAACCCGTGTCCCCTGCATCGGCAGGCGGACTCTCAACCACTGCGCCATCAGGGAAGCCCCAAGGCTCTGCATTCTTCTTGTCGCCTCTTTCCTGCGTGGCAGTGCTGTGCCAGGTCTTCGTTCTTGAAGCTGCCCTCTTCCTGTGGCTCTAATGCTACTCATCTCCCTTGTTTTTCTTCCAACCTTTCTGGTGATGACAACCAAATCCCCTCCATGAACTTTCTCTTCATCCTACTAAAATCCTAGGGGTCAGATTTCCCCAGGGACTTTCCTATTCTTCCTTTATTCTCTCTGATGGTCTCAGCCAGCACCTCGTGGTGATGGCTCTCAAATTTATGTCTATTGTAGACCTCTTTCCTGAATTCCAAGTTCAGGTGTCCAACTGTTTGTTGCATAACTCTTCCTGGGTGTTTCACAGACACCCTAAACTGAAAATATCCAAATCCAGCTTAATCTTTTCTCTCCCCAAACTGGTTTTCACTTTAAATTCCTTATGTCAGGGAATGACATCACCCACATCCAATTAGTGGGTACTCTTTTTTTTAAAATTCCCTTTTAATTTTTGTCCCTTCATTTCCGTTTTCATCTCTGATCCATGTCCAGGACATCATTAAAAGCCCTTTCCTGGTTTACTACAACATCTTGGAAACAAACCTCCCCCTCCCCCTCCAATCCAGCCTCTAGATGACAGCCCAAATAATAGTTCGAAAGTTCAAATTTGCCCATGTCACTGTTATGCTTAAAAGTGTTCATGGGGGCTTCTCTGGTGGCGCAGTGGTTGAGGGTCCACCTGCCGATGCAGGGGACACGGGTTCGTGCCCCGGTCCGGGAGGATCCCACATGCCGCGGAGCGGCTGGGCCCGTGAGCCATGGCCGCTGAGCCTGCGCGTCCAGAGCCTGTGCTCCGCAACGGGAGAGGCCGTGATGGTGAGAGGCCCGCGTACCGCAAAAAAAAAAAAAAAAAAAAGTGTTCTTGGGCTCCCATTAACTTGGGATAAAGTTCAGAGTCCTTAACATCACAGTCAAGATGCTGCACAGTCTTGTTCTTGACTCCCTTCCCAGTCTCCTCCTCAGCTGCTTTCCCTCACTCTCCTTTGTGCCTCTGTGTCATTCCATACGCTCCTCGCTCCCGCACTTTGAGGCCTGGTTTATTCTTGATGCCTGGCTCATTCTGCAGGACTCAGCTAAAGCATCACCACGTCTAGCAAAGATGTCTTGACCATCCAAAACAGGAGATTCGCCGCCTCAGAACTCCCTCAGCTCCTTCCCCACGGGATTATCTACAGGTCTGTGGTGCATTGCCATAGTTGGTGCTTTGCTTATTTCTGTCACCAACCTCTGAGCTCCTTAAAAGCAGGTAATTGGTTATTTATGTCTCTCAGTGCCCAATACATGTAGATGTTCCGTCAACCTTTGTCAAATGAATTAATAGTGTAGCTTACTCCATGTGTAGGTCTGGGATGACATCTGACCTAGCCTTGACTGTTTTCCCTAAATCATACTATGAAAAATTCTATTTGACACGGAAATGCAAATTGTTTATAAAGATCACTCACCCTGTTCCTTAAACCACGTAGACCTTTGTCTGCGCTCTGTGACAGAATGCTTCAAGAACAAAGATACCTTCACAATAACTAGCCCGTTTCCTGCACTTGCTGTAGTTATAATGGAGCTGTGGTTTAATCTCTGAATTCCTGTTACTTTTGTTCCATTTATGTGCTTAGTCTTAGACAACAGAATGGAGAGGATGAGTTATTCAGTAATTTTTAGCTGTGTTGTTTTGGAAATATGCTTTTGTTCTCCCTATCTCAAACTAATCTTTGGAGGTGACCCATGAAAAACAACTTGAAAAAATAAAAAAAGCAGATTTGATAATTTTCCATTAAGCTTCCTGTTTATTTTAGATCTGTGTTGGCAAGGTCTGTCATGTTTTCTTCACTGTCATACAAAGTATTGCCTTTCTGTGCAGTCAGTCCTTTAAATACTTACTATGTTCACAATACAGTTATAAGCACTTTGTATCAATTATTTAATCTGTCCAACAGCCCTATGAAGGATTCGCATGTGGACACGTGGTAATCATACCCAAGAGAGGGTATGATAAGTTTGGGAAACTGATAGTAGTACTATGTTGCTTTCAACACAGATTGTGGGAGGAGGGGGACTGGAGAGAGATGGGTGAAGCTACAGTTAAGCAGAGGCTGCGTCTTATGGTCCTTGTACACCATGTCCAAGAGTCTGGGCTTTATCCAAAAGCAATGGAGTGTCATTGGTGGCGACCTTATTAGATTTATGCTTTAGAAAGAGCTCTGGCTGCAGAGTGGAGAATGGGTGGAAGGATCCTAAAAATGGAGGAAGACAGACCAGTTAGGATAATCCAGTAATCTACGTAAATCATAGTGGTGGCCTGAACAAGGATGGTAGACCATATAGTCCAGAGATATTTAGGAAACAGGAATGCAGGATAGTATAGCAAGCCAAACAGAGCTCAGGACAGATCTCTCTGCCGTGTATTAAAGTGACCTGAGGCAATTTAGGCAACTTTGTTAAATGTGTAAAATGGAGATAACAATAGTAGCTATCTCACAGAGTTCTTGGGAAGATTGAGATAATGCATGTTGTGGTAGCCAGAATACTGGTCCCCAAGAGAGATCCGCGTCCTAATCCCCAGAACTTGTGAATATGTTACCCTCTATGGCAAAAGAGACTTTGCAGTTGTGACGAAAATTAAGGACTCTGAGGTGGGGAGATTTTCCTGGGTTAGGGTCCCAGTGACCTCAGTCTAATCACATAAGTCCTTAGAAGTGGAGAACATTTCCTGGCTGTGGTCAGAAAGCAATGTAACAATAGATATGGGTCAGAGAGATGTTACGTTGGTAGTTTTTTTTTTTTTTTTTTTGAGAGATATAAAGAAGAAGACATTTATTTTATGTAAATCAAGCATTCATTTATGGAACTGAAAGATGGGAAATACCAGGCTAGGGAAGTAGGTTGGAGCCAGCTAATAGAGGGCCTTAAGGTCTATACTAAGCAGTTTGGACTTTGTTCTATAGCGAACGGGAATCATCCAGAGCTTTAGAGCGAGGAGTGACAGGTTCCTGTGTGAGTCACATATGTTGGTAGTTTTGAAGAAGGAGGAAGGGGCTGTGAGGCAAGGAATGTGAGTGGCTTCTGGAAGCTGGAAAAGGCAAAGAAACAGATTCTCCCCTACAGCTTCCAGAAAGGAGCACAGCCCTGCCAGCACATTGATTTTACTCTAGTGAGACTTGTGTTGGACTTCTGACTTACAGAGCTGTAAGATAATAAATTTGTGTTCTATTAAACCTTCAGTTGGGGAGTAATTTGTTACAGCAGCAGTAGAAAACTCATGCACATGTAGAGGGCTCAGCCCCATGCTGCATACAGCAGGCGCTGAGTATAGGGACTCATTCGGACACAGTAACTGGCGAGATATGGGGGAGGAGAAGGATAAAGGATCAAGAGTGGTGGGGTCTTGTAACAACCTATGATGGAAAATAATCTGAAAAAAATGCATACATGACTGAATCGCTTTGCTGTACACACGAAGCTAACACAATATTGTAAATCAAATATACTTCAAAAGAAAAGTGCTTGGGAATTCATGCTGTTGCCGTGGTTTAATTTGGGAAAAGCTGAATTTTGGGAATCTGAGAGAGAGTCAAGTGGACATGTTTATAGGTTGGATATAGGCTCTGGACCTTAGAGAGGTCTGGGCTACAGACTCGTATTTTAGCGTTATCATCACAAAGAGAATGAACTTGCTTTGCTTCATCACACTCAATAGGTAGCTGGGGAAAAGGGATCCCTTCTCTGGTGCCCAGCTCCTCAAACTGGCTTCCAGGACCTTACACTGGATTGCCTGGGTCCACAGAGGGCATACCACAGAGGGCATGGATCAAGGTCAATGTCTTGATCAACCATTTTCAGTTGAAATCAGTGTCTTATATGTGGCCATTGACCCAGGGGGATTCTGAAATTGAATGTTACTCCCCTTTCTCGAAGCAACAAAATCGAACTCTAAGGGACTATTTCACATGTGAAAAGCAGTATCAAGCCATGGATTTTGGTGCTCCTATGTGAAGGTGACTGATGTGAGGTGGTCGCTTTGCCTGAGTTTTAAGGAATTGAATGTGCCTCTCATCTACCAGCAGCTTCAGCTACAAGGTATGGTCATTTTTTTTCCTGATTCTTTCTGTTATCACCTGTAAGCCTGCAAGCTGGATCTGTTGTACTGTTGCTGTGTCTTGGATGTCAAAATACCCGTGCGGCTCCCATAAATGACTCTGTCATGAGGATTTCAGAACTTATCATGTCCAGCTCCAGCAACGACAGAATGATATAGGAACACAGTCAGACCTCCACGCTGACCTTATTTCAAGCTCAGGAAAGCCCCTGTTACTGCCAGGCCAGTGTACAAGCACAAATCTGTGTGTTCCAACCACAGAATCATGGACACAGCACTCGAGTTGGGCCCAGGCGTTCTCCAGGTCCTGAGTCCTACAACAGAACTACTTGGTGGATAGGAGTATCCACTAAGACTTCAGGGGTTTTCGGCGGTTCAGAGTCCATCACAAGAGGACACACCGTGTTATAGTCACCACCTCTGCCATTTACTGGAGGCCTGCTGTTTATTTGCCTTATCCTGTGCTACGGTGTTTTACAGGTATGATTTCTTACTCTCACCATACTTTAGTGAGAAGGGTATTGTTATTTTTATCTTCATATATTAGGTGAAGAAATGGAATCTTAGACAATTTGAGTAATTTGCTCAAGCGAATAAAATGGTACAGCTCGAATTTGACATCACTTTCATCTGTTTTCAAAATTAACAGTCTTGGGCTTCCCTGGTGGCGCAGTGGTTGGGAGTCCGCCTGCCGATGCGGGGGACACGGGTTCATGCCCCGGTCCGGGAGGATCCCACATGCCGCGGAGCGGCTGGGCCCGTGAGCCATGGCCGCTGGGCCTGCGCGTCCGGAGGCTGTGCTCCGCAACGGGAGAGGCCGCGGCGGTGAGAGGCCTGCGTACCGCAAAAAACAAAAACAAAAACAAAAAAACCAGCCTTTCTAAAGTATACTTTAGCAATGTTTGTAAGAGGATGAAGGACAGAGCTGAGAAGATATAGTACTTTCTGGTGCTTCACCCTGAGCCACAGTGTCTGTGAGAACTTCACAATCAATTTCCCCCATCCCAGGGTTGCTTATTTATTCTTTACTTCAAACCAGTATTTATTATTGAGTGCTGATCATGCCAGGCACTGTGCTTCTTGAGGAGGATGAGTCTGTCACCTTCAGGGAGCTTATTTTCTCATGGGACAAACGGATTAGTAAACAGGCAGGTGTGTTATGTTGTCTAATGACAGAAGGGGGCATCTTGCTGTGGGGACTTGGATGGAGAACCATAACATCCTCTTCATCGTGTTGTCTGCCTTTCCCTGGAGAGGCCCTGTTCTAGATTGATTGTGGTCCTTCATCTGTGTGCAAGAGATCTCTGGGACAAACAAATGGAGAACTGCCTAGAAGCGGTCTCCTGGTCCATATGATTTCCCATCTCAGCCACCATTATTTCCCTGCCCTGTCTGTCAAGGGACGGCTGTCTTCCCCCATTCATGATGAAATGAACAGGCTCTCTAGAATGTCAGAACTGGACCTTTTAGGGCAGCTTGAGCAGACCCTCTACCTTGCCATCAAGGCCCAGCCCTTTAAAAGCAACCACAGTCCAGCAAGAGACTGTTCACCAGAATGAAGCTGGACTTCCCTGTGTTTGCACCTGCACTTCCCGTTCCCTGAGACCTTGACTTGCTGCTACTCACGACTACATTGATGGCCCTTGTGCTGTAAAGTCTTCTCCTTCAGTGTCCTGTGCCCCCTGTCTGTTTACCCACAGACTTCGCCTTTGCCTCTCAGACTGGATTTGACACCCACAGTGTCTGAGTGTCAGACACAAACCTGATTTTGAGATCCTTCTGCTTGTCCTGTATGCTGTGGCTAGCTCTCGTGTCAGTTCATTCTTCCTAAGTGTTGCTTTCATTCTTCTCATTGCCACAGCAAATATTTTAAACACTTGGGCCTGACTTGTGATCCCAGCCTGCATCTTAGCCCTGTACCCCTCTGTCGTACAACACAGAACTCACGCTTCAGCGGATTTGGACTGTTGCCTGCCCACAACACATTTCTATTTCCGTGCGAATTACTTTCATGCCCCAAATGTGCTGCATTCATCTTTCTCTTTTAAATTATTTCACCTGCCTGGCTAACTCCTACTCATGCTTCAAGACCCAGGCAAAGCCTCTCACTCTTGGGCTGGGTCTCTGTCCTTTGCCCAGGCTGAAGTAAGAACCCTTGTTCTTACACCACGTGTGGAACTCGCACATAGCACCTTACTAGCACTGCATGACAGTTATTTCTCGACATATTTACCGCTGGTTTACAAACCAGTTCTGAGGTCAGAAACCTTGCCGCTTTCATCTGTTTATTCCAAACACCCAAGCACAATGACTGACCTTATAACAGCTGTCCTGTTATTGGTTCTTGAATAGATAAATAGATTAGTATTAGCTCTACTTGCTGTATGTTTTGAAAACATCCCACAGTGGCTAGGAGACAATACTGAAGCTGTCACCAAGACAGCAATTTCTGATATGAAACCCTTAAAAGGGTCTTACCAGGCAGAGAAGTGAAGGAGGTCATTTAAAGTAGAGGAAACAGCACAGGCCATTCAGGGATTAGGGAGAAGTGTGGTGTGTATTAAAGGATGGGGAGGTGGTGAGACATGACAGGTAGTCATGTCCGGCTCCTAAAGAGCCCTGTCTGCTGTGCTAAGGAGTTCAGACCTTACCCTGAAGTCAGTGGAAGGACCAATGGCCATTTAAAATGTGTAAGTGATGGAGTGACATGGTTAGATTTAATTGGTCCATAACTCGGGTGGTTTCTTTGGTATTTTTAAAAAGATGCTGTGCATAGGTTTTTGGAAGAGTGGTCCTAAGAAGTTCTCATCCTGCTTGCTGGCCTCCTGGCAGGGACAGGGTTGCCCTGAGAGAGCCGGGTGCAGGCATTTTGTCCTCCTTGTTCAGCCAGAGGCAAGCCTGCCACTGGAGGTCACTGTTGCACCATAGATGTGTGCGCACAAGGCCGAGCTGCCCTTTGCAAGTTGGCTTCTGCAAAGGGTGAATCCGACAACTCCTGGGCAGGTTGGAAATTCCCTAGGGCAGACATCTTTCTGTCCCCATTGAGGACTGGCCTGGTGACCTGAAAAATGTGGCTGAGGAAGAGCTGTGTTTGAGGCAAGCGGGAGAGAGGCTGGATGACCTTGTGCGGGGAGGGCTTATGCAGTCATCAAAGGCGAGGAATTTGGTGGGTCTGGACTTCATTATTCTGCGTCTGGTGTGGGAGAGGCTGGCTGCCCCTTTGGGTCAAGGCGACTCTTCTCCTGCTGCTTTCTGGTTTGAATCTGGCTGAGGTTAAGGAAGGTTATTATTGTCCTATGGGTCCATAGAGGTCAGGGGACACAAAATGAGTTGGCATCTCAGACTCCATCCTGGGGGAGGTCTGGGGGTTGGAGGGGGCCTTCCTTGTCCTGCTGGGCTGTGACAACAGAGCTGCCTGGTACAGGGGGAAATGGACACTAGACCCACTCCTTAAACACACCCACCGACCGATGGACTGTACCCAGGGCCGGGCGTCAACCGAGGCATCCAACAGAACCACAGAGAAAGGAAGGAACTGATAGTTCTCTTGAGAACCTGTGCCAGGTCTTTGTATATATTTCCTCAGTTCTCAAAATAAATGTGTGCAGTGGGTATTATTTTCCCCATTTATTATTTGAAGAGAGAGGTTTAGAGCCAACATTCAAACCTATGTCTCTTGAAATAAAAAGAGCACAGTTGGTAAAACGACTGCTTGTGGGCACCTTCTGAGAATTGATCCAAGCTTGAAAACGTAGAGTCCTATAGGGGGACAGAGTCTTTGGCTGTGTGGTCTCATGATAACTTACTTCCACATTGGTTGAGAGTAACTTCTGGTAGAAGTTGAGTAACTTTCTAATAAGTCATCCTTTGTTTATAACTTGACAAAGAAGCACTTCTCTGCACGTCAACTAATCTGATTCTTAGAATAAATACACGATCTCCAGTTTTGTAGTTGAAGAATCTGAGCCTCTAAGGATTTGCCAAAGAAACTATAGGTTGTTAGTGAGATGGGATTCAAACTCTGGTCTTTCTCTTCCCATTGCAGTTCTCTTTATATGACACTGGAATCACACACCTAGGTAAGTCTTGGATGATGGAAAGATGTTGTACCATAGCCTGGTTAGCAATAGAAGTCATGTAGAGGTCATGCAGCACAATATTTTATTTTTAGAGTTGAGGAAATTTCAACCCAGAAAGGTTAAGCTCTGGGGTGAAAAATGTTGTCTTCCTAAGTTGGGGTTCCCAGAGTTAGCCAATGAAAATAGAGGACTCCTAGTATTGATGGGATATACTTGTTCTAAAAAATTATTCACTGTTTATCGGAAATTCAAATTTTAACTGGACATCCTGTGTTTTATCTGGCAGCCCCATTCGAAGTCCAAAGAGGGAAAGCTAGGCTTGCTGTTCCTTTGGACATCTTTTAATTTTGGAAATAAAAACATTTTGAAAAGAGCACCCTAAGTACCCTAAAAAAGAAAGACTTTCTATGGCTTTATCCTGGCTTTGCCAACCACAGCTTCCCTGAGCTGAGCTTGCCTCAGGACATCGCCTAATGGGTTCATTTCAAAGGACATCCTACGAAAAAACAATTGCAAAGCAGTTTGAAAATACAAAGGGCTTCAGGACAATTATGAAAGAAACCAGCCCAGTTAATCATACCAACTACTCAAGGGAAACCAAAATCATGGGAAGAAATCCCTAAGGAGCATTTAGTAGAATACCCGTCCTATGTACACCTTTAATCAAGATTCAAAAGGAAGACAGCTAGTTCCCTTTGGAAACTATTATGTAATGAAATCAACCCTGCTTTGTACTCCCAGATTAATTACTGGATTTATTCTTCTCACTCAATTTATTTCTAGGTATTTGGACATTTTTCATTGATATTCTTTATGTTACTAAAACAACAACAATAAATAGTAATACTGATTTCACCTGACCAGGTGTGAGGGTGATTCTAGAGCTAATGTTAAAGATTAAAATATTAAGGGAGTTTAGTGCTTCTTAAATATGTTTATATTTAACTATAGAGAGACTTTCCAGATCTATCGTGTGTATCAATGTAGGTCCAGACTTGTAATAATAAAGCTGTGTCTCTATATGGTGACTGTCATTCTGGAAAGAAAAAATTGTTCTTAAAGCTGCATGGTGATAGGGTGGACAGTAATGCCTGTATGTTTCACTTAACACCACATAAACGTTGGCAAATTGAATTTGTTTCCACGTCAGAGTGCTGTCTTCTGCCTTTTACCACCTTTTCCTTCGCTCACCCTTTGTGCTTTCCTCTCATCACTCATTATTTCCACAAATATTTACTGAGTACCAGCTATGAAACACACACTGTGCTAGGAACTGGGGAAACAGACGAAGCCACAGCCCTGTCCTCAACACGCTCCCAGGCTAGAGGAGGGGGAAGGACCTGTAAACAATGAAGTTGAGCAGACAAAATGGGAACGCATAGAGGAGCAGGCACTTAACTCTGCCTGGGGGAGAACGGGAAAGGAGTGGAAACCTCAGTGCAAGCCAGAGAACAATATTTACAAGACAGAGGCTTGTGGAAGGACCTCACATATTTCGTGAATGACAAGAAGTTTATGATAGAGGGAAGAAAAATGAGACTGGGGAGATGGTTGGGATCCATGTCATAAAGGTCTGTGTACATGAAACGAAGGGATTTGGATTTAATGGGAAGTCTTTGGAAATCTTTAGCAGGAGAGTGACATAAGCAGATTGGTTTTAGAGGAAAAGAACTGAGAGAGAGGAGTCTATAGGATAAGTAGCGGGGTTGGGGTAGATCAGCAGAGGGGCCAGTTAGGATGCCACTGCATCCAAAGGGGTGATGTGGGACTGGTGAAAAGCTTGTGCTGGGGGTGGGGTAGAGGGAAAGGAGACCAGACTCCCTGTGGTTTTATTCCATTTTTATTCTTTTGATCTTTCATCTTCAAGTCCTGCAAAACTCAAAGTAGTAATTGCGTAGGATGATACAAGTGTGCTCCAATTAGAGGAGGTTCCAATTAGATGCCAGAGTTCGGAAAGGTCTGTAGAGAGCTCACAAGGAATGCAGTTACGAGAATATTTCTGGAAATGTTAGTCCAAGCCCAACTTTTCAATTATTTTTATTAATGCTTCAGAGATAGAAACCTTGATTAAATTTGCAGATGCCAGGGAATTGAAGGAAATAGTTAATGCACTGGTTGGAAAAATCAAATTCCAAATGGATATTTAAAATAGTCAGAGATCAGCTAAGTCTAATCAGATGAAATTTAACAGGGATGCATGTAAAGTTATGCAGTTGGATCCAAAAAAGCAATGTAGAATTCCAGAATGGGGAAAATCTTAGTTTGCCAGTATGAGGAGTTTTCAGTGATAACACATTGGTACAATGTCCCTTCTTTCAAAATAAATGGTTTCTTATGCTCTTTCAATAAATGTGTGGTAGTAGGGTAGTAGCTGCTGCAAAAAAGACTCCTAAATCTCAGGCTTAACATAATTGAAATTGAATTCTTGCTCACTTAACTATCCAAGTCAGATATCGCACGTCTTGTGTGTTTTCTTCCACGTGGAAGCCCAGGTCCTGGGTTCCTTCCATGTGGGGGCCAGGCAGTTCTCTAAGCTTTGGCCTCACTGTCATTTGCATCCGGGTGAAGAAGAGGGAAGAAAGAGTGGAGAGAGGACCTCTGTTTCATGAAAACCTCGGCCCAGAGATATCACATGTCATTTCCTCTTACATTTCATTATTGAGGGAGACTAGGAAGTATAGTTCTTGGATGGGAGACTGCCTTGTTTTTTTTTTTTTTTTAATATTTGAATTTTATTTACTCTTTTATACAGCAGGTTCTTATTAGTTATCCATTTTGTACATATTAGTGTATGTCAGTCCCACTCTCCCAATTCATCCCACCACCACTGCCCCACCCCGCCACAGGAAACTGCCTTCTAGTGACAAAACTATATTATGAAAGTAGGAAGACCCATATTGCTGACTTGTTCACCATCCATCCCCCTTAGGCCATCCAGAATGCAGATGATAGTCCCAGCTTGGGCCAGTCCCCAGTTTGTGGATTAGTATCATTTGAGAGCATTCCATTTAGGAGGAAAAATTGGCAAAGTAAAATATACTTGGAAGCAGTGGAACAGAAGAGACAATGGAAAGATCTGTGAATGTTTAGTCTAGAAAAGAGGAGGCCCTCGATGGCTATCTCCAGCTATTGGAAATCATCTTAAATGTTATAGTTCCTCAGTGCTCTATTTTATGCTTCTCGTTTCTCAGACTGTGTTCTGTACCTGGATGATCTTACCTGCTCTTAAGCTCATTATTCACTTATATGCTGGGTTTATTTCTCCAAGCTCGTTTTTTTTCCCTCTGAGCTGCTTACTTGTCCAGTTACTAACCATTCAACTTAACTGGTATTTTACAGTTACATCAAACAAATCCAGCATCAACTCATTGGTTCTTGGTGTACCAACAATTGGCAGTACCAACAGTCACCTCATTACTCAAGTTAGAAGCCAGAATCATCTATGAACTGCCACCTCTCCTTTATCACCTGCATCAAATGAGTTATCCAGGCCTGTCAATTTTATTTCATAAATATTCCTTAAATATATATATATTAGTACATACTGAACTCAGGTTTTCATCATTTTTTCACCTGGATAACAAAACTTAAATGGTCTCCCCTCTTCTACCCTTGTTTCTCTACACTACCACTAGAGTAACCTAACAAAAAGGTACATTTGAGTTTATTATTCTCTTTTTCAAGTCACTTCAAAGCCTTTAGGTCTGATATACAAGTCTCTTTATCAGATTCTTGCCTATGTCTCTAACCTCACTGCCTACCACTCCCCCCTCATATCATTCTACTTGTAGTTCCTTGAATATACCATAGTATTTCTCATTTCTTCGTGTCGTTAAACTTTTTCCTTTAGGGAATTACTTCTTTGGCTAATTCCTATTTGTCTTTAAAAGTCCACTTGACTTCCTCTAACCCTTCAAATCTGAATTAAGTACCCTGTTCTATACATCAGAACACTCTGAGTATACTAGTACACATCTGTCTCCCCACTACAGTGTAAATATCCCTAAAGCAAGGTCCATGCCTCATTCATTCATTTATTTACTGTCTAGTACCCAGCACAGTGCCTGGTGCACATTCAGGTAGTGTCTGACTTGAATTGTCCCATGGAAGAGGGAATAGATTTGGTCTCTGTATTTCAAAAGGCAAAACTACAGGATAGTAGCTTTGGGCTTTCATTGGGTGGTAATGCATGCAATTGATAGGTGACTTTGGAAAGTAGTGGGTTTCCTCTCATTCACTGTATTCAAGTGGAGGCTGGAAGAGCCACTTGATAAGGTATAATAGTGGGAATTTAAGCAGCCAATGGAGGGCTTGGGCTTGACATCCTGTAACATCCCAATAAACCATAAGACGCCATAATTTTGATTCACATTTGGTTTTATTAAAAATATTTTAATCATCTGAAGTGTGTTATGGAACTTAATCAATGGTTTTGGAAAATGTTTTAAAGTGGAAACAAAGATCTGTAGGTAGAAAACCTAGTCTAAATAAAATATATTGGAAAAATAGAAATCTTTCTGAATCATTCCTAACGACTCTTTTCTGATGTTCATGCATATTATAATAGCTGGGCCAAAAAAGGGGTGTTAAGACCGTGGTTGAGATGCTTTAATGAGTAATTACCTTTCTGTTATGTTACCAAACACTGTGTGTTTAGTTTCTCATAAAGGATTTAACAGAGAAGATGACTGATTGTTCGAGATCTCATGAACATTCCTTTGAGGGCTCTGACCTGTTGCATCGAGTCTTGCACCTATTTAAAATACTTGGACCCTTAATATTGTGACTCCAAATTGCAAATCCTTTGGTTTAGCTTTTCTGGGGGCAGTGTTCAGAAAGGAGACAGCATTAGGCAAATGAAGTAAAAGCTTTCTTTTTGCAGAAAGAGATCTCTCCTACTTTAATCTCCTAGGGGAGACTTTGCCTGCAGAAGCTGAAACTCAAGGAGAAATACGGCTTTGGACTCTCTGGCCTTGAAGCCCGCCAGAAAATTTTATTCTCGTAATGTACAGACTTGTTTTTTATCAGTCTTTAAGAAAGATCATCCCATTTGTCTCACAATAGGATGAGCATGCACTTTTATACTTCCTTGCATGAAAGACAATGTTTGGGATTTCTTTAATGTGTGTAAGTTCTTTGAGGGGAGGCATATTTAAGAAAGAGTTAGGTGTAGTGGAAAGAGCATTGGATTTGGAATTTGGTACCTGCATTTTTTTTTCTTTTTTACATCTTTAATGGAGTGTAATTGCTTTACAACGTTGAGTTAGTTTCTGCTGTATAACTGACTGCTGTGAGGTGATACCTCATTGTAGTTTTGATTTGCATTTCACTAATGATTAGTGATGTTGAGCATCCTTTCATGTGTTTGTTGTCAGTCTGTACATCTACTTTGGAGAAATGTCTATTTAGGTCTTCCACCCATTTTTGGATTGGGTTGTTTTCTGGATATTGAGCTGCATGAGCTGCTTGTATATTTTGGAGATTAATCCTTTGTCAGTTGCTTCATTTGCAAATATTTTCTCCCATTCTGAGAGTTGTTATTTCACCTTTTTTATGGTTTTCTTTGCTGTGCAAAAGCTTTTAAGTTTCATGAGGTCACATTAGTTTACGTTTGATTTTTTTTTTTCTTTTTTGTTTTGCATCTTTATTGGAGTATAATTGCTTTACAATGGTGTGTTAATTTCTGCTTTATAACAAAGTAAATCAGCTATACATATACATATATCCCCATATCTCCTCATTCTTGCATCTCCCTACCACCCTCCCTATCCCACCCCTCTAGGTGGTCACAAAGCACCGAGCTGATCTCCCTGTGCTATGTGGCTGCTTCCCACTAGCTATCTCTTTTATATTTGGTAGTGTATATATGTCCCTGCCACTCTCTCACTTCATCCCAGCTTACCCTTCCCCCTCCCCATGTCCTCAAGTCCATTCTCTACGTCTGTGTCTTTATTCCTGTTCTGCCCCTAGGTTCTTCAGAACCATTTTTTTTTTTTTAGATTCCATATATATGGGTGAGCATACAGTATTTGTTTTTCTCTTTCTGACTTACTTCACTCTGTATGACAGACTCTAGGTCCATCCACCTCACTACAAATAAATTTCATTTCTTTTTATGGCTGAGTAATATTCCATTGTATATATGTGCCTCATCTTCTTCATCCATTCATCTGTCGATGGACACTTAGGTTGCTTCCATGTCCTGGCTATTGTAAATAGTGCTGCAATGAACATTGTGGTACATGACTCTTTTTTTTTTTTTTTTGCGGTTTGTGGGCCTCTCACTGTTGTGGCCTCTCCTGCTGTGGAGCACAGGCTCCGGATGCGCAGGCTCAGTGGCCATGGCTCACGGGCCCAGCCGCTCTGCGGCATGTGGGATCTTCCCGGACTGGGACACGAACCTGTGTCCTCTGCATTGGCAGGCGGACTCTCAACCACTGTGCCACCAGGGAAGCCCTACATGACTCTTTTTGAATTATGGTTTTCTCAGGGTATATGCCCACTAGTGGGATTGCTGGGTCATATGGTAGTTCTATTTTTAGTTTTTTGAGGAACCTCCATACTGTTCTCCATAGTGGCTCTATCAATTTACATTCCCACCAACAGTGCAAGAGGGTTCCCTTTTCTCCACACCCTCTCCAGTATTTATTGTTTGTAGATTTTTTGATGATGGCCATTCTGACTGGTGTGAGGTGATACCTCATTGTGGTTTGGATTTGCATTTCCCTAATGATCAGTAATGTTGAGCATCCTTTCATGTGTTTGTTGGCAATCTGTATTATCTTCTTTGGAGAAATGTCTATTTAGGTCTTCTGCCCATTTTTAGATTGGGTTGTTTGTTTTTTTGATATTGAGCTGCATGAGCTGCTTGTAAATTTTGGAGATTAATCCTTTGTCAGTTGCTTCATCTGCAAATATTTTCTCCCATTCTGAGGATTGTCTTTTTGTCTTGTATATGTTTTCCTTTGCTGTACAAAAGCTTTTAAGTTTTATTAGGTCCCATTTGTTTATGTTTGATTTTATTTCCATTACTCTAGGAGGTGGGTCAAAAAGGCTCTTGCTGTGATTTAAGTCATAGAGTGTTCTGCCTATTTTTTCCTCTAAGTGTTTTATAACACGAAAGACCCCGAATAGCCAAAGCAATCTTGAGAAAGAAAAATGGAGCTGGAGGAATCAGGCTCCCTGACTTCAGATTATACTACAAAGCTACAATAATCAAGACAGTATGGTACTGGCACAAAAACAGAAATATAGATCAATGGAACAAGGTAGAAATCCCAGAGATAAACCCATGCACATATGGTCACCTTATCTTTGATAAAGGAGGCAAGAATATACAATGGAGAAAAGACAGCTTCTTCAGTAAGTGGTGCTGGGAAAACTGGACAGCTACATGTAAAAGAATGAAATTAGAACACTTCCTAACACTGTACACAAAAATAAACTCAAAATGGATTAAAGACCTAAATGTAAGGCCAGGCACTATAAAACTCTTAGAGGTTCCTGCATTTTAAGTACTGTTAATTTTGCCTATTGTTGTTTGGGGGCTCTGTCCATATCCACAAAGTGAAGTCATTGGACAAAATAGCCTCTGAGCTTCCTACTGTTATATTGTGTTCTGAAATTCCAGATGGTACCTTCGTAATGCCCACAAGAGTGCTTGCTACTTGGATTTGACCAACTTAAATGAAGAAAATGACCTAAAGGTGGTGTCTTAAGTTCAAATCCAGGATCCTCAACTACATTACGTACAAGGAACACTCCTCAGAAATAATGATGCTGTTTACCCTGGATTCCCTTTTATGAACACCCCCTCCCCATACTAGGACTGCTTATTAATGATTGTTAAATATAAGCATGGGACTCTGTTTATAGCAGTTACTTCTAAAATTTCCCCTCTGTCATCAGTACCTCCTTACTCCAGTTTATCCTACAAACTACCAGAAATTTAATTTTCCCATGGATTTCCTTTCAGCTGCTCAAAAATGCATCTGAGCTCTTCGTTGGTTATGGAATAAAATCCACATTCCTATATATGCAATTCAGGGCTCCTGCTCTTTCTTTCCAAATTTGTCACTGAACATATTCTATGCGTAAAACCTCTGTTCCAAGCAGGGCGAAAGCTTTGTTGTTGCTCCAGGATGGAGGAAGATGAGGTGCTTTCCTACCTGCACGCCTTTTCTCACACTGGTTTCCCTGCTCACTCATCCCCATTCTTATGTTTTGCGATGGAAATTCTTCCCATTTTTTTTTTACAGTCAGCTTTAATCCACTCCTCCATCCTGCCTGATTCTCCATAGCCCACCATGATAGCTCTCAATTACTAGGTAGATACTCTAACTAGTTCACCAACAACATTTAGCCGTAGATGTGTTTCAGATAATTATACATTGGGCACTTAGCAGGAACTGCCTACCAGTGCTAGGGTGTGTTTTTCTTATTTTCTTATGAATTGAACTGCTTTATGATCAGTCTGAAACGTAGAAGGTGATTGCTTCTGAAAAGTGGGATGCATCTTTTCTTTGTTTCTTGGCATTTTTCCTATTAGGAATGGAAATTGAGCAGATTAAATAGGACTCAATCTTGAATCTACAAATGACACCAAACCTGAAATGATGCTGAGGTTGGAAGCGATTTAGTTCACTTGAATTTTATTTGGGAGATAATGTTTTCCTTCTGGGAAGAGAAATGCTAATGAAAAAAATCACCTCCCGACTACAACTCAGAAGTAATAGGAATCTGGCCAGAAATATGATCTTATGAAAACTCTCCAAGCAAAGCATCTTATACTCATGTCTGTGCCTTTGGATTGACATTCTGATGTTTGCCTTTCTCTGGTTTCCAGAGATCAGGGTGGAGAGAGGCGCCAGGGTAACAAGCCAAATAGGTCTATTATGGGATGTCATGCTCACTGGGCATGAGTGCTGTCTCCTAGGACATTTATAGCGTTTATTACTCAGCCCAACTTTAATAACACATGGACAAGCCTGGGGCAGTTTGTAAAGGATCTGAGAGTTTTTTGTTATGAATGTCTGTATTATAGAATTAGTGAGTCTCAGGATTGGACTGGATTGGAAAGATGATCTCATCAAAGGGGCCCCAGCTCTCTACTAGAGAAGAACTGCTTTTAATATCCCTGACATTCTAAATGGTCATGGGTATGGGGGGACCATTTATAAGAATAAGTTGGCAGATGGTGACTGTTAAGTTGTAAGTTGGGATATGGGCAAAAATGGCAAATACTAACTCTACCTTTTCCTTTGGAGCCATGGAGAGATGAGACAGGCCAGGAGTGACCAGCCATCCTAAATTTTCTGCTACAAACCATAGAGAGGAGAATGGGGTTCAGTGATGTGAGTCAATGAAGAAAGATTCCAATATCTTCTAGATCAGTGGTTCTTTTTTTTTTAAATTGGAGTACAGTTAATTAAATTTATTGGAGTATAGTTGATTTACAATGTTGTGTTTCTGCTGTACAGCAGAGTGAATCAGTTATACATATACATATATCCACTCTGTCTTAGATTCTTTTCCCATATTGGTCATTATAGAGTATCGAGTAGAGCTTCCTGTGCTATATAGTAGCTCCTTGTTAGTTATCTATTTCATATATAGTAGTGTGTATATGTCAATCCCAATCTCCCAATATATTCCTCCCTCGCCCTTTCCCCCTTGGTAACCATAGTTTGTTTTCTACATCTGTGACTGTATTTCTGTTTTGTAAATAAGTGCATTTGTACCATTTTCTTTTTGGATTCCACATACAAGCGATATCACATGATATTTGTCTTTCTTTTTCTGAGTTACTTCACTCAGTATGACAATCTCTGGTTCCATCCATGTTGCTGCAAATGGCATTATTTCATTCTAGATCAGTGGTTCTTAAAATTTAATGTTCATCCAGTCACGTGGAGATCTCGGTAAAATTCAAAATCTGATTCAGGAGTTCTGGAATCTGAGATTTGTTGGAAGCTTCCAGGTAATGCCAGTGCTGCTGACATATGAACCACATTTTAGGTAATAAGACTCTAGAATCTACCATACTGATCAATCTGCTGGGAATGGTGCCCCATGATAACCATCTCGAATAGAGAAGAAACGGACTCTTACCTCATAGTGATGAAAAGATTGCTGAGTTATAGATGGTCAGAATTGAAAAAGAACTTTTAGAGCTAATCCAGTTAATTGGTTTCCAAATTGATTTTTTAAAAATTCTTTTTCTTTTAAAAGCAAAATTACACATAGTACTTCAGTATATTTAAAACAGCTCAAAGCTTTAAGCCTGGAGCCAAGTCGCCCTCCCTCGACTCTCCTCAAAGACTCGTAGGTCATTTCCTTAGAACCCCAGGACTCTGAGTAGCACTTTAAAAACTGCTAACCTTATTCAATGCATTAGGAAACAGTAAGATGGAACCTAAATCCAAATCACAATTGCTAGTCTGATATTCTTTCTGGTATGCAAGGCATCATAACTTATTTATGACCTTGGTTTGGAGGCTAATTATCATTGATATGCTCTATCTCTGGTTATCTGCGCTTTGGTCAGCCTCTGACATAATACCTGATATTTGTTACATCCCTTGCACCCACAGCTAACGTTGGACTGGAGAAAGTCACTTAACCTTTCTGTGTCCCAGGTTTCTGTTCTATAAAATGAAGAAAATGATAACCTTCTCTAAATATATTACCAGCACAGAGTGTCCAGAACCTTATGGGAACTAAATAAACGTTCAGTGAATGTAAATTAAATGAGGGCAGAGACTATATTTCACCTGTCTACCATTGTAACCCCTATGAATGTCTTGCGTGGCACCCGTTATGAGCAGATATTGATGAATATTTGTTAAATGAAGAATGATGATACGGTATCATAGGCAGGAAACTATTTTTGAAACTTGTGTTACAAAAATTTAAGGGATCACTAGGATGACATGATAAGTAAGCTCTAAAGCATCTTTTTGCTCTGCTGGCTGTTGACAAAAGGGAACCATGTTATCTGTGTCTCTGGCATCTGGTTACTCACAACCTCTGACAAACAGCAATGACTGGAATATACAGGGTTTAGTAAAAGTTAGGTGTAAATCTGATCCTTTAAAAAGGAATTAGAAAGGAAAATTTTTACATAATGTATAGATATGGGAAATGCATTTTAGATTGAGGAACAAGGGCAAATATATTTTGGGTGGAAAGTAAAGTAGTCACAGATCATTTTACTTTCAAACTAGGCATGCGAGGGATTTTGTTAGCCTTCCTCTGAGAAACTGGAGAAGGCATCATGAAAGAAATGGAATTCTCAGAATTGTGCAGTTCCCAACTCTTTGGCAACAGGTTAAAGCATTTGTCAGAGTGGAAGTCGAACTATCATCTGGCTTGTTTCTGGGCAAAGGCCGGTGTAGAAAACAATTGCACCTTCTGTAGAGAAATGCACAGGAGACAAGTATTGATACAAACTCTACTCATCCTGGTGTTATTCATCTCGTTGGGGACTAAGACATTTGGGACTCAGTGCGTGGGTGAATTGGCTGGGGCTGGACTGTGGGAAGAGGACTCTGCAGCCAGCGTGTGTACTTTAAACAACTGCACCAGGATTAATTTATCTCCTTTTCTTATTTGCAAAGCCTTGATGGAGAATATCCGCTGGTTCTGTTGGAGAAAAGAGACTTCCTGAGACATGATGTAATTTTTGCAAAGGGGAAACACATGTTGAGTTCTGCAGTGCAAAACAATACTGAGGTGCTGATAGCCGAACTGTCAGGTCACATGACAGGATACAGTGGGGGTCAGGCAGCACTACCCAGGAGCCTTTGGAGCATGGGGTGTGGGGGAGGAGAAGGGAAGAAAAGGTCTCTGAAGCTATTTAAATATAGAGGCTCCATTAAGTTTATGAGAGTCTGGAAGGAATGCTTTTCTGTTTTTAGTTAGAATGATCTTCCTCCTTGGAACACGACATAGCACACATGTGCTTCTTTTTTACCCCCAGGGACAGTAGGTACTTAGAGTGTTTGTGGAAAGAAAGCTTCAGTAAATCTGCATTTTAAAATCCAGTAAAATAAATGACGATTTTTATCAGCAGTGTCCTTCTTAATGAATTTCTCATAATCATACATGACTAATGCAGCTATCATGGAGTAGTGGGCTAAACCTTGGTACTAGGGCTTTAAGGTTACTCTAGATCTTATTTTGCCTGAACAGTTAAAAATTAGATACATGTCCATAGGTGTCAGCAAGTGAGAAGTCAGGGTTTCGCTAGGCAGCAGAAGACTAAGGTGATAACCTATTTATGTCTCTGAATCTCTCATCTCTTAATCTAGCTAGTATTGACAAGCTGCATAGCCCTGTCTTTGGTGCTATGGTATTATATAATACAATAATTACAAAGGTGAGAATAACTCACTTTCTTCTTTAAATAGTTATTTTTTTAGTTGATGAGATAATAAAAAGATAAGACCTTGCTACTCAACAACGGCATCCTCTCAGACTAGAAGCATGGACGGCACTTGGGAGCTTGTAAAACTAGAGAGCTCAGATTCCACTCCAGGTGGTCCATAGGCACGTTAAAGTTTGAGAAACCCTGGAGTAATGTATTATGGGAACATAAAAGAAGAAGAAATGACTTGTGGAAGGATGCGAATGGAAGACTTCAAGAGAAGTTGGCACTGAGATGGGCTTTGAAAAATGGGTAGCTAGAAATACGCACAAAGACTCAGATGTGAGAAAACAGTGGATTAGAGAAAGGGAAATAATCCAATAGGCAGATGTATTGTGGGGAAAGTGGAGATGAAATTGAAAGATCCTTTGGGGCAGATTACCATACTAGAAGTTTGGGCTTTTGTATCAATAGTATAGATTTAAAAACATGATATTTTTTTATTAGTTGTTTTTTTTTTTTTTTGGCTACACTGAGTCTTTGTTGCTGCGTGCAAACTTTCTCTAGTTGTGGCGAGTGGGGGCTACTCTTTGTTGCAGTGCGCGGGCTTCTCATAGCAGTGGCTTCTCGTTGCAGAGCATAGGCTCTAGGTGTGTGGGCTTCAGTAGTTGCAGCACGCGGGCTCAGTATTTGTGGCATGTGGGTCCTAGAGCTCATGGGCTTCAGTAGTAGCGGCACGCAGGCTCAGTAGTTGTGGCTCGCAGGCTGTAGAGCACAGGCTCAGTAGTTGTGGCACACGGGCTTAGTTGCTCCGTGGCATGTGGGATCTTCCCAGACCAGGGATCAAACCTATGTCCCCTGCATTGACAGGTGGCTTCTTAACCACTGTGCTGCCAGGGAAGCCCTCTCTGTATACTTCTAAACTTTTCTCTTTATTGATGGTTTTTGGCAGTTTGATTATGATGTGAATTCACGTTTCTTAAAAATCATATTTGGAACAACTTCAGTCACTAGTACTTTAAATACATTTTCTGTCCTCCTTCTCTCCTTTTGGGGTTCTTAACTATACATGTAGTAGTCGTTTGACATTGTTTCATAGGTCATCAAGATTCTGTTCATTTAATTTTTTTTCTCTTAAACTTTAATCTGGAGAGGTTTTAGTGCTGTGTTTTCAAGTTTACTGATATTTCTTCTAATACGCTGTAATCCAGTAAATATTTTTCTATCAGATATTGTAGTCTTCTTTTCTAGAAGACCCA
Organism: Orcinus orca; assembly: GCF_937001465.1. NCBI lineage: Eukaryota > Metazoa > Chordata > Mammalia > Artiodactyla > Delphinidae > Orcinus > Orcinus orca. The sequence goes on along the minus strand of NC_064566.1, from coordinate 98,766,408 downwards.
TATGTATGTTTTGTTTTCATTTTTTTACGTCTTTCATCTTTTCCCATATTTTATGTTTCTTTTAATTCAAGGTTTAGTAAACTATGGCCTATGGGCCAAATTGAACTGATGATCTGTTTTTGTATGGCCTGTGAGCTGGGAATGGGTTTTATGTTGTAAAAGATTATTTAAAAAAATTGAAAATATGCAACAGAACATATATGGTCCATAAAACTGAAAATATTTGCTATCTGGTCCTTTACAGAAGGATTTTGCTGATCTCTGCTTTAAATCCCTGACTTAAATCATATAATAGCTGTTTTAAGGTCCTTGTTTCCTAATTCTGTGACCTCTGTAATCTCTAGGTCTGCTTCTATTGACTAATACTTTCCTTCTTTGCTGCTGCTTTGAAGGCTAGTAATTTTTTATTGGATGTTAGGCATTATGTATGTTATGCTGTTGAATATTTGCATCTTGTTGTCTGTCTTTAAAAAATCTGAGGCTTGCTTTGGCAGCCTGTTTCACGACTTACGGATCAGCTTAATACCTCTCAAGGCTTTGTTTTGGGGCGAGTTTAGCCCTACCAGCAGGGTGTGACTTTCCTCAGTGCCCTCCGTGTTCAACAGGGTCTCTCCATTCTGGTTGATCGTCCCTGGAATATCTTCTAGGTGTGTGTGGGCTCAGGGAATTGTTCAGCGTGTAGCTCCCTGGAAGTGAGTCAAGTTTATCCTGCCATGTAGAGTTTTATTCTAAACTTGCACAGATCAGTATTGAGCGAGGCTGCCCAGAGGGGCAGGTGCGTAGATTTTTGGAGCTCTCTCTTTGCCTGCTTCCTTCCTTTTCCGTGCTCTTTCCCACAGGTCCCATATTCTTGGTCGCAGATTACTTCTGACTCTTCAGCTCGGTAGAACCCTGGGTCTGTGCTTGAGTTGCCCCACCTCACCTCTGCAGCAGCCTGAACATTGCCTCCAGAGAGAGAGAGAGACGGTGCATCGTAGGGCTTTAACCTTGCTCCTTCCCTTCTCTCATGAATTGCAGTTCTGTGCTGCCTGGGCATTCCAATCTCAAAATATTTGTTTCATGTATTTTGTTTACTTTCTAGCTGTTTACAGTGGGAGGGCGAGTCTTGTGCCGGTTACTCTTTCATGGGCCAAGAGCATGGGCATTTGAGTCAGACTTGTTTTCTGGTTCTGACTCTGTACTCACTAGATGTGTACCTTGGGCTAGTCATTAACTTCCATAAGCATCAGTTTATCATCTGTAGAACAGAGATAGTAAGAGGACGTTTTGTTGGAGATTAGAAGGAAGTCACTTGCTCAGTGTCATACAGTAAGCGGTAGAGTTGGTCTCCCTCCCAGGAGCTCCGTCTCCAAAGCGCCTGTTTTATGTCAGCACTGACCTTGGTTAGCTCGCATAGAAATGGTTGAGCCACAGAGACCAGAAAGTCAAAGGGCACCAGAAAGGGCCACATTTGTGCAGAATGTGTTACAGGAAATGAAAGGTTCTAAAGCCATGATTAGATCTGAATGGATGCTCAGACTGGAACAGAAGTTTGTTGCTTGCTGGGGGCAGACACTGTGTGTAATGGTGAGGCAGATGCCAAATGGTGAGAACAACGGGGTTTCTTCCTTACCGAGCACTCGGTTATGCTGTAATTGATTCAACCAATATGGTTGATTGTTCCCATTTTCCACTCTCTCCCCTCACCCACACCACTGGGGTGCTTCAGTCAGGCCCACTCTACCCTTTCTAGCTGTCTACCATTCCCAGCTCTCTGCATGAAATATCACTTTAGTGCATGGGGCTCCTGCATGTCCCAAGTGGGTATTTAGTCCTTGAAAAGAGCATTTGAGTAAACATACAGTCAGCACTTTGAGGGGGCAGCAGTCCAAGACACGTCTGTCAAAGGGGGCATCAGGGTGGACTTCAGTTGTCCTGTGACTGAAGCCATGGCAGTGGGTCTGACAGGTGCCAGATGCATGAATTTTGATAGAAGATCAATTTGGATTATGATCCCATCTCTGCCGCTTCCTAGCTGGATTACACTGGGCAAATTACCTAACTTCTTTCAGTCTCCATCTCTTAATCTGTGAAATGATGAAAATAGGTGCTTTGTAAGATTAAAGAAGATAGTGTATGCAACACACTTTGAACATAGTGGAATTGAGAAAAATAACATCCCTCTCGCCAAATAGTAACAGGAGAGAGTCTACCCACAAAAATCTAACTCTCAAGTGTCCATTCCACTTCATTTCCTCCCAGATTCTTGGACAACTAGGAGCCCAGAGCCTGTGCTAATGTTGCTCTTATAACCAGCTTCATTCACAGACCTGATCCTAAATGGGGTTCGATCTGGCAAACAGAAACCAAATGCATTATTGATTGATTGCCATGCCACCTGGCATGTGGGATCTTAGTTCCCTGACCAGTGATCGAACCCGTGCCCCCTGCCTTGGGAGCGCAGGGTCTTAACCACTGGACCGCCAGGGACGTCCCCCAAATGCTTTTTTTTTTTTTTTTTTGTGGTACATGGGCCACTCACTGTTGTGGCCTCTCCCATTGGGGAGCACAGGCTCCGGACACGCAGGCTCAGCGGCCATGGCTCGCGGGCCCAGCCGCTCCGCGGCATGTGGGATCTTCCCGGACTGGGGCACGAACCTGTGTCCCCTGCATCGGCAGGCGGACTCTCAACCACTGCGCCACCAGGGAAGCCCCCCACAAATGCATTTTTTTTTTTTTTTTTTTTGCGGTACGTGGGCCTCTCCCTGTTGTGGCCTCTCCCGTTGCAGAGCACAGGCTCCGGACGCGCAGGCTCAGCGGCCATGGCTCACGGGCCTAGCTGCTCCGCGGCATGTGGGAGCCAAATGCATTTTTAAACAGAAAATTTAATGTTAGGAGTTTGTTAAATAGATATTGGAAGAATGAAAAGGCAAAAAAGGGACACAGAGGCAACATGGAGATGGTACCTGCAGGAAGTAGCTGCCATTCGTAGGGTGTTCCCTGGGGGAGGACAAGAGACAAGTTAGGAGGTTAGAACCCAAAGCTTAAAGAAACAACCCCAGGAAGCTGGGACTGAGAGGAGGGAGTCTGACCTTGCTGATGCCACAGTAGCTTGTTTTGGGGACCCTTTGGAAATGGGATTCAGGCATCTGAAGAAGGGGTACTGCTCAACTGGTGATGGTGCCTCCGCAGGGCCCTGTAATAAGTGAGAAAGACCTGGATACTGGGCCAGTTGTTCTGCATCTCACTGCCACCGCTGAGATGGAGAACTCGGTGGGCGACACAGAAACGGCAAGTAAGCAGGAAGAAAAAGCCCCTTCTCTAGGCTAACAGTCTATCGACAGAGCCCAACAGGTATCTGGCTGGCAGAGGAGAAGTGAGGTGTTCTGTGTCCATGCCCGAGTGTCATGAAGCAGAGTCCAGGAGGGTGGATTTGGAGCTGAGAGGCAAGAGCTGAAAAAACCAGCCCTATGTGCTTTGTACTCTGATCCGTGACCTTTTCCTGATCTCCTTGACTCCCAACTCCCAGATGTGTTTCCTGTTTACTGGCTTGCCTCCATGCTAGAACTTGATATTTCGTCCCATTTACACAGCTCTGATCTTTGGGATTCTCTCCTTGATTAGGATTTGCATTAGTTAAGACTCTTTTGGGTGCAAGTCACAGAAGGCCAACTTGACCTAGCTTAAACTTTTGTTTGGAGCCTATATTGGATGATAAAACCAGGAAGGACAAGGTGCACCTGGGGACAGGTAAAATAAGGATGCCACACTTCTGGTATTCCTCCTCCATCCCTGGTCTGGTCTGATTTTTCTCTACAAGTTGACTGAGTCTTTCCCCTTGTAGGCAGACTTCCTCACATGAATGGTGCATGGTAGCCTGTAGCTCTGGGCTCACAGCGTCACCACTGTGTAGAAAGAAAAGAGTTTTCTCTCTCCTAGCTCCAGAGTCAACAATTCCAGGGAATTCTGATGGGCTAGCTTTGGTCCTGGGCCCTCTCCTTGGACAAGGAAAGGAGGTATTATCTTTTTGGCTTAGCTGAAGTCTTATGTCCACCCCTGTGAATCTCAGAAGAAATGAGTGAGATCTTGGGAAAATAAGACCAATAGTTGTCCACTATAATTTTTAATCGTTTTTTAAATTACAGACAGGAATTCCCTCATTATTCCTATAAAACAATGACAGATGGAAATTGTATGCTGATAGGTGTGTTCTAGGCAATACCTTGATTGCATTGTCATTTCTGCACACACCAGGTAGTCAAGAGTCTAGATGGCATTTTTACAGGGTCCCTGTGAATCTTATTGTTGGACAGTTGGGGAAAGCAATAAATAATAGCCTCTCGCCATTTTTTTTTAGCCAGTGTTCTGAAACAGTTGGAGAAAATCATAGGCTCACCCTGATCTGTGACAATAAAGACAGGTAACCAGTTACCTGTCTCATTAAATCATTCATCTACTACCTTACGTAAAAGGTAAGTCAGAAGAGCAGAAGTAAGAAAATACAGCCATAGGTTTATAAAGGGAGAATCAGTAAAGCAACAAATATATACCAATCCAGGGCTTAACCCCCAATGACATACTCATGTATTTAGGGAGACAAGATTAACACACAGCTTATTTGTTTATTTATTGAGGCCTCTCCCAGTGACTGTTCCAAATTACTCCATTCTTCTTAGGTCCTCAGTCCCTCCTTCTCTTACTTTCTCCTGCCTCTCCTTTATCCCTTTCCTTTCTTGCCTCTTGTTTTTCTGTATAAATGGAGGCCACCATGTCAGTCAGGGTTCAACCAGGAAAACAGACCCTGTACGAGGTATATAGTAAGAGATGGATTGCAAGGAATTGGTTTACATAATTGGGGGGGCTAGCTAGGCAAGTCTGGAGTCCATAGGGCAGGCTAAAAGGATCATATAAATCTCAATCATTCTTTCCTCATTTAGTTTGCTGTCATAATCACTTGTCATGTGAATTATTCTTTAAGGTTTACCAGCTTAAACCCTAGAGCTGCTCTTGATTCTTCCCACTTCCTGTCTTCTATACCAGTCAGTTAATAAGGTCAGTGTTTTTTTTATTCCTGATAATTGTTACGTCGGTCCATCCCTTTCCATTCCTATTGCCACCTCTCTAGTTGGAAACCCTGGTGCCCATTCCTGGACTATTTTGTTAGACTTTTATTAACAGATACCTGGCTGTTTTTGCTCTCCAATCCTTCCTATATAATAGCACCAGAGTATTTGTCTCAAAATGGTATTTTTAATATGCTGCTCCGCTAACAAGATTTTTCTTTGAGTTAGAACTGTATGTATTGACCTGGAGGGATGTCCATGGTAAATTGTCAGATTAAAACAGCATGTTGCAGAGTACTGTGCATGGTTATATGCTATTTTTAATTAAAACTTGATCTGTTGGAATATATTTGTGTGTGATTGTATGAGCATAGAAAAAAGGGTGGAAGAGGTCATGCACTGAACTATTAACACTAATTCATTGATTATCTAGGGAAGTAGTTCTGACGGTGACTTCACATTGGAATCATCTGGATAACTTTAAAAAGTACAGAGATTTCATTAGATGGGGGTGTGGCATGGGCATCAGAATTTTAAAAAGTTCCATATGTGAGTCTAATGTGTTGAGAACCATTGGTCTTAGAGGATTAATCTGGATGAAGTGACTTAAGTGTTTCTACGAATTCAAATACATGTACTCACAACTCAGTGAAGACTTCTGTAGCCCAAAATGTGTGTGACTTTGCTTAGTCACATGAGCAGAGAAAAAGCAGCTTGGCTTAAAGATACACTACAGGTCTATAAAAGTGGATGAACAAAAGTTATATGTATATACCAAGCATCTATGTATATTACATAGCTGCACCCACATACATATATATGTATGTATATTTGATATTTGATTATGGATTCCTATGAGGAGATTACGTGATTATTTTGGAAACCAGTATGTTTAAATTACAAGTGTTTTTGTTTGTATTTTTGTTTTCTTTTCTTCGATATGACATCAGTGGCAGAGGTCTTTCCTGGTGCAGTCCCTGTACTTGACACTAGAGGGAGGAGGCCTGAGTATTGATATCTGATTAAAAGGCAGCTTTGCTGAGGAGGATGTGTGTGAATGTTATCTAATCATCACTAAATAGGAGGCCGGGTTTGCTGTGATTTCCTTTTCTCAAAGCCAAATAACCCAAAATAGACATGGGAGTCTATAGAGACACACTTGAGTCATGTTTCACAAGGGACAGGTTAACTGATGAGTTCGTGTAAGTGAGCCAGGAAGCCATTGGTCTTGTCTGAGGTCCTGACCCATGGTTTCCAGGGTTTCTAAGTTTGCTCAAACCTAGAGAACAGCTTGGGCTGTGAAACCAATGGCAAACTCCTTCCCCCATTCCAAGTTTGGAAACTTTGCCCATTATTTCTGCTTTGATCTGGGACTCTGTTCAGTTTCTGATTGAGTCATTTAACCACGTATAAGACCCTGAGACCAGAAGCTCATATCTACGTAAGATTCACTCCACAAAAATTTGAGTGTTAGGTGGTATTTGGAGAAGGCACATGGTCTCTGTGAAAGGGGCAGGCTGGCCCCTGGAGTTTCTGGGACATCTCGTTATCTCATGTTCAAAGTCCTTAATGATCTCCAGTGTAATTAAGAAGTGGATGGGCACTGTGGCCACAAGGCTGAGATGTATTCAGTGATGTGCTGGGCTGGCTCACACTGGCCCATAAGAGATGACTTACATTTTCAGGAATTTTGCTAGTTGGTAGTTAAACCTGGATATTCTTTTTTTTTTTTCTTTTTTTTGTAGTATGTTATACTTTTAAACCTAAATTTTCTTTAAAAAAATTTTTTTTGGAGTATAGTTGATTTACAGTGTTATGTTAGTTTCAGGTGTACAGCAAAGTGATTCAGTTATACATATATCCATTCTTTTTTCAGATTCTTTTTCCATATAGGCCATTACAGAGTATTGAGTAGAGTTCCCTGTGCTATACAGTAGGTCCTTAATAGTTATCTATTTTATATATAGTAGGGTGTATATGTCAATCCCAATCTCCCAATTTATCTCTCCCCCAAAGAGGGATATTCTTAAAATATATAAACTTACAATAAATCACATAAAATTATACTGAATTATATTAGGAACAAAAAATACTATCACTTACCACTTCCTAATTATTTTAGTACATTTTGCTATTACCTATGCCTGAGGTTATTTATATCTGTTATATCTGCATGATGGAAGTACTATATGCTGGTATGATGTTCATCTCTTCCTAACTCTGCGTTCAGTGACATCACATTGGTAGCTTGAAATTGGCCACCCTGGGCCATAAGACAGCATGACAGGCCACCGTGGAGGTTACACAACCCAGTTCTCCCATAGTCACACTATGGTGATTTTCACCTACTTAATTGCCTACATGACTAGCTACAAAAATGGCTCAGGGTCAGAAGATGGTTAGGTCATGCAGTTTGGCACACTCAGCAAGGACATGCCAGGATGTCTGAGCCCAGGATGGGACTGCCTCTCCGAACAGCTATGGATACAGGAGTTTAGGAAGAGTCAGTGAATGAAAGCATACTGAGAAGCAATTGGTTACACAGGATTTAGGATATAGAGTATTATATATTTATTATTTGTCACTTATATACTATACATCCTTTGTATCAATAAAATTTTAAGAAACACACATGCATACATCTATACTTTTTTTTTTTTTTAAAGGGCTGTTAAACAGTTACCAGCATACTACTAGATGCCTTCCATTATAGAGTCTTGTTAACAAGATAACCTGGATCCAAAGGAAAGGGTGCAGGAAAAGAAGGGGAAAGGGTAATTTGTCAGTGGCTTCCGGGTTACAGACCTTGAGAAAAATCCCAGGAAAAGGACCTTCATATGTAGGCAGGGACCCAGTGCTAGACGGCATAAGACCCCATAAGCCTGTAGAGAGGAAGTCTGAGATGTGCAAGTTTCCCACCTTTGATAGGGGATCTAAACAGCAGATCTCTTTAAAGATATCAACATAGATATCACTCTGAAAGCGTACAGGAGAGAAGCAGGGGGCTGGAAGAAAATGGATTCTCCCTTAATTTTTTCCCTCTTTCCTTCCCTGCAGAATATCTAATTTACTTGTTAAAGCCATCCTCACATTGTTTATCCAAAGTGTCTATTTTCTGGTCCTAATTGATACTAATTAAAATCAAAATAAAATTACGACTGTAAAACTTGGCTGGGGTTTTGAGCCACTGCCAGCATGCCCACAACCAGTGAGAGTTACTCTACCAACACTCCTGTTCGGAAACTCCAGGTATTTTAATAGTGAATAGATGTGGGAAAAAAAGAAAAACCAGTACTTTCATTCTAAAATTTCTTTCCAGCTGCTGTTATGAAACATAACAACAATAGAACCTAACTGATTCTTTATTGAGACTGAGGATTTTGTTCAAAAATGGAAAAGTAAACGTGGTATGTGTGAATAAATACTGATTAGAATCTGGAATCGTTAAATCAGTTGTTTAGCATTCGGTGCTAATGAGGCTGGACTCCTGGGTTCTGTTCCCCTACAGACGGGTTATCTTTACCTGGAGGAAAAACTCTGATTCTCAATTAGGAAGACATTCCTATTGGCAGAGTCGTCTTGCAGGTGCAATAATGGGTCATTTGGGTACTGGGCAAGAGTCCATGAATGGTTCAAGGCAAATCAACTACCACCAGTCCTGGAAAATAACTCAAAAGTCCACCTTTTATTGAGGGTAGGTCATTAATGGTTTGCTAATATACCCTACTATAGCACTGAGTTGAGTATAAAGCTATGTCTTAAATCATACCCAGAGGAGATTGTTGGAAGTGTCAAAAGTTCAAGAGGTGTAGTAGAAAGAACATACAGCTTTGATTTAGATATCAGGGTTCTGCCACTGGTAAGTTAATTTTTATTACTATATGCTAGACATAATATTAAGTGACTTATATTTTCTTATTTACTCGTCTCAAAAATCTTGTGGGGTAGGTACTTCTGCAGCTTTCTTTCCTAGATAAGAAGAGGTTAAGTAACTCAGTTGATGTTACATAGTTAAGCAAGTGAGCTGGCATTTGAGCTTAGGTCTGTAGAATTCAAAACCCAGCGGCTTAACCTCTCTACTCTCGTCTCTACCCCAGATACCTTGTATTTAAGGTAGAGTTGCTTAATTGCTCTGAGCCTTGGTTTCCTGTCTTATATAATGGTGATAATAATGCCCGATTTTCGCACTTGAACAGTACAAGAGTCATGCAGTAGTGTAGGTGTATCATAAAAGGTTGTACAAATATAAAGCATTATAATTCTAATATTGGCATGAATCCTAAAAAGAACATTATATAGCAAGAATAGTATTTAAATGCAATACAAATAGGTCAGCATTTATCCTTGGCCAATGTTTCTGATCTACTCATTTATCAGTTTATTATTTTTTTTAACAGATCTTAGTTGAGCCACTTGAGTGGTAGAAAAAATACTTGACTTTGGAGTTAATCAATTAGGAAATTCTGAGGATAAACTCTTGCTTTAACAAATTTATTCATTTATTTTTGGCTGTGTCGGGTCTTTGTTGCTGCACACGGGCTTTTTCTAGTTGCCGCGAGTGGGGGCTACTCATCGTTGTGGTGCGCGGGCTTCTCATTGCGGTGGCTTCTCTTGTTGTGGAGCATGGGCTCTAGGCTCGCGGGCTTCAGTGGTTGTGGCACTCAGCCTCAGTAGTTGTGGCTCGCGGGCTCTAGAGCACAGGCTCAGTAGTTGTGGCGCACGGGCTTAGTTGCTCCGCTGCATGTGGGATCTTCCCGGACCAGGGCTCGAACCCGTGTCCCCTGAATTGGCAGGCAGATTCTTAACCACTGCACCACCAGGGAAGTCCCCACACAATAATTTTAGAAATGTAATTTGGAGATGCAATTGTGAATCAAGCTTTTCTGAGTCTGCCCTGATGCCTACACAACCGTTTTCCATTTCACAGTTGAAGTGCCACGTGGGAACTATTTCCCTTGCAAAATGTCATCATATTTATTTCATAAGTACTCAAATTCTCAACGTGGCTCTTGTCCTCAAAGAGCTTCCTCTAGGGGCTTCCCAAGATCCCACATGCCGCGGAGCGGCTGGGCCCGTGAGCCATGGCCGCTGAGCCTGCGCATCCGGAGCCTGTGCTCCGCAATAGGAGAGGCCAAAAAGAGCTTCCTCTAGATCTGTGGACCAAAAAAATGTGTACACTTAAAAAGTTGAAGAACGTAGCCTAGAATTACTGCCAGGTAAATGATACATAGAACCACAAATGCATTTCAAAGAGAAAGTTCTTTTTTCCAAAAATACCTCAGGGAGATGGTGAATGTCCATCTTTGTCTTTAAGGATGTGTAATATTTGGATATGATAAAAAAGAGGGACGTTCTAGGCAGGGATCAAAATGTGAATAAAGGTCTAAGAGGAATTTTCAGAGTACATTTAGTTAGTAATGAGTATTAGCAGAGTGTTAGGGGTATGTTGGGGACCACAGGGAGATGAGTCTGGAAAGGGATATTGGGACAGCACAGAAGGCCTTTAATGTTGTACAAAGGAATTTGAATTTTGTCCTACAGAGGATGGTGACCAACTGAAACGTTGGCAGCTGGGGAGTGCCATGAACACAGAGGGAAGATTTATCTGGTGGTGCTGAGATAGTAAGGACAGATACTGGAGCCAAAACAGTAGTTAGAAGTTTATTCCAATAAATTGTTAGGATCATGGCCAAAAGGACACATGTCAAAAAGTGTTAAAGAGGGAGGATAAAAAACCTTTGTGAGTTAGAGACAGGGAAAATGCAAAGATGCTTTTCCAAGTGGGTAACGGTAAGATTAGTGGTCATATGACAAAAATAGGACAATAAGGAGATGGAATTTGGGGAGGAAAGCAGGAGGGAACTTTGATGTAAGGAATTTGCTTTTAGTCTTAAGACTTTTGATGTGATGTTGAAGTATACAAGTAGAGATGGCCAGGAGTGAAATAAATATAAAGGTGCCAAGTACAGAAATCTGAATTCTGGTGGTGCTGAAACCCTTGTCTGACAGCTTGAAACTGTGAAACTAAGAGATTCTGAATAATTTAGATGACAAACACTTTAAAATATAAAATCCAACTTGTCACTAGTTATTCAGATTTTATTTTAGTCTCATAATGAACTGGAGAAAGAATCTACTGTCCCATGTATTATTATTATTTTTTTTTAGTTTATTTTTGGCTCCATTGGATCTTCGTTGCTGCACGTGAGCTTTCTCTAGTTGTGGCGAGTGGGGGCTATTCTTTGTTGTGGTGCACGGGCTTCTCATCGCAGTGGCTTCTCTTGTTGCAGAGCACGGGCTCTAGATATGCGGGCTTCAGTAATTGCAGCATGCAGGCTCAGTAGTTGCTGCATGTGGCCCTAGGGTGCATGGGCTTCAGTAGTTGCGGCGCGTGGGCTCTAGGGCACATAGGCTTCAGTAGTTGTGGTGCGTGGACTTGGTAGTTGTGGCTCGCGGGCTCTAGAGCACAGGCTCAGTAGTTATGGCGCACAGGATTAGTTGCTCCGTGGCATGTGGGATCTTCCTGGACCAGGGATCGAACCCGTGTCCCCTGCATTGGCAGGTGGATTCTTAACCACTGCACCACCAGGAAAGTCCCCATGTATTTTTATATGTAAGGAAAAATGATGGTTTTTAAAAGTCATTAATCCCCTCTGAACCTAGCTGGTAGGATTTTTTAAAGTGAGGGATAATTCATGTACTGTAAAGTGTAAAAATCTAACGATGAATTTTACATACACACATTAACTACCACCAAGATCATGATAGTAGAACGTTTCCAGCACCCCAAAAAGCACCCTGGAAAGTCCTCTCCCAGACCACACTCCCAAGGATAACCACTATTCTGACCATCCACATAGATTATTTTTGCCTGGTTTAAAAAAAAATGTATTTTTTTCCTTTGGGCTTAAATGCATTGTTCCAACATTTTATTATGGAAAAATTTTAACATACATCAAAGTGGAAATAATTTTATAGCGTACATCCATATATTTACACCCCAATTCTACCGTTAACATTTTATTGCAGTTACTCTTTGAGATTTAAATTTCTCATCTTGATTTTGTTCTCTGTTCATCTCATCTGTTTTTTGATACTTTTATCCTTTTATACTGTCTTCTTTTCTGATTAATTATTCTTTACAATCTCACTTTACATTTTATCTCTATTATTGGCTTATTACCTATACTCCCTATTCTAGTAGTTTCTCTAGGGTTTATTTTAATTTAATATTTAAGTCCACTTTTAAATAACAGTAAGCTACTTCATGTATACGTCATGTATAATAAAAGACCCTTAGGACAGTTTACTTCCATTTCTCCTGTTCCTTGTACTCTTGGTGTTGTACATTTTGCTTCTGCAAATGTTATAAACCTCATAATACATTATTATTTTTACTTGAAAGAGTCATCTTTTAAAGAAATTTAGAAAATCATTTTAAAAAGTATCTTTTATATTTACACACATATTTAGCCATTTTCAGTGTTCTCCATTCCTTTGTGTGCAGCCCAATTCCCAATTTCTATCTGGTATTGTTTTCCTTCTGCCCAGAGAATTTCCTTCAGTATTTCATGTAATGCAGATCTGCTGGTGATGAATTAACTAAGTTTTGTTTGTTCAAAAAGTTTTTATTTTGTCTTTATTTATGAAAGATATTTTTGCTGGGTATAGAATTTTAGATTGACAATTCTTTTCAGTATTTTAAAGATGTTTCTCTCTTGTCTTCTCACCTGCATGTCAATTTTATCTTTGCTCCTCTGTAATGTATCTTTTTACTTTGGCTGACTTTAAGATTTTCTCTTTATCACATTGGTTTTCAACAATTTGATTATGATACGTCTTGGTGTGGTTTTCTTCATTTTCTTCTACTTAAAAAAATTAAGCTTCTTTATGAGTTTTTAGTTTTCATCAAATCTGGAAAAATATCCACTATTAGTTCTTCATATAATTTTTATGTCCATTATCTTCCCCCATTCCCCTTTTTCCATGGGACTCCAATTACACATATGTTAGACTGCCTGATATTTTTCCATGTGCACTGATGAACTGTTCATTTCCTTCAGTATTTTCTTCTGTGTTTCATAGCACTTAATAATGCTGTATCTTTATATTTAGTCATCTTTTTTTCCCTGCAAATTGTCTAATCTGCTGCTAATCTCGTTCAGTGTATTTTTCAGTTCAGATTTTTTTTTCAACCCTAAAAGTCTCATTTAAGGTTTTTTAAAAAGTATTTTCTGTTTCTCTACTCATCAGGATCATGTTTGCATCCACCCTCTTGAAAATATGAAGTACATTTTTATACTTATACTAGCTTTTTTAATGTAACTGTTTGCTAATGCCACCATAACAGTTTGCTATTTCTGTCATCTGTATCATTTGAGTCTGTTTTTACTGATTTTTCCTCCAGGTTATAGATATTTCTTGATTCTTTACATGCTGGTCATTTTTATACAAAAATTATTTTTATTTGTGGTAAGATGTAAAGTACATAAAATTTATCATTTTAACTATTTTAAGTGTACATTTCTGTAGTGTTAAGTATATTCACATTCTTGTAAAAAAAACAATCTCCAGAACTCATCTTTTTTTTTTTTTTTTTTTTTTTTTTTTTTTGCGGTACGTGGGCCTCTCACTGTTGTAGCCTCTCCTGTTGCAGAGCACAGGCTCCAGACACGCAGGCTCAGTGGCCATGGCTCATGGACCCAGCCGCTCTGCGGCACGCGGGATCCTCCCGGACCGGGGTACGAACCCACGTCCCCCGCATCGGCAGGCGGACCCTCAACCTTTGCCACCAGGGAAGCCCCAGAACTCTTCATCTTTTAAAACTGAAACTCTACACCCATTAAAAAATAATTCCCCACTTGCCCCTGCTAGCCCCTGGCAATCTGCATTCTACTTTCTGTTCTTATGAATTTGACTAAGTACCTCACATAGTGGAATTTGACTTTTTATGATGGACTTACTTCACTTAGTAGAATGTTCTCAAAGTTTATTCATGTTGTAGAATTTTCTTCCTTTTTAAAGCTGAATAATACTCCATTGTATGTATATACAACATTTATCCATTGGTGGACACCTGTGTTGCCCCAGTCTTTTAGCTATTATGAATAATGCTGCTATAAGCACAAGAAGACAATGCATGCCTGGTAATTTTTAAAAATTGGAGTATAGTTGATTTACAGTATTGTGTTAGTTTCAGGTGTACAGCAAAGCGATTCAGTTTTATATATATATTATATATGTGTAATATATATGTATTACATATATATACAGATTACTTTTCATTATAAGTTATTACCAGATACTGAATGTAGTTCCCTGTGCTGTACAGTAAATCCTTGTGGCTTATCTGTTTTATGTATAGTAGTTTGTATACCATATTTCTAACTTATTCACCCTCCCTGCTTTCCCCTTTGGTAACCATAAGTTTGTCTTCTATGTCTATGAGTCTGTTTTGTATATAGATTCATTTGTATCATTTTTTAGATTCCACGTATAAGTGATATCACGTAGCATTTGACTTTCTCTGTCTGGCCTAGTATGATATTCTCTAGGTCCATCCATGTAGCTGTAAATGGCAATATTTTATTCTTTTTTTAATGGATGAGTTACATTCTATTGTGTATATATACCACACCTTCTTAAACCAGTCGTCAGTTAATGGGCACTTGGGTTGTTTCCGTGTCTTGGCTCTTGTAAACAGTGCTGCTATGAACATTGCGGGGCATGTATCTTTACAGATTAGAGTTTTCATCTTTTCTGGATATATGCTGGATTACATGGCAGCTCTATTTTTAGTTTTTTTAAGGAACCTCCAATACTGTTTTACATAGCGGCTGCACCAGTTTACATTCCTGCTGACAGTGTGGGAGGGTTCCCTTTTCTCCACACCCTCTCCAGCGTTTATTATTCCTAGACTTTTTGATGATGGGATGGCCATTCTGACAGGTGTGAGGTGATAGGTTTGAGGTTTTTGATGATGGCCATTCTGACAGGTGTGAGGTTTGGGTTTGCATTTCTCTGATTAGTGATATTGAGCATCTTTTCGTGTGCCTGTTGGCCATCTGTATGTCTTCTTTGGAAACGTGTCTATTTAGGTCTTCTGCCCATTTATTGATTGGGTTGTTTGTTTTTGCTATTGAGTTGTATGAGCTGTTTTTATATTTTGGATAACTAACTCCTTGTCGGTTGCATATTTTCTCCTATTCCATAGGTTGTCTTTTCATTTTGTTGATGGTTCCTTTGCGGTACAAAAAGCCTTTCAGTTTGATTAGATCCCATGTGTTTATTTCTGCTTTTCTTTTGCCTTGAGACTGATATAAAAAATATTGCTATGATTGACGTCTAAGAATGTTTTGCCTCTGTTCTATGAGTTTTACGGTGTCGTGTCTTACATATAGGCCTTTAAACCATTTTGAGTTTACTTTTGTACATAGTGTTAGAGAATGTTCTAATTTCATTGATTTACATGAGCTGTCCAGCTTTCCCAGCACCACTTGTTGAAGACTGTCTTTTTTCCATTCTTGCTTCCTTTGTCATAGATTAATTGATTGTAGGTGTATGTGTTTATTTCTGGGCTCTCTATTCTGTTCCATTGATCTATATGTCTTTTTGTGACAGCACCATGCTGTGTTGGTTACTGTAGTTTTGTATTATTGTATGAAATCTGAAAGGATTATGCCTCTAGCTTTGTCCTTTTTTCTCAGGATTGCTTTGGCAATTCTGGGTCTTTTGTGGTTCTGTATAAATTTTAGGATTATTTGTTCTAGTTCTGTGAAAAATGTCATGGGTTATTTGATAGGAATCACATTAAATCTGTAGATTGCTATGTGTAGCATGGCCATTTTAATGATATTAATTCTTTCAATCCAGTCCTAACCCTTTCCGCTTCTTTTAACCATTTTCAATTACCTTTATCAGTGTTTCATAGTTTTCAGTGTATGTGTCATTCACCTCCTTGGTTAAGTTTATTGAGAGGTATTTTATTCTTTTTTAAAAGTTTTATTGGAGTGTAGTTGATTTACAATGTTGTGTTGGTTTTAGGTGTACAGCAAAGTGAATCAGTTATACATATACATATATCCACTCTTTTTTAGATTCTTTTCCCACATAGGCCATTACAGAGTATTGAGTAGAGTTTCCTGTGCTATACAGTAGGTCCTTATTAGTTATCTATTTTATTGATGTGATTTTAAATGGGATTTTTTACTTTCTCTTTCTGATATTTCATTGTTAGTGTAAAGAAATGCAACAAATTTCTGTATGTTAATCCTGTATCTTGCTACCTTGCTGAATTCATTTATTCTAATAGATTTTGTGTAGAGTCTTCAGGGTTCTGTATATAGAGTATCGTGTTATCTGCAAATAGTGACAATTATTACCACTTCCATTCCAATTTGGATACCATTTATTTCTTTTTCTTGTCTGATTTCTGTGGCTAGGACTTCCAAGACTGTGTTGTAGAGAAACAGTGAGAGTGGGCATCCTTGTCTTGTACCTGAATTTAGCAGGAATGCTTTCAGCTTTTCACCATTGAGTATTATGTTGGCTGTGGGTTTGTTGTAAGCGGCTTTTATAATGTTGAGATATGTTCCCTCTGTACCCACTTTGCTGAGAGTTTTTATCGTGAATGGATACTGAATTTTATCAGATTCTTTTTCTGCATCTATTGAGATGATCATGTGGTTTTTGTCTTTTGTTAATGTGACGTATCACATTGATTTTGTGTATGTTGAACCATCCTTGCAACCCTGGAATGAATCCAACTTGATCATGGCATATGATCCTTTTTATCTATTACTGGATTTGGTTTGCTAATATTTTGTTGAGGATTTTTGCATATTTTATTGGCCTGTAATTTTCTTTTTTTGCAGTGTCTTTGGTTTTGGTATAAGGGTAATGGTGGCTTCATAGAATGAATTTGGGAGTGTTTTCCTCCTCTTCAGTCTTTTGGAATAGTTTGAGAAGGATCAGTATAAGTTCTTCTTTGTATGTTTGATAGAATTCCCCAGTGAAGCTTCCGTTCCTGGACTTCTGTTTGTAGGGAGTTTGTGTGTGTGTGTGTGTGTGTGTGTGTGTGTGTGTGTGTAATTATAGCTTCTATCTCACTTCTAGTGATCAGTCTGTTCAAATTATCTTTCTTCTTGACTCAATTTTGGTGGGCTGTATGTTTCTAGAAACTTGTCCATTTCTTCTGGGTTGTCCAATATGTTGGTGTATAACTGTTCATAGTATTGTCTTATGATTTTTTTGTATTTCTGTGATATCAGTTGTTAATTCTCTTCTTTTATTTCTTATTTTGTTTGTTTACATCCTCTCTTGGTGAGCCTGGCTAGAGGTTTGTCAGCTTTGTTTATCTGTTTCAAAAACCAGCTCTTTTATTGATCCTTTCTATTGTTTTTTAATCGCTATTTTACTTATTTCCTCTCTGAGCTTTATTATTTCCTTCTTTCTGATGACTTTGGGTTTCGTTTGTTCTTTTTTTAATTCGTTTAGGTGTAGGTGTTAGGTTGTTTGGAATTTTCCTCCCATCCTTCCTTCCTCCCTTCCTTTTTTTTTTTTTTTTTTTTTTTTTTTTTGCGGTATGCGGGCCTCTCACTGCTGTGGCCTCTCTTGTTGTGGAGCACAGGCTCCGGACGCGCAGGCTCAGCGGCCATGGCTCACGGGCCCAGCCGCTCCGTGGCATGTGGGATCTTCCCGGACTGGGGCACGAACCCGTGTCCCCTGCATTGGCAGGCGGACTCTCAACCACTGTGCCACCAGGGAAGCCCCCTCCCTTCCTTCTTGAGGAAGGCCTGTATTGCTGTGAACTTCCCTCTAAGAACTGCTTTTGTTGCATCCCATAGATTTTGTAAGGTTGTATTTTCACTGTCTTTTGTCTTCAGGTATTGTCTGATTTCTTCTTTGATTTCATCATTGACCCATTTGTTTTTTTAGGAGTGTGTTTCCATGTGTTTTTCTTTTCCTGTTTTTCCTTCTGTGGTTGATTTCTAGTTCATACTGTTGTGGTCAGAAAAGATGCTTGAAATAATTTCTATCCTCTTAAATATGTTGAGGATTTTTTTTTGTGACATAGTATTTGATCTGTCCTAGAGAATGTGCCATGCATGCTTGAAAAGAATGTGTTATTATTATTATTTTGCATGTAGTGTCCTGTAGGTACCAGTTAAGTTCAACTCATCTATTGTGTCATTTAGGACCTCTGTTGCCTTACTGATTTTCTGTTTGAAAGATCTGTCCATTGATGTCAGTGGGGTGTTAGTCTCCTACTACTATTGTATTGCTGTGAATTCCTCCTTTTATGTCTATTAGTGTTTGTTTTATATATTTAGGTGTTCCTGTATTGGGTACATATAGGTTAATGAGTATAATATCCTCCTCTTGTATTGATCCTTTAATTATTATATAGTGTTCTTCTTTGTCTTTCTTCATGGCCTTTGTTTTAAAGTCAATTTTGTCTGATGTGAGTATTGCTACCCCCCCCTTTCTTGTTGTTTCTATTTGCATGAAATACTTTTTTCCATCTCCTCACTTTGAATCTCACTTTCATCCTGAAGTGAGTCTCTTGTAGGCAGCATATTGTAGGTTCTTTTTTAAAAACCCAATCTGCCACTCTGTCTTTTGATCAGAGCATTTATCCATTAACTTTTAAAGTAATTATTGGTATGTGTTGCCATTTTAAATCTTGTTTTCCAGTTGATTTTGTAGTTCTTCTTTATTCATTTCTTCTTTTTGTTTTTCCTTTTGTGGTTTGATGTTTTTCTTTTGTATTGTATTTGAGTTCCTTTCTTTTTGGTTTTTGTGAATCTATTGTATGTTTTTGATTTGTGGTTACCCTGTTTTTCAAGTACATTGACCCATAACTCTATCTACTCATTTTAAACTGATAGTCATATAAATTCAAACACAGTCTAAAAGGTGTACATTTTTTTTTACTCCCCTCTGTCATACTTTGTGATTCTGATGTCCTATTTTACATCTTCATGTTTATCCTTTTGCTGTTACTTGTAGTTATCATCGCTGTTACAAAAATTTTTTGATTGTTTTTTAATCTATGTACTGGCTTATTTATGTGATCTTCAAACCTTTTATATATTTGCTCTTTCTATTGTGATTTTTCCTTTCCTATAGATTCTTGGTGCTTTTATATTTAGAGAAGATCTTTCAATATTTCTTTTAGGGTAGGTTTAGTATTGCTACATCCTTTTAGTTTTTGTTTGTCTGAGAAATTTTTTATCCCTCCTTCTAAATGATAATCCTGCTAGGTAGAGTATTCTCGGTTGCAGGTTTTTTCCTTTTAGGACTTTGCAGGCCAGAAGGGAGTGGCATGATATATTCAAAATCTCTGCAGGGAAATCAGCTGATAGCCTTATGGGGGTTCTCTTGTATCTGACTCTTTGTTTTTCTCTTGTTGTCTTTATTTATTTAAAATATTTATTTATTTATTTTCCTTATTTTTTTTGGCTGTGTTGGGTCTTTTAGTTATGGCGGGTGCGCGGTCTGCTCGGGCTTCTCTCTAGTTGTGGCATGCGGGTTTCTCTCTAGTTGTGGCATGCGGGTTTTCTCTCTCTAGTTGTGTGTGTGGGCTTCAGGGTGCATGGGCTTTGTAGTTGTGGCACATGGGCTCCAGAGTGCATGGGCTCTGTAGTTTGCGGCATGTGGGCTCTCCCTTTGAGGCACGTGAGCTTGATAGTTGTGGCACGTGGGCTTAGTTGCCCTGCGGCATGTGGAATCTTAGTTCCCTGACCAGGGATCGAACCCATGTCCCCTGCATTGGAAGGTGGATAAGATTTACCAGTGGACCACCAGGGAAGTCCCTCTCTTGTTGTCTTTAGAATCCTCTCTTTATCTTTTTTTTTTTTTAAAGCATTGACTAATTTAATCCTCACATCCACAGTGGCATTGGTACTTTTTTAAATTAATTAATTTATTTTTGCTGTGTTGGGTCTTTGTTTCTGTGCGAGGGCTTTCTCTAGTTGTGGCGAGCGGGGGCCACTCTTCATCGTGGTGCACGGGCCTCTCACTATTGCGGCCTCTCTTGTTGCGGAGCACAGGCTCCAGACGCGCAGGCTCAGTAGTTGTGGCTCACGGGCCTAGTTGCTCCGCGGCATGTGGGATCCTCCCAGACCAGGGCTCGAACCCGTGTCCCCTGCATTAGCAGGCAGATTCTCAACCACTGCGCCACCAGGGAAGCCCCCCTCTCTTTATCTTTAAACTTGCCGTTTTAATTATGATTTGTCTCTGTATGGCTCTGTTTGGGTTCATCTTGTTTGGGATCCTCTGTGATTCCTGTACTTGGATATCTGTTTCGTTCTTTAGATTTGGGAAGTTTTCAGCCATAATTTCTTCAAATACATTTTTGATTCCCTTCTCTCTCTCTTCTCCTCTGGAACCCCTGTTATGCTTAAGCTTTCTGTTGTCTCATTGATCTCCTGTGTTGCTTTCATTGTTTTTTCATTTGTCTTTCTGTCTGCTGTTCAGATTGGGTGATTTCCATTATTCTACTTTCCAGATCACTTATTCATTCTTCTGCATTATTTAGTCTGGTATTCATTGCTTCTAGATTGTTTATTTTGGCAGTTGAGTTGTCTGGTTTTGATCGGTTCATCTTTATAGTCTTTGGTTACATTATCTACATATCTATCAATCTTAATTCCTTAGTATTTTTATTATCCCCTTTTTGAGCTTGGGCTCTAGTAGACTGGTGAGGTCTGTTTCATTATTTGTTCTTTCAGGGGGATTTCAGTTGCGGGTAGTTCCTCTGCTTTTTCATTTTACTTAACTTTCTCTGTCCCTGTGAATTTAGGAGAAATAGTTATCTACTCTGGTCTTGAAGGGGTGTTTTTATGTGGGAGTGTCCCTGTGTAAACTGTATGAGTCCAGTATTTTTGGTGGAAGGGCTGTTTTTGGTATGGATGCCAGCCACGTCTTCCCTCATGGTGTGCTGGCTGTTATCCCCTTGATAAGGGGGTGGTTAGTGTTGTGGTGTCCAGGGCCTGTCCTGGATGCTGGGTGGGGCCTCTTCGTTGCTCTGTGGCTATCATAGCCCTGTTGGGGGTGGGGTCTTCTCCCCATTTACTGGAGTGGAATCCTTGAGGGTCTGTTGTCACTGAATGCATGCTTTGTCCCAAAGGAGGTGACTGCTGAAGCAAGTGAGGCCTGTGTGGTCACAGCGAACCTGTGTGCCGCCTGGTGCCTGTGTCCATGGTTCTGCCCAGAATCAGCCCCAGGTTTTAATCCCTTTCTCTGCTGTGTTTGTCCCAGACCTGGTGCTGGACTCTGGCGTGGAGTGGGCTGGTTCTGGGGGCCAGCGTGCTATGGCTGCAGGAATTGACGTGGTTGTGCTGCCACCTGGGAGCTGGGCTGCCTCTGTACCAGGGCTCTCCTAGGACCTGTCTGCCCCAGATCCAGCTCCAAGCTGTGGTGTGGGGTGGGTGGAGCTGGAATGCTCCCACTGGGAAATGAACCACTGTGTGTTCCTCCCCGGAGGTTGCGTACTTCTCCCCAGGAGACATGCATTTCTGTGGTGCCACCCAGTGTGTGCACCAACAAAGTCCACTGTGGCCGGACCCCTCCCTGCCATGGGAGTGCTGACAGTGGGCTCTGAGGTTCGGCCTGGACCACACCCCAGGCCCTCTAGGCTGTCTTCCTGCAGTTAGACTGAGTCCTCTTCCAGGGTGCATCCACCCGAGAGTCAATGCCTAGCCACTGTGTGTACCTGCAGCCCCACCTGGTACGTGTTTCAGACTAGGAAGTGAGATGAGGCAGCAACTGTCAGTCCTGGTCTCTCTCAGCCCTGATTGCTAGCAAGCCAGCGTGCGCTCAGTCCTTGCGAGCAGAGTCCAGGCGCCTCCAGCCCTCTCCCCGTCTTGGTGGACCTCCCAGCAGGCAAGGTGGCTCCCCAAGGTGAGTGCCTGCCCCATGTGGACCTTCTCTCCTTCACAGATCCCTCCCAGAGGTGCTGGTCTCATGCTGATGCCTTTTTTCCCCCTATCCTATCCGGTTATGTGGAGATCTTTCTTGCAGCTTTGGTTGTATAAGAGATCTTCTGCCAATTTCCAGTTGGTTTTCTGTGAGAATTGCTCTGCATGTAGATGTATTTTTGATGTGTTTGTGGGGGGAGGTGAGCTTCCTGTCCTCCTGCTCTGCCATCTTGATTCTGTCTGCCTGGTCATTTTTAATTGAATGCCAGACATTACACATTTTACCTTGTGTGCTGGATTTTGTTGTATTCCTTTACAGATGGAGGCTTTGCTTTGCGATGCATACAAATTACTTGGAATCAGTTTGATCATATTTTAAAACTGATTTTACTTTTTTTAGGGCAGCTTCTAAGCAGTCTTATGCTTAGGGCTAATTTGACCCCAGTACTGAGGCAACATCCTTTTGAGGACACTATCTAATGCTCCATGTATTAGGCAGTCTGTCACTCAGGCTAATTGGAAAATAAACTGTTCCAGTCCTGTGTGAGCTTCAAGACTTGTTCTGACTCATAATTTCAGGTGGTTCTTTAATTGGCCTCTCACAATTTCCTCCCTCACATTTGCAGACCAGTACTGAAAGACGTGCGTGTACTCCCCGCCCCCCCCGCCCAAAGATCTCTGAAGCGCTCGCTCTCAGATGCTTCCTCCTCTCTACTATTTTGTCTCTCAAATTCTAGCTGCCTTGTTGAATTCTGAACTCTGTCTCCCCCATTCAGTGAGCTACAACCTGGAAGCTGTCTCCCCAGGTCACTAGCAGGGGAAATGATAGGACTCATCCCTTCTCTCAGCCATCACTCGTCCT
This sequence comes from Orcinus orca, assembly GCF_937001465.1. Taxonomy (NCBI): domain Eukaryota; kingdom Metazoa; phylum Chordata; class Mammalia; order Artiodactyla; family Delphinidae; genus Orcinus; species Orcinus orca. Next base: position 98,743,582 of record NC_064566.1, on the reverse strand, counting down.
CTCTCTCATTATTTAAGGTGAGAGGGTAGATTTAGTCTCTGTCACTCCACCATAGCCTTTACCTGTCGTGTATCCTCTTCAGTCTGATTGCTTTCACTCAGTATTATGTCTGAGATTCATTTTTATTATTGTACATATCAGTAGTTTTTTTTTTATTACTGTGTGGTATTCCATTGTATAAATATCCCATAATTTAAATTTTTTATTTCTTCCATTGTTGATGGATATTTGGGTTGTTTCCAGTTTTTGACTATTACAAACAAATTTCTTATGAACATTCTTATACATGTCTTTGGTATACATAAACACAGGATCTGTTTTTGAAAAGTAACTTCTGAAATGGTTTGGAAGACCAGATTGTATCAGGGCTTAATCCACGTATGTTTTTACCAATGATGAATCTTCAGAAAAAACTCATGACTTTGTAAATTGTTGGTAGGAGTGAAGGGAAGGTGTTCATCAAATATATTCCTGTACAATGTACCAAGAGAATTGTGTACTTCTATAATGCCATCCTTAAAGCTCAAAGGTAATGTAAAGGTCAGTTTACTGCCCACCTTATTTAAAAAATTACACAATCACCCACATATCACCACAAAGTAATGCACATATGCTGAGATCCCGTGCAAAGACACAGAGTACTATATAGAATAGTGTAACTTTAATTAAGATTTGCTATTGAATCCTTACTCTGTATCTCTCTGCTTATCCTTAAGCAAGTGATTCAACTACTTGCCTTAGTTTCTTAACTAGTGAATAGTGATATTCTTACACATCTTAGAGGTGTGAAGATTGGATAAGATAGCAGATGTCAAGCACCCAGAGTAGTGACTTTTCTGGGGGACACGCTAAGTTCTCAAAGAAAGATCAGGACAGAAAAACTATAGTTGAGAAAGGAAACATTCTTCCTGAGGAGTGTGTATGTAAGCAAAAACATGGCAATTTATTTGGCACCGTCCTAAAATGATGGGCTGTGAAGTTTGGCTAGAAGAGTGGGTTAAAAGTAGTAGTTATTGAAAGATTTCGGTGGAGAGACAGGTTGGGAGCAGATTTAAATATTATTACATGTCAAGATGAGTGGTTCAACTCTGTCTTGCGGGGGAGTGCTTTTTTTTGTAGGGAAGGAAAATGCACAAGTGTTTGGGGAGAGAAGCAGCTTGGCCAAGTTGAAAAGTTTGAAAAGAGAGGAGGCAGGAGGCACAGAAAATCTGTGCTTTCCATGGATGAGCGGACTCTGTGGGACACTTGCATTTTCTAAGAGAAGATCCTGTTGAACTAGTCAGGCAGACCTGTTCTCCGTTCCCTTCTTGGTCCCTTGCTTTGGGTGATTTCTTTCCCTTTTCTCTCTGCCAACTCATGTTCCAATCTTCCTTCTGAACCTGGCTCAGAATTCATCTCCACCAAAAGATCTGTTTGGTGTCTGGTCTATAACTGATTTTTAATTGGGGTCAGTGATCCATTAAAGAAAAATGGTGTCCTATTCTGAACTACAGGACTGACTGCCAAGAGATAAGCCAGAGTTTTGTAGACGGTGTTGAGAAACTGCATCAGTAAGTGTCAGATCAGCCACTCTCCAGAGGAAATCGGAGAGTGGATCTGATGGAAATGAAATCAACCCTTCTTCATTACATTTTCCTCTTTGTGTACTATTCTTGGGCTGGTGCCCAGGTCTGGGAAGAGGAGAATGAATATAGCTCTGAATGGGTGAGCTGTGAGTAAGCATCTGTGTTCTTGGATACCATAGCCTAGGGAGCAGGAGGAGGTCAGAGCCCTTAGGAGAGGAAATGGAAGGATTTTAATTAATGCAAGGTATGCCCAGCATGCAGGTCTAGGACAAATGGAAAAATCTGCAACAAATCTATTTATGAAAAACCTGTGAGGCTGCTCCTATTTTATAACAGTAGAGTAAAAATAGGTCTTCAACAGTATTTAAGTTTGCATTTGGCTCAAATACATATTCAGTTCATTGCTTGGTCACTTCAATCAGTTTTCTTCATTTTCAAGTCAGTTTTATTGAAGTATAATTTACATAAATAAAATTCACTCTTTAAGTACACCGTTCAGTGAGTTTTGATAAATGTTTACAGTCGTGTAACCACTGTCACAGCCAAGATCTAGAACATTTCTCACAGCCCCTAAAAATTCCCAGTTCTTCTTTGCAGTAAATCTCATGCTTCTATTTCTATCCTCAGTTAATGATCTGATTTCTAGCGCTTTAGTTTTGTCTTTTCCAGAATGTTACATAAATCAAGTCTGGCTTCTTTCACTTAACCTAATGCTTTTGAGATTTATCCATATTGTTTTATATATCGGTATTATTTTCCTTTTTATTGCAGGGTGGTATTCCATTGTTTGAAAGTACGAAAATTTGTTCATCAGTTCACTACTTGGTGGACCAGTGGGTTGTTTCCAATTTTTGCTAATTAAGAATAAACTTGCTGTAAACATTAGCATGCAGGTCTTTGCATGGATACAGGCATACCTCTTTTTATTGAGCTTCACTTTATTGCCCTTCCCAGATATTGTGGGTTTTTTTTGTTTTTTACAAATTGAAGGTTTGTGGCAACCCTGCGTCAAGCAAGTCTATCAGGGCTCTTTTTCCAACAGTATTTGCTCACTTGATGTTTCTTTGTCACATCTTGGTAATTCTATCAATATTTTAAACTTTTTCATTATTATATTTGTTATGGTGATCTGTGATCGGTGATCTTTGTTCCTACTGTAATTATTTTGGGACACTGTGAACCACACCTATATGACAGTGAACTTAATAAATCTTGTGTGTGTCCTGACTGCTCCACTGACTGGCTGTTCCTCCATCTCTCTCCGTCTCCTTGGGCCTCCCTATTCCCTGAGACACAATAATCTTGAAATTACACAAATTTAATAACCCTACAATGGCCTCTGAGAGTTCAAGTAAAAGTAAGAGTTGCATGGCTCTCACTTTAAATCAAAAGCTGGAAATGATTAAGCTTAGTGAGGAAGGCATGTTGAAAGTTGAGCTAAGCTGAAAGCTAGGCCTCTTGCACAGACAGCCAGGTTGTGAATGCAAAGGAAATGTTCTTGAAGGAAATTAAAAGTGCTACTGCAGCATACACACAAATGATAAGAAAGTGAAACAGCCTTATTGCTGATAAGTTTTAGTGATCTGGATAGAAGATCAAACCAGCCACAATATTCCCTTAAGCCAAAGCCTAATGCAGAGCAAAGCCCTAACTCACTTCAATTCCATGAAGGCTGAGAGAGGTGAGGAAGCTGCAGAATAAAAGTTTGGACCTAGCAGAGGTTCGTTCATGAGGTTTAAGGAAAGGAGCTGTCTTCATAACATAAAGGTGCAAGATGAAGCAGAAACAAATGATGATGTAGAATCTGGAGCAAGTTATCCAGAAGATGTAGCTAAAATAATTAATGAAGGAAGTTACACTAAAGAACAGATTTTTCATCTGTAAAAAATACAAACACAAGGAGGCTAAACAACACACTACTTAATAACCAAGAGATCACTGAAGAAATCAAAGAGGAAATCAAAAAATACCTAGAAACAAATGACAATGAAAACACGATGACCCAAAACCTAAGGGATGCAGCAAAAGCAGTTCTAAGAGGGAAGTTTATAGCAATAAAATCCTACCTTAAGAAACAAGAAACATCTCAAATAAACAACCTAACCTTACACCTAAAGCAATTAGAGAAAGAAGAACAAAAAAAACCCCAAAGTTAGCAGAAGGAAAGAAATAATAAAGATCAGATCAGAAATAAATGAAAAAGAAAGGAAGCAAACAATAGCAAAGATCAATAAAACTAAAAGCTGGTTCTGTGAAGATAAACAAAATTGATAAACCATTAGCCAGACTCATCAAGAAAAAAAGGGAGAAGACTCAAATCAATAGAATTAGAAATGAAAAAGGAGACGTAACAACTGACACTGCAGAAATACAAAGGATCATGAGCGATTACTACAAGCAACTATATGCCAGTAAAATGGACAACCTGGAAGAAATGGACAAATTCTTAGAAATGCACAACCTTCCGAGACTGAACCAGGAAGAAATAGAAAATATGAACAGACCAATCACAAGCATGGAAATTGAAACTGTGATTAAAAGTCTTCCAACAAACAAAAGCCCAGGACCAGATGGCTTCACAGGCGAATTTTATCAAACATTTAGGGAAGAGTTAAGACCCATTCTTCTCAAACTCTTCCAAAGTATAGCAGAGGGAGGAACACTCCCAAACTCATTCTACGAGGCCACCATCACCCTGATACCAAAACCAGACAAGGATGTCACAAAGAAAGAAAACTACAGGCCAATATCACTGATGAACATAGATGCAAAAATCCGCAACAAAATACTAGCCAACAGAATCCAGCAGCACGTTAAAAGGATCTTACACCATGATCAAGTGGGGTTTATTCCAGGAATGCAAGGATTCTTCAATATATGCAAATCAATCAATAAGATACACCATATTAACAAATTGAAGGAGAAAAACCATATGGTCATCTCAGTAGATGCAGAGGAAGCTTTTGACAAAATTCAACACCCATTTATGATAAAAACCCTGCAGAAAGTAGGCATAGAGGGAACTTTCCTCAACATAATGAAGGCCATATATGACAAACCCACAGCCAACATCGTCCTCAATGGTGAAAAACTGAAAGCATTTCCACTAAGATCAGGAACAAGACAAGGTTGCCCACTGTCACCACTATTATTCAACATAGTTTTGGAAGTTTTAGCCACAGCAATCAGAGAAGAAAAAGAAATAAAAGGAATCCAAATTGGAAAAGAAGAAGTAAAGCTGTCACTCTTTGCAGATGACATGATACTATACATAGAGAATCCTAAAGATGCTACCAGAAAATTACTAGAGCTAATCAATGAATTTGATAAAGTAGCAGGATACAAAATTAATGCACAGAAATCTCTTGCATTCGTATACACTAATGATGAAAAATCTGAAAGTGAAATCAAGAAAATACTCCCATTTACCATTGCAACAAAAAGAATAAAATATCCAGGAATAAAGTTACCTAAGGAGACAAAAGACATGTATGCATAAAATTATAAGACACTGATGAAAGAAATTAAAGATGATACAAATAGGGACTTCTCTGGTGGTTCAGTGGTTAAGAATCTGCCTGCCAATGCAGGGGACAGGGGTTCAAGCCCTGGTCCGGGAACATCCCACATGCCGTCGAGCAGCTAAGCCCGTGAGCCACATGGCCCACGTGCCCATGTTCAGAAACAAAGACAAGCCACCATGATGAGAAGCCCGTGCGCTGCAATGAAGAGTAGCCCCTGCTTGTCGCAACTAGAGAAATCCTACGCACAGCAGTGCAGACCCAACGTAGCCAAAAAAGAAAAAAAGATGATACAAATAGATGGAGAGATACACCATGTTCTTGGATTGGAAGAATCAACATTGTAATATGACTCTACTACCCAAAGCAATCTACAGATTCAGTGCAATCCCTATCAAACTACCACTGGCATATTTCACAGAAGTAGAACAAAAAATTTCACAATTTGTATGGAAACACAAAAGACCCTGAATAGCCAAAGCAATCTAGAGAAAGAAAAATGGAGTTGGAGGAATCAGGCTCCCTGACTTCAGACTATACTACAAAGCTACAATAATCAAGACAGTATGGTACTGGCACAATAACAGAAACATCAATGGAACAGGATAGAAAGCCCAGAGATAAACCTATGCACATATGGCCACCTTATCTTTGATAAAGGAGGCAAGAATATACAGTGGAAAAAAGACAGCCTCTTCAATAAGTGGTTCTGGGAAAACTGGACAGCTACATGTAAAAGAATGAAATTAGAACACTCCCTAACACCATACACAAAAATAAACTCAAAATGGATTAAAGACCTAAATGTAAGGCCAGAGACTATAAAACACTTACAGGAAAACATAGGCAGAACACTCTATGACATAAATCAGCAAGATCCTTTTTGACCCACCTCCTAGAGAAATGGAAATAAAAATAAAAATAAACAAATGGGACCTAATAAACTTAAAAGCTTTTGCACAGCAAAGGAAACCATAAACAAGATGAAAAGACAGCCCTCAGAATGGGAGAAAATATTTGCAAATGAAGCAACTGACAAAGGATTAATCTCCAAAATTTATAAGAAGCTCATGCAGCTCAATATCAAAAAAACAAACAGCCCAATCCAAAAATGGGCAGAAGACCTAAATAGGCATTTCTCCAAAGAAGATGTACAGATTGCCAACAAACACATGAAAGAATGCTCAACATCATTAATCATTAGAGAAATGCAAATCAAAACTACAATGAGATGTCATCTTACACTGGTCAGAATGGCCATCATCAAAAAACCTACAAACAATAAATGCTGGAGGGCTTCCCTGGTGGCGCAGTGGTTGAGAGTCCGCCTGCCGATGCAGGGGACATGGGTTTGTGCCCTGGTCTGGGAAGATCCCACATGCTGCGGAGCGGCTGGGCCCGTGAGCCATGGCCGCTGAGCCTGCGCCTCCGGAGCCTGTGCTCCGCAATGGGAGAGGCCACAACAGTGAGAGGCCCGTGTACTGCAAAAAAAAAAAAAAAAAAAATGCTGGAGAGAGTGTGGAGAAAAGGGAACCCTCTTGCACTGTTGGTGGGAATGTAAATTGATACAGCCACTATGGAGAACAGTATGGAGGTTCCTCAAAAAACTAAAAATAGAACTACCCTACAACCCAGCAATCCCACTACTGGGCATATACCCTGAGAAGACCATAATTCAAAAAGAGTCATGTGGGGTTCCCTGGTGGTGCAGTGGTTGAGAGTCCGCCTGCCAATGCAGGGGACGCGGGTTCGGTACCCAGTCCATGAAGATCCCACATGCCGCAGAGCGGCTGGGTCCGTGAGCCATGGCCGCTGAGCCTGCGTGTTTGGAGCCTGTGCTCCCTAAGGGGAGAGGCCACAACAGTGAGAGGCCCGCGTACCGCCAAAAAAATAAAAAAAGAATAAAAAAGTCATGTACCACAATGTTCACTGCCGCTCTATTTACAATAGCTAGGACATGGAAGCAACCTAAGTGTCTATCAACAGATGAATGGATAAAGAAGATATGGCACATATACACAATGGAATATTATTCAGCCATAAAAAGAAACAAAATTGAGTTATTTGTAGTGAGGTGGATGGACCTAGAGTCTGTCATACAGAGTGAAGTAAGTCAGAAAGAGAAATACAAATACCGTATGCTAACACATATATATGGAATCTAGAAAAAAAAATTTCATGAAGAACCTAGGTGCAAGACGGGAATAAAGACGGAGACCTACTAGAGAATGGACTTGAGGATATGGGGAGGGGGAAGCGTAAGCTGGGACAAAGTGAGAGAGTGGCATGGACATACATACACTACCAAATGTAAAATAGATAGCTAGTGGGAAGCAGCCACATAGCACAGGGTGATCAGCTCCGTGCTTGAGCACCTAGAGGGGTGGGATAGGGAGGGTGGGAGGGAGATGCAAGAGGGAAGAGATATGGGGACATATGTGTATGTATAACTGATTCACTTTGTTATAAAGCAGAAACTGACACACCATTGTAAAGCAATTATACTCCAATAAAGATTTTAAAAATTAAAAAAAGAAAAACAAACAAAAAAAGATTTTTCGGTGTAGAGAAAAGAGCCTTCTATTGGAAGAAGATGCCGTCTAGGACTTCCATAGCTAGAAAGGTGAAGTCAATGCCAGGCTTCAAAGGATTGGCTGACTCTCTTGTTAGGGGCTAAAAGCAGCTGGTGACTTCAAGTTGAAGCCAATTCTCCTTTATCATTCTGAAAATCCTAGGGCTCTTAAGAATTATGCCAATTTTACTCTTTACCCTTTGTGCTCTGCAAAAGTGAAAAACAAAGCCTGGATGACAGCATATCTGTTTACAGCATGGTTTACTGAATATTTTCAGCCCACTATCAACACCTACTGCTCAGTAATAAAATATTTCTTTTAAAATATTTTTGCTCATTGACAATGCATATGGTCACCCAAGAACTCTGATGGAAAATACAGCAAGATTTATATCATTTTCATGCCTGGTAACACAACATCCATTCTGCTATTCATGGATAAGGGGTCATTTTGGCTTTTAAGTCTTATTGTTTAATAAATACATCTTATAAGGCTATAGCTTCCAAAGATAGTGATTTCTCTGATTGATCTGGGCAAAGTAAATTGGAAACCTTCTGGAAAAGATTCACCATTCTAGATGCCATGAAGAACATTTATGATTCATGGGAAGAGGTCAAAATATCAACATTAACAGGAGTTAAGAAGTGGGTTCCCACCCGCATGCATGAGTTTGAGAGGTTCGAGACTTCAGTGGAGGAAGTAGTTACAGATGTGGTGGAAACAGCAGGAGAACTAGAATTAGAAGTGGAGCCAGAAGTGACGGAAGCGTTGCAATCTTATGGTAAACTTCCAGGATGAGGAGTTGCTTCTTATAGATGATGGGGGTAGTTTCTTGAGGTGGAATCTACTCCTGGCAAAGATGCTATGAAGACTGTTGAAATGACAACAAAGGATTTAGAATATTACATAAACTTAGTTGATAAAGCAGTTGGCAGGGTTTGAGAGGATTAACTCCAATTTTGAAAGAAATTCTACTGTGGGTAAAGAGCTACAGAGAAATCCTTCATGAAAGGGAGAATGGATTGATGCTGCAGACTTCATTGTTGTCTTATTTTAAGAGATTGCCGCGGCCATCTCAACCTTCAGCACCACCACCCTGATCCGTCAGCAGCCATCAACATGGAGGCAAGACCCTCCACCAGCTAAAAGTTTACAACTTGCTGAAGGCTCACATGATGGTTAACATTTTTTAGCAATAAAATAGTTTTAAATTAAGGTATAGACAGTGTTTTTTAGACATAATGCTATCTCAGTTAATAGACTATACTGTAGTGTAAACATAACTTTTATAAGTATTGGGAAACCAAAAAATTCACGTGATTTGCTTTATTGCAATATTTGCTTTGTTGGGGTGGATTATAACTGAATCTACAGTATCTGCTAGGTGTATGTGTATGTATTTTCATTCTTTAGGGTAAATACCCAGGAGTAGGATTGTTTGATCATATGGTAGGTATATGTTTAACTTATAAGAAATTGTCAAAGTGTTTTCCAAAGTGGCTGTACCATTTTGCATTCCTATCAGCAAAGTATAAGAATTCCAGTTGCTCTCCATCCTTGCCATTGTCAATCCTTTAAATGTTAGGCTTTCAGTGGGTATGTAATGGTATCTCATTATGGCTTTAATTTGCATTTCGCTAGTGATAAAAAATATTGAGCCTCTTTTCACGTGTTTATTTGATATGTATCTTTTGTTTGAAATGTACATTCAAATATTTTTTGTCCTTTTTATTAATGGATTGGTTGTCTTATGATTGAATTTTGAGACTTCTTAAAATGTTTTGAGTACAAGTTCTTTGTTAGATATGTTTTGTAAATATTTTCTCCCAGTATGTAGAAAATCTTTTCATTTTCTTAGTTTATTTTGAGAAGCAGAAGTTTAAATTTTGATGTATTTCAAAATACATCAAATACAAATATTTCAAAATTTTTTTTTTGTGGTTGATATGTCTTTTTTTTTTTTTACATCTTTATTGGAGTATAATTGCTTTACAATGGTGTGTTACTTTCTGCTTTATAACAAAGTGAATCAGTTATACATATACATATGTTCCCATATCTCTTCCCTCTTGCGTCTCCCTCCCTCCCACCCTCCCTATCCCACCCCTCTAGGTGGTCACAAGCACCGAGCTGATCTCCCTGTGCTATGCGGCTGCTTCCCACTAGCTATCTGTTTTACATTTGGTGGTGTATATATGTCCATGCCACTCTCTCACTTTGTCACAGCTTACCCTTCCCCCTCCCCATATCCTCAAGTCCATTCTCTAATAGGTCTGTGTCTTTATTCCTGTCTTACCCCTAGATTCTTCTTGACATTTTTTTCCTTAAATTCCACATATATGTGTTAGCATACGGTATTTGTCTTTCTCTTTCTGACTTACTTCACTCTGTATGACAGACTCTAGGTCCACCCACTTCATTACAAATAGCTCAATTTCATTTCTTTTTATGGCTGAGTAATATTCCGTTGTATATATGTGCCACATCTTCTTTATCCATTCATCCAATGATGGACACTTAGGTTGTTTCCATCTCCTGGCTATTTTAAATAGAGCTGCAATGAACATTTTGGTACATGACTCTGTTTGAATTATGCTTTTCTCAGGGTATATGCCCAGTAGTGGGATTGCTGGGTCATATGGTAGTTCTATTTGTAGTTTTTTAAGGCACCTCCATACTGTTCTCCACAGTGGCTGTACCAATTCACATTCCCACCAGTAGTGCAAGAGTGTTCCCTTTTCTCCACACCCTCTCCAGCATTTATTGTTTCTAGATTTTTTGATGATGGCCATTCTGACTGGTGTGAGATGATATCTCATTGTAGTTTTGATTTGCATTTCTCTAATGATTAATGATGTTGAGCATTCTTCAATGTGTTTGTTGGCAATCTGTATATCTTCTTTGGAGAAATGTGTATTTAGGTCTTCTGCCCAATTTTGGATTGGGCTGTTTGTTTTTTTGTTATTGAGCTGCTTGAGCTGCTTGTAAATCTTGGAGATTAATCCTTTGTCAGTTGCTTCATTTGCAAATATTTTCTCCCATTCTGAGGGTTGTCTTTTGGTCTTGTTTATGGTTTCCTTTGCTGTGCAAAAGCTTTGAAGTTTCATTAGGTCCCATTTGTTTATTTTTGTTTTTATTTCCATTTCTCGAGGAGGTGGGTCAAAAAGGATCTTGCTGTGATTTATGTCATAGAGTGTTCTGCCTATGTTTTCCTCTAAGAGTTTGATAGTTTCTGGCCTTACATTTAGGTCTTTAATCCATTTTGAGCTTATTTTTGTGTATGGTGTTAGGGAGTGATTTAATCTCATACTTTTACATGTACCTGTCCAGTTTTCCCAGCACCACATATTGAAGAGGCTGTCCTTTCTTCACTGTACATTCCTGCCTCCTTTATCAAAGATAAGGTGACCATATGTGCGTGGGTTTATCTCTGGGCTTACTATTCTGTTTCATTGATCTATATTTCTGTTTTTGTGCCAGCACCATACTATCTTGCTTCCTGTAGCTTTGTAGTATAGTCTGAAGTCAGGGAGCCTGATTCCTCCAGCTCCGTTTTTCGTTCTCAAGATTGCTTTGGCTATTTGGGGTCTTTTGTGTTTCCATACAAATTGTGAAATTTTTTGTTCTCGTTTTGTGAAAAATGCCATTGGTAGTTTGATAGGGATTGCATTGAATCTGTAGATTGCTTTGGGTAGTAGAGTCATTTTCACAATGTTGATTCTTCCAATCCAAGTACATGGTATATCTCTCCATCTATTTGCATCATCTTTAATTTCTTTCATCAGTGTCTTATAATTTTCTGTATACAGGTCTTATGTCTCCTTAGGTAGGTTTATTCCTAGATATTTTATTCTTTTTGTTGCAGTGGTAAATGGGAGTATTTTCTTGATTTCACTTTCAGATTTTTCATCATTAGTGTATACGAATGCAAGAGATTTCTGTGCATTAATTTTGTATCCTGCTACTTTACCAAATTCATTGATTAGCTCTGGTAGTTTTCTGGTAGCATCTTTAGGATTCTCTATATATAGTATCATGTCATCTGCAAAGAGTGACAGGTTTACTTCTTCTTTTCTGATTTGGATTCCTTTTATTTCCTTTTCTTTTTGGATTCCTTTTTGGATTTCTTTTTGGATTCCTTTTTTTTTGGATTCCTTTTATTTCCTTTTCTTTTTTTTGTTTCCTTTTCTTCTCTGATTGCTGTGGCTAAAACTTCCAAAACTATGTTGAATAAGAGTGGTGAGAGTGGGCAACCTTGTCTTGTTCCTGATCTTAGTGGAAATGCTTTCAGTTTTTTACCATTGAGGATGATGTTGGCTGTGGGTTTGTCATGTATGGCCTTTATTATGTTGAGGAAAGTTCCCTCTATGTCTACTTTCTGGAGCGTTTTTATCATAAATGGGTGTTGAATTTTTTGAAAGTTTTCTCTGCATCTATTGAGATGACCATATGGTTATTCTCCTTCAATTTGTTAATATGGTGTATCACATTGATTGATTTGCATATATTGAAGAATCCTTGCATTCCTGGAATAAACCCCACTTGATCATGGTGTACGATCCTTTTAATGTGCTGTTGGATTCTGTTTGCTAGTATTTTGTTGCGGATTTTTGCATCTATGTTCATCAGTGATATTGGCCTGTAGTTTTCTTTCTTTGTGACATCCTTGTCCGGTTTTGGTATCAGGGTGATGGTGGTCTCGTAGAATGAGTTTGGGAGTGTTCCTCTGTCTGCTGTATTTTGGAAGAGTTTGAGAAGGATAGGTGTTAGCTCTTTTCTAAATGTTTTGATAGAATTCACCTGTGAAGCCATCTGGTCCTGGGCTTTTGTTTGTTGGAAGATGTTTTTTTTATATTTGTTGCTCTTTTAATCATTTTTTTAAACGTTGGAAGATTTTTAATCACAGTTTCAATTTCAGTGCTTGTGATTGGTCTGTTCATATTTTCTATTTCTTCCTGATTCAGTCTTGGCAGGTTGTGCCTTTCTAAGAATTTGTCCATTTCTTCCAGGTTGTCCATTTTATTGGCATAGAGTTGCTTGTAGTGATCTTTTATATTTCTGCAGTGTCAGTTGTTACTTCTCCTTTTTCATTTCTAATTCTATTGATTTGAGTCTTCTCCTTTTTTTCTTGATGAGTCTGGCTAATGGTTTATCAATTTTGTTTATCTTCTCAAAGAACCAGCGTTTAGTTTTATTGATCTTTGCTATCGTTTCCTTCCTTTCTTTTTCATTTATTTCTGATCTGATCTTTATGATTTCTTTCCTTCTGCTAACTTTGGGGTTTTTTTGTTCTTCTTTCTCTAATTGCTTTAGGTCCAAGGTTAGGTTGTTTATTCGAAATGTCTCCTGTTTCTTAAGGTAGGGTTGTATTGCTATAAACTTCCCTCTTAGAACTGCTTTTGCTGCATCCCATAGGTTTTGGGTTGTTGTGTCTGCATTGTCATTTGTTTCTAGGTATTTTTTTATTTCCTCTTTGATTTCTGCAGTGATCACTTCGTTATCAATATTGTATTGTTTAGCCTCCACGTGTTTGTATTTTTTACAGATCTTTTCCCGTAATGGATATCTAGTCTCATAGCGTTGTGGTTGGAAAAGATACTTGATACAATTTCAATTTTCTTAAATTTACCAAGGCTTGATTTCTGACCCAAGATATGATCTGTCCTGGAGAATGTTCCATGAGCACTTGAGAAAAATGTGTATTCTGTTTTTTTTGGATGGAATGTCCTATAAATATCAGTTAAGTCCATCTTGTTTAATGTATCATTTAAAGCTTGTGTTTCCTTATTTTCATTTGGATGATCTGTCCATTGGTGAAAGTGGGGTGTTAAAGTCCCCTACTATGAATGTGTTACTGTCGATTTCCCCTTTAATGGCTGTATTTACCTTATGTATTGAGGTGCTCCTATGTTGGGTGCGTAAATATTTACAATTGTTACATCTTCTTGGACCAATCCCTTGATCATTATGTAGTGTCCTTCTTTGTCTCTTCTAATAGTCTTTATTTTAAAGTGTATTTTGTCTGATATGAGAATTGCTACTCCAGCTTTCTTTTGGTTTCCATTTGCATGGAATATCTTTTTCCATTCCCTCACTTTCAGTCTGTATGTGTCTCTAGGTCTGAACTGGGTCTCTTGTAGACAGCATATATATGGGTGTTGTTTTTGTATCCATTCAGCCCTCTGTGTCTTTTGGTGGGAGCATTTAATCCATTTACATTTAAGGTAATTATCATTATGTATGTTTCCTATTCCCATTTTCTTAATCATTTTGTGTTTGTTATTATAGGTCTTTTCCTTCTGTTGTGTTTCTTGACTAGAGAAGTTCCTTTAGCATTTGTTGTAAAGCTGGTTTGGTGGTGCTGAACTCTCTCAGCTTTTGCTTGTCTGTAAAGGTTTTTTTTTTTTTTTTTTTTTTTGTGATACTCAGGCGTCTCACTGTTGCGGCCTGTCCCATTGCAGAGCACAGGCTCTGGATGCGCAGGCTCAGCGGCCATAGCTCACGGGCGCAGCCGCTCCGCGGCATGTGGGATCTTCCCGGACCGGGGCACAAACCTGTGTCCCCTGCATCGGCAGGCGGACTCCAAACCACTGCGCCACCAGGGAAGCCCTGTAAAGGTTTTAATATCTCCATCAAATCTGAATGAGATCCTTGCTGGGTAGAGTAATCTTGGTTGTAGGTTTTTCTCCTTCATCACTTTAAATAGGTCCTGACAGTCCCTTCTGGCTTGCAGAGTTTCTTACGAAAGATCAGCTGTTAACCTATGGGGATTCCCTTGTGTGTTACTTGTTGTTTTTCCCTTGCTGCTTTTAATATGTTTTCTTTGTATTTAATTTTTGACAGTTTGATTAATATGTGTCTTGGCATGTTTCTACCTGGATTTATCCTGTATGGGACTCTCTGTGCTTCCTGGACTTGATTAACTATTTCCTTTCCCATATTAGGGAAGTTTTCAACTATAATCTCTTCAAATATTTTCTCAGTCCCTTTCTTTTTCTCTTCTTCTTCTGGAACCCCTATAATTCGAATGTTGGTGCGTTTAATGTTGTCCCAGAGGTCTCTGAGACTGTCCTCAGTTCTTTTCATTCTTTTTTCTTTATTCTGCTCTGCAGTAGTTATTTCCACTACTTTATCTTCTAGGTCACTTATCCGTTCTTCTGCCTCAGTTATTCTGGTATTGATCCCATCTAGAGTATTTTTCATTTCATTTATTGTGTTGTTCATCGTTGCTTCTTCCATCTTTAGTTCTTCTAGGTCTTTGTTAAATGTTTCTTGCATTTTGTCTATTCTATTTCCAAGATTTTGGATCATCTTTACTATCATTACTCTGAATTCTTTTTCAGGTAGACTGCCTATTTCCTCTTCATTTGTTAGGTCTGGTGGGTTTTTATCTTGCTCCTTCATCTGCTGTGTGTTTTTCTGTCTTCTCATTTTGCTTATCTTACTGTGTTTGGGGTCTCCTTTTTGCAGGCTGCAGGTTCGTAGTTCCCATTGTTTTGGGTGTGTGTCCCCAGTGGCTAAGGTTGGTTCAGTGGGTTGTGTAGGCTTCCTGGTGGCGGGGACTAGTGCCTGTGTTTTGGTGAATGAAGCTGGATCTTGTCTTTCTGGTGGACCTGTCCACGTCTGGTGGTGTGTTTTGGGGGTGTCTGTGGACTTATTATGATTTTAGGCAGCCTCTCTACTAATGGATGGGGTTGTGTTCCTTTCTTGCTAGTTGTTTGGCATAGGATGTCCAGCACTGCAGCTTGCTGGTCGTTAAGTGAAGCTGAGTGTTGGTGTTGAGATGGAGATCTCTGGGAGATTTTTGCCGTTTGATATTACGTGGAGCTGGGAGGTCCCTTGTGGACCACTGTCCTGAAGTTGGCTCTTCCACCTCAGAGGCACAGCACTGACTCCTGGCTGCAGCACCAAGAGCCTTTCATCCACATGGCTCAGAATAAAAGGGAGAAAAAGTAGAAAGAAAGCAAGCAAGAGGATAAAAGAAAATAAAATAAAGTAAGGTAAAATAAGTTATTAAAATAAAAAAATAATTATTAAAAACATCTTTTTAAAAAAGTAAAAAAACAACAAAAAATCAGACAGAACCCTACGACAAATGGTGAAAGCAAAGCTATACAGACAAAATCTCACACAGAAGCATACACATACACACTTACGAAAAGAGGAAAAGGGGAAAAAATAATAAATCTTGCTCTCAAAGTCCACCTCCTCAATTTGGGATGATTTGTTGTCTATTCATGTATTCCACAGATGCAGGGTACATCAAGTTGATTGCGGAGATTTAATCTTCTGCTCCTGAGGCTGGTGGGCGACATTTCCCTTTCTCTTCTTTGTTCTCACAGCTCCCCGGGGCTCAGCTTTGGATTTGGCCCTGCCTCTGCGTGTAGGTCGCCGGACAGGACGGGGTTAAAGGAGCCGCTGATTCGGGGGCTCTGGCTCACTCAGGCTGCGGGGAGGGAGGGGCACGGTGTGCGGGGCGAGCCTGCGGCGGCAGAGGCCGGCATGACATTGCACCAGCCTGAGGCGCGCCATGCGTTCTCGTGGGGAAGTTGTCCCTGGATCCTGGGACCCTGGCAGTGGCCGGCTGCACAGGCTCCCCGGAAGGGAGGTGTGGAGAGTGACCTGGGCTCGCACACAGGCTTCTTGGGAGCGGCAGCAGCAGCCTTAGCGTCTCATGCCCGTCTCTGGGGTCCACGCTGTTAGCCACGGCTCGCGCCCGTCTGTGGAGCTCCTTTAAGCAGCGCTCTTAATCCCCTGTCCTCGCGCACCAGGAAACAGAGGGAAGAAAACGTCTCTTGCCTCTTCGGCAGGTCCAGGCTTTTCCCCGGACTCCCTCCCGGCCAGCCGTGGCGCACTAACCCCCTGCAGGC
Organism: Orcinus orca; assembly: GCF_937001465.1. Taxonomy (NCBI): domain Eukaryota; kingdom Metazoa; phylum Chordata; class Mammalia; order Artiodactyla; family Delphinidae; genus Orcinus; species Orcinus orca. The sequence continues at coordinate 98,727,053 of NC_064566.1, read as the reverse complement.
TGTGTTCACGCTGCCAACCCCAGTCCTCTCCCTGCGCTCTGGCCGAAGCCCGAGCCTCAGCTCCCAGCCCTGCCCGCCACGGAGCGGGAGCAGACAAGCCTCTCGGGCTGGTGAGTGCCGGTCGGCACCGATCCTCTGTGCGGGAATCTCTCCGCTTTGCCCTCCGCACCCCTGTTGCTGTGCTCTCCTCCGCGGCTCCGACGCTCTCCCCCTCCACTTCCCGTCTCTGCCGGCGAAGGGGCTTCTAGCGTGTGGAAACCTTTCCTTCTTCACAGCTCCCTCCCACTGGTGCAGGTCCCGTCCCTATTCTTTTGTCTCTGTTTATTCTTTTTTCTTTTGCCCTACCCAGGTACGTGGGGAGTTTCTTTCCTTTTGGGAGGTCTGAGGTCTTCTGCCAGCGTTCAGTAGGTGTTCTGTAGGAGTTGTTCCACGTGTAGATGTATTTCTGATATATCTGTGTGGAGGAAGGTGATCCCCGCGTCTTACTCTTCCGCCATCTTCCCCCTCTCGGTCTATTTCAGATTTTTGATGCATCAGTTTTTCTCTTCCGTGGTTCATGCTTTTTTTGTCCTGCATACGAATATTTGCCTAACTTGTGATCACAGAGATTTTATCCTTTGCTTTATTTTGAACATTATGTAGTTTTAACACTTACATTTGTGTTTCCTAATACATTTCAAGATAATTTTTGTGTATAGTGTAGTTTTCCTTTTTTTCCCCCCATATAGATGTCCAATTGTTCTAGCACTCTTCGACTTCAGAAGACTATCTCCACTTAAAAGACTTATCCCCATTGAAATATCTTGATTCCTTCAGTGAACATCAATTGATCATATATGTGTGAGTCTGTTTTTGTTCTGTTGATCTATATGGCTATCCTTATGCCAACACCATTACTGAATACTGTAACTTTGTAGTATATTTTGAAATCAGGTAGTGTAATTTCTCCAAATTATTTTGTTTTCCAAAATTAGTCTATCCTAGGTCCTTTCCATATAAATTTTAGAGTCAGGTTGTAAACTTCTAAATGCCTGCCTGGATTTTGCATGGGGCAGTGTTAAATCTGTACATCAGTTTGGAGAAAGTTGCCGTCTTTCCAGTACTGGGCCTCCTGGTCCGTGCATACAGCATGTCTCTTCATTGACTTCAATCTTCTTTAAGACTGTTTAGCGATGCTTTGTAGTTTTCAGTATATAAATTTTGCATATACTTTGTTAGATGTATCCCTAAATATTTCATGTTTTGAGGCTATTTTAAATAGTACTGAAAAGATTTCAAGTCAGTTGATCATTGCTACTAGTATTTAGAAACAGAAATAATTTTTGTATATTGACTCTCGTGTACTACTTTCCTAGGGTTGTTGTAACAACCCACCACAAACTGGGTGGCTTAAAATAACAGAAATTTATTTTCTCACATTTCTGAAGGCTAGAAGTTCCGAATCAGAGGGCCATTAAAGCTGGTTCCTTCTAGCGGCTCTGGGGAAGCATGTGTTCCACACTTCTCTCCTCGCTTTATTCCAGTTTTTGCCCATGTGGTCATATTGATTTTTCCCTCCATAAGAGTCTGTGTCCAAATTTCCCTCTACCTGTAAGGACACCAGTTATTGGATTTACAGCTCACCCTAACCTCATATGGCTTTGTCTGAACTTGACTACATCTGCAAATACCCTATTTTCCAAATAAGGTCATATTCATAGGTACAGAACATCTATTTTGGGAGGACACAATCCAACCCACACCACCTTGTGTCCTGCAACCTTGCTAAATTACTAGTTTTACTAGTATCTTACTTTACTAGTATCTTTTTGTAGATTCTTTAGATTTTTTTATATAAACCCCAAGTCAGTTTACCTCTGACAAAACATTAGAGCTACATCCAAACAAAAATCCTTTATGTTAACCACAGCTCTGGGGCAACCACAATAGGATGAAAGGTTCTTTTTTTTTTCCCTTTAAATTGTTTGTGTTAGTTACAATCTTGACTAATGACCCTTACGCTGGTCTCTCTCAATTCTTTTAAGATCCTCTTCATACAAGGCGTTACTCACATCATCCCATGCTTTTCCATCTGTTTAGCAGAATGCGGGACTAGGATGAGGTCAGTGTGGCGCTTGCCTCAGGTGCAGAATTTAGGGAGGCACGTGCCTCAGTAGTCAACATAAATATGTAATATTTTAAAAATAAAACCAAACACAAAAATGAACGATGAACAAAATATCAACATCTTAAATAAAGATAGGCTCCCACCTGTACTTGAGTGACCTTGCCACACTCACTGCACCCCAGTCCTGGCCCTGCTGTTGAGATGGCAGTAAACTCGTCTTCCCCAATGTGAACAGTCGTGGGAGACCTGTCACAGGCACCTGTGATGGCATCAGGGGCCAGCTTTGCAGAGCTTAATGTATGTTTGTTTTCTCTTCCTGCTTTCACCTGATTTAATCCTGTAGGTCACTTGTTTCTTAGTCTTCTTTAAGGAAATGATGTGACAGGTTCCACGCACAAACCTGGTTTCATGTCAGAGTTCCAACGTCAGGGTCTTCTGGACGTCTTGAGGGTATATGTCCAATAACAAGCTACTCCCTTGTCGCCTCTCTGTCTTCCATGTGCCCTGTCTCCCTGCTGTGTGATTGTGCCATAGGTGGACAGCTGACTCACAGTGAGCCTGCTGCATTTTTTTGCCTTCTCGTGTGGCCTTGGTTTCAAAAACAGTGTGTTAAGTGCTGTGTGGGGCAGGATCCGTAGCGTGTAAACTGTTCTGCACCCGTATTCTAGCATGCGGCCTGAGAAGCAGTTGGTTAGCAAAGGAAGAAGTTTGAAGAAAACCAGGCAGAGATGAGAGAGCGAGAGAGAGAGGCAGAATCAGACCCACGTTCTTACAGCTTTCTAGTTCATGCTTCCAATTTCTTCCTTAGACCCAGCTCTACCCCTTTTTTTGAATTCTATTAATACCATACCATTCATATAACAAATACCTCTGATCCTTCTTTTTTCTTAAGGTTCCTCCAATTTGTTTCCATTAGTTGTGACTGGAGAACCTTGGCTAACATGCTCTCTCTAGTTTCCCAAATTAGATGCTTTATCTCACCCACCTCCCCATGAAGGAAACTTCTCCAGACTGCTCTTTCCAGGTCTGTCACTGGTTAATGAAATCATTTTCTCTAGTAATGCAGAGCTTCTTTTCTCTTTTTTAGCTTTCTTCCTCTTTCTTTTTCTTTCACACATTTCCTTGGTGTGTAATCACCTTGATGTTCCTCACACTACCGCATTTACACTGTTCCCAAGTTTATTCTTCCATTATATTCTGTGTCTTCTCAGCACACTTTGGGTCTATCCCAATATTAGCATTTATTAAGTATCTATATTGCATAAAAGGTACAGAAGTCACATTTTTAATATTTTCCACCCTATTCATTATGCAAGGTCCAGTTTAAATCTCATTTCCACTATGAACCCCTGTCTCATCAATTTCTTTCCTTCTCTTCCAGAATGTTGGTAACTCTTTGTGTATAATTATAATATTCATCTGTTTTATCTTCCTAAGGCAAGGGATCATATCTTATTTGTATTATAAGTACTTTGTATAATGAGCACTTAACCCACAGTAGGTAACCAGTAAGTACCTGCCGAATGAATGAGGTGAATGAACGTAAGTGTGCTTATTTTGCTGCGTATGAAATTGGGAAAAGTCCCTGGTGATCACAAACATCCCTTAAATATCTTGTTTTCAGGGCTCTGTTCATCTAAGTCCCTTTCTCTTTCCACTTTACCCTGTTTCTCTAGATGATCTCAGTTACCACTAGGATGTCAGTTACTATCTGCAATATGTCAGGCCCTCCCAAGTCTATATTCTTACAGACTGGCTCTGCCTTCTGAGAGCCAAACCCCTAAATCCAAATGTTTACGAGGCTTCTTCAGTGGGTGTTTCTGCAGGTACTTCAGACTTAGTCTGCCAAATCTTAATTCACTTACTTCTCTACCCACTCTCTGCTGACCTCCTGCTCTCTCTCTCTTTCTCTTCTTCCTCCTCTGATGATCCATAAACAGTAAATGGCAGCATTATCTAGTCAGTTGCACAAGTTTGATGTATCCCCAACATATAGCACATTGCCTGGTACCTAGTAGGCACTCAGTATTTGTTGAACAAACAAATCCCGTTCACTCAGATGCCCAAATCAGTTGAAAATGAAAATGTGATGGTTACATTTAGAAATGGTCTTAAATTCAGTAGTAAGAAGCTAGAATGAGAGTAGCCTCTGGGAATTTCCCATCTTTCACTTTTAGTATCTTTGGAATATCAAACAAACCAATGTCACTCATGAGGTGACATTCAAGACCACTCATGAGGTCTTAGTTTAAAATCAGACCTAGAGTCTAATTTATGTGTCATCCTCTCTGCAGCTGTCTAAAATGTTTTCCTTTGGGCCTGTGGGCCTTTGTAGCGGTGCCCTCTCATGGATAAGTGCCAGGGGAAGTTTTTCTGCCTTCTAGAGATTGGGGGTATTTTGTGCAATATCAGATTACGAACGAGACTGAGAACGCATTTTTCATTCTTTTCAGGCTAATATTGGAAGCATCAGTTGTAATGAAAGAGCAGGGGCTTTGGGAGTCAGACTGATGTGAGTGTGAATTCTGGCTCTTTATTTACTTCTAGCTTTGTGACTCTGGACAAGCTACTTAAGTTCCTCGAATCTCAATTTCTTCATCTATAAACTGGAGACAATATCAGGCATAACATAGGGTTATCAACAAGTTACGTGTAAGAAGCTAAGCATGGTCTCTGAAATGGGAGTCTCAGTCCACTTCCTTCCCTTCTCTTGTTAGGTGAGTGGTGTTCTCTGCTACTTACCTTGATTGCCAGTTTCTTCATTAGTGAATGAGATAGTACTTATCCACAGGGTTGTTGTGAGGACTAAATTAGTTTCGGTCACGAGAAGTACGTGATTAATTAAGAAATATTAAGAGTTCTTCCTTTCTTCCTTCCCAGTAAGGCACTGAGACGTATTTTGAGTCTGTTAGAACTTCTAGTCAACCTTAAGGCTCTTGTTAGGAGACCTAGGAAGATATGAACATGGAGGAGTATTATTGCTTTGCTAATTTCTATGACTCATGGCTGCTCAGCAGCAGTGGTTATGAGAGGATAATTGCCATCTTCTCTCGTGACAGCTGCATGCCCCAGTCTACCTTTATCAGATTTACCTCCAGGGTCTTTCACTGTGGTGCATTTAACCAATGGGAAATAAATAATGCCCTGAGAGCTCTCATTGGTTACTTGTGGGTGTCCGTATTTTCTGATTGGTGTAAGCGTCAGCCAGTCCTCATCTACTTATTAGCAGTTCAGTTATGTATTAGGCCCGTTACTGACTTCCGCTAAATCAAGGTATTTTTCCCAACCGTAATGGACTACTCTGTATTCTTACTTCCTTCCACTGTGTACAGTACCCACCCCAGATAAACTGATTGCAGTCCACGCAAACAATTTATTACCCAAACTTCCCACTCCCTTGATAGATTGCTGTTGGCATTTGTGTTACTGCAAGAAAAAAAGTCGTTGTTTCTTTAAAAAAAAGAAAATACAGGACCTTAAAATGTGGCAGTGGGAAGGAGAGGAAGGGAAAAAATGCCCTTGGCAAGAATTCAGAGACAGCCAATTGTCTTTACTGAAATGGCATTGAATTAAAAACTCAAAGGAGGTAGTGGCCTCTTCTTTAGTAGAGATATTAAAAAAAAAAAACACCAAAAAAAAAAAAAAAACCCAGCCAGGCCATCACTACCCAGTAAACATGGCAGGAAAAAAAAAAAAAAAAAACAACAAAACAACAACCGTACGCAAGGTTTCTTGGCTTTATTTTTTCTTTTCTTCAAACAAAGAGATCTGTGCTTGCTCCTGAAAGAAAGCAAATAAATATACTGCCCACATACCCTGGTGGTTCTAAACCTCTCTCAGGAAGTCACAGCCCCCGCCTCCACCCCCAGCCGCCCCATCTATTCACGCACTAAGTCCTGCCCCTATGCCTGGCTGAACACGTCCTCCAAGTCCAGGTTTACAAGGCGCTTGTTTCCAGACCATGGACTTCCGCAACGGGCAGCATTTCTGTCTCTGATGAATGGTCAAAAATGAGGTTCCGGGTGAGAACGATTAGAAACTTTAATTACTCTCCAGGCATCTCACAATATAAGCCATATTCCTATTTTTATAAGGAATTAGCTACAGATTGGGTAGCGCTTGTCGTGCTTTGAAACATTTCCTGCATCTTTCTGGCACAACTGTGTTCTCTTTGGAACACTGGGGCTTCTCATAGCCCCTCTCCCCATCTCTCTCTCTCTCTCTCTCTCTCTCTCTTGGCTTGCCAATTCCAGCACCTTCACATGCGTTACTCCATCCTTTTCCTCTCCAAGATGACCTGAAATGACCTTTTGCTTGGCAAGAGACGTGATTCAACTGATAATAAAAGAGCTGGGGGCGGGGTGGGGCCAGCGCTGGCTGCTCAGAGCTGGGGAGGAGAGCAGGGGAGGGGGGACCGCATCCATTTAAAGACAAACGCTGCTGCTTTTTTTTTTTTGGCCATGCATTTCCTGTAATTAATTTTCCACATACCGCCTATTACAAGAAGGGAAAAGATTTTTTTAAGGCATACCGCTCTCTTTGTCTAACCCGAGCTCCTGGGTTGTTTAGATGAGGCTGGGGAGGAAGCGGAGGAGGGAGGTGGGAGAGGCTGGCACCCCGGCAGGGAGGCCCGAGCCCTCCGCTGGAATGTGGGGTCGGCTGCCCCGCAGCTTTCTTTCTTTCTGCTGCCTGGGTGTTTGGGGCTGGGAGCATTTCTCCAAAGCAACGGCGCCGGCTAAGGTTCCTGTGCGCAGCTCCTTCTATTTCACATCCGCTGCCTCTGAGGGGCGTGGGCTTGATCCGGAGGCTGTGTTTTCTTTGTTGTTTTGGGAATAATTTTTCACTAACTCCAGAACTCCAAAAAATGCCCATGGCAAGGCTCATCAATCCTCTCTCTCTCTCTCTCTCTCTCTCTCTCTCTCTCACTCTCTCACTTAGGGAGGAAAAAAGAACAAACTATTTATTTGGATAGCACTCAGCTGAGGTTGCAGGAGTTGCCACAGCAACGGCTCTGAACCTTGCACAGCAAAAGGTCCTTATTGTAGAGTGGCCTGCTTTCCCAAAGACCTCCTCTTTAAAGAGACCCCGATAGCGATACTCTACCGGTTTGGGGTTTAGTGTGCATTGACATATCATCGACACCATTTGAAAAGACAAAGACAAGGTTTCCTTGGGTGGTTGGTGGGATATTTTTAGCCGATCTTGACTGTGAGAAGAGAAACATGGACTTAAGAAGTCACGTGGGGAGCTAAGGTTAGAGAACTTCTTGTCCAAAGGCTTGTGAAATGCTAGAACATAATTGAAAGGTGTCCTGTCTCCCTGCAGGTTGCAGACAGCTTGCATGTAAGCTGACGGGGATGGTTATGCGGCCATCCTGTCGCCCTCTTTTCTCTGAACAAAGGAAGCTTACACATGAGATGCTCAGAGAGGTGAGGAGCTCATCTTCCTTGGTCTGGGAAGAATTTCTCTTCCCAAGGTGCCTTATAGGCTGAAAGTTCTGTGAAAGGCAAGGGGTTTGCTGCACGGTCCAGTTTCACACCTTCTGGCTTTTGTTGGAAACCGTTAGTTCATCACAGACATCATGAATATTGGCTCTGTGCTAGGCACTGTAGCTATAAGGTTACCAAAAAACCCAACTGGTCTTAGCCCTTGCCCTCCAGAAGCTTTCGATCAAGAAGTGGAAAGAAACCAAGTAAACAGGTGATTAAATTCAGTGGAGAAGAAGTAACTGTAGATGCTGCTGTTTCAGGGGAGGAGTAACTCTGTGGTCCTGCCAGTTCCATTAGAGCCACCAGTGTGATCCCTACTAGTTCCTTCATGAAAGGAGATGACCCCTGTGAAATGCGTGATGGAATCCATCCCCCACTCATCTCAGCCAATCAGTATCCTTCTCTTATCCTTCTTCAAAAGTGCCTTCTTACAGGAAAAGAACTGCCCTTCTGGAACACATGAGTGCCAGGAAGCTGACCTTGAGAATCCCAGTGTAGAAGGGCACTGGTGTTCCCAGAGAATTTGAGGTTCTTTCTGCATCACAAAAGAATTTGGAGACGAAGTGATAGGTAAAAAGTGGATTTACTTAGAGAGTGACACACTCCACAGACAGAGTGTGGGCCATCTCAGAAGGTGAGAGGCCTTGGGAGAAACACACTCCACAGACAGGGTGTGGGCCATCTCGGGAGGCAAGAGAGAGCCTCGAAATACGGTGTGGTTAGTTTTCATGGGCTGGTAATTTCATAGGCTAATGAGTGGGAGGATTATTCCAATTATTTTGGGGAACGGGCGGGGATATCCCAGAATTGGGCTACCGCCCACTTTTTGGCCCTTTATGGTTAGCCTAAGAACTGTCATGGTGCTGGTGGGTGTGTCATTTAGCATATGCTAATGTATTACAATGAGCATATAATGAGGCCCAAGGTCCACTGGAAGTTGAATCTTCCGCCGTCTTGCACCTAGTTGGTTCTCACTAGTTTTTGTCATGCACTATGACTATGTCATTCTTTTAAAGGTTGTGCCCTGCCCTCTTCCCTCCTGTTTCACTGGTGTCATCTTGGATGAGAATCTCAGCCCAGTTTCTTTCTAACCTGCTGTAGAGAAGGAAAGGGGCTAATAGGCCTGAGCACCTTCCATGCGCCATACATTATGCTGATTATTTATTACATCTGTAGTCTGTGGGGTCCTCATGCAGTCTTCCTCACGTGGTATCTGGCTTCATCTGAACCATAGAATATAGAAATTGATTTGAGTTGATAATTTTCTCAATTATCCTAAGGGTGGTAAATAACTAGTACCATTCTAGATGCCTGGACAGAAATTGATTCATTATGTTACAGATGGGGGGCTTTGCTGCCTGATGAACGTAAAAGCCAAGCTTTTGAGAAAAGAAAGAGCTTTATTGTGAGGTTGACCAGCAAGGAGGCAGGGCTCAAATCTGTCTCCCCAATCCAGGGTTCGGGGCCAAATTTAAGGGATGGGGGGAATTTCAAACTTGGAAGCTGATTGGCTCGTCTTGAATCAGTCCGTGTAAGCTACTCCTGCTGCTGGAAGCCAGATTTTCCTTATTGAAGGACTTCTTGTAAGGGCTCCAGTGGCGACGTTTCTATTCTTTAAGTTCATTGACTGAAGGGTTCCTATGGGTTCCTATCTTGCACGTGTGCAGTGCTGTCTCTATAAAATAACTCTAGGTTTGCTTAATCAAAAACCTATTTTAAGGAAGCAAAACCAGTTTAAGCTGGTCCATGTTTTACATGCTGTTTCATTTACATACAATGGATGCTTTAATTAGGCTTCTGTCCCAGAGTCCCTTTTGAGAAAGTTGCAAGGTATCCCTATTAACAGATGAGAAAACTGAGACTCAGGGAAGTTGTTCAAGATCACACAGCCAACAGTGATGGAATTAAGGGGTAAGAGCCTTTCCTCTCTGACTCTGGAATTCAGTCTTTCAAGATAGCTTGAATTGCTTGTAGTATTAAAGAGAATTAGCTACAATTCTACACTGGGCTATTAAGAATGTAATGTTAGGGTTAAAATTTTCAGTGACTTATAAAGTCATGACTCATAGTTTGATTGGAAACTCTACAAAGACAAGAATTGAGTCTTTTTTTTTTTTCTCTCAAATAGTTCTCTCTCTCAGCATTATCTTTGGAATTAGGCAAAGAGTCTCGCCAAGAAAGTCACTGCTCAGAGTGACAGGAACACCTTGTTTTTAACTCAAGTCATTCCCATCCAGCCTCATCACTCACCAGCCTTGACCTCATGTGACTTGTAAAATCAAATCTCCCCTCAAAGGCTGGAAATTTTTGCCATCAAAATCAAATAGTGAGTCTCAAGCTCTAGGACCATTCTGAAAGAAGAGCAGGTAGCTCTTGCTGTCAACACTAGCGTGTTTGGCAAAAATGAGTGCTTTTAAAGGGATAATAGTAATTTGTAAGTTTTTCTTTGAACTTCCTCCTTCATGCCATAGATTGTCAGTTCAGGTCTTGCAACCTTGGGCAAATTACTCAACCTTTCTGTTCCTTAATTTCACCTGAAAAGTGGAGTAACAGTAGTATTATCACATAGGATCATGGTAAGGGTTACTCTGTGATGGAGCATGCACAGCCCTTCGCACAGTGCCGAGCCCGTGTGGAGTGCTATTTATTATACCGGATCTTATTGTGTTCATTATTATCATTGCTTTTATTTGTATTAGAACTGATTGATTAAAGTGGAGAGTTGGCATTTTATTTCCCAGGCCTACAGTGGACTTAAGCCACATTACGAGGCTGATAAATCTTTTTGTTTCTGAACTTTGTTTTCCCCTCACCATGACACCCCTTCTCTTGGTTTTAAACATCCACTAATCCTTGTAACTCCTTCCTTAGTCCTCTCAAACAAAACAAAAACTCTTGCTCCTAAAATGGCTCTATGACAAATCATTTACACCAGGAATCAGCCAACTTTTTTTTTTTTCCTGTAAAGAGCCAGCTAGTGTTTTAAACTCTGCAGGCTGTAGGACCTCTGATGCACCTGCTCAACTCTGCTCCTTGTAGCGCAAAAGCATATGCTCTAGACAACGCCGCAATGAATGAGTGCAGATGTTCTGATAAAACCTTATTTATGAACCTTGCCATTTGGATTTCACATAATGTGCAACTGTCACAAAACACAGCCATATAGAAATGTAAACCCCCCCTTAGCTCCTGGGCCATATAAAAACAGGCAGTGGGCCCCTAGGTTGCTGACTCCTGATTTAACATGTTTCAGTCACTGTGGCACTGTCAGGAATATTTGCATTTTTTCAAGTTGTAGAAGAACTTAAAGAAAACATACCTTTGAGGGGCAGTGCCACGTGTGGGACACACGCATAGTGGCAGCTTAACACCTTAGTTCTCTGGGGGAAGGATGGCTGGCACAGCGGGACGCAGGTTGGCAAGCTCAAGGTTTTTATTTTCAGGAAAACATCAAAGCATCTGGGAAGGGGCATCTGCTGTCATGACAGACAGGGCTTCAACCAGATTTGGACTCTAAACGCTTAGTGGCATTCTGATTTACTTTCTGAGCTTCATTTTTCCTAACTATAAAAATGGAAATAACAATGCTTACTCTGAAGTTATTATGCAACTAAATTATGTAGATGCTCTATGTGACAATATCTATTAAGAGGATAATGATGAGTTTGACGAGTATTAGTAGGCACTCAGCTCATGTTTCCTTCAATTGTTCATCAGTGGGGCAGCTAGGGGCCAATCTTGGCTGTTGTGAAATGTAAAGAGTAGGAAGGTTAGATTTCTGGTATCTAAAAAAGAAGTCTTCTGATTCAGGGGTAGATGTGAGGGCTGGTGAGAAGACAAGAGTTAGGACATTTTTGGCAAAGGAAAAAATAGATCATTTGACATAAGTGAAACTGAAGCTTGTAGAAGCAGTGGCTCTGTCATCAGGTTAGGACTCAGCTCAAGATGACATTGGTGTCTGAGGGGACAGTCAGGGTGTCAGGGCCATGTCTGGAATGGCATCTTCAGGCAGAGTGAGCCGTCATTGCCTGATTCCTACATAGTGTGGGGCTCCTTGAAAGAAGAATCAGGGCTGTTTGAGAGGGTCTGTTTGCACAGTCAGAATCTAAATCACTGATGAGGGACGTAAGTATATGTGCGTGCATGTGTGCGTTGGAGAGGTTGAGAGAGAGGTGTACTTCTAAGCTCATTTATGGTAAGTCTTGCTGGTGGAGAAGAACAGGAGAGAAACACTGTGCAGACAATTCTGTGAATTGCACACACAATACAGGGTTATGAGCTGAGGGAAACAGACCTTTTCTTTCCTGAGGCAGCTTACATTTATATATTTTTTTAATTTTAAATTTATATATTTTTGGCTGTGCTGGGTCTTCGTCGCAGTGCGTGGGCTTCTCATTGCCGTGGCTTCTCTTGTTGGGGAGTGTGGGCTCTAGGTGCGTGGGCTTCATTAGTTGTGGCGCACGGGCTTAGTTGCTCCGTGGCACGTGGGATCTTCCCGGACCAGGGCTCGAACCTGTGTCCCCTTCATTGGCAGGCGGATTCTTAGCCACTGTGCCACCAAGGAAGTCCCACAGTTACATTTTTTTGATACATGAATACAGAGATCACTTGATATTAAAAATAACTTATGTGATATTCCTGATAAACGGATGCCTCGTAGTCAAACTAGAGAGATTTAACTTTAGCTTAAAAACAACTCTATTTCTTCTGCCTGATTTTAGCAACATGTAAATGTAATGTTAGCATAATATTTTAAGATAAGATTTGGATTTAGTTTATCATAATTTAGGATTTTCTAAGACTTTAAAAGTTCCTACATAAATTCTCTGATCTCAGAAAGTTATCATTGTTGCTACAAATTATTTAAAATTGCAAGAATATATAATCATGTTTAATTGTATGAACTTGTCATAATACATGTCTTTAAAAATGTTGATCCTGTGAACTCTTGTAATGCTGCAAATCATATGTATGGTCATAATGTATTAGCTTAAATTGTAATTTCCATATCTTTAGTCAACTTTAGGCTAACATTAAGTTAATTAATGTTAATTAATCCATAAGCTTTGGATTTGTGGGCAATTCTTAAGAAAGAAAAAGATGTAAATATTAGTTATTAAATATAGTTTTAATTGACCTTTATTTTATATGTAAATGACTGTACCTTAACAAGATATGAAAATATCTTTAAGTGGTATAATGTATATGCTTATATTTCTACCTTAAAAATTGTCAAAGTGATCTAAAATGTGTGTGGAAAAAATGAGCTGGACTGTTTTTGTTTCCTGTATTCTAGTTTTCTCTTACATCTGGAAAAACAAAAGCTGCTTAGTTTAGTAAGGGAATAATTAATATAAATTGTTGAGATAATACTAGGTATAATAATTTTGGAGAAATATAAGTATGTAAAATTAGGATGAATTTGGGCTTTCTTTTTAAAAAATGACCAAGTATTGTGTCCAGATAACAGAGGTTCCTTTTCATTTCCCCAATACTCTGCTAAACGTCTGAATTTCTGACATATTTTGAATCATTTTGATCCAGATTTCCCCTTGGTGTTGACAGAGTTAAATTTCTAATAATCATTGTTAGTTTTTCTTGTGAGTTGAAAAATAAACTCACAAGACAGCCTATAACTAATTTTTGCCTTTGGATATGATGATTTATATTCCTATTATGTTTCCTTTGACATCCCTTCTTGATTTTAGCTTTCCAAGGTAAAATCTCCAAATGAGAAGAATTAAACTGTTAAGATACCTGTTAAACAAAATCTATCTTTGGGCTTCCTGGAATGGCCATTGGGTAGCACAAAGATTACCTCTTTCATTTTGTAAAAGGAAGAGTAATAGAAAAAATTAGGGTCTTTCGTACTGGCACCCTAGAGGCAAAATGTGTCCTATAAGAAGATTTTTTACTTATATCTCTGTAGAACTCTCTAGTATTTGTCAATAGCTCGTTCGAGCTTGCTTTTGTAATCAAACTTTTTTGAAAAAATAGAGCTTGGGAATGCTTTAGGGAACAATGCTTTATTTTTGAACACTTCCATTGTTTTTCAGACTTTATAAGAAAAGCTCATTACTTAAGATAAACCCCAGGTTATTTTGATTTAGCCATACCTTATGACCGCTACATCGCAAATTACGTCTCCTGGTGCAGTATCGCTCTTGTTGAGTGGTCCAGCACTTTCTCGTATTATTTGATAACCCCACTGGAGTATGTTTTTTCCCTGAAAACAGATCATTGGGTGGCCCCTAATATCTGCTGTTGAATTTTCAGCGTAAAAGTCTGTTGATGACTACCCACAAATTGGGCACAGATCTGTTACCTTGCTAACGTGATGCTTGCATTTAGGATAGTCTGAGATATCATCCAGGATTTATCTTGGGCCATGAATGTTTCTTCTCAGAAAAAGAGATCTTTAGATAATTTAATTCAAGAAGGAGAAAAAATAGGTCTCATTTAGAGTTCAAAGCCTTTAACAACCGAAGGGGGGACTCTGGACTGCCTTTTTATTGTCTTTAAGCCCTTTCATTTCATGTGTTTACAAGAATTCCCCAAAGTGGGAGGGTCTTGCATGTTGTGGTTTGGCAAAGAACAGGAGAGTCAGACAAAATTACTGTGACCACAGAGCTTGTATACCACTAGCCCCCTAGAGGTAAAATGTGTCCTATAAGATGTTTTACTTATGTCTCTATAGACCTCTCTAGTATCTTTAATATTACTAACAAGATCTAGGGATCAAAGATATCATGTCATTAAGTAAATTAGTTCATACTCGTATATCTGGTTCTTTAGTCTCTTTGGATTGGGGGTGGAAACTTTTTTCTTGATTTAATTGGAGCCATCTTGGAAAGTGGACTATAAACTCACATCATATTCCTTCTCGTAGTATTTGTCCTGGTTTCACTGGTCAAATGTATCATCTCCAGAGTCTTAAATGGTACTGTGCACCAGTCAGAGGATCCAAGAATGATATTCTAGAACAAAAAGAAAAAGAAAACCTGATGGGTTGGAATAACTACCATCAGAAACTCCATCAGACACTCATGCAGATCTGGATTGATCATGTCCATAACCATGAACAGTGACCAAAATGGGGAATTTAGTTGTAAAACCAACATACTTTCCTGTCCCTGTGCTAGATTCTGTGATCAGGCATACTTTCACATTTATGTGCCAGGCAATAGTGGACCAGGAAGAAAATTAGTCCAAGTAATACTTGCCCTTAGAGGATAGCTGTAGACCAACGGAAATAGTTAATCAAAACGAACAGATTGTACCAGTCACCCGAGGTCATCTATTGTTTGATTCCATTTAGATGAAATACCCAGAAGAGGTAAATCCGTAAACTCTGAAACCCCTGTTAGGGGGAGGGGAAGGGAATGGGACACAAGTGCTGTGGGTTTGGGTTTTTCTGTTTTGGTTTGGAATTAGAGGTGGTGATTGCACAACAGTATGACTGTGCTAGTTGCCACAGAATTGTTCACTTTAAAATGGTTAATTTTATGTTATGTGAATTTCACCTAAAAAAAAAACAACCCCAAACAAAACTGAGGTTGCTTATCAAGGCTCCACTTTAAGACCCTTAACTGTCTGTGGCAGCCACTCCAAGGCTCCAGTGTCCTAAACTTTGCTCAAGTTTCATGCATTCTAAGACCTGCCCTAAAAATCATGCAACCCAGGCCCTTAAACTTTATAAATACATCCCTCTGATTATTCCAGTTGAGATGCTTTTGGTCTCTCTTACTGCAGTAGTTCCAGTAAACTTAGCTTTGTTTGGTGGTCTTTTGGAAGGTCAGCATGATCGTAGGATATCCTCTGTGGATTAAAAGGAAAACACATTTTTTTTGGATTCTCTTTTTCTATCCTCTATATTAGATAGGTAGCAACTTTCTGATCACAGGTAGATACAGGATTGGAGCAAGTCTTCACATAGTGGCCAGATGTAGAGAGGCCAGTTCCAGCTCCCTGACAGAAAGGACAGGTAAGATTAATTAATAGTCATGTGGTCAGTGTTTAATAGAAGTCTTCAGCTATTTTGGTGGCCAGATAAGGAGTAAAGAATTCTTGTTGGGCTTCCCTGGTGGCGCAGTGGTTGAGAGTCCACCTGCCAATGCAGAGGACACGGGTTCGTGCCCCAGTCTGGGAAGATCCCACATGCCGCGGAGCGGCTGGGCCCGTGAGCCACGGCTGCTGAGCCTGTGCGTCTGGAGCCTGTTGCTCCGCAACGGGAGAGGCCACGGCAGTGAGAGGCCTGCGTACTGCAAAAAAAAAAAAAAAAAAAAAAGAATTCTTGTCTTAGGAGTTACACAAAATAGGTCAGGGGGTAAGGGAAGAGCCCAGAAGCTAAAGTCTGAGGCTCACTCTGGGAGGCCAGGCTTATAGAGAAATCAGTTTTAGACAAATCTATTGGGAAAGAAAGATATAAAACTATCAGTATACTTATTGCTTTGGTCTGGTTTGGCATAAGAAATTGTCAGTGTCCAGCCTGTATATGAAGAGTCTCGGTACTTGTAAATGACTAGGATTGATTTTTTTTTTTTGAGATATGTGTGTGTGTGTGTGTGTGTGTGTATGTGTGTGTGTGTGTCTGGAATAATGTATTAGATATCTATTGCTTTATAAAAGAATTATCCCCAAACTAGTGGCTTAAAACAGCACACATTGAGTATCTTACAGTGTTTCTGGGTTAAGAATCCAGACACTTCTCAGTTGGTCCTCTACTCCAGGATCTCTCACAGGCTGCAGTCAAAGCATTGGCTGGGCTGCAGTCATCTCAAGTCTCAATTGGAAGTTCCGAGCTTATGTGGCTCTTAACAGAGTTCCTCCCGGGCTGCTGCACTGAGGGCCTCAGTTCCTCACTGGATCTTGTCTAGAGGCAACTCACTTTCTTGCCACGTGGGTCTCTCCAACCTGGCGGCTTGCTTCCTCAAAGGATGAGGACTGAGAAGTTGATAGAATCTAACAAGTCAGAAACCAGTCTTTGTAACCTGATCATGAAAGCAACATTCTATCACTTTTGCTGTATTAATTATAAGCAAGTCACTAGGGCTGGCCCACATTTCAGAGGGATGGGACTGTACAAGGATATGAATACCAGTGGGGATCTTTAGAATGCTACCCTTGAAAACTGGCTACTGCAGATGATACTCATACCTAAATTAAACAATGCATCTCATTAGCCACAGGAGCTTGAAAATGATCGTGAAGTTGTTTTTCTTTGGTTTAAAGTTAAATCCAAAATATCACAAGTGAAAGAGAACTCTTAAAATTTTATCGTGAGTTTCTATGAGAGGCTAAATATTTAATACATACATTGGTTTTTAAGATTCCAGACCTGTCTGAAAGTGTTAATGCCTTCTTCTCAGATGAAATCCCAGGTAGTCTCAAAACAGGAGTGTCTGAAAAGTTAGGGTGTTTTGTATTTCCCGTTTCCCTTGAAAACTACAAGGCTTGTATTGTCATCAGCCTCCTTCCAGTTTATTAACTGGATTTGCAGACCTCTCCGTGGAACAGCTTTACTAAATGAACCAAGTGTTTTACAATTAGGGAAACATCTCACAACATGGGAAATAGTAGTGTTTGTTTCAGAAACAGGAGGGATTATTATATTTTCTTACCATCTGAACTTGACTAACTGTAGAAACAGAAACTTGGTTTGACTGTATCCAGTAGGTTATCAATAGGTGTTAATTCATTCTCTCTTGGAGATGGAGATCTTCGGTGTGCTCTAATGGATCAAGAATTAGACAAGCAATTTAGAGACCAAGGCATTGAAAGAACAATTATATAATGTATCTGGGATGACTCTTAAAAAAACCCTCTCATTTTACCTTTGAAGACATCAAGGCACAAAGAGCTGAAGCTGTTTATCCAAGAAGATAAAGCTAGTTCAAGGCATTTTTAGATTGTCTGGTCTATCATTGATCTAGTTTAACTCCATACTGTAAGCGTTATAGTGGAAAGTGCACTAGACTAAGACCAAGATTCAAATCCCACAAACTTTGTCCATTTTTTCCCCCACTGTATCCTGTACCTGAAACTGGAAACCTGTATCTGACATTATATCTGAAAGTTTATATCAGTAATATTTGTTGAACATATAATGAATGAAGAAGTCCTAGTTCTGTGATGAACTGGTTGAGTGTCTATGGGCAATTTGTTTCCCTTCTCTGAACTTTAGTTTCCTCATATATAAAATGAGAGTTTTGGTCTGGCTCATCTTTAAAATTCCTTTCAGTTCTAAATTTCTGTGATTTAATAATAATAATATTTGTTGAAGACTCTTTGTGTCATGTATTATGATTAACACAATACTGCCATTTAATTCTTATGACTGCCCTATGATACAACAAACCTAGAAGGAAAATAGCTAATAGCTAACAGTTATTTTGACCTCACTCTGAGCCAGACACTTATTAACTCATTTTAATCCTCATCTCCACCCTGTGAGGTACAGAGAAGTTTAATTTGTCCAGGGCCACATAAGTAGTCAGGGGTGGAGCCGGAACTTGAACTCAAATGGTCCAATATCAGAGCCTACCTGCTTAATCACGTTTTACTGAATAGTGACATTGTAAGGTCAAGACCGTGGCTCATTCTATGAAGTTAAACCTGAGTTCCAGCTTCTTTGTGGCCACCAACTTAAAAAAATTTTCTGTTTATAAAAATTATTTGCACCCAAATATATTAACCTTTACACTTCTTTCCACGGTATGGTCCCCAAGCAAGCCTTAAATTGCTAAAAATGTTGCTTATTTGATATATCTTCTATAATACCACCCAGTCATTTAAATGGTGGGTGGAAGTTAGTATAATTGGCATTAGTACTGTTTCACAAATTGGAAATGGAGAAATATTTTCTGAAGTCATGTCTGGGGTATGGTGGGTGGATGTTTGGCTTGCATGGAGAAATTTAGCTGAAAACTCCAGAATTACACAAATGTTTGTACTGGTGAGGCTTAACGGTCTGGCCAACTGGCAGCAGAAAGACATGAACCAAACCCATGGAGAATGAGGAAGATGGGGTTCAGATGCTGTGGATCCATCTGTTTTATTTTTGTTTTAATCTCTTTAGACTCTAACTCAAGAACTCTCTGAGTCTTCATTTCTGAATACTTATTGTGACTAAGACTATATTAGTCGTAAATCTGTATGCAAAATTTGAAGTGAAATTAGAGGCAATTTTCTAAATAAGTTAACTTTTTATATGGAACTATAAAAGACCCTGAAGAGTCACAGCAGTCTTGAGAAAAAAGAACAAAGCTGGAGGTGTCACCCTTCCTGACTTCAGACTATACTACAAAGCTACAGTAATCAAGACAGTATGATATTGGTACAAAAACAGACACATAGATCAATGGAACAGAATAGAGAGCCCAGAAATAAACCTAATATAGTCAGTTAATCTATGACAGAGGAGGCAAGAATATACACTGAGGGAAAGACAGTCTCCTCAGTAAATGGTGCTGGTAAAACTGGACAGCCACATGTAAAATAATGAAATTAAAACATTTTCTCACACCATATACAAAAATAAACTAAAATATTAAAGACCTAAATGTAAGACCAGAAACCATAAAAATCCTAGGAGAAAAGATAGGCAGAACACTCTCTGGAATAAATTGTACCGCTCCCGCTCCCGCTCCCGCTCCCGCTCCCGCTCCCCTCCCCCTCCCCCTCCCCCTCTCCCTCTATATATATATAAAATGTATATATATATATATATTCTACAGCTATAGCTATCTTCATAAATTTTATCTGTCTCCTCAGGCAAAGGAAAAATAAACAAATGGGACCTAATTAAATTTAAAAGCTTTTGTACCACAAAGGAAGCCATTGATAAAATGAAAACACAATCTACTGAATGGGAGAAAATATTTGCAATTGATATGAACAATAAGGGGGTAATATCCAAAATATATAAACATCTCATACAACTCAATATCAAAAACCCCCAAACAACCTGATTAAAAAATGGGCAGAAGACCTGAATAGACATTTTTCCAAAGAAGACATTCAGATGACCAACAGGTACATGAAACAATGCTCAACGTTGCTAATCATCAGAGAAATTCAGATCAAAACCACAGTGGAATGTCACCTTACACCTGTCAGAATGGCTGTTGTCAAAAAGACCCCAAATAACAAATGTTGGCAAGGATGTGGACAAAAGGGAACACTGGTACACTGTTGGTGGGAATGTAAATTAGTGCAGCCACTATGGAAAACAGTATGGAGGTTCCTCAGAAAAGCTAAAAATAGAATTACCATATGATCAGCAATTCCACTCCTGGGTATATATCTAAAGAAAATGAAAACACTAATTCGAAGAGATACATGTACCCCAGTGTTCATAGCAGCATTATTTACAATAGACAAGATACAAAAGCAACCTAAGTGTCCATCAGAAATTGAATGGATAAAGAAGGTGTGATACACACACTCTATGGAATATTACTCAGCCATAAAAAATGAAATTTTGCCATTTGCAACAACATGGATGGAACTGAGGGTATTATGCTTAGTGAAATAAGTCAGACAGAGGAAGACAAATAGTGTATCTTATCACTTATATGTGGGATCTAAAAAATGAAACAAACAGTATAACAAACAGACTCGCAGGTATAGAGAACAGACTAGTGGTTACTAGTGGGGAGAGGGAAGGAGGGGAGGGGCAAGATAGGGGTAGGGGATTAAGAGGTACAAACTACTATATATAAAATAAGGTACAGGGATATATTGTATAGCACATGGAATATAGCCAATATTTTATAACTTTAAATGGAGTATAATCTATACAAATATTGAATCACTATGTTATACACCTGAAACTAATATAATACTGTAAATCCGTTATACCTTGATGAAAAAAATTTGAGATGGTGGTGAGGATATGTAAAGGTATGTATTTTGAGCATAGTCATCTATTCTGATGGAATCCACTGAGTATCTTTTTAGTGCTTGCTTCAGTTCAACCAGCCTATAGTTTCATATACATATGGATGTGGGTGGTATTATACAGGGTAGTATTAAAGAGAAGTGAAATACTAAAAGGCCAAAGATGGAATATTTAGTAGGAAAAGTGGTATTATCAAGCAAGGGACCCTGTCTAATACAGAGTCCAGATTTTGGAAAAAAGATTGAAGTGGGTCTTTTAAAGCTAAGAGGTGTCAGTTTCTGCCTTATATTAGGAGAGCACTGTTTTTGAGTGATGCTGATTTCTTGGGGATGCCTGGGCTACTGCATATGTGGGTACCTGCTTCAACACCACGGCGGCCAGTTGCCTTGCTCTGAACATGATATACTGCCATCACGTTACACACTTGTTCAGGGTCAGTCAGCAGGTTAAGTGGCCAGTTTAAAACTTAACAGAGGGAGCCTGTGGCACCTAACGTAGGATTGAGAAGTCTGAGTTCTAGTTTTGGTAATGCCATGCCCTTAGCTCTGTGAACCTTGGGCTCACATGATACTTCTCTAGGACTTAGTTTCCTAATTTGTAAAAAGGCAGGGTGGGCCTAGATCTGTGAAAACCACCTCATATTCCACTATAGGTTCTGCTGAGGCATTTAAGAGTAACCACAGTGCCCTAGCCCACCCTGTCTGAACTCCCATCCAACACATAGGTGTGTGTGTGTGGGTTCTTCCCCAGAGTTTCTTTAAAGAAAGGTTCTCACTCTTAAAAAAGTGACCTTTAAGATTCCTTCCAGCTCAAACATTCTAGAAAAGCTAGTTTGAAACTACTTAACCTAATTATTATTTTAAAAATCAATTATAGTCTGACTGAAAACATCATATTCTGAATGGAAGGAGAGAAGAGTGTGAGTTTCATTTTTTTTCTTCTAGCTTTTTAAGACTGGTTTGTTGACTTGCCAGTATGAAAATCTGGGAGCCTGAGGTTACCTGTGAATTCATGTTTTCGAATCCTGATCTTAGCCTGAGAAACAAAAACGGATAGAAGACATCCTTTTCACCAGAGAAAATAACCTCTCACTATGATTTCCTTTGGTAAATATCATTTTGAAGAAAGACGGCATCATGTCTTTCGAAAGTTCTCCCTTCATCATTCCTCAGAGTGTATTTCCATTGAGCTCCTCAGAAAAAATAAAAGAAAGTGAAAGAAAATCACAAAGAGTATATCCATGTAGAGTACCTAGTGTCCCATCTGAGCTTCTGGGAGGTGTAAATACTCCTAGCCAGGCCACATGACTGTGCTGTACTCCTCCGCCTACAGCTCCAAGATCAATGATGCTGTCAGCATATGTGTGTTTTATGAAGTCAGCTAAATGGAATTTGTGTGTATCAGGCTACTAGTGATTTGGCAACAAATAATATGTATGTTGCAGAAGTCATTGATTCTCTTTCATGGAAATTTGAGGTCCACTTTTCTGCCCAAATGCTTCATCCCATCTTCAGGCAAATCCCATGAAGGTGAGTGTTCTCCTTAGGCATCTCCTAATATCTTAACCTTGCCAGATTCTCCTTGAGGTTTTCTCTAGTGGGTTTGTTTATATCTCCATAGCTCTAGAGGGGACTTTCACAGTTCTATCTAAAGACCCTAGGGGTACTCTTCCAAATGGGATGCAGATGAGAGCATCAGGAAGGCTTCATATGGCTTAGCGCTGCCTTGGGTGAGTGCTGGCTTCTCTTTTTTTATGTTTAAAAAATTATTTTTGTTTTTTAATTTAAACAATTTCAATTTTTTATTTTAATTTTTAATTTTAATTAATTTTCTTTTTTATTTTTTTACGCATGTGTGCGCTCTTGTGTTCTCTCGCTGTATTACAAACCACCCCAAAACTTGGTGACTGAAAACAGGGACAGTCATTATTTTGCTTATGGCTCTGCAACTTGGGCAGCTGGGTGAGGTTACCTGGGCCTCTTCTCTGCTCCACACAGACATCTGGAGGCCTCCGCTGGGCTGACATGAATAGCAGGGCGCTGGAGCAGCTCAGGCTGAGCAGGAAGCCCTTTCTCTCTACGTTCTCTAAGGGTCGTTCCACAGGGCCTCTCTTGCATGGTGGTCTCAAGGTAGTTCAGCCTCTTAAATGGTAGCTCAGGGCTCCCAAAGCTACTGTTCCATGAGGCCTGGGTTGAAGCTAAGAAACTTCTTACGACCTGGCTGCAGAGCTCTGTTTTTCAGGCAAGTCTCTATGACTAGACTGTGTTCAAGGGAAGGGAAATTAGTCTCCAGCTCTCAGTGGTAGTAACAAAGAATTGGCACAGCAGCTAGTGTGTTATGTAAGTCTCCCTCAGTGTTCACAACCACCTTGGATGAGAATGTTACAGATGAGTTAACTGACCTCTGATGGCTCAGGTAACTTGCCTGGGCCACTCAGGTGGCAAATGGCAGAGTCAGGATTCAAACCTTGGATTCTGGTCTTGTTAGAAGAGACAAGGTCTTTTGTTCAATGTCTGTAATTTACAAATAGGAAAATCAAACAAACAAACTGAGACCCAAAGAAAGGAAAGGAAAGCCTGCTTGGTATCACACATTTTATCAGCAGTTAGGATAACCTATGCCCAGTCAGTTAAGCAAACCCAATGACTGCAGGCCACTTTGGCAGTGCTCCAAGGGAGGGGCTTTGAAAGGGTTAATTGAGGCAGATCTTTCAAGGCTGGATGTTTTTAGATGAGGTAATGCTATGGATGGTCAACAGACACCAGTGTTGCTACACTGTCCAACATGTCAATTCCAGGAAACTATAGGAATGCTTCAGACAGATGCCCAGATGACTTTGACCTCAAGCTGAGGTACTTGGGGTGAAATTGTTTCACGTTGAGGTCTAAAATTCTGTCATGTTCTGTTTAAATGTATTTTAAGTGGTTGCATGAACTAGGATTTGAAACTCCAAATGGATAATATATCTTTAAAAGAAGGAAGATTTTTTTTTCTGTCTTGCGTTAAAGAGGCTTGCCATTGCCTTTAGATCCGTCATCAGTTACCTGTTAGGTGGGAGGAGAGGAGTCCCTATTTGTTGTAAAGGGGAAGTAAGCTTTTTTGATCACAGAAGATAGACTTGTGTCATCCTGTTGATACAGATGCACACGATGGGTCTGTGGTCTCTCTCTTTATGCAATTAAATGATGATGAAAAGCAATTTATTCTTTCAAAGAAACAAGGTAGAAGCCTAGATAGTATGTATGGACACGGCAGGCAGAGAGAGAGAGAGAGAAGAGAGCCGGAGAGCCAGACAGCCTCTGGCTATCTGATGACTTCTTTTAGGGAAAAAATTCTGTAAGAGAAGAAATATTGCTATGGTTTCTACACCTGCTGAAATTGTCAAAAACTCCAGAAACAGACCATTGAGGAGGTCCAAATTCAAATTAAGAAATCCATTTGTAATTCCTTTAATTTTTAATTTTAAAATTTTTAAATTATTGTTTGGCTGCATTGTGTCTTCGTTGCTGCGCATGGGCTTTCTCTAGTTGCGGCGGGGGGGGGCTACTCTTCGTTGCGGTGTGTGGACCTCTCATTGCGGTGGCTTCTCTTGTTGCGGAGCACAGGCTCTAGGCGTGTGGACTTCAGTAGTTGTGGCACGCGGGCTCAGTAGTTGTGGCTCGTGGGCTCTAGAGCGCAGGCTAAGTAGTTGTGGCGCACGGGTTTAGTTGCTATGCAGCATGTGGGATCTTCCTGGAGCAGGGCTCAAACCCGTGTCCCCTGCATTGGCAGGCGGATTCTTAACACTGCGCCACCAGGGAAGTCCCCCATTTGTAGTTACTATGTAAACTTGGGAAGAAGTTGAAATAAATCAATGTTTGGAGTAGTTAACAAATAGTGTGTAAGGTATCTAAATGTATGAAAGGGTTTGTGGTAAGTGCATGTGTATTTCAGTGTGTAAATTTCTTCCTATCTACCTAAAAGTGTTGTTAATCTAGTTTTTTGTAAATAGTTAATGGTGCAAATTAGTTTTTGCTCCATTTTTTCAACAGACTACTCATTTTTTCAAAAAAGGATGGATGAGGAGGAAAATAACCTGCTTGCCTTTAATCACAATGGGAAACCATGAAATTTGAACGATAAAAACCAAAGCTTACACACTGCAGGAGACTTGTAGTTGTTTACTTCAATTGCAGGCCAGATACACAAGGAAAAAAAGGCCACCCCACGAAGCAAGCCCATAAAGAGATGGTTGTCATCACGCTTTTCGTTAAGTCAATCCTCATCTTTTTGCAAGCCCCAGAGCATCGTCTGAGGAGATCAGTTACCTTCTTTAGGTGGGACCTGTGTGGAGGGCGGGGATGGAGAGAGTAAAGGAGGAGGGAGTAAAATTACTGTACAGAGAGAATTCACCTTGGCACCTAGAGCCTCTGGTAGCCAAAATGAATTTCCTTACCCTTTAAAAAAAATCTATAAAACTATTAAAACCAGTAAGACGTCAGAATCTCTAGAGAATTAGTTTTTGGAAGTTTTTCCTTTTGAAAACTGAGTTAATGCTTTCCTTTAGCTCCAGTCTAATGCACTCTCCAGCTACAAAGTTAGGACACAAAGTCTTTGGGGGATTGTGGACTTTGTGGGAGTCTGCTGTTCTAGCCATGGGGCCATCTCGGGTAGCAGGTTACTGCGTGGCTCAAGGCGCAAGGCACCATTCTCAGCCAACACTGACCCCACTGGTTGGACGTCAGAGGTTCTTCAGCTCTTTTTCTGAGGGTGAGGTGACATTTTTCCCCAATAGCCTACCTACCCGCTCCAGACACACAGAGATACACTCTGCCAACGCTCCCACTGGGAAAACTGTCAAACAAGCATACTGTACAATCACATAACTCTTCTCACTGCAAATTAGACTTATATGAAGAATACATTTTTATCATTTTTACCCTTACATTTCTAAGAAGGATATATTCTGATGAGCCTGAAGGAGAGAAAATGGGCACAATTGGGGTCCATACAGTTTCACTCACAGCTTTCACACATGTCCTATGTCCAGCACTTCTGGGTTTGGCCGGGCAGTGGGTGTTGGCCTTCGTTTCTTTGTGGAAATCATTGGCTCTTCTTCCTGTTCCTCCTTTAACTTTCACATCCTCCTGACAAGGCTGACTTTAATTCCCAAGCCCTTAGTGTGAGTGAGTTAGGGAGGAAGGGTCAGAGCTGGAAGTGGCCTCTGGACTGTTGAGTTTTGCGGATGGTTTCACCTGCCTTCACCCACTGAAGCCGTATTATTTTCACCTACCTTTATCTTTGCAAAGGCTGGAGAGCTTTTACTCTGCACTTTCAGAGTTATCATCCCTGCTTTTCAAAAAAAAAAAAAAAAACCCAGAATATCCAACAAGAAGCTCCCATCCAGAGGATTAGGGGTGTATTATTTATTTTGGCTCTGAGGACCACACGTCTTTGCCCTGTGTCATATTCATTTGTAACTGGAATGTTCTAGAGTTTGGTTCTCCCCTCTGACACCCAGAGCAGTGCCTTGAACAGAAATATTGTTCCTAGAGGGAAGAGATAGTAGGTTTTTTGTACATTTTCAAATAGTTGCTGAGCTGTTGACCCTAATTGTCCCCAGAAGGCCATTGAGGGCAGTGTTTATGCTCTGGGAGCTATAGGAAGGAGGCCTTATCATGCTCTCCCATTAACACACCTGCCAGGTGGTTTGTTGTCAGTTGTGTTCATATTGTTTTCTAAGAAGCCAGGTGCCCCTGTACGGTGTCCCAAAAAGCTGCTGGGAGGAGGGGCGCAAGGAAAGTGCAACTCGTGGGAACTTTGTGCCTCTCTCCTGCTTCAACGAGAGGAGACCTCCTTTATCTTTTTATGTATGTATTTGGAAAAAAGGGTTTAGCTGTGTTTTTTTTTTAAGTTTAGAAACTATCATAATATGAAATAAGTTTGGAATTCACAGCCCTTAGCCCCAAGGTCATGAGACAGAACAGGAATGTTTCGTGAGTGGAGATGAAGCCTTTACCAAAGGATGTCATGCGAGTCCTCAGCAGATGGGTCGGTCCTGGCAGTGAGGCAGCTGAGCTACCGCTCACCTGGGTCTGTGTGTTGGGGCTTGGGGTGGAGGTGGTGGAATTTTGTGAATTCTGATAGAAACAGGTTTGAGGAAAGAGACCTGCTCCCTATCACATTACTTTTGCCCCTTCCATCCTCTTTGGACCACACACCTGCCTCTGCTGCTTCCACACTCCCTCCATTCGTGATGGGCAAGTATGTTGACCGGGTTCTGAGACTTTCCGGAACAGCGAAAAGTGATTATAAAGGACTTTACCACAGTAAAATAATTGTATATAAAGAATTCTCCTTCCAGCCAGGGTTAAGTGATGTGCCTCCGTCCTAGGGCTTATGAAACCATTCAGTCAGTGTTGCTTTAGGAAAATCGTAAGAGGAATCAGTTAATTGAATTCCATTCTTTGTAAGACTTTTAATCCCATAACATTATTGAAAGGCAATTAGGATGGAAGATCTAATTTTCCTCTTTGAGGCATTTTGGGTCAGTTTGTTCCTAATGGGCTTGACTAGGACACAAGGAGTATTGCCACATTCAAAAAAAAAAAGAACAAAAAACGGGGCAACTCTCTCCTCTGCTGGATAATTGGACAGTTAGATGGTAAAAAATTACATCTCTGAGATTTCTTTTTCCCTCTAAATGTATAATGCGGAGAGGCAATTTAATGGAAAGGGCTTCTCTAAATTGCATGTGTAGCTCTTGCCAAGGATTTTAGCGTCGAGCTGGATGGATCTTCCCAAGACAGTGTGAATTAAGAATGTCCTTTCTTGCAGTACATTCCCTTTACCTCCCCAGAAACCTGTGTCATCTTTGGCTTCAGTCTACCTTATTGCTCTTGTAATCTCGTTAGGTTTCCTTCCTTTCCCCCTACACCTCCATCAGGGGTCTGGCTGATGAACCAATGGCAGATTTCTGTGCTTGTGCCAACATTGAACTGCTGGAGGGTGGTGGGCAAGAGGAGAACTCTGGTTGCCACCAGGATGAGCCATGTCCTAGTGATGGGCTCTCCTTGCTGGTTTTGGACCAAGACTCTGGCTGTGTAAGGAACAATAATGCCTCTGAAGATAAATGCTGACTTAGGTTCCACAAGAGAACTAGTTTAACCTGAAGCCTTTTCCATCTCTTGATTAAATTCATGCTCAGTGTGAAGGAGGCCAAGAGTCTCACTGTAAGTCAGACTGGCAGAAGTTGCCTTTTCTCCCCATTGTTGATGGTGTCTTTGATTTTATACCTGATGGGTTTGGTAGTTTTCTCTGTCTCACTCTCCTTCTCCCTCTCCACCCCCCATATACATGTACATATGTATGGATATACATATATATATATAAATAAAAAAATATATAAATATTCTCTTATCCAGCCTCTAATTAACTTACTAAACAGACTGAGGCTCCCCTTCTCTGTAATACATGCTGTGTTAAATCGATGCAAATCTAACATAGTGCAGTCAGCTCACTTTTCCATCAGCTGAGTACCCAAGAACCAGTGGTGTTTGTTACCAGGTCTGTTTCTGCCAATTTTACTTGTTATTCTATAGATATAATTTAATTATATGTTATATGAAATGTGTCTTTGAAAACTAAGTTGAATGCTTTGGAAAGACTTGGGAAAATAGTCACTAGAACTTTGTTCTTGAATTAAGTATGGTAAAGACAACTGTAAAAAATAGACATATCTTAAATATCTAGAAGAATCCTAGATTTTAAAAAAAAATAAATTTATTTATTTATTTTTGGCTGCGTTGGGTCTTCGTTGCTGCACACGGCTTTCTCTAGTTGTGGCGAGTGGGGGCTACTCTTCGTTGCAGCGCGCGGGCTTCTCATTGCGGTGGCTTCTCTTGTTGTGGAGCCCGGGCTCTAGGCGCGCGGGCTTCAGTAGTTGCAGCACACGGGCCCTAGAGCGCGCAGGCTTAGCTGTTCCACGGCATGTGGGATCTTCCCGGACCAGGGCTCAAACCCGTGTCCCCTGCATTGGCAGGCGGATTCTTAACCACTGCGCCACCCGGGAAGCCCAGAAGGTATGTTAATTAGAGTGACTTTAGCAATCATTTCATTATGTATATGTGTATCGAAGCATGTCGTACACCTTAAATATATATAATTTGAATAAACAAATATCCCCGAGTGATAACAGTGTGGAACCAAAGTTGAGAATCATTGCATCAGTGGGTCACAATGTGAAGTTTGAAAATCACTACTCTTAACTGCTGAAATTCTAATGATATCTGTAGGTTACTTCATAGTATTGTGCCCATGTTAATTTTTTTGTTTCATTTATTGTATTATGGTTATGTGATATTAATATTACAGGAAGCTAGGTGAACATTGCAACCCTTCTGTTAGTTCAAAATTATTTCAAAATAAAAATGTTTAAAAAAAAGAATTCCTCAAAGAAATAATTTAGATGTTCAACAGGAAATGGACAAAAATTCAAATAAGCATTTCTTAAAAGAGGACATCCAAATGGCCAGTAGATCTATGAAAACATACTTAACTTCATTCGTCACCAGGAAAATAAACATTAAAGCCACAATGAATTGCTATTGCACACCCCCCAAGAAAGGTTAAATAAAGAAGACAGATAACGCCAAGTGATGGTGCAGAAGTGAAGCGACTGGAACTCTAAAACCTACTTACTGATGGGGATGTAAGTTAGTGCAACTATCTGGGAAAACTGTTTGCCATATCAGTTAGAGCTGCACATACACATACCCTATGACCTGGAAGTTCTACCCCTAGGTATACACTAACAGAAATGGGCATATATTCAATAAAAGACATACTCAAGAACATTCATTCATTTGGCATCTTTTGTAATAGCCAAAGCCTAAAAATAACCCAAGTATCCACCCAGAATACAATGGATAAATACACTGCTGTGTAATCATACTATGAAATACTCAGCAGCAAGTATGAATGAAATATAACCACATGAGACAACATGGATGAGTCTCTGAAAAATGACGTTGAATGAAAGAAGCCAGGCACAAAAAAATGCATTCTGCAAAATTCAATTTACATGGAGTACAAAAACAGAACTGAACTATAATGCCTGGTTTCCCTTATGGGGATATTGACTGGTCAGGGCCAGAAGGGGGTCCTGGTGATGTTCTGTTTCTTATTCTGGGCATTAGTTGGATGATACAGTCATTAGACTCTATACTTTGAATTTCTGTCTTTTTATATATAGATCATACTTAAGGAAAAAGTTTAAACAAAACAAAGTACATGGTTTTCTCCTATTATTCAGTAATTTGCATTGACTTTCTCTGTGACCTACCAAACCAAGGCTCACTTTCCTACCCACACACGGCACATGCCCTCTTTAGCATCTTAACTCGTGCAGTTTCCTCTTATTGAAATATCCTTCATCCTCCACATGGCTTGTCTGGTAAAGCATATCTCTTTTACACAGAGTGACTATATGCACCAATTTACACAATGCGGTCCTAGATGAAATTTTTGCCCTGGGGTAATTATTTAAAAATATCGGGACTTCTGGGCTTCCCTGGTGGCGCAGTGGTTGAGAGTCTGCCTGCCGATGCAGGGGACGCGGGTTCGTGCCCCGGTCCGGGAAGATCCCACATGCCGCGGAGCGGCTGGGCCCGTGAGCCATGGCCACTGAGCCTGCGCGTCTGGAGCCTGTGCTCGGCAACGGGAGAGGCCACAACAGTGAGAGGCCCGTGTACCGAAAAAAAAAAAAAAAAAAAAAAAATCGGGACTTCCCTGGCGGTGTAGTGGTTAAGAATCTGCCTGCCAATGCAGGGGACACGGGTTCAAGCCCTGGTCCGGGAAGATCCCACATGCCGTGGAACAGCTAAGCCTGCGCGCTCTAGGGCCCGTGTGCTGCAACTACTGAAGCCTGTGCGCCTAGAGCCCGGGCTCCACAACAAGAGAAGCCACAGCAATGAGAAGCCCGTGTGCTGCAACGAAGAGTAGCACCCCGCTCACTGCAACTAGAGAAAACCTGCGCAGCAACAGAGACCCAACGCGGCCAAAAATAAAATAAAATAAATAAATCTATAAAAAAATTCCTTCTCATATAATTACTAGTTTGTGTGTGAGTGTATGTTTAGGGCCCCTGAAATCTACTCTCTCAGTGAATTTCCGGTGTTCAATACAGTATTAGTAACTGCAGTCATCATGCTATATATTAGATTTATTCATCCTGTGTAACTGCAACTTTGTACCCCCTGACCAGAATCTCCCCATTTCCCCGCCTCCTTGTGCCAGTAACCACTGTGCTACTCTTTGCTTCCATGTATTTGACTTTTTAAGATTCCACGTATAAGTGAGATCCTGCAGTTTTTCCTTCCTGTGTCTGGCTTATTTCATTGAGCATAATGCTGAGGAATTCTTTATATATTCTGATTATGAGTCTTCTGCCAGATATGCGTGTTGTGTAGATAAGCCACTCTGTGACTTGCCTTTTCAACTCTCTCAATGCTGCCTTTTTTTTTTTTTAGTATTTATTATTTGGCCGCTCCAGGTCTTAGTTGCAGTATACAGCATTTTCGTTGCCCGTGTGCAGGCTCCTTTAGTTGCAGAATGTGGGATCTAGTTTTTTGACCAGGGATGGAACATGGGCCTCCTGCATTGGGAGTGTGGAGTCTTAACCACTGGACCACCAGTCCCTCTTAATGCTGCTTTTGATGCAGTGTACATTCTCAATTGTAAGGTATTTCCATTTATAATTTTTTCCTTTCTGGTTCCTGTTTTTAAAATCTTTGATTATCCCAAGTTCATGGAGAAATCCTCTTACGTCTTCGTATGTTTCTTATCTTCCTTTCTAAAAGCATTGAGGGAAGGAAAACCAGGATTTTGAGAAGATCAAGGTGGCATATACATGCAGGAGGGCTTGTGGGGAGAGGTTGGAGACAGACTAGACAGGAGCCTATAGCATCCACCCGAGTATCAGCCCAGACTGGGTGGACCAGGATGTAAAGAGAAGGAGAACAGGAGCAAGAGCTCTGATAAAGATGTGGGGCCTGTCTTCCTGCCTGAGTGCAGGAGAGAGGAATGGATACGGAAGTCTGCTATAACTCTGAGACTCACTTAGATACAGAGAGAACGGAAACCCTTTCACATTGCAGGATCCGGCCTTCTCAGTAATGTACTCTTTGAGATTCTGCGGCCTCTATTACCATGAAGAGAGACTGAGTACGCATTTGCTATGTGCAGAGAACAGAATAAGCAGGAAGTTTTAGCAAGTATAATTCTGGAACAGGAAAGGACTGGAGAAGTCGGCTGCGGGAGGTCGTAGGTCTTGATCTGAGAGACAAGCAAAGGGGAATGGGCCAGCTGTGTATCGCGGTGAGTTGTAGAGCACTGAGGGAATGCTCCAGTAGCCTTAGTGCATCCTATCTGCCTTGCAGCTCGAGGCTGGGTCATGGGGGTCATTTACCATGGGGAAGCCGACATCTGTTTAATGCCAAGAAGGTCTGGGTTTGCCAGGTTTACTTTTCCGAAGTTGTAATTGGTAAATTTTCCTAAAAGTCCTTCTCCCCTAAAATACAGACGTCACATCTGAGTGGCTTGTGCCCTGGGACTCTCTAATGACGCAGACTTCAACACACTTACCTCATGAGGGAAAGATCTGTGTAAACTTTTCAGAGAATGGAGCCTGCAGTTTAGATTTTTTTTTGTTACTATTTCATTCTCACTGCCTTCTAGCAGAGGATGTGTGTCTATGATTTAAGTAAACAGTTGCTCCATCGGATTGGAGATTGAGGTAGAAGGACCCCCATCCTTTGCTAGGTCAGATGTTGTGGCAGATTAAAAATTCCACAGATTTTGACTAACAGTTGTGTTTTATTCAGAGGCAGTGAAAGGATGAATAGAGCATGACTCTGATTTTTTTAAAAAAATTTTTATTGAAATATAGTTGATTTACAGTGTTGTATTAGTTTCAGGTGTACAGCAAAGGGATTCAGTTATATTTATATACATATATATATTCTTTTTTTTACGTTCTCTCCTATTATAGGT
The DNA here is from genome assembly GCF_937001465.1 of Orcinus orca. Taxonomy (NCBI): domain Eukaryota; kingdom Metazoa; phylum Chordata; class Mammalia; order Artiodactyla; family Delphinidae; genus Orcinus; species Orcinus orca. The sequence continues at coordinate 98,694,526 of NC_064566.1, read as the reverse complement.
TATTACAAGATGCTGAGTGTAGTTCCCTGTGCTATACAGTAGGTCCTTGTTGGTTATCTATTTTGTATATAGTAGTGTGTATATTTTAATCCCAAACTCCTAATTTATTCCTCTCCTCCCTCTCAGTTGGTAACCATAAGGTTGTTTTCTATAGTTCCCCGACCAGAAATCGAACCCGCGCCCCCTGCAGTGGCAGCATGGAGTCTTAACTGCTGGACTGCCAGGGAAGTTCCCAGGCTCTGATTTTTTAATATCCTAATATTGCTTCCAATTCTCTCACTCTTGGAAGTGTTTACCTGCCTGTGTTCCTGGTTTGTCCTCATGGGACTAATGAGGAATTGGATTCCTTTTGCAGAAGTCTCTAGTCCCACAGTAGAGCTTTATCTACAGGTTTATTTATTTGCTCTATGTCATATCCTACACCGTCGCATCTGGGTTATAACCTTCTGGAGAGCCAGATCCTTGCCTTATTCTTTGCATTCTCTAAATATCCTAGTATATTGCTTTACATGTAGAAAAATACTTAATAAACAGCATTAAAAAAAAACAACAACCGTGGACTAGAACAGGGAAATGGGAGTGAGATCTAGGCAGAGAGTCTTCTGTAATATGGCCCAAACTTCCACAGCCACCCTTATCTCTAGCCACAGACTGTCACATAGCCTGTCCTTTAGCTGCAGTGGCCAATTTTCCACTTCTTGAACTTTTCTCCTTTATATATGTACATGTAACTGTACCTGACTGTAGAGAGAATTTGGGGCAGAAAAAAATATTTGAAGTAATAATTGCCCCGAAAAGTCCAAATTTGATTTAAAAAATGTCGAGTGTCAAGAAGGTCAATGAACCCCAAGTAAAATAAAGAGAAAACCGTGTATCTCACCTCGGTGGTTTGACACATCCCTGTTCCTTCAGCACGGATGACCTTTCCGTTCCAGGCAAAAGCCTTCAGCAGGCCCTTCACCAGAAAAGATATTCAAATGGATTATAAGCATATGAAAAGGTACTCTGCATTTTTACCAAGAAACACAAATTAAGATCGCAAGGAGGTACTGCTGCACCTCCAAAAAATGGCTGAAATTAATAAAACTAATGATACTAAGTGTTGGTGAAAAAGTGAAGTAAATGGAACTCTGATCCATTGCTGGCGAGTAAATTGCTACAAGCGCATTGGGAAAACTTTGGCAGAATCTGATAAAGCCAAACACACATATTCTGTGGTTCACTAGTGAATATATACCCCAGAGAAATGAGTGCTTCTGTCTATCCATAGACGTTTCCAAGAATGTGCACAATAGTCAAAAACTTCTAATAACTTGAATATCTATCAGTGGCTGAATGGATAAATAAATTGTAGTATACTCATGCAATAGAATATTGCATGGCAGTTAAAGTGACTAAGACTGCACAAGATATGAATGAATCTTTTAGATATTAAGTGAAAGAATCCAGAGAAAAAAGAATATATATTATATGGTTACATTTATGTAAATTAAAAAATAGTAGATCAACTAATCTCTCATGACAAAAGGTCAGAATAGTCGTTGCCATGCAGGGCTGGGGGTACAACCTGGGAGGAAGCATGGGGGAGGAGGCCCAGTGGGTTGCTGAAAATATTCTGAATCTTGATCTAGGTGATGGTGACACGTATGTTTACACAAGTACCATTTTAAGGGGCTGGACACAGTATTTGTGTACTTTATGTAAGTTATATCTCAATAAAAAAATTAAAGAATTAAAAACTGTGCAGTAAGCACCCAAACCAATAAATGCAGATTTACTAAATAATTGTTATAAGTATCATTATAAAACAGAATCAAATGTAAAAATTAGAAATGAAATGTACTGTAAGAACTAGTTTATTGCAAGAATATGGCTTTTTAGCCTAGATTATAATGACATTATTTGGAAGTAGGTGAGAGGTAGATAACTAAAAGCAAAATAAATCAGTCGTCTTACATAAAAAGAGTAAAACTATTGCAGAGCACAGGCTCCGGACGCGCAGGCTCAGTGGCCATGGCTCACGGGCCCAGCCACTACGCGGCATGTGGGATCCTCCCAGACCAGGGCACGAACCCGTGTCCCCTGCATCGGCAGGCGGACTCTCAACCACTGTGCCACCAGGGAAGCCCGGGTAAAACTATTTTTTAAGCTGATTTTACATGTAGGAAATATGGGAAGTAGATAAAAAAGCAAACTTTTGGTTGTCTGATTTGGATTTTCTCTGTTAAAACACATAAAACTTAACAGCTTTTTTGTTTCTAAATTTTATGTTAGCTAGTAACAGACACTAAATTTTTTTCTTCAAATCGTGATCTTCGAATTTGGACCCCTCCTCGGTGGTTTCTCTTCCTTAGTGATAGACCTCTGCAGCATGAAGTAATAAACTGGCCTGGTGGACAGAGCAAATCTGACCTCTGCTCTCTCACTGATCCCCAGTTGGTTGCATTTTACAAAGTGGGTGGGTTGCGGATTGTTGCCTTATTTACAGAGCCTAAGGCAGGAAGTTTTTGAAAGACGTCTGAGAAATCACGTTTCCCCCATTGCTTTGCCTTCAGCCTGCCTCTCAGGGGCTTCATACATTCTCTTCTTTGCACTAAAGAGGGGAGCAGGCAACTTTTTCAGTTCTTCAGGGTATGTGATGCTCTGGCCTGCTGATCTTGGGTCAGTGGCCACAGGCAGAAAGAGGGTCTCTTAATAAAGCTGGATCTCTGCTTTGCTGTTCCTTGCTGATTTCAAATCCAGCTACCTTGCTCATCTCTCTAGCTCGTCTCTCTAGCTGCACAGTCATCAGTGACAAAGCTCCTAAAACAGCAGCTTTGGTGGGAGCATTGTTTAATTCTCAAGACACCAAAGGGACACATGAAATCTGCAACTTTGCTGCATAACAGAGACTGCTATTATAAAACTAAATGCAAATATAAAAGAAAATTAGCAGTGGAACAAATAATAAGAACAATTTTATAGCAAGATATGACTTTCAACCAAGATTATCTTGATATTATTTGGAAGTAGAGTTGAGAAGTGGGAAAATAGGATAAAATAAGTCAGTCATCTTATATAAAAAGATGCCCATCACCTGATTTTGGCGTAGGCAATTCCAATTTTAGGGTCTGCCATTTGTAATACCCTAAATCTGGTAGCAAATCTCTATGAGGAAGTTTGCCATTGAAAGAGTTCAATTTAACTTAGGAAAAATCAAACAGAAGGAAAAATTAAAGAGGTTTGTTGAAAAAAATATTGTTAAAACTCTAGAATAGAAGGAAGAGATTTCAGGGCAGGTACATCCTAGTAAAGTAGGAATTGGAACCAGAGATCCAGCCATTGTCAAGATGCTGTCTTTTTTTTTTTTTTTTATCATCTGTGTTTCTCTCTACTTGGTTTTATTATATCTCTCTGTGTCTGTAACATATACATAACACACACACATATGTAACATATATACATAGCTATCTATATCTAGGGAGAATGCTTTTTTCCATTTGGTGGGAGCATTGGTACCTGCAGCTCTAAGTTTGTATCATTTTAGTTTCATGGCTGAAGAGGCAAGAGTTTCTTTTTTTTCTTTCAACTTTGGTCAATAAAACTCCAAGGGCAGATTTTGATTGAAAGAATTCAGATCACATATCTCCGGATATATGTCCAGTTACTATAAGATGGAGCACTATGTTTTGCTTAGGACTTGGCCTTTACTCAGGGTGAGAGGACATGAATTTCACTAAGATCTGAGCTGCTGCCTTCCATGCTTTACACATGAAAGGTGTTTTGGATGGAAAAACATTTTTATGTCAAAATATTTTTCTCTTCAATTCTTATAAGATGTTGTATTGGTGTTTAGAATTGCTGAGATGTCAGAGACTTCACTGATATTTTTAATCTTTTTTTATTTTTCCCACACAGAGACTATAGGAATGTATTTCTTTGTAATTTAAAGAATTGCTAGGACATGGTTATGTAAGTTAAAAAATTTTTTTAAAGTAACTTATTCACCTGGCATGTAGTCAGTCCTTTTATTTAATACACAATACACTTTAAAAAAATATTTGTTTTTCTTGGATTATTTCTTTGATTTTTTATTTATTTCCACTTTTTCTTGTTCTCTTGAAAAATAGTAAGAGAATATATTTTCACAATCTGATAAAGAACGCTTATTCTACATTTATTAGTAATTTTGTCCTTGTGACACAGCAGCAACATTCTCATTGAAGTCAGGAATAAAATAAAGATGCCTGTTAATGCTATTGAAAATTCACATATGAGAAAAAAGATTAGGTATTCCTAATTGTTAGGATAACTCCAAATGGTTTTCTCCATTTTAAGAATTTTCCTAATCTTCCTAAAACTCTCCTCTGATCATATATCACTTTCTTGCTCAAAAAAAACTTCAGTTGTTTCCAGTTGTCTAGAGCATCAGTTTCCAAACTTTTGTGACTGTGCATGCCAATAGTAAACTAAGATTTAGATCTCTCCCTACATTCATACACTTTATAACATGCACTCTAGGAAAATAGCATTTTTATCCATTACCATAGAAGATTTAAATGAGGTTTCTTTATACATCTTGAAGAGGACTCTAACTGATCTATTCTAGCTAAAGATGATGACAGACTTTCTCAGCATTGCTAATGCTCCTAAAGTCTCTTTACTTTTTTTTATGGAAGATGGAATGTTGCATTTTTGACACAGGGTTTTTCTTCAGAAGATCTCAATTTGGTGTCATTGGGAAGACCTTCATATTCTTTGTATTCTTCTGATGATGGAGAACGTTTTCCTTTTCCTTTTTCCTATGCCAACCTCTTAATCTTTGTGACTGCTTTCTGCCTCTGTAAACTCTTTTTACCTGACTTTCATATTTCAACCTGTCTAGAAACTCTTTTTAACTGTTGGATAAGCTAAAGAAAGGTGTTCCACTTTAGCAGGAGGAATATACTTTATTATTTATAGTATAAATAATCGGTGACCCACGCTAGGCAGAAGGGTAGTGACAGCACAAACTGCAAGTCACTGGCAGAGGACCTTTGGCTAATATCTTAGCCTGGGTCTTCACAGAAAACAGAGGCTGAGGCAAGAGCTTATGAGCTACCACTTTATTAAGGTATATAATACCAGGAAGGAGGAGTGAAGAAAAGAGGAGTGAGGCAGAGGATGTGCCAAAATGAGGATATGTTACTGTGGTGTCTACTGCTTGGAATTAAGTAAACTGATGTCCACAGAGAGTTTGTTGTTGCCGTGGCAACTGGGGTGGAACAAGTGGTCAAGCGTCCCCAAAGTTGGTGAAGCTGAGAGGATGGTGCAAAATAAGTGACTGACAGTGTAACACTTGCACCATTAACTCTCTTTGGGTCCATCTGTTGCATCTGGTTCTCAGTTATAGTATGGTACCTCCATTTTTGTGAGAACAAAGTGCTGTCGCTTATCTTCTGACAGGACTGGTAAAAGTCTAGCTAGTCACAAAGAGCCCTTCAGGATAGTGCCAGCAGCAGCAATCTGGCATAAGACTCACGTCAAGAAGATCATGGAGGGGCTTCCCTGGTGGCGCAGCGGTTGGGAGTCCGCCTGCCGATGCAGGGGACACGGGTTCGCGCCCCGGTCCGGGAGAATCCCACGTGCCACGGAGCGGCTGGGCCTGTGAGCCATGGCCACTGACCCTGCGCGTCCGGAGCCTGTGCTCCGCAACGGGAGAGGCCACAATGGTGAGAGGCCCGCGTACCGCAAAAAAAAAAAAAAAAAAAGATCATGGAAATAAGCAGCAGCTGGTCCCAGGGCCATCTTTGATAATCATCTCTCCTCTCCTCCACTTCTTTTAGACTTTCCTTTCCATCAGCCAGCCCTTCAGCAGCCTGGTGGAGTAATCTAGATCTCCACCCCTGAGGGGTTTGCACACTAAGTTACCTTGACCATCTAGGTTATGGTTACTGCAGTTGCTGATTTGCTGTTACTGGACATGAAAGCACAGAGAGAAGCCTCAGTGGATCCCTGGCTTCCAGGGGATCCCTCAGACTCCCTGCTCTCACTGTAGAGCAGCAATCCTAATTTTTCATAGTAATCAGGTTTAATTAGCACCAGGAGTCCAGTAATTCTTTTCTTTGACCTCTGGTCCATTGAGGTGAGGAGTGAAGAGTGGCTCTCTGGCTGCTCTTGCTTTCAATTCAGTAACACTGGTGGAAGCCTTCTCTCCAAAGGGCCCGGACCTTTCACCTGGCAGAGTCTGATAATGCAGAAAGGGGGAAGCACACATTTTGCAAGTTAAGTCACTGGGAGTGATTCTGAGAGGGTTCAATCACACTACTCTCCTTTGGTTCCTAGATTCATGTAGTCCAGCCTTTGGAGACGGGGGCTATTCCATCGTGCTGGTTGGCTGGCTGGCTGTGTGTCATGGGGCACATGGTAACACAGTGAATCCTGTGGTCGTATGTCCAATGTTGCACCTCCTTGGCTGTAAAATATTTCTGTCGGTCTGAGGCAATGCTGAGTGTCATACCGCATCAATTGATTAGGCGTTTGGATTGTGGTACTGGTGAAAGCAACATGTACGGAATGAAAACCCATTTTCTGAGCAGGTATAACCTTGTGTAGAGAAGAACTACTGCTCCTTTCAGGATGGAAAGGAGCTGATGGAATTGATCCAGCGCTAGGTGCTGGCCTATTCATAGGGCAATGCTACTCAAAATGAGGTCCATGCGACGGGATGGGCCTTTTACCAATCTGTGATACGTATAGAAATTGAAAGGAAGGGTCTAGAAAATTAAAATAATTTGACATTGTTGCCACATTCAAGCATCTAGTAATTTTCTAGTAATTTATTTCACTGTATTATATAAAAGTAATTTCCATAATATTTAAAAGTTTAAAAACAAACAAACCTGGTTGCTCACCACAGACTGATTCAGAAGCACTGTCCTAGAGGAATGGTACCCTATCGAGTGGTTAGAATCGGTCTCTGTAGCTGGCAGGTTGTGGAATATCAAGAACCCTGGTGGGATGGAGCCCTTGCTGTTGTGACCATGCAGTACTCCACCTTTGCTGCCATAGCCGCTCAGGGATGGCTTAGGGGCCCTGACTCAGTACTAAGCCAAACTGAGAGGCTGGCTGACATCCACAGGAGGGCACGGTGTTTCCCTGGGGACTGAGAACGTTTTCTGGGGTGAACACATTTCACGGATAGTAACACGAGACAGAAAAATTCTCACAGTTTTTGTGCCCCCTCCCATAGGCCCACTGACAATTGTCTTTCCAAGACCTCCTAGTCCCAAATTGTGGTAGATTGATGGTAGCCTCTGAAGGTATCTGGTCTTAATTTCTGGAATCTGTAAATATTATCTTATTTGGAAAAATGGTCTTTGCAGATGCAATTAGATTAAGGCCCCTGAGATTGTTAGATTATCTAGGATTCTCTGGGTGGGTCTTAAAATCACATGTGTCTTTATAAGAAAGAGGCAGAGGAAGTTGATAGAAACTGAGGAGAAGGCAATGTGAAGATGGAGACCAGATTGGAGCAATGCGGCCACAAGCCCTGGAGTGCCAGTAGCCATCAGAAGCTGGAAGAGGCGAGGAATGGGTTTTCCTTCAAGCCTCCAACACCTTTCTTTCAATCCGGTGATAGTATTTTTGGACTTCAGGCCTCCAGAACTGTGAGGGAATAAATGTCTGTGGCTTTATGCCACGAAGTTTGTGGTGCTTTGGAACAGCAGCCATAGGAAATAAATACACAAAAATTCTAGTGGTGTCCCTTTCAGCCGAGTAACTGGCCACTTCTCAGGAGTTCATGTACATATTGGGACCTCAGGCCTTCCTCTATATGAAGTGAACGGCCTAGATCACTGTTTTGAAGTTCTGACCTCTGGGAGAGTTTTCCTTCACCAATGTCCTTAGTGTCACTCCTGGATGAGGCTGAAAAGTGTCAGCAGTCCATTTTTGCTAGCACCAAGTATGGTATAGCCCCATTTTTAAACTAGGTTTGAACTCTGTGTCCTCTCCTTCATAGGTGTGAGTTGAAGGAGAAATGGGAGAGGGGCCTGGAATTTTGGCTACTCACTCATGTCATTTACTCACTCATGTCATTTACTCATGTCATTTACTCCTGAATCTCCACAAGCCTGATGCACACTTTCGATCGCCATGGGAATTTCTCCTTACCTACCTGACCTCATGATCAGTTGATTAGATAACACCCACCTTCTGATGGGCAGCCCTCATCACACAACCGCTTGGTATCCCATTGTCGTTCATTTACCCATAAGCTTCTTTTCAAACGGCAGTCATTTTCTGCTGCAGAAGACATAGTTTCCCGCCACCTTCCCAGGTCTGTGCTCTAAGTGTCCTAGTGGAGCTGGAAATTCTGTACATCTTTATCTGTGTCTGGTACCTCTGGTACCCCTAGTACCATTGAATTTAGTCCTGAGTGGCAATTGTATCTAGTCCTGAGTCTGAACTAGAGGCTGGGCCTGTAGCAAAGCCTTATCTTACTCTGAACCTCATTTGAAACTCCACTTAATGTCAAGAAGTTCAATCTCATGGCTACATCTCCTATCAGTTCTGTTCTACAGAGGACAGCCACTCTGAGCTTCTCAAAGATGGCAGTGATCCCATCCCAGTGCATTTCTTACTACCTTTATGAGGAGAGTGTGCTCTGGGTTCTCCCAGACTGATGGGTTCTAAAATCTTATATTCTAGTGTGTTCAGTTAGAATATAAGAAACCCAGAGCCCACTGGGTTTTGCTGAGCCAGGAAACAGAGCTGGAAAGCCTTTGACCCTCTCTGCCTGTGATTACTTGAATGAGATAAGGAATAGTTAAGTCACACTGGGAGGAAAGTGATAAGGGTCACAGCTGGAGCAGGGATCCAGACAGATGTTTAAGGCGCTGTTACCTGAGTTCACTTGGGTGTAGTTTTGGTAATCGATTATCTCGTGTAGTTGGCTGCTATGGCAGAAAACCCAGAAGAGAGCCAGTGGCATGCATCTCTGAAGACCATTCATCCTCCTGATTCCTATGAGACAGCAGGCTCTTTGGCTCACGCATCGTCATTGATGACTGAAAAGCACTTCGGGATGGTAGTGAGCTCGCCAAGTGGAGGAAGTGGCGCAGTCCTGAGCCTGCTCGCTGCACAGAGTGGAGACTCCCCCTTGCCCCCAGCTCTGTTCTGTCTCTTCTGCCTGGGCTCTCCTTACAGCCTGGTCCTGGCAAGACTGCTTTTCCACAGCCTGCAACATTCCATGAGGTGAGGCCTGAATTCTACTCTAGGGTTTCTGGAACAGTGAGAAAGAAGCCAGGAAGGTTACCTTATACATCCTGAGGATTTACTGAGTCATTCTGCCCTCTGCCTGTCTGGGTCAGTTCTGAGAGAGAATGATATCCTACTGCCTAGCAAGCCATGGGAAATGGTTGCTCCTAACGCCGGTCAGCATTCAGCTTGCGGCTTAACCTTCGGTGGAACAATTTTCCTGACTTGGAATAATTAGCTTCTGTGACAAGGAAAGATAGCCAAATGCAAAATAATTAAGAAGACAAGGTCTGTGCATTTCAATCACTCACTCTTCTTGTCCCTCTGCCCCTCTCTGACGTAGCAGGCAAGGGCCAGGGCTGGAATCCTTTCCAACTGGAACAAGGACCTGTCTCCATTCTGAGCCAAGGCAGAGTTAAATAAGCCATTGTGCCATGTGTTCATGGGTAATTAGGCATGAAAAGAATCTGCCATCGGCTCCCTCCATTGTTCCTCGCAAGCTGTCCTTTTGCCATGTGCCCGAGCCCCTGGGTCTCGGTGCTGGCATTGCTACAGAGATAGGGGTGTTGTCGTCATGGCAACTCCTCTCTGCTAAGCAACTTTATGGTCTAATATTATTAAGGGGGCAGGGGTCAAAAGCCAGCGAAGGACTTTGTCTCTGAAGCCCAGGATAACTGTGGCGGGGATGGGGCAGGATTGCAAACTCATGGGAGGAGAGGGGATCTCGGTAAGCACCAGTTGCCTCCGCAAAGAACCTTTTGAGGCAGAGAGATGGCCACACTGTGAAGTCAATAAAATATGACTGTGAAACTCCCAGTTTCTCGTCTCCGTGTCCCGTTCTTCCCCTCCAGGTGCCGGGTACCCTGCTGCTCCCTCCTGCGAAAGGATCTGCTTTCAGTAGTTCCCATCTGAATGTGAATTCTAGTCACTGTTCGTCCCTATTTGTGTTTGTATTTCCAATCTTATTTCCAACTGTGAAATGAAAAGCATTGACTAGGAGGTGGTGGAAAATGTTTGGGGGAGAAAGATCTCTTTTCCCCAAACCCTGAAGTTAAATAGTATATAAAACTGCCTTTTCTTTCTGGTTTAACTCTTTATTCTGGAAGATTTCAAACATTGACAGAAGTGGGGAGAATAGTATCAGGGGATTTCGTGTACCTATCATCCCAGGTGCATTCTTTACAAACTTTCTCCTCAATTGACAGGTAAGTACAGAGCAGAAAGGAGACCTTATATCTCTTTTACCTCATCCTTAGCCAGGCTCAACAAGCCAGGGTAAAAGACTTCTTGAAGTCTGACACAGAAGAGGAAGTGCTGGGCGCTGCCCAGGTACCTTTAGAGCACTGGATTAGGTGTTAAATGTTAGTGCTTTCCTTTCCCCACCATCAGCCAATCAGAAGACCTGGGCATGCCCAGAGCACCCACATATCCAGCCAGTCCGGGGCCAAAGATGGCTGTTACCCATGTTACTTTTCCCTAGTTTGCACGGGCCCTGTTTACAGACTGTGTCATCAAGTAATCTGAGCTAGCAGATTGACTCTCAGTGTTGACCAAGAGAAGGGTTCAAAAAACTGTTCTCACATTAGGTGACAAAATGGATCTGCTGTTCTCCTAGAATCCGAAAGTGCTGCTGCTGCTGCAGAGGCTTTTAAGGTACCCAGATCTTCCTCCTGGACCAGCTTTTGGCCTTCGTGGGCAGGGAGCAGAGGGCTGTGCAGTACCTGAGACTGTGTTGTAACAAGGTGATTCTCCGCTGTCTGCTAATGAATTAGGTTTACGATACTCCCCAGTTAAATTAAAATTGGTATCATGGCATGAAAAAACTGGTTTAAAAAAATAAAAGGGTCAACATAGAGTTCTGTGTGAGGTATAAAGATGTAAGAGTTAAGTTCAATTTCAGATTACTCAATATAATTTTCTATAGTGTAGCTATGACAACAACTACCATCACCAGTGCTTACTACTGTCACTTTCGTGGCCATTACCACCTAACGTTTACCATTTCTAAAGGGCTGTCTTGCCCATCATACCTGGAATAACTATTTTCAGGTGAGTGAACGTGTTAGAATGTTTCCAGGTGAGATGTGTCGATTATCCAGTTATTGGATATTAGCAGAACTCAGTCAGAAGTAAGACAGCAATAGCAGGGTAAGGATAGAACTTCAAGCCCTGTGAGAGGGAGAAAGAAGTGGCGGGTAGGTGGGGCGGGGTGGGTGTAGCATTGTTCAGTAAACCTTCGGCCGAGTTTACTAAAGAGAGAATGTAAACAATTGCTTCTATAATTGATACGACTGATGATTATTACTAACACCTCACATTTTTCACTTTTTAATATGGTACCCAGTGTTTCAATATATTGAATAATAATTATCCACCCTATGAGAAAAGTAGGTAGATGTTCACATCACTACCTCATAGGTAAGGAGACAGAGATGAGTCTGAATGAGTTGGGCAAGCATTAGCCCCCTTCCCAATCCAGAATACTTTAGGAACAAATCAATAGGACCAACAGCTGATCCAGTTACTCAAAGTAGCTTACGAACATCTTTTCATTCCATTTTATAGAACGCAAATGACCTTTCTTTTATATAACCCTTGTTCTCCTATTGCCTTACATTTTTCCTTCACAGACAAGGCTCCTTTAAAAATAACTTGAATCAGGCTCTACTGGTTGCAAAGAAGAGGGACACTCAACTCTAACTTGAGGAATAAAGGAACTTAATGTACACGTGTCTGCACAGGAAACAAGAAAAGCTCTCTGGAACTGAGAGGGTTGTAGAGACCAGTGATATCTTCGTCCTCTTGCAGCGGCCCCACTTCTCTCCACTACCGGATTCTGTTTTTTCTCTGTACCATAGAATTCCTTAGTTTACTTAGAACTCAGTCTTCCTGTAGCTTTGGTCTGTGTGTGACCCACTGTGGCTATCCTGGCCTTTAAATGGTAAGCTTTCTTCAACTTTTCTTCTATTGCCAACTAATAAATTCTCATGACATTTTCTTGATCAGAGTCTTAGGAGAGGAAATACGCTTTGCCCAGTATGCTGAGAATTTAGGATTAGCTGCCCTTGGATCAGGTGTTCATGCCTGGGCCAGTCAAATGTGGCCTGTGTTGGGGTTCATGTAAGACAAAACGTGGTAGCTTAAGCCTACCGTGATTTGTAAAAGAAAGAGATGGAGAAGTTGAGTCAGGGCAGTAAAATGAAGCTTGCTGACTCTACTTGCTTCCCTCTCATTTACTCTTCAGAATGGGCAGGACTGGGGTGAGGAAGACGAGGCACCTGAGGTGAGAGATTTAAGGCAGAACTCACTCTCAGGTGCTGATCCTGCTTGTGTACATCTTTGAGAGCAAGCACCACCTTAAATTTTGTTCCCTGGGTGCCTCGCTTGTCTCCCCCGGTCCGCATCCCTTCTCCAAACATGCGCCCACCAAGCTCACCAATGGCCTCTGTATTGTTAGATTCAATGAACATTTTCAGACCTTTAAGATCTCTTTTTTGGCCTTGGTGTGTGTTTAACACTCTTTCATGGAGATGCTTCTCTGTATTTTCCTCTTCTATCTCCAGATAACCTTTATTTTTTTGAAGTATAGTTACAATGTTGTGTTAATCGCTCTGCTATACAGCAGATATTCAGTTACACATATACATCTATCCTTTTTCATACTCTTTTCTATTACGGTTTATCACAAGATATTGAATAGTTCCCTGCACTCTACAGTGGGACCTTGTTTATCCATTTTATATGTAATAGTTTGCATATCTCCAGATAATCTTAATCTCTGTATGGCTCCCCTCTTCAGCCTGTCTTCATACTTGGACGTACTGTGGTTGTCTCTTAACATACTTCCTTAGGACAGTTGAGCTATACCTGTGGGTTTCCACCAGAACCATGTATTGATGTGGTTTTGAAGTTTACATCTTCAACTTAGATCTATCTCCCGATTGACCGTCCACATCCCATTTGCCTCCCAGACCTCCACCTTGATGTCTCCCAGGAACATCAGACTCAATATGCCCCAGCACATGTACGTAACTGTCCCGCCAAAAAGCTTCCTGTGCATTCAGAATCACCCGCGTCAGCAAATCCACTAGATCCGTCAAAACAATTGACCATATTATTCGTGACTCCTCCCCATCACAGCCAATTAGTCATGAGGCCTTTTTTTTTAACATCTTTATTGGGGTATAATTGCTTTACAATGGTGTGTTAGTTTCTGCTTTGTAACAAAGTGAATCAGTCATACATAAACATATGTTCCCATATGTCTTCCCTCTTGCGTCTCCCTCCCTCCCACCCTCCCTACTTTTTTTTTTTTTTTTTTTTGCGGTATGCGGGCCTCTCACTGTTGTGGCCTCTCCCGTTGCGGAGCACAGGCTCCGGACGCGCAGACTCAGCGGCCATGGCTCACGGGCCTAGCCACTCCGCGGCATGTGGGATCTTCCCGCACCGGGGCACGAACCCGCGTCCCCTGCATCGGCAGGCGGACTCTCAACCACTGCGCCACCAGGGAAGCCCCAGTCATGAGGCTTTTTGACTGTCTCCTCATATATCTTGTATCTGCCCATTCTTGTCCATCTCTACTATTGTTGCCTAACTCAGACTCTCGTCTACCTCCACTCCAGTTGTCCACAAATTGGTCTTAAGTCCAGTCTTCCTCACTTTCCAATCCATACCGCATGCTACAGCTAGAATGATCTTCCAGAAATGAAATTCTGAACATGTTAGTCCCTTGCTTTAGATTCTTAAACAACTTAGCATCATCTAAAAGGATAAAGTCTAAGCTTTTTAGTATGGCCTTCTAGACCCTCATAACCTGATCCCTTACTATCTCTGAATCTCATTTACCAACAACATCCTCAAAGCCTCTGATCCAGTCATATCATATGACTAGTGTTTTCCCCCAAGACAGGTGACTTCCTGATGCTGTGCCTTTTATGTGCTGCTCCTTCTACCACTTTCCCTGTTTGCCCAGAAAACTCCTGCTTGTCCTTGAAGACCTGCCTCGAGTGTGACATACTATGTGACAGTTTCTCATATAACCAGAACTGAATGCTGCCTGTATACTATAGTGTGTTGACACATCTGTTCTCCAGTACTCATCCTGCTAGTTTGCAGTGATTTTTCACTTATTAGACTTTTTCTTTCAAACCAGGGGTTTTCTTTACTCATCTCTGTGGCCCTGGCGCCCAGTGGTTTCACAGGGCTAGCACTCAGCACTCGATATATATTTGGAGGTGCTTCTCCCTTTCTGGGCTCAGCGAATGTTTGTTGCTGAATTAATAGTGCTTTCTGGTTTCCAAAACATTTTCTTAGGATTCATATTGTGTGGCCTCTTCTTTTGATGGGGCCATTTCTGCATTGGATTATTTGGACCATGGCTTCCCCGTGGAATTGGTCCCGTTGAAGGCAAAGTGGTGCGGCTGGGAGGGGCTCAGAACTCTCCTGGGTCTGTCTGTGGTGGTGGCATCACCCAGCTCTCCCATGTCATTGCTTTGGTGGAGCTGCCCTCTCTCCCTCCGGATGTCCAGCGTGTCCCAGCTCTTCTCCTCTATCCTCAAGAAATAATCTCTCTGTTCCTAGGGAATAATCTGATAAGTTAATTCACCCAAAGGTGAATGACTGATAGTGCTCAAAGTACACCTGTCCTCAAACCCTTCCAATTCACAGCAGTCAGGCCGGCACCAAGCAGCACCTTCAAAAGGAACGTGTGTGTCTCCCACCCCCCAATTTCCTTCCTCAGCACTTGTTGCTTCATTTCCTGAATTTAAAAAAATGTGTGGTAACTTTAAAATATAATATTCAGTAGTCAATGCATTAAATCTTACTAGGATCTTGGTGCTTATGAGTTTGTCATAGTATCTTACTTAGCAGAGCTCTGAGAGAATAACCGTCTGACCAGGGGTAGGAGAGCAGAGGGGAGAACCTGGGAATAGGGAACAGACCTTGTCTGTAAGATCTGGTTGGAGTGGGGGTCATGGGTAACTTGGGAGCAGAGGACCTGGCCGGCATTTGGATAGTGGTGAGGGGTGGTGAAAACGGGAGCGACGGACTGAAAAGCAGAGACACTATGTTTGCTGATTCATTCAACACTTTTCCTGCATTTAACTATGGGCCAGGCACCAGAGCTAGTGGAAAAAAATAAAAAGGTGATGCTTCTGCATTGAAGAAACTCATTATCTCGTGGGAAAGTTAGATACTGAAAGTCGCAAAGCAGTGTTTCGAGTATCACGGCAGAGGTTAAATATAACGTGCTTGTGGAGCACACAGGAGGGAGCAACGAACTCTGACGGGGGGAAGAGAGGTCAGCAGAGCTGGGGAAGCTGCAGAGAGAAGGTAATCGTTGATTTCTGTCTGGATGGGTAAATATGTCTGAACGGAGAAGAGGAGGAAGAACATTCTAGGGAGAGCAGATGTGGCAAAGGTACTCATGTGACATATTTATTTGATGCCTGCCACGTGGCAAGTGCTTTTCCAGTTGCTTGGGGTATTTCAGTGAACAAACAGACAAGGCTCCGTGCTTACAGAGTTTACAGTCTAGTTGAGGAGACAGAAAATAAGATGAATAGTTAAAGGATAGAGTAAGTTACATACGATAAGTGATAAAGGGCAAGAATGAAGCAGGCATGAGACATACGAAATGTTTGCAGGGGGACTGACCTTTTAGATGGGGGACCAGGAGAGTCTCCCTGAGAAGGTGGCCTCTGGGTAAAGGTCTGAAGGAAGCAAGGGAACAAATCCTATGAGTATCAGAGGTGAGGATGCTTTGAGTAGAGGAAACAGAAAGGGCCAAGTCCTGAGCTAGGGGCAGACGTGGAGTCTTCGAGGGATACAAAGGAGGTCAGGATGGCAAGAATGGAAGGATGGAGTGGAGGCTAGGAGGCAATGAGATGAGAGAAGTCAGGAGGAGGCGGATGATTTGGACTCTGTGGGTCACAGTAAGGACGGTGGCTTGTAGTACGAGCAGATGGAGAACGATTGGAGGAATCTGAGCAGAGCGGAAAGACGTCCGACTTAGGCTTTAACAGCACTGCTCCGGCTGCTATGTTGGGAAGTGGCTGCAGGGAGTCAAGGGCGGAAACGGGGGGACTATTTAGGAGGCTATCTTGACAGTCCAGGTGGGAGACGGAATTGACTCGAAGCGCAGTAGGTAGTGGGGGTGGTGAGAAGTGGTCACTTTGTAGATTTATTACGACGGGGAGCCACAGAAGTTCACGACACTTTGGACATGAGGTGCGAGAGAAGGAAGAATCAATAACGGCTCCAAGTTTTTAAGCCTAAGTTGCCATAAATTGAGAAAGGAGAGGAACTGGTTTGGGGAAACGACAGGAGCTCAGTTTGGGGGTGTGTTAAATTGTGATATCCAAGTGGTGATATTAAATAGGCAGTTTTGGCTATATGGGGAGAGATCCAGGATTCAGGCTGAAGAAATAACATTGAGAGGCGTCATTACTAGGTAGAGAGTCACCCTAACTATATAGATGGCATTTAAAGTCATGAATCTAGAAGAGGTCATGTAGGTCATAGATGACATTACATAGGCAATAAGTATAAATAGTAAGAAAGAAGACATTCTAGAACTGAGCTTTGGGGGAATCTAACGTTAAGAAGTCAGCGAGATGAGGACAAACCGGGGAGAGCAGGTAAGGAGGGGTAGCCAGAAATGAAGAAGGAAAACAAAGATGATGTGTTGTCCTGGAAGCCAAGAATATGAAGTGTTTCAAGGAGAGCTTTCACTTACGTCAAAAGCGGCTGATAGGTAAACAAAGATGAGGACTGAGAAATGACCTTTGGATGTAGCAGCGTGGAGGTCATTGGTAGCTTTGTGAAGAGCCATTTCAGTGCAGTGATGGGGACAGAAACTTGCGTGTGTTTAAGAAGGAATGGGAACACATAAAAAGATAGATGCTCAACATCATTAGCCATCAGGGAAATGCATCAAAACCACAACGAGCTACCACTTTTCACCCACTAGGATGGCTGTAATAAAAATGACAGATAATAACATGAATTGGCAAGGAAAGGATCTGGAGACATTGGAACCTTCACGTACTGCCGGTGAGAATGTAAAAGGGTGCTGCTGCTTTGGAAAACAGTCTGGCATTTCCTCAAAAAGTTAAACATAGAGTTACCATATGACCCAATAAAGAATTCCATTCCTAGTATATACTCAAGTAAAAACATACATCTACGCAAAAACGTGTCTGAATGTTCATAACAGCTTTATTCATAATAGCCAAAAAGTAGAAATGACCCAAACGCCCATTAACTGATGAGTAAAATATGGTATATCCTCACAGTGGAATACTATTTGGCGATTAAAAGGAATGACTCACTGGTACATGATGCAACAGGGATGAACCTTGAGAACATTAGGCTGAGTGAAAGGATCTAGTCACGAAAGAGCACATACTAATTTCCATGTAAATGAAAAGTCCAGCATAGTCAGATCTATGGAGACAAAAAGTAGACTAGTGGTTGCCTGGGTCTGGGGGTAGGAGACAGGGATGGGTAGGGAATGACCTGCTAATTGGCAGGAGGTTTCTTTGGGGGTGATAAAGATGTTCTAAAGTTATATTGCGCTAAAGACTGTGCAACTCTGAATACTAAAACCGTTGAATTGTATACTTTAAATGAGTGAATTTTATGGCATGTGAATTATATCTCAATAAAATTCTCTCACAAAGTCATACTATGAGGGAAGGAGAAAAATAAGTAGAAGGAGAAAACTGGATTAAGGAAGGAATTTTTTTAAGATCAGAGAAATCTCAGCCTATTTTATGATGTTGCTGTTGATCTAATGGAAGGGAAAAGTTTGATGATACAGGAAAGAGAGAAGAGTTGGTGGAGCAAGAGAAAATAAAGATTTAGTGTATAGGTGGAGGGAGTATGGCAAACTCACTCAAAATAATAACAGAGAAAGTGGAGTATATTCACTCTGATTCTGGTAGGTAGGTAGATATGGAGTTGTAGGTATTTAAAATTCTGTTCTAATGGCTTCATATAAAAAAATTACAGTAGAAAGCAAGATTGACTAGCTGAGAGTGAAGCGGGGGAGGGAGGTGTTGGAAATCAGAGAAGAAAATCTGAAATAGTTGTCCTGGAGAGAGTTAAGAAAGAATGGATTAGGGAAGAAAAGAATGATTTCTGGGGAGTGTTAAGGACCCATATAAGGTTAAGTGAGCACGAATGTAAGATGAGACTAGTTGGCATGCTTGTGTATTTTTCTCCAGCTATTTTCAGTTTCATGGGTTCAGGCGTAGAGTAAGTGAAGAGTTGGATTTAGCCAGGGTTCTGATTTTGCCAGATTAGATTGGGTTTCCAGAAAACAGACTCTGAGATGGAATTTGTGTGCAGGAAGTTTATGGAGGAGTGCTCTCAGAAGCAACATCTGTGAAGAAGGGAGGGAAGGAGGGCCGGGCAGAGGAGAGGTTGAACGGTGATGCAGGTGTAACAGAGTCTCAGGGAGCTATGAGGCTGGGATACCTTCAGAGTTGTCCCAAATTGAGGCAAGGAGCGGGGGCTGGTTTGTGCCCCTTTGTAGATACTTAGATATGGGATTCCCCTGGAGAAGAGGCACTGCCTTGGGCAAGGAGCCTTCCTTTGGGTGAAGGGAGTTCTTCAAGAAGGACTTAGCTGTGAGATGGAAGCCATCAATACTGCTAGGAGCGGAGGTAATAAGTGCCTCAGTCCTAAGGGGAGGTAACATGTGCAAGACCACACAACCCACTACAGTTCACCCTGTGTGCTGAGTGCTTATGTACTAAGTTTACCCCTGCTAGGAAGAACTCCTCTAATCTTCTGACTGATCTCTTTTCCCAGGCAAACTTGCAAGAAGAAGGTTAGTGGGACTAATCGTACCTTTGTAACTGGTTTGGACGCTGTCACTGATGTTCATTAGCTCTGTATTCCTTACCCATTCTAGATTCTGTCCTCCCTTGGCCGGCACATCTGCTTATCTGGATGGCTTACCTGGTTTTCATATATGAGGTGTCTGAGCCCCTGGTGACCAAGCCATTCCCAGGTTTTGGCTGTTGCATTTGTCCATTTACCATCCCAATTGGGCAGGGATGTACCAAGAGATGCCACATTGGATTACCTGGTTGCCAGACACAGTTTTCACTTCCCCCTTATGGAAGAATCATCCTATCTTCTTCTGATGATCAGGGTCCATTTCTTCTACCAGTATGGTGACACCTTTCTTCAACTGCTGGTATTTTGGTACAAGGAGCTCAAAGTGACCAGGTGACAGGCATAGTTAAGTTTAATGGGAACATAATGTGTTTCTTGTTTGATTTCCATTTTGGGAATGAGGAGCTGTAAATCTGTGGGGACAGGAAGCACATATTCCCAGGTGGGTCACTGGGAGTGCTAGTAAGAAGGGCCACCTGGTTCCCAGACCCATGCATTATACATACTGGGGACATGGGATCATAAAGTAGTCATGGGATTAAGGTGTACACTGTGTCCTGGAGGATAGCACCTCATCCTTTCAGAGTCTCATCTCCAAGCTGGTGCCTCAGCTACACCTTTGAAAGGTCATTCTACTGCTTAATCAGTTTCATAGATTGGGATGGTGCACAGGATATGATGGGACTAGTGGATCTTATGTTCAGGTGCCCTCTGCCACACCTACTTTTACGTAAAGTTTCGTGACGCAGTCAGCGTAATATGGCGTTTCATGCCGGCGGATCAAACATTCTGAATGCTCTTGGATAGTAGTGTTGGTCAAGACCTTTTGGGCAGGAAAGGCAAACCCACAGTGGGTTTGGGTTTCCTGTGAAAATGCTGTTCCTTCCAGCGTGAAAGAGATTCAACGTAATAAACTTAACCACCAATGTCTTGTTAGTCTGTTCTAGTGACAGGGCCACTTCGGGCTGACTGTTTCTGTTGCTATAGCAGGTTGAGCATTTGGCAGCATCAGGAGGCGGCATCAGTACCTAGATGCTGCGTGTTACCGGCATCATTGGATACCACCCACTGTTGAGTGGTATTCCATGCTTTTGGGTCCGTGAATAGCCTCTAACCCTACTACCATGGCTACTCTGTTCAGAAGCCTGTTATGCTGGCCCTGGGGTGACAAATAACAGTGGCTGGATAAATTATTCTGTCCTTTTTGTTGTTTAGTGCTTATTCCATGGCATAGCCACCAAGAACGATTCTCGTACTTTGTGATTCCTCCCACACTTCCGTTCACATATCCTTTCCCCTGACCTCTTGTCCACAGTCTCCCAAACTTCCTAGGTTCTGGCCAAGCCACGTCCATTATCACTGCCCACGAGTCCACGTATTTAAATCTCAGGCCATTTCTTTCTCCACACAAGTAGATGAACAGGTTTTTCACCTGAAGTCTGCCCTTTGAGAGAACGTCCTCTCACCAGTGTCTTTTGGTGTCACCTTTGAGCGAGGCTGTAATACAGCAGCAGCCCTCATTTGTCTTGTAACTACGTACTGAACCAACACAGCCATGATCTGAACTTAAACTTTTTCATCCCCTGCCAGAGTGATCCTTCACCCCATGCAGTCACAGGTATGAGCTTAGAGACAAGCATTGGTGCAACTGTGGTGGGTAACACAGGGGGCGGGGCTGTCTGCCCCTGCAGCTCAATCCTGCTTATGCCTGATGCTGGTGTACCACGTCCATCTTACAGTAAGCTGCCGCTGGGCCCTCCTGACCTTACAAAACCTAGATCTCTCCATTCCTTACAGATGGCTAATAGAATCTTGCCCATAATGGGTGGTTCTTGCCATATGGCCACTTAATGTTCAGTGGTCAAATTCTTTATCTCTACCAGGGTCCAGTAGCAATGCAAGGAACATTATGCCAAATAAATTATAGTTATCTGTTAGCAAAAGCATAGCCTTGCTTCAGATGCCTAAGAGTTTGTGCTGTGATTCTTCTACCAAAGCTTGGTATAAAGTCCATATGATGAAAAGTCCATGATTCTGCTGGGTCATATGGCCCAAGTGGTTGATTTTCCCTGCATCGTGGTCTTGATTCCTGTTCGAGACCTTACTTGAAGCTGGAACACTTTTACGTTTCTCAGTAAGTGGGCAAGGGCAGCATCCCAGGAGTGGAATAAGCTGCCTCTAGAATGTGAAGAGGTTTACCAGGCACTTCTTCCTTCTTAGTGGTGGAAGGTACAATATACAATAACGTGTGCTTTAATTTAGACGGGTGTCTCAGCATGACCCAAAACCGAACCCCGAAAAACTTCACTGATATGGTGGTCCCCTAATTCTTTGTAAGATTTATTTCCAACTGTCCTGCACGTGTGTCTCATTAATGTACTTGCCACTTCTTATTCATTCAGTCAGACTAATGAGATATCATCCGTATAGTGGAATGATGTGATGTTCTGTGAAGTGTCCACACTGTTCAGGTCCTTTTAGACAGTACTGTTAAAGAGGAAGGGTCACCTTGGGGCAAATGTATATATGTGTACTTTTGTCCATTGCACATGGATGCAAACTGCTTCTGGTCCTGCTTTTTGATAGGGATGGAAAAGAGCACATTTGTCAGATAAGTGGGTGCCTGAATACCATGTGCTTAAGGCTGTGTGACCAGCAAAGGTCCCACATCTGGAAAAGTGGCTGCAACTGGGGTTACTACTTGTTCAAATTTGCTGCATATCACTGTCATCCATCACAATCCATCTGGTTTTTGTAGGGGTCAGAATGGTGCATTAAATGGGATGTGGTGGGGACCATCACCCCTGCATTCTTTTGGTCTTGAGGGTGAGCTATCTCTGCCATTGCCTCCTGGGATAAAGTATTGTTTTGATTTACTATCTTAGCCAGAGGATAAGATTTAGAGGATTCCTCTTGGATTTATTTCTCAGTTGATAAATCTTATTCCACAGTCCAAGGAACCATGTGTGGCTCCTGCCAATTTTTAAGCATGTTCGTTTCAACTGTACACTTTGGGTATCAGAGAAGTGACCACTGAGTGGGTCTGTGAATAAGTGGAGCCACTGTAATTTGGACCTGGGACAAGACTCCATGTATTACCTGGTTCCCGAAGCCCCCACTCCAACAGGGTGACCATGAAGAGCTCAGATTTCAGTGTGTCTTCACAATACCTAGTCATTCCCCTTTTCTAAATAAATGACTGTCTTTCACTTTGCCTTTTCTGGAAGGATTGGGAAAATTATTTTCACATATGCTTTCTGTGTTCCATAAATTTTCTTCATGGGAACTCAGCCTCTCTTTCAAGTAATGGGCTCTGGATTTGTTCCAGAAACTGCTCAGAGGATTTTGACTCTTGATTGGAGTGACTGCTTTCAGTTTCCTATCATCCACACTTGATTTCTTTCGGTTCTATGAATTAAGCAACTTCCTTGTTAGCTGCCCATCATCTTTCCCTAAGGATTAATAAGAACCATCTTTTATTAATCATCTCCATGGCAGTCCTGCAGGAAGTGGCACATATTCTTTTGCAAAGCCAAGACCTAAGAAAAGGAATAAATGTCCTTAAAAAAAGGCATAAATGCCAGCTTAACGAGGAGGAGTGGGCCTGGACCTGCTCAAGTTCATCAACACAGATGTCCCAGTTCTCAGGGTTTCATTTCTTCCTAATCAGGGTCCTAATCTTGGCGTAGCAGCTACCCAGGGTCTGAGAATTCAGCCTCCACTGGGATTCTGCTACACCTATCATTAAGTGGCCCTGGTCCTCGGCTTTCTGATTCTTTAGCTGCAGAAGAGGAGGTCTCTTTAAATACTGGCTTTCACACTTAACCTTTAATTGATGATTAATCACCCACAGCCTTTCATTGTCATTCCTCAATGCATCAGTAGCCCCCAACAACAGTTATTCAACTTCATAGTCTGTGTCTTTCAGGTTCCAGAGATATCCTTCCTAGTGCATTTCATTACACGCGTATCCTATCCAGTTTACCACTGGTGGAAGTTATAACAATTGTACCATGACAGCATGCCAGGAGCTACTCATTACCTCTTACCAGCCGGTGATGCAGTCGTGATTGCCAGCTAGCTGGTGGTGTGGCTCCAAAACTTATTTTAGAGTCTGCTTCCAAGAATGCATGGTACCAATCGTCTCAGGTCAGAATTACTTCTTTAAAAAATTTTTATTTTATTTTGGAGTACAGTTGATTAACAATATTGTATTAGTTTCAGGTATACTGCAAAATGATAGTTATACATGTATCTATTCTTTTTCAAATTCTTTTCCCATTTAGGTTATTACAGAATATTGAGGAGAATTCCCTGCACTGTACAATAGGTCCTTGTTGGTTATCTGTTTTAAATATAGCAGTGTGTACATGTCAATCCCAAACTCCCAATCTCTCCCTCCACTCAACCCTTCCCCCTGGTAACCATAAGTTTGGTCTCTAAGTCTGTGAGTCTGTTTCTGTTTTGTAAATAAGATCATTTGTATAATTTTTTCTAGATTCTTCATATAAGCAGTATCATATGATATTTGTTTTTCTCTGTCTGACTTACTTCACTAACTATGATAATCTCCAAGTCCATCCATGTTGCTGCAAATGGCATTATTTCATTCTTTTTTTTATGGCTGAGTAATATTCCATCATACATATGTTCCACATCTTTATCCATTCATCTGTCGATGGACATTTAAGTTGCTTCCACGTCTTGGCAATCATAAACAGCGCTGCAATGAACATTGGGGTACATGTATCCTTTCGAACCATGTTTTTCTCCAGTATATGCCCAGGAATGGGATTGCAGGATCATATGGTAGCTCTGTTTTTAGTTCCTTGAAACACACTCTGAGGTAGAGATTTGCATGTAGGAAGCTTTGGGGGTTGTTCTTGTGAGAAATACCTGTAAAGGAGTGAGGGTAGCAGATTGGGCAGAGGGGAGGTAGAAGTGTGGTGCTATTGCAGTAGAACTGGCAGCACTGTTCCAAATGAAGCCAAGGGGGCTTAACTCTTATACCCCCCTTAGGGACCAATCAGTGGATGTGGGATGTCTCCAGGGATGGGGCATAACTTTGGTGAAGTGGCTCCCATTGGCTAAGGACAGGTCTCAGGGAGAGACTCAGCTGCGAGCCCTCAGCAGCAAATGCCCCTGGCTTGGGTATTGTACTGGGGGCCTTTGGGACTGAAGGACTCTTCCCGGCCACCACAGCATCCCCTCTGCTTGATGAGAATGATAACGTGAAAGGGGATCAGGAGAACTGAGGGTGTGCACAGAAGATAACTGATGGTTGCCCATGCCTTTCAGTTTCGTCAGGAGAAAAGTTGGGGTGAGGATAGTGAAAGAGTGGAAGGATCAACAAATTGTAGATTCCTGAGGGGTTGAAGGATTATTGGAGTTAGAGCAAGTGGTAGAAATTAGTCTGAAAAGATAGTTAAGGGCTAGCATGTGAAAGGCCCTAAGCATCCAGTTGAGGAATTTGGCTTGTGTCCCATAGAAAATAGGTAAGTGATAGAGATTTAAAAACACCAATTTGTCTTAATCATATGTGATTTCGAAAGCTTAAACTTGCAGTGGCTTAGACACACATATAGTCTAGAACAAGGGCAGCCAATTAAGATGCTTTTGCAATAATCCAGGGTTAGTCCTGGCTTCACATGCTAGATATTTGTGTCAGAGACTGCCAATTGCCTATCCAATTCTATTCTCCCTTATTCCATAGGAAAGGCCTCTATATTGTCAAATGTAGTGTTGTGTGTAGCCTTCCTTACAGATAGAAGGGGCCATTGAATGTAAGAGAAAGGCACTGGACACAGCTTTTGAGAAGTCCATGTTGAGGTAGTTAAATCAGCTGCAGGCAAGTGTGGAAAGCTGACTAATGCCCCCCAAAGATGACCATGTCCTAATCCCTGGTACCTGTGAATATGTTAACTTACATGGAAAAGAAGGATTAAAGTTGCAGATAGAATTAAGGTGGTTAATCAGCTGGATCCTAGATTATCCAGGTCGGCCCAATGTCATTACATGGAGAAGTGTAAGTGAAAGAGGGGGAAGAGTTCAAGGTAACGCAACATAAGAAGGACTCAACCCGCTAGAGGAAGGGGCCCAAAGCCAAGGAATGCTGTGGCCTCCAGAAGATGGAAAAGGCAAGGAAATAGATTCTCTCCTGTAGGCTCCAGAAGGAAATGCTGCCCTGCTGACACCTTGATTGTACCCCAGTGAGACCCAGGTCAGATTTTTAACCTGTAAAACTGTAGGGTAATATACATATATATATATATATATATATACGTGTGTGTGTATATATATATATATATATATATACTTTTTACTTCACCCTTGCTTCACCCTAACTTCTGGAAAGCAGATGTGATGGTTGGAGTTCAGCCGCCATATTGGACTATAAAGCAACCCTGAGGATGGACAGTGTGCATTAAAGATGTTAGACCAAAAAGATAGACTTGGGTGGCCAAGTTTTGGACTATCAACCTCTGAATTTCTTTTAAATGAGAGAAAAGTACTTAAGAGACTGTAATCAGGTTCCTATTAACAGTTGCCTATAATTCCTGACTAAAATAATAGTGTAGGTTGGATATCCTTATCTCCCTTACACTCAACATACTCAGTCCAGTAAATGTTTGAGCTGACCATATGTTAGATATGATTTTCTTTCCTGATTTCTGCTAAAGGTACCACCATTCTCTTTAAACACATATTGGATTGGCTAATAAATAGTTTCCCAAATATGCCTCCCATTTTCCTGATTCTGTGGCTCCG
The DNA here is from genome assembly GCF_937001465.1 of Orcinus orca. Classification (NCBI taxonomy): domain Eukaryota; kingdom Metazoa; phylum Chordata; class Mammalia; order Artiodactyla; family Delphinidae; genus Orcinus; species Orcinus orca. Next base: position 98,668,630 of record NC_064566.1, on the reverse strand, counting down.
AGCCCCGGACACACCCACCCATACACACCCCCACACACCATGGTTTCCGTAACTTATTCTCTCTCATCATTTCCCTTCTATTTCCTCCCTTTCACTTACATTCACTGTTTATTCGTTTTTACATAGTTATTTATTTATTTACATTGTCACCAGAATGTAAGCTCCCTGAGGATAGGAACCATGTCCATCTCAGTCACTGCCCAATTTCTAGGGCCCAGATGAGTGTCAGAGTAGAGGCTCAGTAAATATTTGTTCATTGAATGGATGAGTGTGCTGTCACTGTAAAGACCCTCTTAGCTTCGCATAGAGGCGTCTTAAAATTCAGGCTGGAAAAGACAATGACTGTTTCCGTCAACACACCCTTAGATTCAGGATGAGTGCTCAACCTCATGGGAGAAGACAAACAAACAAATCCACTGTTTCGTGATGGCAGGGAGGCCAGGCTGTCTACAGGTCAAAGCACCAGCCTTGATAGAGGGTCCCTCCCCTCTGTGTCCTGGGGCTTCTCTGATCTCTAGGCCATCTCTTCAGATCAAATGAATAAACGTCCTTCCTATTTTACTGTATGGCAGGCTGTGAGATTATTTCGCTGTTCGAAATTCCATTTGTCCTGAGCTTCATCTAACTGCTGGAAACTTAGTTGGCTCTGTTAACAGGACAAATAAACACTTGGAATAGGGAACTAAATCTTATTCTTCCCTTAGGCAAAGCCTGAAGCAAACAAAACACGCCCCCCCCCCCATGTCTAAACTTACCCCAGACCTCATAATTACAGGAAGGAAAATATGTCTGAGGAAATTTTATTTATTCAACAGCAGGCAAGGAAATATTTTATGCTGCAAGGGTCTTCGGTAAGGGAAATGTGTCCTAGCAGCTCAGCAGTGGCTGCTGAAAATGTTACAGGTGTGGAGAAGCAATGGATTGACTCATAAGGTACACAGAAACCCCTTTTATTAATCCAAGGAATCAATGCTGGCTAGGCAGGCTTTGTATTAGAGGCTGGACGCACCATATTCCTCTGTACACTTAGAGAATTTCTATTTTTTTCATCCTCTGTGACGTCATTTCTTTTCCAACACAGATTGGTGCGTGTGTGTCTAGGCAAATAAGTACTTTAACTCCAAATGAGTAATAATATTTATAATTTGTTATTTGATAAAGAACAGAAACTTATAAATGGTATCCTGAAAATATCAGAAGGAAAACAAAAGACATTTTGTTATTATTAATTTTAATTATAAAATGCCCTTTCATTACTGTGCTGGCTATGCTAGGCCCTCTCTGTCTACCTTTCCTCCATCTCTTTTTACCCCAACCCTTTTCATTTGCAGGGTAAGAATCCTGCCTTCTCAGACTGTCAGAGAAATAGTCTATTTTTAAATTTCCAGAATGTCAGTCCTCCCGTCATGAAACATGACAGAGGGATTTAAAGAAAGGGAAAGCATTGTTTGAAAAATCATTTTTTTTGGTGTGACCTCGACAGCACAGCAGATTAAATCTGAATTTTGAACATATTTTCAGACTGTCTACTGGCATGGAGCATTTCAGAGAGAGATAACATGGAAGTTACCAAAAAGGATCCGTTTGGGGTAGCAATTAGAAAAAAAATTTTTTAGCCAGAAACTAAGGATCCTCATGGTGTGTTCTAATATGTAGATGACCCTTATTCTGATCTGGGTTTGGAAGCTTGATCCGGAAAGGCCTTTAAACTGGCATTTAGGACATGGTGTTCTTTAGGAAAAAAGCGAGTTTTCTTTGCTCCAGGGGAAGTGCAGTTTAGGACAGACACAAAGCTGGGAACACAACTAAGGGCAGAAAAAAATTCACCCCCGTGTTCTATTTGTCAAACTGACCTGCAGGTCACAACCTGAAAGTTTATGGATCGGTGAGGCCTTGTCTCTGCATAAGCATGTTTTCTGGACTTTGGCTGGAGCTAAATTCCTGACTTCTGAAAGCGGAGTGGGTGTGGACTTCCAGCAGGAATAGCCAGTGGGAAGGAAGTAATATTCATTAAGAGTGTCTCGTGCAAGCCGTGCAGGGCTAAGCATGCTCAGTGTGAATTCTCCTGTAGCCTGTCAAGCTATGTTTGAACCCGTTCCAGAATACTGGATTTACTTTTTTTTTTTTTTCCACGAGGAAGAATGCTCGATTAGACTGCATTTTGCCCTGCTTTTCTCTCTCTTTCTTCCCTTTCTTTCTTTCTCTCTTTCTTTCTCTTTCTTTTCCCTCTCATTTCTTCCTGCCAGAAGATTGGAAACAATATCCTTTTCCGATCAGTTCAGTAATACAATGTCCTTCAATGTTCACACGAGCATTTCAGTGGAGAAGAAAAGAAACTTTGCTACCTGGGAACAGAAGACTACTTAGGTCTGTGAATGCTAATAAAGTCCTTAAGGACTTCTGGAGCCAGGAGTTAACTTTTCTCAACTGTTAAGGTAAAATCTACAGCGAATTTAATTGCCTTTTCAACTAAGTGGGTGGACATCAAAAAAATTTTTTTCCACACAAAAAGTATGTTTTTCATATGTTGGAGTGATTTTCCAAACACAGGGAAAATATGTCTTTTGGTTAATTTGCATTTGAAAGAACCTCTTTTTGTATTAGAGGTTCTCTCTCTCTACCACAAATTATGTGTTTTTCAAACAAATACTGTGGTGAGCTGATGTAGCCATAATGGTCTGAATGTGGATGTGTTCTGTGTTATATTAATTCTTGGCGTGGGTCGGTTTGGTGAAAGTTATTGCTTTTGTTGCTGCCAAAGATGAAAGAGAGTTTGTTTTTTCATTGCTGTTGTTTTTGGAACTTTTGGTGGGCTTTGAGGCTGCACTGGGAGCCCCTTATAGAGAGGAGAGCCATCGCTTTCTACGTTTAATGTGCATTTTTCTCAATGTTCAACTCTAACTCTGAGAAAAGGGGAAAGGGATACAGATTTTATTTTAGAATCTGTGTAGGAGTGGAGTTTTTTTTTTGTGTTTTTTTTTTTTTAATGTAGTTTTGGAGGGAAACAGTATTTAGAAAGGCAGAAACAAGGTTTGTAATGACGGAATTAAATCAAGACCTTCTGGGTGAAAATAAGCAGGGAATGCAAAAATATTGCCTGCTATAGACTCACTGCTTTAGTTTAGGTTAATAAGTTTAGCTTTTAATTCAAAAAGTAGATCAGACTTTAAAGTGCTGTCTTTATACCGTCAATGGATAACACAGAAAACTCAGGTTAGAGAGATGTTAGGATCTCAGAAATAGCAAGTTAGCAAAGGCGGCCCCTTTAAAACATCTGAGGACTGAGGTTATGAAACCACATGGCTTCACGTAGGAACAGTGCATCCTGGGCTAAAGCAGTTTAATTTTATTCAAGAATTTTAAGAGTAAAAAGGGGATTTATTTCTTTTCAAAAAAGAACAGCCAGGCGAGGATTATTGATCAGTCAGGGATTAAATATTTGCTGGAATACAAAGCGTCACATATTATCAATGTGTAAATCAGACTGGCCAGCTATTCAGGGGATGTAAATGAAAATACCATAGCTTCATACGAACTCAAATGTATCAGCACCTCTGCCCTTCATTCTCCATCTTTATGTCCCAGAAAGGAATGATAGAGGTGGGGCAGCATGTGAAATAAGACATAGCTGAGGGGCTGACCTTGCTCTTTTAACTTCTGTCCATCTGTTCTTACTGGGCAGCTGAAGCAGTGAGCAAAGTGGGAGGGAAGGGACCTCAGGGGAGACGAGGACGAAGAGGCCAGACCCCGCCAGGGCTGTGATCTGCTCCCCATACTGTGACTTAGACATGAGTAGAGGAGCTAAGTGGATGCATCTAAATCCACTTCCTTCTGCTCCCCGGGCTTTGATTTAGTACCATTGCTGCGGTTCTGCACCTGCCTCTGTTTTTCATAAGTAAAAGCTTGTCCGATGCATAGATGGTGGATTATTTGATATAGGTCGATCCCCAAGGAAATAGCCAAAGTAATTCAGTCTTGTTTTGGTTATTCCTTTCTTCCCTAACATGTGGTGTAGATCTTGATGGGTTTAATTGAAACAACAAATCCTCTCTGGGATGGGAGAGCACAGTTCTCCATGAAAGTGTGTGTGTGTGTGTGTGTGTGTGTGTGTGCGCGTGCGCGCGCGCGCGTGTGCGCGCACGTGCACTCTGGGCTCTGGGACAGCGCTGCCCTGGGAGGCTTTGTATGGCAGAGGGCATTTTTCTGGAGTCAGGGGCCCTTTCACTGTCTTGACTCTGTCTGTGTTTAGAGAGAGGAGATACGCATTCTGGAGCATTCTGTAACTCTTTTCTCTGACTCCCCTTTTCTATCGCTGCACCCCTCTCCAACCCTGTCCCCCCCTTCATGACCTGTGTCTTAAAGAATAGCACTGAAAGCTTTTGAGGCACAAAGGAAAACCAAAGGGTATGCATAGAGGCAGAGAACAAAGACAGGCCTCTTCATGTTCACATCTGGATAAAATTTAGATTGTGACAAGGGAAAGTGAGTGGGAGGAAAAAAAAAGGCTGACATCACATTTAAAAAAATGCATATAATTGACTACCTAGAGGTTTTCTTGTCTCAAGTGTTCGAAGTGTTTTTGTATCCTGCCCACACCCTAACAACTGGGCTTGGGGAAGGCAAGCATCATATCCTTATTTCACAGTGGAGTCCAGTGGCTTGTCCAGAGCAGTGGCCGAGTTAGAACCAGCACACAGAGCCCTCAAGCTCCAGTCCAAGACTCTACCCACATAAAAATAGGAGTAATCTGGGGTCAGTTTCTGTATCTTGGACTCAGTTTCCCCATTCACTTTGAGGTTTTGGACGATAGTTATTTTGTGCAACAGTTTCTCAGACTGACTCCATTGCTGTGATGGTTTCTTAACTTGGAGAAGTGCTTGAAACCTTTCAGGGAACTTCTACACCTTTCCTTTTATCTTACCTTGAACACTACCCACTAAAATAGATTGGGCCAGTGTTGACATTTTCCTTTGACAAATGATGAAATCGAAAGATTGAATGACTTGCGGCCTGAGGTCAGATAGAGGATGGGAATTCAGGTCGCCCAACTCAGGACTTGAAGTTCTAGACCATCCTGAATCTAGGTGGGAACCTCTGGGCTCCTGAGGAAGGGAGGATATAATAAGAGGAGTTCCATGATTCATGAAGGTGAGAAGAGTGGCAGTGCCAGGGACTTTAAATATGCAAGGAGAAAACTCAGGCTGGAAAAGTGACGTGCGTCAGCCACAGTCACGCTTGGGGTGCTGGGGAGCTGGCTTTGAGTCCTGTCTGTGGGACTCCAGGGTGTGTGCCATCTGGTGTAGTGACAAAGCACACGGACTTTTCTGGGTTGCTTTGTGTCTCTGTTTCCTTGCACGTAGAATGGGGATACGTAGCACAGGGTTGCTGTGAGGGTTAGATGAGATGATGCTCTGTGTAGAGTAAACCCTCCGATGTTTTGAACAGTGCGTGCTCTTATTGTGGTTTGTGTTCTGTGTCTCCCAAGCTAAAGTGTCAGCTCTTCTTACTGGGATTCCCAATCAGCTCTTAGCTCAACTCTCAGCTCCTCAGGACGCTTGTGATGGTGAGTTAATAACCTCATCAGATGAGCGGCACCTCGGGCATATTGATTGAAGACTTGGAAGCTGTGCTGGATGGTCTAAGGAGATAAGTGAGACAAGAGCAGGGGTCACCTTGGTCTCTGTCCAGGGAGAGGCTGGAGGGAGGTCATAGTCTGAGAGAAGTGGTACTGTTGGGTCAGCTCTAGTTACCTCTGGGGGCCTTCAAGTGCTGCAAGCAGGCTCCTTGCATGGAAGGAATCTGCATGAAGGGAAGAATGGCTAGGCCGCGTTATTCCCCGACCATGGGTCTCATGGGTCTCATAGAAAAAAGAGTGAAGGCACATATACAGGCAAGCCACCTTCTGAACAGCACCAACTGGGCTGTTGACATTGATGGAGTATGTGGGCTCTGAAGCTCCTGGGCTTAGTGTGGCATTGTGTTATTAAGATCCCCTTAGAGAACTCGAGGGCCCAATTCTGACCAAGTCAGTGCTTACCCATTGAGTATTCTCTGGATAGAGAGGTGTAAGCCCACTGTCACAGGGCTGCAAAATGAGACGGAGGGCAGGGCCATTTCCCTCAGAGCACGTTCAGTCTCGCTGAATAAATGGTGCCTATAAAGGCGCAGAGCCCTGAAGTGTAGACCAACAAAACAGGTGTGGCGAGGCAGAAGCACGAAGCACACTTCAGGAACAGTGGAGGATGAGTAAAGATTTTAAATGTTGATTTAATACTTAAACGCTTTAGAGTTCAGTGTTCTCCTTCATACGCCTCACAGTATCTTCAGCCACTTGTCCTTGCTGGGAAGGGAAGGTCACTCTGAGGCGATGGGGGTAGATGGGTGTTGGTTTCTTGAGTATATATTATGTACCCAACCCCAGATTTTATGCTTTACCAGCATTCTTTAAAGTTCACAATATCCCTGGGAAGTTTCAAGAGGAGGACATCTGGTCTGACGGGAGAAGTACACAGTCGGCACTCTGTATCCACGGGTTTGGCATCCGCTGATTCAGCCAACCATGGATGGCCTGTGGAGGCCAACTGGACTAACCCCTTGTACATAAAACTTGAGCATGCGTGGATGTTGGTATCTGTGGGAAGGTGGGGGTTCCTGGAACCAATACCTTGTGGATACTGAGTGTCAATTGCGTATGGCAAAGAGGATTCATGTGACCCGCCCACTGGGCATACCATGTGTAATAGGGAAGTCTCCACAAAGCATCTGAGGTGGAAAAAGACGGCTGTGATCCAATAGACTTGGCTCTTGAGTAGTATTTCTGCAGGTTTCTTAGATGGGGGATACCCATGTCTTGTGTAATTCTGGATCCGTCTACATGTATGGTCCAGAGTTGGGCAAGTCTGGCCCCAGGAAGAGGTGGTGCTTAATGCTCTGTGCACTGCCTGCCTTTGGAGAGGTGTTCCATGTGAACAACAGATTCAAATTATCTTCCTCCCCAACAATTAGATCCTTAAAAGTTTTGCAGCTTCAGAAGTGAAGACCTCAGTACTCATTAGTATCATGTAGTATCATGATAGGTAGTATCATGTAGTTTAAAAACAGTTTGGAGTGAAATGACTGGGATTTGGGTCCTGACCCTGAAATTTTCTAGCTGTGTGACTTTGAGTCAATTATTTCACTTCAGTGTGTCTGAAATTTTCATCTGAAAATTGGAATGTAAGCGAGAATTTCCTCAAGTGGGAAGAGCAAATGTTAACGTGATTTTTAAAAATGTAGCCTGCTATGCAAATACCTGTTATTACTCTTGTCCCCTGGCTGTTATCTCAGAGTTCTAGTGTTTTCACTTTTTCTGTTCTGAAAAGGCTTTCTCTCTCACTTACTTAGATGGAAGTTGGCATCGTTAATGGAGCTGTGCAAACTGCTTTGGATCAGTGTACTAAAAACTTTTTATTTTTTCGAATGAAGTATAGTTGACATACAATGTTACTTTAATTTCAGGTGTATAACATAGTGGTTTGACATTTGTATACATTACGGTATGATCACCATGCTAAGTCTAGTTACCATCTGTCACCATTTAAAGTTATTATAATATTATTGACTATATTCGCTATTCTGTATATTACATCCCCATGAATTATTTGTTTTATAACTGGAACTTTGTGCCTCTTATTCCCTTTCACCTATTTCACCCATACCCCAACCCCTCTCTCCTCTGGAAACCACCAGTTTGTTCTCTGTATCTGTGAGTCTGTTTCTGTTTTGTTCATTTTTTGTTTTTTAGATTCTACATATAAGTGAAATCATCTGGTGTTTGTCTTTGTCTGACTTATTTCACTTAGTATAATACCCTCTAGATCCATCCATGTTGTCACAGATGGTGAGATTTCATTCTTTTTTTATGGCTGAATAGTATTCCGTGTGTGTGTGTGTGTGTGTGTGTGTGTGTGTCTCTCACATTTTCTTTATCCATTCATCTATTGATGGACATTTCAGTCCTTTCTACTGAAATCTCTTTAATTGCTCAAAGTAACTTTACATTTCCTAAATTAGTGAAAGATGGAAGACTTTGAAAGGACAGGAAAACTAGATTGAAAATGTAGCCAGAGCAGAATTAGGTTGAGCATGCGAAGTTCCAAGAAGTTGCAATGAGAAATGAACAACAAACTAGGGTACCAAACAAATTGTTGACACACATATATTTCCCCCATACTCTCTGAGACGATGGGAGAAATGCCACACCCATTAGGATGGCTACTTAAAAAAATTTACAAATGTTAGCAAGGGTGTGGAGAAATTGGAACCCTGTGCACTGTTGGTAGAAATGTAAAATGGTGCAGTTCCTATGGAAAACAGTATGGCAGTTTCTCAAAAAGTTAAACGTTAGAATTCACCATAGGATGTAGCAATTCTGCTTCTGAGTATGTAATCAAAATAAATGAAAGTGGGGTCTCAAAGAGATATTTTTCCCCCCTGTTCATAGCAGTATTATTCACAGTAGCCAAACGGTGGAAGCAACCCAGGTAACTATCGACAGATGAATGGATAAGCAAAATATAGTCTATACATACAATGGAATATTATTCAGCCTAAAAAAAGATGGAAATCCTGTCACATGCTACAACGTGGATGAACCTTGAGGACAATATGCTAAGTGAAACAAACCAGGCACAGAAAAACAAATATAGGTATACCTCGGCGATATTGTGGATTCGCTTCCAGACCACTGCAATGAAGTGATTATAGCAATAAAGCAAGTCACAAATTTCTGGTTTCCTAGTGCCTATGAAAGTTATGTTTACACTATACTATAGCATATTAACTGTGAGATAGCATTATGTCTACAATAACAATGTGCATACCTTAATTAAAAAATACTTCATTGCTAAAAAATGCTAACCGTCATCTGAGTCTCCAGTGAGCTGTAATCTTTTTTGCTGGTGGAGGGTCTTGCCTCGCTGTTGACGGCTGCTGACTGATCAGGGTGGTGGTGCTGAAGATGGGGGTGGCTGTGGTAATTTCTTTTTTTTTTTAATTTTAAAAAATTTAAAATTACTTTTTATGGAGTATAGTTGGTTTACAATGTTGTGTTAGTTTCTGCTGTACAGCAAAGTGAAGTAGTTATACATATACGTATCCCATTTTTTGTATTTCCTTCCCATTTAGGTCACCACAGAGCATCGATAGAGTTCCCTGTGCTATACAGTAGGTTCTCATTAGTTATCTGTTTTATACACAGTAGTGTATGTATGTCAATCCCAATCTCCCAATTCATCCCACCCCCTTGGTATCCATAAGTTTGTTCTCTACATCTGTGTCTCAGTTTCTGCTTTGCAAATAAGTTCATCTGTAGCATTTTTCTAGATTCCACATATGAGCGATATTATATGATATTTGTTTTTCTCTTTCTGACTTAACTTCACTCTGTATGACAGTCTCTAGGTCCATCCATGTCTCTGCAAGTGGCACAATTTCATTCCTTCTTATGGCTGAGTAATATTCTGTTGTATATATGTACTACATCTTCTTTATCCATTCCTCTGTTGGTGGACATTGAGGTTGCTTCCATGTCTTGGCTACTATAAACAGTGCTGCAGTGAACACTGGCGTGCATGTATCTTTTTGAATTATGGTTTTCTCTGGGTATATGCCCAGGAGTGGGATTGCTGGGTCATATGGTAGTTCTATTTTTAGTTTTTTAAGGAATCTCCGTACTGTTTTCCATACTGGATGTACCAATTTATATTCCCACCAACAGTGTAGGAGGGTTCCCTTTGCTCCACACCATCTGCAGCATTTATTGTTTGTAGATTTTTCGATGATGACCAATCTGACCGGTGTGAGATGTGAGGTGATACCTCATTGTGGTTTTGATTTGCACTTCTCTAATATTAGTGATGTTGAGCATCTTTTCATGTGTTTGTTTGCCACCTGTATGTCTTTGGAGAAATGTCTATTTAGGTCTTCTGCCCATTTTTTGATTGGGTTGTTTGTTCCTTTTTGATACTGAGCTGCATGAGCTGTTTGTATATTTTGGAGTTTAATCCTTCGTCAGTTGCTTCATTTGCAACTATTTTCTCCTATTCTCAGGTTGTCTTTTCATCTTGTTTATGGTTTGGCTGTGGCAATTTCTTAAAATTAAGACAAAATGAAGTTTGCCGCACTGACTGACTCTTCCTTTCATGAACGCTGCATGTAGCACGCAATGCTGTTTGATAGCATTTTACCCACAGTAGAACTACTTTCAGAATTGGAGTCAGTCCTCTCAAACGCTGCTGCTGCTTTATCAACTAAGTTTATGTAATATTCTAAATACTTTGTTGTCATTTCAGCAGTCTTGACAACATCTTTACCAGGAGTAGATTCCATCTTAAGAAACCACTTTTTTTTTTTCTTTTGCTTGCTCATCCATAGGAAGCAGCTCCTCATTCCTGAAAATCATATTATGATATTGTAGTGATTGTCACGTCTTCAGGCACCACTTCTAATTCTAGTTCTCCTGCTATTTCTAACACATCTGCAGTTACTTCCTTCACTGAAGTTTTGAGCCCCTCAAAGTCATCCAGGAGGGTTGGAATCAACTTCTTCTAAACTCCTGTTAGTGTTGATATTTTGATCTCTTCCCATGAATCACAGATGATCTTCATGGCATTTTTTCATTTCCAGAAGGTTTTCCATTTACTTTGCCTAGATCCATCAAAGGAGTCACTGTCTATGGCAGCTATAGCCTTATGAAATGTGTTTCTTAATATAATAAGACTCAAAAGTCAAAGTGACTCCTTGTTCCATGGTCTGCAGAATGGATATCATATGAACAGGCATGAAAACAATATCAATCTCACTGTACAACTCCATCAGAGCTCTTGGGTGAACAGGTGCATTGTCAACGGGCAGTAATATTTTGTAAGGAATCTTTCTTTCTGAGCAGTAGGTCTCAACCCTGGGCTTAAAATGTTCAGTAAATGACAATATACACACATGTGGTGTCATCCAGGCTTTGTTGTTCTATTTAGAGAGCACAGGCAGAGCAGAATTGGCATAATTCTTAAGGGCCCTAGGATTTTCAGAATAGTAAATGAGCATTGGCTTCAACTTTAAGTCGCCAACTACATTAGCCCCTAACGAGAGAGTCAGACTGTCCTTTGAAGCTTTGAAGCCAGGCATTGACTTCTCCTCTGTAGCTATGGAAGTCATAAATGGCATCTTCTTCCAATAAAAAGCTCTTTTGTCTACATTGAAACTCTGTTGTTTAGTGTAGCCACCTTCATTAATTATCTTAGCTAGATCTTCTGGCTAACTTGCTCCACCTTCTACGTCAGCACTTGCTGCTTCCTCTTGTGCTTTTATATTATGAAGATGGCTTCTTTCCTTAAACCTCATGAACCAACCTTTGCTAGCTTCAAACTTTTCTTCTTCAGCTTCCTTGCCTCTCTTAGCCTTCATAGAGTTGAAGAGTTAGGGCCTTGCTCTGGATGGGGCTTTGTCTTAAAGGAATGTTGTGGCTGGTTTGGTCTTCTATCCAAACCACTAAAATTTTCCCCAAATCAGCCATAAGGATGTTTCACTTTCTTATCATTTGTGTGTATGCTGGAGTAGCACTTTTAATTTCCTTCAAGGATGTTTACTTTGCATTTGCAACATGGCTAACTGGGTGTAAGCAGCTTAGCTTTTGACATGCCTTCATCAGTAAACTTAAATCAGTTCTAGCTTTTGATTTAAAGTGAGAGACATAGAGGAATAGATAAAGAAGATGTGGTACATATATACAGTGGAATATTAGCCATAAAAAGGAATGAAATTGGGTCATTTGTAGAGACATGGATGGACCTAGAGAGTGTCATACAGAATGAAGTAAGTCAGAAAGAGTAAATCAAATATCGGATATTAACGCATATATGTGGAGTCTAGAAAAATGGTATACATGATCTTATTTGCAAAGTAGAAATAGAGACACAGACGTAGAGAACAAATGTATGGCTACCAAGGGGGAAAGGAGGGGTGGTGAGATGAATTGGAGATTGGGATTGACATGTATACACTATTGATACTACGTGTAAAATAGACAACTAATGGGAACGTACTGTATAGCACAGGGAACTCTACCTAATGCACTGTGGTAACCTAAATGGGAGGGAAGTCCAAAAGGGAGGGGCTATCTGTGTGTGTATGGCTGATTCGTTTGGTTGTACAGTGGAGGCTAAAGCAACAACACTGTAAAGCGACTATACTCCAATAAAAATTAATTAAAAAAAAAAAATAGAGACATGCAGCTCTTTTACTTGAACACTTAGAGGCCATTGTAGGGTTATTAATTAGCCTAATTTCAATACTGCTGTGTCTCAGGGAATAGGGAGGCTCAAGGAGAGGGAGTGAGATTGGGAAACGGCTGGTCAGTGAAGCAGAATGCATAGGAGGTTTATCGATTAAGTTTGCCATCTTATTTGGGTGCAGTTTGTGGCACCCCAAAACAGTTATAATAGTAACCTCAAAGATCCCTGATCTCAGATCACTGTAACCAATGTAATAATAATGAAAAAGTGAAATACTGTCAGAATTATCAAAACGTGACACAGAGGCCCTAAGTGAACAAATGCTGTTGGAAGAATGGTGCCAACAGACTTGCTTGAAGCAGGGTTGGTGTAAACCCTCAGTGTGTAAATAACACCATATATCTGTGAGGCGCAGTTGAGTTGAAGCACAATAAAACTAAGAAAATGCAGTACGTCTCTGTTACATGACTCCACTTTCCACTTACATGAGGTACCTACAGAAGTCCAATTCATAGAGACAAAGTAAGATGGGGGTTGCTGGGAGAGGGGAGAATGGGCAGTTACTCTTTAATGGGTACAGAGTTTCAGTTGGAGAAGATGGGATATTCTGGAGATGAAGGGTGGTGATGGTTGCACAGAATGTGAATGTGCTTAATGCGACTAAACTGTATATTAAAAAACAGTAAAGATCGTAACATTTTTATTACGTATATTTTAGCACAGTTACAAATGAAAAAGAATTGAGAATATAAAAAAGTCAGTATGTCTGATAGTTATGAGGGCTTAGACACTGGAAGTATTTGTTTCGTTACTGAAATTGAGCTGTGTATGAGGAAGAAGATTAGGCTCAAACTGAGCGGCAAAAGAGAATAATGTCATTCAATAAATGCAGTTCGTGGGAGTGAAAAAATAAGGGAGAGAATACAGGAGAAAAATAGGCTCTTGGGACAGAGCAGAGGAAATTCCAGAATTTCTCTCCATGATGTGCTTAGGGGTAGGGTTTTGTTTCGACGCTGTGTTCACATAACAAGCATGTCACTTTAATTTAAACTGTTTATTTGGGGTGGCCTTTAGTAGCTGACACGGGGAGGTACCAAAAGCCTTCTTGAGCCTCCTGTTTTTGGTAGGCCCTGAATTTGCTCTCAGATTAAATTTTTATCAGGCCTCACCTTTGTGAGCCATCCGTGGTGAGAAAATTTACAGAACTCAAGAGAAATGAAAAAGCTACTCAGTGATGAGGCTCAGGGAGGGAGGAACAGTAACTAGCATCTGTTACATGCCTGTTTTGTACCAGCTGTTTATGTGTATTATCCATTTAATCCTGTCAGTTGCCTCTAAGGTAAATTTCATGTTGGCATTTGGTAAAGGTGACTTTCCTAAGCTCTTTTGCTACAGAGTGGTGAAGCCAGGACTGGAACCCAGGTCTGTGGGAGCCTAAAGCTTATTGTGTTTCATCACACTTTCGGCTTTAGGAATTACATTTCCTTAGTTAATGATCTAGGTGATCCCTCCCTGGCTTTGCTGTTAGCAGCCTGAGAGGAGAAGTTTTCCTGGAACAGATACACGTCTCACACACTCAGCTTAGAGCCGTCCGGGGGGTGCCCAGCATTAGCATTCACAATCTGAACATCATTTTATTTTATTTTTTTTTGCCGTACGCGGGCCTCTCACTGTCGCGGCCTCTTCCGTTGCAGAGCACAGGCTCCGGACGCGCAGGCTCAGCGGCCATGGCTCACGGGCCCAGCCGCTCCGCGGCATGTGGGATCTTCCCGGACCGGGGCACGAACCCGTGTCCCCTGCATCGGCAGGCGGACTCTCAACCACCGCGCCACCAGGGAAGCCCTGAACATCATTTTTAATTTTCACAAGTACCCGCGGAGCAACATTTAGCCTTCCTGAGGCAAAAAGCTCCAGACGCACAGGTGTCTGGGAAGTGTCTTTTCTGCAGTGCCATCTCGGGTTCAGGTGTTGGGATGAATGAACCTGAGCGCACTGGCCCCTCCCTGGAAGGCTGTTCTCAGGCTCCTTTGTTTGGTTTATGTATAGCCATCAATGCACCATTCCTTCTGCTTCAGCTGTTTCAGAATCCCATCTTCTCTATTGATTTCCCACAGAACGTTTACTGCTCTCCAAGGTGTGACCTGTACCTCTAGCTAATTTATTTCTGTCATGGCTGTAGGATTTAGGAATGAAGGGGGAGGGGAGGGAGGGAGGGTGGCGAGAGAGCGATGTGTCCAAGATGTGGGAAATAAATTCAGCCCTGGAACCCCCGACAGGCAGGCCTGCAGCTTGGGAGGGCAGTTCTGTGCCCGCAGCAGCAAGGGGACTTTGCTTGAAAATCTGCTCAGTAAGATGGAGGCTGCAGCCACCGGGTTTCAGGAGGCCAGGAATGGTAGCAGGGCCCCATGGGGATGGAAAAGCAAGGGAAGAATGTGTTTGGAAATAACACCTTGACTGTTCAGGAGCCAGTCACCATATTGAGCGGGATGTGGTAGGTTTTTTTTTTTCTCTTTTAATGAAATGATGGAAAACTCTTTTAGGGGCAGGGGGGCACCTCATGAAGTCCTATTCTCTTCTTCATTATGGGATTTTCAACATCAGGACATTCCTGTATCAGTCCTGGAACTGTGATTACAATGACTGACGTGTGAGATATCAAATCGAACCATGTTAACATAAACCTTCCTTTCCCTCTGTGCCTAGAACATACTGAGTTACCATTTCCATGGTATGATTATACTAGATAACTATTTGAATGCCCACTTCATTTTTTTTTTTTTCTGTGGAAACAGCTTATATCTTCTTAGAAAATCTGGTTATCAACTTACACAAGGAAGGATGTCGGTTATTTGTTATTTTCACCTGGACGGTGACTCACATTTGTTAAGCAAGTAGGTACGTTATATGTGAAGGGCATTTTTAAAGTTTTCAAATTTTTTTCATATACTTTATTTCATTTCCATAACAATGCTAAAAAGTAGGGGTTATTTATTTTTTTTTTTTTGCGGAATGCGGGCCTCTCACTGTCGTGGCCTCTCCCGTTGCGGAGCACAGGCTCCGGACGTGCAGGCTCAGCAGCCATGGCTCACGGGCCCAGCCGCTCCGTGGCATGTGGGATCTTCCCGGACCGGGGCACGAACCCGTGTCCCCTGCATCGGCAGGCGGACCCCCAACCACTGCGCCACCAGGGAAGCCCAAAAAGTAGGGGTTATTATATTCAGTGCATAGTTAAAGAAATGCTGGCTTCTTAGCTAAGGTGATACGGCTAATAAATAGCAAATACAGGATTCAAGTCTAGGGTTTCTGGTTCCAGATTCAGATTGCGGTAGACGACACCCCAGGAGTGCAGGGTTTACTATATTCTACCAACATCACCCCCTGAGTAGCAGAAGCTGGAGAGTGAGAGGCCACCTGTTAGACACTGATGGAATGAATTTGAATTGAACCAAACATGCAGCCTTCTAAGCTTCTACTTGTATGATTTATGCCTCAGGTCAGTCTGTCTGAGGTGTGAAAGAGCCTTAGGAAGAAGGGTAAAACATTTACTAGTGACTCTTTTCTCCCTCCTTCCCATATACCAGCCTCCAACCCCACCCCAACTCACATACAGATTCTTTGTCACTCTTTATAGGGAATCAAATAAGTCATCACCCCTCCATGTATTACCATCCATTGTAATGTACCCCGGGCTGGGCGTTAGAATAGCAGTTATTTGTGAGGCTGGCTCATGGAGTTCATGCCTGTAAATCCCAGGCACTCTGAGACCCTCTCCCTTTTTCCCAGCGTGATGTACGAAGGGGCTTCTGGGAGTTAGTAGGAGAGCAAGATGGTGGGGATGGTGGGATGGTGGGTCTTTCACACTTTGGACCGAGTGTACCTGGAACCGTCTAACTGTGGGGCAGAGGAACCCACTTCATCTTGGAGACGGTGGCCAAATAAACCAACTCCGTGCTACCTCAGGGGCTGACAGAGCCTCAAGAGCCTCCATAAAGAAGCCCCCGACTTGAGCTATTCCATTTTTATAAACATAGCACGATAGTGTTATGGAAAAGGTTTCTATCCTCAGTAAGTGCCTGTCATAAAAGAAGAAGGGCTCTTCTTGTAGATAAATAAAAATGTCCAGTGTGTAGAAATGAAACATAACTGTGAATATCCCTGGAATAACTGAAATTATTTTGGTTTGAAAAGATCTGGACCTTGAAAAGGAACTTGTATGCTTTCTTTGTAGTCAGCAAGCTACATTCCCACCATCTCTGAGGTAACCTTCACCTCAGGACTTAGGATTTGGAGAAGGGATGAGTAAGGTACAAAATAAGAAATGCTCAGAAAAAAAGTCATATTTGCTTCCACATCAACAGTGTGTGATGTGTTTTGCTGCTTCTCCTGCCTAGAGCAATTTTTATTTCTCCACTCCTTTGCTTTTTGCAGACTGATGTAGGATACTGGTACCTTCCTTGAGGTCAACCTGAGGTGGCATGGTGTTGCAGACAGAACTCAGGACTTGTAGATTTAAAAAGCCTGATTTTTTTTGAATTCTGTTTCCACAGATTAAATTGTGTGCTGTGTGGCTACAGGGTTTAACTGTCATGATCACTTTCTGCATCAGTAAAATGGGTATATTAATATCTATCCTAACTCACAGGGTCATTATGAGGGCCTCAAGCAACAATGGGTGGTAGAGTGTTTCATAAACTCGAAAGCATGGCACAGGAAAGAATTTATCCTCTATTTTGAGTTCTTAAAGTGTATATGTGCAATCAGTATTATCTCCACTATCCATGTGATCATAATGGCATCATGGCATCCAGAATGTCATTATTTAACATTAGAACTTACTTGGGGCTATGATTTGGAATCAGCCTACAGCTCACCACCAAATATCAAATGCACACCTTCTCCATTCTCTGCTCCACCTCTCCCCACACTTTCTAACTATCCTGCCACTTTGCTTTGGGAGTTTATTCAACCCTCATATCTGCCCCTGTTCCTCTTTGGAGGTTCACCTGGGAACCTCTTTAAGCCTCCTCATCACTAGGAGTCCATCTCACTGCTGCTGGAATTTGCATACTTACTAGAGCACGGTGGGCTGGGCTGGGCTGGACAGGGTGCAGAGAGAAGAACCAGTGCGGGGAGGGTGTGCTGAGTTTCAGACATCTCTCTTCTCAATTTGGAATGGGTTTTCTAATAAAACTAATAGGACACATGAATTTTAAATCTGATGATGCAATAATAATGGAGTTCTACCAATCCACGTGGTGGATTAGCTTGTTGGTGGGCTGATATGAGAATCTAAAAACCATTTATACAATTTTTTATTTGGGAAAATGTGAATTATAAGGACTGACTTACAAACGTATATTTAGAGCTAAACCTAGTTGTGACTTGAGGCTTTTCTTGTCCTGAATGTGAGATCCTTTCTTCCAAATTTAATTTGTATCAATACTTTATACTCAATGTAGTGAGTAGTGACTGGGTTAGTGGGTGCAACTGGATGAACACTGATGCTGGGAGGGATGGAAAGGGGAGGGGTCCTACCCTGCCTTTGCCGTTTGCCAGCTGTGGCACTGGACAGCTACTTAAGCTCTTTACTTCTCAATTTCCTCACCTACAAAATAAAGAAAAATGGTACAGATGAACCTGTTTGCAAGGCAGAAATAGAGACACAAATGTAGAGAACAAATGTATGGACACCAAGGGGGGAAGGGAGGGTGGTGGGATGAATTGGGAGATTGGGATTGACATATATACAGTAATATGTATAAAATAGGTAACTAATGAGAACCTGCTGTATACCACAGGGAACTCTACTCAATGCTCTGTGGTGACCTAAATGGGAAGGAAATCCAAAAAAGGGGATATATGTATACGTATAGCTGATTCACTTTGCTGTACAGCAGAAACTAACACAACATGGTAAAGCAACTATACCCCAATTAAAAAATAAAACCAAAGATGTTGATAATAGTACTCAATTCTCAGGGTTGTTGTTAGAAATACATCATAGACAATAACAGCTTATATGAAGAGAGTTGTTATACTGACTTAGCGCATTATTCAAACAATTCTCCATTTTGTTGAACAGGTGATGACTGGCCTCTGAGTGAGAACTTTTTTTTTTTTAATATAAATTTATTTATTTATTTATGGCCGTGCTGGGTCTTCGTTGCTGTGCCTGGGCTTTCTCTAGTTGTGGTGAGCGAGAGCTACTCTTCATTGAGGTGCACAGGCTTCTCATTGCGGTGGCTTCTCTTGTTGCAGAGCATGGACTCTAGGCACGAGGGCTTCAGTAGTTGTGGCACTTGGGGTCAGTAGTTGTGGCTCTTGGGCTGTAGAGCACAGGCTCAGTAGTTGTGGTGCATGGACTTAGTTGCTCCACGGCATGTGGGATCTTCCTGGACCAGGGCTCAAACCCGTGTCCCCTGCATTGGCAGGCAGATTCTTAACCACTGCGCCACCAGGGAGGTCCTTGAGTGAGGACTCTTCAGATTGTGTTCATTGATGTTAGGGAGATCAAAAATTACCATGAATTTTTCTAGGTACACATAAGGAATTGACTAAATTGTGGTATGTACATACAATGGAATATTATTCAACCATAAAAAGAAATGTGATAGTGATACATGCTACAGTGTGGATAAACCTTGAAAATATTGTGCTAAGTGGAAGAAGTCAGTCTCAGAAGCTTACTTACTGTATGGTCCCATATATATGAAATATCCAAAATAGGTAAATCTGCAGAAACAGAAACAGAACAGATTTGTGGTTGCCATGAGCTTAGGGGAGGGAGAAAATGGAGGGGGGTAACATAATGGATATGGGGTTTTCTTTTGGGATAACAATGTTTTAGAACTAGATAGAGGTGATAGTTGCACATCATTGTGAATGTAGTAAATATCACTGAATTGTTCACTTTAAAATGGTTAATTTTATGTTACGTGCAGTTTTTAAAAATGCTATGGAAGAATAAAACCACCTAAATAAGTTGACTGTGTAGAAAGCCTTCCTGACTCTTTATATAGTCTTGGTCTATATAAAGAGTTTGTGAGTTTGTCACATGGAGGCTAAACAATAAACTACTTAATAACGAAGTAATCACTGAAGAAATCGAAGGGAAAATCAAAAAATACCTAGAAACAAATGACAATGGAGACATGACGACCCAAAACCTATGGGATGCAGCAAAAGCAGTTCTAAGAGGGAAGTTTATAGCAATACAATCCTACCTTAAGAAACAGGAAACATCTTGAATAAACAACCTAACCTTGCACCTAAAGCAATTAGAGAAAGAAGAACAAAAAAACCCCAAAGTTAGCAGAAGGAAAGAAATCATAAAGATCAGATCAGAAATAAATGAATAAGAAATGAAGCAAACGATAGCAAAGATCAATAAAACTAAAAGCTGGTTCTTTGCAAAGATAAACAAAATTAATAAACCATTATCCAGACTCATCAAGAAAAAAAGGGAGAAGACTCAAATCAATAGAATTAAAAATGAAAAAGGAGAAGTAACAACTGACACTGCAGAAATACAAAAGATCATGAGAGATTACTACGAGCAACTCTATGCCAATAAAATGGACAACCTGGAAGAAATGGACAAATTCTTAGAAAGGCACAACCTGCCAAGACTGAATCAGGAAGAAATAGAAAATATGAACAGACCAATCACAAGCACTGAAATTGAAACTGTGATTAAAAATCTTCCAACAAACAAAAGCCCAGGACCAGATGGCTTCACAGGCGAATTCTATCAAACATTTAGAGAAGAGCTAAGACCCATCCTTCTCAAACTCTTCCAAAGTATAGCAGAGGGAGGAACACTCCCAAACTCATTCTACGAGGCCACCATCACCCTGATACCAAAACTGGATAAGGATGTCACAAAGAAAGAAAACTACAGGCCAATATCACTGTTGAACATAGATGCAAAAATCCTCAACAAAATACTAGCAAACAGGATCCAACAGCACATTGAAAGGATCATACACCATGATCAAGTGGGGTTTATCCCAGGAATGCAAGGATTCTTCAGTATATGCAAATCAATCAACGTGATACACCATATTAACAAATTGAAGGAGAAAAACCATATGGTCATCTCAATAGATGCAGAGAAAGCTTTCGACAAAATTCAACACCCATTTATGATAAAAACGCTCCAGAAAGTAGGCATAGAGGGAACTTTCCTCAACATAATAAAGGCCATATATGACAAACTCACAGCCAACATCATCCTCCATGGTGAAAAACTGAAAGCATTTCCACTAAGATCAGGAACAAGACAAGGTTGCCCACACTCACCACTCTTATTTAACATAGTTTTGGAAGTTTTAGCCACAGCAATCAGAGAAGAAAAGGAAGTAAAAGGAATCCAAATCAGAAAAGAAGAAGTAAAGCTGTCACTGTTTGCAGATGACATGATACTATATGTAGAGACTCCTAAAGATGCTACCAGAAAATTACTAGAGCTAATCAATGAATTTGATAAAGTAGCAGAATACAAAATTAATGCACAGAAATCTCTTGCATTCGTATACACTAATGATGAAAAATCTGAAAGTGAAATTAAGAAAATACTCCCACTTACCATTGCAACAAAAAGAATAAAATATCTAGGAATAAACCTACCTAAGGAGACAAAAGG
The DNA here is from genome assembly GCF_937001465.1 of Orcinus orca. Classification (NCBI taxonomy): domain Eukaryota; kingdom Metazoa; phylum Chordata; class Mammalia; order Artiodactyla; family Delphinidae; genus Orcinus; species Orcinus orca. The sequence continues at coordinate 98,647,717 of NC_064566.1, read as the reverse complement.
CCTGTATGCAGAAAATTATAAGACACTGTTGAAAGAAATTAAAGATGATACAAATATATGGAGAGATATACCATGTTCTTGGATTGGAAGAATCAACATTGTGAAAATGACTCTACTACCCAAAGCAATCTACAGATTCAATGCAATCCCTATCAAACTACCACTGGCATTTTTCACAGAACTAGAACAAAAAATTTCACAATTTGTATGGAAACACAAAAGACCCCTAATAGCCAAAGCAATCTTGAGAACGAAAAACGGAGCTGGAGGAATTATGCTACCTGACTTCAGACTATACTACAAAGCTACAGTAATCAAGACAGCATGGTGCTGGCACAAAAAACAGAAATATATATCAATGGAACAGGATAGAAATCCCAGAGATAAACCCACGCACATATGGTCACCTTATCTTTGATAAAGGAGGCAGGAATGTACAGTGGAGAAAGGACAGCCTCTTCAATAAGTGGTGCTGGGAAAACTGGACAGGTACATGTAAAAGTATGAGATTAGATCACTCCATAACACCATACACAAAAATAAGCTCAAAATGGATTAAAGACCTAAATGTAAGGCCAGAAACTATCAAACTCTTAGAGGAAAACATAGGCAGAACACTCTATGACATAAATCACAGCAAGATCCTTTTTGACCCACCTCCTAGAGAAATGGAAATAAAAATAAACAAATGGGACCTAATGAAACTTCAAAGCTTTTGCACAGCAAAGGAAACCATAAACAAGACCAAAAGACAACCCTTAGAATGGGAGAAAATATTTGCAAATGAAGCAACTGACAAAGGATTAATCTCCAAAATTTACAAGCAGCTCATGCAGCTCAATAACAAAAAAACAAACAACCCAATCCAAAAATGGGCAGAAGACCTAAATAGACATTTCTCCAAACAAGATATACAGACTGCCAACAAACACAGGAAAGAATGCTCAACATCATTAATCATTAGAGAAATGCAAATCAAAACTACAATGCGATATCATCTCACACCAGTCAGAATGGCCATCATCAAAAAATCTAGAAACAATAAATGCTGGAGAGGGTGTGGAGAAAAGGGAACACTCTTGCACTGCTGGTGGGAATGTGAATTGGTTCAGCCACTATGGAGAACAGTATGGAGGTTCCTTAAAAAACTACAAATAGAACTACCATATGACCCAGCAATCCCACTACTGGGCATATACCCTGAGAAAACCGAAATTCAAAAAGAGTCATGTACCAAAATGTTCATTGCAGCTCTATTTACAATAGCCTGGAGATGGAAACAACCTAAGTGTCCATCATCGGATGAATGGATAAAGAAGATGTGGCACATATATACAATGGAATATTACTCAGCCATAAAAAGAAACGAAATTGAGCTATTTGTAGTGAGGTGGATGGACCTAGAGTCTGTCATATAGAGTGAAGTAAGTCAGAAAGAGAAAGGCAAATACTGTATGCTAACACATATATATGGAATTTAAGGAAAAAAATGTCAAGAAGAAACTAGAGGTATGACAGGAATAAAGACACAGACCTACTAGAGAATGGACTTGAGGATATGGGGAGCAGGAAGGGTAAGCTGTGACAAAGTGAGAGAGTGGCGTGGACATACATACACTACCAAACGTAAAATAGATAGCTAGTTGGAAGCAGCCGCATAGCACAGGGATATCAGCTTGGTGCTTTGTGACCACCTAGAGGGGTGGGATAGGGAGGGTGGGAGGGAGACGCAAGAGGGAGGAGATATGGGGATGTGTGTATATGTATAACTGATTCACTTTGTTATAAAGCAGAAACTAACACACCATTGTAAAGCAATTATACTCCATTAAAGATGTAAAAGAAAAATAAAATAGTTTGTGAGTTTGTGAAGACAGTGTCTCTTACTTCTTCCCTACATTTTTTTTTCTGCCTTTTGTAGTCCTATCTGAACTCCTTGGTTTTCTGTCCCTCCACGAGGACTCAAGTTCTGTTTGAGTCACTTCTTTCATTCATTCCCTGACTCATTTCTTCAGCTGGTGTCAAGGAGAGTGATAATTAATATGTGATCTGGGACAGAGGCTAGGCAGCCCTGCTGGGTTACTTTGCAGGCATCTTAACCTCTCTGGTCTTAGGGAGACATCAACAAGATCATTTCTTGGGATTCTTTCAGCTTTAAATTTCTAGATTTAAGAAATAAGAAATGCATTATTAGGTTTCCTTTAAATATTCTGCCAGCTAATTTCTCCACTTCTTTTACTTTGAATTCATTTATCAAACCTAGCTAGACAGATAGAAAAAAAATAAATTACACTTTGAATTAGCCTCTTCTTTTTCATTAGACCTCAGTAATGAGGAGAAAATTCATCTCCACGTCTGTGGTAAAACTTCTTTGACCACAGGAAACCTTTCTTCATGTTTTTTTTAAGATAAAAATGCCCAAAGCATGAAACTGATATACTTTTAAGGTTTGAAAAGTGTAAAAAAAGATTTTTCTCTTTAATTATAATATGTAACAGAAAACAAGACACTGCAATAACTTAATAGCCCATCAAAACACTATCTTCAAGGGTAATTTAGCATTTCCATGATAAATTGCTATTTTTAGAAGCTTATGTAACCAAACAAAGAATGTGTTCTTGGCTATGGCCATGAAGACAAGTTATTATTGTGGGAGGGACAAAGGAATCTGAGAGGCTCATGAGAGACAGAGCCAATTGCAGAGAACATTTTATAGAGCACCCTTTCTCTTGAGTCTCCATTTTCTGCCATCAGGATAATGCAGTGCCTTTCAGAGCCATTTTCATTTTTGAAGTGCTCTTTCCTCATTAGCTAATAAATACTCATCAATGAATTTTCCTCAGCGTCTTGCAAGTTGGAGGAAAAAGAAAATCGCTTTCTATTTTGTAAGTATTATTCCCCTTGGGGCCTCCCTTCTCGTGCTTCTAATGGAAACAAGAAATAAATTATACCTACTTATTTGAAAGGACCAAAGACCACCATTCCTTCCACACAGAGCACCTGTAAATTTGCATCAGATATTAATGACCTTCTATAACTACCTCACTGTAGTAGCAGGAGCACCTGTGTCCCATTACCAAGCTCTGTTCTGTTTAGTGTCTCATGAGGACGGTTAACTGGAAGGATGCCTTGGGGGGTCTTCTTGGGGGGTCTTCTCAGGGAGCTGAGCGTGGTGAGTCAAGCTGAGAGAAGGTGGTGTCTGTGTGAGCATGCGTGTCCAATGGACTTCATATCTCTAATTTCTAGGGTCAAAAAGTTACGGTTTTGGAATTTTCTGTTCTTTTGTATTATCCATGTTTCTTCTCCCCTATATCATCTTCTCTGCATTTGGACTTCGCTCTGGCTTTCACAGTTTCTGCTGTGGTGAATTGCACTGCACATACTTAAAGCCACTCCAAGACTTTTCTAGTTGCACGTGTGTTTTGAGGAAGACAATTTGGTTCAGAGCATGAGCTATGTCTTACTGGGTTTCTGCTGCCTGTTGTCTAAAGTAATGTTATCCAACAGACATAGAATACAAACCACACCATGAGCCATTAATAATTGAAAATTTTATGGTAACCACTTAAAAAAGTGAAAATAAAGAGGTGAAATTAATTTTAATAATATATTTTATTTAACCCAATATATCCAAAATTTTATTACCTTAGTATGTAATCAATATAAAATTGTTAGTGAGATATTTAACATTCTTTTAAGCCAAACTGGTGAATTCTAATGTGTATTTTACACTTACAACACATCTCAGTTTGGACTAGCCACATTCCGTATGCCTCATGGCTGCTGTATTGGACAACATGGCTCTGTAGGCATAAGTAGACAATATTTGAACAAACATTTTAAAATTAAAAAGCATTTCTGAATTATTTATTACACAGTCAAGTTCTGATATAAATTGCTATAAGTTTTCTCTTCAAGGCTCTCATGAAGAATGAGGGGATGTTAGAGGGTTCTAGGGTTTATCAGCAGGGAAAGGGTTAATGTGTGTATTCTTAAACCTACCATTCACTCTGGAATTAACTTAGCATCAATGAACTATGATCTCTCCCTCCCCTTTTACTTTATGTTTTGCTGTACCTTGAGCTCAGATCTACCTAAGAACCAAGAAATGACAAGACTGTTGATTTTAGATAGTGATTAGGATTTGACCATGTTTTTCTTTTTAATAAATAATTTTTTATTTATCTTAATTTTAATTTTGGCTGCGTTGGGTCTTTGTTGCTGTGAGCGGGTTTTCTCTGGTTGCAGCGAGCGGGAGCTAATCTTTGTTGCGGTGCGCGGGCTTCTCATTGCGGTGGCTTCTCTTGTTGTGGAGCACGGGTTCTAGGCACGTGGGCTTCAGTAGTTGTGGCACTTGGGCTCAGTAGTTGTGGCTCGCGGGCTCTAGAGTGCAGGCTCAGTAGTTGTGGCACGTGGGCTTAGTTGCTCTGCGGCATGTGGGATCTTCCCGGACCAGGGCTCGAACCTGTGTCCCCTGCATTGACAGGCGGATTCTTAACCACTGTGCAACCAGGGAAGCCCAGGATTTGACCATGTTTGATGTAAGCCCAGTCTTACAGTAGCTGCACTTTAAGTGGTTTCCACACAGTGTTAGTTTTTGGTGCTATCATCCTCGAAAGTAATGTTCTGTGCTTATTTTCATGTGGTTGTGTTCTCATGAAGAAAAAGGATACTTTTTATACTTGTAGCTTCTTACCTGAACTCAACTGAAGGAATTCTGAGGGGCGATAGCCATGACCAAAGGAGCCAGAGGCACCAAAAACCACCTCTCAAAGGCTTGGCACCCCCATTCTTGGGCTAAATATCTCATTCTGGGGGAGAGCAGTATCACAGATATTTGGTGCGTCTGTCATTCCGTTGACGGGAACTTTAGTCATTGGCACTTCCACATGTTTATGAAAGAATGATGTTGATAATTATTTATCATTGAACATCAACTATGAACGAAACACTCTGGTAGGTGTGGTGAGATACAAAAAGGAGATGCCGTTCTCCCTGCCCCCGAAGAGCTTAGCCTGATGGTGAAGAAGATACATGTCCTAGTTGAGGTTCTAAAGTGTTAGAGCAGAGCCATCAGCAGGGTACCAGATGACCCTGAGGTTCTGTAAGATCCAGCGAACGAACCTTTGCCAAGGACTCTTTCATGCCAGGAGATAGACTAGGTGTCAGTGACAACTAAGGTGAAGACAGTCTCTCTTCCTACTGATATCCCAATCTACTGTGAGACATGGGTAGAACACCACCTGCAGTGCCATGGGAGATGTGATATAATGGAGAAACAGAACTCCAGAAAGGCAGAGGAAGGAGAGACTAAGACCTCCAGTCCCAGTTGGGGTCATATCTTCAGAGGCAATGATGATGCGGCCGGCTTTCAAAATAGGAGTTCACGGGCAGGAAAGGGAGATGGAAGCAGCCTGGAAAGAAAGGGGCAGGAGTGAAGGCGAAGGTGGTCCTGGGGCTGGTGAGCCCTGGAGAAGGGTCACACCTGAGCAAGTTCTCCCCAGATCATCTGATCCTGTCTTAGGGCACTTGATTCAAATACTGCTTGTGTTATGTTCTCTACAGTTCATGGATGTTTAAAAAATTATTAACAGTTACTAAGAATGGATAATTTATTGTTTTCACTATTATTTAAAAAGTACCACATCAGTGACTATTTTGGTTTAGTTGCTGTGACAGTGAGGATCCCCGTCATGGTGGTTAAGAGCTGACTCTGAAGACAAAGTGCCTAGGTTCAAATCCCAGCGCTGCCACTTAAAACTGTGCTGTTTAGCCCTCCTGTACTTCAGCTTCTCCATCTGTAATGTGGAAAATAATAATAGCATCTCCCTCAAAGGTTTTTCTTAGTAATAAAATGAGTTAAGATTTGGGAAGGGCACAGAATAATGTCTGCTTCATGGTAAGTATCCTAAATGTTTGTTAAATTAAATGAAGGCGGTACACAAAATTCTAGTGCCCGGTGATGGCAAACAGCTTTCTGTGTCACTGGCATGTGATAAGGACATTGATGATTTTTTTTTTTTGAAAGGGTTAATTTGCTTGTTGTCCAGCTGGTCTGAAGTCATCAGTGACGCTCACTGACATGAATGAAGATTGCGTAGGCATCCCTGCAGTGGGATTGTACAAGCCTTATATTTTATTTTAGTACATGCTAGAAACACTTTTAGTTGTTCAGAATATCTAAATGATCCACGTCAAAAAACTTGCATATGAAATATCTAGAAACGCAGGTCTCAGAGAATATGTGAGAACGTGTGTACATCATTGTTGGATCATATATGAAAATAGTACTTTTGTAAGTAAAAGCAGAACCGTGTCATATTGCAATGGATGATTGATTTGTGTTCATGTAAAATTGTTAAGAAACATTACAAATAGGCATAAAAGTAAAGAGAATAGTATAGTGACCCCTCATATACCCATCATTTAGATTTTAACAATTTTTTTGGTTGAGGTATTTTAAAGCAAATCCCATAAATCATGGCATTTGAACCCCTAAATATTTGATTCGAAATTTAGGAAGTTTATTTTCTTGTATAACTACATTATCCCACCAGCAATAATCTCTTTTTGATACATCCCATCTATATTCAGAATGCCCCAGTTGACCCCAAATGGCTTTTACAGAGTTTGCTTGAATCAAGACACAAACAAGGCCTACCAGTGTCCAGTGTATTTGGTTATCAAGACCCTTATGTTTCTCTTAATCTAGGATGGTCTGAATTTCAGTGTTAGTTTGAGAGGGTTTTATTGTGTGATGGGCTCCAGGTCTGAGACCTAGTTGAAACCAGGTGTTGGGTGTGGCCTCATTCACCTTAGGTAGAAGCACTTTTATCAACAAAGTTAAATTATAATTATCTCCCAACCGGTTTTAATGTCAATTTTAAGTATTCTAGGCACGGAGGGCGGCACCGAAGGCCCAGAAATGAATGCGATATGATCCCTGGGCTCAGAAATCAGGCAGAGAGTTTCTGCACTTTGACCATGAAAGTTTCTGCTGTATGACCCACCAGAGGATGAGATCTTGAGGGTGAGGGAGGAAGGTGGCTGCTTCTGGGGAGCAAAGTGCAGTGCTGCAGATTCTGGGTCATGGCTTTTCTCTACATCAGACAACTGAGAATGCTGGTAATTTTATAGTCCAGTTGGAAAGGGGCCTGCCTAGTGGTTAGAGACGGGAGACTCTGAGGTCTGTCCTCCATCCTAACAGCCTCTCTCTTAGGGCCATACTGTCTGATGTTTCCTTCCTCCGTGGGTATAAATCGTGTCGAGTCTCCACAAATAGCCAGGCCCTGGAGAGCGTTTGAGAAACGGTTAATATCTCCTAGGAAGCGTCATTCTAAAGAAAGCACACACAAAATATTTTCCGCCTTAGGCCTTTGCTTTATATATGTGTTCTTCCTTCTAATTTGGAAGGAAATCCTGAAGGTGGTAAGTTTACTGAGAAGAAAGGAGAAAGTTTTTTTCCTTCAGGAACATGTATGTTAGGGAGAAAGCATGTTCCAAACACCTCAGGTGGACCAGGAAGACGTGGAGAGACGTCTGTGGGAGTGCAGAAGGCCTGGGCGGAGAACGGGAAGACCTGGGTTTGAATTCCTCTCTTTTCACTCAGCAGCTATTTTAGCTTGAACAGGTCTCAGAACTTGCTTGAAATCCAATTTTTTAAATCTACAACATAGGTGTAAGCCAGTTAGAATGGGCATCGTCAGAAAATCTCCAAACAACAAAGGCTGGAGAGGGTGTGGAGAAAAGGGAACCCTCTTGCACTGTTGGTGGGAATGTAAATTGATACAGCCACTATGGAGCCCAGTATGGAGGTTCCTTAAAAAACTAAAAATAGAACTACCATATGATCCAGCCATCCCACTACTGGGCATATACCCAGAGAAAACCATAATTCAAAAACACACATGCACCCCAATGTTCACTGCAGCACTATTTACAATAGCCAGGTCATGGAAGCAACCTAAATGCCCATCGACAGACGAGTGGATAAAGAATATGGAATATTACTCAGCCATAAAAAGGAATGAAATTGGGTCATTTGTTGAGACGTGGATGGATCTAGAGACTGTCATACGGAGTGAAGTAAGTCAGAAAGAGAAAAACAAATATCGTATATTAACGCATATATATGGAACCTAGAAAAATGGTCCAGATGAACCGGTTTGCAGGGCAGAAATTGAGACACAGATGTAGAGAACAAACATATGGACACCAAGGGAGGAAAGTGGTGGGGGGTGATGGTGGGGGGATGAATTGGGAGATTGGGATTGACATGTATACACTGATGTGTATAAAATTGATGACTAATAAGAACCTGCTGTATGTAAAAAAAATGGGTGTAAGAATGCCTCTTTCATATAGTCTGTAATGAAGATGAAATAAAAGATTATAGTTTTGAAATTTTGTAGGTTTTGCAGCCCCCCTTTACAGATAGGAAAGGACTACTATCACTGCCATTAGGAGGAGGAAACCTCTCTCAGTTCTTTGGAAGAACAAATAGTTGTGAGAGTGCTGTGTAGACTAGAGGACGGTCAGCCAAGGTCTTCAAAACTCAGAATGAAGAAAGGTTCAAGATCATGTATTTATTTATTTCCAGAATAAAGAATGATGGGAGGACTGAAGAATTTTTTAAGAAATGATACAACTTTGTCTCTATTAGTTTAGGAGCAAGAATAAATTTAAATTGACCTTGCAGACATTGAGGTAGGCTGGATGCCTTCACTGGCAGTGTTAATTAGGAGAGCCTCTGCTTCACTATGAAACAGGGTTATAATAATGAAAAATTGGCCTTTTGAACATAGGTCTGAATTGGATAGATGACTGGCTCTTCTATAATGTAGAGAGGGCAGTGAATTTCTGGTTCGATAGTCCGTTGATGATTTGCACAGAAATCGTGACTTCAATGCTAGTGAGAAAAAGAAAGGGGAGATTAGACTCTCTGACCCTCATGCAGCTGGGAGTCAGAAAACTTCAGGAGGGTGTGACAGAAAGGCAGATTCTAGAACAAGAGGAAGGTTGGAAAACTATAAATCCTACATTCAGATATCCTGTGGTGGTTTAAACCATTTTGTTTTGTTAGCATTTTGGGTGCTCGATCTGTGCCATATTACAACACGTGGTGATGTCAACCTTGTATTGATGGCAGCCCCCTTCTGTGTTCTAGGCATTCTTGGATGGTCATTAAATGAACTGAGCATATGCTGACATGCTCAAATGAGCACTTGTGGAATCTCCAGTAGAAAGCCATGGAATTGGAGGATGAAGGGGGAAGGTCAAGAAATATTAAATAAGTGGAGTGGTGAAATTCAGAGTAACAAAGGATTGCTTGTGTAACAGCACATCACACACATCTATTTTAATAGTGTTAGTGTACTGTCCAAAATAAATGACAATTAAAAAAACTGAGCACATCACAACTACGTCACATCGCCACCATAAGAAATGACCGTTTCTATTTCTTTAGTATCATCTATTTCTGTATCACACATTATATTTGTTGAACATCTGCTGTGTGGGAGCTCACCACAGTGCTGAGTGTATGTGAAGAAATAGTCTTCATTAGCCAGTGAGAGAGTAAGATCAAGCAAGATGAAAACGGAACAGTAACCAGGGCTCAGTAAATACTAAGGTGTTAGTGGCAAGATCCATTTCTGATGAATGGGAAGAGGATTAATGCAAATAGTTTTTGTTGTGTTTCTTTTCTGGCGGTTTGGGTGTCACAGATATACTCAGACCTTGCACGGATTCCAAGTTGCAAGCATTGAGGTTGTCTAGAGAACTAGAGATATTGAATGGGTTAGCTACCCCATCCTCTGTCTCTAGAACTTGCAGACTTTCTATCTCACTGACACATTTGTAAGAAACTGCCCTTAAGACACAATCTTAAGACTTTCTCAATAGAGTATTATCCCCATGAGTGCCGGACTGGCTCTGTCTTGGTCAACTGTAACTCTAGGCCCTCCTATTGTGTTTGAAACAGAGTGGGAATTCAGTAAATAAAAAGCTTCATCATTTTTGGAGAAAGGTCTTCCCTAAAGCTAAAATGTATATCATAAAACTCTGAGGCCATTAGTTTTTAGTCTGAAAAAGCGTTGGAAATAAACACTTTTAGAACCATTTACATTTCTCCCAATGGACAGGACCCTCACCATCACAGGAGCACCCATATGCTTTCTGTCTACACACATGCATACCCACATACTTCTGTCCACTTTTTAGTCCTCTGATCTTTGTTATCTAGTTTAGAAGAACAAGTTAGGGGAAGTGACATGAGTTGAAAGTTGTCCATTATAGGTTTTAAGCCTTAAAAGACAGTATATCATCAAAGAAATACATCCTTTCTTCTGAGATGCCTGTATGACTATTATTTTGAGGGGGGCAAGTCTTCCCTCTCCTTTGGCAACTCTACCTCTTCCTTTCAGTTTCATCCATCATCTCATTTCTTGAAATGAACTTCCTTTGGGAATGAAAATTTTGGCATAGCTGGGAGCTTTTAACGGAAATAAGAGAGAAGACGTCTCTGACATATATAATATGTTCAATATGTTTCCATATATTGCACAATCTCTGATGTGTTACCCAAGATTCATAATGACAGATGGGCCGAGGAGAAGAAGGAGCGCTCCCCAAGTGGGGATGTCTTTAGAAACCAGCACTCCTTCCAGGGTGCTTTGAGCTATTCTGAGCAATTGGGGTTCAACACATTCACCCCCAGCAGAAAGAGGTTTCTGCCAGCACAGTGCCTGTGCGAGGTTTGTTGCCTAGCATTTTGCTTCAATCAAGAGTCAAGCCAGACAGCACAGTCCTAGACTTAGAGCAATCTAGAGCCGGAGGATTGAGTTCCTGTTTTCAGCTGTGTGACGAGTTACTTGACTTCCTTCAACCTGTGATTCTTCAGCCATGTAATAGGGGTGAGAAGTAGTTTCTGTTCACTTCCCAACTCTGAAATACGCGATGAGAACTTTTTGAGATAATAGTGCAGATTATGAAAGTCTCGATGTTCTTTGCAGCTATCCTTTTTACACGTCTAGAGTGGAAATAACTAGGAGGGATGTGTCTTTTCCTTTAGTTTACTCAAATCTAATGTAATCATTTGATGACTCAAAATTTCCTGAAATGCAAACCATACATTGCAGAATAATGCAAAATTTTATTTTAGGGTAAGAGGGATGAGGAGTAATGTGATTTGACCATGTATTACGGGGTTAAGAAAAATTTAAAAACATCTTTTGTTTTTAAATTTTAAAAAGTGTTTTTAAATTTCACATCTTTTGTGAAAATATAGGGTCAGAACAATAGCTGTACAGTCATTAGCAACGTTTTCCAGTATAGTCACTCTAAGAACATCTTTTACCTTCTCTTATTTTATTTTTCTACCCAGTTTGACTCATGCTATAACAGATCTGAATTTATGGAATATTTTATATGCTGTCTTTCTTAACTGTGTTCTGTGAGCTTGAGTTGTTTATCAGAATCTGCTTTTTTTTTTTCTGATCACTTTTTTTATTTGACTTGCACACAATCTAATTGGTTTTTTTCGCCACACCCATACATTGTGCTGACAGAGGCTTTTTTTTTTTTTTTCCAGCATAGTTTTTCCATCTAGGACGTGTGCTTGTTATTGTAGTAAGATAGATAAAATACCTACGTAAAGACAGACTTGGGCTGAACCCGAGTATATTCCCAGATTTATAGTTTGCTAGAGTAGAAGAGAAATGAGCTGTCTTTGGAATCAATGCCTTAGCTTTGCAGATGAGGCAAGGAGGACTTAAAGAAAGTACCTGGATATTACAGAATTCATGATTCATCAGGGGAACAACTGCCTTTGGAAGGGAATAACTACCAATGACAGAAACCCTAGGATGTCTCCCTGGGTTAATTTAGGACTTTTTTTTACTGGAAGTAACTGGGGCCATTGGAAGTACAGAAAATTAAGCATGTTATCTTGTTTCTCTGAACTAAAAAGAATATTCTTCAAATTGGGAAAACATTATCCTTTTGCAGATTGCAAATCAGAAGGTAACTATAACAGGCAGCTCTACTGGCTGTTAACATATCTCTGGAAAGTGTTTAGTAAAATGACGATAAATCATTTTTTTCTTTTTTGCATTCTTCACATGCCTACCATGCTGATCACTCCCCGCTTCCCACTGCATACCTTCCCTGCCTCTGCCCCTCCATCCAGCCTAAACACCCATTGCAGATGTGTCCTCATGAGTTGTTCTCAGCTGGCTTTTGTTCTGGTCTGATCTCAGCCCATCTCCAAAGGCTTGGCTTGGCAGTCTTACACTCCATTCTACCTCTGGTGTTTAGACTTGGTGTTTGGCCTTGGCCTTCATGGAGTCTGGATGTTGATCTGTTCAGTAGATGAGGAAACAGGGCTAAGTGAGAACAGCAAGCCTGAGCTCCCAGCTGGAGGCAAGAGCTCTTCCAGTTGGGGCTTGTTGATGCAGGGACGATGCCATTCATCACAGAATCACAGTGACAAGATGTGACCACAAAGGGGGGCTCCTCTCTGTCAGGGCCAGGATGTTCTCACCAGCTTGCCTGCATTAGGGAATCCTGCAGTAACAGTGAGATGCGTGGGACTTCCCTCAAAGGAACACCCCACCATGTGTCCAGAACTTGTTATTTTAGGTCCTCAGCCACTCACCATGCCCCAGCCATTGCCTAAATCCTCTTCTCCACCGACCTTATTGTCCACACCTGTGGTGCACGTGCCTCACTCTCGAACGAGCACACTATTCGCCGTCTGTATGACTTGGGTTTTCCTCTGGCTTTACCTTTGTTTCTCCCGTTCAATGTGAGCACCAAGCTTTCAGGTAATAATCCATTCTTTTGCTTCTAGAAACTTCTTCTACAACACCTCCCATTCAGGTGACATTTAACTCCACTCCTTTTGGGTGGATTCAAGAAAGTGTATAAGTTGTTCCTTAATCAAAATGTAGATATGCTTTAGAGGGGTGTGTGACTGTGTGTGTGTGTGTGTGTGTGTGTGTGTGTGTGTGTGTGTGTGTGTAAATACAACTTCACAATAGTCATTTAGCTCCTGATTCATACAAAACAGGCATAGAAGTCTCAGCATGAGGTAGTGGACAGAGTCCTTGACAGGGATCAGCAGACCTGAATTCTATACCTAGGTCTGCTACTAGCCATTGCTGTGTGACAGTGGACAGTCACAACCTTTATGAAATCTTAGCTGAAAACTACAGAGTTGAATCATTTGACACTGGCTTCTTTTACAGATTATGGCCATGTGAGACAGACCAACTTAGCATAGCTTTGGGGTAACACATGTACGAGAATTTATTATAGAAGTAGATTAGATCTTTTAACCATCAACTGCAGTGGTTTCGGGATACCTGCAAGACTGATTCAGTGGAAGGGGTTGTACATGTTCATAGCTGGTAAGTAGAGGGTGATAGAGAGAATACCCAGAGGGGATACATCATTAGCTATTATTCCAGATTCTCTGCTTGCATCTGTCATACTGTTCACATGACTTTCTGAGAAAATACTCTTCCTGCAGCACTTGACCGGCATGGGCTATATTTTTGTTTAAGATATTTTGCTCTTCTCACATAAACCAATTAACTGTCATATTTTATCCTTCCAGGCGTATCCAGATACAAGGTTGGCTGACAGCCAGTTGGCTAAGTCCTATAGGATAATAGCTTATTGTCTATAAACTGCCTTCTTTTAAAGTCTCTCTATTCAATTCTGGCAGTACTTGTGATACAGAAAATATTTATAAGGCTGTGAAGAAAGGTCATATGTTGGGTGTGAGCTGCCCTGAGTAGCCCAAGTGATTTTATTTTTCCGTTCAACAGCTCTTGTTGCGGTAGATGACCAAAACATCGACTTGCTTTTCACTGCTGAAAATTTCACCACTGTCTGAAAGCTTTGATATCGACTTGCTGAGTGGTTTGGAATGGCTCACTGCAATCTTAGGTATATCCTGAAAATACAGATAAATAATAGGAAGATGTATTTAGTCCAATTTGATAGCTCAGATTCGCAGGCAACAATATCTTGGTATATTTAGGTTTCTCTTCTGTAAAAAGTGACCTTCATATTTAAAAGGAAAATCTGCTTTCAACAACTTCAATGAGAGGGTGATTTTTCTCATCTTAAAAAGCTCATTCAAACCAGCATATTAATGATTTATGAACAAATAAAGGGAGAATATAAGGGATTACATTTCTTTTGAACTGTACAAAGTTGTAAAAAGCTTAGAGAAAAAGGACCCGGTTCAAGATAAATGTTTGCTGAACTGATTTATTGAGTCTTCTAAATGCTCTTGGATGAAAAATTCAAATCTGAACTCATTTTTTTTTTATGTTGCTAAGCGTTCTAGACGAAGGCTTTGAAATTTGAATGAGCATAGGTTTAACCATAATAGTCCTTGATAATTCCAGTTGAGGATGTGGATACTATAACTTTAGTGCAAGAAAGAATGGCAATCAGTTAAGCATCACAACACCCTAAAAAAAAGGAAGACCCATGTGACCAGTCTTCTGTTTTGAATCCACTTTTATTATCTCACAATTCAATGAATATTTACTGAGTACCTTCTACGTGCTAGCACATGGCTGCATGTTGTAGCTACAGGAATAAAGGAGAAATGAAGTCCCTGCCTTCAAGGAGTTTACAGTCCAGTGGAAGGGTCTGGACAAGAAAACTGAAAATTATAAGGCAGTGTCGTCACCAGAGACAAACAGGGTGCTTTTGGAATTCGTGGAGCCCAGTCAGGAAGGGCACGGTGACTTCCTGGGAGAAGGGTGGTCTGGGCTGAGCCCTGAATGATAAGTTCTTGCAGGTGAAGGGTGGCAGTGGAAGAAGATAGTTGAAAGCAGAGGGAACAGTATGCATGAAGGGCTTCGATGACAGAGGACAAATGGAACTAGAGCAGAGAGGGCAAGGGGTGAGTGAGCTTTCCTCAGCTGCTTTTCATCATCCCGGAAAGAGCACATTCACTGTGGGTCAGTTGTGTGGCTCTGTGAGCTGTCATAGAGTGAGTGCTTACGAATGGTTCCCTGCTTGCAAAAAGTACCTTCATTAAAAAAAAATTGCTCACATATTATCTCATTTAATTCTCACAGTAAACCTGTGAAATGGATCACAGTATCCTGATTTTGTAGATGAGGCTTAGAGATGTTGTAACTTCACCAGGATTACTTGAGTAGTGAGCTAGAATGGAGTCTCAAAGTATTCTCCATTCTCCCTGCCCCCCCATCATCATCTTCTCCATCTTAAGCTTCTCTATCATCATCTTCTCCATCTTCATCTTCGTAATAATGGCCACCATTGTTGAGCTTCTACCATTGGTCATATACTACCAAGCACTCTACAGATATTCGGTCACTTAATCCTCATAACAACCAGGATCATCTGGAGAGGAGGAACCCATGTTCTTTTCACTCATCGTATCTCCTATTTTGTGAAGAACTGGGCTCACCCCTCTTCCGCCTTCTGTCACAGTTGGAAAACATTGATTTGTGGGGTGAGGGGAGATTATTTAATAACAATTCCTTTCATATAAAGACTACGGAGGTATTTTATCTTCTGGATACTGTGAAGTGTATAAGTGATCAGGTTTTCCTCTTTGACTGCAGCCAGTTTTTTTTTTTTTAATAAATTTATTTATTTTGGGCTGCATTGGGTCTTTGCTGTGCATGGGCTTTCTCTAGTTGCAGCGAGTTGGGGCTACTCTTTGTTGCAGTACATGGGCTTCTCTTGTTGCGGAGTATGGGCTCTAGGTGCGTGGGCTTCAGTAGCTGTGGCATGCGGGCTCGGTAGTTGTGGCTCTCAGGCTGTAGAGCACAGGCTCAGTGGTTGTGGCGCATGGGCTCAGTTGCTCCACAGCGTATGAGATATTCCTGGACCAGGGCTCAAACCCGTGTCCCCTGCATTGGCAGGTGGATTCTTAAGCACTGCACCACAGGGAAGTCCCTGCCAGCCAGTTTTGAGCTAAATTTTTACCCGCCTCTCCACATGTCCCCTGCAAATCCATAGGTCTTTTTGGTATGTATTTTTATATTAGCTCCACTCCTGTTTCCATTTTATGGTATTATCCTTATGTTTCTCTCCCACATCTAGCTTATCTTACTGTTTCTGGAATAAAGCAGGACATAAATAATTAAAATTTCATTGTTACCTGAGCATAGCATGAAACGTCAGTGTTTTGCTTTGTTGTTTTCTGCGGCTTGAAGGTAAATTTGTCCACATAATTTCACTCATTCTTACCTAGGACCACAGCTTTTGCTTGTGAGTTGGCAGACCCGGATTTAGGGTGCTCAGGGGGCGGAGGACAGAGACTTGCCTTGTAGTCCTCCCCACATCTCTGCCAGTCACCTTAGCCTAATTAGCCTTGTGTTTCTTTCCTCTGAAGCTCACTATTCACTTACTCTTCAGGTTTGCCTTGTCTTCATAAATCACAGCAGCTTTTTTTTTTCTTTTTAAAGAGACGCTTAAGGAAGAAGTCAAGGCTGTGGCATCCTGTGTGCTTTCACCCCAGAAAGATGTCATTTACTGTAATTTAGAGTGAAGTGATAGAATTCAGTTTAGTAGATTTCTCCAGAAGTGGAGCATCAAAAATGTACTGTATCGGATGGAAAATAAGAAACTTATATTTCTCGGAGATGTTTCTCTAAATCAGTCAAATAATACTGTGCTTGGGGCAAAGGGTAGTTTAGTATCAAGAGCTTGGGTCTTGGAGCCACGTCTGACTCTGCCACCAACTCTGTGACTTTGGGCTGATGACTTCATTGTGCGTTTTTTTAAAAATCCTTATTGGTTAAAAGAGAACAGGAGCTGCTTAGTCTCGTGAAGATTAATGTGATGCAGTGGAATTGCATGGTAGAATGCCTGATGCTCAGTAAGTGTTAGTTATCATTATCCACACTTCTGCTTATCCTTTGTATCTAAGCTTAGTTGTTCCATCTCCTGGAAAGATTTTTTTTTTTATAGAAATGATAGTTATTATTATAATAACCACCATGGGGTTATTTTATTATATATATATACAGTTAGAGTATCCTATATATATTCATATATATACATGTATATATCATAAATTATATAAATAGAATACTCAATACACACTGTATATAATATGTATTGTATGTATATATATGTATAGAGGTCCAGTGTTTTTGTTATTTCTTGGTGTATTTTGCCATTTACAAGAGCTCACTTGCCCTCTGCTCTCCTGGTCCCTCTTCTGTTCTTTTTGTTTCTCTAAGCATTTCTCACTATCAAATTTACTACATATTTAACTTCTTTGTTTACTGTTTGTCCATGCCCTGCTAGAAGGTACACTGCAAAAGCTCATGGTGTGTGTGTGTGTGTGTGTGTATGTGGGTTTGTTCATACTACAATAATCCTCAACATCTAGAACATTGCCTGGCATGCAGTAGTCCCTTGAATCTTGAATCAGTGAATGATCTTCAAACATCATCAAATTTTCATTAATATGAGTTTTGATGATACTTGAAAAAGAAAAGGTACTTGTTTGGCTGAGGGCAGAAGCTCTTCCCCATGGAAGTGGGTGCTTGAAAGGCCAAGGGAAGATATGGGTTGCCTGACTCTTTAAAGTGGTTGGTAGCTCAGAATTCTGTAACAAATTAGTTCCAGTCTTTTTGTCATCAGCGAATTGAGTGCTGACTGTGAGCTAGGGAGAGACCAAATAGGAAACCTCCAACATGCCTTCAAAACACTAGCCTTTTTTCTATTTATACACAAGTGTATTTTGACAGGACCAAGACATATAAATATCTTAGTTGGAATTCACAGATGACAAATATTTTTCTTGTGCAGTGTCTGGTCTACTGACCCATCTGGGGTTGTGGAAGTTGACCATTTTGTATCCAAATACGCTATTATTAAAAACAATCTAAGTCTTGATGAACACAAGAATTCTGAGATAAATTCAGCTCAACAAATATTCACATAGCACGTATTATGGGCAAGGATTTTTCAAGGCACAGTAGGGGACTTGGAGATATGGTACTGTGTCCACCCTTTAGTAACTGACAGTCAAGTAGAGGGAATGAAAAGAAATGCCAACACCCTGGGCCAAAAACAGTCAGAAAAGTTGTTTTCTTGTCTCTGTGCTTTGTGGAGATTTTAAATTCTTCTGATTATATTAATGAAAAACTTTCTGAAAATGCCTCTCTATGAAAAGGCTTGAGTATTGTTTGCTGCCTGTCACAGGTAAAGATGCATATTTTTACATTCTGTAAAATTTTCTGTATGAAAATTTTCTGTATGTTTCTGTATGAAAGGAGAGTATTATTTACCAATACTTCCTCAGTGGCCGGTAATGTGCTAGGCACTGTCCTAGCTATTATCTTATTTATTCCCTAAATTTCATTGTGAGTCAGGTCTAATTATGCCCACATCGCCGATAAGGAAGCTGAAGCAGAGAGATTAAGTGATTATCCCCAAACCGTGGAGTTAATAAATTCAGTTAGTAAATGGCAACTGGACTCCAAAAACACTTCTGTGACTCAAATCCCATGCCCTATTTTTTTTGTTTGTTTGTTTACACTATAAATCATGGGATATAGAGGCTCTCCTCTTCGAGAAATAAGTAATATTATGTCATTAATTTTCCTGGTTAGGAAAGTGAGAATATTACCATATACTATTACATACACAGAAAACCTGCGTTTTAGCCTATAGTAAATGTTACTGTGGTATATGAGATTTTTTAGGGTAAAGTTTCACTTGAATTATTCATATAAGAGCTGAGTTACTTAGAAGTTTTTCAAATATGAACTATAAATTGGTTATGAAGTAGCAAAGAGACAAGTAGTAGCCAGCAAGGAATGTCATTCCATGACTGTTAGGACCCCCTAGATGCCAGCTGCAGAGATGGTGCCACAGAAATGAACAAGATGAGAAGAAGGAGGGTCACCATCATCAAATGGTGTTTGGTTTGCTGGTCTGTTTGTGCTCAGAGCAGCACTGAAGATATCTATTCTTTTGGTCAACCTGTGTTTCAAACTGCATCCTGAAAGATGTGTATGTAGTGTAACAAAATCTTGTTAATTTGAATTAATTGGTGGGAACGACAGTCTGAATAAGAAAATTTGAACCCAATCAGAGATCTAAAAGAAATACATTTTTGTTATTTACAAGAAACTTGCACCAGAGAAAACTGGAGGGCTCAAGAAAGGTCTCTGGTCCTTGGGTAGCATAAGACTGAAGTGTCCTTTTACAGAGAAACCACGGAGACCAGAGAGATCAAGTGATTTTCCCCAAACTCCCACAGCTGGAAGATGGTCAGAGAAATGCCAGAATCCAGTCTTTCCAGAACAGGGCTGTCTGCTCCCATCCGTGCTGTATTTAGACTTAACAAAGTGTTGCCCTTTTCATGTAACTTTTCATGAATGGATTAAAAAATTATGATATTTATTTGTATGTAAGTGGCTGCTGTTAAGGTGCTTCAAACCAATTCTGGTTTTATTTTCTTCTTGTTGGTACTAATTGACTTTTTTTTAAAAAAATTGAGATATAGTTGACAAATAACACTGTAATATATTTAAAATATACAACCTGATGATTTGATATACATAGATATTTGAAAAGATTCCTGTTGTCAAGGTAATTAACACATCATATATTTACCTTTTTTTCTGTGTGTGAGTACACAAGTTTTAATTTCTTAGCAAATTCTGATTATAACATACAGTATTATCAGCTATAGTCATGTTATACCTTAGATCCTCAGACCTTATTCCTCTTACAGCTGAAAGTTTGTACCTGTTTACCAGCCTCTCCCTTTTTCCCTCGCCTTCCTAGCAGCCACCATTCTATTCTGTTTCTGTGAGTTCGACTTCTTTTTTCCATGTATAAGTGATACTATGCAGTATTGTCCTTCTCTGTCTGGCTTACTTCTCTTAGCATAATGCCCTCCATGTTCGTTCATGTGGTTGCAAATGACAGAGTTTTCTTCTTTTTTAAGGCTGAGTAATATTTCATTGTGTATGTGTATATCACATTTTCTTTAACTGTTCATCCATCAGCAGACACTTGGATTGTTTCCATACCTTGACTATTGTGAATAATACTGTAACGAGCACGGGAGTACAGATATCTCTTGGAGATAATGATTTTGTTTCCTATGAATCTGTATTCAGAACTGAGATGGCTGGATCATGTGGAAGTTTTATTTTTAATTTTTTGAGTCATCTCCTTACTGTTTTACATAATGGCTCATTCCAGTGAACCGTGTCTAAGGGTTCCCTTTTCTCTGCTTGCACTAGCATTTGCTGTCTTTTGTCTTTTTGATGAGAGCCATTCTAATGGATATGAGGTGATATTTCACTGTGGGTTTTTTTTTTTTTTTTTTTTTTTTTTCACTGTGGTTTTGATTTGCATTTCCCTCATGATTAATGATGTCAAGCACCTTTTCATGTACCTGTTGGCCATTTGTGTATCTTCTTTGGAAAAACATCTATTCGGGTCATTTGCCCATTCTAAAATTGGGTTATTTGTTTTTTTGCTATTGAATTGTATGAGTTCCTTGTATATATATATTTTTAATTTATTTTGTATTTTTTTACATCTTTATTGGAGTATAATTGCTTTACAATGGTGTGTTAGTTTCTGCTTTATAACAAAGTGAATCAGTTATACCTACACATATGTTCCCATATCTCTTCCCTCTTGCGTCTCCCTCCCTCCCTCCCACCCTCCCCTCTAGGTGGTCACAAAGCACCGAGTTGCCTTGTGTATTTTGGATATTAATTCCTTATTGGGTATATTGTTTGCAATTATTTTTCCCAGTTCATAACTTGCTTTTTTTCTTTTGTTGATGGCTTCATTTGCTGTGCAGAAGCTTCATTTTGGTTTTTTTTTTTTAAGAGAATTGGCAGTATAGAAGTAACTTTAGCTGTCTGGTTTGAATTATCCTTAATTTGAATTGGTGTGACACCAATTAATGGGATTTTATTTTGACTCTTTTTAAAGAGGTTAGAATCACCATGAAGAAGATGTTCTGTTTGATATTATGCTGAATTCAAGGGAGGTTTCAAATAATGCTTTGATAATCAATTTTCCATGTCCCTTATAAAATTGTTCTCTTCGTTTTTATTACTTACATATCCTGTGACCTTCTGAAGAACATTCATTTAGTATTTTCTTATGGAATTGAGGATTCATTTACAGTGAATGTCTTTTTATTTATTTATTTTTAAAGCTTTTCTATTGGGTCTTATACTGTTTGCAATGTTCTGTATAAAATCAAGAAAAAATAATTGATAGCTATAAATGTAACTTTGTAACAGGACCTGTTCAATTGGGTTGAACAATCCCAAATGTGTGAACTTTTTTGGTTTACAGTATTATATAAGTTTCAAGTGTATAACGTAGTGATTCACAATTTTTAAAAATTATACTCCATTTTTAGTTATTATAAAATACTGACTATATCCCCCATGCTATACAATATATCCTTGTAGCTTATTTATTTTATATGTAGTAGTTTGTACCTCTTAATCCTCTATCCCTATCTTGCCCCTCCCCACTGGTAAACACTGGTTTGTTTGCTATATCTGTGAGTCTGTTTCTTTTTTGTTACGTTTGCTAGTTTTATTTTTTTGATTCCACATATAAGTGAAAACACACAGTATTTGTTTTTGTCTGTCTGATTCACTTCACTAAGCATAATACCTTCTAAGTCCACCCATGCTGTTGCAAATGGAAAAATTTCATTCTTTTTTATGGCCCAGCAGTATTGTGTGTGTGTGTGTGGGGGGGGGCGTTTAATTTAGTTATTTATTTTTGGCTGGGTTGGGTCTTTGTTGCTGCGCACAGGCTCTCCAGTTGCGGTGAGTGGGGGCCACTCCTCTCCACAGTGCGTGTGCCTCTCACTGCGGCGGCCTCTCCCGTTGTGGAGCACGGGCTCCAGGCGCGTGGGCTTCAGTAGCTGTGGCACGTGGGCTCAGTAGTTGTGGCTCACAGGCTCCAGAGCACAGGCTCAGCAGTTGTGGCACGTGGGTTTAGTTGCTCTGCGGCAGTGTGGGAGCTTCCCGGACCAGGGCTCGAACCCGTGTCCCCTGCATTGGCAGGTGGACTCTCAACCACTGCACCACCAGGGAAGCCCCGAAAGTGACTTTCTTTTAATTTCACTTTGTAAAGGGCTATTAAAATGAGATTAATGCTCAGCTCTTGGGCATTGCTTAAATACTATAGCAAAGTGCTGGGTGCTGACCTGGATTATTATTTTTTTTTCCAGTTTTATTGAGAAATAATTGACATACATCACTGTGTAAGTTCAAGGCATACAGCATGATGGTTTGATTTACAAATACCGTGAAATGATTACTACAGTATGTTCGTCTAACACCTATCTTCTCATAAAGATACAATAAAAAGAAAAGAAAGAAGAATAAAGAAAATAATTCTCCCTTTGTGATGAAAACTTAGTATTTACTCTCTTAACACATTTTTGACTGGAGATGTATTGCGGCCACAGGCATTAGTTTCTGCAAAGGTCCCCTGGTCAGTAATGTGTTACTAACTTTCCTGCACATCTTACAGCAGTGTTAGCTATAGTCATCATGTTGCACATTACACCCCTCGTAATTATTTACCTTACAGCTGGAAGTGTGCACCTTTTGACCATTTTCAGTTCCCCCTCCCACCACCCCCACCTCTGGTAACCACAAGTCTTATCTCTTTTTTATTATTATTATTTTATTTTTTAGTTTTTTAGTCTGATATAGTCGCATTTGTTTATTTTTGATTTTCCTTGTGCTTTAAGTGTCACTGGATCATTTCCTAAAGCCTTTTCCAGCTCTAGAATTCTGTTTCTATGATCTACTGTTCCTCAGTTTCAAGGATTCTAGCATTTCAGCTGACAGCGTTGTTTGCACTTGAAATAGTCTGTCATTTGAGGGCTTAGGCCGATGGGGACTCTGTGCCAATGAGAGTACACAAAACCACAATCCTTGTGAATGTAGGGAGTGCCTAAAACCTTCATGTATTCCTACCTGGATTTGAAGCCAATTGTGGCTCAACAAAACCTGATTAACTCTCCCTGGCCTCTTCCAGGGAAGATGTCAGGATGCAGTTGGGTCCCTGGGATTTTGTGCACGCACGTTTCCCCTGATATGAGGTTGCAGATGATGGAAAGCAGCCCCTTGGAGGTGATCATTTTTCTCAGTCTGTGTTTTTCTTGGCTTGGGTGTGGAACACGGAGGTCTCCAAGCCTTTGGAAGATGGGCCCCATGCACGTACTGCTCAGCTCCCAGGCCCCCGTTTATGGAAAAAGTTCTTAAAGAAACAGATTGGAGTTGAGTGAGCTCAAGTGTTCACTTGTGGGTTTCCATGAAAGTTGTTTAAAAATTTTTTTCCCCTTCACTAACTTGTGGAAATGTCTCAGGGCTGCCTCATCTGAAGAGATGTGCACATTAAGCAAAAAAATTTTATAATTTATATCCCTTCCTGTTCTCCCAGGGCTTCAGCACACAGTCAGTCTTATTTGCATTCTTCAGCATTCATCTCCCTGCTTCCTGTTTGTTTCAGGACTGTCTTAGGGAGTTATAACATCCCTTCTCTCCAGCCCTGCAGCCTGGGTCTGTTGTAAGTCAGATATTTGATTGTGCTCAGAGTGGAAGGAAACTGCACTTACTCACATGGAAAGTGTCTTTCTGTACGTCCACTATCCTTTTTCTGTGCATTTCGAATTCTTGAATTGAGAGCCAGAAGAAATGATAGGAGGCTGAAGAATTCAGTAGCAAAGCCTTAGAACCAAGTACCATTCTTTTATTTATTTATTTATTTATTTATTTTTTGCGGTACGTGGGCCTCTCACTGCTGTGGCCTCTCCCGTTGCGGAGCACAGGCTCTGGACGCACAGGCTCAGCGGCCATGGCTCACGGGCCCAGTCGCACTACGGCATGTGGGATCTTCCCGGACCGGGGCACGAACCCGTGTCCCCTGCATCGGCAGGCGGACTCTCAACCACTGCGCCACCAGGGAAGCCCCAGAAGTTATTCTTAGCATGATGATTCTTCATAAACACTGGCCTGAGTGTACAGACAGATTCCCCCACTGTAAAAGATGTTCTTCTAAAGGAATTTAATTTCCTTTAGAAGCAATGCTAATTCTTTCAGATCAAAGAATGTTCTTAAACATTCTCAAACATCCTAACTAGTAAGTGGAAACCTGTTACTCTGAACATTTTTGAAGTATTGAGAGGTATTTGAGGGAATAATTTATGTCCTGGGTAAGTCTAGATAATCAAATGCTCCGCTAAGAATGATTCCTCTTTGTCTCCACATCAGTGAAGAGCCAGACATCAAGCCCTCCTCTGGTATTGTCCCAGTGAGTCCTTTACTAAGTCTGATGGTGAACATCAGTCCACATCTCGTTCAGTCTAGACATCAGGGCCAGAAGGAGAGACGATACTGCAGTCAGTTCACTAACCGTCCTTCTGTTTCTGGGTTGCTGCTATATCTCGGAAGAAGTATGGTATAGTACAGTAGTGCGTTAATTAGTCTATTCATTCATTCAATACACACTGTATAGGTGCTTATAGTATGTGGGATGCTAGGCTAAATCAATATTTAAGAGCTAAGAGTTCACTGTTCAAGATAGACGTGTACACAAGTAAATGGACTGAAGCATTATACATGCTATAATAGAATATATGTAGGAACAATGGGTAGAAATAGAGGACCTCTGGCTTGATGAGCGATGCTTGAGATAAGAGCACACTTAGCATTTCCCTTGGCTGGCTTCACCAAGGAATTACCATAAAAATGGAAAGTTTGGTGTTCTCTGAGAAGCAACTTGCACTTTTTCAAACATTCTTGTAGTGCTTCCTAGAAACTGTTACGAAAGCCTACATCCAACCCAGCCTGACCTCCCAGTGCTGGTGGTTTAGGAGCACCTGATGCTGGTGAGGACTACTGGTGTAAAAATATGACCTAGACAAAGTCTGGCTGCGTGTAAGAATTCATAATGAATTTTACAGCATAGATCTCAATATGAATAAATGAATCAGTGACATGGGTCCTTTTCTAGCTTTGTTGCTAACTCATTGTGTGACCTTGGGTTTTCTGTTTAACAGTTGTAAAAATCATTGCTTTGCTTTATTTCATGGGGGCTGATGTAAAAGATCAATTGAGAAAACCAAGGAAATATTTTGAAATGTGTAAAGTGCTTGACAAAACTATGTACATGTAAGGAAATGCTATTTATCATTGTCTTTTGGGGAAAAAAAAACCATGACATAGTGAAGGTGGGCAGGAGAGAAGGAAGGAAGGAAGGAACAGAGGGAGGGAGGGAAGGAAAGAAGGATGGAAGGAAGCAAAGAAGGGAGAGAATAGAGGGGAAGGGAAGGAAAAGGAACAGAAGAGAAGAATAAAATGAAACACATTCTTAGACACCCGAATCCAGGCTGTGGTCTCTGCATAATGCCAAGGTGTATGTAGGAGGTATTGAGAGAAATGGAGAATATGGTCAGGAAGGATCTCATTAACCTCAAACGCTGTAACCTGCTAGGTTTGTTTGGACTCCTATTCAATGACTGGAGTTGATCTTTGCTGCTTCTACTTCTACTGTAACAGCTGAGGAAAACATTTTTGGATAAATAAATGACATGAAACCAACCCTCAGAAGATAAAAAGATGTAAGATGTGACATCAAAAACATAAAACATGGAGGGGGAGATTAAAAATGTTGAGCTTGAGAATGGGATCGAACTTAAGTTGTTATTAAAATAGACTTATAGATTTAAGTTGTTACATGTAAGCCTCATGGTAACCACAGAGCAAAAACCTATAGTAAATACATCAAAGATAAAGAGAAAGGAATATAAGCATACCACTACAGAAAGTCATCAAACCACAAAGGAAGAGAGCAAGAGAAGAAGAAAGGAATAGAGAGGAACTACAAAACTAGTTAGGAAACAATTAACAAAAGAGCAATAAGCACATATCTGTCAATAATTACTTTAAATGGACTAAATTCTTCAATCAAAAGACAGAGTTGCTGAATGTATTAAAAAACAAGACCTATCTATATGCTGCCTAAAAGAGACACACTTTAGATCTAAGGAGACCCACAGACTGAATGTGAAGGGATGGAAAAAGTTCCATGCAAATGGAAACCAAAGAAAGCTGGAGTAGCTATACTTATATCAGACAAAGCAACTTTAAAACAAAGACTGTAATAAGAGACAAAGAAAGGCGTTATATAAAGATAAAGGGGTTAATCCAACAAGAAGTTATTACATTTGTACATATTAATACCCTCAACATGGGAGTACCTACATATATAAAGCAAATATTAACTGAATTAAAGGGAGAAATAGATAGGAATACAATAATAGTAGAGGACTTTAGGACCCCACTTACATCAACAGGTCAGTCATCCAAACAGAAAATCAAAACAGTAAGGAAACATTGGCCTTAAACAACACGTTAGACCAAAAGGGCTTAACATATTTATAGAATATTCCATCCAAAAGAAGCAGAATATACATTCTTTTCAAGTGCACGTGGAATATTTTTCATGATAGATCATATGTTAGGCCACAAAACAAGTCCTAATAAATTTAAGAGGATTGAAATCACATCAAGCATCTTTTCCAACCACAAAGGAATAAAACTAGAAATTAATTACATGAAGAAAACTGCAATATTCACAAGTATGTGGAGATTTAAAAACATGCTATTGAATAACCAATGGGTCAAAGAAGACATCAAAAGAAAAATCAAAATACCTTGAGACAAATGAAAATGGAAATGTAGTATACCACAATTTATGGGATGCAGCAAAAGCAGCTCCAAGAGGGAAGTTCATAGCGATAAATGCCTACCTCAAGAAACAAGAAAAATTTCAAAAAAACAACCTAACTTTACACCTTGAGGAACTAGAAAAAGAATAACAAAGCCCAAAGTTAATAGAAAGAAGGAAATAACAAAGATTAGAGTAGATATAAATGAAATAGAGACCAAAAAGACAATAGGAAATATCAATAAAACTAAGAGCTGGTTCTTTGAAAACAATAAATGAAACTGACAAACTTTTAGCTAGTCTCACCAAGAAAAAAAGAGAACTCAAATAAAATCAGAAATGACAGAAGAAATGTTGCAGCTGATACTGGAGAAATACAAAGGATTATAAGAGACTGCTATGAACAAGTATATGCCAACAAATTGGACAACCTAGGAGAAATTGATAAATTCCTAGAAGCATAAACCTACCAAGATTGAATCATAATGAAATAGAAAATATGAACAAATCAATTACTAGCAAGGAGATTGAATCAGTAATCAAAAACTTCCCAACAAACAAAAGTCTAGGACCAGACAGCTTCACGGGTGAATTCTACCAAACGTTCAAAGAAGAATTAATACCAGTCCTTCTGAAGTGCTTCCAAAAAATAGAAGAGTGGGAGAACTCTTCCAAACACATATTATGAGTCCAGCATCACCCTGATACCAGACAAAGAGGCCACAAAAAAAATTCATAGGCCAACATCCCTGATGTAGGTGCAAGAAATCCTCAACAAAATATTGGCAAACTGAATTTTACCATACATTAAAGGGATCATACATCATGATCAAGTGGGATTCATTCCAGGGATGCAAGAATGGTCCACAAATAAGTCAAGCGTGATATACCACATTAACAAAATGAAGGGTAAAAATCATATGACCATCTCAATAGATGCAGAAAAAGCATTTGACAAAATTCAACATTCATTTATGGTAAAAACTCTCAACAAAGTGGGTATAGAGGGAACCTATCTCAACATAATAAATGCCATTATAACAAGCCCACATCATACTCCATGGTAAAAAGCTGAAAGCTTCTCCTCTAAGAGCAAGACAAGTGTGTCCACTTTTGCTGCTTTTATTCAACATAGTATTGGTAGTCCTAGCCAGAGCAATTAAGCAAGAAAAAAAAAAGCACCCAAATTGGAAGGAAAGAAGTAAAACTGTCACTATTTGAAGATGACATGATAATATATATAGAAAACCCTAAAGACTCCATCAAAAAACTGTTAGAACTAATAAATTCAGTAAAATTTCAAGATAAAAAAACAATACACAATCAATAAACAAAATCTGCTGTACTTCTTTATGCTAATAATGAACTATCAGAACAAGAACTTAAGAAAACAGTTTCATTTATAATTGCATCAAAAAGAATAAAGTACCTAGGAGTAATTTAACCAAGGAAGTGAAAGCTCTAAGACACTGATGAAATAAATTGAAGAAGACACAAATAAATGGAAAGATATTCCATGCTCATGGATTAGAAGAATTAATATTGTTAAAATGTTCATACAAAAAGCAATCTATCAGTAGATTCAATGCAGTCCCTATCAAAATTCCAGTGGTATCTTTTACAGAAATATAACAATCCTAAAATTTGTATGGAACCACAAAGGACCCCCAAATACCTAAAGCAGTCTTGAGAATGAAGAACAAAGCTGGAGGCATTTCATTCCCTGATTTCAAACTGTTTTACAAAACTGTAGTACTTAAAGCAGTATGGTATTGGCATAAAAACAGACATGTAGGTCCATGGAACAGAGTAGAGAGTCCAGAATTGAACCCACACTTATATAGCCAATTAATTACAAAGATGAGAATATACAATGGAGAAAGGACAGTCTCTTCAGTAAATGGTGTTGGGAAAATTGGACAGCCACATGCAAAAGAATGAAACTAGACTACTATCTTACACCATCCACAAAAATTAACTCAAAGGGTTTAATAGACTTGAACATAAGACCTGAAATCATAAAATTACTAAAGGAAAACATAAATGGTAAGCTTCTTGATATAGGTCTTGGTGATGATTTTTTGAATTTGAAACCAAATGCAAAAGAAACAAAAGTGAAAGTTAACAAGTGAGACTACATCAAACTAAAAGGCTTCTGCACAGCAGAGGAAGCCATCAGCAAAATGAAAAGGTAATCTACTCAATGGAAGAAAATAATTGTAACTCATATATCTGATAAGGGGCTCGTATCCAGAATATACAAACGACACACAACTCAACAGCAAAAAGCAATCTGATTAAGAAACGGGCAGAAGATCTGAATGGACATTCTTCCAAAGAATACATACATATGATCAACAGGTACATGAAAAGATGCTCAACATTGTTAATCATCTGGGAAATGCAAATCAAAACCATAATGAGATTTCACTTCATGACTGTTAGAGTGGCTGTTATCAAAAAGATAAGAAAGAAAAGCTGTTGAGAGGATGTAGCGAAAAGGGAACGCTTGTGCTCTGTTGATGGGAATATAAATTGGTGTAACCACTATGGAAACAGTATAGAGGTTCCGCAAAAAATTAAAAATAGAACTACATTATGATCTAGCAATTGCACTTCTGGGCATTTATCTGAAGAAAATGAAAACTAATTCAAAAAGATATCCGTACCCTCAAGTTCATTGCAGCATTTTTTACAATAGCCAAGATATGAAAACAACCTGAGTGTCCATTGATGGATGAATAGATTAAAAAATCGTGGTATATTTCTACACAATGGAATATTATTTAGCCATAAAAAGAATGGAATCTTGCTGTTAGCAACACCATGGAATGACCTTGAGGGTATTATGCTAAATGAAATAAGTCGGACAGAGAAAGACAGATACCGTATGATCGCTCCTGTATGTGGAACCTAAAACCAAGAAAACAACAGCAACAAAAACCCCCCACAAAACAAAACAAAAACCTAACAAGCCAAGCTCATAGATAAAAAGAATAGATTGGATGCAAGAGGTGGGGTGAGGAGCAGCGTCGATGGGTAAACTGATTTTTTTGTTTCTTTAAATAAATTGAATAAAAATTTTTAAAATGTTTGACAGGTGATTGTGTTACTTGAGCACATGCTGTGCCCTGAGAACCGTATTAGGTTATTGGGGGCTGGTGAGAGGGTTTGGGATATGGACCAGGGACAGGAGAAACACTTTAAAGGCACAGAGAAGTCATTCTCATTCTTGGTGCTGTGTACTGTTTAGAAGGGATTATACAGTATGCAGAGGAGGAAAAAAACAAACAGTAAATGCCACGTGAATAGTGGAAAGAAGATCTGGGAGTCGGTAGGACTCCTACTCACTGTGTGGATGTGTGCTTTTTAAATGAAGAAACAGATTCAGAAATTTACAACACTTAACCACTGCACTATAACAATAAAAATACCAGCTGACATCTGTATAGAGCTTGTGATGTGCCCAGCACTATGCCAAGTATTTTGTATATATTAACTCATTCAGTTTTCACAACAAGCCAGTGAGGTAGCTACTGTACTATTACGATCTCTGTTAAACAGCTGAGGACAGTGAGTCACAGCAATTATAAGTCACTGGCCCAGTAAATGACAGATCTGGGGTTATATCCAGGCAGACTGGCTCCAGATATCAAGCTCCTAACCATTAAGCTATCCCATCCTTTATTCTGTACATAACTGCAGAGCAAGTGTGGCATTAATGTAATGACATGACATTCCACACTCAAAAGTGGTGTGTGTGTGTGTGTGTGTGTGTGTGTGTGTGTGTGTGTGTGTGTGTGTGTGTGTGTGTGTGTGTGTGTGTGTGTGTGTGTGTGTGTGTGTGTAGTGGGATATCATAACAAAGTCTTCCCCAGAAAAATGAGTCTTGAGTATGGCTTGGAAATCAAGGAAGAATGTGATTTCACAGACAAGAAGCAGGAGGGACAGACAGGAAGCAGGAGGGGTTGGCCATCACCACAGCAGGACATGATAATGTGTGGGGAACACGAGGTAAGAGGCTGCCGGCCATGTGCACAGACAGCAAGGTGGCAGAGGGCTTCGATAATCAGGCTCCTTGTCAATATTGAGTAGGACAGATAGTGAAAGAGCGCAAATCTTGGTCACGGTTATTCTGATAGATTTAGGAAGAAAGGAAAGATTCAGGGTGTATGAGTAGGAGGCATCAGACTGGTTAGTAGGAGATGCCATTATCCAGGGCAGATGTCCAGAGGAAGAATAAGACCCTAAAGGAAAGGCTGAATGACTGAGAATTACTCACCTTGGGAAAGAAGGCTGAGGAAGAAAATAAGAGATGGATTTCTTTTTACTAATCAAACTGGTGAGATCCTAGAATGGCTTTTTATGAGACATGTTTTTCTCGTCTGGGGGTCCTTAAAGGAAGCTCAGATTGTGTTATCTATCTTAGTTTGGTCTAACCTTGTTCCAAGGGAAGGTGGGCTGGCAGTCAGAAATTACAAATACACAGCCCGCCTGTCACCAGCCCCCCATGTCACACCCGCAGCAGACAGTACAAAGCTGATCACTGTGGCACTTTTTCCCCTGAAGCCAGGTCTGGCCCCAGGTATTCAGGAGAGAATTTGAGGAAAGTCTGGGAATTTTCAGATGCTTGAAGGTGACACAGAACTTAGAAGGTGTTTGTCCTCTATGGTTCGTGGATTTTGCGACTTCCCTTAAGAATAGATGATTCTTCCTCCTAAGTATCACCCAGCCACTGCTTCTTCTACGGCCGTGCCTTCTCATTCACTTTTGCCTAGATGACTGATAAATGTCTCCTGACAAACTCCCTATCTCCAGCCTTGATTTCCTTCTCATCCATTCTCTACACTCTTATCAGATTTGCCTTTTTAAGACAGAATTCTGATCGCGCCATTGCCTTGCTTAGGTGCTGTGATGTCCCACTTCCTTTTCAGAAGCAACCCCAACACTTTAATGTGGGCAGGAAGGCCCCTTCTAATTGTCCTTTTCCTGCTTCTCATTTACCCAAATTTACCGTTAACACTGGATGATCTCACTTATATGTGGAAACTAAAAAAAGCCAAACTCATACAGAGTAGAAACCCTGGTGGTTGCCAGGGACTGGGTGGGGTTGTAGCAGGGGAAACATGGGGATGCTGGTAAAAGGGTACAGACTTCCAGTTATAAGATGAGTAAGTTCTGGGGACCTAATGTACAGCTTGGTGACTCTGCTTAACAATACTGTATTGTATACTTGAAAGTTGCCATGAGAATAGAGCTTAAATGTTCTCACCATTAAAAAAAAAATGTAACTGTGAGGCAATGGATGTGCTAACTAACCTTTCGGTGATAATCATTTCATAATATGTACGTATATCAAATCATCACAATGTACACCTTAAATTTACACAATATTATGTGTCAATTATATCTCAGGAAAGCTGGAAAAAAGCCCACAAATTCACCATTATTCTAGGCTTACCAGATTACTTGGAATTCTTAAAATTCACTGTGCCGTTTCTGCTTTAATATCCATATACTCTCTCTCTCTTTCCTTCTCAACAAAATATACTCACTCCTTTTTTCCCGCCTGCTCACGCTTCAAGACTCAGCCCAAGTTCTCAATCCTTCTATAAAACGTTCCCTGACTTTTCCCCAGGACAGCTAGTAGCTCTTTCTTCAGCTCCTCGTGGCGCTTTCAGAGGCAAGGACTTGTCTTTTTCACCTCAGTATCTTGCTGCTTAATCTAGTGTCTGGCACACAGTTCATTCTAAAATTTGATTAATAAAAATATACATCGAATGACATGTCAGTACTAGTTTTCCCCAGCCCATTTGGGAATGAATACAGTAAAAGAGAGTTGAAACCAGCTTTTCTGACAGGCACTCCCTCTGATTTTTCTCCATTTCCATCATTAGGTCAGGCTCTTATTACTTAGACCCCTGAAATGGCCTTGGAACAGGTTTCCTAGGCCCAGAGTTTCCACCAAACGATTCTGCATCCAATCTGTAAGCAGATTAATCTTTCTAAAATTTTTATTTATACCACTTTTCTGTCTAAAATTTTAACCTCTCTTTTTCTACCCAATAAAGTTCAAACTCCTTAGCCATGTATTTAAGGTTTCAAAATCTGTCCCTGAACAACTTCTTTTTAATATATATATACATTTTAAATTTATTTACTTATTTATTTATTTTTGGCTGTGTTGGGTCTTTGTTTCTGTGCGAGGGCTTTCTCCAGTTGCGGTGAGCGGGGGCCACTCTTCATCGCGGTGCGCGGGCCTCTCAGTATCGCGGCCTCTCTTGTTGTGGAGCACAGGCTCCAGACGCGCAGGCTCAGTAGTTGTGGCTCACGGGCCCAGTTGCTCTGCGGCATGTGGGATCCTCCCAGACCAGGGCTCGAACCCGTGTCCCCTGCATTGGCAGGCAGACTCTCAACCACTGCGCCACCAGGGAAGCCCCCCTGAACTTCTTTTACTGCTTTATCTAACACGACTTCCCAAGCAGAAGCTTCTTGTTGTAGCCACCTGCACCACTTCCTGTGGCCGATATGTACCTGGCCAGTCTCTTGTTTGAAATACCTGCCTCTTCATGTCAGTCGTCACCACTACAGCTCTCTCCCCATCCTTGTGCCCGTCCTTCCTCTTCTTTTTTCACATCTACTTTGTGATTCCTTTTTGTACCACACCATTCAGAAGTAATCCCACAATTTCTAATCTTCCCCTGCAACACGTAGGTCATTTATACCACCCACTTGGAACTTGTCACATACTGCATTATCTTAAAGACCTAGAACATTTGGGTTCTAATTCTAGCTTCACTATTGGCTAACAAAAATGACTTATTCATCTTTGAAATGGGAATGGTGATGGGTACCTATCTCACCTTTGTTAGAGTATGGCAGAGATCGAGTATGAAAATGGTATTTGTGTGAAAGTACTATAAACTGTAGGGGGCTCTTGTTATATTTTATCTTTGATATTAGGTTGTGATTCTTTTTTTTTTTTTTTTTTTTTTTTTTTTTTGGCTGTGCCACATGGCATGTGGGATCTTAGTTCCCCGACCAGGAATTGAACCCATGTTCCCTGCAGTGGAAGCGTGGAGTCTTAACCACTGGACCACCAGGAAATTCCCTAGGTTGCAATTCTTATGAAAGCCAGACCTGCATCTTATACACAGGCATGTTCCCTTTGCATCCTGAGCACTTTGAAGCCTGTGTCTTGCACATAGCAGGTGCTCAGGAAATAGCCCTCGAGTGAATGATGAATCATCTCCACAGGAAAGAGAGGGAGCCAGCTCCTTGCCCTCATAGGGTTTGTTTGTTGACAAATGAGACCAGGGATATCTAGAAATGTGAGATCATGGAGATTCTCCTTTCGAGCTTCTCTTCCCTCAAACCCCACCCCCACGTATACTCACACTCACAGCTACTTATTCTCCTTTTCTCCCTGCTGTCAGTGTGCTTTAGAAAGTAAATAGCAGAACCACGAACAGCTAACATCTGCCATTCATTTTACTTCGATGCTTGTGCTTAGGTGAGCCCCTGGACGCTTTGCCCAAACAGAAGACCTGGGATGTGTTATTGGGCTGAGTGTCTTTTCTTGGTTATGATAAAAATGACAAAGGCCAATGAACTATTCCACCATGTTCTGGAGAGAGAATAGTACAGTCAGAGTTGGAAACTGGGTACAGATAGCTTTGTGCTTCTTGATTTTTAGTGTTTTATTAAAGTCGTGATCTAAAACATGTCCTCGAATGGACACTGCTGCAAAGATTAAAGAACCGTTCTGAACATTATTTTGAAAATGACTCGTCCTCAGAATGAAGGGCCCGTGATGCATCTGGTACCACTGATGCAGCTGAGGCCCCTGAATAAGAGCTTAAGTTTTACCTTTGGAATAAAGGTGGAATTTCACCTTTGGAATAAAGGTGGAATATCTGAGGCAGCTGTCTGGGTGTCACTTGAGTGCTATGCCAAGCCACACTGAAACCTAAGTCAAAAAGAAAAGTCAGTAACACTGATCCTGTCTTTAAAAGAACGTATTGTGTCCATCATGGATTTTTTGGCATTGATTTTATTTGTATAATGCTGCATTAAATATTTATCTTGATTACTGAGATTTTTGGCTCTACCTTTAACTCTGTGCCCAAGGCAAGTGCCTCACTTATCTGACCCTAGTTCCAGCTCTAATTCATTTGATTTTAATGTGTGTGTTTGTATGTGCACCGGTAACGAATGAAATAGTTTAAAAATTGTCTCAGTTACAAAAACTGTGCGTGCTTCCTTAAGGAAGCATGGATTAAGAAGGTAATGAACATAGATAGTTCATATATATAGCCTGCAAAATCATGGAATAATCATTATCCTTATAATAACAATGATTGTTTTTAGATTTCTGCTAGGTGTTTTCCAGAAGGCTTTGGTCACATGTGATAGCTCTCGGAATTTATAATCTAGCAACATAGATATACATGCAGGGAACATTTAGATGTGGTTGACATTTAGTGAGCACACACAATGTTCTAGATGCTCTCTGAAGCCGGTTTACATGCTTTATCTTCTTTTATCTTTTTCATAGCAGTCCTGTGTGATAACATTATACCCATTTGAGACTTTTTTAGAGTACTTTTTGGTTCACAACAAAATTGAGCAGAAAATAACAGAAAGTTCCCATATACCGCCCCCCCCACCCCCCGCCAACATCTCCCACTGTCATCATCCCCCACCAGAGGGGGGCATTTGTTACAGCTGATGAACCTACACTGACATATTGGAGTCCACAGTGTACATTAAGGTTTACTCTTGGTGTCGTTTGTTCTGTGGGTTTGGACAAATCTTTGATGACACATATACACCACTGTAGTGTCATACAGGATGTTTTCACTGCCCTAAAGATCCTCTGTGCTCTACCTCTCCATCCCTCCCCAGCTCCTCACCACAACCCCTGTCAACCACTAATCTTTTTACTTTCTCCCTAGTTTTGCCTTTTCCAGGATGTCATGTAAGTGGAATCATACAGTATATAGCCTTTTTCAGATTGGCTGCTTTCACCTAGAAATATGCATTTAAGGTTCTTCCGTGTCTTCTCATAGCTTAATAGCTCCTTTCTTTTTTAGCACTGAATAATATTCCATTGTCTGGATGATGATATATCCATTTTCATATGAGGAAAACGAGGCTCTACACCAAAGTCAGAGTGAGCAGAGGGCTGAGATTTGAGCTCCAAATCTCCTGATGCCAACTTGAGTGCTGTATTCACAAATCTACAGTTGCTTCAGATGAGAACGCAGAGGACATTGTCTAAATATGTATGGATGCAAAAGGAGAGTGCATTGATAGCACCTCGGATAAATGGTGAAGTCTTTGGAAATTCCTTTTTCCATAAGGCATGTTTGGGACAAGCTGCCATTCTTCCTTTGGTGGTTCCAGGAATGTTTCATGGAGTGAAGGGTCCTTAGGAGGCTTTTAAAAGGCTTCTTAATGAAAGAAAGAGACTGAGATTTGGAAATCTCCCAGGCATATGATGTAAATTGAGAAATGTAGAAGGACATGTGAGTAAGTCAACTTCTTGAGAAGCTCCCATGCAAAGCACATATAGTCTTATATACCAGTTATCAAAGTAGTACAACTAAAGGATGACAACCACAGAACTCTTTCAACAGAATCAAATTTACATTTATTTTTAAATTTTTCTTCTCTACTGAACAATGGATCTAAAGTGGGTATTAAGTTTGCATTTATTAAGTACTTACTGTGTGTCAGGCCTAGTGCTAATTGCTGTATATGTGTTGATTTATTTAATTTTCATATGTTTCTAAAGCAGGTCTCATTGTTCTGCCTGTTCTACAGATAAGGAAATCCTGTGTTGAAAGAGAAGAGACTTGCCCGAGATCAGACAGAAAATATTTAACGGAGTGAAGTTTGAACCCATGTTGATCTGATTTCAGAGCCAGACTCTTATTTACTATGTTTTGTAGAATCTGGCATCCGAAGTGTATTAAACTGATGTTAATTATCCTTCATCACATTTGATCATCCTCTCTAGACTTCTGAAAAGAGTCATACAGGAGAACTTAGCATCAGTAAACAAGCACTAAATCTATCATTCAATAAGGATGTGCTAAGTACTTCAAGTTGCCCAAATGTAGCCTCGATACTCATGATAAGAGAAAGGAGAAACATGTTTTATGTCTTTGATATATCTGCAGTTATGTGTAGTTACACCAAACATTTCCACTTCTTCAAAGTAGAGAAGTAAAGTTATACTGTGAGTTGGCAAATTGGCCAAGTCTCATATATTACATCAACAGCCGTTAATGAATAGAAGAGAAACCAACATTTATTGAACACCATGGCAACAATTTTATTCCCTCAATGATGAGGCATCATTTTGTTCATTTTAGAAGTAAGAAGACCAAAGTTCAGAAAAGTGATTCATTCAATTACCAAAGAGTCAGTAAGTGGTAGAGTTAGGATTTCCACTCACATCTGTTTGGCTCAAAAGCCTTTGCTCTCTCTAGTACATCCTAATGCTTCTTATTAAGCTCACTTTTCTGGATAAATGTTGCTTCTGTTTTTTACACGTTGGCCCTGTTGAATGTGGTGCTGTTGGGTGCCTTGTAAAGACAGACACGGTTATTAAAAATGCCTATGAGGAGAAAAAATGTCAGGACCATGATGTGAGTTTAATGGTGGCTCTGAAATACTCAGGTGCTCTGTTAAGGGAACACTCAGATTTATCGGTCCTATTCTCTAAACTTCATGTTCTCTTTCTACAAGGTGAGTGGAAAAATAGTGTAATAATGACTCAGAAGTCTTGCCTTATCTATAAATTAGCTGTATGGCTTTTTGCAACTTTGGACGTTGGTTTTCCTCAGTTGCAAAATGAGAAGGGATTGGACACATCGCGTTCCTCAGCCTGTGGTTTTGTAACACACCTCTGATTTGAAAGTGTGCTTCAGCTGAATCTTCTTAATTCAGGTGTGTAAGCTGGATCTTCATCTTGTAAGGTCTTATTTTCTTATTTTTCACTCTAATCACAAAGCATCAATTACACTTAGACAGCCTTCAGTGCTTTCTGTACTTGTGGTGACTTACGTTTGTATAGCTCTCAGTGGTTTCTAAAGTTCCGTTACACACTGTTTCTCATTTTCTCTCTCAATAACCTAGATGAACAGAGGCAGCATCAAACATAGGTTTGAGTGACTTCACTTCTTCATCTGCAAAATGTGCATGATGTTAGCGTCTGTCTCCTCAACTGGCTGTAAGGAAAAAAAAAGATCACACACATAGCATGCTTAGCAGGGAGTCTGCCAGCATCATCAGTGTTGAGCATGTGTCGGCTATTTTTTTGGTGTTTTCCTCCAGATCCACATGTTCCTGATGACAGGGTTGGTCTAGAACCTCAGTGCTCAACTCAAAGAGAAGTGCTGTTACTCATACACTCCCCTGTTTTTCAAGGTCTGGGAGAGAAACTAGAAGGAAAATGTCTTCTGGGCAAAGAGTGAACCATTGGCTTTAATCTTGAGGCTGTAAGTGCTGATATATCCAGTCAATATGTCTTACAGTCTCCCCCTCTGGGTTAGGCACTGTGCTAGGCGCTGAGGTTGCTAAAATATAAGGATGGCCCAGTCTTTGTATGCAGAGAGCTCACACATAGTGTGAGAGACAGATACGTAAAAAACAAACAGTGTGCCAGGCTTTCAACAAATGTCATTTTAGATGAATAATGAAAGCAAGTGCAGGGTGCCTTGGAGTGGATAAAGAAGGAAGCACCGGGGCTTCCTTGGTGGCGCAGTGGTTGAGGGTCCGCCTGCCGATGCAGGGGACACGGGTTCGTGCCCCGGTCCGGGAAGATCCCACAAGCCACGGAGCGGCTAAACTCGTGAGCCATGGTCGCTGAGCCTGCGCGTCCGGAGCCTGTGCTCCGCAACGGGAGAGGCCACAACACTGAGAAGCCCGCGTACCGCAAAAACAAACAAACACACACACACACACAAAGAAGGAAGCGCCTAGGTGCCAGGGGAATTTGGCAAAGTTCTGCTTGAGCTGGGAGTCCTGACTGATGAGTTGGTGTTAGCAAGACAAAAGGCTGGAGGAAGGAAGGACATTACAGATAGTGGGAATGGCGTGTATAGAGGAAAGAATGTGAGAGAACAGGACACGCTCGGGGAATGCAAGTACCTCTCTATGCCTGGAGCCCAGCAAGTATAATTGACAGCGAGAGTCTGAGGGGTTGACAGAAACTGAATCTGAGGAAGAGGATAGGAGTCATACTGCAAAGGGGCTGTATACCATGTAAGGGGCTGGACATTTATCTTGAAAGCAATGGAGTAACATTTCATGATTTCGAACAACCGAAAAATGGCATGTTTGTTTATTTTAAGAGAGTATTCTGTATTCTGGTGTTTATGTGGAGAAGGATTGGAGATTACAATGACTGGAAGCAGGGTTTAGATTACTGCTAGCGTCTAGGCAAGAGAGACTTTGGATACAGATTAAGACTTCAGCAGAGGCCTTGGAGAATTGCCTAGGTCGATGAGCTATTTTGGAGTGATTTGGGAGGATTGGTTATTGGGAGTGGAGAGTAATTTCGAGGGAGGAAGTGGAGTTGCCTCCCAGGTTTCTAGCTGGGGTGACAGAGTGAATGGTTGGCCATTATTGGCAAAAGGCAAAGAATGTCGTGCATTAGGGGGAGAAAAGGGTGTTGATGACAGCTCTTTTTTAGCCATGTTGAGTGCAGGTCATTGAAACAAGTCTTGGGGGACTTTGAAAATATCTCTGTGGTGTTTTGGAGAGAAACCTAGGCTAACAAAAGGAATATGAGTGAGCAGTGTCAGGAAAGTGGGTAGAGGTTGAAGCTTCAGCTATGGAATGGCCCAGGGAGAATGGGAGTGAGAAGTCGTTTTGCTTTGCCTGTGTTTGCAGAGACCAGGGAGTTTCGCTACATGAATGAGATTGTTGGAGAAAGCTCCTCTAAGAACCACAGGTCCAGGCATATCACTGGGTCAGCGGAGTAATCAGGAAGCGATGAGGCAGCCAGGAGGTGATTTAAGCTTCCTCCTCCCACCCCTGCTCACCTCTGCCGTGTCACTGCTCTTCTGAGGCTGAATCAAATAAAGGTAAGGAGAAGGGAAACAAGGGAGTGCACTGGGCTACATGTGAAAGACCCATAGTTTATTAGGGCTGGAGATGAACAATTAAACGGTTGGTTGTCACGATGCTGTTGTGTTATTTTTGAGTGTGTGTTCCCATTCCCAGATGCTGTTAGGGATGGTGGCAAATTGACCATCTTAATTATGGTCAGTATTCTTTTATGTGTGAGGCATGTTTTATAAAATTTAGTTGTTTTATTAAAAAAAAAAATTAAAGACTCTTTCCCCCTCCCCCCACCAAGTTCCTTTCTCCAGAAAAGCTTCTCCAGAGTCAGTAGTTCTCTGCATATTTTCCTCAGAAGAACTTCTCCTTTCAGTCCAGAATTTTATCAGCAATTCTTATGCTAAGAGGGGTCAGAAGATGAGGCATTTCTCATGTTACCCTCGAAGCTACTCATGAATAATGGCCTGTATCACCTCCATTGTCTGCCCCCCAAACATAAGCAAACAGACAGAAAGGCAGAGGAGAAATGAAAGATCACTGAATGAGCCGGAGGGGCAGTCTAAGGCTGAGATCGTAGGAATAGGTGAAAAATGCAAGATGGGGCAGAGGGTGACGCAGGGGTAAGTGTTTGAGTAGATTAATCAACAGAGAATAAGCCAGATTCCCTGGTTTAAAAGCAAGCAAGAAGAACAACAGAAAAGTATTGTGAAATACTTCACAGTGAGATTAAGGGCATCCCTACCAAAGAGTGATGTAGCTGAAATAAATGAGGCATCATTATTCCGGGCTGAATGCATAATGGATTAAGAAGTTCACAGGGCTTTTCACCGCCCCTTCATACCGGTACGGGTGGTTTATGCTGCAGTTTCTGCTGGGGGGCGGGTGGTGGAATCTGTCTCTCAAAATACTTGCCTCCTTCATCAGTGAGTTGATTTCCTTGGGCTCCACTGGGATTTTAGGTTTGTAGGGGTTGAGGAGACAGGAGAAGGTACTAAGAGGGACGACAGAAATCCAGATAGTTCCACACCGGGCTGCGGGGCCAGTAGGACCCATCCTGGGACACGCAGTTCCGTTGCTTTGTGGGAAAGCTGCGTGTATTTTTTT
This sequence comes from Orcinus orca, assembly GCF_937001465.1. Lineage (NCBI taxonomy): Eukaryota > Metazoa > Chordata > Mammalia > Artiodactyla > Delphinidae > Orcinus > Orcinus orca. Next base: position 98,606,779 of record NC_064566.1, on the reverse strand, counting down.
TTTTGCTGCCTACAGGTGATGCTATGTATGAAAACGGTGCCTTTTCCTAACTTGAAAGCATCGCACCTGCCTACCAGAAAACTCACCCAGGACTCTCAAGAGAGAGGCAACATTTAAAGTGAAAACTTGGCGGGCCTTCAGTGCCGTGCCGGCTGAGTCATTCTGTGGTGAGGGGAGGCAACAAAGAACACACCAACCGAGGAGGTCACGGAGTGTGACGAGGATCCGTGAGAAGGCCTGCCGTGCCGCCGCGCGAGAGAAAACCAAGCCCTTTGTGCTGGGGCTCGAGTCCAGGGGGTGATGGATGCTTTAAGTGCAGAGGAGGCTCAGACCATCCTGTCCTGTGGCCTGGCTCTTGCTGGGCCCTGTGAGATGACTGGCCAGGGGGCGGGCGTCTGGCCTTTTGTTTCAGTGTCTTCCAAGCAGTGACATCAGATTTGATGGGGTCTTGGCATCTTCCGAGAGGCAAATTTTATGCTCCTGTGTTTCTTATTTAAGCATGTTAGAAGTAAGTAGAAAGGAGCCCTTTAATCCTAACGGGGAGCGAGAGCTGAGACTTTTGCGTGAGAATAAGGATAAAACCACAGTCAAATCACTGCAACCCTCCAAGCCTTTCTTAAAAGGTTACCTCATGCAATAGCACCATGAAAACAGGAAGAGAGTAAAATAGCATTGCACTCTGGCCTGAATCTTCCTTGTTTTGTTTTTAAACAAGTATTTTAAGGCAACAGTTTCTTCTCCCTACCCCGCCTTGTCAGCCCAGCACTAGCGAATGTAAACCAGTGGCTGCACTCCGGGGTCCTTTGAGAATATGCTTTGAGTTAGTGGCAGTGGTGGCAGTTATGATGGTGGTGGAGGGGATGGTCTTCCGTTCCAGAGCTGAGAGGGGTCTGATATGTGCAGAGTATCTCTCGAGTGACGTGGTTCAGGACTGTCCTAAGGACTGGCTCATACTCACATCGTGGACTCTTTGGATTAAAATGGTAACAAATCAGAATCTACCAAATCAGAATTAGACATGGAAAGGGCTTTGTAAGGTCTTTCTTGTCCATCGCACATTGCTGGGCTGAGAAGCCCTTCAATTACCGTAGACAGATGAAAATCTCCACCATTGGACCCTATGTCCTTCCTTAAGTAAGAACCAGTATACAGTATTAAACAGTCTCCTGAAATGACCACCTAGCCCTACCTAGCCAAGAATGGCTCAGTTCTGTTATACTCAGAGCACTTTCTCTCTTTTTCTTAACCTACTGAAATCTTACAGATATATGGATGAATTGAATCATTCATTTAGCCAACAGGTATTGATATGTTAAGTGCCTAGAGTGGGTACAATGCTAAACGGAGCACTGTGGTGAATACAAAAGAAATAAAGGGATAATCCTAGTCCTTGAGGAGTGTGTCATATCGAACAGGCAAGAAAGTAATTCCTCAAGTGCCTAGAGAACAATGCAGCCCAGTGCAGTGGAAGTATGATCCTGGGGGAGGGGGAGGCGGTGAGCAGGGGCACGACACAAGCTCTGGGAAGGAAGGCAGTCTCATGGAACAAGGTCCGTCTTGGATTGGCTCTTGAGGAATGGATTTAAATTGGTAGAAGGATGAAGGTTTGGGAGAAACATCTTAACTTTTGTGTAGACTGTATAGGAATTTAAGATTCCTTTTATCCTTAGCGGCTGCTCCTATCCAAGCTGTAGGGACCATCTCATCTACTTTATAACCCATGGTCTCCCTCCTTCCCCAGCCAAGGCTTCTATCATTCACACTGGTAGTGCTTTGTGCTGGTTGCTCTCCAAACAGGACCCTGTCTGTGAGATGCAGATTAGGTGCTGTAGAGGAATTGGTTCCATGGAAAAGGCTCTATGAATACCCACCTTGCCATTCTTTCCTAGTGGTGGGTGGTACTAGACTGGTGTTCCTTTCCACCTTTATCCCTTTCAACGAAGGGCTGGTAAACGTAAGTAGTCAATTGTTCTCGCATTATAGAGCATGGGGCCCACTAATTACAGCATAATTTCTGCTGGTCAATATCAGTAATTTCTTCAGCCTCATGGATTGCTTCCTTCAAGTCAACGTTCATGAAAATTTTATACTCAAAGCTGGCATTGCATCTTTTATATCATGATCATGTCAGCTTAAATACCACTTCCTCAGGGAGATCTTCCGTGCAAATCCACCTAATCTTTTTCTCTTCTCAACCATGGTACTTTATCACAATTGGTGATGATGTATTTACCTGTGTGGTTACCAGAGTAGCGTTTGAGTCTCCCACTAGAAGGTAAGATCCGTGAGTCAGGAACATAATATGCCTTGTTCGCTACTATACACTCAGCCCCTACCCTAGGTACAGAAATAAATGTTTGATAGCTGGAGGAATGAATTTAAAAATAAAAGCGTGAGTGGGTAGAGATGCATGGTCTTGGGAATTAGGATACCTTGGGATGATTATCAGAGGCAGGGAGGTTTCTGGCTGCTGGCTCTGAAATCACCCATGGGATATCGAAGAAAGCAGTTGAGAAAGAAGCCTGCTGTGACAGTCTAGAGAGATGTCATCCCTGTGCCCTCTGCATGAAGTCAGCAGATCCTTGGAAGTGGCATCCCAACTGTTGTAGAGGTGTTACCTTTTCTGTGATTACAGGCTGGATGCCTCTGACATTGCCACAGGAGTCCATTTTATTGTAGTGTGGATTTTCCATTAGGGATGCGGAAATCAGCTCGGAAAATCAGGTTTAGTTATAGCATATCTCCAGAGGAAAAGAAATTTCCTGTTATCTTATGTTTTCAGTTTCTTACGGGCTTTTGACCTAGGGAGCTCAGCCGTGCATTCTGAGTATGAAAACAATAACAATAACAGCTAATTTTTATAGACAGGCACTGTTCAAGTGCCTATGTATATAATCTCATTGAATCTTCAGAACAGCCGTATGGAGTAGATATCGCTGTAATCAAATGCCCATTTGGTAGAGGAGGTATAGAGGGAGGCATCAGAACAAACAAGTAACAGGGCTGGCGTTTGAGCCCAGATTTAATTCTCCACGTTACGTTCCCTATCTGCCTCCTAACACAGGCTAATATTCAAATGCTACCCATGTATCAGACCCAAATATATGGACCAAATATGTTTTCTTATCTAGTTTTATAACAACCCTACGAGGTGAATACAACTACTGTGCCCATGTTACAGGTGAAGGCACTGAGGCTCAGAGAGGCTAGGGAACTTACTCAGGATCACACAGCTAGTTTTTGGCACAGTTAGACTCAAGCTTCGATTGGCTTCCCCCTAAAGGCCATATTTCCAGCCATTGTACCTTGCTCCCTACACTGTCCCAGAAATGCCCCGTGTGGACCATTCAATGTTGTGGCATTGAGGGACTAGTTAATTGTGTGCCAGGCAAAAGCAGTAGAAAGCTGACAAGTTTTGCTACCATTATGCCACAGCCTTCCTTTCCCTGTACCTTAAAAAGGGGGAAGCATTCTTTCTTTGGACTACCCTGCACCATCAATTCACCTGTTCTCCCTAATTGGAAACCCTCACATTTCCAATACTAGCACACTTCTGGTAAATGAGCTATTTCAGTTTTCATCCTTTCCACTTGAACTGATGCTGGCGTTGCAAAGGGAGAAGGTGACCCGAGGCAGGTGTTCCTCTCCTTTTATTTCAGACCAAACTCTATCTTTGTACCTATGAAAAATAAGGAAATTTAAATGATGCAAGACAGCTCTCTATAATAAATTCATCATGTATTTCTTTGGGGAAATCTAAAGCGTAGTTAAGTTCCTACAAACTAGATGCCCAAATGAATTTGTGCTCCTTGGCCTTGACTCAGTCTGTCATCCATGCATCGTCCATGTGCTAGCTCAGGCAGGGATTCCCGATTCCCCCACCCTCTACACCCCCATGTTCTGTCTTCTTCTCTTCAAGATGCTTTGGCTTCTGTCATCATCTGGTTCTATAAGGATGAGCTCAAGCTTGGTCTGATCTCTTCAAACTTTAATTTGTAAATGCTCTTGTCAGTACCTGGGTCTTGACTCTCTCCTGCAGAGTTTTACTTGATTAACCCCTATGACTCCTGCCTTCCCCTGTTGCCTTAAGGTAGAATCTTCTGCCTTAATCTCAACCCCTCTGAATTCAATTTCAGCCCTTTGGCCATCAAGGCCCATCCAGAGGCCCAGCTAGTTTTAGCAGCTGCCTTTATCACCCCCAACATCAGCAGTACAACTTGGCCCAATCCTTAATAATAGGATATTTTTGTCTCACTGTGATAGCAGAAGTCTTTCAGTCCCAGGGATGATGAAATAGAAAAATGCTTTGACAGTTTCATTTATTAGAAAGAATTTAAATACAAACATCTGAATGGAATAGGTGGTCCTGAAACAAGTTTGAATATGTATACTTTATTATACTTAAAATATTAGTGGAGATCAGGATGAAAGGTAGGGAAATTGCCGGTTGAAGGGGAAAAGCCCCCTCAGGTTATATCCTTATCTCACAAGATGCACCAAAAGAAAGGTTAGTTATATTACATGCAAAAATTCTTCACATAAAATAACTTGAAGACAATACAGGTGAATATTTGTGAGTGAAAAGTACTTCAAAGTATAAAACCATCTGACGATATCACAAAGGAAAATACCAATAAATTTGAATATATAGAATATAAAGGTTCTACAAACTAAAAATAAAAATCATAAACAACTTAAAAAACATAGTTCCAGTAGCTGATAAAGGGTATATATGTAGATATGTGTGTGTATAAGATATATGCATGTATGAACCTTATGACTCAATAAGAAAAACAGTAGCAACACGGTAAGGAAATGAAAAAAGGCCAACAGGTAACTAATAAAATAAAAAAGAATAAGTGGTCAGTGAATTCTTAAAAGATCAGTCTGATCTCACTAGAATTCAAAGAAATACAAATAAAACAGCACTACTAAATATGTAGTAGGTATTAAAATAAGTAAAACAACTAGAGACTAGACTGCAGAGAAATAAAAATTTCCTCCAATAGTTAAGTATGTAAATTGGCAGAAACTTTCTGAAAAGCAATTTAGCAAGATGTAAAAAAAAAAAAGAAGAAAACACTTTGATCCAATAATCCCACTTTCTATACTAAGAAAAGTAGTCAAATAGTTATATAAAAAGATGTCTTTTACAACCTTCTGTATAATACAAATCCTAAATACATCCTAAATGCGCAATATTGGGAAAATAGTTAAATAACATATCTATCGAATAGAATATTACATAATGTTTTAATATGTTTTGAAGGATATTTAAACACCACAAGTGCTTCGGTTATGGTGTTAAACTGAGAGTAGGAAGCAAAATTATTTACATTTTGATCCAAATGCTGTAAAAAAAATACCCACATATTAATACATAAACACCCACATTTGTAAAAGATTAGAGGGAACTCTATTAAAATACCCAAAGTGGTTATCTTTAATTGCTATTATCATGGGTAATTTTAATTGTCATCTTTAAATTTTTTTTCCTAAAATTTTGGTAGCGACTGTGTTACTATTATAATCAGGAAAAGTAATAAACATTATTAAAATGTGTGTACCTTCCTTACTTGAAATTTTGTTTTGAGTGTCTGTTCAATATGAGGAGAGAGAGGCAGACAGGAGGGTGTCTTCCTTCCTCCCCTTGTAGGATCTGGGCCAGAGAAGGTTGTTTGTGAAGCAGGGAGCGTGCATCTCCAGGGCAGTAGACAGGAGTCCTGGTGAGTTGCATATCATATGTCACACAGGGCCAGAGAAAATAAAGACCGATATCAAAAAGAGTGTTGCTAGGGCTTCCCTGGTGGCGCAGTGGTTGAGAGTCCGCCTGCCGATGCAGGGGACACGGGTTCGTGCTCCGGTCTGGGAAGATCCCACATGCCGCAGAGTGGCTGGGCCCGTAAGCCGTGGCCGCTGGGCCTGCACGTAAAAGAGTGTTGCTAGCATTAAACCAGATGAAAAGACTACTGAAATCTGTTCCTCTCTGAGAAATTTCTGGATCCAGACATATCTAATCTCATGAACCTGCTCTCCTGAAAGCTGTCCTAGATACAAAACGAATATCTGGTTTTTCAATTCTAGATTTTCGAGCAAAGCACTCACCTCCCTGTATTGTAATTGTTGTGACGGCAGACTCTTACACTAGTCTGTAAGCTCTTTTTCCCCGCTGCGGAGCATAGGCTCCGGATGCGCAGGCCCAGCGGCCATGGCCCACGGGCCCAGCCGCTCCGCGGCATGTGGGATCCTCCTGGACTGGGGCACGAACCCGCGTCCCCTGCATCGGCAGGCGGACTCTCAACCACTGTGCCACCAGGGACGCCCTAGTCTGTAAGCTTTGATGGGGGTAGGGACCCGCTGTCTGGTAGAGTCGTGCTCAGTAATATTTGCTTAACTGAATGCGTGAATGAATGGACTTGGAAACTAAACTATAGAATAAATAGAAGGGCAGCTTTGTGGCGGCTTCACACTGTTAATATTTTCTTTCTGGCTACAAGTTTTACTTGACTATGTAGATTATGTCGCTTTTTCTCTCAGAGTTTACCCATTGCTGATTTAACCTGTTGGCCATTTGGTCCCACTTTGAACTGAAAATCAGAGTTGATAAAGATCTAAGGGGAAAAAAAAAGGATGAGAGGCGATTGGATGTAGTGGTCAGGAGTATGGGCTCAGGCATTAAATTGCCTGGGTGTGGAATTTGACTGTGCCATGTGCTAGCTCAGTGATCTTGGGCAGGTCGCTTGACCTCTCTGTGCTCTAGTTTCTTCATCTGTAAGGAGTGATGATGACACTAGAATGTACCTCATAGGGTTGCTGTGAGGCTTAAGTGGGTTATTATGCATAAATCATTTAGCACATTGCTTGGCCCAGTATAAATGCTATATAAGTGGTAGCTGTTATTTTTTTTTTTTCTGAAAAGCAACAGACATTCTCTTCAGTTAACTACAACTATCGAATTAGTATATTTTGGTGTCTGTAAGCCTCCCAATGTTTCCTATCCAAACCATGCAAAGATAATGAACTTGATGTCTTCACAAAGCTTGCTATTTTGTAGCAATTATTTTAATCTCTCTCATCTATCGTCTCCTTTCATTAGGTAATAATTATCATGACAAAGTAATAAAAAGGGTCCTTTAAATATAGTTCTAATATTTCAGATGTCAAACAGCAATTACCACAAAAAGTTACTCCAAGACCTGCAGTATTTTTCTCACTTAAATGCTTTGTAATTATTTTCATTTTATTGATATGATTTAAACATTTTCTTTTCTAGACTCTAAGCTCTTTGAGGACAAACATTGTCTTACTACCCCTCCTATCTGTATTACTCTTCATGAATATTTTACTGACCTACAAATATTTCTTAAATGAGTAATTAGGTTTTTTCTCCTTTTATTACAAACGCAGGGGACTCTCAGTAGTGATGTTCTTACCTCTTAGCAAAGGTGTCTCTGACACTTTAGTAGATGATTCCTTGTAATTTCATCTGGGAATTTAAAAATCCTGTTTTCTACCCTCAAACAATGATATCTGCAACGAAGGGAAGATCCACCGGAAGACTGGTTGGTGGTGACCATTCACTTGACACGCCTCCTCCAGTAGAAATGACTGCTCTGATCTCCCCTGTAGGTCTGAAATATGTAACTGTGCACACAAGGAGGTGCTGGAGCATATTACTCATCCTCTATTTCTTTCTGTCTTTTTAAAATAAATTTATTTATTTATTTATTTATTTAGTTTTGGCTACATTGGGTCTCTGTTGCTGCATGCGGGCTTTCTCTAGTTGCAGTGCGTGTGCTTCTCATTGCAGTGGCTTCTCTTGTTGTGGAGCACGGGCTCTAGGCATGCAGGCTTCAGTAGTTGTGGCTCGCGGGCTCTAGAGTGCAGGGTCAGCAGTTGTGGCGCACGGGCTTAGTTGCTCCACGGCATGTGGGATCTTCCCAGACCAGGGCTCGAACCCATGTCCCGTGCATTGGCAGGTGGATTCTTAACCACTGCGCCACCAGGGAAGCCCTCATCCTCTATGTCTTACACTAAATAATGTATTCATTTTTAAAAGCATTATTGTTATGACAGCAATAATACTCTTCTGTTATATAGTGCTGAAAAGTTTATAGAATGTCCTGTATACATTGTCTGATTTAATCTGTACAGTAAGCTTGTATTTTTATTGCTAGTTTATGTGTGGCAATCTGAGAATTGAGAGGAGGAGGGGTTAACTGGTGTGTGCCATGTGCTTTACATACATTATCTCATTTAACCTCGTAGCAGCTCTTGAGGTAAGCAGTAAGATCTCTGTTTTACTAATAGAAATCTAAGTTTCAGAGATGCTTAGTAGTATATAATACAACTGAGATTCAAACTCTTGTTTGTCTGGCAACAAAACCTATGCTCTTCCCACTATACCAGTGGTTGATATTGTAACCTTCATTCCATAGAATCTACTTCTTAGGACTGAAGTCACTGATTTCCTTCCTCCCCACCCCAGGTTTATTGAGGTGTAACTGACAATAAAAATTGTATGTATTTAAGGTGTTCAATGTGATGATTTGTTATATGCATACACTGTAAAATGGTTACCCCAGTCAAACTAATTAACACACCCATCACCTCACATAGTTACCATTTTTTGTGTGTAAGAGCACTTAGATCTACCCTCTTAGCAAATTTCCAGTATGCAGTACGGTATTGTTAACTATAGTCACCATGCTGAACATTAGCTCCTTAGAACTTATAACTGAATACCCTTTGACCAATGTCTTCCCATTTCCCTAACCCCCCAGGCCCTGGCAACCAGCATTCTACTTTCTGTTCCTGAGTTCAAGACACTGCCCACCTGTAGTAGCACTAAGATCTAGCCATGCACATGATTCCAGAGAACATCCTGGGACAGCCTTTCTCTGCTTCCTTCTTCCCACAGAGAACTTGTACTTGGCTTTCGCAGTCTTCTGTCTCTGGTGATAAACATGGATGATTCAGACACCATGTTGCATTGTTGTCTGTCGCTGTTTGCATTGTCTTGAACCAAGGCAGTGATTTGGGAATGGGCCAACCTTCTTAGCATTCTCATCATTCTTTCCCTGTCCCCCTCTTTCTAAACCTAATTCCTTTCTACAGAATGCCCTGGAAAACTAGGATCACAAATTTGGCGATTTGGCTGGAATAGGAAGCAGAGAGCAATGGCTGCCCTGGCTGATCCTCTGACTTTCATTTCAAGGACGTTTGTTCCAATATTCCCCAAAATGACCGATTTAACTAGATCTGTGGCGATGTGAGAATACTATAGAGAATCTTGCAAAAAAAAAGATTAAGCTTGCCCCTGACAAAGCAGTCTGATCTTTGGATCCTAGTAACTCTGGTTGGAAGGTGGAAACACCAGTGTTCATTTTTGGGTCAGGGAGTCCTTGCTCAGTATGCTAAGAGAATTCATTTTCCTTGAGTGTTTTTCCTTCCAAGTCACGTTTTACTGCTGGAGTTACTCAGCGAATTAATAGGTATAGAAATGCAAAGCTCTTTTCTTATTACATTCTATCGATCTGATTGCAGTGTCATTAATTGAAAGACTAGGAAAATGTGATGGATAGTTCGGCTCAGGAGTCTACATTCGTTTTGGCCCAGATCTGTTGGAAGAAAGCTGCAGGAAACTGACTGAAAGAAGCCGTTTGGTCTGACGTGAATTCTTCTTTCTTTGTCAGTCCTTGTGAGAGCATTGAGTCCTAGTGAGATTTACCATGTGTAATTATAAACTGTTTTTACTCTTAAAGGGGAATCAAAACTTAGGATGCTTATTTGTAGAGTTGGAAAGAATCCATTTTGTACCTGTCTTTTATAGGTGACATGTATATGACATTAAAAAAAAACCCCAGTTCTGACAGAAACAAATTCTGACTCAAAAATAAGGACGTAGGCATTTTGCTCCTTAAGTAATTTCATTTGGAATATTGTGGTTGTGAAACATTATTTTCATTCATCACCATTTCAACCATCTCATTTTAGTGGTGTGTGAAACTTCAGAGACTGGTATGTGGTTAAGGATTGTTTTTTAGAGGTTTTTTCTTTTTGGATTGTTTGACCTATAATCCCTTGGATTTCCCCCATAAATTTAAATTAACTTGAGAATTTTGTATATGTATGGATATGCCCATATATATATTTAATAAGTGTACTCTAATATGAAAAGTTTAAAGGAATCTTTTAAAATATTTTAATCCTCTATGTGAATGAAAAAGTCCCAGGCTCGAACAAAACCGTGTCAGATTATGTCTAATTTGTTTGCAAAGGCCAAGCTGGACTCCTTACTTTCTGCTTATGCTTTAATGAGCTGGGCTGTTTTTCTCTTGTGTTTATTATTTTAAATGTTTGAAGCTTGACGTGAACGGGAGGAATACTAAAATTCAAAATTCAAAGCACATCCATATGACAGAAGACATCATTTGTCTCTTGCTTTTAATAAATGTTGTTTGGAGACGTTTCGAAGTTTAAGACATGTTACTAATAATACATGTCCTGCCAGATATTTTTTTATCTTTAGTCTGTGGTATTGGAATGGTCTTTCTCAAGGTGTGATTACTTCTCCTGGTTGTGCTTTTGGATGGTAGAATAAGGCATCTGTGGAAAAATAGGAAGTGAGCGACTTGCCACGCGGTGTGACCTCATTTTGGAACACATCTTGAAAACGTATTTCATGCTTTCTGAGCGCAGAGACAATGGATTGTGGTTTGGGGTCCTCTTAACTGACCTTTGGCTTGGAGAGAAACGTGGGCTGCTTCCTCTGATCATCGGCTCCTCTGAGAGTGCGAAAGAGGCTGCTCCCACGTTAGGCTGTGAGCGCTGCAGCTGAGCGGACAGGCTGCCTCACCCCTGATATTATGTCTAAAAATACATCCTCGGAGAGGCAGGCATGTGCTTGCGCCTCGGTACGGAGGAGCTCTCGCCTGTGTTCCTTGCTATACCCATCTAGATGCTGGAGTGAGAGATTAAATTATCCCAGAAGCCCTGCCAGTTTTCGATTTGCCATTGTCTCTGCTTCTTCGCCGCCTGTGAATGGGGACCCTCGATGCAGGGCTTTCAGAGACCAGCCGGTGCTGATGGGGTCTGTGACTCGCCGCCTGTGCTGATGGGGTCTGTGACTCGCCGCCAGCGCCTTCTCCTTCCGTTTTGCTCTGTCCCGGTCATGCTTTTCTTGCCTTTTTTGGGAGGCAGAGAGCACGGGGCAGAGGTTGCACTTGCACATTTCAACTCCGTTGTCGCTGCCGTGGCTGTTACTCCCCTCAGCAAGAGCCAAGGAGCAAACAGGACGGTGGGTCACCTCGCCAGCTGTTTAGCACCGTTCCCCTTCCCCTCTCGACATGGTTAGGAATTTTTTCTGTCTTAAGTGACAGAGTTTGAAGGGTGGCGGTGGCGTGTGTGTGTTTGGGGTGGTTCCTGAGCCTCCCTCTCTACCCGGCTGTATCTTGTTAGGGACCTGTTTTCTCCTGATTTCTACCACCTCTCCTCATTTTGAAAGCTTGCTAGATTCTCCATCCCTGTCCCTGCAACTCAGGTTTTAGGGTCTGTTGTTGGAGTTTTCTCTTTGAGTGTTATCTACAAATTTCTCAGCTTCTGTAGTTGCCTCAGAGGTTAAAAGGGGTAAAATGTATGTTGGAATCATTTTGTCCAGGAAGAAGGAAAGCAGCATTGCTCTTTAGGGTGACAGTGCTTAAGACGAGGGATCCATGGCAGAGGGAAATAAGGTGGGTCTTTTGCAGCCCTTGCCACAGCTTGGCTGTAAATGCATGGCTTCAGGGAGACTTTCTGTCTTATTTACAGAGTTAGGAAAATATATTAACCTTCAGGATATCTCCCATACCTTATTAGAAAATAACTTCAATTCTAACAACAAGTGCTGAGGAAAGAAATGCAGCTTTTTATGCAACAGAAAAGAAGGGCAAAATCACAGATCACATCAGAAACTAAGTACACCATTCCCTTTGCAATGATCCGTATTCAAAAGTGAGTAAGATCCGCTGTTACTTATTCCTCCCTCTTTCTTTTGTATATTCAAGTTAACAGTATTTTGATGGCCTTGAAAACTGAAGGGCAAAGCCTTGTTTTTCAAAAGGGTTGATTCTTTGAGGTTTCTGCAAAGTGAGATAAAAGAATTCTTTATGTTGTTTCAGATGGTTTTCAGGATATATCTAGTGCAAGTTCCAACAGATACATCCAGTGTAAGCTGGTATTCACAACATGCGCAATTAACAAATACACACACATACACACACACACACACACACATGCACGCTTAGACACACTCCAGAAGAAACCCACCTAATGTTAAATAAAATCCAGACTTGAATTTAAACCAAAATAGTTTCATCTATTGTGGAGAAGAATTAGCCTTCTTATATGCTTTTCTACGGCTGAATACTTCCTTCTCCTTTCATCATTATTTTATTAGCTTCTTTCATAAGAGCCACTGAAATGGACGAAGAACTCCGTAGTTAATTTAAGTTCTGGTGGCAGTTCATTACAATGGAGCATGGATCAAATATGTCATAAACTCTTATCTGTCACCTGGTATTTCCTTTCAGTTCAGCTTAATACATTTTATTTCCACTGATGCCAAAGAAACATATATGCCTTTAGACATTCCGTACCTAATTATGCAGCTGGATACATGAACAGCCTGTAATATTACGTAGGTTTGAGCGTTAAACAGGAAAAGGCACTGTTATTCATAGCCAGCAAGTTCCCAGGATCCAGCAAGATCCCAGCGCTGGAGTATTTGCTTGTCTTTCTACCTTTGTTCCTTCAGAGGCGGTGAAGGTCTCAGCTATTGCTGACTAATTGATAGTTGTAGTAACCGCTATAGGCTCCTTAGATCAGAATTGCACGCAGAGATGGGTCTTGATTCAAACACTAAGGAATGCACACTTTCACTTACTTACATGGGCAGAAAGTCTTCATACTAACAGAGGTGTGATGGAGACTGCAGGACATAGAAGAGAGAGAGAGAGAGAAAGAGGGGGTGGGGGGAGATGGCTGGTAGCAAGTAGACCCCTGCAAATAGTTCTAAAATGCATGTGCAGATGCAGAAGCCTTTAGAACCATCCAACAATTCAGACACCCTTTTTTACTTCTTCTCTGCGGGACACCTCCATCCAGACTATTCACACACACACACACACACACACACAACCAAAAAAAAAAACAAAACAGGAGAAGGTGAGAGCCCTGCCATCTTAGCTCAGAATTCATCTGGTTTCCTTTTTTCCCCCCTGCCTTGTATTCCTCCATCCATTGTCCATGCATCCCATGGCAGCCGCCCTTGCTATTGAATGCAAGTGTCACAGCAGGAGCAAAAAGAGGGTTGAGGGAAGGCTTTGTCAAAGCCACCGTTGTCTACTGTTTCTTTGCTTTCACTGCTCTGCTTTTTTTTTTTTTTTCCTGAGGCTGTCCCTTACTAGTGGCCTCCGTCCAGGAGGAGGGAGAAATTGCAAGAATTGGAAGAGTAGTAGAGGGTAGCCGTTTTTCTTGCACACTGTTTTGATAAACAGCTCAGCGATACGTTCCTGGAAATTAGGAAATACAGCAGGAGTGGGAGGTTCTGGTGGGAGAGTGAGGGGGCGGGGGTCTCTGGATATTGCTCCAGCCTAGATGCCAAGGGCAGTTTCTTTGCAAGGACTTTCGTGGTTGTATTTGTTTCCTGCTGCATTTTCAGTTTTAAAAAATCATGAGAAAAGCCTCATGCCTCTCTCAGGTTTTCCATTTGTTTATTTCTTGTTCGGCTCAACAACTGGATGGAAATTTTAAGCCAGGCCAGACCTGCTGTTTGTGATTTGCTCAAATGTTGAAATCAGTTCAGCCTGAATTGGTAGTTGTCTTTTTCAGATCATTTAAGCTTGCATGTGAAATGCGTGTGGTAACTTTCCAATGTACGTTACAAAAAATGGTTTTGACTATCCTTTGTATGGCTATAAATCTTAGGGCTATGCTGTTTTTCACCTAAACTAACCATAGCTGTTCTTTGGGGTGACATTTATGCACAAGTGATTCTCTTCTATGATCAGGCCAACTCCTGATAAATCTCAAAGCTGTCAAAGGTTACAGAGGCACACTCTCAAAATAGATTTTTAGGAGAGTATTTCAGATGGGCATTTGACATAAGTGTGAAAATACTGGGACTTTTTCTCAGTGACTTTAACGTCATATAATTTGTATTTCTTCCAATAAATAAAAGTGATTAAAACTGATTCTATATAGAAGGAATCAGAAGGCAGATTCAATCTGAATTCCGTTTTCCAAAAATTTTGCTAAAAAACAAACACATTTGCAAATTTTCTAAGCTTTTAGCTTAGAAAAATCACATACCTATATTAGTTCTCCATAGATTTTTTGTTTTTCCTTCTAAATACTGTTCTATCTAGAAAAAAGTTATTCTAAGTTGATAATTTTTTTCTCAAGCTATCTAACTTCCGGCACGAGCCCAGCACTCCTGGTTATTGTCAGAATTTGCTAAGATTCAGCATTTCAATTCCAAAATGTATTTTAAGTCAAAAGGGGGATATGTCTGCATGCAAAGGAAGAAGTTTTTCCTTTTGAGGAGCCATTCCATTTTATGACACGTGCTGTTGGGTTGATGTTCAGTATGAGCTCATGATTTCTTTCTTTTCCAAATAATGATTGTAGTCTGCATGTGAATTATAGGGGTAGAATACCTTCTCGCGTCCATAAGAAAACACCCTAAATTGGAAGTATAAGATCTTCACTATTATGAGCAGCCACTTTGGCACCCTGCAAATACATTCTCTTCCTTTCCATTTTCATTGCCTTGATTTGGGGGACTTGGGCCCAGCCACCCTGCCTCCTTCTTTTGTGAAGAGACATTCTGAAATGTCTATAGAAAGCAAACTTCTCCAAGAAATGCAGAGCGGGCCATGGTTTGAATGCAAGTCTGAATTTAATTGTGGCCACCCTGGTAGCACACTGTTTAATTTCCAGCACACATCTACATGAACCTACAGTAACTCTAGGCCAGGAATTGTGAACAAGGAAAATTTATCTGTGATAAAGCATATCTTTTCCAAGGAGTAGTCACTCGGGGTTGATTCAAAAGTCAAATTTAAACAGATGTTTCCATGCCTTTGTGTACTGGGAAATTGGCATTGCTAATTTGTTCAGAGCATTTTGGACAGAAAGAAATGGAGAGCTCCAACTTTTGACCAATTCTTCTTTGGTAAAGGGTGAAATGAGGGGAAAATGAGAGATATCGCAAGGCTGGCTAGTATTTCCACTTGAAAATACTAAAGACAAAGAGGTTAATGAAAGGCTCAGTGTCTCTATGACTGAAGTAGTGTATAACCCAGTCCCTTCTGCATGGCAGAACAGTGTAATTCTCCACGGAGCTGGGAAGGATGCTCATCCCCATGGGAGGACAGACTTGGAGGGAACCCCATCTCTCAGCCTGTGCCCCCTGCAGATAGCTAATTTCTGCTGGATCAAATTAAAAGGAACAGCTAAGCTTGTGGCCAAGGTCATTCCCCAGACATTTTAAAGGAACAGGTTCATGTTCAACCATTAATCCAAATATTTCACAATATGGTTGTTCCAGTTGATATAAAACTTCCAGTTGATATAAAAATCATGCAGAAGCCCCAACCTGGGCTTTTCTTGAAAATGGAAACCCTACCTCTAATATTATACGTATTGAGCACAGTGTGATCAAAATATTATTTGTGCCTTAAATCTCCTGGGCCCTAAAAATACAAACATCTTTAAAAACAAAAGGGAAAAATAGCATCTTTGGCATGTTAGAAGAACAACTTAACCAAGTATGAAGCAAAAGGTCGCAGGTGTGTGTATATGGAAGATAGGATATAGCTCTTCTACTTCTCTTCACCCGTATGCCCTCAGGCTGATTTAAAATAACCACTAAAATGACAGGGTATGGTCCAAAATGCAAAACTCATTTTCAGTCCTCTCATTCATTGAAAACAGTTTCTTTTTCAAAAGCATATACTCCATTGAGGTGCTACAGTTTAGTAGCAGACATACCTTTCAAGGGTTTATTGCTTTGTAAACTCTTTTAGATTTGTATTTCCCCCTCCAAATTGGGAAAACAAAGTGGAGCTGCCCCCTTTTAAGTAAATAGCACACCTTCCCCTACTTAACTGTATGAGGCCTCCAGAGAGAAAATGCTATTTATTTATTTAAAAAAAAATTTTTATTTTTTTTCCGGTACGCGGGACTCTCACTGCTGTGGCCTCTCCTGTTGCGGAGCACAGGCTCTGGACGCGCAGGCTCAGCGGCCATGGCTCACGGGCCCAGCCGCTCCGCGGCATGTGGGATCCTCCTGGACCGTGGCACGAACCCGTGTCCCCTGCATCGGCAGGCGGACTCTCAACCACCGCGCCACCAGGGAAGACCCTGACCTCAATATGTTCTTTTATTTTTTATTCTTTTGCGGTATGCGGGCCTCTCACTGTTGTGGCCTCTCCCGTTGCGGAACACAGGCTCCGGACGCGCAGGCTCAGCGGCCATGGCTCATGGGCCCAGCCGCTCCGCGGCATGTGGGATCCTCCCGGACTGGGGCGTGAACCCGTGTCCCCTGCATCGGCAGGCGGACTCTCAACCACTGCGCCACCAGGGAAGCCCGAGAAAATGCTACTTAACTTCCTTTGCAGTGTAGGGTTCCTAGTCCTCAGAAGAAATACGACACACATTAGCACTGAAGAAAGTCTTCATTTTCCTAATCAACCAGCACAACAAACTGTCCTTTTGATATTTTGGGAGGCAAACAGAAAGCTCCTAATAGTTTGGTAAATTAGCAAAGAGGTGGCATTTGGATGTGGTGTTACACGTTCAAGGAGTTGTGTTTTAAAAGAAGCAGATCTGAAAAATGAGGATTCCATCAATAGAGGGATGCTTTGATGAAGCTCTGTTTTCTCCCCAGATTTATTTTTCTAAGGCAGGGGGCATGTAGGCACTAGTCCATTTATATAAACTTGCTAGGCTAACTGTACATGTTTAGGATTTCCTTGAAAAATAATTATCTTATTTTGACAGTTGGTGTTTTAAGGATAGCATAAAACTCCCAAGAATATTCTAAGAGAAGTGATGTGATAATCCAGGGCTGGATATTTTTCCATATTCATTTAATGTAAAATTCTATGGAAGAGAAACAGTGATGATTTGGCAACAATTCCTCCTCTACTCATTTCTCTGAGTGTAGATCTGGAAGGGTGGAAGAGGAAGTGTAAAATGCCTACCCCAGAACTGCTAACAAGAAAGTTTGTGGGAGGGTATTAAAAGGGAATCTAACAAGGAACGATATTCAATATCCTGTAATAAACCATAATGGAAAAGAAGATGAGAAAGAATATGTGTATTACTGAATCACTTTGCTGTACAGCAGAAATGAACACATTTTAAATCAACTATATACTTCAATAAAATAAATTAAAAAAATAAAAAAGAATCTAAGATTAGGTTTCCTTCAAAAAGTGAGCGATTTTGTAATGCCTCTCAAACCTTCAGTCCCTTTACCCAGAGTCCCCATCCCTTCGGGTGTTCTTATCCCCACACTTGCCCCGGCCACTGGCAAGGTAGAACTAAAATAAAGCCCAACAGGAACCACAAGTGCCTTGACCCCAGTGAAAGCAGCTCACCGAAGCATAAATCGAGGACTCATAGAATAATTGGTCAACATTTTGGGGGAAACAGGTTACTGTTACTGCTGCAAAATCTTCTCCCAAAAAGCTAAAGTCGTTTGACCGTCACAATCTAATTCATCTTCATACCTTTGAAAAAGTTTTGGTTTTTTTTTCCCCCTGACATAAGGGGACACTGAGGGCTAAAGGGAGTTTTGGCTTATCCAGCGTTAAAAAACACATGGTGCTGAATCCTGAGACAAAGACCTGATCTTCCTAGCTCAGCTCCTTGTGCCAGCATGCATCACTTTTCAAGGGTACCCTTGAGATCTCAGAGGAATTCAGTGGCTGCTCTGGGTTGGTTGGTGGGACCCTACTACCTTTTAGGAAGTTAACAATCAAAAGGAAAAGTTGTTTCAATATGATGCACCTGGCTGGAACCAATTTCCTGGTAGAGAGAATCAACCCTTTTGCCCACTTGAAACATTTTGAATAATTTAGAGCTTTCTTTACACATAAAGCATTAACCAGGTAGGACCTATGGACATTAAGATGGTTAATGCTAGAAGTGTTGAAACTTCTCAAAATGTTTCTTTTCACTCCTTGCAAATCTGAGAAATGATCTGAAATGGCAACTCAAGTCTGTAGCGTGGTGATCTCAACTAAGACCTGTCCTTTCTATATTAGGACTGGTTATTTTGGATATTCCAGACCACTCCATTTTATACAAGTGAACTTCAGTTGTAGGGATAATCAGTCAGAATCATTCAAGCCCAGACCGATCTTTTTTTCTAGTGTCAGATTTCACAAAACTAGTCTGTACTGTTGCCTCAGTTCTTGATTTCATTTTGTTCTTCTTGAAGCCTTAAAATACTGCATTGCAGCTAATCATACAAATGACCTCACTGCAGAAGGAAAATGATCTATCCCAGATCATAGAATTTTAGAGTAATCATGATTCTGGGGACGTTTAAGTACAGTGATAAAATGTGAATTAAAAGTCACTTATATCCTGTGTCAGGGTCATTATTTTCTGCCTCCAAGTAATTTCATACCTAAACCTACCTGGAAGAAACTCTAAAATTTTTTGACATCTCTGCTATTGTGATATATGATGATGGTGGCCATGCTTTGCATCCCTCCTCCCAGTTGATGTGCTATGATCAATGTTGAGCTTGTTCTTTTTATTTAACTCAAGTTAGTGTAATTTCCCAACTTCTAGGAAAACTGTTTCCTCATTGGTTGCTCATTACCTGACTTAATGTTTTGGATGATGGTGTCAGCTAAGTTGTGCCCAGGCATTCAAGAATCGTTGGGTAATTTATAAACTTGTAGAAGCATATTTGTGTTGTTTTACTTAAACAGTGGAGAAAAAGAGAGCTTTTGTCATGTTTGTGCTTTCTAAAAGCATGGTAATTATTATTACTGCCTAAAATAAAACCTACGACACAGTGTCTTCCTAACTTTTATTTTAATAATAATGTGAGATTGGATTTATTTTCATAAATATCATGATATTTTAGTTTAGTTTTTAAAAACAAAATTCCAAAACCCTTCAGTTGTGGATAAAGCAGTGTTTTTCATTATCCAGTAGGCCTGTGTATTATGAATGCATTGAACAGTGATCCAACCCTCAGCTTTGTTGGACTAGAACTTATCACATAAGTAGACATTATTTTTACTCCTGGTTGAGGTTAGTATAGCACATGCCATTCTGGTGAACACATCGGGACAATTGGAGAGGAGGGAGATGGCTGGTCCAGAGAAATAAGCTGGGAATTGCAAAGTGACAGATGCAGCCTTTCTAGTGACGTGACAAACCATGCTGAAAAGCAAGAATATACAGGATGACAGTTGGAGTTGGGGGATGGCCACTGAAAGACTAAATCCCTCCTTTCCTGGAAACACAGCCGAGAGGGACACTGCATTCTCTCAAGGCAGGCCTAAACTTATTCAGGAATATTCAATAAGCATGTGTTGATGGACAAATATTTTGTTGAATGTTTGCCGTCAGTCCGGGACTGGAGGAGATGTTGTTGAAATTGTGAGAGGGGTAAAAGATGTGGTGAGGGTCCTTGAAGAGCTTATCATCTGGAAAGAAATCACCAGTAAATTCAGTTCAGTTATTCCAGAACCTTGGTGGGTGGAACTATTTGTCACGCACTGTGCAGCATGCTACAGGGCAGAAAAAGATAAAGACATAGTTCCCAGCCTTAGTGTCCTCACAGTCTTAGGTAAGGATATGAACTCAGAAACAGGCTTTTGCAGTAGAAGGTGGTATTGGCAGTGTGCTGTGGTGGCAGAAGAAGTCACTGCTGCTGCTTAGAGCTGGGAAATGCTTACCGAGGGGACGATATCTAATCTGGGTCTTTTTAAAAAAAATTTTTGTTGGAGGATAGTTGATTTACAATGTTGTGTTAATTTCAAGTGTAGAGCACAGTGAATCAGTTATACATATATCCACTTTTTTTTTTTTGGATTCTTTTCCCATACAGGTCATTACAGAGTATTGAATAGAGTTCCCTGTCCTATACAGCAGGTTCTAATTAGTTATCTGATATTTGGTAGTGTGTTTATGTCAATCCCAGTCTCCCAGTTTATCCCTTCCCCCCTTATCCCCTGGTAACCATAAGTTTGTTTTTTACATCCGTGATAATCTGGATCTTGACTGAAGTGTTACTAAGTGCCCAGTAAGATTCCAGACTCTTGCTTGAGGCTGCGGATTCAAAGAAGGATAAGATGGTGTCTGTTTTTGAGGAGTTCACGGTCTAAATTAGAAGACAAACGGGTTATGAACCCCCCCACCCCGACACACACCCAGAGTAGAATAGGGTGTAACTATAACAGAGGTATAAACAGTTACTTAGGGGACCACAGGAGGGACCCATATCCTATTGGAGGGAGTCAAGAAAGATGGCCTACCTGAACTGTTACTCAATAGATGAGCACTGTGAATAGAATGAGATGAAGGTGTAGAGAAGGGAATAACTAACTCTGCCTGGAAGAGGGTGAAAATTGGTGACGACTTTGTGGGGGAGATGGCATTAGTCTGGACATTGAAAGGCAAGTGGGATTTTCCCAGGTAGGGATAGACAAGAGCAGAAGGGAATCCCAAGAAGATGAGGTGGCGTGAATCAAGACCCTGGGTTGTGGAAGGGTGTGGTATGTCTAGAGGTACAAGGTCAAGTTTGGTTTGGCTGGAACCCATGGGGCATGGAAGGAATGGGGGGAAACCCATTCAGCAAAGTGGCCTGTAGCCAGAACGTGAAAGCCAGACTAAAGAATCGGTTGTCTGTTTGCTTGTTTCTGAGAGGGAGTGAGGAGCCATTATAATTGGAGGTTTTGGAAAGTAATTTGGGCAGTAGAGGGGGAAGGGATTGGAGAGGAGAAAGGTTAAAACAGTGGTTCTCAGCAGTGATGGGCAGTGTATCAGAATAACCTGGGAAGCTTTTGCAGGATACACAAGCCCAGTTTTTTCCTTAATCTTCTGTCTTTTCCCTCAACCGAGTTTCTGATGGCATATGAGGTGATGGGAAGGTAAATAGGGGTATTTTGAAAAAGCTTGGGGGGTGATACTGATACATTCTGCCCTTTGCTATTGCATTACTCTTACTCTTAAGTCAAGAGATGCTCTAGGAAGGCTGAGACAGTGGAGATGAGAAAGGCTGATTTGAGGGATGCGTGAGAGTTGGAATTAATAGGATGGATTGGAGGAGGCTGTGGTGGAGAAGAAACATGAAAAACACTTAGGTGTCTAGTGCGAGCAACTGAGAAACTATAGACTGAAGTGAGCTCACAAAGAGGAGAAGGTTTGACAAGATTGTGGACTCTACTTGAAGTATGTAGAATTTGAGGTCTCTGGAGGCATTTGGTAACATATAAGCTGGAGTTCAGGAGAGTTTAAACCACACACACCCAAGTCAATTATGCAGCAGTAGAAAACACCACATCAGTGTTTTTAAAAGGCAACAGAAAACCAGAGACAAGGGAGATTGTGTTGGCTGGAGCAGACAGGTATGTCTTTGTGGAAAAGTGGAATATGAATTGCATCTCAAGGCATTAATAGAAAATTCAACTTCAAGCGATGAAGAGATTAAAAATGGAGATTGTGTGCCAAAAGGTATGGGGTAAGAAGAAGAATGCTGTTTCAAAAGGGCAGGGCAGTAATATAAATGACTTAATAATAGAACCTAATATACCCTCATTTATTTTTCACTCCTAGAAGGAGCCATTATTATTCACAATTTATAGATGAAGAAATGGGTTCAGAGAGGTTAAACAAATGACCCACATGAGGCCAAGTGGAACAGTGGATCCTTTAACCTAGACTCTTGTTCTGATCCGTGAGGTTACGTGTCCTTGAAGGCAGTGTTCATTTCTTATATGTTGTTAAATACCTCCTGGCTAATGTGTAGCCTGAAAATACAGTAGACCTGCCAAAGATATCTGTTGAATTACAGAAACGACTCAGTTCTTTTGTGCATCAGTTTATAGTTATTTGCCGTCTACACTTAAGACTAAATGTGGAATGTAACATTATAGGACTGAACAGCACCTTAGTAATTTTCCAATCCAACCAGCTCACTTTATAGAGGAGGAAATTCATTCTCAAGAAAGGAAGTGACGTACCTGAAATCTCACACCCAGTTATTAGCAGAGCTGAGCCAGTACCTTGACCTCGATTTCTGTACCCAAGGCTTTTCTCTTGTAACATTCCATCCCAGGGAACCGTAACACTTCTCCCTCTTCTGAGCTCTCCAAAGCTCGATGGAAATGAAAAACGTGGATAGGACATAAGAGGTGACTTGATAGGTGAGAACTTTGTCGTTGTAGCCATCCCATCCAATCTTGTATTTAATGGCATGAATAAGAGAATGCTGACACAGAAATCAGATGCAGGAAGTAATGAGCAATTCCGATGAGAAAAGAACAAGCGTAACAGTGACAAACGAGGGTTAAGTGAGGTAGAGACTTCTTCCACGTGTTGTCATGGAATGCTGTGGAGTCACCTGTGTTTTGTTATCTTTTAAGTGCAAAACATGGTCTCACCTGCCTAGGACAGATGAGAAGAAATACCATCCCAGCCTAGAGAACTGATGAGGGAGCGGTGCAAGGCATGGTGGAAAGGGTCCAGTGCTGGGAGTCAGGACCCCTGGGGATGCTCATGAGCTGTGTGGTTTGGGGGACTTTGCTCTTTCAGGTTTCTTATCTGTGAACGGGAGGGTTAGATTAGGTCTGTCTAGCTTTTGTCTGTCCCTGGAGCTCTCAGCTAAACCTCTGCCCACAGCTGATGAGCCCCTCCTTGCCAGCGAGTGGGTTGGGGCAGTGACTTGGGGCGGCTCTGCAGTGTCGTGGATGCGGGCTCCTAGGGGTGAGCAGAACCCCTGGGGCTGCAGGAGCATTGAGCGTCAGCCTCTGCGTTCAGTCAACACCGTGTGGGTCCCCTTGGCTCCTCTGTTACCTTCAACTTGAGCTGCTGGTGTTCAGCGGAAACCCCACCTCAACCAGTCAGCAGCGGGGAGCCCCGTCTTCTCACCGGATCCCCGGCAGCCTGTCCCCGGGGGCTCAACTCTGCTTCTGGGCCTCTGCCCTTCACCTACATTCTGGATAAGGACCATTGCTAGATCTCACTCTTTATCTACGTATCCCATCCCGCCTCTCGAGTTCTACCCCTTTGATTATTTTTATGACTCATTTTTTTTCTTTTAAAAAATTTATTTTTTTAATTAACCTACCGTGAAACTGACTTGCACAGTTCTATGGATTTTAACACACGTATCCATTCATGTAATCATCACCAAAAGCAGGGCACAGAGCAGTCCCATCAACTGCAGGAAATTCTTTCATGCTCTTCCTTTGTAGTCATCGCCTCCCCTCGCCCCCAGTCCCTGGCGGTGCTGAGACGTTGAACGTGTGGTACAAATGGAATCATGCAATGGAACTTTTTCTCGAGAACGTCTTCTTTCACTCAACCTTCGAGGTTCCTCAGTGTTGTTGTATGCATCCATAATTTGTCCTTTTTAAATTGCTGAGTGATTTTCCAGTGTATGGATGTAACACATTTGGTTTATCCGTTCACTGGCAGAAGGACATTGGGATGGTTCCCAGTTTGGGGTGGTTATAAATAGAGCTGCTATAAATATCCATGTACAGGTGTTTGTGTAAACATAAGCTTTCCCTTCTCTGGGGTAAACGCTGAGAAGTCACAGTGCTGGGTTGACCCCCTGAATTTTGATCACTTCCCACCTTTGAACTAGGTTTGCCCCTCCCGTTGGATTTCTGATGCTGGACTCACTCTGCTGCCTTCCCTCTTCCTCAGATGAGCGGGCCCATCTACCGGTGCATTTCTGGTTCCCTCTCTTCCCTCCCATGGTCCTCCTCTTTCTGGCTAGGAGCTGCCAGCACATAATAAAACGGGAGCCCATTTTGATTAGTCTAAATCTTTTTCGGCTCTGAATTTGTGGTGATTTCATTATTGCACCAGTTTTGTAGTGCCCTCTGCTGGCTGATTCACAAAGCTGGCTTTAGGCCTATGCTAGGGGAGAACTTGTAGGTGCCACGGGAGAAAGAAAAATAATTGGGAAGGGACGTGGTTGTGGCGCACTAACGTTGTCGTGACAGCCTGACGGGGACTCTTCCTGTATTTGATGCTACACATATAGAGAAATGCTGTAATATTTTTGTGGAACCCTACAATATTGTGCCTGTCTTCTCAATTGTGGGCAAAGATGGGCTGTCTGGAAAGCTGGACTCAGCCTGGAGCCTGTTACCCACATTGCTATTTTGTGAAGATATCCGCATACAAATGACTCAGATCTAAACATTCAAAAATGCTCTTGGAGGGCCATCTGGTTCTTGTTGGTTCTAAAAGCCTCGTTCAGCCTGGTAGATGGATCCAGTACAAAAGATAGTGAGGGCTCTTCATTCAGGTTTAAATAGGTTCCACTGACCAAGAAGAGAAGCAGCCTTTATAAAATAGCTGGTACTGATGCTCCCAGAGCCGGGGGATGATGATTCTGCCTCGTAGGTCAGCGGGAGTCTGATAAATATTTAATTGATGATCATGCACTTGCATGGAGGCTTTGGAACACACACACACACACACACGCGCGCGCGCGCGCGCACACGCACACACACACACACACACACGCACACGCACACGCACACACACACACAGAAACACAATTTGGTATCATCATGGAACACGTGATAATTTGTTTGGTATCTGAAACGGGCTGGGAATTAGGCTGACCCAGCATGTCAGGCAGTGAGGTCTGTCCGAACCTCGGGATCCTCGTGATGTGTCATTTAATTGGTGAAGACAGCGCTGCCAGCCTTGCAGTTTGAATGGTGGTGCTGATGGACTTGCCATTTGCACTCGCTAGCTACTGACCTTTCTGATCAAAGGTATGGCCATACATTCTGTGACCAAGGGACAGGGGGTGTCTCCTCTCTGGGAGGC
Source organism: Orcinus orca (assembly GCF_937001465.1). Taxonomy (NCBI): domain Eukaryota; kingdom Metazoa; phylum Chordata; class Mammalia; order Artiodactyla; family Delphinidae; genus Orcinus; species Orcinus orca. The sequence goes on along the minus strand of NC_064566.1, from coordinate 98,581,690 downwards.
TGACAGGCTTGGAAAGGGAGGGAATCCTGTGCTCTCAGCCTCAGCTTTGCGCTCCGACCACCTCCAGACAGAGACTGGGCATCTAGGGAGGAGGATGCTGGGTACCGGGGAACATGAATTGGAGGCGGCCGCATCAGGAAGCAAAACGCATGACATGGCGCTCGCTCCTTGATTAACCTTTTGTTTCTCTGAGCTTTACCTCTCTCATCTGGAAGTGGCACCAGGGGAGGTGTGCTGGCGCTTGTGCTTTCTTTAGTTTATGCAGACAAAACTACAGTATATCCTGTACTAAGACGGTGTAATTCATACTTTAAGGCTCTCTCACTCCTGAGGATGTCAAGTTATCGGAAGCAGGGATTGCATCTTACTTCTCTCTACCCCCCAGCTCAGCACAGCACTTGGCCCAAAGAAGAGGCAAAAAGGGAGCTTGGTGAATGCTGTGGGTAGAGGTGTGGCTTTTTAAGGGCGTCCGTGAGTTTCATGAAGTTTATAAATGTTGGGACTTTGGGAAAATCATTTCACCTTTGCCTCGGGTAATCTGTCTTTCTCGTGTGCCCTCTCAGTAGAGACGCCGGTGTTCCACATCCTGTTGGACTCATCTCTCCAGGACGGTAGCGCTCCGGGAAGAATTCCCTACCGAAGGGGAACCAAGAGCCTGGAGGATCTCTTAGAAAGAAACCGGTAAGTCCTTACCAGCCATTTTCTAAACAAATAACTACAAAGTTCACCTCAGTATCCGCTGTCCTCATCTGAGAACACCAAGTGAAACCTCTTAACAGTCAAGAGTAAAAGTTAATGATGTGGAACTTTTTAGTTTGTCCCACTATGTCTCTCCTGTGGCCATGGCACTTAAAATGATTTCTAACTGTTAATGGAGAAATTTTGCGTGATCGGTTTTTATAAACCATCTGGTGAGGCTTATGGTCTGCAAGGAAGACTTGGCAGGACTCTGCAGGTGACCAGCTTTCTTCCCCACGGGCTCCCCTCTCCTCTCAGTGTTCCACACTGTCACAGAGTCTTCACATTTTTGTGAGTGGTTTCTATTGGACCCTAAACCTAGCCTGGTCTCTTGCGGTGTAGCTGGGGCACCAGAGACTTAAGTTACCTCCTGATGAGTTTACTGATGATGGTGACTGCAGTGCCTGTATTTTTAAAAAATTTGGTAAAATATATATAGTATAAAAATTACCACCTTAACCATTTTTAGGTGTTCAGCTCAGGGGTATTAATTGCAGTCACATTGTCACGTTACCATCACCACGGTCCGTTCACAGAACGGTTTTCATCTCACAGAAGTGAAACGCTGCACTCATGGATCAGGAACTGCCCATTCCTCCCTCTCCTGCCCTGGCAACTACCGTTCTACTTTCTGCCTCTGTAAATGACAGGTGCTCTAAGTACTTCATAGAACTGGAATCATATAGTATTTGGTTTTTTGGTGACTGGATTATTTCCCTTAGCATACTGTCCTCAGGGTTCTTCCATATTGCAGCGTGTATCAGAACTTCCTTCTTTCTTGAGGTTCAGTAATATTCCATTGTATGTATATATCACTTTTTTTTTCATCCATTCATCTGTTGATGGACACTTGGATCACTTCCACCTTTCGGTTATCGTGAAAAATTCTGCCATAAGCACAGATGTACAAGTATCTCTTCAAGACCCTATTTTCAATTCTTTTGGGCATGTACCCAGAAGTGAGATTGTGGAATCAAATGGTAGTTCTATTTTTAAGTTTCGGAGGCACCACCACACTGTTTCCCACACTGGCTGCATCGTTTTACATTCCGCCAACAGTGTGCAAGAGTTTTGATTTCTCCGCATCTTTTCTAACACTTAAACTTTCGGGTTTTTTGATGGTATCCATTCTAATGGGTGGGAGGTGGTATTTCATTGTGGTTTTGATTTGCATTTCCCTGATGGTTAGTGATGTTGAGCATCCTTTCCTGTGCTTATCCGCCGTTTGTATGTCATCTTTAGAGAAATGCCTATTCAAGTCCTTTGCCCATTTTTGAACCGAGTTCTTTGTTTTGTGGTTGAATTGGAGGAGTTCTTTATATATTCTGGATCCCTTCTCAGATGCACAATTTGTAAATATTTTTCTCCATTCAGTGGGTTGCCTTTTCACTCTGTTAATCGTGTCATTTAATGCGTAGAAGTTTTAAATTTTGATGTAGTCCAATTTATCTCTTTTTTTCTTTTTCTGTTTGGCTTTTGATGTTACATCCAAGAAATCATTGCCAAATCCTGTTTCAAAACTTTTCCCCTACATTTTCTTCTAAGAGTTTTACAGTTTTCGGTCTTACATTTAGGTCTTTGATGTATTTTCTGCAGTGCTTGTTTTTACCCCTTCCTAGACACTGAATTTCTTGAGCACAGAGACTGTGGCTGTTCATCTTTTTATTCTTAGCACTTAGAATATACCTGGCACATAGTAGGTGCTCAGTAAATTATAGTTGAATGAAACAACTTTATCAGACACGATGAGACTAAATCAAAGACTATATTTATAGTGATTTGCCATTTCCATAATAATAATTATAGCAGACTGTCTTGGGGACCCAAAAAGAAATCTCTGAAATAAAAAAATGTCATACTGGTTTCAAGGGCTTTTTGGCATTTTATTTATTTACGTTTTCCTGAGGATGTTTAATGGCGTATTTGAATATTTGTCACACTAATTGTGTTCTCATCACACTTGACCCCGAGTGCCTTTCTCATGAGCTCTGTGCACAGTGAGCCTTCATCATGATGAAAACGATTGGTCAGGGTTGTTCTACCGTGCCTGTGGGTCCCTGAAACCCTGCATCAGCCAGTGGAGGAGGTGGGCAATGGATTGCTAGCTGGCCTTGGGAAACTTATTCCACACCTCTGTGTCTCCCTTAGTTTCCTCATTTATAAAATGAGAGTGTCTACAAGTTTCCTTCTAGTTCTAAAATGATGAAAGTTTAGGTATTGGTGATTGATAGGACATTTCAAATAGGAATAGAAATTCAGCCACTTCTGGGAAGAAGTAAAGACAAGATTCACCCCCATCCGGCCTCTCCCCGAGAGCCTTCCTGCCTCAGAAACGACCTGAGAGTTGGGTAGAGAGACCGCTGTGCCACCCTTGCAGTTATGTTTCTGCTTATGCCACATGTGAAGGCAGGGAGGGCAGGGGCTGAGTCGAAAACAAAATTCTTATTATAGTTGTTGTTGTTGTTGAATCAAGGACGTCTTCTCCGCATCTCAGCCATTCCAGAGCCAGTTGTCCTGTGCCAGTATATGTGTGAGGCACAACCGGCTGGAGAGATAAGAGAGCTCTTGTTTACACTATTAGCTGAAACCAAACCCCATATATCCCACACGTTTCCTGGGTGGGTTTCTGCCATGGAAAAGGCAGTTACAAGTACAGCCTCCCTGGTGGACACCCTTGCAGGAGGTCGCCTGAGGTGTACCAGTGTCTGGCTCTGAGGCCTGCCTCTGCTGTGGCCATCACTTGACCTTTCTGAGTCTGGGTATCGGGTCATCTTTACGGTGCCAATCAAACAGCAAGGCCTGGCGAGGGCATCAGGGAAATCTGGGCTCGCACCTCTACTATTTCCATCTGAATGAGGTTTGGGAATGTGACTTACCCTCACTGGGAATGGGTTTCCACACGTGTAGGGGTTTTATCTGCTGTTTTGCATAGAGAATTGGGTTGTCAAAAGAAGGGGCAAAACTAACTTCTACTGAGCACCTTCTGTGTGCTGGGCCCTGTGTTATATGTTTATAGAAATTATCTTGTTTAATGCTCAAATGGTTCCATGAAGGAGCCATTGTTAGGCTCCTCTTAGGATGGGAAAATTGGTGCTTGGAGCGTTGAAGTGCCTTGTTCAGAGCCACACAGCTGATACACAGCAGGAGCAGGACTCCAGCGCACATCTAAGTGATGTGGGTCTAAAGCCAGTGCCTTCCCCACATCATTAGACCTGGACGTAGAGTAAAGTGAGTGTGCTCTGCACTCATGGGGGCCCCGTCTCCCCCTCTTTCCTCTGCTCACGGTGCTAATTTGCTTCCCTTTCGGGCTCCTGAGAAGGGGAGCTCTCTCAGCCTTTGAGTCTTCTGGCCTTTACCTTTGCTGAAGAGCAGATACCCCCTATTTTCCCCAGAAGCCATGTTTTCAAGCAAATGAAGTAACTCTTGGTTAAATTTGGGGGGTGGGGCCAAAATGATCCCCAATACAGAGATCCAAGCACAAGTAAGGTGCCTCTACCCGTGCTCCTGCCTTGAAGTCATTTCCTTTCCTCCCTCTTCCTTTTCCTAAACATATTCTTCAAAACCTCATTTTCCTTGGGGGCCCTGGTAAGTGTGATCGTGTCCAGATTTCCACGCTGGGGCCTGGGGTTCACAAAAGGCCAAGTTGACGTCCATTCTGCGTCTGGCTTATTTGATGCCAGAGGACTGCTGGGGTCTCCTGAGAAGCCAGGAGAGATTTGCTTCCTGCAGAGGTTTGGATAAGCCCCAGCTAATCTCCATGGCTTCTTAAGGGCACACCTGCTTGTCTGCCAGCCAGCAGCCTCCTCGCTCATTTCCCGTGGGACAGCTGGGGTCAGAGGGCCTCCAGAGAGCCTTTTATCCCCCGCCGACCCACCAGGCCCCCCTTAGCAGCACCTGGGCCCACACAGAAGACTTCCTTTGAGGGGAGGTTGAGACGTCCCTCCCCGAATGGGATCTGGTGCCCTTTTCCTCCCTTCTAAGAAAGCATTTAATTCAGGCTTTATCATGCCTGGCTCAAACTTTATCTCACTGGGGTGAAGCTGATCTGAATTAGTTTCTGGGCTGCTGAGCTGTGAACACGTAATAGGTGCTCAGTAAATAAAGATGATGTCTGATTATGATCTGCTTGGCATCCAGGAAAGATACACTGTCAGCTTTCCCTGTGTTTCATCCCCGGAACGTAATAGTAACGCTGATAATATTAAAACGGCAGAGAATTCAAAAGTCATTTCTGTTTAGCTGTGGGAGTTAGAGGATCTCTCCTCCCTCTTTTCCCAATGAAAATTGCAGAAAGTGAGAATCAAAACAATGGATACTTCCTTTCCTCCCAAGATGGACTCTCCCCTGGACCAGCAGTGGGCACTGTGCATGCCCTCACCCCATCTTATTCAAGCACAGTAGACAGCTGTATCAATAAGCAGCTATATCAGAAGGGATTGAGAAAGAAACTGAGCTTTTCGTTTCTAAAAGTTTAAAATTTTAGTTTCTAGTTTAGTTTCTAGTGGGTATGTGTATGCGCCAAGCTTTTTGTGTAGGTCATCTCAGTTGGTCCTCACAGCACCACTTTGAGGTTGGTAGCATCATCCTGATTTTAAAGATGAAGAGACTGAGGTACAGAGAAGGGAAAAGACTTGCTCAACTTCACCCAATGGTGAAGTCATGGTTCTTGTTCAGATCTGGATGGCTCCCGGGTCCCTGCTCTTTCCCTTTCACTCTGTGTTTCCCAGGGGTGGAACAATCGTGAACGCATTACATCTGCCCATCTGAGATCCTTTCCCAAATAGCCATGATCCACAAAAAGTTCTTTGGACATGAAAAGCTTCTCACTAAGTCTGGAAATGTGGAATCAGCTAACCCAAACCTTCAAGTAATTGGAATGATTCTTGTATATTTCAGTTTTAGTTGAAAGAGAGAAAGGAGTGGCAACCCACTTAGTTTAGGAGTTTAGACAAGGCGTTTACTTCTCGGATGCACGTTTATTTCAGTAGGATTTTTTTCAGCTCAATAATAATATACCTTCTGCTCTATTGAACTATGACTTCTAAAGTTTAGAAGGATGATCCAGAGGTGTGGCAAGGGCATACATCATTAAAGAGGGCCGAGGAAGAGCATAGAAGGAAAGAGTACTGATTTTGAAAGTCTTAAGAACATTGGCTTGAACCCCCATGCCACCCATAGGTCCTGGCTCTAGGCAACTCCATCACTGGAGCCTTCAGTTCCATCAGCTGCTAGTAGGCATGTAGTGCCTTAAAAGGTTGTGAAAAGTCAACGAGATAGCATGTGTATCCGTCACCTAGTGCAGGGAATGTGCATTGTCCCTGCTCAGGAAATGCTAGTTTTCTTCATAAAGCAGAAAGTTAATATTTAACCACAAGTAAAACAAAATGGATATTGGTCACTTAGAATTTTTCCATTTTACTCTTTGGGTAGCATCTGTGAAATGGGTCAGGAGGGCTGGGGAGACTCAAGACCATTTCCCTTGGCAAAAGCGCCCTGGGAAGTGTGCTCCTGATGTGGAATTTATATCCTGGCGGTCAACTCTCTGGCTCCTACATTATTCCTGCTTCCATCAGTGTAGGTCCTCACAATGAGAGGCCATATATTGAACAACAGCAAATGACAACAAAGATGTCGAGGTCTGGTAACCCACAGTAGAATTTACCAGTTTATTGCTTTAACTCAACAACCCAATTTTCTCTAAGCAGACTCAGTCAAGGGAAGCAAATGTGTAGTACTAGGCTGAGATCTCCTTGCTTTCTACATTTCTCTATAATCCATTGTTTTATGCCTCCACTCTCTGCCTAAGTATCTCACTTGCCTTCAGAGGTATTTGTTCTTGTTCCTATGAATCCAGACAGGCCAGCTGTGCGCCAGGAACCCTGACACCATGAAGAACATGAGGAAGAGAATGGCCTCGAAACACGTTGTATTTGCAGATGAGTCCTTAACACTGGGGTTTAGGTTACTGTCTGACTTTATAGCGAGGCCGACCTTGGTGTGAATCCTTGACTTACTGCTTACAATCTTTGAGCTTTAGTTTCCTTATTAGTCAGTTGTATCTGGCTCGTGTAATAAGTTCTCAATACATTTAAGTCATTAAATGAAATTTGCTTTCTGTTTATCCTACTGTTAATAACCTCATTTAGCTACCTCCCAGTCTCTTCTGAGACTGACGTGTAGTTTATCCCCGTCATTCTAAAAATAGTTCACATTATCAGTGTTTTCTCTTTGGATTGGCCAGATGGGCACTGCACTCTTTGGGGCTTCTCGGTTGAAGACAACACAATACTGTAACCATCCCTGGCTCCTGCTTTTTCTTTCCTTGCCTCTCCCTCATTCTCTCCCCCCAAGGAGGCGGGGGAGTCCCAGTGACAAGGTCGACATGGCAGATGTAGGGCTTCCATCAGGAGTCCTGCCCGTGGAGGACATTTTATTTAAATTTGCAGTGATTTGCTTCCTACTGCAGATGCTTCTCTTTAGCGTTATTGATCTCCTCTTTCTACTGAGCCACGTCAGATGTCTTTGACCCTGGTTTGCACCAGGAGCAGTGGAGGGGCCGCCCGAGACTGTCTGGCATTGTGATTGAATTCAGTTCCTCTTTATGTTTGCATAGGCCTTTTTCATTCTGCCTTGAAATGGGTTGTGCCATTGCAGGTGGGGTCCAGAGTCTGCATCCTTTGTGTCACGCCTCTCAATATAGTAACGACTTCTCTCAGGATCAGAGTGTCTTTCCTGGATGGATCAGCCTGTCCCAGGGTGGGAAGGACTCTCAAAGCTTGGGTTTCTTCTCTAGGAAATTGGCCAATATAGTTTCTGAATAAAACTAGGAGGGGCCTGGAGAAGACATTATTTAATGAGCACATATAAACAGAAATGATAGCATGAGATGGGAAGGAAAGGGGAATAAAGACTAAAAGTAAGGACGCCATCTTCTTTCTTTTTTCTTAGAGTTGAAAGTTTTCCTCAATTATCTCTAGGGCTTTAGCGAGAAAAGAAGTCAGGGGAATTGTGTCTTTACTGTTTTATATGACCCATCCAAAGAACAGCTAAAAATATTAGTCTCCCCAAATCTCTCTGGCCCATCACACTGCCCTGCTCCAGCATGCCACAGCCCGTGAACTCAAGCCCATTTCTTTCCTCTTTTATTCTGGATCCTGCATGATAACCCAGGACACCTGCCGTTTGTGCTGTCTCACGATTACTGCTTCTGGACACGTTGAAGCCTTGAGATCCCTCAGAGAGAAGAGTAATAACCCTGGGGGAGATAGAATAGCCCTGCTTGAAGCGTTTAATTTTCATAAGAGAATGATGATAACTTAAATCAGTAGCAAATATATTGCAGAGAAATAGGCCCCTGGTCCACAGAGAAGGGATCAATAAAGGCTCTGCCAACATGGTGAAGTAAATCAGGGAGTTGGGGTAATTACTTAAATTTTCTCAAGAACCTCTGCTCAGAAGGGGTTTAATTTGATTGCTTGCTTTAAATTTATTGTCCCCTCAATTCATCAACTTTATCAGATTTGACTTGTGTAGGCCCAATCTCCTCTCTCTGTCCATTTCTCTCTCTCTCTCTTTCTCCCCGCCCCCTTTCTGTCTCTCTCCCTCTCTCCCTCTCTCTTTTCCTCTGTGTGTGTGTGTGTGTGTATTTTTCTAGGCAGCCGGAAATTGAGTGATGATCCTCTACCAATAATCTCATCCTTAGTCTAAACTTCATTTCCTTCCAGGACTGACAATATTATCAAAATTGTTAACAAATCAGTGTGTTAAATTACGGTTCCTAGGAGGTGAAAGACACATAATTGACTATCACACCATTACCTTTAGTACAGTTCTTTCTGTATAATATAATTATTTTATGTTTTTGCTGGCATGGCTAGCACCAAGCATCCCAGTACATCACATACACTCTGTTGCTTTAATCTGTTGCCATGACAACCTCAACATTCTCCCACAGCAACAAAATTTAAATATGTATCTATGAATCTGAAGAAACAACTATAAGATTAAATAAAGTTCTACTAACATCAGTCTGTTTCATATAGCATTCAAGATGATTTCCATAACAACAATTATTGGATATAATTGCATGCGATGTAATCCATAATTAATCTTTCCTGGAAAAGTACAAAGTAATCAGGTTCTTTCATAGGCAAATGGGTGAATGCCCTATTCAGTTATTCACCATCTTTTGAATGTCTATGTATGCCACTGTGTTAGGCTCATGAAATTAGTTAGGGTACACTCCAGTGACAGCCCAAAAATATATAAAGATTTCTTTTTTAAATGGAAGTATAGTTCTTTCTCTTGTAATAATCCAGTACATTGTTTCTAGTCAGTAGTAACTTTCTTCAGTGCAGTGATCCAGAGACCCAGGTCTTTCCATCACATAGCTCTGCCAGCTGCTGAGCCCTGTTAACTTCTGCATCTAGCTAGCGGCAGGCAGAAGAGAGCATGGAGATGTGGTGTGCTGCAGACACCTCGAAGGGACATACATCACTTCTGCTCATTTTACATTGGCTAAAACTAGTCACATGGCCGCCCCTAGGTGTAAATGGACCTGAAAAACTAGTCCATGGCTTGGTAGAAGCTTCTCAGCAGCAACTCTATGAGAGCAGGAGAATCATGAATTTTAGTAGATAGCTGGCTTGCTCTGTCACCGTGCAGGTAGATAGAAAGAAGAGGAAGGTGTGCTTCAAACACATGAAGGGCTCACAGCTTGCCAGGAGAAAGTCATATGGTAGTAAAGGAGTGAACTGAGTGCCACGGGGAGAGCCTGCTTCTGCTTGGCAGGACTGGGGAGGTTGGTGGTGGTGCCTTCACCGCAGTGGTACCTTGGATTGCCAAGGAGACGTACCCGATAGTAATTGTAAAATACTGGACTTGCTTAATAGCATGTGTGTAGGAGTGGGAGGCTAGAGGAGATGGGAGTGAAGAGGAATAATTAGATAATGTAGTTGTCTCTGTTGATTCTCAAGTGATAAGCCTGTATTTCTCCCTCACTCTCCACTTGCCTTATCATGAGTGGGTGACCTTGATGAGACATTTTCAATGTGGTATCTTTGGTTTCTTTTAATCTCCTGTCAGTTGCTGTCACTGTCAGCATGACCTAGCTCCAGTGAAACATTCAGCTTTCGTTTCTGCCTTAGAAGGAATGTTAAATTATGAGGAAATGTCAGGATGGGAGGAAGCCAAACACATGGTGGACACATTACTTGAGGGGGTCACTGAAGGACACTGACCTCTTCTCTCAACGTTACAAGGTTTAAGGAGGCCTGTATTTTGACCTTCCGGATTCTTCTACAGTTGGAGTTGATATAACTTGTCACTTAAGCACTGTCTGTCTCGAGTGCTGACTGCCATTGTGTTCTAGCCAGGTGAATTGTAATGGACACCTACTTGCCTGGAGTGAGAATGACCAGTTATCAGTTTACCAAAAGGCTCCAAGACTCTGGACATAACTCTCATTGGTGGGTGAGGTGATTGTCATTGGATTTGTGGTTGTAATGTTCTTTGAGGTATGCTCAGGAAAGAAATACCAAAATGCAATGGCCACTGTAAAAATGCTTTGAAAAGTTACAATGACTTCAATACAAATGAAAGAAGGTACAGAGTAATGATTTCAAATGGAGAATTTCCCTAGTGACACTTACGTGAAGCACTGTTCAACTAATCTATCGTACCTAAGGAAAAGCAGGAGTCGGGTTTGTGTGAAGCATTTTAGTGACTCTTTGGGATGCTCGCCAACCATAGCAAGAGATTAAGATGGATAAAAGAAAAGCCTTCAAGTATTTGGAGATTGGTTTGGGAGACACAGCCAACAAGCATGAAATAATTGACAAAACGTGAATTTAAATGCACAGACAGGCAGGAGAAACAGAGGCAGTTATTTGGATAATTGGATCAAAACCCATTATCTATGAATACTGTGCATTTTTATACATTTTGCCATATAAGAGATTAGTTTTCTCTCTTTGAAAGCCTTTTTTCGTGTGTGTGTGTACGCGGGCCTCTCACTGTTGTGGCCTCTCCCGTTGCGGAGCACAGGCTCCGGATGCGCAGGCTCAGCGGCCATGGCTCACGGGCCCAGCCGCTCCGCGGCATGTGGGATCTTCCCGGATCGGGGCACGAACCCGTGTCCCCTGCATCGGCAGGCAGACTCTCAACCACTGCGCCACCAGGGAAGCCCCTGAAAGCCTTTTAAGGAAAAAAAAGAGGAGAATTTCATAGTTTAACTTGGTTTTCAGAAATTGGCCCTTAAGTTTTGGTTGTAGCTTTGCTTCTCCTTCACTCTAAAATAGTTAGTATTTTAATAAAATAAAAAAATGGAAGTCATAGACAAAAAATAATAAATACAGGCTTCCCTGAAATGATCACTTTATTTTCTGCTTTTCTAAAAAATAAAATAAAAGTCAGCCACTTAGCAGCCTGAGCCTGCGTATCTATACATCTATAAATGTATAAACATCTCATATTTTTCTAGAGGTCTTGGATTCTAAGGGTACACATTGAGTGTTTCTACTTTTCATTATGGTTGCTTTTGATATACCCCACATTTGATTCGTTGAATAATGGAATTTTTAATCATGATGTAGCCTGTCTGCTCCCCTCCACTTTTTCTCTAAGCACTGGTCTTCCTTTCACCCTATTCTTTATTTTCTCTGGACTTGAATCTCTTCAGGTTTAGTGCTTGGACTTCAATGAAGTTCTAGACCTCAAAAAGGCCAGGTGCCTCCCAACTCTTCTAATTTATATCTGCAACACTGATGATGTGTTGGTTAAACAGTTTACTCTTTTTTGTGAAGCTTTATGTTCTCTGTTTGGTTGTTGATGGGAGAGGTGACCCCAAATGTCTAAGATGTGCTGCGCTCTAAAATGTCTACATTGACTTTGGCCAGAAAAGGACACAAGCTAAGACCCACTACAGACAGGTGTGTCTGAGTGATGAGCTGGGGCCAGGGGAGTTTATCCTCAGGGCACATAGTTAGGCCCTTGGGGCCCAGGCAGCATAAAGGAACACTGCAAAGTGTCTGAGTGAGAGTAGAATTGACCATTTTCAGCAGTTTCTCCCATGTAATGCACAAGAGGGCTTTCCAGCAGGGATGGGAGGTCCCAGTGATGTCCATATTATAGAATAACCTTGGTGATCTTCTTTTGAGGTCATTGACTCATACAACTTTCCAGTTAGAGGTCGTATTTGAAGTCTTTGGCTCTAACTTTCCAACAACTGAAAGGCTTCCACATACAGTACTCTTGACGAAAGGCCGTTCAGCCTCTGCGTGGACCCCAAAGTTATATCAGTAATAAGAAAATGCCATCATTTTATCTCCCTCCCAAATGATTATAAGTTTCAAAAGAGCTCTGAGTGGCTAACATGAAGATCGACTAGCTAATGTAGATCCCAACCAGAGTTTTAATCATGGTGGTAGCAAATATTCTGCATTTAATATTGGGGAGTAACTGCTGACTGTTAACTGCTTTGTCAATAAGAAAGCAGCCTGCAGTTTTAGAAAATCAAAGCATCTTCAGTATCAGGTATAGAGTCATTTAAGTCCCTCCTCAAACCTGAGATGCCCCTGCTCTGGCAGTGTTTGAATAAGGATTGATGACCAGTATGGGAAGGAATTGGGACCACTGACTGAAACCCACTAATACTAAACTACTAATACTTTCTGCTTCTTATCCGTCTTTCTGCTTTATGTTCTTTTCCTCCCTTCTAGTCCCATGTTTTTCCCCCTCCTGTTCTTTACAACTCTGATCTGTTCTCCAGTGTATAGATAGATACCTTGTGATTAACTGTGACAATTAAAAATCCCAGACCACCGTTTACCCGTTTTTATCACAGGTACTGCGAACCTAGAGTGTGCATACTGGGAGGCAAACTAATTATGAATGTATCTTAAGCAAAGTCAACTTCAGAGGTAGGTTTGCGTGTGTGCGTATTTGTTTATTTATGTGTGTAGAGGGGAATTATAATAATATATAAAACAGATGTTTAGAATTACCGTCTCTCTAAACTTTTCCATGGCAATGCTCCTCTGCATGAGGACCACATTATGTCTTAGATTTCTGCAGCCTTAGAAATAACTAAAAAATATGTCAATCATAAATTTTTTTAAATCCTCAGAACACACCCATATATCAACACATCTTATTGTTTAGTGTCAATACTGTTTTTGCTCAGTTGGACTATATTGTATCACATCTTGTGCACGTGGGCTGGTGGCTGCTCCCGGGGTTTAGCACATACCTATTTATCTAGCTAACACTTGGTAAATGGCAGTGATAAATGATCATGTACTTCCCTGGAGCACAAGTGTATTTCCAAAGGTCAAGGCATTTGAGTGATCTGGTGACGCTCTGAAGGTGGAAATCAGGAGCCACAGGACAGAACAATAGGAAAAGCTGCAAGTGAAGTGAATCAGGGAGCAGAGTGGCCCCGAGCCGGGAAGCGCTGCATGGCAGGACTCTTGTGGTTTCTCACAAATACTCTTTCACAACAGTTCCCGAACTCGGTGAACACATAACCTCGGGGCCTAGTGATGCTAGGGCCTCTGAGAGGGCCCTGCGTTCTCTGTAACTGCTTGTGTTAGAGTGAAATGTGGTGGAAATCCTGGAAGGAAGCTGCTTCATTGTCTTGGAGACACATTTTTGTCATCCTTCTCCCTCAGAGGCATTTTCTGTAATCATCTGCTTTGCCACTTAAAAAGCCCTTTACTGGCATTCACTAATGAAGCTCACAGTTCCATGGACTGTGGTTCCCGTTTTTCAGAGCCTGGGTTATTAGATACAGAGCAGTTAGGGTAATTTCCCAAGAGCAGACTGTTTTGATCTGAAATGAACCTAGACATTTAGGATGCTAGTTCTAAAATGCTATTCCCCAGCCTTTCTGGATCTGAATTGCAATTCTTTTATGTATGACTTACTGAGTAATTTGTTTATTCATTCCACACACATTTACTGAATGCCATTTTGTACTAGGTTAGATGTTTGAGAAACTAAGACAAGTAAGATGTGGTGTCTACCATGGAGGACTTCAGTCTAGAGGGGGAGAGAGACATAAACAGAAATAATTGCAGTATCACGTGGCTGATGCATCAGAGGGGAGTAACTGAACGAGTGCAGATGACAGAGCCCCCAACTCTGCCTGGGCACATCGGAGGCTAGCGGGGGCAGTTTGAGATCTGACGAATTCGTAGGAGTTTGCCAAGCAGCCCGAAGGGGGCAGTGGTATTTTCCATTCTGACTTACCTAGGTAAGCAGCGTCCTCGCTTCCTTTCCTAGAACCCTCCTTGCTAAGAAGGTTGGAACCACCTGCTTGATGTGAGTTTCCTCAACTTCTTTCCATATCCACATTTCTCCTAATCTTCACCTTGCTTCCCTTCCCTCTCCTTGAATCAGAGGAGGAAGCATCTTCCTCTTAGCTGACCCTAGAGCTCCCAGCAGAGCCGCACGAGCTCTCCAGATTCTCTCCGCATTCACAGATCGGCTACAGCTCTCTCCTGCATCTTTATTCTTCCTCTACTTATAAGTGCCACTCTGATCATGAACAAGGGGGAAGGGGGAACAGCGCCTTTGAACTAACATGCATCTCTCGCCTGCCTTCTGTTACCAGCATTTTTGAAAGGTAAGCCTGCGCTCAGTAGCCTCACTCTCTGACCATCCCTTGTGACTTGGCTTCATCCTGCACCCTTCATGGGATCTGTGTGCTCCCTTTATAGCACTCCCCACTGTGCCACCACCTAGTGGCTCTCTAGCTCACCCTCCTGGAGCATGTGACGCAGCAATGACTCACCTGCTTGCTTTAAAACTTCCTTTCCTCGTGCTTCCATGACACAGCATTCTGCTGCTTCTCTTTGCTGTTACTTCTCTTTCTCACCCTTGCTAGTTGTTCCTTGATTTTCCCATTTGGATTTGGTAGCGCTCCTCAGCTTTCTTCAATAGTTTTATGATTTTTGTTTCCCCTGAGTCTTATCATAGGCCGGCTTGCTTTACAATGTTCTTTTCAAGGACTGTATCTTATTCATGATGACAAGAAGCAGCACTGCAGAGTGGTTGGGAGTGCAGTCGGAGTCAGGCAGCCTGGGTTTGAATCCTAGCTTTGCTGCGTGACCTGGGGTAAATGACTTAACCTCTCTGTGCTTGTCTCCTTACCTGTAAAACGAGGGTAATAAGACCTTTCTGACAATATGGTTGTGAGGATCAAATGAGTTAACACATACGAAGTGCCTAGAACAGTGACAGGCACATGGTAAGAGTCTAAAAGTGTTAATTCTCTGCATTTACATGCACCATAGCACCCAGCTCATGAGCGATATTAATATTTCTTATATACATTTATTTAAAATAAACAATTATAAGTAATCAGCATTCCATAAGTTCATTATTACCATCGAGACTTACTCTTGGCAGACTTTGGCCCAATCATTTTCTTGCTGTACCGCATTTCATCCTCAGTTCAACCCTAGAAATGCCATTTTATCTCCATTTTGCAGGCGAGGTAGCGTGGTCTCTGAGAGGTTAGGGGGCCTGCCCAAGTTCACACGGCTTGTGGTGGAGCCGGTCTGTGGTGGAGAGTGATGGCTCTGAACTACTGTGCTCTTAGCAGGTGTTCCCTAAGTGCCAGCTGATTGACACATTCAGGAATGTTCCTCAGCCTCCTCCTAACGGTCCAGAGCCGTCAAACATTGCTCCGTGGTGAATACCCACTCTGTGTTGCCATGTGGAGTTTGAGAATTACGGCGTTTTATAAAGTTACAAAAGCCAAACTTGGAATTGCATCGCCTTGCATTCACCTGGGTTCTCTAGTTATTTTACCGATGCTTCTTTGGATTCACTGTCGCATCTTACGTTCTGAGGGCAAGGGATACTGCCTTCTACTACTTTCATGTGTCCTCTGTAGCGTCTGGGGCAGCCCTGTGTTCAAATGTTTCTTACTCTTACACGTAACAGGCCAAAAGTTTTCTTTTTTTTTAATACTTTAATTTATTTTGGCCGCACTGCACATCTTGCAGGATCTTAGTTCCCTGACCAGGGATCAAACCTGCGCCATCGGTAGTGAAAGCGTGGAGTCCTAACCACTGGCCTGCCAGGGAATTCCCCAGGCCAGAAGGTTTGACAGAAGCGAATTCAGCTTGAAGGACCTTAGAGACAGGATCCCTCCCCCTCACCCCCTAACCAGCAGCTCCTCTGAAAAGACTTCCTGGGTCTTCCACCACCCCCTTCCACCACCCTACCTCCTTCTACCTTCAGGTCAGAACTGGTCACCCCTGGTCTGCCCAGCCCACTCCCAGCACTCATGACACCTCCCCATTAAACGACAGAGCACCCTGGCCTCTGCAGTCTAGAGGACTTACTCCTGTTACAGGTCAGGGACCTATCAACCTGGTTCATTTCCTTTGTGCCTAGCTGTGCGCAGAAAGTAGAAGGTTCTCAGTAAATACTAATCCGATAAAGAAATGAAGGAGGCTTTTTAATGAAGCTTTCTGAGTCTCCCTAAGAATTTGCAGGTGGCAGTAGCACTTGATTCCTTGGAGGCTTCAGGTAGGAGTGGGGGAAGATTTAGTCCCTGGGAGTGTGTATTTTCTGAGCATGAAGGGCAGTAGGCACGTGGTCAGGCATTCTGCAGTTGGCTCGCTGGGCTGTCTCTGTCAGCGCTCCTTCCCTGTCTCTCTGGCTACCCCTGAAACATCACCCACATCTCCACTCCCACCCAGCTAAGGCAGTCAGGATACCAGTGTCTCTAGACCTTTCCGCCATACCCCTTGTCTGAGCTACCGCTAGAAACGAGCCCCCGTTCCCATACCCCTTCCTTCTCTTTATTCCCCCAGAGAGTCCTGTTAAGCACAGTTATCTCCAGGGAACTTTCGGATCAAGAAATATCGTGAATTTTCCTGTGCGCCAGGTCAAGTTGTCGTAATGATTTTTTATTTGTTGGCTTTCATAAAGCCCTTTCCCTTCTTGAAGCATTGTTGCACATACTCTTTTTCATTTGGACAGAGCAACAGAGGGAGTTTAATAATAATGTCGGCGAAGTAAAATGAACGATCACTAATATTTCTCAGTGTCTGGTACCAGAATCAATACTTTATATATTATTCCATTTCATTCCTAAGTGGTGGCTAACAGCGCTCTAGAGCTTGGACTGATTAGATTTGAATCTTGGCTTCCTTACCAGCTGCATGACTCTGGATAACTTACTTCAACTCTCTATGCCTGTTTCCTGATAAGAAAAAAGGGCATTTAATAGTAACTGTTCCATGGAGTTGTTGTGAATAGGAAATAAGATAATGCACGTCAAGTGTTATGTACAGTGTTTCGCACATAGTGAGTATGTACAAGTATTATTTCTCACAGTAAACCTCTTATAAACGATTTTAACAGATGGGTAAAGAGAGGCTTCAAGTCTAGAGTCAAGCTCCGTGGATTAACCACCACGCATCCCACCTTTTGGGTATTGACAATCCTGCATTCTTGTTAGATTGACTTGAAGACTTGGGCCAACTGGTCTTGAAAAGGAATGAAAGCTCCGACATGCCACTGTCAGATAATTTTGAATTCTCTTTTTCCCAGGTGGTAGGTGCCAGGCCCTATCATCTTTTTCCCTCATCCCTACCCCCACCAGACTATAGGAATAAACTTTTCTGTTTGCAAGGGCCGTGCAGTTCCCCGCTATGGTTCAGTGGTCACATCCCAGTCACCGACCTTCCCACCAGCTGTCACGCCCTCTACCTGCTGCCAAGTGGCCCTGGAGGAATCATCCGAGTGATTTCCTGCCCCTGGAGACATCAAAGCCGGCCCTCTCCCTGTCCCCATTCTTCTTAGTGAATGCACCGCTGCTCGATATAAATAGGGACAAGTGCTCTGCAGCCTCGATGACTTGGGGAGAATTCAGGTCCACAGGAGGGGGGCTCAAGGGCCAGGGTGGGGAGGGGAAGTCCGGAACAGCAGCCAGGGATACAGCCAGGCACTCAGGTCCTGAAAGCACCCATGAATGTACCGGCAGTGGAGGTGTATCATCATAGACCCGCCACCCCGTGTGGGTTTCCGAAGAGAAGGCTGCTGCCTTGAGTTCTTATTTCTGTATTGTGTAATAATCGGGCCACTGTTTGGAGATCATGTCAAAGATATCAAAGCCTCAGAGGCCTCTTCTGCCACTGAAGAACCAATCAACCTAAACTAATACTTTAATGACCACTTTTCCCAACGAGAAAACAAATTCAGGCAAAAAAAAAAAAAAAAAATTGAAGGAGGTTTGCTGAGAAGAACCTTGTCTGGTCAATGAAAAGAAGAAAGAGACGTCTGGAGCCATGGCAATGGAGTAGGGATTACTTTGATCTGGAAAATAGGTTTCTTTCTTTCTTTTTTTTTTCCCTCCAGTGGTTTTTCTCAGGCAGCCAAGAGATGCTATTGAGTTTGATGAGGGAGGCCCTTTCAGAACGAAGGGGCACCTCGGACGAGAATTGAATGACCGCTTTCATGGGCAGCTACGTTAATAGTCCCATGTTTGAAAAATATGCAATTAAAGGAATACTATTACAAACAGCCCCTATTTGTTGCTTTAAAAATACTATCGATTAACTGAAAAATGAGAGCGAGGTGTGCAAGATTATTACATGAAGTGTAAACTGCAGATTGTAGGAGGGAAACACAAACACACAGGCACACACGACCCATGTCTAACACCCAAGGAGCCGGAGAGAGGGCACCTGTAATGAATCAGAAGCTCTTTATTTCTTTACGTATTGAAAATGACTTTCAGAGAAAGTCTTGCCCACCGGAGTTTTTAATCACTTTCTTCGTGTCAGTACTGTTAATAAAAATGTGTTATTGGTTAAGAATTCAATTTCTTGTAAGCGTAATCTGCAGCCATTGGGGGTCTTCATGCGTGAGAATGACGCTTTTTAATGAATGCTCCTCGAGCATTTTAAATGAAACAATGGGGATCCCTGGGCAGTTTGATCTTGCATTTTCCACTGATACTGCCTTTACCTTACAGCTCCCCGCCAAGTCCCTCTCCATCCCACCACCTGCCTGCGCACCACATCCTGACTCCTCTCAGATCTCGCCCTGCATTAATTGGGAGATATTCAGCAAACAAGTGGATGTTTGTCTTTAGCGGAGGATAAAGGAAGACTTTGTCCTTCCCAAAATAGACAGAAACATCTCTGGTTATTCTTTTAAGAGATTTCCAAAATTTTTGTCCAGGTAACCTGCCTCGTTGTCATGGCAACTGCTGGATGGTTCCTGTCTGTGCCATCTTGTCTTTTTGCCTTCCTGGATTTACTTAACAGTTTTATAACTGATATATAGCTGCCATTTAGGAGTGGATTTCTACTCTCCTGCATTACCGGTGGAAAATAAAAAGACTAAAAGTATAGTTACTATTTTTAGGCATTTGATTTTTTTTTTTGTTCACCCTGGAAAAGTTGACCAGAGATTCGTGTGGCCCTATTTTGTGTACAAATTAATGCAACATCCGGGTGAAATTAGTTATTCATTTTCTTTTTTAAGCTAAATTTTGATATGCATTTATGATGAGCTAGGCACTGTGTTAAGCCTTTTAACTCTATTTAATCCTCAAAACAAATTCGTGTGTTGGCCTTGTTATTGTGCCCAGGTGGGAAGCTGAATCTCTGGAAGGTTGAGGAATTGACCTCATGTCACGTAGCTCCCAAGTGATAGAGCTGGGAGGTAAATCCTGACTCCACAGTCCAAGTGTGGCTATGTCACAGGTGTTTGAAGTCGTCTCCTCAGAGACGACCTATTGTCCTACCACGCAAGAAGGCAGAGCTGGGGATTCAGGCCTTGTTAGCATGAAGGGTTTATATCAGACCTAAGTAAGTGTGTCTTCACGGACAGGGCCATTTGACATGGAAATGGGAGACTGTGAGTCAGGGAATCTTCTTAAGAGTCTGACAGTATAGAAGAATCCTGTCTGGAAGCAGAGCAATGAATTAAAGTAGCCCTTGGGATCTTTCAGGGTCTTCTGATTTCATGGGGTGGGGGCAGGCTGGTGTTTCAGGGACAGTCTGCTTGCGGGGAGGACCTCCCCAGCCCCTGGGGCAGGTGGGCAGGGGAGACAGTAGAGCGCAGTCCCTGGGGACCCAGCACACCAAAGGCTTCTGTGTAGCAGAACTACAAGCCCCCTTCACGGACAGGCTGGCTGCCCCAGGACTCAGTCACTATCCTACACCCCAACTGGGGAAAGTCCATCTCAGAGTAACGAGAGCCTCGCCTGGACCTTTAGAGCCCAGATTAAACTCCTTCAATTTATCTACATAGCCTGCTTGAACTCCGCACAAGTCCTTAATATCCACGGGGACTTCGACTGGACCATTCTTTCACTCCCTTTTCAACGATTCATCTACTTGAGAGGAAGGACAGGATACTGGTGAAAGGTGTGGTCTCTGAGAGCCAGGCTGCCTGGGTCTGGTCTTCCTCTTACCATTTACTAGTAACTTGGGGCAAATTCTCCTCCATCGGCCCCAGTTTTCTTATCCATAGAATGGAATAATGAGAGCATCTGCTCCATAGAGGGAGTGAGAGCATTAGGTGAAGTGTTCCATTCAATAGCTGTTGATAGTCATTATTACACAGTTCTTAAAATTTCACGCTAGGTACCAAACTCGCCAGATAACTGTCTCATCACCCCATAGGTCAGGGTCGCTGCTGCTGCTTTGTGCTTCTGTGGTACCTGTGCTTCTCTTAACCTAACACAGTTGCTTCTTGGTCTGCCTTCCTTGATAAACTGAGCAGATTTGGGAAGGGAGAGACCCCGCGTTGCTCACCAGCCCACGGTGTAGTATCTGTGCGTGCTGTTTGCCGTGGAATGTATCAGGAATGGGATAGCTAGCCTAGACTCAAGTAGGGCAGGTTTTGTTAATGTCTCCCAGCAATTATTTGAGAAGTTTTCTGTTGACCTACTACTGTCTCGGGCACTGGTGGGGAGACAGAAGAGACGCATTTATGTATTCTGTGCCTTCACAGGAAAGCCAAGCAGTATATTATGGTTCTAAGACATGACTGACCAATGGATGCGACAGTAGAGAGCGATCAGTATGAAACGGAATCTTGTTAGAGAGACATACGTCAAAGGCAGGGCTTCCGGTGAGCCAGACAGGATGCAGACTAGTCGGTGAAGCAGAGGGGACTGATTCAGGAAGGGAGAAGAACAAGAGTAAAAGTGCAGAGCTGGAGACAAGCACTGAGCAGAGGCGGGAGGGTGGGGTGGGTGGAGGGTAGACTGAGGGGCTGGGTTCGTGAATCCGCAGCTCTGTAGGCCATCGGCTCCAGAGTGGTTGAGAGCATGGATCTTACAGCAGGCAGGATTTGAATGCCGGCTCGGCTGCCTACTGGGGAGGTGACCATGGGCAGAGAGACTGGACTCTTTAAGCTTCGGTCATCTTTCCTGTAAAATGGGAGTAAGAGCATCTCTCATCAGGCTCCTGGGAGGAGTCCGTGAAATGATGCACGAGGGGGTCGAAGCCTGACGTATAGTGAGCGCTCAGCTGTTATTTGCTTTGTTACCAAACATACCTCTCTGAATTAAAAAAAATTTTTTTTTTCCTCCTGACTCTGGAGGTTGATGAGACATGTTTCATTTCGAGGTCCACTAGGGAGATTTTACCTATTGTCCCAATTTTATAATCAATTGAACATGCATTCAGCTACATGAATTGAAGTTACAGTTTGCAAAAGGATGATCGTATTTCAGTAATCTGACAGCCTTGTGAGGTAGACTGGGGGACTGTGCTTACTCTCATTTTCTAGTTCAGGCACCCGAGGCATGGAAAGGTTAGAGAATTGTCCCAGGGTTGTGCAGCTAATGAGCAGGGGCACCATGGATCCACTCAGGACTCCTGACACCAGTGTAATCCTCCCCCCTCCCCCCAGACCAAATGGGCGTGTATTTCCGGTGACTGGATTTGATGAAACCCAAGACCCACTGATGTCTGCCAAATCCTTTTAGAATTTGTATCACATAATTTATAAAACTTGCTAAAGTAAGAATGTATGAAGGCATTTCAAGGGCAGTGATTTTGCATTCATTATCTCTAAAGGACTACTGAAAGAAGAATATAAAGAAGAAATCAATTTACTGGATATCAGCTTCAAAAGTGTCAGAAATCTATTGTACCAAGTGGATAGAGCTGGCAGGGACCTTGTGCTCACTGCCTCTAGACAGACCATAGGCATTATATATGCCACGTATGCTCTGGCTCATTGTAGAGATTGTTGTTTATTTTCAGCTCATGGAGTTGATGCTATGACATATTTTATTTTTGGTTTGGAGTACTTGGCTCCATTAAGTGATGCTCGCAGAAAGCCTGGTCACCATCTTCCAGCAATCGGAAGGGAACCTTTTTAGGAGAGATTAGGGCAGGTCCTGATAGTGTAAATTCCTTCTCAGGTACTACAAGAGCAATTGAATGCTTCTTCCATCCTGGAAACCTAGTACATCCTGTGTTTGAAATGACTTCTTTGGAGACTGCTAGAGATTTCTTTAGCCTGATTTCTGGAATTCATATGGTGATACGCTACTTTCATTTTGTCTTGAAGCAAATACAATAAAAGATCTGAAGCACAAGCATGTTTAGCTTCTGATGGTCTCTGGGATATAAGCGCATGTAACAGTGGTTATCTGTCATTGATCTTGCTTTATCTGGGACCGAGGCGTTTGATAATTTGATACACTAGTGGGATTATTGAGCACTTTTAAAAAAAAATCCAAGAGCCATCAGTCATTGTTCAGAGACAAATTTCACAAATGAAATCAACAGTCTAGTTAGGACATTGGTGCTCGTACTGCATAACCGAGCCATCTGTCTCAAATTGCAAATTTGGGAATTTCTTTTCCATTCTGTTGTGGGGGAAAGGGTGGTGTTTTTTGGATGAATCTTCAAAACACATGGTGCAAGGTGATAGAATGATAGAATGTTGGAACTGAAGGCCACAGAATAACAGATATCCCTGAGGTCCTGATTGTTTCCTACCAGAGAATAGTTTATCTACATACAGAATCATAATTCAAATGGATGAAGAACCCTTGCTTTGATTATAGGATTTAAGAAATTCCACGTATACTGTTACTGCAGTGGCTATACAGTTTATACTAATTTACAGTCCTCCTTGGGGATTTCCTTCAATGATAAGTTTTAGTATTTTAAGCACATAATCAAACTTTGCATTTGAAGACTTTGTTTAGTATGTGTCTACAGACTTGGCTCCAGGTGTAGAAATTTATCTGATATTGATGCCCTGAGTCATCAGTACCACTCCCAGGTTTTGTTGTGTTATCTATATCTAATATACATTCTCCATACTTCGGGTATGTTGCAACGTTTGGTACCCTTAGACTCACCTCTTCAAGTGGATAAAACTTGTGTCACATATTTAAAAGGATCCAAGATTGATTTAAAACTTCAACCAAAAAAGGGGGTAGGCAAATGAAATTCTGTGAAGAACGGAAGTTACTCACAAGCAGTAAGAATGATTTTTATGCACCTAAAGGACGGTGGAGAAACTGCATTACTATAATACATTAGAGGGTTGTTCATCCCTACGTTGGCTGAGCTATATAGAGGCGGCTGAATGAATCCTAATGAGAGCATTAATAGATACCATGTCTATTAATGTATAACTGATTATGCCATTGAAAATATTGTCAATGAATGTAACATATTTCGAGCTATGTAGCTTATTTTACCAAAGATTGTTTTTTTGTGGGACTGAATGGAGAAACATTTGTCAATAAGCCATATTAGTTTGTGGAATTTTTGGAATATGCTTATAGTAGGGACTCAAGATATATTTTTGGAACAATTCTGATAGACTCTCTCAAAATGGATTAAGATGCTGTTAGTTCCATTGCAAAGTCCTGCTGAAAAGTCACAAAATGGAGCTAGGGTATTAGTTTTCTGTTGCTACACTTATAGTTCAAACGGAGAAACTTTTTTTTAAGAGAAGGAATACTTTTTGTAGCAAAGCATCACTACATCCCAGGAAGAAATTATTGTTAAAATTAACATCTTTTAGGTTACTTTAGGCAATTAGACACTTGTTTTATCCCTAAGTAGTCCCCCTGGAAAATTCCAACATCTACGTATAAATATGTCAGGGCTAATTAGTCCTAAATTAACATTAAATTCTTACTAATATCTTACTGAAACCCTCTTTGTGTGTTTTGGCTTAAATCGATGTTCCCCTAGAACTATACTCAATATCTTCTAATAATCTACAAGGGAAAAGAACTGAAAAAGAATATATATGTGTGTGTGTGTGTGTGTGTGTATGTGTATGTATGTAACTGAATCACTTTGCTGTACGCCTGAAACTAACACAACGTTGTCAATCAACTATACTTCAATAAAAAAATTAAAAAAAAAATCACTGTTCCCCTAATATGGACAAGGGTAGCAGCCATCATTTTTTTTTCTGTATAATCAACTCTACCTTCAAAATATATCCCTAATCCTTTTATTTCTCTCTATCTCTATTGCTACCACCCTCGTTCACGTCATCACTGTTTCTCACCTGCACCACTGTGTGAGTACTCGGTGACTATGGGACTGCTAGATGGCCTCCGAATTGGTCACCTTGCATCTTCTTTTACCACTTCATGATCCAATCTTCACATTGTAGCCAGAGTTGCATTTTTAAAGGCATGGCAAATCATGTCACTCTTTTCCTTGACATTCTCCAATCATACTTAGAATAAAATCCAAATTCCTTACTTGGTCTACACAGCTCCATGTCATTCATGTGTTTGCCTTCATTTGATTGTGTGCTGCCATCTCAGATCTGCAATGACCTGCTTGAGATTGGGAAACTTGATAGGATCTCAGTGATCAACTGGCTGGGAGAGGGTAGATCAGAGCTAGAATAAACACAGCTGTAGGAATGTAGTCAGGTCACAATATCAATAGGGCATGGCAAATTTGGGTCCAGCGTAGGCTGAACTCAATATTCTTAGAAGGTCAGTCTGGGAGGGGGATATTACAATGAGGTTCTCAAAGCAGTCATAGTACTCCCTAGGCTGGTGGTAACAGGTAAGGTCAGAGCACTGCCTGGCAGGGTCCAGTCCCCCTGTAACAGTTTGCAAATCACCTGAGTTCGGAATAGGACTCCGGTCCAGGAGGGAATGGGTTTATGTTCTGGAAACCAGTGGTTGGGGAACAGGAAAAAGAAAGGAAAGCTTCAGCTTGGTGGACTGAAGTACACCCAGGGTGGAATGACCCCTTGTGGGCTCCACCTGCTGTGGGCCTCCTCAGAACTCTCATTCAGGGCCACGCAGTTTCAGTTTTGGGCTAAGGCTGCAGCGCTTCCCCAGTGTTCTTATCTATGATAAGCCTTTGAAGGTGACAAGAGAGTCTACATTTTCCTTTGAGCTTAGTAGGGTCATTCCCATAGTTTCTTTAAGCATCTTCTGATTGGCTCACAGAATCACCTCTTCACATTTCTTTCTTTTTTTATTTCTTTCATAAAATACATTAATCTTTTTTTTTTTTTTTTTTTTTTTTTTTGCGGTACGCGGGCCTCTCACTGTTGTGGCCTCTCCCGTTGTGGAGCACAGGCTCCGGACACGCAGGCTCAGCGGCCATGGCTCACGGGCCCAGCCGCTCCGCGGCATGTGGGATCTTCCCGGACCGGGGCATGAACCTGCGTCCCCTGCATCCGCAGGCGGACTCTCAACCACTGCGCCACCAGGGAAGCCCACATTAATCCTTTTAAGATCCTCACATTGTCCTTAGGGTTAACCTCCAGCACCCTTAATACATCATACCCATCCTAGTTTGTCTATTAATTTTGTTCTTGCTGGGCTATGGTAATGCTTTTTCTGCATTTTGATTTTCTGTTTTCTTCTTAAAAAGAAATTAAACTTTCACAAAACTCTGAGGTACCAAAGACTGTTCCTTTTTAATATCTAATTTCCTGGTGGAGAGAAAGACATGAGTGTTCCCTGGGAAGGTGCATCAGATAGCCTTCAAGAGACAGGTCTTATTCTGGAGGCAGGCAACAATAATGAGCATAGCAGGGGGTGCAAGGTGATGCAGCGCATCTTTGAGAAATGAGAGTTTTATTGTCTTGAGGCGCTCTCTCATCTGAAAGCTGGATGTCAAGGCAGAGAAGGGAAAGGCAATTAGATTGTTTCAATGGGAACATTTTCAGTTGTCAACAATAAAGACAATTTGTAAACCATCAGCAGAACAGTGTCAGTTACCAGTTGTAAATGTGAGGTTCCTAGAAATCATTGAGGAAAAGGAGAGCCGGTTGGGCACCTGCCTAACTGGTTTTGGCAGTGTGCTACCTGCAGGTAGGTGGATGGGATGTGCTGAAGATACAGAACAAAAACGACTAACAAGAGAGGGGATTAGGTGTGGAGCAGAGACTGCTGAGCATCTTCTGGACCAGGACAATCAGTTACTGTCACCCTCCTCACCTCCCTTGCACCCATATCCAGCATGTAAAGATTTTGAAGTGTAGTTTTATTTAGATTTAGTTAATTTCAATGACTCTGTGTGGCTAGGGGCTGTCATATTGGAGAGAACAGGATAATAGGTGAGCACAGTGCCTGGAACTGGAAGCTATTCCACAAATGCTCATTGACTGACAGAATACATGAAAATACAAATGAAAAAAAATAATGAAAATAATGAACGAACAATGACAAAATAACTGAACACCTATCTACTTGCCTCACAGGGTTGCTGTGAGGGTTGAAGGGTTTAATAAACACCCAAGAACTTTAACAGACTTTACAAGCTGCCATTCTTCAGTAAGGTACTATTTGGAAATGCATTACTTGCAAATGCACACGTGAGTGAATTTTATTTAAAATTCTTTGCGGGTGGAAATCTGAAAAATGTGGCATGTATTTTGTTATCGTCTGAAAACTTAACTCCTCTTAGATATCACTTATTTCATCCGAGTGAGGGGGGCTATAAGCAGGTTGGATTTCAAGTTGTATTAAGATGGTTAACTGCCAAGAGTAGCTGTGTGCCTAATGCCAGTCCTTTTTGCCATATTATCAACTTGTCCTTCTGTTGTCATCACGTTTGACGTAAAGGCCTCTTTCACCCTCCGTCTCCTTGGTTGTTTCCAATCTCTAAATATATATCCTCTAAATAGATAAACAGATATACTCTAAACAATCAAGTAAATAAGCTGTTAAGAATTATATGCCAATGAGTGCTGGGAAGGCTCTGACTGACCAGTTGTATATGGTCAACACATACAGTGTGTATGTCCACCGTGTCTTTACATCCAGTGGACAAAGTGGTCAGGAAGGCATTTTCTTAACAGTTAACGCAGAATTCAGATACCGTTTGACGCTTATTTATTGCTGGGCTAAGGCTTTAACCAGAAGGCAAAGCATTGCCTTTTATAGGATTGTGATATTATTGTTTATTTGTTTTATTTCTAGGTACAATCTAAGTTAAATTCTTTCTAACTTATAGGAATCCGATGCTTTATACAGGCTCGCTCTTGCAAAAGGATGGAGGGAGGGCTAGATTAGATATTAGGCAATGTTAGCTCCATCCATGGCTTAGACAGAAACCTCCATTTGACTTAGAATGAAGGATATACATGCTTCATTTGGCTACTTTATTGTGCCGTTAAAAAATGAAATAATTTGGACAGTCTTGTTTTATTAGCAAGAATTGCAGCCTGTAGGTTGTTCGGGAAAGGTTCTGACTGATGCATGAGAAAGTACAAGCATGGTCCGAATTGGCCACTAGCCTTCAGGCTTTGTGGTGGCCAGGACAGTGTGCACCCAGCACCAACGACACATGGGCACAGGTTAGAACTCCATCAATAACTGTTGAGTGACTGGTGAATGAACGATGGGTGAAAGAATTAACGTGTGTATGAAAGAATCAACAGCGCATATAACTTGCCATTAGCTTTTGTGGAATGAGGTATGTCCCAGCTCTTCGTTAGGCTGGGGAATTTGTGCTACCTTACTCGATTACCTGGGAAGGCTTTCCCTGGCCCACTCAGACACAGCTGTCTGTTCAGATATGATCCAACAGCAGTCTGCTTTGTCAAACACCAGAAGCTGGTCAGCTTGGTCTTTTTTCACATCTTTAAGCAACATGAAATGAATATTACAGAGCTGTTCTGAGTCACCTGCTGGCAGTCACTGTTTCCCCAGGGCCAGCTGAGTCAGACACAGCCACTAGCTCCAGTTCAGTTCCTCTGATGTAATTGGCAATTTTACTGGGTAGCTGGAGGGGGCTCGCCTTCACCTCCAGCAGATCTGGCTAAGTCGGACACAGCAAAGGGTCTGGACAGGACTTCTCGGGGACAGTTGGGCCCGGCTGGGCAGGCTGCAGGACTCTCCTTCTCGGCATCTCATAGAGGAGTTGTAGTGCCAATGGCGGCCCTGCAACTGGAAGGGGCAGCCCCTGCACTCTTCTTGTCCAGGGCCCCTGGTTGGTGGGGAGCAGAGAACCTTGGTCTTGGGGGTGGCCACAGCCTCTGACCCTGAGTCAGAGGCAGCCAGTGGCCAGTATTTATTTTTATTTTTGTTCTTTGAGGGATGTAGTTTTATGAAAGCAACTAAAAATAAAATCAACTGAAATAATTTTCATATCAATAAGAGACCTCGATAGAATGGCATTTTGTTTGGACTTAATGAAACTATTCTCATGCTGGGGGAGTAGTACCTTCTTCTTCCTCTTTTCTTTCATCTCCACCCCAGTCTTTTTCCTTGTACATTTTGTAGTGGTCCAGAGCATATAAGGGCCAAGGTGACTGCGGAATCAGGAGCCTTATAAAAGAGAGCAGCTTAACAACAGTGGTTGTCAATAAATGGAATCAGCAAGTCCCAGCACAGCCAGAATGCAGGGCGTGAGGCAGAGAGACTCATGAGCACCATCGGAGGGGGCCTTGGAGACGTGAGCTGTCCAGAGGCCCAGAGGTAGTCCTGGAGGAGCTGGGGTTCCAGCCAGTTTGTCAGGGGCACTCAGTGTATACCCCTCTCCCCTCTTCGAGTTTAACTCTCTGAACCTTTGAGGTCTGAGAAACAGAGTTCTGTTTAACTACTAATTCATGTGACTGCATGTCACCTGCAGAGAATCAAGCATCTCAACTTAACATGTTTCCTGATGCATTTGGGAGACACAGAGCACAAGATGAAAGGAAAAAACGATACACCATCGCTTACTACCTTTGAGGAATTTCAGTCATGTCACAGAGGCTGTGAGTACAGTGTTGGCAGAAGTGCCAGGCATGTCAATCCTAACAAAGATGATTGAATGAAAAGCTTCACCAGAAGCCTGTATGAGACCCTGATTCATATCAGCTGTTACTGGAGGAGGGCTTTGTAAAGTTATGCCATGGCACCCCTGAGGAGCATGTCTTTCAGGAACATAGACCCAAATACTCATTCGTGTGTACCTTCACATGTTTATGGCTGAATATGAAACCCCACAAGTGCCCCACAAAGAACCGTTTCCATAAGGTACGGACAGAGCAGGTAGAGGTCTTACACAAACGCTCTAGGAAAAGGACGGGAGCATTAGACCCCAAGAGCTGACTGAAGGAGTAATCGTGCTATTAAGCGGTCACCCTTGACTAGTTGCAAGCTGATGAATAAATTGATTAAACGAAAGAAAAAGCATTTAAATGCACACACACACACAGACACACACGTGCCACTTGACTAAAAGATCCGTTAGCTTCCCCTTCAATCCATGCCAATCAGATGGTGAAATAGATTTCATGCATTTGACATCAGAGATAGATTGAGCAGCAGTCACCTAGGTGTGGTACTACCGACAGGTCTTGGGATATCAAATATATGATCCTCAAACCAAGAATGAACACCATGCTTTTGGAATAGTTCCTCACATATTGGAACCGTTGTTTGTTTCATGTTGACTGAAGCGTTCCAACAAAGCCAAAAACAATGCTTTTGAGACAAAAAAGCAAAGCAGAGGTTCTCTAACCAAGATGTGGGCAAAAACCACCTGGGAGTTTATTAAAATTGCAGATTCCTGGGGCTCACCAAGAGAGACTGGAATTCAGTAAGCCTCAAGTAGGGCTTGGGAATCTCATCTTTTAACAAGTCCTCAGATGTTTTGGGACCATATTCTGAGAAACACCAAACTATGGCCACCATCAAACTAATGGAAAACGTTATACTAGCCAACTTTTAAAAAAATTTTAATTCAGACTGATTAATCAGAACCTCACACATGCCAAGTACAGTGCCCGGGATCCAGAGACAAATATTAACAGTTCCTGCCCTGAAGAAGCTCAGAGGTTAGTGGAGCTTAAAAATCCTACAGGGTAGCTGAGAGCTTGTTACCTCTCATCCTATGTCAAATGATATTAATACTAAAGCAAACCAGTTCATTCTCTAATCAAGTTTCTTATATGAAAAAAAGTAGGGCTTCCCAGGGTTTCCCTGGTGGTGCAGTGGTTGAGAGTCCGCCTGCCGATGCAGGGGACACGGGTTCGTGCCCCGGTCCGGGAAGATCCCACATGGTGCGGGGCAGCTGAGCCCGTGAGCCATGGCCGCTGAGCCTGTGCGTCCGGAGCCTGTGCTCCGCAACGGGAGAGGCCACAACAGTGAGAGGCCCGCGTACTGCCAAAAAAACAAAAAAACCCAAAAAGACTAGGAAAAGGTTATAAGCAATATTATTGGGAATAAAGCAATCAAACGTTAACATTATATGACATAATCTGTAATCTACACCCACCGTCTAGTATCGCAATTTTTCTAAAATAATGTAGTAGCTCAGAGGTTAATCTATTTGGTTATTTATGCCAGAATCCCATTTCCAAGGAATTCCAAATCCCAATCCTAGCCTAGGATCTATCCCATCTCCTTGAATTCTTTTTCAAGTGGAAAACTGCAGTTGTTGCCTGGAATGGGAAATGGAGACCTCTGACCCACCACCTACTGGAGGAGATAGTGCCTGGATCCTAGAACAGAGGTTTTGCTTAAGCTTGATGGAATCTGATAATCCAGGTAGCTACGAAAGTTACTCAGCTGTTGTGTGGACAGGCTTAAAGCCTCATCTTGGTGTCAGAGAGAGAGTTATTCTCCATTTTGGGGGTTATGGAATCCATGGCACAGATAATTTTAAGTGATCTTTTAAGGTTGTACTGAAAATTAGTTGCAAAGCTAGGAAGTGAATTTCCACTCCTGTGTCCTCTTCATTAAGAATTTGAGATATAAAGTCCTTTATGTTTCCTCTTGATCATGTTTCCTAGGGGAGGTGGGGATGACTAAGATAGATGTCTATGAAAGAATGAATATTGATGATATATTATGTAAGGCTCAATGCAAGTTGTGAATCCACCAGATGCTTGGAAAGTCAGCAGCTTCTCTATTATGCATTTCCTTGGCCTAAGCTTGGATGTTTTCCAAAAAGCAGTTACAGCAGCAAGTGGAAGGACCTGGTGGGTGTGCTTGTGTGTGTGCATGTGTATTTGTGTGTGTTGTTAAAATGAGTAATGTGTGAGCAACTTTCCAGTCTTCCTTTAACTGAATGATGAGCTTAGATTTTATAGGAAATCAAATTAGAGGCTGAGAAAACCCTGATCCTTACTTGTAAGCAAGCTGGCCTCTAGGCAATCATTTTTACAGGAACCAGGTCCTTACCACTAAGTTTGCTTAGCAACACGTTTTCTTGATGACGGTTCTCAAAGCAGAGGAAAGTGAATGGAGGTCTGATTAACCACAGGCCATAATGGCTATATCAGTTTCTTTTGTAAGTGAAAGATTGTCTTTGCATATTCATAAGGGGGGTGTCTCAGCAGCACTGCTGGAGCTGTCAGGGCTGCTAAACTGTGCTGGATTAGTAAGTGTATGGGAGGCCTCCCAATGGGTGGCCCTGGGGACATTTTTTCGTGATCGAAGAATTCAGATTGTACAGAATTTACTCACTGTAAAAGTTGTCAGGCATAGAAGGAGGTTACAGAATTTATTTTTCCCATAGATCTTCAAGGACAGAACAGAAACTCACTGAATAGGTTGGTTCAATACAATCCTGAAGCCTTTGAAATTAACTATTACTAGGATGGAAGAGCCAGAGGAAACATAGGAACTGAGAAGCATGAAAGTCAATCCAATTATCTCAGCAGCTGGGGGTGGAGGCTAGTATATAAATTGGACTTTGTGTGGGATGAAGGATACATTTTGTATTTTAGGATAACTCAGATTTTCCTAATAATATACCACTGTAATGAGCTTGGCCAAATGGCTCTAACCTATTAAAATGTATGTATATACCAGAGTCATCTGAATTAGGAAAATAGAAGGCTTATATCATTTATACTAGAGTCAACCAATTGCTAAAGATAAGGCATTATTTCGTTTATATACATATATATAATATATGTACATATATATATATGCCTTTTGAAGTTACTTTTAAATGCATTATCTCATTTAATCCTACAGACAGGCTAAACTAAATGAGGAGGATCTGGGTTAAGTTACTTACATCCTGCCTTGGAATTACTGACAAAGCTAAGATTAGAATCCAGTGCTCTTTCCACTAAAGCACTTTGCTTCCTTCTGAACACTTACAATCTTGGCATTGTCCAGTTCTACAGTTTTATAAAAGTGTCATTATGTCAAAGATTATTCCCTTCTAGAGCCTTGAATCTAGAGGGGCGATCACAGCTACCTAAGAGTAAATCAGAAATGGATTTCCACACCACGGTTCCACTCCAGCCTACATTTCACAAAGTCTAGGAGTGAGGAACGTGTCCATGGACATTTTGTGGAAGACAAAGGCAAAGTTAAGACCTAGACTCTCACAGCAGCTTTAAAACAATTCCTACTCAAGAGGCTGACTTAGCCTAGTGAATACACACACTGAACAGTAAAGACATTTCAGGGAGTTGGTGTTGCCTCTGAGCTCCTAGAGACCATTTTTGGGTCCCTAAATTCAGTTTACAGGAACCTTTAAACAAATGTAGGCTGCATTATTCTCATTATTCAATTATGACGGTCTTTCCCCCAGCATTTTAATTAGCACTCATTTACTGAGAATTAAACTGTCATTTTAGTTGAACTCAAAGGAGTACCCCAGGGACAAGCATTCCACAAGATAATAAAAGCACCATATAATTCTGAAACTTCAACAGTTTAGACTAGAGTCACGACAGGGTTTTTCTGCCAGCCAGTTCTGATGGGACTTCGTCATGACTCTTTACAGGGGTTGGGGGATACCATCGTTCTCACCTGAAAATTTGAGGCCTAATCATCTTGGATCAAGAAAAGCTGATGTTTGATTCCTGTGTGATGATATTACACAGAAAAGTCAAAAGAAAAGCTCAGCATGTTAGTGTTAGACGTTTGGGTTCCAACCCTGGTTTTGCCCCATGACTGCTGTGTTTTCTAGGTATGAATTGGCCCTGTTTTCCCACGGGTGCCATGGGTACAGGAATTGCTGGTTAGCACATGGGGCTGTGACTGTGGCTTGAACTGCTTCCTAGATCTGTCCTCGTCTCTTCAGATCCATCGCTTTTTCTTGGCATTTACACTGTGAAATATTTCATGTCTGAGTGTAGCAGGAAACTCTGTCAAGACCATGAGATGGAGAAGCCCTGTAGAATGTCCCATTGTTATGTCTGAAAAATGCCATTTCTTTTCATTTCTGGAGGTTCAAGGGAGAACCAGTGGGTTTTCTTTTAAGCTCACTTGAGACATGGGTCAACTTACAGACTTTCATGCCTTCTGTGCCAGCAGCCAGGTGATTGACCAGCTTTGAAAAGCTGAATGACCTTAGTTCGTTAAAACAAGCGTAAATCACAGGGGGCACAATCAAAATGTACAGACTTCCAGTCATAAGATAAATAAGTCCTGGGGACGTAACATACAGCATGAGAGCTATGGTTGACAATACTGTATTGTATATTTGAAATTTGTTAAGAGAATAGATCTTAAAAAATTCTCATCACAAAAAAATTTGTAACTGTGTGAGGTGATGGGTGCTAACTAAACTTTTCGTGGTGATCATTTCACAATATATACAAATTTTGAATTATTATGTTGTACATCTTAAACTAATACCATGCTATATGTCAGTGATATCTCAGTAAAACTGGAAAAAATGGTCACAGAACCACAGGATTGTAGAAGAGACACGACCTTAGCAATCCAATAGCATCTAGTGTCCCCATTTTACAATTGGGAAGACTGAGGGTCAGAGAAATTAGGTGACTTTTCCAGGATCAAATAAATTAATTTGTGGGAAATGAACACTGGAACTCAAGTATCCTGGTTTCCATGTATTTGTTTTCTCTACACATCCACGAGGCAGTGTATTGTAGCAGGGAGGACCAGGAACTCTGGAGTCCATATGCCTGGGTATGAATTCCAGGTCCATTGTTTCCTACTGGGTCACTTTAGGAAAATGTCTCGATTTTCATGCAAGTACTTCTCTCAGTGTCTAACATATAGTAAAAGCTCAAAAATAGTATCTGCTGTCATTATTATATCTCCCTGTTTTCCACAAGTCCTTACAGCCACCTGAGAGTAGGAAGCAGGCGTCCATGTTTTGTCTGACTGTCTCCTATCCCTTACCTTCTGCCATGCCTTGTACCAGCTCTTTGTGCTTTGTATCCAAACCTCACAACATCCATGGAACGTAAGTGTTACCCATCCATCTTTAAGAGAAGAAAAATGGACACAGAGAAATAATTTGCCCAAGGCCTGTAGCCAACAGATCAGGACTCTCATTAATTACAAAATCTAGACACCTTCCATTATGTCAGGTTGACATCCCTTGTAGTTCGAAGTCTAGGCCTTTCAGATGTTGGCTGCCGTCTCTGAGTTTTCGTTGCTCTTGTTGAGGGGCAGGGTGCAAGTGTATGCATCTTCTCAAAACATGTTTTGGAAGTACATTCTGTTTGCCGATGAGACGGCTTCACGTCTAAACCTCTTCCCCCTCAGCAGTAAAGATTAATCTTTTCTTACCTTGGCTGCCCTGAAAGTCAGTTAGGTGGAGAAGGAAGTTTAGGAGTCCTATGAGAAGGGAGGGTGAATTTCTAATCTAAGTGAGACTGTCTGTCTTTTTTTGTTTCTTGAGACTGTTTGCTTTTAACAAGACAGCGAAGAAAACGCCTTCTTTTAAAACCCAGAGGCAAGAATAACATGAGAGAGGAAAAAGTAAGAAAATTCATTTTTTTCCTTCTCACAAAAATCTCTAGTAACATTCGCTCTGCTTTCATTGATGTTCTACCACATTGATGTTCCCCACACAGAAGGATGCTTAAGTCCAGAGCTCTTACAGGGGTTTCCATTAAATCCTCATTTCCTTTTAGTTCGAGTTCTCTTATCCTTGTGTGTGATGCTGAATCTTCTTGGCACAGCTAAGGGGGAAGAAAAACCTATCCTGAACAGATGAGCATCTCTCCTGCTCACATCGATTTGTGAAAAGGAGCTTCTGCTGCATGCTTTCATCAGGACTGAAGAGTTCTGACGTCTTCCCTACAGGTGCGAAATTGCAGGCAATAGGAAGGACTGAACGATGGTTTCCCAGAGGCCAACCTGAAGCAGGCATTGGCCAGTTATTCTCATGAACATAGAGTAACAGTCTATCGGTCAGTCAACACTGATTTGTTCTAGGTGCTGGAGTAGCACCAGTGGACATAATGGTATTATTGTCCTTAGGAGTTTTAACCTCTTGATGAGAAGAAAAGCAGGAAACACGTAAATAAATTCAAGACCAGACAATAAGTTAACAATTCTGCATATTAAATAGTAAGTTGTAATTCACTAAATGTTTGTCTATGCGTTATTGCACTGAGTCCTCATGAGGATGGGTGGTGGTTTTCTAGGTAGGCCCTAGAGTGGGAGACACGTTCTCTATGGCTGTCTCTCCCTGTTCAGTTCCTTTCACTTTGGGATGGTGCCGTGCC
Organism: Orcinus orca; assembly: GCF_937001465.1. Taxonomy (NCBI): domain Eukaryota; kingdom Metazoa; phylum Chordata; class Mammalia; order Artiodactyla; family Delphinidae; genus Orcinus; species Orcinus orca. The sequence continues at coordinate 98,546,065 of NC_064566.1, read as the reverse complement.
TTGAATCACCCTTTCTTCCTTTCATGAAGGTAAGAGTCTCCTCCTCTATTCGAGCTCTTTGTCATCCTCTTGTCTTTGTCACTACTCTCTGCCTAGGTGAGCTCATCCAAACCAGTGACTTCATATATCATCACTGATGATGCTCCCAGATTTGTATCTTCATCCCTATCCTGTCACTTGACTTCCAGATTCTTATATTTAACCACATAACTAAGTAGATGATGCCTTTCATTAGATCCCTCATAGGAATCTCAGTGTAAAGATATCCAAGATGGAGCTCTTGATTTTCTCCTGTTCCCAGACTCCTTCTCATTGCACCCAACCGCCATCCCCGCCAGTCTTGCCTCTAAAGGAAAAGGGAATCATCAGCCACTCGTGGGATCAGGCCAGAAAGTTAGGAGTTACCCGTCATTTCTGTCCTTCCATCATTCCTAACATCCAGTCTGTGCGCAAGTCCTGTTGACTGTACATCTACAGTGTACTTCAAACTGTTTTCCTCTTCTCCTTTTAATACCATACCAACCCAAATATTCATCATGTGCTGCCCAGGTTACTGTAGTGGCTGTCTGACCTAGCTCCCTGCTGCCATTCTGCCCTTCCATCCCACCCCTGAGAAGTCATTCCCCTGCTAGGATCTAGAAGGATCTTTAAAAAACCAAACCAAACCAGCTCATGTCCTTCCCCTGCTGAAATCTTTAAATGACTTCCAGTCCTACTTAGAAAACATCTCAGCTCCTTGCCCTGCCTTAAACACCATGTGGCTCTGACTCTCCTCCCAGCCTCATTCCAGGCTCCTGTCCCCTCTGTCAGCATTTCTCAGCCCTCCCTGGCTTTCTGGCACTTTCCAGAGCACTCCAAGCTCTTCCCTGCCCTATGACCTTTGCACCTATTGCTTTCTTTCCCTCTCTGGCTCTTAGCTGGGCTGCCCTTCATTTTCTGTGCTTCAGTTTAAATTGAACCTTTCCTGGACACTCCCTCCCTTTACTTTATTGTCCATCACCACAGCTGGTTGACTTTCTTCTTAGAACTTATCTTTGTCTGAAACTATTTACCTCTGGAGGTGGAGGAGTCCCTGTGTTTCAGGCTAGTTTCCCAAATTTCTCTGCCTTGGGCTTAGATGCTAAGCCATCTACAGCCTTTTTATATCAATAGCTCCCACAGTGGCACCTTCTAGAATCTAGTCTTACCCTGATTTCCAGCAAGGTTAATGGATTTATCCAAGCCGCATAAGAGGCAAGTTTTCTGTTTGCCAATCAAAGCTCTTTGCACTTTACTTAAGCTTCAGGGACAGGGGAGGTTAATGGGTGGGTGGGTTTCAGAATAAGTGAAAAAGAATATGACTGGCGACTGCCAATTATTGAGGCATTTGCCCAAGTGAATTTCGAAACCACCTATCAGTGAATTTCGCTTAGCTACTATTTGTGTCTCTTCTCTCTTTAGTAAAATGGAAAGAAAACTCTGCTCACCCTCATGGAGACACAATATAAAGACTAATGAATTCTTTGACCTCAACAAGCACACTTGCTACCTCTCTGAGCAGTTCATTCCGGTTTTATTCCACGATGATTTTAAACCCACCAGAGGCAGCTTCTCAGAGCAAACATTTTGGGTTTCCACTCGCTTTATTTCTTGCCCATAACATTGTCATCCTTGTTAGGTGCCTGCTGCAGAGTAACCTTTGCTGGAGAGAAAATAGATAAGACAAAGGAAGAAAGACATGACACTGAAAGAAAGTGGTTGGGTCAGAATGCAAGAGAGGCCAGTATGAACAATCTCCACTCCTGCCTGTTTTAATTATCTCCCAGTTTAGTTCAAGGCTAGCTTCCCGGTGGCTGTCATGAGCTGTGACTTCAGCTCATGGTATTTGAATACATTGAAATTTAACACCACCGACATCGTAATGATGCTCAGTACCACACGCTAATTAAAGCCAGCCAGCGGCAGTCATATGACTCTACGTGCAGGAGATAATGCAGTGAATCTGATGCTTAAGAGAGACAGGAGCGGAGCAAAGAGGGAATCAGGAAGAGTGAGAAATCTGAACTCTACACAAGGAAGGTAATTTCCAAGTATTGGCCGTTGTCTGCTGCTCTATCCTTGTAGCTCTTAGGAGATACCTCTGCTCTGTTTTTGATTCTTCAGAGTGAGGAGAGATGATGTGGTTCAGTTGGGAAATACTTAAAAGTGAACACACAAAAATGCTTCATTCCACAGGGAGGAAAACCAAAGCCTAGAACAGAAGTCCAGTGAAAAACCCAAGCTTCAGCCAGATCATTTTTCATGCAACCACTTAAAATGTGAGGCTTAGCAAATGATCAGTGAATTGATAATTAATCTGATTAATCTGAAATATTGAAGGCCAGGCACCAGTGGCTTTTCTCTACAGACGGGCTTCTGCTGGCTATGCCATGAAGTTTGCATGAACTCTACGGATACATAGAGACACAGTTAGGGGTAATGTCATCTCTGCTGATTCTCCCCTCCTCTCCTCAGCCCCAGCTGGTCACAGTAAATGGTACCATCCCACTCGGTTCCTTAAGTTGAAACCCTCGGTTTCATCCTTAGGTTCATAGTTGAGCCTCTCATTCTTTTTGTGCTGACATTCAGTCCATCAGAGGTCCTGTCCACCTGCCTTCACGACAGTCCCATTCAGCCATCTCAACCACCATCTTAGTCCAAGCCTATGCTCTCTCCCCTGGACCCTGGGCAGGACTCCTGACCAGCCCCCTGCTTCTACTCATGCCGTCCTACCAGCAGCCCCCTCAGAGCAGCAGAATATTGTTGTGAATGTAAATCACACCATGTCACATCCCTGCGTCAAACCCCGCAGTGGTTTCCCATTGCATTTAGAGAAAACCCGAGTCCCTCACCCTGGCCTGTAAGTCCTTACGTGAGTGCTTAGCTCCAGTTCATGTCCTTGACTTCATCTTGTCCCTCTTTCCAGTTTGCTTACCACACTCTGTTTTATTTTCTTTGTGGCACTTACCACTCTCTGAAATTATTTTATCGTTCCTTGTTATTTGGATCCCTCTCTCCAGAACATAAGGCGTACGTGAGCCGAGACACTGTCTTATTATGCATTTTATTCTCGATGCTGGGAACAATACTGAGTGCCCAGAAGAGTCTTGCTCAGGAAATAGTTGTTAAATAAATGAATGAATGAAAAGATGAAGCTCGCCATTAGCGTCACCACCATGGCAGGTGTCACTTTACGTGGACTTGTCACGTGCCAGGCGCATTACCTCAATTCATCTTCACAACAACCAAATGATAAAAGACTACTGTTGTCAGTTTACAGATGAGGACCTGAAGCCCCGAAAGGTTACGAAACTTCCCCATGATCACAGGATGTAAAGAATGAAATGAGTCTATCTGGCTCCAAAGCCTCTGCTTTTCCAATCTCACACTGAGGTTCACTGTACGGACAATAGAGCTTCGTGGGGCATCGGTCTGAATGCACTCACTTGTTCTTCTATCCTGTCAGCTATTTATTGAGTATCAGGTATGTGCCGGGTGCCATAGGAGGTGGTGTGAGCATCGCAGTGCATGAGATAGAATCCTTGCTTTCACCTGTCTTGGACTCCAGTGGTTATTTGGTTAATGCTCGTAAGAGCATTATTCTGACTATTAATCTGCTGGAGCCGCCAGAACAAAAGGCAGACTGGGTGGCTTAAACAACAGACAATGATCTTCTCAGACTTCTGGGGGCTGGAAGTCCAAGATCAAGGTGCTGGCAGGGTTGGATTCCTCTGAGGCCTCTCTCACTGGCTTGCAGATGTTCACTCTCTTGCTATGTCCTCACATGGCCTTTTCTCTGTGCACATCTATCCCTGGTGTCTTGTCCTCTTCTTATGAGGACACCAGTCATAGTGGATTAGGTCTCGACGGCTGTGACTTCATTTAATCCTAATGAACTTTTTAAAGGACCTATAGCCAAATAATATTAGGATTAGGGCTTCATCCTGTGAATTTTGGGAGGATCCAGTTCAGTCCATAAGACTGATCACCTGAAAATATAAACTCTTTCTTTAGAGGCATGAATAAAATCTGAATTTCTAACTGAATGAGTGTTGGTGTTGTCTAAGTCCTGGATTGAACTCATTGGTATTAGTATGCGTTGCCTGTGTTAATTCAAAGCCCAAGACTACGTTTTATTAAGAGGTACACAATCAGTTATTCCTAAGAGAGAAAGACCTGGAGAAATCTTATGGTAAATAAGAAGGGTACTAGCACATGTGACGTTCACAGTAGCATGGGATGGCCAGAGAGGAACAGGTTTACCTTGAACATAGTAGCAAAGGCTGTTTCTGCCACCCATGTCTTCATAAATGTGTGAGAGACTTATGTACATATTGGATTTTCATGTCTTCTCCTGGCAAAAATGTACAGAGATGGTTCTGAAGGGATTGTGACTGCAGACATGAGGTGTGTTCTGGCTGGGTTTGAATAACCTCTCCTAACTGATTTTGCAGAACAGTGAGCTTAATGGTTGGCTGAGACTTGCCTATTTTATGATGCCTTGCCTGGAATACCAGCATGGGTCATTCACATGGATGAAGGGGTACAGTGGTTGAAAAAGACTTAAAAAATAGTATATAAACAAGAATATCCTTATATTTGAGTTCAAAAATAGTTTTTGACCCTTTGCCTGTATTAAAAACATTTAAAATTTTTATTTTCCTTAGTACTTCACCAATTAAACCGATAAAAGCTCTAAAGATCAGGGCAGAGTGTGTTTACTTCTCTTTGTCTATCCACAGAATGTAGTAGAGAGGCCCGAACAGGGTCTGCCCAAGAAATTTCAGATCTGTGGACAGATTTTTGGAAAGCCTAGTTAAACAATACAACTACAACAATAATAAAAAGTATTGCATTGTTATTAGAGAAACAGCATGGGTAATGGAAAAAAAGTGGGTATAAACCTGTTTGAATTCTGTCTTTAAGCTGCTGTGAGGCTTAAGAACACACCTCCCACCCTACCCCTACCCCCCATCCCCAAAAAGCTCTGGATCTTAATTTTCTCATATGTAAAATGGGGCAGTAGGTCTGGTTCCAAGTTCTTTCTAAGATGTCCTGTTTTATGGCGATGGGTGATGATTACCAGTTGGACTAATGGCAGGGTTGCCAGACTTAGCAAATAAAAATACAGGTGTCCTGTATTTCATGTCAACCTTAATATTAGAAGTTGTACTGAGAGGCCCCTGGAGAATCCAGAGTCATCAGGAATAAGTGTCGTGTGCGTGGTCTGCACGCCACCTAGTAGAGACCTGGCTGCTTATGGTAATTTTTGGAACTTGTAGCATTTCAGAGTGGTTTTGGATTGGTGGAAAATGTTCCTCTCCCTATTAATCTAGCCCAGGACCCAGAACTTAGAGGAAGTGAGGTGACTAAGCAGAACAGACACAACTGTAATGTATCCCCAGCTCTGTGGTGGTTCCCTAGTGGGGCAGGAGCCTGCTGGTAACACTTGCTTTGCTAGAGGCTGCCAAGTTCATGCTATGCCTCTGCCCTTTCAGACTCAGGCTTCCATTGGCATTCTGGGAGAATTTACATTCATAACTAGGTGCTTTCATGAAAGAAAATACAAACACATCAGGTTCTCTTCAATCTAGAACCAAACTCACCCCCAGCCTGGCCACATTCTTACAGGATGGGGAAGAAAAGTGTTCTGGGTCAGAGAAAACCACCTCCTTGAAGAACGTTAGAAATGTTCTGTGCACAAGAAGTCTTTATAGAAATCAGCAATTTATTTGTTCTTTATACCAGGATAGGGTTGCCCTTCCAGCATTTTCAGAACTGACTTCTCATGGTTCGGGTCAGATACTGTAAGTAAATTAGCCAAGTTATCCAACACTGTGGCAAAGAAATTCTAAGTGTAGCAAAACAAGGCATGTGGGTTCTGGGTTTTGGGGTCGTAAATACAGGTTAGGAGCTTTATACCAATTACGTCTATCCCTTGACACATTTCCTTTTTAAGGTTAAGTAGGTTTAATTACACAGCTCCTTTTCCCATCTTTGCTTCTTTTTGACATTACATAAGATATTTTAGGAACAGGGAAAGGTTAATGGGCCTATGATGGGGCCTAGAATTAACTTCCTTAATTAAGCCTCCAGAAGACATCTTTTCATTTCTTTTAATGACCTGTCTTGGTTAAAAAAGACCCAAAGCTCCTGCAGTTTTGTGCAGGTCCTGTTTGTGTAAGACCTGGACGATCCATCATGGGGTCAGAGCTTTGTCTTCGGTGGTGTTCTTGATTCAGGGAACTGCTGTCACCAGCAGGGGGGCCAAAGAGAAGAAGCATCTGGTCAGTGTTGTGACTTTGGAAAACTTGTTTTTGTGGATTTGGACATTTACAGTCCATTATCAGTTATTTTCATAGAATAGATGGTTAATAAGTCCTTCCTCAAATTATGCTCAGCAAGTAATGTAAATTAAATTATACTTTAAAGGTACCAGATCAGTAACAAACATCTCCATAGTTAAACACCTTGCCATGAATCTTCTCTCAAACTCATTTTCATACTCTTAATTTCTCTTGTTATTTAAGAATTTTTAACATGTTTGTCTTAGGTGAGGGTCGGCTGTACATTCATTTCTTCCCTCGTTTTTCAAATTAGATCTCTTTGAGGAGCAGTCATCACTGGGGAGATCTTTACAGAGCCCATTTCAACATGATCAGAGTGCCCCAAATTTAAGGACACTTTCTGTATTCCTAAGTCTTTTGGATTAGTTTAGCAATATCTCACTTATATTTCTTGATATCACTGGAGCAAAATATATATGCTATTAACGTTCTTGCTTTCCCCAGGTTATAATTCTAGTGGTATTTCCTAATCAGTAATATGTATTAGGATCTCCTTTTAAAATTATGTATCTAAATCTCTATCTACTTCTCCAGGCCATAGTGGGCAGGTTCTGATTTAGAGAGATGTAGTAGCACAATGAAATCTAATCTGTGTTTTTCAGAGTGCCCCAGGGGGTATTGATATGCACCCCTCTATGTACACGTGTTTGGAAATGCAGGCTGCTTTCCAGGTCCAAGCCCAGGGACAGCTTCTGTTCCCTCTTCTGTGAATCCGCTCTCCTACCTGATCACCTAACTGTCTGAAATGGCAGTCATTGCCGAATAGCTTCTTGTGACATTGACCTCAGCGCTGAGCATGAAACAGAGAGCTGTTATTATCTGAACTATACAAACGTGAGAGTAAATGAGTGTGCAGTTCATTGAAAAGGCTTGTTAGGGACAAAAATCCCGAATCTTGTTCCAGGTGTTTCCACTGATGCCCCCTCCCTGGTAATGGAGCAGTAATGATTTGTGTCTTGTTATGCAAAGCTCCTTCAGTTTGTCAGTGGACATCCTGTGTTTTGTTACAGAGAGCGCTTATGGAACCTAGACAGATGTCTAGGGAAACGTCTGCAAAGTGATGCACGTTTTGTTTTTAACTTTTTTTTTTATATTGGAGTATAGTTGATTAACCATGTTGTGTTAGTTTCAGTTGAACAACAAAGTGATTCAGTTACACATATACATGTATCTACTCTTTTTCAATTTTATTTTTGGCTGTGTTGGGTCTTCGTTGCTGCGTGCGGGCCTTCTCCAGTTGCGGTGAGCGGGGGCTACTCTTCGTTGCAGTGTGCGGGCCTCTCACTGCAGTGGCTTCTCTTGTTGCGGAGCATGGGCTCTAGGCGCCCAGGGCCTCAGTAGTTGTGGCTCGCGGGCTCTAGAGCGCAGGCTCAGGAGTTGTGGCGCACGGGCTTAGTTGCTCCACGGCATGTGGGATCTTCCCGGACCAGGGATCGAACCCGGGTTCTCTGCATTGGCAGGCGGATTCTTAAGCACTGCACCACCAGGGAAGCCCTCAAATTTTTTTGCCAGTTGGGTTGTTACATAATATTGAGTAGAGTTCCCTGTGCTGTACAGTAGGTCCTTGTTGGTTATCCATTTTATTTATTTATCTATTTATTTTTGGTTATCCATTTTAAATATAGCAGTGTGTACATGTCAATCCCAAACTCCCTAACTATCCTCCCCTTGCTTCCCCCCAGGCAACCATAAGTTCGTTCTCTGTCTGTGAGTCTGTTTCTGTTTTGTGAATAAGTTCATTTGTATCATTTTTTTTTAGATAGCACATATGAGCAATTCTCTTTCTCTGTCTGACTTACTTCACTCAGTATGACAAACTCTAGGTCCATCCATGTTGCTGCAAATGGCATTATTTCATTCTTTTTAATGGCTAATATTCCATTGTGTATATGTACCACATCTTCTTTTTACATTCCTCTGTTGATGAACATTTAGGTTGCTTCCATGTCTTGGCTATTGTAAACAGCACTTCAGTGAACATTGGGGTGCATGTATCCTTTCTGACCATGTTTTTCTCTGGGTATATGCCCAGGAGTGGGATTGCAGGATCATGGTAGCTCTATTTTTAGTTTCTTAAGGAACTTCCATATTGTTTTCCACAGTGGCTGCACCAGTTTACATTCCCACCAACAGTGTAGGAGGGTCCCTTCTCTCCACACCCTCTTCAGTATTTATTGTCTGTGGATTTTTTGATGATAGCCATTCTGACTGGTGTGAGGTGATATCTCATTGTAGTTTTGATTTGCATTTCTCTAATAATTAGCGATGTTGGACATTTTTCCACATGCCTCTTAAAAACAGCACCGTGTCTTTCCTCTTTCCCTAATTCAGATATTATACAGTGCGGATGCCTGTCGTCACTCAGCGTTTTATTCATATGACACACCCTGAGTTTAATTGTATCAGCATTAAGTATCCATATTAAATAGAGTGGAAAATAAATGAGCCTATGACTGTCTTTTGCTCTCTTCTTCAGGACAGGACTAGAATTAGCAGATTAATCTGTAAAGTAGGATGGCCAGACTGGGAGGTGTCAGGGGGCATGTGGCCTGGGGACAGAGGATGTGGCGATCCATCTCCAAGTTCAGAGCATATTATGTGAGGTGTAAGGAAACCCAAAGAAGTGAAATCATGGAATCTACAGTAAATAGCCCAGGATCAAGAGAAACCAAGAAGCCAGAAATAGGAGGAAACTTCTCTGGGTCTCTACTTCCGTCACCTGTAAAATAATTCAGTACCTTGTAAATTGGTTTGTCGTGAAGATTAAACTTGTTAATACACATGAAGTACCCAGACTGGTGCCTGGCACATAGGTTGTATTAATGTGTGAAATAGCATTATTATTATTGTTTTCATCAGCAGAAACTGGAGGATAAGGTGGGTTCTGGACCTCAGCAGCTGGAGGGGTAGGTGGAAGACAGGGTAGGGGTATGGCTTGAGCTCTGAGCAATAATGCTTAGCTGGAGGTCCTGAAATCTTCCCCGCTCAAGGGCCTCATTAATCTTGGAGACCAGTTGAGCTGAGCTTGAAGCAGAACATCCTGTGAACCCCAGTGTGGGCATATGGGGGAGCCCAGTCTGAGACCCAGTTTCTAGAACTGTCTTCTCCAATTGAGCTCACATCTTGTCTCTCTCCCCTTTTGGGAACACCATCAGGCCTCAAAGAGAAGAGCTCTGTGACCACCAGAGAGAGTGGCTGGTGTCCACGTTTACTGTCGGCTCTGCTTTAGGCTGTAATTCTGCTGATCTGTAGATGACACAGGTGGTTAGGTGTTTAATAAATGATTTGAGATAGATCATTTCCCTTCAGGGTGGTGGCAGAGCTAACATAGCTATTTTCACTAATAACATCAGTTCAATCCCTTAGCATCCATCATTGGAGAATCTCAAAGATTAATCCACTGAAAATCTTTCCACAGCTCTGTGGTTGCTGTGTATTTTTCACAGTTCCCAGAGATGGGTGATAACTATTTTCCACAGCGACTGTATTCATTTAATCATGTAATTCATCAGACAGTCGTCGAGTGCCTGCTGTATGTTGACAATGGCACTTGATTCTCAAGATACAGAAGAAGAATGTGACGTGGTTCCTGGCTTCAAGGTCTCGTGGAGCAGTGCAAGGACAGAGACAAGCTGGCAAACACCACAGTTCAGTGCAAGTGCTGATAATAGAGCAAATACGAAGTGCTGCCGGGCTCCAAGGATGATCAGCTCTCCCTTGGTGGTAGAGTCATGGTAAGGAACAGCCTCACAGGGGGGCTAAAAGGAATTATTTGGTCTTAAAAGATAAGTAGTGGTTTATCTGGCAGAGAGAGAAAAACGAGTATTCCCAGTAGAGAGGCAGCTTGGGCAAAGGGAGAGGCATGGAACACGTGTATTAGGAGGTGGGCATAAAAGTGGGGGAAATAGGATGGGGCAGGTACAGAAAAGCAATATCACCAAAGACCTTGCTTCAAAAACTTGGAAGTATTGACTTCATCAGAAATCGTTAGAGGACTTTAAACCAGAAGGTAACATGATGAGGTTTGCCTTTGAGAACGTTCTTTCTGATGACAGTTTGGAGGATGCAATGGACGAGAGCAAAAATACTACATAGGGAGTTGAGGGATGCAGTTGAGAGACTAGTTTAATGCCCATGTTATAGATGATAAGGACCTGAGCTAAAGCGGAGCAGTGGGGATGGAAGGGAGGACTCAGATTAAAAAATCTTTTAGAGGTAAAATCAAAAGGACTTGGTGGCCAATTGGATGTCTAGAAGTGAAGGAGAGGTAATTTAATACCAAATATATTTACTCTTGGTTATCGCAATCCACAATGCATATTCCTCCTCCAAATGGTCCAAAGCAATCCATTTTTTGCTCTTAGAGGGAAAAAATGGAGGTGAGCTTGCTGGTGGAGCAAAAAAAAATTCATTTTAAGGAAGTATTGGATTTTATTGGGGTCCTTTCTCCATTTAAACGCCCAGAGAACCTGAGGTGGTCCCCTTACTGAAACCTTATAGACAGAGCTAATGGAGAAGGCAGAGAGGCAAGGTCTTCATCTCTAGATCAGTGCTTCCTGCATGTAATGTACATACAATTACCTGGAGATCTTGCTAAAATGCAGATTCTGATGCAGTGGGTCTGGGGTGGGGTTTGGGATTCCACGCATTTAACAAAGCTCCCAGGTGATGCCAGTGCACTTGACCTCAATTTGAGCAGCAAGTCTCTAGATTATTTATTATTCTCAGAAATACAACTTGTTAGTGCAATGAGACAGCCACAACCAGATCGCACCAATAGAGGAAAACAGCACACGCCCCAGATGATGCTGCCGCTGGTCTTTCAGGTCTCGTCTTGGGGCCTGTTGGGAATGGGGTCTGTTCCAAGAAGAGAGCTGACAAAGTCATACACAGTCATAGATAGTCTGAGCCAATAGGTGTCCTGGTGTCTTACAAAGAGCCACTAAGAATCTTACCACCATGCTGCCCCTGGCAAGTCTCACTGAGTAATGAAGTCCTGACTCAAACCTGAAAATAACTCCAACCCACTGGCCTGCAAACAGTCCCACCTAACCAACATGGGATAACGTAAGTTTTGTTAAACTTGCCGTGGGTTGAGGAATATTTTGGGTGAAGTTATAAAAGCCTCTTTTAAGCCATTGCAGTATTTATGTCCCTGTCACCAGAGACAAACAAGACTGGAAATCTGCAAACTGGTTCCTTCTTATGAGTCAGCACTCGTCCACATTAGACCTCTACTTGCCAGCCATGTCGTGCTTAAGTTACAGTTTGTTTGTATATGTCATATGTCGACTCTTTAATCACAAGAGCATAAGTGCTAGGGACCAGGACCAGATGCCAGGGTTGGCATGGCCTGGTGGGAGACTAGCACTGACAAATGGCCTTGGGTGGCTCAGATCCAAGCTGGCCTGCTCTGGTTGCCTGAAATAGAGAGGAAATTTTGCTGTAGAGAGACTACGGTAGGCTCTGAAATGGAGAGGTGTGTGGTATGAGACAAAGGGCTGTCTTGGGAACCAGCAATAACCGGTTATGTGATTCTGGATGAGGCGCTTTGTCTTTCTTGGTCTTGATTTCTCTCTCTGAGAAATGAGGAGGTAGGCTAGGTCAGTGGTCCTCCGACTTTCCTCTGCAGAGCCCTGCAGTCCTCCTGGAGGAGCCAAGAGCATCAGGCAGGACCTGCCCAAATCCTTTCCAACTCTGAGTCATGTGAGTTGGTAGGCCCCCAACATGTCTCTGCCTTTGGTTCTTGGGGTCATGGTAATCTCTTTCCAGTCCGCAGAAGTGTTCTCATTTGTGAGGCCTTTGATTTAGATTTTGGACTTCCTACAAGAGTCCTATCTATACTCAGCACTGATAAAATTCTAGAGGATAAGAAGGCTTTGGAAAAACTTAGCTCTAATGCTGCCCTCAGGAATTCCATGAGCATGGATCGCACATGTGGAAAATACTTACAAGAAGAGATATTAACAATACAAATGTGATAGCATGGATTGTATCTCCAGAGTACACCTCATCTTAAGAAAATGGATTGATTTTTGAACAACCAGCTGCAAAATTGATTTTAGTAAGCCAAACCAGAATTAACCTGCTTTTTGAGAAATGCATTTATTTGGGTTCCTGGACCATGAGCTGGAGTTCCATAGCCTGTGCAACCACTAGACTTACCTTTGTCTCAGAATATTTCTTCTAAGCAGCCTAGAATCTTAGCACCTCATTTAAAAGAGATTGGCTTGTTTTCATTGTCTCCGTTGTGTTTATATACGTTTAAATTCTTTCTGTGGACTGCACTCACACGGATAGCTACTATCCTGATTTTCCCAGGGTGGTTGTCCTCTAGCAGGATGTACAGGTATGCAAGTGCTGAAGTGCCGAGAGGCAAAGTTCAAAGTGGCTCTGTAACATACAACTTGTAAATGCAAGGGACCATTTCACAAAGGATTTCCCTTTGTAACACTGACAACAGCACCTTAAAGGCAGCAGGCATACTTGTTGAATGACTGAATGGCCATTCTTTGGTTTATTTGTTCCATGGAATTGACCCCTTCACAGAGCTTTGTGTGAATTACTGTTTTCTTCTTTGGAGAACTGAAATAAAGCTCTGCTTTTCCTAATAACTGAACTCTCATTGTGATTCACTTAGCCAGATGGGGCTTCACGGTTACCTGGCTTTGATTGGTAGAAGCTATGCCCTGTCATTTTACTCTTCTGTTTCCCTGAAAGGGTCCCCCTCTTTGGCTCTTCCCCTTGAGCACAGAAGAATCACTCAACACAGAGGCTACTGACAAAAAGGGGCATTTTGGGTGTCAATAGAGGTAAGTCATGATTAGTTAATAGAAGCTTGATTCTCAAAAATCTAGGGGATTTTTATCACACTCAATATGGTTTTCTATTGGATTGTGTCAGAATATGCAAGTTCATGTGCACAGAGTTTGAATTCATAGATTTTTTTCTTACTACAGACAAAAACCTGATTGAAACATGACATTAGAAGGTTGATAAATTGGACTCTGCTTCCGATGGGCCTGAGAGCATCTCTAGAAAATAGTATTATGTTCCTAGGGAATTGGCATTTTAAAGCATGGTGTATGAGAAAGGTGGTTAATAAACTATAAAAATTATGAGGGAATTGGCATTTTAAAGCATGGTGCATGAGAAAGGTGGTTAATAAACTATAAAAATTATGGGATTATAGGCTCTAGGGAATCTGTTCTGGAACTCAATGGGTAAATGGGTCCAAATCACTTAGCTAAGAAAAATATAGGTAAGATAGCATAAGACATGAGTGCAGACATACTGGGAGAAGGGAACAGAAGACGGGACTTTTTATCTCCTTGCTTGACCTTGAGCTTCTTTGGAATCATCATGTCCATTCATAAAGAAAGGACAGGAATATCTGTCTCTCACTTTTCAGTGATCTTTGGAGGTTTGTTGAAGTGATGATGGGAATATGATAATGTTGTGTCGTAGCTATACATGACTCATCGTGATACGGCTATGGCAAAAGCATAGACACTGAAGCCACCCAGACCATTGTTCAAATCTCAAACCCTCCCACTTATTATGATACCTTGAGAAAGGTATTCAACGTTTCTGAGCCACAAACTGTGACATTACCTTTAAAATGGAGAGAATAAAGTTGTTGGGGGTAAAAATGTAATGTAAATGTATAAGATGCCATACTTTACACAGTAGATATTCAAATCACGGTTCTCGTTATCATCGTCATCATATCACAGGCAAGAAATAAGAAGTCCATTTCCTAAGCATTCGTTTATTCAACAGATGTTTTGAGTGTTCACCGTGTACATTGGAAATTAGTTATGATTTAATGTCAACTTATGATGTCAGTGGAGACAAAATGAAATCATGTGAGTGCACATACAGGGAATATGCTGCCCTTAAATAAAAAGTTAATGTTCATAACTGACCAACAAGGTTTAAGTTGCACACAAATTGTTTCTGTTTGTTGTGTTTGTTTTTAGATTTGTATAATCATTCATATCCTTGCCCGTTCTTCCTTATTTGCAATATGGTCACGTAGTAGATTAAAACTGGAGCCTAGTTAATAAACTGTGGGCTCCTTTTTGTGCCTAGGTACAGTGCATACAGACTTTAGATTTTATCCTGGAGGAGATAGAAGCCATTTGAAAATTTTGAGCAGAGGAGTATCATGAGCTGACTATGTTTGCAGAGCCTTATTCTGCCTCTCCGTAGAGAAGAGATGGTTAAGGGGCAAGGGTGAAGGCAGGGACACCTTCAGGTGGTCATTGCAATGATAAAGGGGTAAACATGGTAGTGATTTGGTGTTGAGTGGCAGTAGTAGGAGGCGGTGATACACGGTCAGATTCTGAATCTGATTTGGAGGTAGAACTATAGAATTTGCTGGTGGATTGTAGTGTGATGTGAGAAAAAGACTCAAGCCTGAGTGCAGAGATTTTGGACTGAGTGATGGGAAGAATGATGTTTCCACTTAATGGAGATGAAGACGACTAGGTGCAAGTGGGACCATTTTCGGTGAAGATGCAGAGTTGACAATTGGATGTTTGAATCTAGACTTCAGGGGAAATGTTGAAGCAGGACATAGAAATTTGACAATCATTGGAGTTTAGATGGTATTCAGTGTCAGAGGACTAGATCACCAGAGACTGAATTTAGAGAGAAAAGAAGGTGAAGCCCCAAGACTGAACCCTAGAGCCCGTCATTGTTTAAAGGTCAAGAAGGTGAGAAGGAACCAGCAAAGGAGAACAAAAGGCAGACTGATGGGGACATAGAAAACAAACTTATGGTTACAAAAGGGGAAGTGGGGGGAGGGATAAATTAGGAGATTGGGATTAACAGATACACAATACTATATAAAAAATAGATAACCGGGCTTCCCTGGTGGCGCAGTGGTTGGGAGTCTGCCTGCCGATGCAGGGGACATGAGTTCGTGCCCCGGTCCGGGAAGATCCCACATGCCGCAGAGCAGCTGGGCCCGTGAGCCATGGCTGCTGAGCCTGCGCGTCCGGAGCCTGTGCTCCGCAACGGGAGAGGCCACAGCAGTGAGAGGCCCGCGTACCGCAAAAAAAACAAACAAAAAAAGATAACCAACAGGGACCTACTGTATAGCCCAGGGAACTATACTCAATATTTTGCAATAACCTACAAAGGAAAAGAATCTGTAAAAGAATGTATATATAAAACGGAATCATTTTGCTGTACACCTGAAACTAACACAATATTGTAAACTAACTCTAATTAAAAAAGGCAAAACAGAAGAAAAAGGCAGACTGACGGGAAGGAGGAGAACTTGAAGAGAGATTGGTGCATCAGAAACGAGAAAGGCAGTAAAAAAGTAAGATGCATTTAAGGAGACAAAGTGGCCAACTGTGTGTCAAACGCTGCTAATAAGCTAAATAAGATGAAGACTGAGAACTGATTTTTGGATTTGGCAAAGTGAAGGTTCAGTGCTAACCTCGGCAAAAGCTGTGATGCCGGAAAGATTGGAAAGGTGACCTGATTGGAATGTGTTCAGAATAAAAGAGGAAGAGAAATAGAGACAGTGAGAATAGACATCTTTGCTATGAAGGGCAAGAAAGTAACGGGGGAGGAGGGGAGAATGATTCAAAGACAATGTAGGGTCTAAGCAGGCGTGATATGAATAAATATGACCCAGGCTCTGATGGGTCAGATTGGATGCTGGCTGCGGGTCTGGAGCAGAGTCTTGGTGGGCCTGCTGATCCAGACTTAAACCTTTTGGTTGCTGGACTACGGAATGTCCAGGAGGTCCCAGGGGAGAGGTTGGGTTGGACAAGTAGGCGAGGGGGTACTTGGGAAGCTCAGTGTAGTGGGTGTTGATCAGCAGGTCCAGAAGCGTTTCAGTATTTTCATAATCAGGGTGGTAGTGCCAGTGTGTCCCAGTTGAACATCTGCCTTGGATCCATAAAGAATTTTTTTTCTTTATTATCTTCATTTTTCAAGTTGAGGGTATTGCAGCATATTTCCATGATGACGAGAATGACCAAAAAAGAGGGAAAATTGGAAAATGTGGTGATGTCCGAGAGCAAGGTGAGAATTACAGGACCTCCTTGAGTTGGGGAGTGAGGATGGGGCTAGTGCATAAGCGAAAGGGTTGCTTTTGATTGAAACACAATCTCTTTGTTCCTTAGGACAGGAAGGCACACAGAGGAGAGGGCCACAGGCATACATTAGCTGCCAAGTGGTGGTGGAGGGCGTGTGGGATTTCTTTCGCGTTTGCTTCTGTTTTCTCTGTGAGAGAGGAAATTTATTGACACCCCACATTTTTCTCTTCCTCAGAATGACTGTGTACCTACACTTTATCTGAGATTTATGTAGAATTCTGGGGAATCCTGGTTATTAGACCAACTTTTGATTCAGAATCTGCATCTCCCACTAAGAGACATCAGACCACGGAACTTTGGTCCTCTTCCAGTGGACGATTATTAGAGCCCAGTTTCCTTTAGAGCCAGTTTGTTTGGAATGTGATGAACCCTGGCTGTCTAGTGCCCTGCTTTGCTAGGGAGTGGCCCAGAAAGGAAGCATTTCTTGCCTGGCACAGTGCTGTATCCAGGGCCACCACTGAACCTGACTCAGAGCAGGTAGGTGTTCAATAAATATTTGTTGAATGACTACAGGAAGGAAGGAAGGAAGCAAGGAAGCAAGAAGATAATATTCAGTTTGCATCAAGAAAAGACACACTAATCCAGCCTAGTAACATATGTTTCTGCTCAGGAGATTTACATCTTGTTTATAACTAATTCCTCCGTCGCATGTTTGGCATTCCAAGATTTTTGCCTCGACTCAGGAATACATCCAGAGTGGCTGAAGGATGGCAATGCTTGATTGCTTTTGCCTCTCCCTCTACCTCTGAAGTTAATCTGATGCTATCTGAGTGCAAAGACACAGACAGGGAGGAGGTTAATGCAAATTTAGCCAGGAGTCTAGTGCCACTTCACAAAATATTGATTAGGTGTCTGATTTGCTCTCCCCTGACAATGGGCCAAAGGAATGAACCAATGAGGTGGGCTCAACGCCAGCTCGTCATGGTCATTCGATAAAGCCAGGCAGCCAATGAGCAGCTGCTACCTTTTGATTGGGTGAGAGGCCAGAGAGGGGGGAAACCATCTTAGCAACAGCAGGAAGGATTGCACACGCCCTTGCACAGACCTGATGCCTTACCACCCTGCTGCAGGGAACGGTTGCCGATTGTGTCTCTTAAGGCTTTTGTTCAGCCGCAGTCCTAGCTTCCAAAGGACCAGTTTCTTTTCACAGATCACACTGCTCACCTGGTCTGTCAGCTCATAATCCCTTTTTAATGGAATGAAGGGGCGACCTTCCTCTCTCTGCCCCCTCCAACGCACATCTTATTAAGAGCCAACTTTGATCTGCAGGTAAACGGCACAGGCTTTGTTCTCAAAATGGGCTGTTCTGACCCCTGTCGGGGAGCCGACCCCACCACTGCCCTTCCCGACACCACATGCAGATGGGGAGGGAGGTGGCGTGGAGGCCAGGCCCACTGCCCACCTGTTGTTTCCTGTGCTTTCTGGAAGAACCGTAGAAGGGGTTTCCCCAAGCCAGCACAGGCTTCTGTGTCGCTGTTATTTTCCGTACAGGCTTCCCCTTCATTGTTCCCTGGCCTTCACAGCCAGGGCCCAGGAAAGCTTTCCTGTTTTCAGCATGACACTTGGCAATGCCTTTCGTAGCCACTGGGTTCCCAACATTTAACACTGTCATTTGAAAGGCTCCCCTCTTCTGGTCTCCACTGGGTTTTAATGTTTTCTGAGCAGCTGCCCTTATTCCCCAGGTGCCAGGGCCTTGGGGGCTGCCTGCCAACCCTTGGTTTCCCCAGATTAGTAGCTGCCGTGGCCTCCTCGTCTCCCTTCTGTCCCCCCCCCACCTCATATCCTGGCTCTGAGTTTATTTTGAGGCCAGGGGTAATGGGGGGTAACTGGGGGGCTGCACACGGGTTCCCAACATCTTTCTTTCCTCCAAGGACTTTGCCGCCTTGCTCTGACAGCTGCTTTCAGCATGAATCTTCGATCCAGGAGCATCTGTCCATGGATTATCCAGTCCCGCCGGTGGCTCTTACTCATGTTCCCTGCTGACAGTTACAGTTCCGTCTGCGTAGGGAAGCCTATGAGGTAGGACCGACTTCACTCTAAGCGGTGTGTGGCTGTGTTTTGTACCAGAGCAAAGGAAGTTGAGATCATGTCATAGGAATTTTCCAGTCCAAGAAGGATTATTGTCTAGGAAATGGTAGCCAGCTGTTTTCCATCTTCTTGCCTAGCAAACACAGGGGAATGACCTGAAATGGAAGCAAGGGAGCATTAAGACAGATGTGAAGAACTCGTCTCTGAATATCAGGCTTAACAGAACCTGCAGGATGTTACCAAGTGAACATTTGGAATTACTTTCCGAGGGAGGTATGATCCCCGCCCACTGGAGTTTTGTTTAGGTGTCTTCTCTCACAGGTGCAGTGGGATGGACGTGATGACCTCCAGAGCAGCACAGCTGGGCTTTGGAGTTAGACTGGTCTATATTTAAGCTGCAGCTTTGCAGCGGCCCCATGATGTGGTGTTAGCAAAATTTCTTAACTTCTCTGAGCCTTTTACAAACATCTGTACAAGGGAAGTCACAACATCAACCATATCGTTTTAAATAAAACCGTATACGTAAGGCACCTCGCTTAGGGCTTGCCGTGTAATAAGCATTCAGAACTGTTGACTCTTCCTCCCAATTCTAGAATTCCCAGAGCTTCAGTCCATCAGTGGACCTACGGATACAGTGTTATTAATCAATTTTGGAAACTGAGCATCTCCCTGGAGCCTAGCTTCATGAGATCTGCCCGTGGTTTCTGCCCATGACAATTTATGTTTTAGGCCAGAAAAGAAGCCAAACAAGTGATGTAACAGGGCATCCGTGTGGCAAGGCAAAGCTAATGCCACTTGTACAGAGTCAGTGAGTGTAATAGGAATGGGCCGTCTACCCGGGTTAGAATCATCCAAGAAAACATTGCAGGAAGGTTGGGTTCCAGTTCAGGAACTATCATTTCTGTCCTTTGACTCTGTTTTCTTAGCTGTAAAATGGACACAATAATAGGATTAAATGGTATTGGAAGCAGATGAAATGCTGCAGGCATGTTTGACTGCGAAGCTCATGCTTTCACCAGGACACACACACGGCCCTCATCACAGGACATCCAATCAAATATTTTTAATGTGTCAGATGAATTGATAAAAGTGATAGCTGTGAATGACAGCTGGACGGAATTAATCCGGTGCTGCCGAGGAGCTCCACGACAGTGACCTTTGGTACCCTCCCTCCCCAGCAGCCGCAGAGAGACACTTCTCCCTCTGTGGACTGTGATTCACACATACGCATTTTCCCTTTTATCTCCCCATTTGCATGCTCATATTAGACATGGATTTGGTTGGACCTGCGTCTATTGAGATGGCCAGCCAATAACAGAAACCCCATGGGGACGAATGCCGTCTGGCTTCGGGAGTGGGTCTAGCGAGTGAGGTCTGGGTCAGAAAGCTGTTAGCCGCAGAGATGGGGAATGTATTCAGCTGTCGTCACTTTTTAATTAAAATAGCCTGGTGGCACTTGCATCCCCCCCACTCTGTCGCTCTCCACCCTCTCCCTTGCACTGGGTCCTCCCGCAAAACAGGACAAGTATCTTCTCCCTGGTCCAGAGTCTCTGGGGCTTGTTCAGAGACCATGAGAACCCTGACCTTTAGGAGGAAACAGGCACAATCCGTGTTCTCTCCCCACCTCCAGCTTTTGTAATGGCGGGGTGGTGAGAACATGTATAGCATGGAAATCTGCAAATGCTACAAACCAGGGCTTTTCCCTCCCTGGAGAGTGACACGTTAAACATGGACCATCACACCCCTAGAAGAGACTTGGGGTAAATTCCCAGCTGGTAATTCCTGAGATTACTATCATAACATGGGATTTTCCATACTCTAGATTTTCTTTTTCATTTTCTATCACATTAAATCCACTTGTTTCATTGCTTAGATGGAATGGACACTTGAGAAACAAGATGGGCTCAGGTTTAGAGCCTGCTCAGCTGACCTGAGTTAAAATCCCTGCTCCTTCATTGCTTGTCACATGCTTTGAACTTTTTTACTTAACTATTTTAAGCCTTGGTTTTCTCATCTGTAAAATGGGGCTAATAATAGTATCCACTTCTTAAGGTCATTGTAACATTCAACGTAATCTCTCACTAAAGCACTGAGTGTGGTACCGGGCATGAAACAATTGTGCCGTAAGTGGACGCTATCTTATGAGTCAGTATTTATCATTCTGGTTGGGGGACACGATAAAAAATTGATCAGGG
This sequence comes from Orcinus orca, assembly GCF_937001465.1. Lineage (NCBI taxonomy): Eukaryota > Metazoa > Chordata > Mammalia > Artiodactyla > Delphinidae > Orcinus > Orcinus orca. Next base: position 98,525,356 of record NC_064566.1, on the reverse strand, counting down.
GTAGACTAGCCATGTGTGATTAGGCTTGTCATGAATGTAGAAGTTTAATAAGGACATTATTTGACACAGTTATCTGAACCATGTCACAGAGAAGTGTATGAATAGGGTGCCACAGCACTTAATTAAAATGTTTAACTTATTACCCTGGTGTTTTCTGCATTTAAAGATACTGTGCACAGCAAAATGTAGCACAGTCCCCACTGTCTCAAATTGGCATAATACGCAGATTATACCTTCAGCACTTATAGCAATATGCAAATAAAGCATCAGCATAGTCGCAGCTTCATCAACACAAAGCATTTATTTTGTGCCTGTTTTCCATAGGTGCACCAGAACAAAATGATTTTGGACAAATCCAGCTCCTACTCTTTTCGAGTTCATGGTATATAAGAGATAATACAGGCAAACCTTGTTTTAGTGCGCTTCACTTTATTGCGCTTCGCAGATAGATTTTTTTTACAAATGGAAGGTTTTACAACCCTGCGTTGTCAGATGATGGTTAGCATTTTTTAGCAAGAAAGTATTGTGTAATTAAGGGATGTACATTGCTTTTTTTAGACATAATGTTATTGCACACAACAGATTATAGGATAGTATAAACATAACTTTTATAGGTACTGGGAAACAAAAGCATTTTTGTGAATTACTTTATTGTGATATTGGCTTTATTGCATTGCTCTGGAATTGAACCCACAGTATCTCAGAGGTATGCCTGATACTGAGATCTAGCATAGGTGGAAAGACAGATCGGAGATTCTGAAGGCAGAATAAAAATTCTTGCACCAGGAGCCAACTCATAGAAAGGTGAAGTTTCTTATCTGTGTGGTGAGATAGAAATTCGTTTTAGGTGAGCGTGAGTAAGCCTCTTTGGAATCTTGTACACAGGCCAATAGGCTTTGATTAAAGTCTGTTGCCTAGGTTGACAAATTTTAAGTTGTTTTTCTTTGAAGTGCAATTTTCGTCTTCACGGTGAGCCACGAGGGGCCAGTTGAGCGGAGACCAGTGGCAAAGCTCACCCAGCATTTACCAGTCTGTTCTCAGAAGCCACCCCACCCCCGTTGCGCTGGTTCCAGTGGTAGCTCTAGATTTAGTGGTTCTCCACAAGGCTCTTCTGTGTGATGAGTCTTCACACTCTTGAGATAAGTACCCTCAAGTCACCCTGCATTAGAATCACCTGGGGTGCTTATGAAAATGAAGATTCCTAGGCCAGAGTCCAGCATGGTAAGTCATGGGGGTGGGACCTAGGAAGTTTGCGTTTGATCATGGGCCTCGGATCACTGCTCTCCACACCAAACCCATGCTCTCGATCCTGCCCTTTCAACATTCATCCTATCCCAGGCCTCCTTATTACTTCTGCTGCTGCTGCCTTAGTTCATGCGTCTAGCTTGGCTACTACAGTCCTCTCTTAATTGGTCTCCTAGTTATTCTCTTTACTAGTAATAGTAAGCTAAATAAAATTCAAATCTTACAGTGTCAGATCCTATATAAGATCCTACAATCAGCCACTATTTTCTATAGGATGACTTCGTCTCTTTACTAGGACACATAAGGTGCTTGCCAGCCTTGCCTCCTGCCTCATCCCCTGGCTACCCCTTATATGCTGCAGCCACGCTAAAGGCGGGTCTCTGAATACAGTCTGCGTCAGGGGTCCGGGCCCTTGCTCGTCTTCTGGCATCTGGCTAGAATGACCCCCCATCACCCCCCCCTTATTCCGCTCCTTGCTCTCTGACAAATACCTACTTTAACACAACTGCTCAAGAATTACCTCTTCTGAGATGACTTTTCTGTCCTTTTCCCTTTTTGTGCCTGCATTCTCCCTCCCGTCTGTATTTGCTTTGACGATAGCACTTACAGCACTCCACTGCAGTATTAGTTAACAAGTCTGTCACTCCCTTGAAAGCACAGCCCATGTCTTTCTCCACTTGGTATCTCAAGGAACATATTAATGTTTTCCAGAATAAATGAATGAACCCATGAATGGTACAACATGGAACCTAAATTTATTCCCAGACTAAATTTGCAGCCTAAGAGTTGGCCACATCATCCTTCTTTTCATGATGTATATCTTATCAAGAGTTTTGAAGATCACAAGAAAATGAAACAACTTGGAGTTTCCCACATGTGAGTGGGCTCAATCCAGTTTGACTAACACATTCTAAAGCCCACAGAGTGTTCCTTCCCTTCATGATGTGGAGATAAAAATAGGGAGAATGAAATAAATGAAACCAGTGTCTTTGTTATATAAACCACAGGGTAAATTGGGGTAAATGAGCAATCTTTATGGCAAATGTAACTGATCTTTCTGGAGAGTTATTTCATTTAATTGATTAATTTAATTGCCTAGCAAATGAAATCTGAAAATACTATCCCTGAGAAGACTTACTTGCTACAAATCCCTTCTCTTCTCTAAACCTCATTGATTCCAGTTAATTTCCCATCATTCCTCCTCTCTGTCTACAGTGTGATTTGAGCATTTCACATTTTCTTTCAAGGCCGAAGTTCAAAGATCGGACATAAAGAGTTGAAGATTTTCAATTCTACTGTCTAAGGCATTTCAGGAATCAGTGGTTGCTCTCCTGTGTTGCTGGTGGGGATGTGAAATGGAAATTGAGTATGAGACTTCTTTTCACCCCTAAGAATTTACCCAAGACAAATGAAAGGACGTGGACACGTAAAGACTTTGTATGTGAACATTCGCAGCAGCAAAACCACAATACCCCCAAAGTGGAAACAACCCAAATGTTCATGAATTGGTGAATGGAGAAACAAAATGTGATATATCAGACAGTAGAATACTCGTCAACAGTAAAAAGAAATGGAATACCAATGCATTCTACAACATAGATGAGCTAAAAAATACGCTAAGAGAAAGAAGACAGTCACAGAGGTATTTATACTGTGTAATTCCATTTATATGAAGTGCAGAGAAAGCAAATTTATAGAGACAAGGAGCAGAGTGATGGCTGCATAGGATTGGCGGGGTAGGAGCAGAAGTTGCAGCTGGGAGGAGATTTGGGGGTGATTGAAATGTTTGAAAACTGGATTGCGGTTACAGTTGTCCAACGCTCTGCATTTACATATAATCATTAAACTGTACAGTTCCAGTGGGCGGATTCTGTGGTGTGCAAATGACACCTGAATAGAGCTGTAAAAATGGTTGACACTGGTGCTTTGTTACCTTCGTATTTTTATTATAGTGGTGGTACACTTTCAAAAACCTTTCCCAGGTCATATGTTTTAAAAGTCTTTAATCACAGCATCTAGATTTTAAGTTGGTTTCTTTCCTTTTCTATGAACCCCTGAGACCCTTCACCTTTATACCAGTGGAGACATATTCAGACTGTAAAAACTTTTTTCTCCTTCAAACTAATTAAGCTCTGATGACATCAGCTGTATTTTCAGTGCACCTGATTAAGGCCATGATACTAATTAAATTCTTGAATGATTAAAAATGCAAATTACCAGACTGGGTTGAGCAACAGGCCTTGCTTCTGGGCTCCAAGACAGTAGGGGACAACAGGCTTCATCTCAGGTGATGGAGCTCTCACGTCTAACTTGAGTTGAATGAGGCAGTATTAACTGTGAATGACTAAGATTTACCTACTTTTTATGGGTCAATATTTCATTTATAGACGCAACGTATTTCTAGGTGGCTCATACCTTTGTGAGTACATTGAGAAGTGCTGTATTGGGATGGAAGGAACCCCCAGCTTTGGAGTTAGAACTGAGTTCAAATGCTGCCTGTCACTTACCAGTGGTGTGATCTTTGGCTAATTATTTAACTTCTCTGAGCGTGTATATCTTTATAACAGGGAATTTGATTATCTAGCTTGAAGAACTTGGGGGCTAATTAAATGAGATCACTTATGTCACTGGGCCTAGCATATAGGGAGCATTTAATAAGTGGGACCATGGGGTAGCTTAGATAATAAGCTCTTGGTTCATTCAACAAATATTAACTGAGCGCCTACCATTCATTTACTCCTTCAATTTATTATTTTATTATTATTTTTTTATTTGGCTGCATCGGGTCTTAGTTGCGGCACGCGGGATCTTCATTGTGGCACACGGGCTTCTCTAGTTGTGGTGCGTGGGCTCCAGAGCACGTGGGCTCAGTAGTTGCAGTGCACAGGCTCAGTAGTTGTGGCACACGGACTTAGTTGCTCTGCTTCATGTGGGATCTTAGTTCCTCGACCAGGGATCGAACGTGCGTCCCCTGCATTGGAAGGTGGATTCTTAACCACTGAACCACCAGGGAAGTCCCTACTCCTTCAATTTAGAAAATATTTATTGAACACCTGCTATCTTTCTGGTAGTATTCTTAGTGTTCAGGATCCATAAATGAATTTAAAAAGACAAACTCACACCATAGCAAAGCCTACTTAGAAAATATCTATAAACATAATAAATAATTAAATTCTATGATATGTTGCAAAGTGCTATGTCCTATGGCAAAAAACAGAGTAGGATGGGGAGGGGACCTAGAGTGATGGGGCTGAGGGAAAGGATGGATTGCAATTTAGGGTGATGAGGGAAGAGCTCAGTGAGTAGGTAGAAAATGAGCAAAGCCTTGGAGGAGGTGTGGGAGCTGGGCATCACCCAGCAGCTCTAGGGAAGAGCCTTGCAGGCTGAGTAAACAGCCAGTATATAGGGCCCCAAGTGTCACGTTCCAGACACCTTCAAGGAGTACTGGGAGGCCAGTTACCATGCCAGACGCTAGATACATGTGGTAACCCAGTGGTCAGAAGTGAGTTCAAACTCTGTCTCTGTCACTTGCTAGTTTGGTAATCTTTGGCTAATCTTTTAATTTGCTTGAGCTTGTATCGGTTCATCTATAAAATGAGATTTGAATACCTGTTTCAGAGGATTATCTGTCCCAAAGGATTGGAACAGTCATTTACCCCCATCATCTCTGAAGCTACAGTTTGTAAATCGCGCTTCAGCAGAACGGGAACTATGGTTTTATTTGTGTCTGGTTCGGATCCACTTAGTTACGTAGAGCATCCTGACATGGAGCCTATTCCAGTACTTTGGCGTGGTTGGTGGGGCAGCTAGGCGATGAGACCGGCTGAAATAGAAGGACCATTCTGAGATGTAAAAAGGAATGAGAGAGAGAGCATTAATTTATTCATTCAACCAATAGAGAATTGAGCTTCCGCTATGTTCCGGGCACTTACTGCTTGGAGAAGAACAGTGTGGAGTGTGGTAAAGCGTTTTAAATACTGAGGATAATACATTTTATACGTATGTAAATGTGTGCCTGTGTGTGCATGTACCTGTGCAGTTTTTCTCAGAATCAACCATGTGCCAAAGGTGACTCAGACATTGATGGAACCTTTATCAGGGACTTCCGGTGAGTGAACTGTGGGTTGGGGGTTGAGAGAACAAGGAAAGGACATGGGAGCTCCTTCAACTTCGATGCTGGCCTTCTCAGATGTTTCTGTCCTTCTCTCTCCCTGGCTGTGAACTGTGTCCTGGAAAGAACACCGGATTGAGTCAGAAGACCTTGGTTCCACAATCAGCCCTTCAGGTTTTAGCTGTGTGATTTGGGCTTGTCATGTGACTCCTCTGAGCTTTATTTTTCTCATTTATGTACTGGAAATAAAACTTCTCCGTCACCTGCCACCCAAACGTCAAAGGTCAAATGAGGAAATGCATTTGAAATCATTAGATAAACTATAAAACTGAACATGAGTTGAAGGAGGTGCAGGTCATTGTTGGAGAAGGAGGCTGATAGGACATGGGGATGGGCAGTTATCTGCTGTAGGAAAGAATGGTTTTGGCATTTCTCCAAAGAGTAGACATTTGGTGCTAATTTATGCACATTAGTTAATTCTGCTTTGCTGGGGGGCTCAGATGGGACTCCCTGATGGATGTACCATCCATGAAAGAATCATGAAAGCCACATGGCTCAAAACTGTGATCCTTTCGGGGATGGAACTAGAGAGACAGGCTCTTGAGAGGCACAGGCTTGGCTGACAATTTCAAAATCGTTTGCTCAGTGAAACCCTGCTGAACCCTGGGCAGTGGGATGAGTAGAGAAAACGCTTTTGTCCTAAAAACTGTTAGGTTCATTTTCCACCCCGCTCCCCAGTTGTCTAGGTTTTATGTTCCAGGCATGTAGGGATACAGTCACCCAGTGGTAACTGGTGATGCTGGGCCCTTCTTTCCAAGCTCTGAAACCATCTGGGCTGGCTGAGAGTGAGAAGGGAAAAGGCAGCATACTTTTCAGGAGGAGGAAAACACTCTCAAGAGTCAAACTTGAGGCAAGTTCTTGGAGCAAAGAGAATTATTGAGGGGGAAGGCAGCCAGAGGCTCTGTAAAAGCATGTGTCTGGTTCTAGCATAAATTGAGGATGGGCAAGAAGGAATCACTGAATCTTAAGAATTGTTGAACCTCATCATGGGCGAGACTCAGGTGAACCACAGATGCCCTTGTATCTCTGTTTATGTGTTGGTCTCACTGTCCACACAGTAAGCTCCCAACTAGGACCGAGTTTTTTGCATTTTTTTCTCTCTTGTCATTTCACAGTTGCTCCCGATATATGGTGGAGTGGGATGGTTCACTGGCCCTTTCCACACACCAAGGCTGGCTAAGGAAGGAGGGCAACCCCTGAGTCTTCTGTGGGGAACTTACCTCAGTGTTTCATAATCCTTAATACTTGGGGAAGATTCTGATTTGGTTAAAAGATAAAAATACTTCTCTTCTTCAGTACCTGTTCATTTTCACTATGCTTGTAGCACTAACAGTGGGCTGGAAATGGACCAGAATGATCTCATTTCTAAGGCAGAGCTTCCCAGGGGCGCTGTGACAGGCTTGGGGTGGCTGGGATAGTTTACATGGCATTTATCCGAGATATGGATGGTTGAAAGTTTCTTATAGTGGGAAAGTATATAAAAGCAGTTTTGATAACTATTTAGAAATTTTTAATTCTATTTGAACATTCATTGTATGGCTTCATCTGTAAACTTGCTGACGTCCGTAACGACTATTTGGGTATCTAAAACTCTATGAATGCCCCCACCCTCGCTCCCCACCCCCCCCCCCCCCCACACACACACCAGAGTGTCCTGGGAAGCTACATGCAATTCACTTTCCCCGGATCATCCTGTTAAAATGTCCGGGTATTAGTTTGATTATTTTTTAGTCATGATTTTTTCATCAGTGATGTTCTTTGCTTTGCCTACCCTATAAAGTGTTAGATTATTTTCCTGATTTCATTTTCTCTAATATTTTATATTTTGTCTAATAATATAGAAGGCATATGTGATTTTAATCATTACCTTTTTTTTTTTTCGGCTGTGCCGTGTGGCTTGTGGGATCTCAGTTCCCCAACCAAGGATCGAAGCCAGGCCACGGCAGTGAAAATGCAGCGTCCTAACCACTTGACTGCCAGGGAATTCCCTAATCATTACATTTTAAAAGCAGATATTAGATGTTTCTAAATAGAAAATGATTTATTTTACTGGGAGAGTTTATACAAAGTCCGTATTTAGTATCTTCTGTAACATTTACTAATTTAAAAAGTAAGTAATGAAATTTAATTAATTTTATTACTAAGTCTCAAATAGAATCTCCCAGATTTTTTCCAGGGTATCCCAGTTATGCAATTGTTGTAGCTTCCTGTGTGTGATGATATAAAAAAGTTAGGGCAACATTGCCATAAATTATTCTTGTTGCGAATTTTCACGCTGGGAGTTGGGGTGTAAGTGGAAAGAATGTTAATCTTGGTGGAAAGGATTTGTTAGAGAAATCCAAGATGTTGCTATTTTCGCTTTTAAAGTTCCATTTGCTAAAATAGTGAAATAAGGAGGGCATGTGGAGCTTGAAGACATTTCACAATGCTGGACACTGTCTGTTGGGGTTGGCTGTGTTTCTGCAGGTTCATACCTTGCCAGCTGCATCTCCCTTGCTTCTTCCAGGACAGAATGGGTTGAAAGAGCCAGGAACTGACAAGGTAAATGTCACTACATCCAGCTGTGGCCATACTTTGAAATTCAACATGGACTTAACAGATTTCAAAGTGTCGTAGAATTCATACAGTTCATGAAACCACATTTAAACGAAAAGCAAGCAATAACCCTCCTATTTCAAAACATCTGAGCAAGTGTTTTTATATTGAACAAAACACTTAAACTTCATTTCTATTGAATAAATACACCCAGTACAGGAGAAAAAACACCAAATGGGTCTGAAGCTGACCTTAGATTACTCGTCCAATATTCTGGAGGGGTGTGCAAGGGGTACCCCCTTTCTTCTGGAGGACTGGCTGGGGAGAGAGGTCAATGCTGAGACAGTGCGTCTGCAGCTTTGAATGCATCTCCCACCCCTCGCCGCAGGGGGATGGGGAGGGGGAACAGGCGTGAACTCAGGGGTCTCAGGGTGAGACTACCATACTTAGCAAATAAAAATACAACAACACATGGAATATCAGGGATATATTTATACTAAAAATTATTTGTTGTTTACCTGAAATTCAGTTTAAATTGGGCATTCTGTTTTCATCTGGCAACCCTACTTAGAAAGAGTTGGGGGGAGAGGGATGTGGGAAAACACGAAGAAGCAGAAGAACAGGAATCTACAATAGCAAATTTTTTTTTTTTTTTTTTTTTCTTTTTTCGGTACGCGGGCCTCTCACTGCTGTGGCCTCTCTCGCTACGGAGCACAGGCTCCGGACGCGCAGGCCCAGCGGCCATGGCTCACGGGCCCAGCCGCTCCGTGGCATGTGGGATCTTCCCGGACCAGGGCACGAACCCGTGTCCCCTGCATCGGCAGGCGGACTCTCAACCACTGCGCCACCAGGGAAGCCCCCTACAATAGCGAATTTTATAGCAGGAAGATGGTGACAGCAGCATCATTCCTATGTCATGTACTTGGAATGAGATTTGCACAGGATTTCTAAGGACACACAGGGCAAGGTGCTGGTCAGGAAGGGCTTCAGACGGGATCACTACTGATTCTTGAAGAAGATGAAAAATTACCCACAAAAGGAAGATGGTGGGAGATGAGGAAGGACATTCCAGGCAGAACGAAGCAAGTCCATGGCATGGAGGATGAAACGACTACAGTATCTGAGTCCATGAAGCCTTTCTGGTTCCACCCAGAGGAATTCCTCCTCCCTTCCTCTCTGCTCTCCTGGCCCTTTGATGGAGCCTAATCGCTGAGCTCTTACACTTTCTGCTATTGAGACGTCTGTGATGTGGGCCCACCAAGTTACAGGTGGTAGGTTATAGAACAGACTCATGTACTGTCCTAGTTGAGCAGTAAACCCAGCAGCGAACTGAGTTGAACAGACCCTGCTTTTTGCAGAAGATTGAGAACAAATACGTCAAATGTTTTCTCTCAAGCAATGCAACATGCTGCATATATGTACATGTACTTAAGTAAACACAGAGAATTGATTTATAAAATGTCAGACCTTAGGTATCTAGGATTGCTTCCCCACAAGAGAAATAGCAACGCGAAAGTAAACGAAATGGAAAAATAAGTAAAATTCCTTGCATTCCCTAAAATTTATCCCCAAGCCAACCTACGCTGCTTCAGTATATGAGGTAAATTCTCCATTGCGCATCTCATCAGTCTACTGCTTTGGAATGTTCTCTCTCAGAAGAGACAGATTGTCCTATATCCTGTGTGTGGCACTTTTACCCCCCTGCTTAGAATTCCCCAGTTGACGTTCTTCAAGTTACGGTGCTGTGTAAATAAATAAGTAGGACCATGCTTTCTGCCCTCTGGGGCACAGAAACTGAGAAGCCTTGGGTGTCTGTGGGAGGGGAACTTTCTGGCCGTCCGATTCCCATAAGGGTACGATTTGGAGGCAGCTTACCCAGAGATAAGAACATTGAGAAGGTGGCTTTGTCTAGTAGCTTTAAGATGGAGATATAATCCCTTTTTGTGTGTATGTTTGAAAATGTTGCTTTCCAGAACTTTACCAACCAGATTAAGTGCTTTTGTTGTCGTCGTTTGTTTTCATTTTGTTGTTGTTGGGGGGAAGGTTATTTGGAGAATTATACTTTGTCTATCAGCCGTCTAAGGGTTCAGAGTGGTTTGAGCCTTTCAGCTCTAGGAGTGTTTATCTTGCTCCTGAAGTTAATATTGTATGTTGTTTTTCCTTTTCTTTGCACATGTCCTAAAGATGCTGACCACGCAAGGATTTTACTCAGACCTCTTCCGACCTATCTTAGCCGACTCTTCAGCGCTCCCTGGGCAGAGGTTGAAGTTCAGGCACAAATCTTGCTTTGACTTTTTTCTTAGTAGATAGAAGCAGTGGTCACGATGGCATCTGCATTACCTGAGAAATGCCTGTATCTGGCTGTATGTTACATGGGGACAGTCTGCTGTTTTTGGCACCATGTGGAGAGCCTGGTCCCCTTTGCCTTTCTCAGCCCTAGCGCCTCTCTTTGGGGTAGAATTAATCCCATGCTTTCTTTGGGCCCCACCAAGGGTTGGTTTCTGCTCTCCTGCGCCACCTGCTGTCACCTGCTCCAACCGCAGCCTTCCCAGGCTCCAGCCCCAGGCTCCCCGCAGGAGCCCATGCCAAAACCTCAGCCCAAGCAGATGTTACTTAGGCTGCCAGGTTTCTGTCCTGGTCTTATCTGTGCTGCCTCCACTGGCTCACCCGATCAGAATCCCAAATGTCCCCAGATGACTTGCCTCAAGTCACGCAGACCCTGAGCTCCTTGGCCAGAAGAAGGGAGGCTGCCAGTGCAGGGGTTGGTGATCAGGGGCTCGTGCCAGCTTCCTGAATATGTGGTCAGTGGAGGCCAGCCTCCTCCCAGCAGTGAAAATGCAAATAGATTTCTGTCACAATGTCAACACACCCAGGCAAGGCACTGATCCTTTCATGGGCTCATCAACGTGTCCCCAGTGTGTTCCCTGACTGGGCCACTAGTTTTCTCCCAAGGTGCGCAGAAACTGGAAACTTTGTTTTTTTAGCAGTCTGGACTTTCTTACATTCTCACAAAACTTGGTGATTCTAATCAGAGCACCACAAAGAAAGTGGAGTGCTGCTTGTTAATAGGTTAAGTACCCCCGTTTATTCCCTATTCTAGGTTAGGCATCTCTTGATGGCCGGGACTTCAGCATGTGTTTATTCTCTCACACACAGTCTGGCACACAGTAGGTGCCTCCCAGAAGCTTGTTGAAATGCACAGATTCTCTCTGGCCAAAATCCTTCTTGAAAGTCCTTTTCTATTTGTCTATTAAAAGTAAAAGCTGTCAGATCTGAGATTCTGATTGTTTGTTCCTGATTTAAGCCTGAAAGAAAGTAAGTCTGACTTGGTAGAAAGAAATGATGAGCGATAGCAGTGATTGCTTCTGCTGCTCTCATAAGAATGAGGATGGTCACCAGCTGAGGTTAGAATAAGTAGCAACATATGTGTGCAGGGGAGGGTTGGGTTAGCTACGAGATAGAACTTCCTGAGAGCAAAGGTTACAGGATACTCTTATAAATTACAAGTGGGGGTTTATGCCAGCAACACATCCATTTAGTTCAGTAAACATTTATTAAGCTCCTACGTCGTGCCAACACTGTGCTGGAAGCTTGATAAAATGCAGTGCCCGACCACAGAGAAGACTGAGACACACAGACAATTTCAAGTCATTTCCTAAGTGCCACGAGAGAGAGGTGTGCCTGGGGCGTTGTGGGAGCATGATGAAGGGGTACTGATTTGAGCTGTGTCGTCAGAGAAGGCTTCCTGGAGGAGGTGGTACGTGTACTGAGTTTTACCACGGGATGGGAGGTATCTCAGTGAATAAATGCAGTCAGTGCATTCCAGGAAAGCTGGACAACTGGATTAATTGATGTAGAAACATCTTTAGATGATAGAAAATCCCTTCAGTCCTACTGAGTTGAGTCATCTGCAAAATGACATTGTGCCGTAGGAAATGTCTTAGAAACCTGGTGACAAGAAGGGGCTCAGTTTTCTGTTCCACGTTTAATCTGTCAGACATTATTAAGATAGCCTTCTGTAATTTTAGGAGGAAAAAGGTAAAGGAGGGAATCTTCTTTTCTTCATGGATCATGGTCCTTTCAGCAGCCTCTCTGCTCCAAACTTGTGAGCACTGCAGAGCTGGCATGGCCTTGATGCATCGGACTTGACCTATTTGGGGGCTGCCCGCAAAGCCATGCTGATGGGAGCCCCAGACCAGGCATTCTCCATGCGTTCCAGGAGGCCACAGAGAGGAAGGCTGGGGCTGGGCCTGCCTGCTGGCTCAGAGAGAATAAACACACTGCTGCCTAGAAACTCTCTCAACAGCTTCTCTTTGAATTCCAGCAGATTATTTTACCAGGCCCCATTGTACAGGTGGGAAAAGTGAGGCTGAAGGACACGAAGCCACTTCCTAGGTCCTGGGGAGTAACGGGTGGCCGCTGTGTATTAATTTAGCTTCTTGTTTGTCACTTCAGTGCCTCAGCTAGTACCTCCCCAGGGTGGGAACCTCTGAGAGGCATTTTTCCCAGAAAGAAGTGCTTTTGAAATGGCAAGCCAGTTAGTAATGGCCCGTTTCCACTGGATACCCGGCGTATTGGGCTGGCGTGGTGGGGTTGGGGGTTCCCCGCCTCCTCCAGCGAGGTCATTCAGCCCCAGCCACGGCAGCTGGTGTCTCCAGGCCCTGGACCACCACCGGAGAAAGGCATCCGAGGAAGGATAAAGAGTGCAGCCCCGGCTGCGGGCCTGAGCCCTCCGTGCCCATTTGCCCGAGGCGGCCCTGGCCGGGTCGGTGCCAGGCACTGTGCTGCTTCTCCACCCCCTTCCCGGGCCCCTCTGCTCATCTGCTTGCTCTCAGCGCTCCAGCCATCCTGAATGGGTCTTTGTGTGCGCCCCAGGAGCTGGCTCGGAAGAGCCCTGATAGAAATGCTGGACAGAGATATCTCCTCTGGATCCAGGCGCCGCTCGGCGCGGTGCCCATCTTGTGGAAGGCAGGTCTTTATTGTGCCGCCGGCTTGTTGCATATCTGGGAGCGAGCTGAATGGGGGGGTGAATGGAAGAATGTTCTGCACCCTGCACAGTGGGGTCATCACCAGGGCCAGGGGGATGGCAGTGCCTTGGTCACTTCCCGGAGCTCTCTTTCCCACTCTTTCTCTTTGCTACTTTGCCCCCAGAGGTGACTCTACTCATATTAATACCAAGAGGTGCAATTAAATGGTCACTCCTTATGTGCCAGGCATTGTGTTAAGGGTTTTATCCCTTTGAATTAAATCTTCCCAACAATCCTATGAGATATGCTCCCATTATTATCCCCATTTTACAGGTGAAGAAACCAAGGTGGGGGATATTAAGGAACTTTCCCCGGTAATTCTGAACACAGGTTGGATGGGTCTCTGCTCTTGCCTCCTCCTTCTAGCCTTCAGGGGGTCTCTCACCAGACATGGAAGTCCTAAGCCCCCTTTACACTTGGCCCCCTGAGAAGTCACCAGCTCTAGGGTGCTGGCTGCCTCGGGAAACCCAAAAGGAGGCAAAGCCTGGTTCTGGCAAAATGCAGAGAGCCTTCTGGCCTTCTGAAGTCCCATCTTGTTTATACTGTCAGCCCTTTGTGCTTTTTTAAAAAAAACAAGAGTGACATTTTATTTTATAAGATAGAAGAAACTATGGATGTAGAAGGAAAAAGTTGGGGTACAACTCCATATTGAAAATTTTGCTAAAGAGCCCTACCTTCACCCCCAGGAAATAGAAAGGTTTTGCGAGGCAAACACCACCCGAGGGCTAGAGCCCAGGATTCACCTTCGCGGTCACCCCCTGCTCTGGCCTAGCGTCCCGCTGTAATGAGAGGATAGAGGTTAATTCCCGGTAGCCGACTCTTCAGCGCTCTCTGGGCAGAGGTTGAAGTTCAGGCACGAATCTTGCTTTGACTTTTTTCTTAGTAGATAGAAGCAGTGGTCACGATGGCATCTACATTCACACACATATGGCAGGGCTGTCTAGCTTGAGAGGTGTGGTCCAGAGCTTTCTTATGGAGCCAAGCTCAATGGCCCTTTTCAGGGACAGACATTTTAACCATGGATTTGAGAACAGCCCCGTTAGCTGAGCCAAGTGGCCAGCTGGGTAGGGCTCTGAGTATTTCTCTGTTGGCAAAGAGGCTAGAGCAGTCTATGGTCAAACAGACAAACAAAAACAGCAAGAGAAATGCAGGTTAGATCTTAAGAAGAACTTCCCAGCTGTGCATCACGGTGCACTGACAGGCAAAATAAGTTGTCCTTCAGAGTCTGTTCGTATTTGCTTGTTTCTTTTCTTCATTTTCTCCTTTTTTTTCTTCTTTTTAAAAGAAAAGTGAGCTCTTCACCTTTCTAGGCTGTTGTAGTCTGTGTTACTTCTGGGGAAAGGGGAATGACTGTTATAGGCCTTATGTAGAGGGAGATTATGTCCATCTTTTACACATGACAAGAAGCGTTGCAGAATTGGAGTCCTCAGATTTGTGTGTGATGTGGTGTGTCTTCCCCTCTCCCCCACTCCTAGCTGCTCTTGCATTCAGCCCCAGAAATAGCAATGCTGTAAAGATGGTCAAAGTGACTGAGTACTTTTTCTATGTGTTATTCTCCAAGTTGCTTTCTACAGTCTCTATGCATTACTCTGATTAATATCCAAGGATCTTTACCCAAGTATGTTTCTCCATTAAACCATTCCTAGCATCATGGGGTATTATGACCGTCTAATTGTGATGATCATGTTTTGAGTAACTGAAGCATAAGCACAGAAGAGAAATCCCCAATCAAAGTCAAAGGCTTAGTCAAGAGGCTTAACCTGTGGACGATTAAGGTCCTGAGATGCAGGGAATCGAACAAAGAAGAGTCACAAACACCCATCGGCTCCCCTTCTCCACTCAAGCTGCAGTCGTTCTTTGGTGTTTTTCTTAGGAGTCACTTGTTCCTTTTTTACTTTCTTAATCTCATTTCTGAGAGTGGAACTCACTATTAAAAGAAATAATAGTTAGGGCTTCCCTGATGGCGCAGTGGTTGAGAGTACGCCTGCCGATGCAGGGGACGCGGGTTTGTGCCCCAGTCTGGGAAGATCCCACATGCCGCGGAGTGGCTGGGCCCGTGAGCCATGGCCGCTGAGCCTGCGCGTCCGGAACCTGTGCTCCGCAGTGGGAGAGGCCACAACAGTGAGAGGCCCGAGTACCGCAAAAAAAAAAAAAAAAAAAGAAGAAGAAGTAATAGTTAAAGATAGCAGAATTCAAGAGCCTGAGGGATAAGTCAGGGTGGACACAGGAAAAGGACTTTTTGATTGGGACAAGGGGGATGTATTGGAGAGAAACCCACTGGGACGGGACAAGTGAAATTCACTTCCAGTACATGGGCTACTGAAGTTTGAGCAACTTTCTGCGTCTCAGTCCTTTATTCATAGGATAACATGTGAGTCCCTGGACAATTTCCTCTTTGTGAATAAAGCTATCAGTTTATTCATTGGATTTTGGTCGATAAGCAATGCAGAATCACCACGTTTGGACTGTGAACAGCAGGCAGCAGAGTATCACCACGAGTGTTTGAACAGAAGAGTGACGTGATCGGGGAGGCATGCGTCAGGAAGACTCAACCGAGAGTCACGTGTAAAATGGATTACAGTGGTATCGGGAAACTAAATGGGAAGATAGAGCGAAAGCCCAGTGGAGAAAAAAAAATGAGAACTTCACCAAGGATGATTGCCGCAGGGATCAAAGAAGAGGACTAATTCAAGAAATGCAGTGGAGAAAGAATGGACAGAGCTGGGCAACTAAGTGGCCATGAAGGAGGGGCATGAGAGGGAGGAATTCACAATGACACAGTCGCTGTGAGATTTCCCCAGAGAGCAATTGGGCATTTGTCCAGTGGCCAGTGGGAGTGACTGAACTTTCTGCACTTTTCTTGCTGAGAATCAAGGAGGGAGCAGCAGTGGCCTATTCACTGTGTAAACTTACCCCTATAACCTATCATTATGGGTAGACTATGGCCTTGACATAGAGTGAGTGGGATCATATGATCCCATTGCCACCGCTGTGGCCCCGCTCTTAACGGTGATGATCTCTAACCCTCAGGTTACTGTGAGTTAGTGGGGCTCTCTGCACACAGAAGCAGGGAGAATTCCCCAAAGAATTGAGAGGGAAGAATTTAACAGAAAGTCATGCAGAGCGAAGTAGGTCAGAAACAGAAAAACAAATATCGTAAAATAACACACGTATGTGGAACCTAGAAAAATGGTACAGATGAACGTATTTGCGGGGCAGGAATAGAGATGGCAGACGTAGGGAACGGACGTGTGGTCACGGGGTGGTGGTGAATTGGGAGATTGGGACTGACGTATGTGCACTGCCATGTGTAAAACAGATAGCTGGTGGGGACTGCTGTATAGTGCAGGGAGCTCAGCTCGCTCTGTGATGACCTAGCTGGATGGGATGGGGGGTGGGTGGGAAGGAGGTCTCAGAGGGAGGGAATATACGTATACATATAGCTAATTCACGTTGTTGTACAACAGAAACTAACACAACATTGTAAAGCAACTATACCCCAATTAAAAAAATATATCTATTAAAAAAAAAAGCCCCATGGCGATATCCTGCGTGACCTGTTTTCATATTATTGGGTGAGGTTCAGTGTTCTAAATTACTTTGCACCCTCGCTCTTCTTGTCACCATTTTCCAGTTCATAATTCCAAGGCTCTGATACCAGATTTCCTTGGCGTTAAGAGTGAAATGGGAAAGGAGTGGCAATTGAGTTCTGTGTTCATTGCTGTCGTGCCGTCTGAAGACAGCAGGCCCTGGGAAGTGTAGTGAAGATGGCATCTTATTGGCCTTCAAGATGAAAGAGTTCAGTAGGGGACCACTGGGCTTGTCTCACTGGCATCTCCCTGTGGGCCTCTCAGATAACCTGGCAGCACATTCTTTTACCCTGACTCCAGGACAAGAAAGAATATTCTTTCAATAAGCAAAGCCCAGATGACTAAAAGCTCTTTCTTTAAAAGAAAGGCCCAGGGGGTTTCCTCTTATGATCCAGGTTGGTCTCTGGCCAAGGACCTATGAAATCCCCTGAAGATGAGCATCTCTGGAGGGTCCAGCTGAATTCTTAATAAAGTGCAAGAAATTTGACTCTTCTCACAACCTCACTTGGTTTCCCACATTGAGGCTGCTTTTAGCCTAAGCTATCCTTTTTTTTCTTGGTTGGAAATGCCAGTATCTTCTCTTCATCAGTTGATATAGGAAAACTAATCATCCCTGTTGTTAGGTCAGGCAAACCTCAGTTTGTAAATTTTCCTCCAAAGCATGGAGATGGGGTTACTTCTTTTTATTTTTAATTTTAATTTTTTGGCTGCGTTGGGTCTTCGTTACTGCGCGTTGGCTTTCTCTAGTTGCGGTGAGCGGCGGCTACTCTTCGTTGTGGTGCACGGGCTTTTCATTGCGGTGGCTTCTCTTGTTGCAGAGGATGGGCTCTAGGTATGCGGGCTTCAATAGTTGTGGTGCGTGGGCTCAGTAATTGTGGCTCACGGGCTCTAGAGCGCAGGCTCAGTAGTTGTGGTGCACGGGCTTCAGTAGTTGTGGCTCGCGGGCTCTAGAGCACAGACTCGGTAGTTGTGGTACACGGGCTTAGTTACTCCTCAGCATGTGGGATCTTCCCGGACCAGGGCTCGAACCCGTGTCTCCTGCATTGGCAGGTGGATTCTTAACCACTGCACCACCAGGGAAGCCCAAGATGGGGTTACTTCTGATTGCCAGGTCCCCACAGTGGCTGGAAACTGCTGGAGAGCTTCTGGGTCAGACGGTGCAGTGGGCTGTTGGATGAGCCCCTTCCTAGGAGGGTTCTCAGTATCAACCCTCTTGCTCTAATGCCAGGCTTTTTGATAAAGTCACTGAAGCCGGCTTAGGTCCCTAGAATGTATTTACCCATCTGCAAATGAGATTGCCCTGATTTCCATCTTCTAAAAATGGCAGGTTTGACCCCAGAACCCTTTAGTTTCCATGTGAGTAGGAAAGCTCAGTACTGAATGACTGCTCTAGGTGTTTCTGGATACATGTGTGTCATCTTGCCGTGTGAGAATGTGTTCAAATTTTACTTTGCAAGAGACCCTGTTTCCCCCACCTGAAGAATACCCTCAGACTCGGAGCATGAACCTGCAACTCGGTCGCCCTAGCCATGCACTGATGCCAAGAAATGAGGAAGTACTTCTGTGATCATTTTCTTGTTGTTGTTGCAAAAGGCCGTTTGGCTAATCTTGCAGGCACTTCTCAGAGGCAGTCAGTGCTCAGTGATCTGCACATGGATGACGTGCCTTGTGAATTGTTCACAGATAATTGTTAATTCCATAGTGGCTGTTTGACGGCCACTGCTCGACAGGCTTCCATGAAGATAGTTCTCAAGGTTTTCCCCTCAGCTAGGGACACCTGGGAAACATGACCACGTTCTCATGATAGAAAATAAACGGGGAGGTAAACTGATTGAAAAATCATCATATAACAGTTTCCAAATCAGAAAAACCCCACAAAACATTGGAGTAATCCTTTATGGAATTGGATTATTTCTACCCAAACATCCCTCCATGATTATTAAAAAAAAAAAAAATCAAGCCGTCTATAGACTGACTCCATCTTCTTCCCAAAGCCACAACTTACAAGAATGTAATTACAGTATTGAACCCTGAACTGAGTGGAAGTTCAGGAATGAGAGAGGGTACTGACACACATAAATTCTTCTGCCAACTTGGGATCCCATGGGGCTTGCACTAAAAGCTTCCCTAGCCCTTTCTCAAGACAGTCTTCAAGGGAGCTGACTCTGAGCCGTCTTATCCATCATCTAAAATGGAATGAAACCCAATCGAGCAATATAAAACCAAAGCAAAAATCAGTTGTGCTCCATCCTCTCTTGGGTCAGAGCCTCCCATGCCTCCGCCACCTTAAAAGTGGAGCATGCATTTTCTGTGTGCAGAGACTGCACGAAGTGGGCCCCCTGCTCTTTTCAGGGAGGGAATGTAAGCAGATCCCCAAAGAAACCACTTGGCTCAGCGATTTTAGGGCTTGTTGTTATTGGCCTGGCCTAAAAGAATTCAGCGAGCTGCACCTTTGCCAAGGAAAATGCAAAAGCTTCCCCAAAACAGTCGTTGAGGGTCATGGGCTCATCTGTGAACCCAAGTAGGAAAGCAAGGCAGACAGAAAATTCAGGAAATTGGAGAGGCTCCTTAGAGATGGTTTTCTCACTTGGCCATGGGCGGAGGCCAAATGAGCCGAAGAGGTCATGCCAGGCAGGGTGAGTGGGGTCCAGAGGGGAAGGAGCTCAGGCAGAAGGCTGCCTCCTTCCATCATGAGCTCCTGATGTCCTTGAGGAGTGGAGTCAGTTTCTTACCCAGTCTGGCTCTGCGCCAGTCCCCGGCAGTCCTCTGCTGGGCTCGGCATCTGCCCCCTTGCTCTGGACCCTGAGAAGTTGTCGGGCAACGCTGTCTGCCAGTCTCAGGCCGGGAAGAAACTTGCCATGGCCTGACTCCTGCTTCTCTTGGCTTCTCACATCTCTTTTTTGTTAAAAATCACGAACCCTATTTTTGTACGTCATCCTTCTCTGAAGCACCCTATAATTCTTCGCAGCAGTTTTACATTTGGCTCTACCCGCCCCCTCCCATTTGTGACCTCCATGTCGATAGGCCTGGTGATCCCAACTGTATAGCTTGTGCTGACCGTGGTCCCCAGCTGTAGTAGTTCCTAAATCAACGATTGTTAATTGACTGATAGTAATTAAGATTACTACGGGACATTCTTGAGCATGACTTTTTACTAACACTTGGATTTCTATCACATGTCTGAGCATATGGGAGGTGTTCAGTCAACCCTTGACGGATCCACATTTTTCTGATGGATTAACAATCTTTTGCAGCCAGGAAGAGACTAAGTCTTATGATGAATCTAGCTTCCTCTCTGCTTCTTTCCACTCCGGAGATCTTTCCGGGCTTTGTCTCTTGCATCCCCCTAAACATTTACCCTTATCCCCACCTCTCACCATCTCTTGAGACCCCACGATGGTTTTGGAAACATCCCAAGTATCTTGGACCTCGCTTGAGGCTCTCTCCTCACTTCTCCCTACCTCTCAATTCCCTCACTGATCTCGTGTTTCTCCCTTTTCCTCCACCCCTAAACTCTATGTCTTTTCCCTCCTCCACTTAAGCCCTCCATCCTCTCTACTCAATCAGAGGTCAATTCTTTAATGCCCCGCTTTTCTTGTCTGCCATGCCCACCAGCTCTGCACTCATTTTTATCACTCTGCCCCAGTCCCCATCATACAAGCAAGTGAAATACATACCACGTACCAGCATCCCTCAAAGCCCCATACCTTGCTTTCCTCCTTCTTAGCAACCTTCACCATTTTAATTTCTCCTGCCCCTATTCTATCTTCCCACCCGGCCCTGGAAGGCTTGCACATATACGCAAAAGATAGCCTGACGAGCAACAGTGTCACCTATGCTTTTTACCAGTACCATGTGTCATTAAGTAGTGGCCACTCACACTGGAGGTGGTGTTTTATTTTATTTTATTTTACTTTATTTTTTCACTTTTTCATTGAAGTACAGTTGATTTACAATGTGTTAGCTTCAGGTATACAGCACAGTGATTCATTTATACATATCTATCTATCTTTCTATCTATTTATTCTTGTTCAGATTCTTTTCCCTTATAGGTTATTACAAAATATTGAGTTCCCTGTGCTATATAGCAGGTCCTTGTTGGTTATCTATTTTGTATATAGTAATGTGTGTGTATGTTAATCCCAAACTCTTAATTTATCCCTCCCCCACTTCCCCTTTGGTAACCAGAAGTTTATTTTCTGTCTGTGGGTCTATTTCTATTTTGTAAATAAGTTTATTTGCTTTGGAGGTGGTGTTTTAAAAATTTACTGTAATCTGACTTTTTATAATCCTTATTAATATTAGGTTCTGTCTTTATACTCTGATACAGTGCCTATTAAAGGTACCATTTTTCTTTGCCTTTGTTTCCATGTCTTGCTGATGCATTTTACATGTGTATATTTTTGCCAATTTCCCCATTGGAATGGCCAACAATGAAATTAGCTTTGGAGGCAGCATTCAAACAGAGATCAGGCAACACTCAAACAGGGAAGATAAGGGAGGAATTCAGACATGAGGGGTGGGGGTCTTTGACCAGTTGGCTTCTAAACATCTCTTTTAAACCCTCAGATTCTCCTTAAACTGATGAGAGGGTGGGAGTGTGGCCTTCTCCTTTGTGTTTTCCACTATTCTAAAGGGCGTTTGCCTCACCTAGGAGGTCCTTAAATATTGGAATTCCTGAGACAGTAAAATAAATAATTCTGTTCAAGAGAAACAGAGGAAAAGGCGTAAGCACATTTTGCATTTAGGTGGTCATTGAATATATTAGGACATGTGATCCCTAAATAGGAGTTATATGCTCTGTGTGAGGATTTCCTGCATTTCTCTTGTCCACTTTCTCCGCTTGGAACTCAGGTTGTTCAGAGACCCCAACACGCTTAAGAGCTAAAGGGATCCCCAAGGGTTATTTCAGTCCAGAAGGTCTTCCTGCCTGGGCCCGTCCTTTGACCAAAGAACTTCCAATGGCAGAGCCCTCCTGACCTTCTCCAGACAGGAAGTGATCCTTCTAGTTTTGGATTGAGCTAGCAGAGTATTTTTCTTCTGTGAGTCAAAAAGCACTCTCTTTGGAGTTTCTCCCCATTGGTTCCATCGTATTCCCTGAAAGCTAGAGCAAATCCCGTCCCTTTCTACCTGAGAGCCCTTTGGATATTTGAAGATAGCAGTCATTTCCTGTACGGAGTCGTATCTTCACCTGCCTAAACGTTTCCACTTTTCCAGATTCCTCCCGAGATGAATTGTGATCCCTTCTTTCCTATGGTCGCTCTATTATAAGCATCCTCCACTTTGCCTGGGGTGGCGCAGAACGGGATGCACCGACCAGCCCAAAGGGAAACAAGACTCTCCCTCCCACTCCACTCATTTTCCTATTCTTCCACCCATGAGCATGTGTCCTTCCTGTGCTCCTTCTCTCTTTTTTTTTAATTTTATTTTTTAACATCTTTATTGGAGTATAATTGCTTTACAATGGTGTGTTAGTTTCTGCTTTATAACAAAGTGAATCAGTTATACATATACATATGTTCCCATATCTCTTCCCTCTTGCGTCTCCCTCCCTCCCACCCTCCCTATCCCACCCCTCCAGGTGGTCACAAAGCACCGAGCTGATCTCCCTGTGCTATGCGGCTGCTTTCCACTGCTCCTTCTCTTTGAGAAGTATTCCTGGATTTTTATTCCGTCCTTCGCAGCAGTCAGTCACTGAAGGTCCTCAGGTTGAGATCCAATTACATGAAAGGAATCTTTTTTTGTTTTGTTTTTGTAGCTTTCCTTGAATTCTCCAAATCCCTGTTGCTGTTTTTAACTTGATTTCAGTTTATAACAACATGTAAGTGTCTTCAGGGTGGGTTGTCTCTTTCACATTCAGCCCAGAGCCCAGTATAGGTATAGTAGAGAAATATTTAGTGAGTCCATATCATGACTTGACACGTCTCCTTCGTCACATTATTTCAGCTCCTTTTGCCCAGGCTATTTCTGTGTTCGTTTTATCTTTGGTTCTGTAGTGTCGAGGTTGCTTATGGAGAAAGAGCCAATGAAGAAGCGATGGTTTTTAGTAAGTGGAGTTTTATATTTTTACTCCCAGCTCAGTCTTTCTGTGTGGTTCAGTACAGAGCTGCTACCAACATCAGGGAGGTAATGGAGTTTAAATAGAGATCAGCGGGAATTGGCTTGAGATTTGGCTTTGCTGAAATTAATATGCCGTGGCCCGAGTCCCCTGGCCAGGACAGCTGGAAGAGTCACAGAGGCAATGTGATATGGTGAGAAGAGCTCTAGGCTGAAATAGATTTAGGTTTGATCCCTATCACGGCCACTTATCTTATGGGCAATTAACCACTCTGAACTCAGTTTCTTCATCTATAAAATGGGGTTAACCTGACTCCATCTCAGAAATGGTGTAAGGGTGAAATGAGATAATGTGTCACCACACACGTGGTGGCATGTGAACTCTGGCCGGGCCACTGTTGTCATTCTGCAGCTTCCTTACTAGGTTCTGGCAAATAAAGAGCATCCCAGTAGGCCCACTGGTTGTTTCCCCAGCTTTTGACATAATGACACAGTCTCTCCGGCAGGCTCGCTCTGGGTCCAGATGTCTGTGTCACACCCAGCACGTGGTCTTCACAGCCACCGCGTCGATCAATACTCCTTCAGGGTGCCGCTCATCGCCCTGCACTGAGGAAGGTCCGGGAGCCCCACCTCCCCTGCTCTCCAGAGGCAGAACACAGTCTAGACACAGGAGGCACGAGGAAGTCGGGAAAGCTGGGCCCTTAGCTCCACTGATGGCTTTTCTAGAGCATTGGACACCTTTCTAGGTTGCATGAGCCTCCCATTCTGTTTGCAGAAAGAGTGCTATATTTGATTTCCTACTCTACTTAACTGCCAGGGTAGGTGGGAATGAATGAGGCGGAATCTCTCCGCAGAAAGATACTATGTGAACATACAGTCTGTTTCCATCAAGTGGGGAGCAGGAAGTTGCCAGGACTCCAAAAGGATGGGTGCCCACACTGGCCAGAGTCCAAGAGCCTGGACCATCTCCCTGTCCTCAGACGGCAGAGACCACGCCTGTCTCACCAGTATAGCCCTGTGTGGATGTCCGACTTTATGGTACATTTGTGCTGGTGAGGGAATTGGACGTGAAGAAGAGGCAAGTGGTTGCCAGTCACCACGTCCATACAGAGTGTAAACTGTGCAGGCTCATGACTCATGCCATACTCACCTGGACCAGAGACCCCCAGGCATGGGGAACTCTTGTCTCTCCCCACAGCGGTTCCCTGATTAATTACAGAGGGGCTCACACAGGGGCTGTTATTCATGGCTGGAGCGGCACTCCACAGCCCTGGGGGTGCGCACCCCTGGGGTGTGTGAGCTCCTCTCCCCCTCCTCCCGGAGGCCCCGACCGGCCTGGGTACCGCCTTGCCATGCCCTGCATCTTCCACAAGGGGGAGCCCCCGGAGGGCAGCAGAATTTGGGAAGCGCTGAAGTTTTCTCCTCCTGTCCTCTAACTGATTTTCGCGTACCCAACTGTTAGATTCCTTTGTTGCAATGTTGGGGCCTGAGCTGACACTTCTGGAAGCTTCGGGTGAGAACCACAGCTGATATGCCATCTTTTCTGGTCTGTTGTTATTTACCTAGCATCATCAACTAAGGTGGAAAAGTAACAAAGAGCTTGAAGACTTTCATGGATCCCAGGCCCTGGATGGAGGCAGGCGGCTTCAGACAGCATCAGACAGAGAACCAAGAAAGCCGAGGGGCAGCTGGAAGGTGCCTGTGGCTGCCGAGCCCAGGTAGGTACCCGGGAGAGGACGATGGAGGGGCACACAGGGCACAGAGCCCCTGATGGTGGGAAAAGTGGATGGACAGGAGAGACGGAGGGGGAGAAGTGCAGACAGGACCTGGGAGATTGAGGGAGAGTGAGGGAGGAGCCCCAAAGGAGTGCAAAAGAAAAACTGCTCGCTCGCAGGTCGTGATGCAAAAGACTGACCACAGAGCCGGAGAGGGAGGGTTTGGGGGCTGAATCAGAGACTTAAACTTGTTTGAAGTTGGTTCCAACTCAGCTGCCCAGAAACTTCACAGGACATTGGAGGCCAGGAGTTTGAGAGCAAATGCTCAGTTGCACAAGAAAATTCAAAGTGAGTAAGTGTGCCTGGAAGTCGCTCTCGCCGTTATGGTTGTGTGTCACAGGGCCACACCTACGCCGGCCTTTTGACCTAAACGAGGAAGAATTCTGGTCTGACGGCAGTGTGTTCAGGTTCTTCCCGCTCTGAACCAATGTCTCAGGCTTTCCCTCCTTCCTTCCAGTTTCCCACAGTTGCTCTCAGGAATGACTAGGAGTCAAGTTCTCATTCTGCCATTTAGTGAGATTAGCTTCAGCAAGGAAACCTCTTGTCTCCGTTTTCTTTGTCTGTAAAAGGGAGATAATAATATATTACTGATGAGCCTTATAGGATTTTTCTGAGGGTTGAATAAGTAAGATAATGTGAATAAATGCTCTTAATAGATTATGATTGCTAGCCAAATAAAAGATGGCATTAATAAAAATTAGTTAATATACCCTTACTACTCTCAGCAGGGTATTCTCTTACGGAGCTTTGGAGGAACCTGTGTGAGTGTGTGTGTGTGTGTGTGTGTGTGTGTGTGTGTGTGTGTATCTGTATAGATGCGTGTCTTTGGCAGATAAGTGGGAAACTTGGTGTTCTTTCCCTTTTAGCCATCTTCGAATGTTCTTTTTCCCAGCCTCGGCTACATTTTTCTATGTCTCAAACATGCAGATAGTGATTGATGGTGTCTGCTTTGCTCCCTGGAAGAGCGGTTTGGCTGTGTCCTGGACTCTGTGCCACCCAAGTCAGTGTCACACCGTGTCTCAGGCACATGCTCAGACTGAATATGCTTGGAAGAAGCGAATAAGAGGCTGTGTTTTTAATCCCGTCACCATATTCCCTGCCTGGGATGTTCTTTCCAGTCCGCTTGTTACTTAAGTCACTAAAACCCCTCACGTGGGAAACTTGGGTCTGCATTCTGAGTCAGGCTGGCTGAGGCGACCTGTGAAGGCTGCTGAGGTTGGCTTTGATACCTGTGGACACATTCACCCTTTCTGCAGGTTCCAGATGAGTGTGGAATACGGGGAAGGCAGTGTAGACTGGGAGCAAATCCTTGGACTTCACTGAGCCATCCCTTCCCCTTCTGTCAGGTGAAGTCCTTACTACCCTTCCTTGCTGCATCCAGATGTAGATGTGAGGCACTCCTGAGATTGTATCTGAGCACAGCAAAAGTTTGTCACTCTACAGTGTTACGTAATTATAAGGTGTCATCATTGTTACTCTGCTGCAGGTTTTTTACTAGTGATTTATCCGTATTTTACAACTTGCATTATTTTAAAAGCTATCTTTCCCCAGATGTGAATGTACTCTCCTTTTCTTCTCCACCAATTGACCGATAAATATTTACAGAGATGCTAAATGATACACCTACTCACCTTCAAGAAGTCGGTATCCCATCCAAATCACGTGTATACATGCACAGTATGTACATAGACTGTGTTTTTCTACAACCTCCAAGCACGTGTGTATCCCTTCTATTTTCAAGCACGTACTTACTCCCTTTTTAATATAAAATATATGCAAATATATATTTGAGTAAAAGACATATGCTGACATTCACACAGCATACTTATTAAAGAACAGATTTAATGGGCAATAGGAAAGACACATCATCCTATCAGCATTCCAGCTCTTTTCAAGTCCAGAAGTGACCACAATACACAATTCGTGTGGTTAAAAAAAAATCATGGATCAATTTCTGCCCTGTTCCTAGTAATGAATATCAATATCTTACATCTTGCAGACAGACTCTCAGCAGCTTTAGATAATTTTAAATGAGTTTTTTTTTTAAATACACTTGCAAAGTCAATTATTTTGAATCTCATCTGAAGCAATTAAAAAACATCGTGACATTTAAGGTGATACTTTTTTCCCAAGTAAAATAATTATAAATAATACTAATTATGAGCAAATCATTCAGTTACTCTCAGTCTGGTTCAACCTTTAGGCTAATAAACCAATCCATTAAAATTCATCTTGCTCAAAGGACCAATTTGTTAAAAAATATAGTGACCTTTCACCGCAAGTATGATTGATATTTTCTTCAACAATAATCAGAGCTGTCTTTCCCAGAAGAGAGTGTGGTCAAGTGGTAGGTGTAGAAAACTAGGGTTCTTTTATGCCTGTCTCAGTAACACTTCTCAGGTCCAAAAGGATGTTGATGAAGGTGGTTATGGTAACACACAAAACTAAAACTCTGATTTCAAAAAGTACCTAAAAGAGATGTCTGTAAGCCTCAGGACAGTTGCTCACAAGAAGTGACAAAATCATTAGCACTGGGAAAGATTTTAGTAAGCCCTTCTGTCTGCCTCTGGGGTTTCATTTCCTCCAAAGATGTAGGGCAGGGATTTGCAAATATGGCCCATGGGCCAAATCCAGTCTGCCACCTGTTTCTATAAATAAAGTTTTATCGGAACCAAGCATATCCTGTCATTTGCATATTGTCGGTGGTTGCTCTCCTGCTATATATAAAGGCAGAGTTAAGTAGTTGCAGTAGACCCCATCCAGTCCACAAAGCCTAAAGTATTTCGTATTTGGCCCTTTACAGAAAAAAGTTTGCTGACTCCAGGTGTAGGGTAATGAAAACAAAAACAAAACCAGTTGTCTTTGAATTTACGCAAACAAGTAATATTTAAGCAGCGCTTTACAGTTTATAAAGTCTGACCACGTTCTTTTGCAATTTAAAGGACAGAGAAATTGCAGACTTTTCCGTGGTCATTCAGCCAGTAAGTGGTGTGGGTAGGACTTAGCCTCTAGAGAGGGAGGGGCCCCGCCCTGATGGCAGCCTGGATGGAAGTGGCCTGTGGAGGTGGCTCTCGGGGGGAAGTGATGGCCGTCCATCTCTTTCATCTGCGCAGAAGTGCTCGTTGCTGAAAGAGAGTTGAGGAAGCAAAACTCCTGACATTCTGTTCCCTCTTTATCTGACCTTGACATGGGTGATTTTAACCTTGTTCTGCTTCTACCTCCCTATTCTCATAACCAGAATGGTACGAATAAACAAAAAGGAGAGGAAGGTGCTTTGCTAAGCTTTATTGCTTCAACTCTCGCTTATCCACACTGAAGGAATGTGTCCACCCTGAAATTGGCACTGAGGCGCGGATATTCTGAAATAGCCAGTAACAGCAAAGTCTTTGTGGAGTATGCTATATATATATATATATATTTTTTTTTTTTTTTTTTTTTTTTTTTTTGCGGTACGCGGGCCTCTCACTGTTGTGGCCTCTCCCGTTGCGGAGCACAGGCTCCGGACGCACAGGCTCAGCGGCCATGGCTCACGGGCCCAGCCGCTCCGCGGCACGTGGGATCTTCCTGGACCAGGGTACGAACCCGCGTCCCCTGCATCGGCAGGCGGACTCTCAACCACTGCGCCACCAGGGAAGCCCTATGCTATCTTTTTTAAAGTTTGCTTTTTGAAATGGCAATACCTCTCAAGTATGTTTTCCTTTTACTGGGTTTATGGTCAAAATTATATTTTCTCACTTGAGCTTGCTGTGTCTACTAGCAAGGTAGGCCACAGGAACTGGATATAGGAGGAAGGAAGGCTGGGATGAATACCTTGCCTTTGAGATCTATGGATATAAAGCAAGTTCTTTGCAGAGACCAAAGACTTTCTGAATCATATATTTTCTTGGAAAGGAGGTAAGGGATAAAACGAGAGAGATGAGAATAAAAAAATTCTAAGTCAGACCTTTCCTGAAGATTCTGAGCCAAAGATAAGGATTTCAACAATTGATCTAATTCAGGTTTTCCTCTAACAATGTTTATTTGGAGTGTGCACTCTGGCACGAACCACTAGGAGTTGAAGGAGTATCACATTGACTAAGATTCAGATATTCTTCAGGAACTGATCTATCAGAGAAATGAGCATGCGTGTACGTGTCTATAATGCAATTAGAAGTAATTAATGGAAAGGGAGCACAGATTAAAAAATCTGCGCATGCTCAAAGAGACATTATTCTTCCTTATTGGAACATCACTGATGATACTGTGGAGGAAGTGGCATTTGGTGAGACTCAAAGAGTATGTAGATTTTAGACATTTGGAAACAGTAGGAGGTGGGCATTCTAAGAGGAGACAGGGAACAAAGTCACAGAGCAAAGTATAGGATTTGTGTGTGATCAGAAAATCGTTCATCTTGTTGGGAGCATATGGTTACATAGGCGTGCAGGAAGGTGTGGCAGGTGGAGAAGGTCAGAGCCAGAATCTGGAGGGAGTTGTAGATTAAAAAGTTTGGTCTGTTTTCAGTTGATGATGAGAACCATCGCCTATTTTTCTGCAGGAGAATTACATGATCATACCTGTGATTTATTGGAAAAGAGTGTAACAGATGTTTGAAAAGAACTTGGATGCAAGGTCGCAGTTAGAAGCTAGAGCAGTGGTCCAGGCAAGGAGAATAACGTTAACTCCTTTGTCTTGTGCTGTGTTCGCAAGAATGCTCCTCTACAACCTGACTGTCATAGGTTATGGCACTGGCTGGGGGCTTTCTGAGGGCATTCATTTAATGACATGTCAGTGGCATTTACTCATAAAACCAAAAAGCCATTGGGGCCAGAAATAGGGGTTTTGGTTACTTCCCCAGACAGGATGCAGTTGGGGTGATTATACTTGTGATTCATCGAGGTCGGGAAACAAGTCCTCCACAAACAAACACCCCTCCCCTCCAAGCCCAGTGACTCACGGCTTCTTCAGTTTGGAAAGCTCTGGAGTCCAGGCAGAATGTGAGGTATGATGTTAAATCATAAATCCTCAGCGTTCATTGTTACAAGAGAAACATTTTTATTCATTCTTATGATCACTGAAGCAATAAACATCGAGTGAACTCTTGCTGTTTTAGGCACAAGGACATGGAGCTATAAAAACATAGTTCCTGCCATAAAGTATTTTCCAGTTTACCTGGGAAAACAGATATAACATAAGTAGAGTATCCCATACATGTTATAATAGAGAGATGCAAACAGTACTAAAGGGTCAGAGGAAAGACCTGTAACTGCTCTGGGAAGGGAGGAGTGGCATTGGAGTTGGGTCCTGCACAATGACTGTTCATCATGTATTCATTCGCTCATTTGGCAAATAATTATCGAGCACTTACTATATGCCAGGCACGGTTCTAGACAAGAGATTTCATACTTTTATGGCGCTTGCTCTCCAGCAGGACAACTTGGGTATTAAATAGAGCTGGGAGCCAAACAAACAAGTTGCTACACTCAGGGAACTTACGTTCTTGTAGAGGAAGATTACAGAGAGTGGCAGCTAACACTTCGCTCCAAGAAAGAGCAACAAATGCAAAAAGAAACATGAAGCCAGCCCTGCTGGGAAAGAATGGAGAAAGGAACTGCAGGTTTGGGGGTATCCAGTATGACAAGAGGGCTTATTTATAGACCTGAAATTGAAGGCACAAGTCTCCATGCTGTTCTTTGGCTGGAGTTGACAGAAAATGGAGACTCTTCTCACATGGAGACACACAGCATTGGGTCCCCAGACATTCTGATTTTGCAGTGCCTCGCAGGCTACTGGGGTCCCTGATTCAGGAATCTGAGTACTGTGGTTTGGACTCACTGATGATTTTTCCATACCTTTGTCTGACTGTCCTGCAGTGGCCTAGTGCCATGGAGATAAAAATTTAAGACACTGGCTGCCTCCTTGCTTAAATATTCAGGTCAAATTCTGTCACAGCCAACTCTGTCTTGGAGGTCATGCTTGATCCTCGTTTTATCAGGTTGTCTAAAATAACCTGGCCATGAGGTGGTTATTGTTATGGTACTCACTGGAATGGGATCTGACCTATATAAGGAAAAGAAGTAGGACAGGAATAGCTCTTCAGCCCATCACAGACTTGGAGAAATCCAGTATAAGCAACTGCAGAATCACAGAGCTGGACGGGACTCAAGGTGACCTAAGGTGATATTGACACCTGCCTCTAGGCAGATATATGCCTGTCTGGAAATTTAATATAAATTCTAGAAGTCATTATTTTAACAATACGTAAAAATGTACCCATCCTGAATAGTATAGTTCCCTTCAGGGCAGTGATGCTGCCTAGCCTCGGGCAGAACACCTTTGAACCTCCTATTTTACAGTAGACCTCAGAACCCATAGCATATCCTTTTGCATATACTTAGTAGGAGGAAATGGTTGTCTTTGGAGGCTGTTTTGCATTTTCTAAAAACCAAGTGCCGTCTCCAGTTGGTCCAGCTGAATGATACCATTTTTGATTAAAAATGAATTTAAATGCAGTTATGAAATTATGAGGTGGCATTTTTGTTTGGGTCGTAACCGGTTCAGAGGAGACTTGTCAGCACTTGCAAAAGTAATAAGCACATATTCTCCCAGATGGCTCATTTGAGGGTCTGGTAAGCTGTACAGCTTCTCATTCTACTTGGTGAAGTACTTGAGGTCAAGGAGTATGCCTTGTCTCAAAACACCCACCTACCAGGTGCATGCCAGGGACTCGTTATAGAATTAAGTAGAAAACAATAACATCATCACTTTACAGTCGTATCATGAATCCTTTGCCCATTGTGATTTTTTCACCAAATGTGAACCCCGTTATCACTTCTTACCTTGAGGCTAATTACCCAGCAAATGGCAACAAGGGCAGCAGTCTGTGTGGATACAGCACTGTTCTGGGAAGAGAGTTCAGCTTCTGTTGTGAGTCGTATGGGTAACTTGGGGAAAAGTGCTCAAGCCTGTGTCCCCATCTTTAAATAAAGAGATTGAACTCGATGACGGGAGAAGGTCCATTTGAGGAATAAAATATCGAGTAGCTACTTGGCGCCTATCTCTGCATGTTGTGGGAGGTATTAGTAAGGCCTTAGTGTGGATACGGATTCTTGTGTTTGCAAGTGACAGGAAACCAGCTTGACTAAGTTGAGGTAGAAAACCAAACTTCAGCAAAGGCAGGGGTCCACCAGACTCCAGACATCACCAGAGTCAGGGACTTGAGCACTTCCGCGACACCCTTCCTCCGACTTTGTCCTCGGCTTCTCTCTCCCAGTCAGCTCTATTCTCTCAGATGTGCCTCCTGGGTGAGCCTGAAGAAATTTTCAAAACCTCTGGGAAGTCCTCTGGGCCAGGGGAACAAGAGACCGTGCATGACTTGTAGCTGCTGTTAGAACCATGAGGTTGGCTGGAGAGAGGGGCAGCTCCCCCAGAGAAGTAGAACCCCTCTAAAGCCTGCTGTCGCTCTTTGCTGCCCACTCCCGCCCTTTTCTCTCAGCTCCACGCCCATTGGCTGGGGACCTTCTACTCTTCTTGAAGCTTCTGCCCAACTTCACTGTCTCTGAGGGCCGAACAGCACAATCCCTACCTGTCCACACTCCCAGAGCACCCTGAACCCGTCTCCACCCCGGAATGTTGCTTGTTGTGGTCTCTTGATCAGTCTTTCTCCCTCATGAGACTGGGAACTCCTCAAAGGCGATAACTGCCTTCATTGGTTTTGTGTTACTTTATGTATTTATTAGATTGCTTATTAATTATTGACAATCTACTGTGTACTAGATTCTGGGGATTCAAAGTGAAGGAACCCAAGATTGCTGTTCTCAAGATGCCCAAGGTCAAGTGGGGACATGATAAACAGACACTTGCAGTACAGTGTGGTGGTGTGAGTCCTCCACAGACAACCGCACTGGTGCTCTAGGAGCACACGGCACACAGGAGAGTCTCCTCCCTAAGCGAGGACAGGGGTTGAGAAGTCCAGAGAGAGTTTCCGAAGGTAGGAAGGCGCCACTCCTGGTCTGTGCTGGATTCTGTTGCATAGGATTGAACCTGGTTGTATAGGGTCTAGAGGGAGGGGACATTCTTCAGGGGTCTCTGAAAGTACAGTGTAACCAAAGGCTTATGTTTGAGTGGGATAGATAAGGCAGATAAAATTAAATAATAATTGGTTATTAATTCATTAAATAATTGGTAAATAAGACAGTTTTCAATAAAGTACTAGTTTTACTAGTACTTTGCACAAGGAATACAGAAAAAATTGAGATTACCATGAACTTATAAGGGACATCCTTTGGAGCACGTGAGCAGTGCTTCACTTCATGGGGAGTTGACAGTGCTGACATCAGAGAGGCTGGGTTTCAATCTCACTCTGCCAGCTATTAGTTTGGTGATAATCTCTCAATCTCTAATTTCTACATCATAAAATGAAGACACTAAGTTCCACCTCTCAGAGTTATACTGAGGATAAAATAAGACACGTAAATGAAAGTACTTCATAAACTGTAAAGCACTATACAAACTTAAGTTATTCTTCAAATCCGTTTATTGTTACAACAGAGAGTTCTTAACTGACAACAATATTTGGAAATATGAAAAAGTGTATAAATACCGTTACATGGAAAGATACAGTGTTCGCATTGAGAGTTATGTTAATTTTGCTCACTGGCTAAGCATTGTGGTTAATGCCATTGCAAAATGCATCACACATTAACGAGTTGACTGACTTTTCCTGTATCTCTGACTCTGAGGATAGTGCAGTTTGACTCAGCTGACCATGTCACAGGGTAGGAATTAAATCGTTTGGATGTAGTGATTATAAGGTGTCCTCTCCCCCAAGTGAACTGTATTTCTGTAGACAGAAGGTTCGCCTGAGGATTTCCCTCTAGCTATACTACTCTGAGAGGTGAAACTTTCCCTTCAGTGCCTCTGTTTCCTCCTCTTTGAATCATCATAAATAATGATAGTATTGTAAAGAGTCACCCTCACACAGAGGATCTGAAGAAGTGTGAGCCCATTATATTCTGTGTGAGTTTGTCTTAGGTTCTGCTCAGGTGTGGGAGAGGGCAGGGAAGTACAGCCAGCAGATACAGAATGACCCGCTAAAGGAGTCTGAACTTTGAGTCCTTGAGTATATCTCAGAGACTAGGATGAAATACTAAATTTTAGTTGTCCCAGTGGTTTAGGCACGCGGTATAAATAATCTTTCTCTCCATGTACTCCTCCAGTTTTCCAGAGCTCTTGGCCATCACCTGGGAAGGAACCCCTGCCTTGTCTCCCACGGACACCACCGAGGCCAACCTGGAGCTGCCCATTACAGGAGAGAATGACCCTACTGCTTGTTCATGTTGCTGTGAGGGTAGCCCTGAAAATCATGGAACGAGGCATTAGAGATTTGTCACTCATTCAGTGATGAACCCAGAGTCCATGGAAGTAAAGGCTTATCACTCCCAGGCATGGGGTCAAAGCCATGGCCAGTTGGTAGTTTTCTTTCTCCACCCATTATTCAATTTACCTCATCTTTCTAAAAGTTATGTAAGGAAAGAGAACATGGCTGCTTTTTGGAATATTAGACCTATGAGATAGTAGTACAAGTTCCACAAAATAACAGGGTATTTCTAAGGTCAAACAAGTTTGAGAAATTCTGAATATGTCCCCAGTAGAGATACAAGATGTACATGCACATGTCTAAGGCTGCAAAAAATTGAACTCAGCTTTCCCAAAGTTATTTGACTATAGAACTGTTTTATTTAGTAATATTCATTAGCATCTAGAGTGCCTCTTTTTCTTCTTCAGTACAGTTTGGAAAATGCTATTTTCAGAGGAGCTTCAGTAAATCTTCCTATTAAAGGCCGAAGTCTATGTCTTAGATTGAAGAAAAGTTGAACATAGCTTAGATACGACCTTGTAAATAGGGAATACTTGTCTACCATCCCCAGGATTCTTTTCAACAGCCCATTCTTTATTAAGTTGGAGGTTTGCAGGCAGGGGAACTGAAATAAGCATTGGCGTTCTAGTTCATTCATCCAGTAAAGCTCTATTTTCAAGATTAATTCAGAAAAAAAGTTTTTCTTCTTTTTCATTAGACTGGCTAGATCTCATGGAAAATCCCTTGAAAATGTTGAAATCGATGCCCTTCCCTCCCCTCTGCCCTTTTGCCTTTCTTTGTAGAGAATAAGTCTGGATTTGATTTATAACTATTATGGTTTGTATTTGATGGAACCCTGTGGAAACCTATTCGCCAAGGGCAAGAGTAATAACTAGTAGTTTTAGCTGTAATCACAGAAAAATCCTTTCCTGTCCTTCAGTCTTTTCATTGCTCTGTGATCATAAGCTATACCTTTAATGAAACCTTTCTAATAAGTGCTAAGGTTGTGTTCTCTTTCCATAGGTTCTCCAAAGTATGTTTTGTTCCTACTGACAAAATAGTCAGGAAGATAGTGGAAATGGAATCAACTCCATTCATCATATGCTTTATTTTATTCCTCTTCTCAGCGTTCATTGATGAACTTTCTTCTCCAGTCACTGGTTTCCCCTGCATTGCTTCAGAATTTATTCATTTCATAGGATGTCATATTACCTGTGGTGACACAATGCTTTGCAACTGACCTCAATCCATTCATATATGTATTTTCTCTGCCAACTAGAACTTAAAGCTTATTAGAGGTAGGTACAGTATATGTACATCTTTCGCGTTATCTTCAGAGTCTCATTCGTTGTACAGAGTAGACATTCATTTATTTGAATTGATTTAAGAATAATTTCCATGGAGTTGAATGTGAGTGAGGATAGCAGCTCCTCTTTGGGGCTTAATATCTCTGTGCCTAGAACATAAATGTTGGAGTCCACCTGACCTGAGTTCAAATGCCAGGCCAAAGAAACATTAATGTGTGCCCTTGATCAGGTTACTTCCCTGAGCTTCCATTTCCTATACATAATGGAGAGAGTCTGTCTACCTTTTTTAAAGCACTATTGAGGATAGTTAGTAGTTAATAGTTTAAGTTCTGGTGTCAGGCAGATCTGTGTTTGAATCTCATCTCTGCATCTTACTTGCTACATGACCCTGAGCAAGTTAGTGAGCCTCTCTGAGCTTCATTTCCCTCCTCCTAGAGCTGGGGTCCATCTTAGTATTTATCTCATGGAGTAGTTTGAGTTAAATAAAATAATGCCTGTAAAACTTAGAACGGTACCTCATACCTAGTAAGAATTCAATTAATGTCAACCATTACTATAGAAGAGCCCCTAGCATACCTGGCACTGGTGGGCTCAAATAAACTTTAGTCCTTTCTCCTGCTAATTCTCATCTTTAAAATAGTTGCCACCAGCAGACACACTTTTTAGACCCGTTGGCTAATGGGACTTCAGCATAACTTTTGTGTATGAGAGGTTCTCTGACTCTTTTAACCTGTCTTAAATGGCACCAAATCTTCTGAAGAAAAGGCTTTTATGCGGGGGAGATCATGAACATCTGGATTAAAAAGAGGTTACATTCTTAAAGTGAGGTGGGTTGGAGATATTTTTTATTAAACATAGCCATTTTGTGATTTGATTTCCCCAGGATATGAATCAGAGAGAAAAAAACTGAAGTTTTGTCCCAGAAAAAAAGGGGAGGACAGGCAGAGGATTTTTCACTGGTAAGGCAATTTACACACTTGTCCTTTTCATAGTGACTCATGGTCTGTGATACATTTCATAGCGATGTCTATGAGTTTCCAAATCTGGAAGAAGACATATCAGCCAAATAAGGGAGAGAGAAGAAAACAGCCTTTTAATCCACCTAGTTACCATTCACAGAGCTTTAGACGTAGAACTCCAACAAATGGCTATTCCAGCACCCCACGTTTAGTCACATCTTTAAACCCATTGAGAGGAAGAATTAGCTAATCACGTCCAAAATATCTTCAGCAGACCAGCAGAGGAATTCAGTCTCTAGCTCCAGTGTTCTAGAAAAAGTTCTTTCTTCCCAATCTCTTCTCTTCCCCAACCCTCCCCCTTTCTTTTTTTTTTTTTTTTTGCTATAATTTAAGGCTAAATCTTCACTCTTTTTTAGCTTTCATATTGTCTGACCTAAGTCCATCTTAAAATGAGTTTGTAAACTTTTTAAAAAGTTATTAAAGCTTACCCCTTAGTCTTTTTATTTTACTATTTAAGCAGTCTCAACTCATTTAAAAAACTGGCTTAAGTCCAATTTTTTCCCTACTTTACGTAATTTTGGGTTACTATTCTGAGGGTGTTCCCCAGATACTCTAATAATAGAGTAAAAAAACACCAGCACTTTGTTATATCCACTTGGGTACCCCCAGGACCTACTGCACTCAGCATACACGTGCTTAAATAAATGTTGAGCGAATGCATAAATATGGCTTCATGTTTCTATAGCTTCTAATACTTTATTGGAAAACTTTAACTTCCTTAAAAATTTGTCTGAGGTTCTCTTACTTTCACAACAAAAAAAATCTTCCTTTTAGTTTTAAACCCAGTAAGGGATAAAATGGAGACCGGACCTTAAGTCTCCAATTCTCAGTCACATAAGTTTCTTGACTTAAGTTGAACATTTTCTAAAGCCAGAGCTGCTGGTGTTTTGAAAAAATACAGACCCCCAAACTCAACCTTATACTCAGATAATGGAGAGAATGATGGAAGGAGCGCATACCAGTTCTAACATGTCTTTGTTTGGAAATATATCTGAACGTCATGTTAGTTTTTTCATTGTAAAATGTGATTTGTTCAATAGCTAGCTTTCCGTCTCCTCTGACCCTGAGCTCCAATTCCACTGCCTTTCTGCAAGCTTATCACTTTTTTTTTTTTTCACATAGTATCTCCATATTTTGTTATGGGCACGAACTATTAGTAGGACATGACAGGGCACTTTTAAACTCTTCATCAAGATGTACATGGTGCCTTGATTAAATGGTGCATGATCAGTGTAAAGGTCTTAGGACACCTCACCACGCAGTCCTTGCTGGTCCGAGATTTCTTTAGTGCTGAAATCAACCAGCTTTACCATTTATTTCATTTACTTTGCTAGAACTGACAAAGGTGGGTATTAAATGATTAGGAGGACAAGGTATCTTGAATTGAGCTCTTTAAAGTCAGGGACTGTGTCAGAAATTCTTACACTCCCTTCCCCTAATCCATGGTCTGGTAGTACAGAGCAGGTGCTTAATACATATTTCTTATATTGAATTGGCATCTATTAGCAAATCCCAGACATCTGAGACTCAGTCTTGACTTTGTACATAACAATGTGCCCTTGAATAGGTCACTGAGCTTTGTTGTGCCGTCTGTAAAATGGGATATGTATCTACTCTTAAAGAACTAATGAGAGTGTGAGAATTACAGGAAGTTGGGCTTTACAGAATATTGGTTTTGGATTTCACAGACCAGGCGGAGTTCCGTTCTTTAAATAATTACTTTACAAACTGATGGTCTTTGTGTCATAATCCTCTATCAAGCAAATAATCAAAGCAAAGTGACTCTTGGTGACCTACTTGTGGATTAATATTTGTAATTAGAATGTCATTTTTGACAAATTCCTACAACCCTCAATATCTATTTTTTCCCTCAATTCACATTCCATTGCTATAGTCTTTATTGTTGAAATGGAATTGTCAACTTGAAGCTAATTTGAAAAATGGTTTGCTGCAATCTGGGTTCATAAATCTTAACAGGAAGAGCCAAGAGCCAAGTAGCTCAGAGCATTGTGAAATCATTAAATTAGGCTCCTGGAATATATGAGAGTCTTCTACTTTCTCGTCAATATGAAGCAGAATGCCCAGAAAGAGTATTTCATAAATGTTAGCGTTGGGCGCTGGATGACCTACGAGCGTATTGCATTTATCAGTGAAGGCAATCTGTATTCTAATGTTGCCTTGTTAAAAAAATAAGTCATTGTAAACTTGAAAATGAACAATAATAATGATTTCTCTCATTTTGTTTCCTCCGTGTTTCTTAAACCGAATGCCTAACACAAAGTAGGCATTAGAATCACCTGGAGGACTTGTTAATTCACAGATAGTTGGATACTATCATCAGTTTCTGATGAGGTAGACTTGGAGTGGGATGGGTCCCAAGAATTTGCAATTCTAGCAAGTTTCCTGGTGTTGCTAATGCTTCAGGTCCAAGGACCACACACTGAGAGCAGTTACCTGATCTCCCTTATGATTGCCAAGGCTGATAAAAACAAATATTCCATGAACTGCTCCTCTTTTTCAAACTACTTTACTAAAATGGGACTTTGAAAAGCCATCAGTGGCACAAACCACAGGTGGACATCCATGGGTCAGAGTGTCTATGTAGAACTGTGATGAACACTGGAAAAAGAAAGCCAGATTTTTTTTTTAGGTTAAACTTCTAGCTCCTTCACACTATCGTGGTCTTTTCCAAACTTCTTCTTGAGTCATCTGAAAATATGTTACCTGAATATTTAAATGCAAAAGAAGGAAGATGTGTCTCCATTTTCCCCCAGGTTGTCATTTTTGGTTCCATACTCTCTTTCCCAGAAAATAGACCATGTATTCAGGTATGTATTCAGGTATCTTCTCTTCTTGCTTTAGGATAGACTTAGATCCTAGACAATAATTCTCTATCAAGCTATTTTAAGTCAAGCCCTTATTTCCTATAGGCACGATGTTATCAATTCAGGGGTTTTTTTGGGTGTATTTTTTGTGTGTGTTTTTTGGTTTTACTGGAAGCCTATTTCATTCAATTCAATTCAATTCAACACCCATTGAGTGATTTCATATGCCAAGCACTATTCAAGATGTTCAGGAAAAGGCATGACCAAGATCTACTCAAATTCCTGCCCTTGCAGTAAACTTAATACATAAACTTAATACATAAAGCAATATGTTCCTGGTAGTAGATGCCATGGAAAGGAGCATATGGAAAGGAGGAAAATCAAGCAGGATAATAAGGTTTAGGACTTCAGGGGCTGGCAGGAAAGGGTCGTGTGCACATTTGCAATTTCAAATAGGGTGCCATTTGAGCAAAGACCTAAGACAGGTAGGACTGTAAGCATGTAGTTATCTAGGGAAGAGTGTCACAGGCAGAGAGAACAGCCTGTATGAAGGCCAAAGGGCAGGAGCATGGCTGGCATATTTAAGGAACAGCAAAGAGGACCGTGGGGCTGAAGCAAAGTGTGTGAAGGGGAAGTAGTGATAGATAGGAGAGGTAATGTCAAGGCGAGGTCATGATCATGTAATGTTTGGTAGGTCACTGAAAAAGATGTTGGCTTTAATCTGAGTGAAAAAAGAGTCATTGCACAATGCTGACTTTTTAAGAAGGACCTGTTCGAATGTTGTGTTTAGAGAATACTGAGTAGGGCAAGGATAGGAGCTAAGAGGCTAGTTACAAGGTTATGCCAGTAACCCAAGCAAGAGATGATGTGGCTTGGGCCATGTGTTGACTGATCAGTACAGGTGGTGAAAAGCAGTTAAATTCTATATATTTTGAAAGTAAAGTGCAACAGGATTTCATGAGAGATTGGATGTAGAATGTTAAAGGAATCCAGGTGTTGGCCTGAGAAGCTGCAAAGATGAAATTGCTATCAGTTGAGATGTAAAAGACTGTAGGAAGAGCAAGTTTGTGGAGAATGTTGGGATTTTGATTTTGGGTATACTGAGTTTGAAATGACTATTAGATACCTGATGGGAGATGTAGAGTTGGTTGCTGGTCACGCACATATGGGGCTTATGAGAGTATGCGGAGTACGTTTGGGCTAAAGGTGGAGTCATCAGCTTGTCAGTATTGAAAGTTTTGAGGCTGAATGAGACGATCAAGGGAGTGGGTGTAGATGAAGCAGAGAAGAAGAAAAGGACTCAACCCTGGGATTCTCTAGCACTAAGAGGTCAAGAAGGAAAAGAGACACCACCAAGGAGAGATTGAGAAGGAGTGGACCATCCAAGGAGAAAAACTGGGAGGCTTTGGTGTCCTAAAAACCAAGAGAAGGAAGTGTACCAGTTAGAGGGGAGTGAAAAATAGTGTCGGATGCTGCTGCTGGGTCAAGTAAGAAGAAAACTGAAAATTTACTATTGAATTTCACAACTAGAGAACATCAGTAACCTTGACAAGAACATATCTGGTGGCATGGCGATGGTTAAGGTCTGCTCTAAATAGTGTAAGAGGGTGATAGAAGAAGACTTGGAAATGGTGAGGAAAGACAACTCTTGAAGTTCCTGCCAACGAAAGCACAGAAATGGGAGGGAAACAGGTGAGGAAAGTGGGGTCCTGCTAAGGGTGTGTTGGTGGAAGTGGTGGTGTTTGTGTTTGTTTGGGGTTGGGAGAAATAATGATACAGTTGTGCGATGATGGAAGTGATCCAGTAGAGAGGGACAGATGAGTGTTTTAGGAAAGATAGGAAGGATTCCTTAAGCAATTTCATTGGGTCTGCAAATAGTGATAGTATCTAGAATCCAGGTGGAATACTCGGCATCCCAGAAATCAGGGATTTTTATCTATGGTAACAGGCATGTTTAGGGGAGAGTAATGCTGGTGGGGCAATAGGTGTAGTTGTCGAGACCATGTGTGAAATCCCTTTTGATTGTTTCAGTTTTTTCCATGAGGGAAGAGCCAACATTATCTCGTAAAATATCAAAAATGATTCAAAAGAAAATACAGCCCACATATATGCCTCTTCAAATATTTATTCAGAAAATAAAACAAAGCCAAACACAATATGAAAAGTATGCAATAAATGTTTCATTTTAGGAGCTTTTCTAAATGAACTGAATTGACTGAGGTTTTTGAATAGAGATGTAATATCTTTTCAAGTAGGGACTCTTCCTGACGAATGTCTCTGTATCAAGCATAGGCATTCTTTGTTGCTCTACTGGCCTTCACATTTATTTAAAATTAGGGATATTTGTATAGAAATCTTTATTTGCCAATTCAATGTGCGTGAATGTCTACGTATGACATTTTTTCAGATGGTGAATGTGGGTAGAACATCTCCATGAGAACTCTTCTACAGTGATCTCTTGCTCTCCATTTCAACAGTATGGGTGGTCACTACCGTCTTGTCAGTGGGGTCAGTTTGACATTTTGTAGCTATTGGCTGCAGTTCTTAAGCAGATATTAATAGGAGTTATAGCCGTTCTTATTTATGATGAGGTCATAAACTTAATCAGAGATAGGAAGCACCTATATGATTAAAAAAAGAGAGATAATGGGCCCTTTAAATAGTTTCCTCTCTGGGGTAAAAAAATATGTCACTTTCTGGAGGATTGAAACTGTATCTTAGTATACAGTATCAATGCTTTGTATCTTAGTGCTTTGCTTGAACAAAATTTGAAAAACATAATTCAGAAGGCATTCCGTAATGTTTTACAGTGATAATAAAAAATACTTATGTAAGATGGATGGTTAGAAAATACTCATTGGGGTTCTTCATATTGGGGAACAAGTGAGTTTGAAGCAGAAGAAAATAACCATAGTATTCAACTCATAGGGTTGTAGGGAAAGTGTAATGATATTGCCCATATAAAGTTATTGTTACAGTAGATGGCTCGTGTAAGTGTCCAGTAAATTATTATAGTAGGTATAAGGTGATGGGGTTCCATTGGAAAGATACAACAGAATTGTCAAAATTAGGGGACTGTTCTTAGTTAACTGTGGTTTTTCTTCTTTTGGGGGGTGTCAGGGGGAGGGTGGCAGAAAGTTATTAGCAGCCCAACATTGCTTTATTGAGAACCAACTTTTAGCAGTAGGACCATATAGGGGCCAAGTGAACAAGAAACGATCATTCAACTTTTATGTGCCAGGGCCTATAGTAAGCATCTAATATATACATTTTATTTGGTCCTTACGAAAGACCTGCACAGTAAGTTGTA
Source organism: Orcinus orca (assembly GCF_937001465.1). Classification (NCBI taxonomy): domain Eukaryota; kingdom Metazoa; phylum Chordata; class Mammalia; order Artiodactyla; family Delphinidae; genus Orcinus; species Orcinus orca. The sequence goes on along the minus strand of NC_064566.1, from coordinate 98,483,161 downwards.
TTAACCCAATTGTATGGATGAAGGAATTGAATTGGGGAGAAACGTTCAAGTGCTACAACAGGAAAACTCTCTGCAAAATTTTAAGTAAATTAAAAGACTGACCCCATCAACTAAGCTGCTCACAAAAGAGCAATATCCTTACCAAGATCACAATGTGATTTGATTCCTAAGCTCCCAGTCTCACTATACAGGTTATTGAATAGCTCATCTAAATCCAACTCAAATCCAAATGTCTGTTGCTGGCTTGGTCAGAATCAAGGAGTCAGCTTACTTTACTATCTTTCATGGCATTCAGTTCATGCTTCCAAACAAGTATGTAGAAATGGTTCACACTTTGGTATTAAAAGGTTGAAGACAAAAGGAAAATCTCATCTTCTGTCACCTGAGGGAAAAAACTCTTCCCATTCCCGAAAACTACAACATAGTTTCCTTGGAACCTGGTTGCATTTCATACTCAAACTAGTAACACTCTGGTTGATGAGAAAGAGAACATTCACTCTCTCTTCCTAGAGGAATGCTGAAATTGAAAGAACAAAAAACCCAAAAAGAATATCCAACCCAGTAATTGATATCTAGTCTCATAGTCTGTCATACAGAGTGAAGTAAGTCAGAAAGAGAAAAACAAATACCGTATGCTAACACATATATATGGAATCTAAAAAAAAAAAAAAGTTCTGAAGAACCTAGGGGCAGGACAGGAATAAAGACCCAGACGTAGAGAATGGACTTGAGGACACGGGGAGGGGGAAGGGTAAGCTGGGACGAAATGAGAGAGTGGCACGGACATGTACACTCTACCAAATGTAAAGTAGATAGCTAGTGGGAAGCAGCCGCATAGCACAGGGAGATCAGCTCGGTGCTTTGTGACCACCTAGAGGGGTGGGAGGGAGACGCAAGAGGGAGGAGATATGGGAATGTATGTATACATATAGCTGATTCACTTTGTTATACAGCAGAAACTAACACAACACTGTAAAGCAACTATACTCAAATAAAGATGTTAAAAAAAAAAAGAGCATTAAAAAAAAAAAAGAATATCCAACCCAACTTAAAAACTTTTCTATTCAGAACAAAAGAAAATCCAGTAGAACAATAATTTCCTTTTTTCAAGGGGAACCAAATGGTGGTATCTTGGTTTTAACAACTTTCTGGAGAATTCTTCATTCATGGTAATCAATTGATTAACACTGAGCAGCTCCATTTGTGCAGGAAGCAGGAATAGTTTGGCTGGCAGAACAACTTACAAAATTCTGTTCATGAATATTACGTAAATTCAGTCAATTCCCTCAGTAACGAATATGTGCGATATAATATTTTACACCTGAGTTTAATCCAAAACAAAAAAAGAAAACACCAGCGTTTTGAAAAAAAGTTAATGTGGAAACGTCAAATCACTAGCTCTTAACCTTCTCAATTTTTTTGTTTTTTCTTAAGATAGGAAGGTATAAACTCTCCACTCAGTCTATAGCCACCTGAAATAGGAAAAATGATGCCAGGACATCAAAAAAAGGTTTTTTTCCTTTCTATAACCTGAGGTGGGGCTATGGGAAGTTCTCATCTGAGAAGGGACAGGAGAATTTCCTGGGTTTCCATTATGAGTTTAGTATGAGAATAACTACGTGCAAATATATGAAGGATGCATACTTTTCGGTGGGCAAAACCAAAATCATTCATCCATGTCCACAAAGACCAGTTTAGAGAAATTGAAGCTAGTTTTAGCACAGAACTTAATGGCTAAAAGGGTAGATAAAGACAGAAATTAGTTACTAAGAGGAATCATGATTTTCTTTTTCCCCAAAGAACTTAAAAATCTGTATAGGCTCCATCTTGGATAACCTAGGTGCCCTTCTACCTGGAGACAGGATTCAGCAGGAATGATTCTCATGGGCACAGAGGATCCTGGGAAAGTCTTCCTTCCTCCCTGTCTCAGGACTTGTGTATACAGTGTATAGGCTTTATACTACAAATGAAACTTCATTTCACTTGTCTGACAATTTCTCATTGCCCAGTGGCCAACTCACTTGTTCCTTTTGGCTGATTGCAGAAGGGCTGCAATCCCTCGAGAGGAGAAAGACAATGAGAGGGCAGAGACCCAACCCAGCTTCCTCCAGCTTTAGTCCACTTCATTTGAGGAGTCTATGACTCATCCCTGAGTCCCCCCACCCCAAGCAACTTCCATCAACTCATAGTCCCCAAATGTGTTGTTGAACGTTTTCTTTAGTGGTGCCAGCTTGTTCTGAGATTACAGGGAACGCCGATTTTATTAGAGTTCTTTCAACAAACTCGTTTAATTGTTGCTGCCCTTTGGCAAGTGCTGAGTCACTCTCAGTGCTTCATAGCATTCCAGGAACACCTCATCCTTCTAACTTTCCTTTTTTTTTTTTTTTTTATGTCTTCCTTTTGTTTGGTTTAGACCAAGCCTCTCCTCTTTTTTCCCCAACAGACTTGTCTTTGGAAAAGACTCAGAAGAGCCAGTAAACTTGGCTTCTTCAGTTCTGCTTCTCATGTGAGTATAATTTACATTTCTAACTATTATGCAAGTGTCATTAAACAGCATATTTCCCCAGGTTTTTGTGGAAGAACTGCTTGTTTGATCTTTGCGACGCTAGCACTCTTTTAGAATTAACCACGGAAAAACTTGATGACACTTCCGTGCTTCTTGTAAAATTCATCTTCGGGGTAATTTTATGGTGTGTGTTTTCCCCCTTGAAAGTTTTAAAGAGCTGGATTTCTCTCTCTTTACAGAGTGTTCTAGCAGCTGTGTCTCATTTGCTTTTGCAAGGGCATTGGAAGAAATTGCTATTTTGGAAACTCCTTAACATATGGGATAATTGTGTACGCACTTTACAGTTTGCACAGTACTTGCCCATTATTTTACCTAGTCATTTCTCATAGAAGCCCAGGACATATTATTTACATTTTCCAAAAAGAGAAATAGAGGTCCTGAATAAATAGCAGGAGCTTGGCAGGACAATTTATCTCACTCTGGAATTAATCAGTAGATTAAAATCTCTTCCTTCAGATCCTTTAATACCCATGATCAGAAAGCCTCATGCTTTTAGACCAACACACCCACTGTGCATCTGAGGAATATGTGGTCCACTAGCTTTAGGTCTGCCCTAACAAAAAGCTGTCGGAGTGATGGGACGTTGGGAACTGTGCTGTTGAACTGCTTTTATTAAAAGTGATGCAGTGGATGGCTAAAAGCACTGGTTCCAGGGTCACGCTGCCTGGGTTTAAATCCAAGTTCCAACCTTTATCAGCTGTGTGACACTGGATGAATTACTTGACCTTTCTCAGCCTCATTTTTCTTATCTGTAAAGTGGGAATATTAGTTGCTCCTTCTTGGAATTATTGTGAGGCTGAATTGACCGAATTCATGTAAAGCTCTAAGCATTGCACCTAGCACAGAGTAAGCCCTCAGGAAATGTTAGCTGTTACCATGCTGCGATTCAAAAGGTGGCTCTCTGGGTCATTTTTTCTGAGATTCATTTAAGTTGATTTGTTTCATGAAATTACACAAATGGCTCAGTCAAGACCGGAGATAGTTGGCAGTCGTAAGAGGTGGTTGGTGGGGTAGACAGACCTTATACTAGTACTTCCTCTGCTCTTAAGAGCTGTGATCATCATAACTTCTCAGTCTCTCTGTCATTCTCTTTAAAGCACAAAGCTGCGATGCTGTTCCTCCCAAATAATATGGGATTTTGACAAAGAGTCCTATTCACTAGTACCCACTGTATTTCATCCTAGTACTTTTGAAATGGTAGCACACAAAAAAGACAAAAGATGACATTGGTTTTCTTACAGTTCCAGGCAGAAGTAAGGTATAGAGGAAATAGCAGGGATCTGCCTAGTTGCAAATGTTCTCTTGTTGGAAGACAGAAGACTGAGTCCCACGTCTGCCTCAGGTTTGCTGGGTAAACTGGGCAGAGCACTTTGCTTCTCTGTGCCTCAGTTTCCCCAACTACAAAGAGGAATTATAATACCCACAGGATGATCAGCCTGTCCCCATTTGCTGGGACTTTCCCATGGCAAGTGCCACATCCCCAGAACCTCCTCAATCCTGGGGAGATCGGGATGGTGGGTCACCCTGAATATCTGCCTCTCATCTTACTGGGGTCACCATAAGGGCAGTGGATATGAATGTGCTTTGAAATTTCATGGGCTGAACAGTGTAGGCAACCCAAATCTGAACACCTAAGTTCCCAGAATATGCTGTGGGTTATTGGAAGAAAAACATGGTAATACAGTATATCGTTTGTTAAGAAAGAATATCATACTTTTGGGCTTCCCCGGTGGCGCAGTGGTTGGGAGTCCGCCTGCCGATGCAGGGGACACGGGTTCGTGCCCTGGTCCGGGAAGATCCCACATGCTGCGGAGCGGCTAGGCCCATGAGCCATGGCCGCTCAGCCTGCGCGTCCGGAGCCTGTGCTCCGCAATGGGAAGAGGCCACGACAGTGAGAGGCCCGCATACCGCAAAAAAAAAAAAGAATATCATACTTTAATTCTTGGTACATATTTTATAAACTGCTTAGAAATATATGATGTGACTGGCAAATTCCACTAATGTATATATCATGTTTTACATCA